>NC_068958.1:16859192-18100100 GCF_026419915.1 Harpia harpyja
GATCTGTGGGGGACGGCAGGGTTGGTCACCTGTACGCAGTAGCTTTGCATGAGGGCAGATGTGGACAGAGGTGGTTCCTTGCCTGTGTGTGCAGGGCCGGGGAGGTGGCTGCATGGCAGCCTGGGACACAGCACTAAGCAGAGGCAGGGCTCTGGATGCAACAGGCCAGAATTCGGCCCAAATCGGAGCCCTCTGCTTCTTTGCCCTCCAGCTGGAGGACCGGCTGCTTAACGCTGGAGAAGGTGAAGGAGGCAAGAGGGAGCAGGGGATGGAGAGGGGAGGTGGAGGCAGGTGAGGGGTCTGGTTCACATAGCTGAGCATCACCAGGGAGCCCAAAATCTCATCAGCAGGAGTGTTTGTCCTGCTCCCTAAACTGGGTTTAAGCCTGGTGCTGCTGCCAGCACTTCCTGTACTTCTGACCTGCAAAAGTCATCCAGAGAGTTTGAATGAGTGATATAGCCATGAGATACCATGGACACCTTTCTGTGCTGTGCTTCGTCCCCTGCAGAAATCTTCCCCCGCCGTCTCCCACCGACGCTGAGGCAAGAGTTGAGCACCCGCATTGGAGACGGGCTGCTCTTGCTGCTCTCACTTGGGTTGGGCTGGTTTCTCATGGCTGTCAGCTTGGCGGGTAGATTGAATGTTGTTAGAAAAACAGCTTAAATCCATCACCTTTAAATTTTGCAGAGCAGAGAGAGCTCCTAGCAGATCTCATTGTATTTCATACTGGAGCAGAAAAAGAAACATTTAATGGTAATTTTTTCAATGACTTTCCAATTTTTTTTTTTCTTGCTAAACTGTCTGCAATCACTTACAGTGTTCCTGAAGGGATTAATTACTCGCTGGAGCTTATTGTGTGTATTTCATATTCAGAACTGTTGGATGCGATGCCTGGCTTGGATCGAGCGAGGGGTCACATGGCGTTTCTTTTTTCATCCTTTTTCCCCTGTTCTGTTTTATCTGTCAGGCTCCTGGTGTGAGCGCTCCCAGTCGCTGGTTTGGTGGTTGCTTGGTCGGTACGCCGCACGTGATCACAACTGACTTCCCCGCTCCGCACTCCTTTGTCAGGGGGAAGCGTAGCCAGAAGAAGACAAATCGCTTCCTTGTTTGAGTGACTTTTGGCTGATGCTTTCCCCCAAGCTGTAGTATTGGCTCAGCTTTTCCTGCAGCGGTCGTGGCGCTGGGCTGCGCATTGTCAGTGCTTGGACAGACCCCTGGAGCAAATTTGGGGAGAAGAGCTCAAAGCACATTGCAGCGCTGCTTCCCATGGTGGAGAGGGCTTGTTCAGTGCAGGCAGCCGTTGCGCGGAGGTGGGACATCTCAGGGGATAAATCCCGGCTGCGGTGCTGCCAGAGACCCCATGGCTCCATCCTTGGAGGGTTGCGTCCCTGGGAGGGTGCTGCCTGCGGGACAGCCGTGTGCTTGGCGCTTTGGCGGCACAGGGAACAGCATTGTCTCCAGCTCGGCAGGGGGGATCCCAAACCGTCCAAGCTGGGGCGTGTAACTCGGCGTGCTCTCGGCATGCTTAAACGATTCCTTGTCACTGCGCAGGGGTCCGGAGGCGAGCGGCCGCTCTCCTGTTTAATGTTGGAGTGAGCCGATGTGCCCGGGGGCTCGCGGCTGCTGTCACAGCACGTCACTCAGCCCTTGGTGTTGGCGGGTACGTGGCAAGGGTGGACACAGAAGCTGGCACATGGCGGAGAATCTGGAGGCTCCACTGAAATCCCTCCTGTTGGTGCCGATGCCTTTTTCAGAGCGTTTTCCGCCCTGCCCATCCCTGACACTGCCAAGCCCGCAGTAAAACTTGGACTCGTGGGGTGGAACAGCAGTTCTTTGCATTAAATCCTAAAGCGTGTCAGAGTTCCTCCCCTCGCCATAATGCAGGTGATAGATTTGAGGTGAAGAGCCCTCTTCCTCCATGCAGTCCTCCAGCCCCACTGGGGGTGCCTGGGCAGGGGTGCCGTGGGCTTTGGGGTCCCGGGGAGGAGAGCAGGGGCGGAGTGGCAGCTCTCATGGTGGTGACACAAAGCTTTCTGGTCCCAAGCATCCCCTTCCCTCCTGTGGCACAACCAGATTTCCTGAAGGAGGCAGGATCTTCCTTCTCTGCAAATCACCACGAGTGGGAAAACTGCAACTGCTGTTTTAAGAAAACCTTTTCCCAGTGGTGGGGACCCACGGAGGGCACTGCGGGAGGTGGAGCAGGTCCAGAAGCAGCAGGAGGATGGTGCAGGTCCTGCCACCAAGCACACTGAGCCCTTGCCCCTGTGCTCCCAATGGGGAGCTCTCAGCGCTAAGAATAGACAATTTATTCATACGCATCCCTCTCCCTGTGAAGGGTGCTCGAGGCACTGCGCAGCAATTAAAACAAGTTCATAATAATAGAGCCAGCAGATAGCAGCACGGACCCTGGAGCTGGTGGAGGATTCAGCGGTGCTGAGGATGGGTGGGGGACACCAGTGCTGCTGACCTCCCTGGCGGAGACCCAGCACCTCTGTGGTGGAGACTCAGCGCAGGGATGTGGGGCAGTGCTGTGAGGCGGCAGGATGAAACCCTGGGTGTCATTGCAGCTGCTGTGCAGGGTGTGGGGCTGCAGGAGGGGCAGCGCAGAGGGGGCCATAGGATGGGGAGAAGCACATGGGGCTGGCACTGCTTCTGCCTCCAGTGGGGGGAAGGCACCTTCCCAGGGCAGGTTCGGAGGACTGGGTACCAAGGCCGGCAGAGGTAATGGCAGCGTTCATGGGAAGAGGAGTGTGCTACTGGGTGAGGCAGGGGCCCAATGCTCCCTTACCACAGCAGGGGTGGCCCTGGGGGAGCTAGCATAGCGGGCAGGAGAGTTCACCTGCACTAATTTGGGTCACCCCAGGCTCTCTGCTGTTTGTTACTGGAATGCCTCATCCCACTTCTGGGCAGGGACCCCAGAGCTGCCGATTCCTGTTGGCTGCATGGCGACCGGGGGACGAACACAGGATATCAGTGTGTTGCCGCCAGAGCTGTGGTGCCCTCTTCAAGCAAACCTGCTGCTAGCAGGTTTGCTTCGGGGTGAATGTCACCTGGGCAGATGATGGGGCAGACTGAAGGGACCCCCTTCTGATGTGCATGTCAGTCCTCAGCCCTGCCTGGGTTGCTATTGCAGGTGCTGCCACAATTTTCAGGGGTGGATCTTGCCCTAGTGCCTGATAGGACCAGCACCCCGGCAGTGCTCGCCCACCCTACTGCTGGGGGAGCGCAGTTGGAGGGAGACCCTAAGCCTTGTGGGATCCTGGTGATCGTATGTGCAGCGGACTTGTTTCTGGCTCCCGCAGGCTGCTGCGCCTGGTGCCAGAGTGAATTTGGCACCTGGCCCTCCTGCGAGGCTGGGGCCGGGGGTGAGAAGAAAGGCTGAGCCCTCCCTGCTGCCTTCGCCGCAGGCAGGAGATTCAATTACCCCCGTGCTTGCACAATGGCCATTTATCTCTGGGAGCAAAACCCTGGTAACCATCAGGGCAGAGCGTGAAGGGCTGATTAGAGGGTGTGCGGGGAAGGGCGCTGGGGTCGCGTGCAGGCACTTCCCTTCCCATTTCCAGGGCTTTCCATGGTAATGGCTCCTATTTTCCTCCGTTGTTAGGACGTCACTCACATGCAGCTCGAACGACATCTGTCAAAACATGTCCCCCCCGTCCTTGGCGCTTCTGGGGAAGAGGGATCCGTTGGCCCCATAATGAGCCTGACATCAATTAATCATCAGCCTTAAAAATTAGCGTCGTGGCAGTACACATTGGAGGGAAACGATTCCCCAGATGGAGGCAAAAATAGCCTCGGTTATCTTCCTCCTCCCACGGGAGGTGGCAACAATAGATCCACTAACGAGCCTGGAACTCGTTTAAGCTGGGTTCGCGCCCCGAGGCTGCGGGAGCCGGAGGTGCTCTGCCTCCTGGTCTGGCTCATCTCTGGAGGTGCTCTTGGGGGACCACCTTGTGCAATGGCTGATGACCTTCCCTGGGGTCTGGTCCTGCCTGCAGCTGGACCCTCGTGGGCTGGCATCCCCTGGGCTTTGCAGAGAGGCCAGGGTGAGCTCGCAAGTGCTGAGCCCCTTCCTGAAGCTGAGGGTTTGGAGGAGAGCAGCACTGCAGGGGTCTCATTCTTGTGGACTGGAAGATGCTCATTCCTGAGTGGTGCTGCTGGGCCAGGATGGGGGTTCAGCTGGTGTGTCAAGGACATGTCCCACTCCGGGTGGGCTGTCCCTTGCTCCCCTCCAGGGTGGAAGCTCTGACCAGCGCTGGTGCCCACGGCAGCTTGGTGAGTGCCTTGCCAGCTCCAATATCCAGGAGCTTGGCGATGGGCTGGAGGTCTCCAGAGACCCCCTGTCTGGGAGGTGACTTGGGTATTTTCCATGCTCAGAGCTGCTCTGCCTTGCTGCCAGGCAAGCTGTAACCCGAGTGAGCAGCTCTGCCTCCCGTAGCCTCCTGCAACTTTGGTTTCCCACCCTGTTACTCGGCGAGGTGAAGAGCCTCCAGCACTGGCTGCGTTTTAGGTCCATCTTGGTGGCTCTGATAAGCAGCTCAGCGCAGAGCAGCTCTGCAGGCTGCAGCTGGTGGGGGAGCCAGGGAGGACATTTTGCATTCTTGCTGGAGACACACGAGGGCTCCTTGGCTGATCTGGTGATGGACAGACAGACCAAGTGTCTACGAGAGCCCAGCTGAGGCCGGGGAGAATTGTGTTTGCAACGCATTGCTCTGCACAAAGCTCGCAGTCACAAGGCGAGGGGGACAAAAGGCTCCCTGTTCACTCCGTCCCAGTGGGTGCAATTCCAACAGTTAAAAAGCAAATGTGAGTTGTTTGTCTCTGAATATAAAGCTTCCCCAAGCATGGCCGTATTCTGGCTGGGAATGGGGAGTTTGGCTCTGCTAATGACTGTTCTTCCTGCAAAACGGAGCCAACTCGAGCCAAGAGCTGCCCAGCCGGGGCCTTCCCCGCTGGCCCTGGTACGGGGCCGTGGGCTGGGGAGGGGACAGGCTCCTGGGTCTGATAAACGCCCTTTCAGCCAGGGCTGGGCACCCGGTGGAGAGCAGCGGGGAGGGATGAGCATGGGGACCTCTGCCTGTTGTACCCAGGGGTGACTGCCACCTGTGAGCATTCTGCCAGCACCCAGGATCTTCTCCTGTGCCCAAGGGGTTTGATGTCCTCAGCAAAAGGGAGCCCCAGGCAGGGCAGGCTGGCTCCCTTGAATCATCGTATCTGTTGATTTGGGGCATCTGACTGCGAGTCCAAGGGCTACTGTCGCAGATCAGGGAACTCTTGAGTCATGTCTCTCCATACCTGAGTTTGGGTGGCTGCCCTGTTCATGGGGAGGCCTGTGAATCCCCACGGCACTGGGTTTTCACCCAGGTTTTTATTCCCAGACGAACTGGAGAAGGAAGGGCACGGGTGCATGTGGCTGGAGGTACAATGGTGCAGAACAGTGTGCTCGTGATGTGCCCAGTCCTGTGCAGCCCAGTTGTGCTGGGGAGGGGGGCAGGCAGTTGTGAAGCTGCTGCAGGACCTGGGCGGGAGCGCGGGTCTGGGGGGAACAACTGTGAACCACGTGCTGCAGCCAGGCTTGGGACATGGGCACATCCACACCATCTACATGGAGGATCCTGAGCAGTAACAGGCCATTGAGACGGCACCAGTGCCCAATGTGGAGCAAACGCTGTCTGTGGCTGGCTGTGTGTGGCTCCCCTGAGGACATGTGGCACTTAACCCCCATGTTCATGGCAGCTGAGCCGTGCTGAGCACAGCCCATGGGCATCTCCACCATGGCCCAGGGATCTCCCTCCTCCCTGGTTGCTTTTGCATTCACCCCATCCTCCCTCTTGGCTCGCTTGCTCTCTGGGCCACTGGGGCTTTGGAGAAGGGTTGTGCACAGTGAGGGAGGGTAGTTACGGGAGGAAGGATGTGGCTGTGACTGGCCATCGGCCCTGTGCCCTCCATCACGCTATGGGATCCCTGCAGGGAACCCAGCTTGGTCCTTGAGATGCAGTCAGAAGTGGGTGCAGGATTGCCCCTGCGCCCATGTCCCCCTCCTCCACCAGGCAAAGCCTGGAATGGGGGCTGGCAGCGTCCCCAGATGTAGGGCACATCTGGAGGGCACCGAAGCAGTTAAGTGAAGGGCTGACTTGTGCTATAGAAACCCACAGTTCCTTCCTTTGATCCTCTGAATCAGCCCATTGCCTCCGTCATATAAAGCCCCATTTATCTCCGCTCTTCCCAGTAAGTTTGAAGGCGGTCGCGGCTCATGGCTCCTCGGCAGCAGTGAGCTCGCCCGGCTTTCTCTTCCGCTGAAGCAGAATCAGGTGAAATCTCTATGGCAACTAGCAGATGACAGTGAGTCTTGTTGCCTTGGAAATGAGGCAAGGAAAAAAAAAACCCAACCCACCCAAAAAGAGCCATCTGGAATTTTGAATTTCCACAATGTCCGACCCGCATCTGGTGACACGTGGGGAGCATGAACCCGCTGGCGCCGGCTGCTCAGGGGCCTCTGAGCCGGGGCCCGTCTGCACCTTCTGCCTTGCCATGGGTTGGTTTTTTTTTTTTTGCTTTCCCCCCCCTTTCTGGCTTTTTTTTTGGGGGGGGGCAGGGTCTGCAGCATTGCTTTGGATGTCTGCTGGTGGCTGCGTTAAAGGTATCATGTGCGGAGCATTTGGGGCTCATGAAATTCCCAGGCTGGGCGTAGCTGTGGCACGTTGCTGTCCAGGACAGTGCTGGCACACCCCAATAACGCTAACCCGCAGGGGGACAGCAAACTCCGGGGGGGGGGAACTGAGGCACAGAGCACTGCATGATGGTCCTGACCCCACTCTGCAGGTGCCCCAGATTAGGAAAGACCCCAGGTGCAGTGACACCATCTCCATGTGCCTGAGGCCACGGGGCTGTTAACGGGGAGTTAGTGTCACCATGCATTTCTGCTGCCACGTGCACCAGCCTCCGGAGGCTCAGGGCACCCCTTGGTGCATGGATCCGGCCCATCCACCTGCCATCTGCAACCCCCCTCCTTCCCAAGCTGCACAGGCATTTCCTCGGGCTTATTTTGGACACCCGTGGTGCTGGGGACAGGGGCGTTGGGACACTCCCAGCTCCTCTGATGCTTTGCAGGAGCAGTTTTGGAGGCAGCTGTGTTGCAGGGGTGTGCAGTGCTGCGTGCAGGAACAGGGTCTGCCGCGACACGGGGGATTTTTGGCGCTCCTGGCTCATCAACGTGGGAGAGTGGGGGGTGGCGCGGAGGTGGGATGCATGGGATGTTGAGCAGCTATCACTGCTGAAAAAGGAGTTGTAATTTGGATGCGCAGGTGGGGTGGTTTGGGGCCAAGTGCAGCATCCATTGAAAGAATAACCCACAAGTGGGCTGGAGGCCCGGTCTGGATCTCTCCGGCGGGTTCACTTGGAAACTTGTATATGGGAGAGACCCAATTAACTAGATTTATGGCTGCTTTAGCCTGAGAAAGTCTGAATCCCTTTTAAAAGCTTGGCTCGCTGGAGCCAGACAGGGTCCAGGCTCCAGGTCTCTCAGCCCTGCCCTCATTACAAGCCGTGATTCGCACGGCTTAGCAGCAGTGATCACCCCAGAAGTGCTGATTCGGCTGAAGTCCTGGCCTGTCACCACTGTGCCACTGCTAATTTTCTGTTCTCGCCTGCTAGCGGGGAGGTGACAGCCCCCACGCACAGTGCGGGGCTGCCCCAGCCTGTGCCGGCTGTGGTGGTGGGGATGGCTGCGGTGATGGGGATTGCAGGTGCAGGCAGGGGAAGGGGCTTCCTTCCCCGCTGCAGCCACCTTTGGATCCTCCTGCAGAGCCATGTTGTTTTGCAGAAGGATCCAGCAAGGTGTGGGACATGGCAGGGCTGTGCCAAAGTGGGGTCCTGTCACCGCTTCTCCTCTTGCTGTGTCCCTGCAGGACCTGGTGTTCCCCAGGAGGCTCGGACCGTGCATGGGGCACGGTGTCCCCACCAGCGCTGCCCACTGTAACCCCATTGCCTGCCCTGGCTTTTGCTGCTTGGCCTTTCCTCTGACTGCCAAGGGCAAGTGCTGGACACGCGGCGCTGCATCCAGTCTCCTTCCTGCAGCCTGCATCCCACTGGGGTCACAGGGCTACGTACGGGGCAGCAGCAAGCAGGGAGCCCAGCCTGCCCTGGCTGAAGTTGGGGACAGGGACCCATCCTCAGGTATCTGCGGCATCCCCTGCACATCCCCATCCCCATTGGCAGGAGGCTGTACCTCTGCATCCCCAGGGAAGAGCATGTCCAGCTCCGTCAGCCTAGGGGCTGCTGCCGTCTTCCGGGGGATAGTGGCCATGCTTCTACCCTTTCGTCTGCTTGGGGTGTTTTGGGGGTGCCAGTCGGCCATCTGGGTACCCAGGTATCACATTACCAGGGTGCTGGATGGCACAGGGCTCCCAGCCCTGTCCCTGCCTCCTGGGGAGCAGGACCCACTCCCAACACTGCTGCAGGAGACAGGATTGGCAGCCAGCCCTCAGCTCGCACCAAGAAGCCCCTGGTAATTAAAGCAATGAAACCATGGTGAGTGCTAACAAACCTGCTGCCTTCCAATGGGGTGGGGCAACAGGTTTGGAGGAAAGGGCAAGATGCCCTCCTGGGCCACTGCGGGGGGGGGGGATGTGCTCTGCCCAGCTGAGGTGTGCTGGGGCATCTTCTGAGAGAGAGAGGTGGTTCTTGGGGGTCCCAGTACATCCCTGGGGAGAGCATGCAGGGATTGCAGGGATGGGGGCCAGGCTGGAAAACAAGGCCGATGGTGGAAGCAAACACTGTGGACCTGGCAGTCACCCCACAGAGCCCTATTAGACATCTCTGCTGCTCATTTAGCCTGTTTGGTAGCTGTTGGAGGGGAGGAAGAGATTTAATTAAGCCACAGGGAGAAGGATTGCAGGTTGCAACCATCCCCCTGCCCAGCCGTCCAGGAGTGTGAATCAGAGCTGGATGTAAGAAATGCAAGATAAAGCCATTTTACTCCATATGGAAAGACTTTGCTGTCAACGCGCCAAGACACCAGTAACCAAATCGCACGCTGCGGGGTGTAAGCTGGGAACGCACAGGGCTCAGCAAGGTTTGCACCGGCCTTGGGATCTTGGGTCTCCCCTCAGGCTGGCAGACCGGCTGCGGCAGGCTCTGGGTGCCGGAGCGGAGTGTTTGCAAGGAAAATACCAGCAAAACAACGCCTGGGCTCATTCATTCATAAACGCAGCTGGGAGCACAGGCTGAGGCAGCGCGGTGGGAGAATTATGTATCTGCACAAGGGCTTGTGGAGCCGGGGAGCTCGGCTGGGCTGGAGGAGTCTCACGGCCCCGGGAGAATGGTTTTTATTGCAGAGTTTATTAGTGTATTTTTCAGTGTGCTGGAAGGAATTGAGCAACCAGTTAAAAATGTTTCATGGCCTGGGGAAGTTCGTTGCAGCTACTGTATAATAGGGACCCAACCATAATGACTCAGAAACACCGTGAGGCCTTTTACAGCAAATTCCCGCTTGCCATTAAAATATTTACTGGGTCGCCAGGAGTCCTTTCCTAGTCTGATCTTCTGAAATGAGACTAGTTGGGTTGTGGGGGGCAAAAAAACATGTGTGTGAGTGCCACACTTGTGCCAAGCTTATGAACACAGGTGCAGACAGTGCATCTGTGCAGGCCGAGTACACTCATGCCAGCATTGGCGTCGGCTGCTGCCGTCCTCGTGCCTGCTCACATACATGTGGGCATGCATGCAAGGTCGTAGGCACAGGCATACACATACACACACGCACCTTTCTGCAGGCAGAGAGGGTTTTGCTACCATGCGGCCTGCACATGAACATATGTATGATGCAAACAAGCGCTCAGGCGGCACACACACACACACGTGGGTTTCTGTGCCAAGGCACATGGGACACATGTGTCCCATGGATGCGGCTCTGCCTGGCCCCAGCAGGAGCTGTTGGCCACATGCTCCTTTGAAATGAGCTGTCACGAGCCGTTTGGAGTTGATGATTTCCTCATTCCTTGACGTACTTGGCCACGTCGGCAGCGCCCGGCTGCGGGGACGCGGCTGTGCCCCGTCGTGCAGGCAGAGGAGCTGCCACCGCTCACTGTTGGAGGTGACGGAAAGGGCTGGACGCGGGCACAACGTGGAGCTGCCTGGTCTCCTCCTGCCCTGGCCCTGCTGTGCCCAGAACAGTCAGACCCGCAGCAAGCACACAGTGCCTTGCCCTTCTCCAGCCCTTTGCAGCACAGCTCCCTCATTTCTCTTCCTCCTCTTCCTCCTCCTCAGCTGCCTCCAGCCCCACATTCTGTCTTGCTCCTTCTTTTGGCAATGGTATCTGCTGCTTCCCCAGTTGTGCAGGGCAGGACATGGGGGTGATGGGCAGCGCGTGGGTCGGGGCTGAGCACCCACGGTGCCAGGTCACTGTGCCGGCATCCACCGTCGTGTAGCAGGCAGCGCTGACCCAGTGTTTAACACAGAGGCAGGCGATGGAGACCGTGCAGGAGAGCACTTGCAGACAGTGGCGTGGTCGGGAGTGGGCTAGGACTTCCTGCCTCAGTTTCCCCACGTGCAAAGCAGAGCCGTATTGTGTTTGCTGATGTTGGAGAAAGCGCTCAGAGCACTCAGTTAAGAAAGGAGCAGCAGTAGGGGCTGGGGTGAGGGCTGGGAGAGCTGCCCAAGCATGGCTGTGGGCAAGGGCAGGTTAGACCCAGCCTGGCACAGGGGAGAGCGACTCAGGCAGTGGGACCTGGTGGCCTCCCTGCACAAGGCTCGGGGACAGTAGCCACATCTTGGGGCTGCCCTCCTCTGCGTGGCCAGGCTAGGGGAGCACAGGGCTGGAGCCAGCACCCCCTTCCCTCTGTGACAGCAGGACAGGGCCTGTGAGAGTGGCAGGGAGCTGCAAACAGGGCTGCAAGCCAGCTTGGAGCTGGGGCAGAGGGGATGGTTGGTCGCTGAGCCTGCAGCCCCAGCAGAGCAGGGAACACTGGGGGACACGTCCTGGCTGTCGCTGCCGGGAAAATGAGCCCAGCCAAGGCAGGCTGTCCAACTGACCCTGCTGCAGCATGGGCTGAGCTGTCCCTGTGGCTCCCCGCTCCAGCAGCTGGAAACATCTGGCTGCGGGAAGCTTGCTAAATTGATGCGGGGAGGAATCCAGTGCGCTCCTGCTGTTCCCACACTCCAGCCTCTCCCAGCGGCTCCAGTTTCGGCTCAGCTCTGGCATGCTGCGGCTCAGCCAGCCCCGAGACAGCCCCCAAGCCCCTCGCTGCACCTGGAAAGTGGACTGCGGGGGCCTGGTGTCACCGCCCTGGCCCAGCACAGTAGGGATAGGCAGTGGCAATTCAGCGCTGGCAGCAATGCAGCCAGCGGGATGCGTGCCGGAGGTGGGTGAGCAGCTCCCTGACTCCCAGTTTGGCCCTTTCCCAGGTGAGAGCTGCTGCTTTTCCTGGGGCAACTGCAGAGGCTAGAGTGACTTGGACTGTCATCCAAACACTGGGGGCCAGGAGAGCAAACTGTGTCAGGCATGGGTGACCAATAGTGCTGTGGGTGAAGCTGGGGATGGGGGTCACTGCCATCGCCCTGAAACACTGGGGCTGAAGCACCCTCCAGCCTTCTGCCAGGCACCTGAGCCCTTGGATGCTGCTTCTTACCTTGGGTGCCGTGGGGGTCCTCGCTGCAGGGTGTCCCCCAGCAGCACTGAGTGTGCAGGGGGAGGTGGCACCCACATGTCAGCCCCTCCGGCTTTGCGCAGGGGACACAGCAAGTGCTCACCCTGGCCCCACTGCTCCTTGGGATGGGGGTGGCTGTGGCAGCCCTGCTGGCAGTGGCACCCTGGGAGGAGGCAGCACCAGGCCCAAGTGCTGGCTTCATGCCTGGGGGAATGGCTGCGGGTGGCCACAGGGGAGGCAGCCGGAGTGTTTTTGGGAGGGAGCGGTGCCCAGGAGGAGCACGCTGCTGAGCTGGCAAGGGGGTGGGAGCTGCTGGCGGCACCAGGGGACAATGGTGGCTCTTCCATCCCATCCTGCTCTGTCCTGCCCCAGCCCACAGGGACATGGCGCTGCTGGGGTATGCGTGCCACCTTCTCTGGCTGCAGGAACTGGTCTCAGGGTGGATGGCCCCCACTGAATGTGGTCAGGGTGGAAGAGCTGAGGGTGCTGAGTTCTTCCCTGGATGGACCCACCTGGGGACACTGGTGGGTGTTTTATTGCTCTTCCCTAAGGTTCAGATGTGCCTCCCCTCCAAAATCTTCCATTGGCCTACAGAATGCACGTGTGCCGGTGATGCACTTGGCCTCAGGTTTCTGCTCTGCCATTTCAAGCCTGAAAATCCATCTTTCCAGGCAGCTCAAGGGCAGGACCTGGCAGCTTTGAGGTGACCCTGACCTGCCAGCATGGCCCTTTCCACCTGCCCCACCAGAGGGGCACAGAGTCCCTTTGTCTCCAGCCGCAGAGCAGAGTGGGTGCCATCCTCCAGCACCAAGGGCCCCTCGAGCCTCCTCTGCACTCCAGCTCCATGTGCGCAGCCCCTCTGCTCCAGCCCTCCATCCCTCTGCCCTTGCTGCCTGCACATCCCCATCCTGTGGCTCTGGGGCACCGGTTGGATGTTCTGTGCCTTTGATTAAGTCCTCCAACATGCACAGGCCACAACAAAGATTTAATCACGAGTTCATGACTTGCCTCCTGCTAAGCCTTGTTCTGGGAGCTGGACCAGGGTGATCGGACACACACAGGACTGGGTATTCTTACGCAACGGCGTGTGCCGGCTGCATTGGGTGCCCTGTGGGCTCACCAACCCTCTTACCCTCATCTACAACTGGCTTTAACCTGCTTGATTTAACCTGTCTCATCGGGGCTGTTACCGCTTGTCACCACCTTCCAGGGTCATGCGTAAATCGGTGCCGCTTCACCGGTTTGAGGTGCTCCTGCCTGGGCCAGTGGGCGAGCAGAGCCTCGGGAGGGGGCAGCATCACCCATGGGTGCTGCCTGTGGCATGTCTGGTGGCACGGTTGGTATGTGATGGGGACAATGGGACACAAGCCCTGCTCCTGTGCTGGACATGTGGCCATGCTGTTGCAGGGAGCTTGCCGGGGTGTGTGCCAGTGGTGTCCCCCCCGGTCCCTGCATCACTGCAGCTTACACAGTGCCGTTGCAAATCCCGAAGTGCTGGTTGCCACGTTACATTAGGAGGAGCCATGTCCAGCATCCCCGGCGCCCGCTGTCAATGCGGTTCAATGGCAAGCTGTGGCTGAAAGGCTTGAAATCGGGGATCAAAGCCGCGGTGGCACGGCTGTTAGCCACTGGGGATGCACACGAGCGGGTCAGGGGCGTGGGGGGCTGGAGCCGAGCTCGGCAGCGCTGCCAGGGCTGTGCCAGGACTGACCCCCCCTCCTCTGTGTGTGTGTATGCACACATATGTGCGCATTCATGTGTATGGATGTCTTGGGGGGAGGGAGGTGCACAAGCTTGCGTGTGCAGGTGTGCCTCTGTGTTTGCAGATGCATTTACATGTGTGTGTGGATATGCATGCACAACTGGTTGTAGTGCAGGTGCATGCATGTCCACACGTGCAGGCTGGGGGGTGCATACCTGCGTGTGTGCATGCACGCCAGTGCTGTGGGGGTACACGCCTGGAGAAGCCCCAGGGCAGCTGGAGCTCAGGGTTTCCAGCCCCAGGTTGCGCCTGTGGGGGGCTTGGTCTTGCTGGCTGCTCCAGCCTGCAGCAGCAGCAACCTCTCCCTGGGCACAAGGAGTGGGGCTCGACTTGCGCTGTTCCCTGACATCTCAGCTTCTGCTGGCTGCATGCTGGGTGGTGCTGCTGCAGCACCTGTGTCGCCAGGCCAAAGCAGCTCCAGAGCCTGGGGGACACAGGGGCAGGTTTGGGGATGTTCTTCCGGGGCAAGTGCTCCTGTGTGGCCCCATGGAGCAGGGTCACAGTGCTTCGGGGTTGCCTGACTGTAGGTGGTCTCCTGTCACATGCGTGGGTCCCGTGGTCCCACTTGGTCCCCCTGGCCCTGCTGGCCACTGCCCAGCTCATCCTTCCTGGAGCAGACATCCCCATCATGGCCACAGCACCCTTGGGGGCGGCATTTTGTGGTGGTGCAGCTTGAACCTGGTGCGAGCCCTGCCCTGTCCCTTCCCAGCTGGCAAAGTGAGAGCTGGGGGGCACAGCTGTGGCAGAGGGGTGTGGGAAGGAGCTGGGAGGAGCACAGCTGCGGGTAGAGGGTCTCAGGAGCCATTCATCCCTTTAAAGCTGCTGCCTTGTCTCTCCACAGACCCTGAGTCCCAGAGGAAGAGGACAGTGCAAAATGTGCTGGACCTTCGGCAGAACCTGGAGGAGACCATGTCCAGCCTGAGGGGCTCTCAGGTGTCTCACAGGTGAGACCCCAACACCGGACCCCCACCACCCCTTCCCCGCAACCAGTGTCCTTCCTGGGGCAGCAAGGGAGGTTGGGGCGGCTGGGAAGCGGCTCTGCTTCGAGCAAGGGCGATGTTGGTGGGAGGGAGCAAGCTGTGGCCTCTGGCCTGGGGACCCTATGCATGGGGGCTTGGAGAGATACCCCCAAATCTGTGGGGTGTCATGCACAGGGCTGTGGCAGAGCTCCATCCCTAGCAGTGCTCTGGGTCCAACGCTGCCTCACATGCTCTGGGGCAGTGGGGATGGGTGGTGGTAGCACCAAGGGGAGCTGGTTGCCCCCAGACTCCAGGCAGGGGGTGAGGTCTGTTCCCGATGGTTGGGTGTCCCCGTATGGACAACCAGAGGTGAAGGTATCCCCTGCACCTGCCCGGGTTTGGACCACTGGCTCCATCCCCATCCATGACTCAGTTTCTCTACTCTGTGTAGGGGTGATGATGGAGAAACCCTCAGACAGAGCTGACCAAATGTCTGGCAGTCCACGGGCAGAGGTCGGGTACCCTGCCCAGATTGGGGCTGGTAGCACCCCAGGGTTGCAGCTGGGGCTGGGGGGACGGTGGGGCTGGGGAAAGGGTGACTGCTGGGCGGTGAACCAGAGCAGAGTGTCCACCTGTGTTCAGAGGTCTCTCTGACACATGCCTGGGACTACCTGTGTGTCCCCCGCATCTCTCAGTTGAGACCATTGCAGGGTTACGGCTCTGCTCCGGATGCGCTCGGGGTCAGCGTGGCAGCTCCAGCCTCCTGCGTGGCTCCTTATCGGGGCTGAAGGGCCCGGACCCTGCCAGCAGCGGGCCGGGAGCAGCGGGTGGGGAGGGGGCATCCCCCCAGGGCACCCTCCCGGCCCCCACCCCGCTGGTGCAGCCGCGTTATGAAGCCTGGGCTTTGCAGAGAGACCGTGTCGGGTGTCTGCGAGTCGGGAAGGCTGAGGATGTGGCGAACATCCTTCTCCTGGTGTTTATTGCCACCTCGTGGTCTCCCTCGATCCTCGTTTTTGTGTTGGAAGAGGCAAAAAGCAGCAGCTTCTACCCCCGCTTCACCCACCACTCATCATTACAGACCTTCCCTGTGTCGCCCCTCTATCAGCTTCATTGACGATGAACCAGCCCGCTTGATTTAGCTGTTCCTAACCCAGAAGCTTGCCTAGACCTTGCTTGTCCTTGGCTGCATTTTGCAGATCTTTTCTGAGCCGGACGCAGCAGATTGCTGGGGCAGTGGGATTTGCATGGGGCTGCAGCAATATTCCCCGAGTTGGCCATTTCCTGGCATTATCCATTACAGCTCTGCCATCGTTTTGCTCGGCATAGGAGCTTGTTCACAGCCTGGTGCTGCTCACGCTCAGTCAGGGCTGCTTTGTGTTCACTTCGTGTTTGTCCTGTGTTCACTTTGCATTCATCTGTGTGAAACTTCACCTGCTGCCTTCTTACCCCAGCACTCAGCTCCTTTGCAAATCCTCCATCAGCCCCAGTCATAGGGAAATAGGGTGAGGATATTATAGGTGATTAAATTAGTGTTGCTAGTAGGTTTTGACTCTTTGCTATCATTTCCTTTTCTTGATGAGTTATGAGTACATCGCGTGGCGGAGGCCTCAGCCATATCCCTGCCACAGAGAAAAATGACTATTGATAGCCCAGGGGTGCCTTCCCCTGTGTTCTGTCCCGTAAGTGGTTCTTAAATATGTGAGGATCTTCCCTCTTATCCCATCGTAGCTGAGTTTATTTGGAAGCTTAATCTGCCTCTGGTGAGGGCACTCATCCACCACCTTCTGGTAGCCTGCAGCAGCCTTGGCAGTGTGCTCCCTGCATCCCTCCAGGAGCTCCACCACGCTTGTGAGCCAGATTTTCCTTTACCAAAGCTGTGTCAGCTCTTTCCCGGTATGTTGTAATTACACACATAGCCACTAATTCTGCTCTCAGGAATGCTTCCTGCAAGTGTGTCCGATAGAGATGTCATCCACAGTCCTCTGGATGTGCCCTGCATCGCCGGTATCCCTGTAGCCGCTTTGGGCTGTCTCTTTATTCCTCCCACAAACTATTCCTCAAATTTCTCTTGTTCTCACTGTATTCTTCTGTGCAGCGGCTGGGGGCTCAGCCTTTGCTGTTTCCTTGCTGGGACACAACTTCGTTCCTGAAAGATGTCATCGTACTTCTGGCAGCCTTTGCACCTGGCTGCAGGGCCGCATGAGCTTCCTCAGGGGCTTGTCCTGCTTGGAGACGTGGTTTGCATCTGCTCTGAGCCACCGGCAGAACATCCTTAAATAGCCTTTGTGCTGCTGACAAAAACTAAACCCTTTTAGTTCCGCTTTAAAAAACTTCCTAGTTTTTTATGTAGTTCCCTGTTTTAAATTCAATACTGCAGCCGGGGTTTGGCTTTTGGTGTTCCTGCAGGAACGTTTAATCCAAGCTAGGGAATAGCTTGCTGATAGTAATGTTTGGAGCCAAGTTGAGGGCTGTGGGTTCCCAAGTAGCTGCTCCAAGAAGTAATCATTTTTGGTGTCTAAATTTAGCCTCAACATCACTCCCCGACATGCTGTTTGCCCAAAATACACCCTGAGGGGTGCGGGGAGTAACTGAACTCCCTGTTCCTGATGCACTCGTGGGCTCTGGGCTGGCTGGAAAGCAGCACACTTGCAGGCAGCCCCATGGGGCTGGGCAGCCCATCTCGGCGTGTTTGCAGCCAGCCCTGGTGCCACTCCCACGGAGGTGGGTGGATGGGGCCTGTGTGGGGTGGTTGGGGCTGTAGGGAGGCACAGACCTCCCCATCACACCCCATGTCCTGCTCCACAGTCCCTGGGGAGAAATGAGCACCACCAGACACCAGTGGGTGCTGGTGGTATGGATGTCCCAGTGCATCCTGGAGTGTGGGACGCTGTGCCGGCACCAGCTAGGGAAGGAGGGGACCATCCCCTGCCAGCCGAGATGGAGGGGGTCCAGGACAGACAGTGTCCCTGCACGCACACTCCTGGAAGCCTCTGGCCTTGTATGGCTACCTCAAAATGGGCAGTTTTGTTTTCTAAGCACTTGCAGCCCCATTTCTGGGGGAGTGAGGCAGGGCGCAGACCTCTGCTGGCCACCATGCCCTGCCCTAACCCCACATGCACCCCATCCTCACAGCTCCCTGGAGATGACCTGCTACGACAGCGATGAAGCCAACCCCCGGAGTGTCTCCAGCCTGTCCAACCGCTCCTCCCCGCTGTCCTGGCGCTATGGGCAGTCAAGCCCGCGCCTGCAGGCAGGGGACGCGCCGTCAGTCGGGGGGACCTGCCGCTCTGAGGGCACCCCCAGCTGGTACATGCACGGTGAGCGGGCACACTACTCGCACACCATGCCCATGCGCAGTCCCAGCAAGCTGAGCCACATCTCCCGCCTGGAGCTGGTTGAGGCACTGGACACCGATGATGTGGAGCTGAAGTCAGGCTACATGAGCGACAGCGATCTGATGGGGAAGACGCTGACAGAAGATGACGACATCACCACAGGGTAAGTGCCTGCGCCAGGGCTCGTGCCCGGACTGGGGCTCTCCTTGAGGTTTCACCACCTCCTGTTCGGCTGATGGTGGAGGGGCACCAGGCACAGCAGAGATGGATGAAAGAGCACATAGATCACGGCCAGTCTGGCCAGGTGGATCATGTCCCTGCATCCCAGGAGTTGCTTTCCCACTGGTGAGGCAGTGTAGCCCTTGCAGTACTGGTGGTGCTGGGCCAGCTGGGGCCTCTCAGGGCCGCTGAGCCCCTGAGCTGGGGCGTGCTGCTCTCCCAGCGTGTGGGAAGTGTCCAGCTTGATCTGGGTGTTCCCAGAGCAGGGGGCTGAGAAAAGCACATGGTGTGTCGCTGCAGGAGCCCTGAGCCAAAGCCCTGCTGGGGTCAATACTGCTGCTTTCAGAAGCTTTCTCCCAGCTTACACCAGTGGGTCTGAGCTGCTGCCTCTGACTGTGGGGATGTCCTGTGTCCAGCTGGGAGTGCTGGTGGCCCGTGGTGGGACGGGCTGGGTCAGGTCTCAGCACCCCAGCAAGAACCAAGCACTGAAGTGTCATTGCCGATGGGTGGCACGATGGTGGAGCAGGGTGCGCTGCTGAGTGGGGTCCCCTCCTTCTGGGAACCCCGTCGGCCTCTGTCCTTCCACCCACAGGGCAAGGGACATCTCCTGGCAGGGGGGCACAACCCAGCATGCCCAGGGCTTGCACTTTCTTTCCAGATGTGTCCAGCTCCTGCTGTGCTGTTGAGGTGCCCCTGGCTCTGGCAAGGGTCCAGGGTTTCAGCATGTTGGAGGTTTCCTGTTTCAGCACACGAGAAAATAAATAACTCCGGCATTTGAGTTGTCCCAGAGCAGGAGGAGGTATTTGGCCTGACAGTGCTGCTGCAGCCCTCCTGGGGTGGCTGTAGTCACGTCAGCTCATTGCAGTATAGAGCACACCCCATGGCTTCACACCCATCCTGGGGGCCAATGCTCCCCAGACATGGCCTGGAGGCACATGTTACAGTTAGAGGAGACACACCGAGGGGTGCTTGTGCTGGCCTCTGCCCCTGCATGCTCCATCTTGGGGGTGAGAGTGTCCGCAGCACCACAGGCGTCAGGCCCGTCCTCCCCACGGACACGTGGGGTGACCTTGGGGGGCTGCCTTGTGCTTGTGAACAGGGGTGCCTTGTGCTGGCTTAGTATGGACCCCTTCTGTGGACCGTAACCCATCGCTTAGCAGACAGAGGTGGCACGTCACCACCTTCTGCCACCGGCCACTGAACTGTGGGGTGTGATGGGCAATGGGGTGGCATTGGGCTGCCCTGGATGGCTGGGGTCCCAGCGAGTCTGGCTGTGGGGATGAAGGGCTCCACTGCTGCCTGCCTCCCTCCTTGTCTTGCCTCAGAGCTGCTCGTGCAGGCAGATAACCTTGGGGTGCCCTTGGCTGCGGAGGCAGTGCCGGGAGGGGTGAGCCAGAGCATCAGTTCGTCTCCATCAGCCACTGAGCAGGCAGAGCGTGGGCAGGGTCAGCCCCGGCAGGACGCTCCCTGGGCTCAGCCCTGCACACTGACCCAGGCAGGGTCCGCTTTTCCTCCTGGGAAGGGCCAGGCTTTGGGGATGGAGCCCTGCACAGCTGAGCCTTCCGCGAGGCCCTGGCAACACCACAGTCCCCCAGCGCGGGTGAGGCTTTCAGCACCACAGTGAGCTGAGCTGGCACCGCCAGGGTGAGGTGCCACAATCCCTATTCCTGCACAGGGTCCCCAGCGTGATGCCCTGGATTTGCCCTGAGAGAAATCTCCAGTCCAATGGGTCCAGAGACAGACTGGGTGCTCTGTGCTGGGTACCCCTCCCCAGGGATGGGGGCAGGAGGGCAGCCGGGGCAGCGCAGGATCCTCTTATCCACAGGGACATGTCCTGGAGATCTGCCACGTTGCCAGGATGTTGCTGGCACGTGGGGCCGTGCAGTGACCTAGTCGCAGCTCCATCCCCCATGGCCCCACAGCAGCACTCAGGAGGGGCTCCCCCAGAGCAGGCAGCATGGCAGGGCCTCTGTCCCCAAGGGATGTCCCTGGCCGGGTGCTGGGGGACACCGGAGTGCCCTGCCCAGGAGCCTGGGCTCTGAGTGCAGAACCAGGGCAGGGGAGCAGGGGCATCCCCTCCTCCCATAGCCATCCGGGGCAAGGAGCTGCCTTGCCGGCCGAGAGCACTCATCCAGCACAGCCCCACATCCAGCTTCCTCCGCTGGCTCTGACCTAGAAAGCAAATACCGCCCCAGGCCCCGTCTCCCCGTGCCGCTAATGCACCGGGCAGGAGCCGAGTGCTGCAGATGGGGCCATCAGCCCCCGAGCCCGGGCCGCCGGGCCAGTGCCTCCCTGCACCGCGCCGGCGCACACCCAGGCTTGTAGGGCAGTAGGTCAGAGCTAGCTTAGAGGACGCGGTGGATGTGCAGGGCTGTCTGATGGGACCTGGTATCCCCATGGCTCGCTGGGGAAGCAGCCTGGAAGGAGAGAGGGTCGAGGTAGGTGAGGCACGGCCGGGGCATGGGAACTGTCCGTGGAGTATTGGGGTGAATTCGGCAGGGTGGTGACTGGGGTAAGCCCAGCTGAGAAGGCAGTGGGGGTCCCAGGGCCCAGCTCAGAGAGAGGGTGGGATGATCAGGTCTGATGGTGAGAGCAGGGATTAGCTGGGGACACCCCAGCCCCCAGAAGCGTTTCTGTATCAGCTGAATGTGCTGGCATCCTAGTTGCTTGCCTGGTTGTGCCTGCCTGCCTGCGTCTGTCGGGCTGGCACTTGTGGCTCCCCTCCACCAGCAACCTGCTGCTGGTTTTGGGGTGTGCAAAGCTCTGGCTTTGCCCTCCCTGTTTGGCAGCAAGGCCCTTCTTTTGTTCCTGGTGTCGCCGTATCCTCCTTGTGCTCTGTAGCATGGCAGCCCTTAGCTGGTGGGGACCCGGCACAGCCCGGGCTGGGAACAGCCCTGCTGGGATGCACCCGCACTGCTGCCGGCACCATGGTGTCTGAAGGGCCTGGCACAGGCAGTGAGCTCTGCTTAACATGGCAGCATCTGCTGGGATGGTGCTGCTCTCCTACCCTGTCCTGCCTATCCTTGGGGCCTGGGCAGGGCGCAGGCAGGGACAGCACCAACCCCTGGGCTGTTTCTCTGGCACTGAAAAACCTTTGCTCTCTTCCTTGGCTGCTGTTGACTCAGGTTTCCACCCACCACTGCTCAGTGTGCCCCTTGCTGTTCCCTGCCCCTGATGCCAGTCCTTGGATGGGTGCGTTGCTGCTGGTAACGCTTTCCCACCCTGGCCAGCCTGGGGATGTTTCCTGGACCCTGGAGGTCACCCCACTGGGAGGTCCACCAACGTGTGGCCACCCACTGCCAAGGGACCTCTGTGGCTGTACAGCCGCAGCGTGGCGCTGGGGCTGCGATGCACCAGTGTGGGTGCCTTCATGTGCAGACCTGCATGTGAATCAGGCAGCAGCAGAGGAGGCGGAGGACATCCGAGTGGGGATGTTCAAGCTGGGTTTTGCCTGGTTTCGTCTGGGCCACATCCTGCATGTCCAAGCGATGCCACCTTCTCCACGTGGAGCTGCCGTTTCCCCGGCATGTGGCTGCGTGTTGGTGCGTCTCCCCCCGTGCTGTGTGTGCTCAGGGACCTGATGTGAGCAGCTCTGGCGGGTCCTGGGTGCTGGCGCAGGAGCGGGTGAGCGTGCATCACCCCTGGGTGTTCCCTGGGGCCATCCGGGACATGGTGAGGAGCAAGCGGGGTGCTGCGGGGCTTTGCTGCGGTCGGGAGCTGGAGGGGTGTGCTGGCTCCCAGCCCTGCCTGCCTGGGACCATGGGGCTTCCCTCCTCCCATGCAGGGTAGGATTCCGGGCTGAGGGCTTGACAAGAGTGTCGGCTCGTCCCTGCTTTGCCCCGCTCCGCCACATCTCCTGGGCTTGGAGAGCAGCGTGTGTGATGTCGTCCTTTCCACCACCCTCCTTTTGTCAGACGCTTCATCACCCAGCCTGTTCCCCAGCCTCTTCCCCACAAACGGTGATGCTGCCGCGAGGGTGCTGGGGTGCTCTGGATGTCCCTGGAGGGCTCCATCAGGCCACAGCGCCCAGTGCCAAGGGCTTAGCAGGGTCTGAGCACTTCCCTGTGGTGCGCCTCATGCTGCAGGACAGCACTGGGCACCGGCTGGGGGTTGAAGGGACCTGCTGTGTGGCCTTGGCTGTACCTCAGTTTCCCTTGGTCCACCCTGCTGGCTGCAAGCGGGTCAGGGCAGGGCATGCCTGGGTTGTGGCAGGGCAGAGCCGCTCTCGGTGGGGTTTGCGGGGTGCAGAGGAGGAGGAGGCTGGCTGGCTCTGGTACACAAGGTGACCTATGGGGACACGAAACCTCAGCTCAGCTGTGCGCCCAGAGATGGTGCTTGTGGGATGGACAGCTTCCCAGGTGAGGTCCCCAGGGAAAAATTGGGAAAAGCTGGCTCCATCCTTGGAGCTGCTCAAATACTCTGTGGTAGCAGAATCCCATGGGGACGCCCAGGCTGGACTCATCCTGCCCTCTGGCAGAGCACGGGTGCTGCTGGGCCTGATCCTGCCATTTTCATGCACAGGGCCAGGAGAGCGGAGAGGGAGCGACCAGGGCTGGCTGCTGAGTCAGCACCTTCTCGCTGCGGTGGCTGTGGGAGCGCTGATGGTTTGTGTGCGCTGCAGGTCCTTGGGCGTGCAGGCATCGCTCTGGAGCCAATCCCCAAGGCTGTGCACATCCCCTGGGGCTTTCAGAACCCTGGGGAAGTCCTTGTGTGACCCCGGGACTGCTGTGATTTGGGGGTGTCCTTCTGGGCCTTGTTTTCTGTTGGGGGTGGAAAGGGAGGTAGCATTGCATCCCACCACAGTGGTGGCAGCATCTGCACCCCTGTGAGCCGGGTACCACCCTGACTGTTCATGAGCATGAAATGGAGCCATGGCAGCAGCCTTTGTGGGGCACTGCGCAACGCAGCTCAGGCATCGGCACGTGTGTCCAGCTCACAGTACACCCCGGGCACCGTCCCATGCCACCGCGAGGGTGCTGCTGGCAGCCAGGTGCTACAGAGCCCATGGCCCCCTCCAGCGGGGTTGGGGGCTGCCAGCAGCACCGCCCCGGGAGGGATGCTCTCGAGCTGGCACCCGCTGCGCTCCGGCTGGCCTGGCTCCGGCTTCCTCACAGCTACTTGAGCTCAGCACAGCCCGGAGGCGGGAGCAGATGTTTGGCTCAGCTCCCCAAGAGCGGCAGGGGAGCGGCCGCCCTCCTCTTCTGCTCCGAGCAGGATTGGCGCTGGCGCTCTGCTCCCTTCCGTCGAACACCCCTCACTCGGCTTTGGCCGGTCTGGCCTGACCCCTCACCACCATCCCGGCAAACCCGTGAAGTCATTTCTCAGCGGGGACATCCCGTGGGGCACGGCCGTGGCCCTGCACGTGGCCCGGCGTGTGTGCAGGGCCCCAGCCCGGCTGGCCGGGGGGGAGGCGGGGGAGCGGCCGGGGAAGTGGTGTTGGATAAATATTTGCTGCACTGCGCCGTGTGCCGGGGCTCGGTGGGGTTCCTCCCTCCAGCTGGGGATGGGGGATGGTCCCAGAAAGGGGCCCCAAAACCCCGCTGGGCACCGCCACCATCGAAGCGCCCTTCTTCTGTGCTGTGTTCCAGACGGCTCTTTATTTTGGGGTTTGGCTTGAGGTGCCCAGCCCTGACCCTCGGCCTCTGGGGCTGCCCGGGCCGGGCTGCTGTGGCTGTGGCCACACGGGGCGTTTTGGGAAGGGGATCCCCGGGGGTTGCAGGGCTCGAGGGATGCAGGGCACCCAGGGGTCAGTGCACACCCAGGATTTGGGAAGCTGCTGGCCTCCGCCGCTCATTGGTGGGGCTGGGCGCGGACACGGAGCAGAGCCGACCCCAGGGCTGGACCCCGCATGCCCTGTGGAGAGCTGCTCGGGGGGATCTGCCCCCCCAAACCTGACTGCCCACCCGCTTGCCACCCAGGGAGCTCAAGACCTGGCTTTGCCACGTGCCACCCTGCTGCCTGCGAAGGGACCGGGCCACTGCGGGTGGAGGTGTCCGAGGCCACCAGCTTGTCCAGACAATGGGAAAAATAGGAATTTCGCAAGCGGGCTGAGTCACACCGCTCCCCCACCCCGGCGCTGCCCTGGGACTCTCCTACTGCCTCATGTGGCCGCTGCAGCCCCCTGTGCTGCCGCGGCGGCCCTGAGTGAGGCGTCGTGTGTCACCCTTCCCAAAACAGCCGGAGATCCCCGCATGGGGACATTTCCTCTGGGGTTTCCGTCGCTCGGGGGGGGCGGGTCAGAGGGGTGGCCCTGCATTGTGCCCCCCCTGCAGCGGGGCCAGCTGAGTTCAGCAGCCCTGCTGGCATGGCGGCCAGGCGTGTAGTTGGGGTCCGTGGCTGATCTCATTGCTGTGGGCAGGCGAGCGCTGGCTGACACCCCCACGGCATCGGCCTCGCTGCCTTGGGGAAATCGGACCCTGTTATTACTGCGGTTGGCGGTGCAGAGCTGGAGCAGAGGTGCAGCCTGGCCACGGGTCCCCCCTCGCGGGGGCCACACATGCCCCAGGGACCCACGAGTGGGGGTCCTCTGCACCCCTCAGGGACCTGGGGAGCTGGGGACCAGAGGCAGTGCTGCCTGGAGAATAGGGGACAAGACCAACTGCTGGGATGTGGTGCTGATCCTCCTCTTCTGCTGGGTGAGCTTGGGCAAGTCAGACCCCCTTCCCTGCCTCAGTTTCCCCATCTGCAAGGTCTCTGCAGACCCCTGTTCCTCTGAGCGTGTCTTCGGTGAAGGGTGCCAGATCCCAGTACCCAAAATGCAAGTGGGAAGCACCTGGGGTCAGGGTAGCCTGGCCTGTGGCATGGGGCTGGTGCTATCTGGGGGTGTACCTGGGGGTTTGGAGGGGGTCCTGGAGGGTACACAGGCATTTAGGGGGGTTGGGGAGAACTTAGAGGAATCTGGGGGTCCTAAGTGAGTCTGTAGGGTTCTCAAAGAGTACGGGAGGGGGCTTGGGGCAGTTAAAGGGGCATGGGGGATGTGCAGGGGGCTGTGGGGATCCTAAGGGAGTCTAGGAGGGGGTTATGGGTGTTGTGATGCCATGAGGCGGTTCCTGAGGTGAATGTGAGGGGGAAGCAGAGCCACCCCTGCCCACTCCCATGCCTGCGGGGAGTCCCACGTGATTTATGAAGCTAATTGGTTTTTCTGCCCCATTAAGTGGCAGAGAAGGGGAGGGAGGGAGGGAAGAGCCCTGGCTGTGCCCGCACTTTCCCCACTGGTCCTGCCAGAGCAGCACGAGGCTGTGATGGGGGACGCTGGTGGCATGTCCACAGAGCCCCCTCAGTACCAGTGACCCACTGATGTGGGGTGTGGGGACCCCCCAGCGAAAGCCCCATATTTCCTTCCCTGCAGCAACTACAGTAGAGCAGGAGGAAGGGGCCAGGGCAGACCAAGAGGGGCTCGCTTCAGTCCAGGGTGGACTTCAGGCAGGCGGTGGGGATTCGGCAGCACCAGCCTGGCAGGGACACAAGTGCCGGGAGCCCTGGCTGGTGCCAGCGGGTCCGTCTGGCATGCAGGTGGGTGTCTGTGCTGGTGCGAGACAGGTGAAGCAGGGAGACTTCGAACCCTCCAGCTCCAACAGCAATGGGCTGGGGGTGCTCCTCTGCGAAGGCGTCTGTGCCAGTGCTGGTGCCAGCGCCGGTGGGGCTGCTGTGGCTGACTGATTCTCTGCCATCATCTCGCATCATAGTCCTGGCTCTGGCAGGGTCGAAGCTGCCTTTCCTGGGGGCCGCTGTGCCAGGCTGACTCCCCCTGCCACCCTGGATGCCTTGAATCCAGATTTGGGCCCAGTGAAAGCCAGAGCTGCTCCTCCGAGCGCTGCCCGAGCTGGCCATAGTGGGGCCGAGGCAGCTAGCCAGGAGAAGGGGAGGGAGGGGACTGTGTCCGGCGTCATGCCAGGCCGGAGGGACCACGGGGATGCGATGCTGGACAGGCTGTGCCGCCGCACCCATTGGCGCGCACCGACATTGAGGCCATCACCCCACAGCAGGGCTGGCTGCCTGCGGGAGGTACCACACCACGCCGAGGCGGTGTCACCACTGGCCTCCCAGCCGTGAGCTCCGGCCAAGGGCCGAGAGCCGCTGTGGGGATGGTGGGCGCAGGCAGGGTCAGACTGGGGGGGACGGGGATGGTTGGGCACCGAAGTCTTGCATCCCTGGCCCTCCCTGCCGTGCCGTGCCACAGCACCTCGCCTTGCCGGGGCAAGCACCGTGCAGCTGAGCGATGGGGCTGCGCGGCAAGGAGGGAGCCAAGAGGCGTTGCCGTTGCTTTGCCGAGGAAGGCGTGAGGAAGGAATTACTTATTTCCCAGCCCGCAGGGACTGGGTCTGTTTTGCCAAGGCTGCAGTTAACCCTCTCTGCCTGCCGCTGCCGGGCTGGCAAAGGTGTCCTTGGTGTCACTGCTCTGATGTGAGAGAGAGAGAAAAAAGGACAAATATAGGCTTTTTGGCCGATGAAGCGCAGAGCGGTGCAGGCGCGGGTGCCCTCGCAGGAGCTGAGCCTGCTGGGTGCCGCTGTCCGGCTCCCCGAGGGACCCACGGCGGGAGGTGGTGCCTTCGCGGAGGGGGACTGGGGGGGTTTGGGGGGCGCTGGGGCCAGGCTGAGGGATGGCCTGTGGGGCACTGGTGCCACGTTGTGGGCCGGACTGGGGGGCACTGGTGTTGCCTGTGGGGACGTGAGGGAGGGCTTGGGGGCAGCTGGGGGGCCCCGGGCTGAGACTGGGGGGATGCTGGGCTGAGGCTGGGGGGCAGCAGGGACAGGGGTGGGGGGTCATGGGCTGGACTGGGGGGCACTGGAGCGGGCTGTGGGGACATGGCCGCGGGGCTGTGGGCTGGGGGGGGCACCGGGACCGGCGGGGCTGGGAGCCGGGACCCCGGGCCCATCCCGGCGGGTGGGGGGGTGGGGGGGGGGGCGGTCGGGGCGGGGCTGATGGGCAGCGGCGGGGGGAAGCCGGGCCGGGGCCGCTGCCGCTTTAAGGCGCGGGCAGCGCGGGGCGGTCCCGCCGCCGCCCCTCCCGCCCGCCCCCGGCGCGGCCGCGGGCAGCACCATGCTGCGGGCAGGGAGGCCGCGCCGCGCCCCGCGCCTGGCCAGCAGGTACCGTGCGGGCACGGGCACCGCACCGGCACCGCTACCGGTACCGGCGCCGGGCGGGGCGGGGCGCGCACGCTGCGGGCGGGCGGCCGGAGCCCGGCCCCGGCAGACAAAGCCCCGCGCCCCGGGGCCGCACCGCGGGCGGTGCTTTGTCTCGGCCGCGCCGCGGGGGGGAAGGGGGGACCCGGGCAGCGCGGCCGCGCCTGCCACCGCAGCATCGGGGCGGCTCCCCCGAGCCGGGGAGCGGGACGAGCTCCCCCCCCCCCCCCCCCCCACCCGCCCTGGCCCCCGCTTCGCACCTGCAGCGCGGCCGGGCCGAGCCCCCGCGGGGTTCCAGGGGCTCCGGTACCCCCGGCCGGCGGAGCTGACCCCGCCGGGGCGGGGCGGGGCGGGCTCCGGGGCTGCCGGGCTCTATGTCCGACCGGGGGGGGGGGGCTCTGAAGTGGGGTGGGGCTGGGCTGGGCTGGGCGGGGAGCGGAGCATCTCCACGCGGCTCCCTCGCACCGCGGCCGCGGGTCAGGTCCATGCCCTGCTCCCTCCGGGGCGCAGCCACCTCCTCGGGTCGGGGTCGGGGTGTGCATCACCGGGGCCGTGTCGGGACCTTTCTGGCCGGTGGTGGGTTCCCGCACGCCCGGCCGGTGCCGGCGAGCGCGGCAGGACGGTCACGCTGCCGCAGCCCCCGCCTCGCTGCCGCCGCTGTCCTTGAGCATCCCTTCCCTGGGAGCTGTCGTGGGCAGAGGGATGCAGGGCTTGCGGGCGTCCCGGCGCATCGCTGCCTTCAGGGTGGGTTTGGTGCGGTGCCGGCTGAAGGGAGGTGGGGAGTTGCTCTGCGTAAGATGGAGGGGCTGGAGCACAAAGCAGGAATTGAGTTTTGCCCCCAGCGTGACGCTGCGGCATGGTTGCTCCCCCCGCCCCGTTTGGGGTCTGCGGAGGGCAGTCGTGTGGCCTCGGCCGGCACGGACCGGGGTGCCAGGGCTTGGCCGTGCTCTGAGAGTTTGTGTTTGCCGAGGGGCAGTCGGTGCTGCAGTGCAGCCTGAGTTGAGACTTTCCTTGCTGTGCCAGCTACAGCGTATGCATGTCAGTTTTGGGGACCCTTCAGTGTGCCAGCCATGTGCCCTATAAGAGAGCCAGAGATACCCCACAGTGGGCAGCTGGCTCCCAGGCCTCACCCCATGTCTTGAGTGCTTTTGGGATATCACCTGTGACCTTCTGTGTTGCCCTTCCTTGGCATGGGTTTGCTAAGGAGGATCTGGGGTCACCTCATGCCCCAGTTCAGCCCCTGACCCTGTGCGTGTTTCACCAGGGCTTCTGAGATGCCTGGGGCCAGGGCAGCAGGAGCTTCTCGTGCAAGGCTGAGAGAGCATTTGGGGTTTGCCCTGCCAGGCCATGAAAGCCAAGCTGAAGAGACCCAGCACCACATTTGGTCACAGCCATGTGCTCACAGGACATAGCTCACCAAAGCTCTGCCTCGCTCCCAGCGCTGCCTGCTGTGAGGGTGATGCCAGCCTGGGAGAGGAGCTTTACTTCGTACTCTGGGTTGGGGATTTCTGTCCCGGTGAGAAGTCACCCCCAGCACAGGGGCTGGCTGTGGGAGTTGCTTGGAGCTGGGCAGCCCAGCAGTACATCCCAGGCACGTGGTCATAATTAAATCCCTTCCTGGGCAGCAGTGCCTGTGGGACTCTGTCCCAAAAGCTACTGTGGGGATGAAGGGGACTGTGTCCATACTGGCTCTGGCCAATTCCCGATGTCTAGGAAGAGCAGGGTACACAGGGCCGGTTGGAGGGGAGCTGCCTGTGTTACTCTGTCCTGGGGTGTGGGCTTTGTGGAGGGGATGGTGGTGGCTGTTGCTTGTGCCCTGGCACCCCAGTTGGCAGAGGCACCCAGCAGGCACCCTCTCCTCTGCCAGGCCATGCTGTCTTGTCCCCAGCTCAGCCACGGTCACAGTGTCACTTGGGTGATGCTAAGTGGCTTCACCAGTTGCTGGGCTCCTCCTGCACCTCTGTGGCCCAGTGTTGGGGAATGGGCATCTCTGGCAGGGACTGGGGCTGGCGTCAGCCCCGAGCTCTGCTCCCCTCTCCTATGCTGCTGCTTGTCACCCCCAGCCTCCCACAGCCCCTTCAGAGCCTGCGGGGCCTTGCTGACCTACTCACCTGCTGACCTGAAAGGGGCCATGCTCATCCTGCTGGAAAATGCTCTGTACCCATCTGTGCCGGATCGCCACGGGCACAGCCCTGTGCTGCAGAGCCAGCGAAGACCATGGGGTGTGCAGGCAGCTGCCGCCCCGGCGTGGCACTGACTGACAGCCCTGCAGATGGGCTTGTGCATGGTCCGCTGAGCCCCCGGCATGGAGCAGCCGCCCTGGCATAGCAGCGGTGCCCATAGCTGCTGCCTGTGCCTGCTGTGGATGCAGGGTGCTGGAGAGGGGGGAGCAGGGTGCAGCGAGGTGGTGGGTGGGAGCCACCCAAGGAAGGGTGGATGCCGCGGGGCGGCTGGTTTGTTTACTCCAGCTGGTCCCTGCCCTTTCCGGCAATCCTCCTGACCCTCTCGGTGGGGCAGATCACAGGGGTCTTGGTGCTGACTGCGGTGCTGCCAGCTCTGCCTGCATGGGTGCTGGCCTCCCTGTGCTGCGCAGGTACCCTCCCTCCCCCAAAAAACCCCACAGGGGCCTTAACAGGGACACACAGGGTCACTGGGGCTTTGTGTGCCGGCGGGGCACCAAGCCTGTGCCAGACTGGGCTGGAGCCAGCCGTGGCCACTGAGTGCCAGCTCCCTGCTGTGACCCTGCAGCAGGTGCTACTGGGAACTGAGGTTTGTGCCCTGGCAGCCTGGAGCAGGGAAATCCCACGGGTGGCAGGATCTGCCGGGCAGAGCTGGGGCTGGGCAGGGGGGTCTGACTCTGTCTCTGCCCTTGCAGCTGGGATGAGAGCAGCTCCATCAGCAGCGGCCTCAGCGATGCCTCTGACAACCTCAGCTCGGAGGAGTTCAACGCCAGCTCCTCGCTCAACTCCCTGCCCTCCACCCCCACTGCCTCACGCAGGAACTCGACCATAGCGGTAGGTGCCTGTGGCACCCAAACCCTTCCTGGCACTGGTCCCGGCTTGGTGCCACTGCCTGTATGGGAAGGAGGGGATGGAGGGTGCTGGCGTGGGGAAACTGAGGCATGGCACAGGGTGTCTGCTTCATCCCTCTCCCAGCTGGCTGGTGCTCCTTAGGGATGGGTTTGAAGTGGGTGCCAGGAGCGCCCCTGACTCCACTCTGCCCACAGCTGCGCACGGACTCCGAGAAGCGCTCGCTGGCAGAGAGTGGGCTGAGCTGGTACTGTGAGGGTGAGGACAAGGCACCCAAGAAGCTGGACTACGACAGCAGCAGCCTCAAGATGGAGCATGGCTCCTCCAAGTGGCGGCGGGAGCCCTCAGAGGGTGGCGAGGAGGGGCCCAAGGGTGGTGAGCTGAAGAAGCCTGTCAGCCTGGGCACCCCGGGCTCCCTCAAGAAGGGCAAGACTCCTCCAGTGGCCGTGACCTCCCCCATCACCCACACGGCTCAGAGCACCCTCAAAGTGGCAGGTGAGACCCAATTCAGGCAGGGTTCAGCTCCTCTGATGGGGAGAGGATTGGGTGGCACCTTCATGGGCCTCCCCTGAGCATCTGGGCCACAGGATGCACTGTGGCTGCACTCGGACCTGGCAGCTGGACATGGGCTGGAAGGGGTGGCAGGGCTGTGCATCCCTGCAGGCAGGTTGTGGGTCTGGCCCCATGCTAGGCCCTGCTTGCCTAGGGCTGTGCCTGCCCCATGGTCTCGTGGCCACGCACCAGGCTGGAGGCTAGCTGGGTGCAGCAGGGGCCTGGCTGTGGGTCTGCCCCAACTCCTGGGATGGTGGCATGTCCCTTCTTCTCCATCACATCCCTGCTTCTGTGATGCCACTGTCCTGTCTGGGCTAGTTCACACCCAAATGTCCCCAAAGCCTCCTGGGACACTAACCCATCCTTCCCTGCCTACCAGGCAAGCCTGAGACCAAAGCCACCGACAAGAGCAAGCTATCTGTGAAGAGCACAGGCCTGCAGCGCTCCTCCTCCGATGCTGGCCGTGACCGTGTTGCTGATGCCAAGAAGCCACCGTCGGGTCTCACACGCCCCTCGGCCTCCAGCTCCTTCGGCTATAAGAAACCAGCTCCTGCCACTGGCACAGCCACTGTCATGCAGGCTGGGGGCTCGGCCACGCTCGGCAAGATCCAGAAGAGCTCCGGCATCCCTGTCAAGCCGGTCAGCGGGAGAAAAACAAGCCTGGATGTCTCCAATGCAGCTGAGCCTGGCTTCCTGGCCCCAGGGGCTCGTTCCAATATCCAGTACCGCAGCCTGCCCCGGCCGGCCAAGTCCAGCTCCATGAGTGTGACCGGTGGCCGCGGCGCAAACCGGCCAGTCAGCAGCAGCATTGATCCCAGTCTGCTGAGCACCAAGCAGGGCAGCATCTCGGTGTCGCGGCTCAAAGAGCCATCCAAGATCAGTGCTGGCCGCGGCACGCCAGCCCCCGTGAACCAGACGGACCGTGAGAAGGAGAAGGCCAAAGCCAAGGCGGTGGCGCTTGACTCTGAGTGTGGGACGCTGAAGAGCGTCAGCTCACCTGAGAGCACCCCGAAAGCCCAGGCCAACCTCCCACCAGCGGCCAAGGTGGCCGAGCTGCCCCCCACGCCTCTCAGGTATGATCCTTCCACCTCCGAGGGCAGCAGGTGCCTGGCACGGCTGTGCTCAGTGCCCAGCTATGCCAAGTACCCAGGTCTCACCTGCTTCCTTACCTGTTTTCCCCTCTCCAGAGCGGCTGCCAAGACCTATGTGAAGCCTCCCTCGCTGGCAAACTTGGACAAGGTCAACTCCAACAGCCTGGACTTGCCCTCCTCCAGTGAGCTCCATCCCCCACACACTGCCAAGCTGCAGGACTTACACCCAGCTGGTGGGCACCTTGCGCCCTGCTTCAGCCCCAGTCCTGCCCCCATACTCAACATCAACTCAGCCAGCTTCTCCCAGGGCCTGGAGCTCATGGGTGGCTTCAGTGTCCCCAAGGAGGGCAGGATGTACCCCAAGCTCTCAGGCCTGCACCGCAGCATGGAGTCCCTGCAGATGCCCATGAGCCTGCCCAGTGCCTTTTCAGGGGGCAGCACCACCACCCCCACCCCTGCTGCTGCACCCCCTGCCAGCACGGAGGAGGAGGAGGAGGAGGAAGAGGCAGGGGATCTGGGCTGGAGTGGGAGCCCCCGGCTCGCACATCTGGACAGGTATGGCTGGAGAGAGGGCATGGGGCTGCTGGGGCACCTCTGTGGGCTCAGATCCATCCCTGCCGTCCTGCCATGACCTTTGCCTGCTTCAGAGGCTCTTCCTGCTACATTTCTGGGGAAAAGCTCCCTGTTCCCGCAGCTCAACCCCCATGGCACCTTCCCTTGTCCGTGCAGGAATGTCACTGATCTTTCCTTCCCTTCCAGTGCCAACCGCGACAGGAACACGCTGCCCAAGAAAGGGTTGAGGTAAAAGAGCCCGAATGACTTTTGGATGGCACTGGTGAAGGAGGGTGGGCAGGCAGGCATGTGAAGCTTTCCGTGGGGGGCTGGCGGTGCCCTCCATGCCAGGGAGGCTGGGCTGCAGTACAGCAAGCAGGAGCTAGGATGGTGCTGGTCTACCTCACCATGCCTGTCTCTGCTCTGCTCCCCAGGTACCAGCTCCACTCCCAGGAGGAGGCCAAGGAGCGGCGCCATTCGCATGCCATCAGCAGTGGGCTCCCTGAGTCGGACGACCAGCAGGACCTGCCCTCACCCCCTGCCCTCCCCATGGCGCTGGTCGGGAAGGGTCCGCTTACCAGCATCGGTCAGTGCCCTCCACTGCCAGCCCCTTCTGCTTGTAGCAAGCCCTGTCCCTCCTGCTCCCTGTATTACTTGCTGATGCTGTCCTGGGTGGTGCTTTTCTCCTCGACACCCCCAGCAGCCCTAACACCCAGCACCTGGTGCTTTTGGCCCACCAAGGTGCTGGGTTCTGCCCAGGGGCCAGGGATGTCCATCACCTCCGCTTCAGGCTATCTCATCCACCCTTGGGACTCTGCCTGCAGCTCCCTGCTCCTCTGGGGGTGCCTGGCAGGGCAAGGGGTGATCCCTGCCCTGCTTTTGCCAGGACCTACATGTTCCTGGAGGGTTTGGGGGGTCCAGGCAGACAGGTTGGGGCTGCCAGTGGAGGGCAGCAGGTGATGAGGTGTTCCCCTCCTGCACCCGCAGGTGGCGGGCTCTGGCATGGTGGTGTCGACTTTGCCCCAGGGTGGTGGATTTGTCTCAGCCCTGTGGTTACCTTAGTGCTGGTGTCCTGGTCTTCCCAGTGTAAATCTGCGTTTTAGCTTTCCCCCAGCCCCTCCCTGCTTTGGGCCCACGAGCCATGCTTCCTCTCTGCATCCCAGCTCTCGTGAATCGCTCCCAGCCCTGCTTCCCCATCCCAATCCCAGGTCCCAGGCATGACTCTGACCCTGCCTCTTACCTGCTTCCTCCTTGCAGTGAGCCCCACTGCCACTGCAACTCCGCGGATCACCCGCTCCAACAGCATCCCCACCCACGACTCCACCTTCGAGCTGTACAGCACATCCCAGATGGGCAGCACCCTCTCCCTGGCCGACAAGCCCAAGGGCATGATCCGCTCGGGCTCCTTCCGGGACCCTGTGGACGATGGTGAGAGTGTGCTGCGCTCCTGCCCAGGTGGAGGAGGCTCTTGGGGGGTGGGGGGGCAGCGGGGCTCTCTGCACACTTGTCCCTTCCTCCTGGCACTGCTGCAGCGCTGTCAGATGGGTTGGTGCATCCCGTCCTCAGCATCACAGCAGGGTACAGCAGCTCTGAGGGGCATGGTGTACCCGTCTGTGCTGGCATCTGCCCTGAGCCACAGCCTGCCCTGACCCCTGTGGGTGCCTGGTGTCCCTGGGTTGGCCCCAGGGTGTTGTGACACTGGGGAGGCAGGGATCCAGGCAGCCAGGGAGGGTGGCAGAGCCCCCAAGCTCGGCCAGAGAGGAGAGTGCAGATGAAGGGTGCTCCCCGTGCCCTGCTGCACGCCACATGCCCAGGAAGGTCACCAGCCATACACTGAAAAATGGGCAGTGCTGAGCAGCTGCTGTCCCACCTTCTGCCTCCCCTGGCCCACCGTAAAGTCCCCCTCCACTGGGAGCTCCGTCCCCTGCACCCTGCTATGCCCTGCACCTGCAGCCCCTGGGGGTGCTACTGGCCAGGGGCACCCTGACACACTGGGTTTTATTCTGTTGCAGTTCATGGATCGGTGCTGTCCCTGGCCTCGAGCGCGTCCTCCACCTACTCCTCCGTAAGAGCTGCCTCCATGCTGCGCTGCTTTGTGCATGGCTGGGGGGGGCCCGGGTGGGAACGAGGGGGGCTCTGTGCATGCCTCTGCCTCGTGCTGAGCCTGTCTGTGCCTCTCTGCCCTCCTGACTGCCTGCCTCTGTCTGTCTCTCTCTGCTCTCACACTGCCAGGCTGAGGAGAAGATGCAGTCTGAGGTGAGCCTGCACTCTCTGCTCATCACCCGCACCTGCCACCATGGCAAGGGTGAGCGCCTGACCCCTCTCACTCCCTCCACTCTCTTCCCACAGCAAATCCGCAAGCTGCGCCGTGAGCTGGAGTCCTCGCAGGAGAAGGTGGCCACACTGACGTCCCAACTATCTGCTAATGTGAGTCCCCATGGGAGCCACTGCCCGCTGCAGGACACGCTGCTCTGTCTCTGCAGTGCGTGGGGCTGGTGTTGGCCTGCGCCCACAAGAGCCTTGATTTTCCCCTCTCCAGTCTCTTGCATCCCACTCCTGGCAGCAGGTGCTCATCCAGCCATGGGTTCTTGCCCAGGCGTGGGTGCTCACCTGTTTCTCCACTTCTCTCAGGCCAACTTGGTAGCAGCTTTTGAGCAGAGCCTGGTGAGCATGACGTCCCGTCTGCGGCATTTGGCTGAGACCGCTGAGGAGAAGGTGGGTGCTGTCGGAGTGCCGAGTGGGCACTGGGGGGCACTGGTGGTTCAGGAGGGTGTTCGTGGGGCTGAGGGATGCTGGACTTGGGTGAACCTGCTGTGGCACTGCCTGCCCCATGGGTGCTCTCGGGGTGGGCCCTGCGCTATCAGGATGCACTCTATGCCTCCTGGCTCTGCTCCCCCAGGACACGGAGCTGCTGGACCTGCGAGAGACCATCGACTTCCTGAAGAAGAAGAACTCGGAGGCCCAAGCTGTGATCCAGGGTGCCCTGAACGGCACTGATGTCACCCCCAAAGGTGAGGTATGGTGCTGCAGCCCCCGACCACAGGGATGCAGCTTTTCCTGAGCTACTCGCCCAAACCCAGCTGGGCTGCTCCTGCCCGGGGCTGGCATAGAGCCCCAGGGCACACCTCGCTCACATAAAGTGTTCACACGGGAGGCAGCGTCCCCCAGGCAGCAGCTCTTCCCCACCTGGGACTCCTGAGCATCAGAAGCCCGGGTCAGACAGCCAGAGCTGTCACTGCAGGAGGTCTCAGTGCTGGTGTGTGGGGGGAACGGGGTGGTCATCCTCCCTGGGCCACCTCCTCCCTGGGCCACCTCCTCACTGGGCCCTTTGCCGACAGCCCAGTTTTGGCTGCTGATCTTGGCTTTGTTCCCATGAGTGCTGTTTCTAGCCCCGAAACCCCAGTGTGAGTGCAAGGCGCTGGCAGGGAGGTGGCATGGGATGAGCAGAACAATGTGTGCTCTGGGCATCTCCCTGGGGTTTGAGGTCACTGTCCAGAATGGCAGTGCCTGTGTGGTGTCCAAGCCCCGTGTCATCTTACAAGGTGGCTCCGAGAGCTCAGAAGGTGTTTGGGTGGGAGAAGGGAAGGGGCGCAGGGAGGAGAGTGCGGGTTGCTCTGGCGTTGGGGCAGACACAGTTTGCTGATACCTCCTTTCCTGATCTTTTCCACTTCTTTCGCTGGCCCCAGAGCTACGCATCAAACGGCAGAACTCCTCTGACAGCATCTCCAGCCTCAACAGCATCACCAGCCACTCCAGCATTGGCAGCAGCAAGGACGCTGATGCCAAGAAGAAGAAGAAGAAGAGCTGGGTGGGTTGAATGGGGCGCTGGGAGGAGGAGTGGGGCTTGGGGAGCCACTGGCAGGGTCTGGCCGGGGTCAGCCCCATGAGCCAGCTGCTCTTGGTCTACCTTGGCATTGTGGTGTTGGTCCACTCTGTCCCCTGGGGACAGCACTGGTGAGGAGCGTGTAGCAACCATGGATTTGTGTCTTGACATGTTGGCCAGGACTTCTCCAGCCCCTCTGGGAGCTTTCTGGCCCTGGTCCTGCACGCCTGCTTCCTTGTTTTTTCCCCACATCTTCCTTCCGCCCACACAGGCTCTGGCAGTGCGGGGGGGCCGGACACCTCGGCCAGGCAGCCCCTTCCCTGCACCAAGCAGCTCTGTGCTGGACACGCAATTAAGTCTTGCTTTGTTTTGTTTCTCTCCCTCTATGCTGACCTCAATCCTTTTTTTCCAGGTGTATGAGGTAAGTCCTATGCTGTCCCCTCCACCCCATGCTGTGCCCGGCCAGGGCCCTCGCTCCATTTTGCGGGACGGTGCTCATAACACTACCCATTCCATCCATCCCACTGGCACTAACCCCCAGCACGGGCCATCCCGGGGCCCCCAGCCAGGCTGTGTGCACCTTGGCTGCTTCCTTTAATGTTAAAGCCAAAATAAGCACCCACATGGAGGGGCTGAACTGCCCCAGACGACCCTGAGGCAGCAGGAAGGGCTCGGATGGGGACCTGTGCCATGGATGGCGAAAGTCCTCTTCTTGCCTGGGGAAGACGGGCATTCTCCTGAGTGCCTGTAGCCAGATCTTCTGGGACGGGGACCTCGCTGTAGCCCTGCCTGTGGCACTGGGGTGTGGTGCTGCCCATCTCTGCATTGGCATGGCTGGCCTGATGTGACCCCAAATGGCTCTGTCCCTGTCAGGACCCATGTGGGTCCCAGTGCTCCTTTGCTGTCCTGCCATCAGCAGAGCCTGACACCCACCTGTTTTTTTATGCTGAAAGGCAATACTTGCTTTTGGGGATACACCAGATCAGCCTGCCTGGTGCCTGCGGGAGTTGTGCTGGATCCTGTCTGTTCTCCATCCTGTCTTCCTCCCACCTCCCCTCGGACCAGGCCCTGGCCCTCCAGGGGACACAGTATGAGCCCGGGGTGCCTGTCCTGCTGCTGTCTCGCAGGCTGGTGGTTCATAAACGGGACCCAGTCCCGGTTTGGCCCCTGCGTAGTGTCCATCCCTCCTCCCTGGCCTTGGCACGGTGCTCACCCGCCCACTACTCTGTGTGTGCTGTGTGCATGCTGCATGCCCAGCTGGGACCCCGGGTGACATCTCACGGAGGGCTGGCTGGCCCTCTGCATTTCCAGGGTGACCCCACAGGGCAGAGGGGGGTGTGGGGCTGAAATTGTCCCCTTGCACCAGGATGCCGGCTCTTCAGTGGCTGGAGGAGGGGATGTCCCCTTAAATGCCACTTGCTGGGATGACTGTTGTGGGCTGAATGTGAGGATGGAGTCAGCCATTCCTGATGGACCAGGGTGCTGGTACAGTGCCTGAACACCCTGATGTGGGTGCTGGCAGGGGGCAGGCCTGGGTAAAGCATGGCCAGGACAATGAGTCCCACTGTGTGGGGCTGTTTGGTGCTGTCCAGGCTGGGGCTGGAATGTTGCACAAAGGGCTGTGTGCCCTGATCTGTCAGCTGTGCCAGCAGAGCAGGGTCAGGCCGGTGCCTTCCCCGGGGCAGTGGTAGGGTACACTGCTGCCTCAGTGATGGATATGGTGTTACTGGTCCCAGCTCATATTGTCTGTGGGTCCTGGGCAGACAGGGGCTCTGGGGCAGGACCGGGCCAGGTCTCTGCTTGCAAGGCTGCACTGTTGGGCTGTCCCTAACGAGCATTTCTGCATCCTGTAGCTACGCAGCTCCTTCAACAAGGCCTTCAGCATCAAGAAGGGACCCAAATCGGCCTCATCCTACTCAGATATTGAGGAGATCGCCACACCGGACTCATCGGCCCCCTCCTCTCCCAAGCTGCAGCATGGTTCCACAGAGACTGCCTCGCCCTCCATCAAATCCTCCACGTCCTCCTCTGTGGGCATCGACACGGCTGAGTACGTGGGGCCAGGGCAGGCGGCACGGGGTGGGGAGGGCTGGTCATGAGGGCTGCAGGCTCCTGCCCTGGATGCGTGCAAGACTCTGTCTCTCCCTTGGCCCAGGCTCTTCCAGGCCCACGGTGAGGGTGAGCCGGAGAAGAAGGAGGTATCAGAGCTGCGGTCAGAGCTGTGGGAGAAGGAGATGAAGCTGACGGACATCCGCCTGGAGGCCCTCAACTCAGCCCACCAGCTGGAGCAGCTGCGGGAGACCATGCACAACATGCAGGTGAGGACCACTGCCAGAAGTCTGGCTGGCTCTGAGGACCTGGGTGGCCACAGTCCCTGTGCCCCCACAGCCGTGCTGCTGCCCCGGGATGCTGCCAGCGTCCAGCTCCTCACCCTGTGCCTTAACTGGTTCTCCCCCAGCTGGAGGTGGATCTCCTGAAGGCTGAGAATGACCGGCTCAAAGTTGCTCCGGGACCGTCGGCAGTGCCAGGCTCCGTTCCCAGCCACGTCACGAGCACGTCGGCCTCCTCTTCACCGCGGCGCTCCCTGGGTCTCACCCTTGGCCACGCTTTCAGCCCCAGCCTGGGGGATGCAGGTAGGGGTGACAGAGCTGCTGGCAGATGGGGAAGGGCTGGGACAGACACGTGTGTGTGGTGAGAATGTACTGCTGCTCACCTGGATGTAGCTGTGTATGGGGATCTGTCGTGCCACCAGTGCCACAATCAGCCGCAGCAAGATTTGGCTCAAGCTGGGCACAGTCAGGCCCGGTGGCTTGGCTCTTCCTGCCGGCACAGCCTCACTGCTCCATCCCTAGATGTGTCCCCCATGGACGCTGTCAGCGCTGGCACCCAGAAGGACGAGCTGACGCTGAGGATTGTGGTGCGCATGCCGCCCCAGCACATCATCAAGGGGGTAAGTGTGGGCTGTATGGTAAGCCTGACCTGTCCCAGTGCCATGGCCCTGGACAAGGGGCAGAGAATGCCTCTCTGGGGCTGGATGCAGTGCCCTAACTCTGCACAGCTCTGCCTTGCCTTCTAGGACCTCAAGCAGCAGGAGTTTTTCCTGGGCTGGACCAAGGTGAGCGGGAAGGTGGACTGGAAGATGCTGGATGAGGCTGTCTGCCAGGTCTTCAAGGTAGGAGTGTGAGGACCCCTCTTTTGAGAGCCATCCTTTTACACTGCTCCACCATGCCTGATGCTCCCTGGCCCAGGTCCTCACCAGGGTCTCTTGGGGCTGCTGAGCACTGCTTGCTGCCTGCCAGCTGTGGTGGGCACTGACAGTCCTGTCCTTGTCCATGTAGGATTACATCACCAAGATGGATCCTGCTTCCACGCTGGGGCTCAGCACTGAGTCTGTCTACGGCTACAGTATCAGCCACATCAAGCGGGTCCTGGACACAGAACCGCCAGAGCTGCCGCTGTGTCGCCGGGGCCTGACCAGCATCGTTGTGACACTCAAAGGTCAGTGTGGTGGAGAAGCTCCATCACTGTCCCATCTTCCCTCTGTCTCGTGGTGTCGCAGGCTGTGAGCAGGAGCCTCACCCCTCCCCTTGCCTGCAGGCTTGAAGGAGAAGTGTGTGGACAGCCTAGTGTTTGAGACGCTCATCCCCAAGCCCATGATGCAGCATTATATCAGTCTCCTGCTGAAGCACCGGCGGCTCATCCTCTCGGGACCCAGCGGCACAGGCAAGACCTACCTGACCAACCGCCTGGCTGAGTACCTCGTGGAGCGCTCGGGTCGGGATGTCACCGAGGGCATTGTCAGCACCTTCAACATGCACCAGCAGTCCTGCAAGGTGAGAGCACACAGCAGCCTGAAGTGTCCCTGTTGGTACTGGTGCTGCAGTCCCTGTTGGCAGCCATGCCATGGCCCCACATGTGACACCTGGCCCATTCATTGCAGGACCTGCAGCTGTACCTCTCCAACCTGGCCAACCAGATTGACCGGGAGACAGGCACGGCAGACGTGCCACTGGTGATCCTCCTGGACGACCTCAGCGAGGCGGGCTCCATCAGCGAGCTCGTCAACGGCGCGCTCACCTGCAAGTACCACAAATGGTGAGAGCCCAACTGCACCCTCCTCCGGCGCAGTCTCCCAGGCACACACATGCTCCCCACTGCTTTTGGCAAGATCCCTGGGCTCGTGGACATGAGGCTGCATGGCTGTGCATGTCTGCTCTGCTCAGATCTGCTCTGCTATGGGTGGGGGTGATGCAGGGTGCTTTTTTTCATGGATCCCGTCTCTCTCTGTCACTCACTCAGCCCCTACATCATTGGGACCACCAACCAGCCTGTGAAGATGACCCCAAACCATGGCCTCCATCTCAGCTTCAGGTGGGAATCATAACATCCCTGGGGAACATCCCTGTGGGGCTGGGGGGGGGAGCATAGGCCATCACTCCTGCCCCTGGGCAGTCCACAGGATGGGACACATCCTGTGATTGGGGACCCTGATGAGTACCAAGGACCGAGCCCCAGCCCTGTCGTTGCCATCCCAGAAGGACCTGATGGCCCAACCTTGGGCACATGCAGTGTGGGGGTGCTAGGAGGTCCCCTGAGGGTACTGGGGAATAGGGCAGCTTGTGTGGAGACCCAGCCCTGAACACCTGAGTCTTTCCCCCAGGATGCTGACCTTCTCAAACAATGTGGAGCCAGCCAACGGCTTTCTGGTACGCTACCTGCGGCGGAAGCTGCTGGAGTCGGACACAGACATCAATGCCAATAAGGAGGAGCTGCTGCGTGTGCTGGACTGGGTGCCCAAGCTCTGGTACCATTTGCACACCTTCCTGGAGAAACACAGCACCTCTGACTTCCTCATCGGTACGGCCTTACTGCGCACCTCCCTCCTCTACCTTGGGCTGCTGGGAGTGCCCAGGGACGGGGGCAAAACCCTCCCAAAGGAGCCTGGGGAACTGACGTGCTGCCCCGTGTCTCCCAGTCCCACACAACCAAAAGCCAGTGGGCAGTGCATACAAATGTTGCTTTTGCCTGGGTGGCATTTATTCCTATGCCTTATGGGAGCCGTCACCATGGTGTCAGCCAAGGCTGCTCGTCTTACGGGCATCCTTCGTTGGGCACAGAAGAGCCATGTTTTCCCAGGCAGGTCTTCCTTTGCCTCACCATGATTTTGGGGGGTAGACCAAACATAGCAGCCCCATTCCTTGCCTGATAGCTTGCTTTTTGCCTATGTGTGTCAGGTTGATGCTGCCTGGGCGATGCTCCCAGGAGGTGGTCGGGCCCAGGGCACCCTGTGCAGCCAGGGTTGCCTGTCTTGGTGCTCTGCTGCCACGGAGCCAGTGACCGAAGTAGGGGGACCCAGCTCCCATTTTCACTCTCTCCCTTCCCCCCACAGGTCCCTGCTTCTTCCTGTCCTGCCCCATTGGAATTGAGGATTTCCGGACTTGGTTCATTGACCTGTGGAACAACTCCATCATCCCTTACCTGCAAGAGGGGGCAAAAGATGGGCTCAAGGTACCCAGAGCTGCCTGGCACATGGGGATGCAAGCCAGTGGTGCTTGGGGACATGCTGATGCAGCAGTCTAACAGGACGGGGAGAGGGGAGGCGCTGGGATTTTGGGCACAGGTGGCATCTCTGTCAGTCCCTGCCCTGCCCTGTGGCTGCAGCAGGACATAGCACTGTCCTGGGGGGGGCTCAGGGTGTGATGTTGCCAGCTCTGGCATGTGCTGAAGAGGTGGCTGCTGCTTGCTCCCTGCCTGCAGGTCCACGGGCAGAAGGCAGCCTGGGAGGACCCCGTGGAGTGGGTGCGGGACACCCTGCCCTGGCCATCAGCGCAGCAGGACCAGTCCAAGCTGTACCACCTGCCTCCACCCACTATTGGGCCCCACAGCACCGTTTCCCCTCCCGAGGAGCGCACCGTCAAAGACACGACACCCAGCTCCCTGGACTCAGACCCTCTGGTATGGCCCTGCTGTGCACTGGGAGGTTGGCCAGGTTGGGCTGGTGGAGAGGGGAGAGCAAGGTGGAGCTTCACTCTCCCAGTTATTTTTCAGTGTAAAAAGCCTGATTTGGGGATGCAGAAACATTTTGCACTCCTGGGAGGAGCGGTGGATGCGGGATGGTGGCACTGGCAGGCTGCAACACCCAGGCACATTGTGATGTGCCAGTGAATGGGCATGGCGTGGCGCTCCACGAGGCATCACGTCCACACACGCAGGCACATGCAGACTGGGGCTTTCACGTACATGTCCTGGTGTGTCACCTGGAGAGGCTGCTAGCAGACAGCAGGCTGCCACGGATGATGCCAGCTGATGTGCCAGAGCCTGTCCCTCCACACTGCTTTGGCATGCTTAGCCTTGAGTGTCCCAGCTGTGCCTAAGGCCAGATCCTGATGACAGGGAGGGATTTTGCAGCATCTCTGGGCTTTGCGTTACTCTCTAAGGAGCTGCTTGGGGTGGCTGATTTGTATGGGAGGGCAAGGAGGGCCAAGTGGCCTTGGCCTCCCCAGGGCACCCGTGGACCTCTCATCCCCCTTGGACTTGGTGCCATGCTCCTTTCCCCGCAGATGGCCATGCTGCTGAAGCTCCAGGAAGCCGCCAATTACATCGAGTCTCCGGACCGTGAGACCATGGTGGATCCCGACCTGCAGTCGACTCTGTGAGGCCCGGACATGCCAGCCCAGGCGGAGGGGAGCTGCCGCCAGGCACCGCTCCTGCCAGGCTGCTCTCCTTTTCCTTTGGTGTCCCGGAGTGCAGGGCTGGCGAGCGAGCGGAGAGGAACCGGGGCTCCGGCACATCCCAGTGGAGCGTGGGGAAGCTCGGCCCATCTGTGGGAGAGTGTGAGGTGCCACCTCCCCTCCTGACCCTGGGGGTAGGAGAATCCTGGTTTCTCTTCTTGGTTTTTTTTTTCTGTCTCTATTGCAAACTCTTGGGCTTTGGGGCCAGGGCGACTGATGTGGCTGAGCCCCGGCTCCCGGGAGCCACAGGAAGGCCCCTGCGTGGGGCAGGGACCCCGTGGGAGCTACCTGGGCCAAAGCTGGGGGCCGCAGGAGGAGCGTGTGGCTGCAGGACGAGAGCGCGGGCGTGAGGGTCTCCAGCTCCCTCTCCACCCAGCCAGGCGTAGCCGAGGGCAGGCGACGAGGGAGCCGCTGCTGTGGGAAGCGCTGGCCGAGGAGGAGTGCGGCTCTCACCCCTGTCTTTGTATGTTCCCTGTTTCACCTGCATGGCAGCTGCTGTGACCAGGACAGCCCAATAAACCCGGCTTTGGTTATTTTATTTTGTTTCCCCCCCCTCCCATTTTCCTTTGGCCGAGTCCAGACTTCACTTTGGTCCCTTTTTTGTTCTGGTTCTTCACTCTCCTGGCCTGGAGCCCGTGGGCCGGTGCCCACTGCTTCTCTGTAAGCAGTGCCCTTTCCCTTTGGTTTCTTTTGCAGCTGTTGGTTCCACCACTCAAACCACCTCTGTCACGAAACTGGTGCTCACTGGACGATCTCCAGTCCCTGAACCCACCTTCTGGGGCCTCACAGCTTGGCTGAGAGGGGACTTGGCAGCCGGTGGCAGCGGGATGCTCCCAGAGCAGCCCCTCACCCGGTGGCTCCCCCATCCCCAGAAGCACCAAGGCAGAGTCTGGCCCTGGGGCTGGGGTCTCCCACCAGATCAGCATGCCACGGGGCATCCCCCTCTGAGGATGCTGAGGCCTGGGCATGGGGAGGGTGCTACTGCCCCATCCCTGGGCAGCTGGATGCCTGCTCTGTCCCCTCAGTGCTGGGAGGCATGACCTGCTCAATGTCCCCTCGGTGCTGCCAGGCCTGGGGGTGCAGGTTGGTGAGCCACGCCTGGGGATAGTCCCCATGCCGCTGGCTCCCCAAGGCCCTGTGCCTTCCTGCGCCCTATGGCCTGGGAGGGTCTTGCTGTGCCCCATGTCGGTGCTCTGGGGACAGCTAGGGCTGCCCTGTGTCCTCTTAGCCCTACCGTGCAATGCCACAAGCAAGGCTCCTGGCACAGAGGGGATCAGCCCCGGTGCTGCTGCGGTGCCTTAATCCTCGGCCGTGCAGGAAGGGGGCACGTGGGTCTTGGGCTAGCGCTGTCACAGCCTGCTCCAGCTGCAGTGTCCTATGCCTGTCCCCAAAACCAGCTTGGCTGGCATGGGACAGGGGTGCTGGCACTGGCCTGAGCATGGCCAAGCTGGGGCTGCTGCCTTGAGCACCCCTCGGCTGCCTGTCCCCAAGCATGGCTGCAGTGTGCTCTGCTGGGCCAGCACCTCCCTCCCTGAGCCCAGCTGGGCTCTGGCCTGCCCGCTCTTCTCTGCTGCCATCCAGCTCAGCTCCCGCACTCAGCTGGGGCCCCGGAGAGCCTTTTGGGGAGAGGTGACCCCAGGGCCATGTCTGCTGAGCCCTGCCAGGCTGGGGGCTAGGCAGCCTCAGCCCCTCCCCGTGCCACGGCTGGTGTGGCCTTCAGGGACGCCTCACAACCCTCCAAAACAGGCATCTCCTCCACCGCCTGGCCTTGCCGCCAGTGCCGCTCGGAGGCAGCCGCCACCTCTGCCCTTGGTGCTCTCTCGGCCGGTGCATCTTGCCTTGCCGCCCGGCGCATCCTGGCCGTGGCGCGTGTGCCCTGTGGTGCTCACTTCTCTGTCTGTCCGACAGCCTCCCCGCCGTCTCCCCACTGCCACCCGGGGCCGGCCAGCCCGGCCCCTTTGCACAGGGATGTCCCTCCCCACGCTGGCTTGGACGCTAGGGCTTTCTCTTTGCCTTCTCTTGTGTTGCCGCCGTCGGCTAAGGACTTGCTGTAAATAGATCTGTAGTCGAATGCCCTGCGTGAGTTGGTGGGGCTTGGCCCTGTGCCTCTTTCCTTTTTTTTTTTTTTTTTTTTTTTTTTTTTTTTTGTACTCTGTGATAACTGTGCTGTGCTGACTTCTTTTCTGATTGTACGAGACACCGGCTCAGCAGCTGCTCGAGGCCAGCGGTGGGGACCTGGCTCTCCCCTCCAGCCCCTCTCGTCCTCGGGGCTCTGTTGCCCAGGGCAGGAAAGGGCATGATGCACCTTTGGGGGCTGCTCCATGCCTGAGCAATGCTGTGCCCAGGTGCCCTGAGGAGTCCTGTGGGGGGAGAGGGCTCACACACCCCTCGCATCACACAGCCTGCAGGCAGCCTTGACTGGGCCTGACTTTCTTTTCTGACACCCCCAGGGAGCCACTAAAACATTGACCAAACTGTCCCCATCACCGGCTCGCTTGGGGCTGCGCTGCTGGGCGTCCCCCAGCCTGTTTCCTGCAGGCTTGCCCCATCGTTCCCCGGTGCAGGGTTGCCCATTGCCCTGTAACCTCAGCCGGGGCATGCTGGAGGCGAGTGGCACACTGCGGTGTAAATCAGGAGGAATCCTCATGAGGAATAGGAAGGGTGAGGGCTATGCCAGCAGGCGTGCCCTGGGCTGGTGCACGGTGGGGGGCTTTTGCTGGGCTTACCTAGCTGGAGGGGGTGGGCCCTGATGGGTTCCTCCTGGCTTACGCCAAGCACCCCATGTCCCCAAGCGTGGCAGCTGTCTGGGGGGCCTGGGGACTGGGTGTCCCCCGGTGCTGCCAGTGTCTGTGGGCTGACCCCCTCTGTCCCCAGAGGGACGGGTCCAAGGTTTGCACTAACTCGTCCCTGCGCTACCCCCAAAGGTGCCTGCTGCCCCCAATGGTGGCCATCAACCCCCAAAGGTGCCCATCACCCCCCAAGGGTGCCTGTCACCTCCAACGGTGCCTGCTGCCCCCAGGGGTTCCTGCCACCTCCAAAGGTGCAGGTTGCCCCCAAAGGTGCCCGTGGCCCCTGGGAATGCCAGGAGCCCTCCTGAGGGGCTGGAGCTGGGAGACACCAGCGCCTCACCCTCCTGCCCCCTCGAGCTGCTGCCGCCCGGCGGCCTGAACCTTACAATTTTAGCTTTTTTCTATTAAAAACAAACAACGTTTTTTTAATTAAATAAAGGATGAAATGGACAAATTCCTGTTTTAGATGATCTGTGTAATTGACTGGGTTTTGTGTTTCTTAACTGCATGGTATTCCTGCCGAGGGGTTTTATAGCACTTTTTAAATTTCTCTTTAAGATTTTGGTCCAGATTTCTACTGCTCTCGCCTGTCTGTCTTTTTGCTTTTTCCTTGCATCCTCCAAGTTTGTAAACTTGCTCCATTTTATACCTGATGTTGAGACCCAACCCCACATTGTACATAGCTGCGGGAACAATCATAGGGAACAAACACCATCTGGACTCTTTCCACGATTAGTTGTTTTTACTTAAAAGAAATCTTAAAAGAAGTATAAAAGGAAGCCAGGAAAAGGCTTGAGGATATTATGAAAGACAGAAACAAATCCAGCCCTGCACCAAGTCAGCTCCTGCTGCCCACGCTGCCCGCACCAACCGGCATGTCTCTTCTCGGTCGTCTGTCTAACACCATTGGATTCAATAAAGTTATCTCCTGTACCGCCTGGCTGCTGGTTCTGTGTCCGGGACACTGCGGGCCTCTCACTGCGCCGGAGAAGGGTAGGACAGTTGTGCTCGTACTGCTGCACATCCACCCCTATCCTCTGTGGCCGAAATCCAGGAAGGGGGGCTTTGTAGAAACGTTCCTTGTTTGAAATCTGGGCTGTTTTGCAAGACACTGAGAGCAGTTTTAGCGGTTGGGCACCCCTCTTCCAGGACTGCGCTCCTGTTAAGTCTGGAGTGTGCAGAAATGCTCTTGGTTTGAAATCCTGGCAGCTCCACAAGATGCTGACAGCAGGGGGTCCCTCTCCTGGGGCAGGAGGGGCAGATCGTACCTGGGGTGTGCGGGGCAGGGGCTCGGGGCGGGTGGGCATCCCCCTGGCCCCTTTTGCCTCGCCAGGGCTGGTCCCCATCTCCCCTTTGAAAGGGACACGGTAGTGACAGATGCTGCCTCACATCTGCAGCACGGGGGACTGGTGTGGGACCGTGTCTGTCAAGCAGCGGCGGGGTGCTCTGCCCTGCAGCGGGGGGGAGGACAAGGCTGCAGATACCAGCTGAGGGGAAGGGAGATCCCGGTCCTCCCGGGGGTGGCTCCAAAGCTATTTTCGACTCCGGAGAGCGATGCTGGAGCGGGGACAGATGCTCCAGGAGCTATCAAATAATCGCAGGATGGTGATGAGTTGTAACAGGCTGCAGTGGCGAACGCAAGGCCAGGAGAGGGCACTTCCCACCGGCTCCGTGCTCCCGTCCAGAAGGTGAGTTCAAGTAAGTTCATTACCCCGGTGGGTGCAATCCTGAACCTGGAGAGCGGGACTGGTTTTGGGGAGCCACAGCCCCTCATCCGCTGAGATGTGTCATGTGCATGCTCCCCAGCCTGTGCTCGCTCTGTGGCCCTGTGCAGGCAGGAGAGCAGGCAGCAGAGCAGGAGAGCAGGCAGCAGCGCAGCAGCAGCAGAGTCCCATGCTGGGCCCTACGCGTGGTGGCCCCACAGGGATTTCCAGCCTGACAGCCATGGGGCAGAGGCAGCGAGCCGGAGGAATTGGTCCCCAGGCACGAGGGGATGCAGAAGGATGACGCTGATGCTTCGATTTCAGCTGGACACCTGTGTTTGGGAAAACTCAGCTGCATGTTTCAAGGGTGACAGGCAGGGGAGGGTCCCGTCGGTTTGGGAAACAGCACCCATGGGCTCAGCGCTGTAGCGGGGATGTGGCCCCCATGCAGGGTCCCTTCCCCCACCTTCAGGAGCTGGTGGGAGCTCGTGGGTGTCTCTGTGGTGCGGGGTGGCTGGTGGAGGGCTGGGAGGGCTGAGAAAGGGAGCTGCAGGGCACCCTGCCCTCATGCAGGGCACAGGGACCCCAGTAGCACCTGGAGATGTTGGGTACAGCCACCATGTATGTACAGCACCCAGGATGTACAGCAGCACTGGCTGGGTACTGCACTGTGTGTACGACAGCGCCAGGTGTGCAACTTCAACCATCAGGCACAGCATCCCTCAGGCACTGCGCCTGGCATATGCAGCAGCACCCCTGGGCTACAGCACCCAGCCTAGGTGTCTGTCTTGTGCTGAGGGCCCCAGAGCTGGCTGCAGTGCTTCAGGTTGGGGGCTCAGGAGAGCAGAGCAGAGGGACAGAATCCCCTCCCTTGACCTGCTGGCCACGCTTCTTCTGATGCAGTCCAGGATATGGTTGGCTTTCTGGGCTGCAAGTGCACATTGCTGGCTCATGTCCAATTTGTCACCCACCAGTATCCCCAAGGCTGCCTCTGCAGGGCTGTTCTCCATCCATCCATCCATCCATCCATCCCTCAATCTGTTCTGATAGTGGGGATTGCCCCAACCCGGGTGCAGGACCTTGTACTCTGCTTGTTGAACTTCATGAACTTTGCATGGGCCCACTCCTCCAGCCTGTCCAGGTCCCTCTGGGTAGCATCCCTTCCCTTAAGCATATTGGCTGCACCACTCAGCTTGGTGTCATCCATAAACTTGCTGAGGGTGCACTTGATGGCACTATGTCATTGATGAAGATATTAAATAGTATTGGTCCCTGTATGGACCCTTAAGGGACACCACTCATTACTGGTTTCCATTTGGACATTGAGACATTGACTGTAACTCTTTGGACGTGGCCATCCAGTCAGTTCCTTAACCATTGAGTGGTCCACCCATCAAACCCTTATCTCCAATTTAGAGGCAATCCCATTTTTCGGGATGTGGGTGAGGTGCCATGGCCGCATTGCACCCAGGGGTGCACCCAGTGCCCAGAGGGTGCATGGGGACCTGGCATGTGCAGTGGCTTCAGGTGACGCAGCTCCCAGGTGGGCTGGGACCCCGGGGTCCCCCTCCCCGCTCCAGGCACCATCTCTCCTGGCAGCGGCGCATGTGGATCCCCCGGCCAAACCTTCCCTCCCCTCCAGCGCAACGGTGGACCCAGGTGCCACCAGAGTGGAGGTGGGGGACCCCCAGCTGGGGTGGGTTTGGGGTGAGCCTGCAGGGTCCCTGTCCCCGGCTCCTCCGCGGGGAGCAAGGGGTGCCCCAGGGACCCCTTCCCCACTTGAGACCCCACTGACAGGCATGGGGAACCCACAGCAAGGGCAAACCGGCTGCCACTGCCACCCTCTGCTCCCCACCTGGGCTCCTCACTTGAATCCCATCAGCTTTTTCTTGCTGTTTTGGCCCCAAATTCAAAGCCGTGTTCCCAGGAGCCCTCTGGATCTGGGGGTGGCACAGTGTGGGTGTCACCATCTCCCCCCCCCTTCGGCCCCAATCTCCTGTGGCCGTGGCAGGGACCCGGCTGGGGTGGTGGCTCTCCATGGTGGGTGTGGTGGTGGCAGCTATGGGTGACCGGTGTGAGGGGATCTGGGCAAGGTCATTGGTGAGAGGTGACTGGTGTGACTCGACCAGCACAGGCTGAGGTGACGGGTGTGAGGTGATGGCCGTGGGGTGAGGGATGAGGGGCGCCCGGGGTGAGGTGGCGGGTGTGAGGAGATCCCTGGGGCGGGGCCGCGCCCGCACGAGCCGCCGGCAACTCCCCAACCGCGGCGGGCGGGACGGGGCGGGGGCAGGTCTGTGGGCGGGGCCTCCCGGCGGTGGGCGGAGCTGCGCGGAGCCGCCGCACGCGAGCCCGGAGGGGCCGGGGCTGCCGCAGCGCCGCGCCGGTCCCGCCGCCCCGCGCTGCGCCGCCCGCGCCGCTGCCGCCGCCGCTCCGGCCGGTAAGTGTCCGCCCGCACTCCCGCCGAAGTTTCTCCGCGGTGCCGCAGCGGTGCGGGCTCTGCGGGACGGGGCCGCCCGCGCTTCCGCCGAGCCCGTCCCGAGGTCGCTGCCCGAGGTGCGATCGTCCCCGGGGAGGGGGGGGGGGGGGGGGGGTTGTGGGCGCGGCGGTGCGCGGGCTGGCCCGGCCGGTAATGACCTCCCCGCCGTGTCCCGCTGCCGGGAGCGGGGCGGGGGCCGGCGCTTTCCCCGGGGTCCCCTCCCCGGGGCACGGTTCTCAGCTCCCCGCCGTGCCCGGGGCTGCCCGTGGGGTGTCGCGCCCCGAAGGCAGCTGGAGACGGAGCCTGGTGGGCTGCAGGGGGGTGCAGCCGCTGGTGCAGGGGGTTGCGGAGCTGGCAGGGACCGCCCCCCCCCCCGGGAGCGTGGGACCCTCCCCGGGGGCGTGGGACCCTCCCCGAGAGTGTGGGACCCCCTCTCCCCTCCCGGGAATGCGGGGCCGCCCCGGGGGTGCAGAGCCGAGCCGCCGGGTCAAAGGTGCCCTCTGGGCTCCGAGGGATGCTCCAGCTCCGCATCCGTGCGTGCGCCCGACCGCGGGTGCCCTTGGCGTTCAGGCCCTGGGGGGTGGCCGGGGGCGCAGTGCTGTCCCCGGTGCAGTGCGGGGAACGTGCCCCGGTGCTGCAAACCAGTGGAAGTGGCGTGGCTCTGGCCGTGGGCGGCCGCAGGCCCCGCTGCACCGGCGGCTTCTCTGTAGCGGCCTGGCCAGGAGCCAGCTCCAGCCGGTCCCTTCTCCGGACTGAATTTCCCCGCCGTGGTTGCAGCAAGCTCCGGGATCCCCCTTCACTTCTCGCGCTTGCTGCGTGCCGTCGGGGTGCAGCGGCGAGGAGGGGCTCAGCCCAGAGCCGGGGGCGTCCGCATCGGGGTGCCGCAGCCTTTGCACCCACAGCTGCGTCGGAGCTGTGCCCAGCACCTCGCTGCTCCCCTGCAGCCTACTTTTCAAGAGGGGCGGGAGTGATCCCGAAAGAGCTGTGCAGGGGACAGGCAATATTGCAAGGTGACTGTGGCATGGGGAGGGGGACACACACGCATCTGTGTCACGCATTGCTTCGTGGTCCCCAACTCTGCCGGTGCCTCTGTGTGTCCCTTTGCATCCGGCGCTCCTCGGTGCAGCGCTCTCCTGTCCTCCAGGTGAGAGTGGCCAGGGCAACGGGGTGTCACACGCTGCAGGATGTCACCCACTGCGGGATGTCACCCGCTGCCTGGTGTCTGGCAGCAAAGTCCCCCTGCGCCGTGGCAGCTGCAGGGTGCTGAAGGACTCCCCGCCTGCTCCTCTGCAGCAGCAAAAACTTCAGTCCTGGAGCGAAGGCTCTCGTTTATTGTGCGCCGAGGTACTGCTGCAGCTATGTCACTCCTGTGCACGCTGCACAGAAGCGCAGCCACCGGCAGGAGTCATCTCCTGCCTGCTGCATTATTCCTCGCTAGCGCAGCGCCTTGGCTGCACACTGCTGGGGGCTGCTGGAGCCCCGGGGTACCCTCGGGGCAGCCGGTGCTCTGCGCCTTTGCTGTGCTTGGGTGTTTTTGGCCGCAGGGTCTTGGCGGGAAGAAGCGTGGCTTGTGGTGGTCTGTGTGCCAGGGGAGCGTGGGCACTGCGGAAGTGATGCACCCAAGGTCATTAAGGCCAGAAGTGGCAGCGGGATGTCACCTGTGCCGCTTGGGAAGAGCACAATCCAGCAAAACACCCCACTGCCCCCCCAAGCCCCAAAGCCATCTCGGAGCGATGCCCTGTCCCCTTCTTGCATCTGTGTGAAGTGCAAAAACGGGTCTGACCTTGCCCGATCACTCAGCACCAAGCCCGGCTCTCCCAATCCCCATGGCGAGCGCTAGTGCCCCGTTTGCCGGGAGCCGGCCCAAAGCCCTGGTGCCTCCAATTCTGCAGGGCAAGGACGCATCCCTCGCCACCCGTTAGCCCGGTGATAGCAGCAGCAGTGAGCCAGCATCGGCTGCACTGCATCACCGCTGGCAGCCCTGGCTCTGCACCCCTCTGCCGCACAGCGCCCGGCGCCGTCCGGTGTCACTGCAGGAGGGAGGACATAGGAATATATACATCTCTCTCCTTACATATATATGTATATATCCTTATATAGCTGGTTGGGGAGGGGGGGTTGCAAATCAGCTGCCTTTCTGCCGGTGAGCTGCCCGCACGAAACCGCTGGGCACGGTGGGATGGCACAATGGTAACGTTTGCTGCCGGCTGCTCCCAGGGGAGCTGCGTCCTGTTCTGTGAGCCCCAGGGACTGTCACTGGGCTGCAGCTAAAGGCCACTGAAGCGAGACGGGACTCCTGCTCACCCCCTGAGGGATGGGAGCAGGCCCTTCCTCCAGCTCTTGGTGGTTTTGGCAAAGCCCCAGCTCCAGGAACCGGATGACTGCAGCTCCTAATTATGACTTGAGTTTCTCCTTCTCCAAGCTGCGCAGGAGAGCTGCGAGCCGGCAGCTGTGATGTCCTCCAGCAGGATCGATGCCGCAAGCATATAGACGGGACCCAGTGCCTGCTGGTTTTCAAATCTTCTGGTTTTTTCTTCCCTACCCCCTGGCAGCGGAGCTCGGTGCTGTGCCTGGCTGTGCTCCTCCTCAGCCTGGCGGCCGCCAGCACTTTGCCTGTGCCAATATCCGGAGCCGCCGGTAAATGCAGTCTGGCAAAATGCTTTTGCCCTTGGCTGCAGTCGGCCTTTTCCTCCCGGGTGAAAACCCGGCTGTTCCCCAGCTGGTCCCCACGCCAGGCTGTGGCTGCCCTCGGCTCGGCTGCTGCCGGAGCCCGCGTTCCCCAAAGTGCTCTTTGATTATTAGCCCTAATAATTGTGTTATCGCATCGACTGAAGTGTTTCAGATGCCAAAGCTAATTTTGCTCTTCATGCCTTCCTTCGTCAGTAATGGGATTTTGATAACATCACGCGTCCAAAAGTATTGGATAAACTCAGCATAATTCCCCATTTATTAATTAAACCATAAATTAGGCAGTGTGCGGCTGGAATCCAAGATACCCTGTACTGGTGTAATCCTACAGCCGGGAATGGTGCTGGCCTCGTGCCGGCGCTGGCCCGTCCCTGCCAGCCCCTGGGTGCGGGATCCCAGTGTCGTCATCGTCGTCCCCTGAGCTCTGGGGCTGCCACATTCCCGTGGGGCCAACCGCTCCATTGCTCCCTGCGTGCAGGAAGTCGAGTGATGTTTAATCTGCATCGGTACCTGGAGGAGGAATCATGGTGCCCCTGGATTTTGCTGCCAGTTGGACAGCGGGCTCAAGGGCTGGCAGAGCGCTCTGTCACCCTGGGGTGGCTCTGCAGGTGCTGCAGCCCCTGTGCCGGGGCTTTGGGAGGGGGGAACCGCAGCTGGCTCTGGCAGCGTGTGCGGCAGTGCTGGGCTAGGCCAAACTGCTGCCATCTGGACCCGCACCCTGCTCTCCCAGCGTGGGCAGTTGCCTGACTGCACCAGATCCATCACCACTGACCGCCGGCAGTTGGGCATCTGCAACCCCACCTGCCTGGAAGGAGCTCCTGGTGCTGTTGGGGCATCCTTCACGTTGTGCATCCTAAGGAAAGCTGGTGTGTTTTAATTGATCTGGGGTGGTTTTTGCCCCCTGGCTCTTCCCAGCCTTGCAAGGGCGCAGCAGATGTGGGCTCTGGGCTGGCGCATCCCTGAGGGATATGGGAAAGCTGGGAGCAAAGCGGGTGCTTGTGGCACGAGGTGCAGGCGGGTGCTGGGGGCAGACGCGGTGCTGCGCTCGGGCACGTCCGACCCCTGAGCCTGTCTGAGCCTGCGCTGAGCTGGGGGTGGCCTGGGGGGATCGTCCCACTGCCGGGGCCCGGGGAGCTGCTCCGGGGCTGGACTGAAGCCATGGGGATGGGTGAACGTCTGCGGGCAGCGGGGATGCTTGAGATGTGCCGGGCTGGTTTGGGGTTGGCAGAGCGGATTTGGCAGCCGATGCTATGGCACCGCTGGCGTGGGTCAAGGCATCCCTTGCTGCCTGTGAACCTGCTGCGGTGCCACATGCCAAAACAGTTCTACCAAAACCCCCTGGAGCTGGGACCAGCCACTGACCTGCTCAGCAACGTCGTGGCGTGCTGGGGGAGACGCCTCCCGCCTTTTCGTGCAGGACATGGGATGTCCCTGGGGACGTGACTGTGACTGAGGGCTGCTGGGACCAAGGATCGCTGCGGCAGCACCACTGCTCCCATTGGCCTTGAGTGGAGGATTCAAGAGGGAAAACAACCCCAAATTTCAGTGCCGTGCATGGATTTACAAGCATGCAGACGCCTTGCGGGGCTCTGACGCTGTCTCGCTCTGCTCCCAGGGGAATTACGGGGTTTTCTCCAAGGACTGAACCCCGGGGAGAGCCGGGTTAGTGCCTGGGGTGAAGGCGCTGGTGTGTGCCCGCTGCTACCCACGCACAAGCCCTGCGTCGCTGCCAGCAGCCTGGCGCAGCCGCTGCCTTGTGCCGCAATGAATTGCGGTGTGGCCGTGCCAGGCTCAGCCGCTGGTTTGTGCTGCGTGAGAGCTTGACGGACACCCTCCTGCTCTGGTGGCCCTGGCCACAGGGCACCCTCAGAAGAGACAGTGGCTGCCAGCGCCAGTCTGGCAGCGGGCGCTGGACACCGGAGTCGTGGTGCTTTGCAGCTCCCCAGGCAGCTGGGCTCTCTGGGTTATTCCAGGAGAGGAATAGCCTTCCCTGGGATGCACTGGCGGAGCAGCTCCTCTGTGCAGCCCTGAAAGCGTGTGCCGTTGTACTTGTGCCCCCAAACACCTGGAGCAACACAGGGATGCAGCTCGGAGGGGCCGGGGAGGAGCAGAGGACCCCCCCGCGGTGTACGGGGGGCTGTGCCCATTGCCCCAGCTGGGCTCCCGGCTCTCACAGTGGCTTTTCTCCATCTGCACAAGGTTTATTCATGGGAGTCAGGTCCCAGTGTCCTGGCCTTGGTGGTGCTTCGTGCCACAATTAAATCCCCCTGGGCTGGCATGGTGCTGTGTCCCCACCGATGTCATCATCGTTGTGCCTCCGCCGTCCCCTTTCTCACCCCAAATGCTGCCAGGGTAGGTGGCTCTGGCAACACAGGGCCGTACTCTGCCTCCTGGGCTCTCTGTGCCTTGGAGCTGGGCAAGCAGCCGCCAGCATCGCTCCCAGAGGCAGCCGGTCCCCAGGGACTGAGCCCTGGCTGGCAGGGAGGAGGGAGATGCTGAAGGCTGAGCATCGCTGGGGGCTCCCTGGGGCCGGGAGCTGGTTTTCTGGATTCCCAACACCAGCCCATCACCACCTCGTGCCTGGATGGGTGCTTTGGAGATCTCACTGGGGGCTGCAGCCTGACGGGCACGTGGAGCCTCACCCCTGGAAATGGCACCTCATGACTCACGTTTGCTCGTTTAGTTCGCATTCGTTTAGCTCAGGAGCAGGGCAGGGCATGCACTCCCCTGCCTCCTGTATCAAATCGATCTGCCTTGTCTCAGCTCTCTCCTGGAGCAGCTTCTGGCTCTTCCCCAGGAGCTTGTCTGGCTTCTTTTTTCTCCCCTCATATCGATCAGGAGCCATTGCTGTTGCACAGGACCATTGCCGGGGAGTGCCGGCAGCAGGGCAGCATTGCAAGCAGAGCAGTGCTGACCCGGGCAGGCAGGAGTCGGGCGCTCTCGGCCATGTGGTGCCTTTGAAGTGCCAGAATAACTCAGCCCATCACCTTCTGTTGCCCTATTTAGCTGTGCTGGCCTCACTGGCGGAGCGAGGCACGGCCGCCACAGCATCACTGGTGCCAGAGGGTGGGCTGGGTGCCGGCAGCGCCTGCTCCCTTTTTTGTGGGAGGCTTTTTTGGCCATTCGCAGCTCTGTGTGCCAAGGGCGGGCTGCCTGTGCTGGCTTCAGTTGGGGTGAGCCTGGCAGTTCGCTGGGGCTTGGCTGCAGTGGCCGGTGCCATATGGGATGCTCGGGTGTCCTTGGGGACGGCTGCATCCCCACAGCTCAGGGGACCGTGCTGTCCAGCGTCTCCAGATGCCTTTTCCATGGGTACTGTTGGTGGCATGTGGCATGTGCCGAAATCCTCTGGATGACGTTCTGATGGCGAGCGGTGCCTGCAGCCCCTGCAGCCTCCCCGTGGGTGGGAAGGATGTGGGTGGCCCATCCCCTCCTTGGCACAGGACTGCGCTTGTGCTACCACACCGGGGGCTGGAGAGGCCACGGGCTGCTCCTGGTGTGCCCGGGGTGAGGGGGACCTTGGCCTCTGCTGGTGCGAAGCTCCATGGCTGTATAAGCAGGTACCTCAGCGCAATCTCTCGTTTGCTTCCCAGCTAATTAGCAAGGTGGCTGCCTTCTGTGGGGTTTCCGAAGCATTGCAGCAGCCCCGGATGCAAGTGGAAAGCCAAGAGTCGTAGCGAGGAGGGGGGAGAAGGCGCTCGCTGGCCCCTTCACTGCTGGCACCAAAACGCCGATGGGCTCGGTGGGGAGCGGCTGCCGCAGGACCTGCCCCGGCTCCTGCAGGAGCCCTGGCACCAGCCCCAGTTTCAGCTTCCTCGTGTCCTTCCTTCGCTGCTGGGCCAGCAGCAACTCTGGCAGCAAGCCAGAGTCGGGGCCTGACCCCTCTGGGAAAGGTGGGCTTGGGGAGAGCAGCACCCATGGGTGCCAGGCAAGGCTCTGAGCACCCGGCTGCGGCCCCCCCCCCTCCACCGAAGCAGGAGATCGCGTGCTGTCACTCACCTCTTCCCGTTTCACCTCGGTGCTGTCCTGATTTTAGAGGCGAAGGCGCAGAAAATCCCTGAGCTGCCTGGCCTGGCACCCTGATGCTGGCGGGTGCCAGCGGCGATCCCCGTGCAGGGAGGTGTCCCTGGGTAGGGACAAACCCGGCAACTCCGTGAGCAGCCCCAGGTGGGCATGATGCTTTGGGGGGGCACCCACCAGCGTCGAGGGGAACCCTGATGCCTGCTGGGGTACCTGGTGTGGTGCCTGGAGATGCTCGGGAGCCGAGCGGGGAGGGCAGGATGGGATTGCCCCCTCCCCAGCTCGTTGCACGCCCAGCCCCATGGCTGCATTGACCTTTAGCTGTCCAGCCAGCGCAGCTGGGCCGGTGGGAGCCACGGCAGTGCTTGGCACAGCCTTCTGGCAGCGGGAGCTGGAGGGTTTGACTTGGGAGCATCAGAAGCCATTAATCTGGTACCCGAATGATGAATGAAGGCTACCTTTAAGACTGCATTTAACTGTTAGACGTCTCTTGGTTTTGCCGTAAATAACGCAGCCGCTGTGACACGAGAGCAGGTCCTCTATCAAAGGCAAGTGCCAGCCTCTAAAACTGCCAGTCCTTGTATTTATTTTTGATTTTACAAGATCTCCCCTGTGAGCCTGGGGCTGGGTTCCCTTCCTCAAGGCCGGGGACTCCGTGGTGAGAAGCCCAGACCCCTGCACTTGGGGCAGTGAGGCAGGAGCTCATCATGGGGTCCCTGGCCCTGCCCATATTTGCAGTGTCCGTCCCCTGCGCCCACAGCTCGGGGTGAGGGTGGGGACCCTGGATGTGACCCTGTGGCAGAGCGAGGCTGTGGGGACGTGCAGGAGACACGCTCGCCACTGGCCGGACAGCTCATCAAATTTTTACAGGAACCACGTAATTCTCTGGCATGATGCCCCCTCCCCAAATTACTCATCTCCCAGGGAAAGGCCTGTGGTCAGGGCTGCCAAGCCCCAACATATCATTATTTTTAATTAGACAACTCGGGTACTGGCTGGTGATGAGAGACAGTGAGTGGAGTGTGCCTTGGTAGGGAGGGAGAGTGCAGGCTGGCTCCAGTCCCCATCCAGAGATGCTGCTGGAGCCCAGCCGGCATGATGGTGACCAGCACCGCAGGTCCCGGCAGGCACTGGTGGCTGTGTCACTAGCCCAGGTAGCAGCAGGGTGGCAGGGTTCTGGCACAGCTCTGAGCTGGGAGGAATGATGTGGTTCACCCCTGCTCGTGGGGTTTCTCTTTGAAGGTGCTGCTGCCTGCGCTGTGCCTCAGTTTCCCTTGGCGGGCAGGCAGCGATGCGCCGTTTGGGGCTGCAAGGGCCGGAGAGCTCAGGGGGGGTCTGGCCAATGGTGCCCGCTTGTACTCGGATGGGGGACAGGGAAACGCATCTCTGCATGGGCGATTTCTCGGCAGCTCACATCCCCTGATGCCACTTGCAGCTACCGGAGCATTCTTGCTCCATCACACCCCCTTGTCTGTGCTGCTGCCGGCTCCCCTTTCCCAGCCTGGTATAAATATCCTTCCCTGAAAAGTGTGGGGCTGAAGGAGTGGTGACTCCTCTTGCCCTCAGCAGCGTAAATCAGGAGGAAGGTGCAGATGGTGGGGGGGGTCCTGGGGGGAAAGCACTCCCTGAGCCCTGGGAGATTCTGCACCAGTCCGGGGTGCTGCTGACAGAGGATCTGATCCGGCACCACTAACGCAGCGATTGCGGATTTGTGCCAGGGCTGAGGAAGGGGAATGGGGCCAGGGTTTGCTGGGCTGGGTTGTTGCAGAGCCCCTTCGCACTGGGGTCCCACAGCGTCCCTTTCCCCAGCTCCCCCTCCTCTCCCTCCTCCCTGATCCCTTGGTCTCCCCGTGCCTCTGCACATCTCTTGCCAGAAATTCTCTGTTAATTAAATGACCATTAGAAGCCAAGTCATGTTTTTGCTTTAATTAGACTCTCCTATCTCATTGCTGCAAGCTGAAACTCTGGCCCAGCGTGTCCCTTCCACATCTGACACTGGATGCGCCGGTCCGAAAACGATGGGAGCGTTGCGGGGTCTTTACTTGTGCAAAAGGCTGGAGGGAGGCACAGGCATCGTGCCAGCGGGTCCGGCAGAAATGGGATCTCCCCCACCAGCCCTCGTGCTGCTGCCCCTGGGAGCAAAACAGCCGCTGGCATCGAGATCTGGCTGGGGCGCTGCCAGATGTCTCAGCTCTGCCCCAAATCCCTGCTTGTCACTGGGACGCATCGCAGGAAAATGCTGGCTCCATAGTGCCCAGGCTTCCTGCTGACACTGGGGTGGGAGGGGGCTCCCCTTTGGGACCAGTTTGGGATTTTCATTACTGGTCATCCAAGCCCAAGTGCTGCACGGGGCGGTGCAGGTTTTGGGGTTAGATCCCAAAGCTGACGTTCGTGGAAGGCTGGGGGGTCCCCACATCTCCATCCCAGCAGGATGACTTACAGCCCACTGGCTTAACGGGCGCCATAACCCCGGCTTTGCCATCCTGTAAAGGAGCAATAACTCATTGCTCTGGGCCTACGATGACAGCAGCCCTTCATTAGCTAACGAGCTTCCCCCTCAGACTGGGGTCTCCCCAGGACAAGCCAGCAGCCAGCACCCTGGACTGGGAGAGCCTGGGGTCGGGCCCCCCCTTGCCTGCCTGCCCACAGCCCAGCCCAGTGCTCCGCCAGCGGCTGCTGGCGCTAATTGCTGCCTCAGCCTCATTAATCTTGATTTGTCACCGCTTTCTGCCCTCCATCATCGCAGCAGGCTTCGCCTCCCCGGAGAGGAGAGGTTTCGGCTGCCAAAGCCGGCCCTGCAGAGGAGTGGGGGGAGTTTCCAGCAGCTGGATCCCCCAAAATCCCCCACCCCGCTGGGGAGCACTGAGCTTGCCTGCGTGCTGCTGCTGTGGCCAGGGACATCCTGGTCTTTCCGTACGTCCCCAGATTCTCTTCCTGGGTCTGGTCCTTTGTGCAACATCTCAGCTGATGTGGGCAGGAGTGCAGCAGGGGGGGCTGGAGGAGAGGGGTCCTGAGAACCCTGGGTGGGCAACCATGCTGGTCAAATGCTTTTTTTTCTTTTAAAATTGTGCAAACCTTGCTGTTTTCCCCATTTTAACCAGCCCGTTTGCATAATCCGGCAGGGATGATTTGCCAGTGGGCAAAGACGCCCCGTTGCTTGTCTACACACCCTGCTTCTCCCTGCGTGGTCCCCAAAAACCCCCACCCCAACGGATGACTTCTCCCCTACAAACTCCCGTCTCCATCCATCTCCGTCCTGTCCCATCGGTGGGTGCGGAGGTGGAGGAGCCTCTCCCCGGGGCAGTGGGTACCCGTGATGCTCTGCTGAACGGACCATCACTGGGGTAACCCCAAATCCCCCTTTTTTTGGCTTGCAGAATGTGCTGGGTGCTGCGGCGGCCCGGGGGGGTCTCTAGGATGGAGCCTCTTGCAGGAGGAGGAGGAGGGATACAGGGCTTGTGAAAGGGATTTTCTGGGGTCAACATTGCATTTCCCAATACAGGAAATGTCCCAGGGATGGATGGAGATGGGATCACTGGCCCCAGCCGGGGATTTCCATCCTGCCAGACCTTGGGGCGCTGCCTGCAAACGAAACCCAGCCTGGCTTTTAATTATGTGTAAAGGGGAGAGGGGGGCTTGTCCCTCTGGAGCACAGGTGAGGCCGAGCCAGCTCTCCCCCCCGTTGTAAATCAGCAGATCCCCTGCAAGGGCTATGGAGCCAGGGGGGGTTTTACACCAGCAAGGGGCCAAAGCCCCGATGGGGCTTGTTTTGGGCTCTGTACAGCTTTTGAGGGCTTTAATAGTGAGGGGGGGCAGGGTAGGATTTTGGCGGTGATGGGGGATGAGCCTGGAGGGGGGGGGTTGCTGGATACAGCCCCTGGGGTCTGTGCTGGAGATGGGACCTGGTGGCTCCTTCTAGGCCAGGTGTTTGCAGCTGGGGGGCAATGCATCACAGGGCTGGGGGGCAATGCGTTGGGGGCTACGGGGGTAACACACCGTGGGGTGCAGGGGGGATGTATTAGGGGGGCTGGGGGTGATGCATCGTGCAGGAGTATGCGCTGGGGGGTCTGGGGTGATGTGGTCTGGGAAGCTGTGGGATAGGGCACAGGATAATGTCCCGTGGGATGTGGGGGTGCTGCAGTGGTGGATTTGAGGTACTGCACTGCAGGGTGCAGGATGAGGCACCAGGGGGGTGGGAATGCATTAGGGGCTCTGGGGGGAAATGCACCATGGGGGGTGATGGGTTAGGGGGTTCAGGGTAACGCACCATGGGGCGCAGGGGTCGCGCGTTGGGAGTCCAGAGCAAGGTGGTGCAGGGTGCAGGATAATGCACAGCGGGCCTGGGGGCTGCAGCTGCGGGGCTGCAGGGACAACGCACCGCAGGGGCAGTGTAATTTGGGTGCATGGGTGGTGCGCCATGAGGGGTCCTCCCCACTGGCCGGCACGTGGGGGTCTCTGCAGCAGCTACCTGGGTGAAGCCCACACGGAGTCCCCGGCTGTTTTGGAGGGTGTGGGATGGGTCCTACCATACCCATCAGCATCCCCTGATGGGTGCTGCTCCCCAGGGAGGAGCTGGGGGGCGGTCCCCAAGGGTTAGCAGGGCAGGAGGAGGCCCCTTCCCAGCCAGCACACTCCCCTTCCCAGCCAGTATTTATTAATGATGCCTTAGCCCACACTTGTTTTGGCCAAGGACTGATAGAAATAGTTATTTATAACCCTCTTTATTTATTGATGTCCTTAAGACACTGGGGTCTTGGCGGAAGGATGGCGGGGGGCAGCAGGGGCAGCTCCACACCAGTGGAGGAATAAAGAGGAAACTTCAAGCACTGGAGGAATTGCAGCGAACGTCCTCGGCGGGGGCAGCTGAGCGGTGTTTGAGGGTGCAGTGGGGATAGCAGGAGGCTGAGCTCCCTTCCCACCTCCAGCCAGGACAGCTCCAACGGCCACCCCGGCCCTTTGCCAGCGGCTGCCGCAACTTGCAGAAAGGAGGGGAGAAAAAAAAAAAAAAAGAAAAATTGCAAAAGAAGGAAAAAAAAAAAAAAAAAGGCAAGCAGAGCCCAAGCAGGACTGCATTGCAGTGCCACCAGCCGAGGCCCACGCGCTGCACAGCCGCCCTGGCACCATCCCAGCAGCACTGGGGTGGCCTGGCCCGGCGTTGGGCAGGGTCAGGGTGCTGGGATGGGGACGGCGTGCTGGGATGGGCCCTTCTGCCCGGGAATCTGCTCTGTGGGGCTGGGAGCGGCTTCACTCCCGCAGCCAAGGGGTTGGGCTACCCTGCTTGTATCTGCACTGTGCGTGGTGGGGGACAGGGGTTGTGACCAAGGTCACCCAGTGAGGTGGTGGCAGAGTGGGGATGGGGACTGGCAGGCGAGGGGACGTGCCCAAGGACACGCTGCCCCACAGCCTACCCTCCTGCCCCACACGCTGCACCCTGGCTGCCTCCAACCAGCCCAGGCTGCCCCCCCATGGCACTGCCCCACAGCACCCCACACCCTGCCCCACACCGCCCAGTCCAGCCCCCATGCAGGAGGGGGAACAAAGCTTAGCCCCCTCACTTGGGGGGGGCAGGATCAGCCCCCCTGGCCCCATGGCAGGGGCTGCAGGGTCCTGGGGGCTCTAAGGTACCTGGGGAGGGGGAGCAGCAACAGGGTCTCTGTGAGCCTGCTCCCCCCCCCGTCTCAAGCCTCTCCTGTGCCTCAGTTTCCCCAGTCCTCAGCTCCACCAGCACCTGGTGGGCATCATGAGGTAGGAGAGCACAGGCTGCTGGAGCAGGTGACGGAGCAATTAGTGATGCTAATTAGCTTGCCCTGTTCAAAAATAGCCACCACAGGGAGGCCTGATGCTGCCTGCAGCCCCCCAGCCCCAAGCAGCACCTCAAAATCCCCCAAATAGCCCCCAAAGCAGCATGTCCCCTGGCTGAGTGCCTGTGCGGTGGCTAGTCCCCCCACGGCTCACCCCTCCCTGCTGCCCAGGGTTCCCTCGTCTGCTGGGAGGGTTTTTCCTTATTGCTTCATAAATTATTTCCAGAAATCAATCAGCAGCTGCCCACAGCGGTACTGAGAGGGGGGACCCACTGCCTCAGTGCCCCCACAACATGCAGGGGTTTGCATGGTAAATGCACATTAAATGTGCTTGTGCCCACACACAAATGTGCAGGTGCTCCACATGCTAAGCACTGGTCCCGTCCAGCAGGGTACACATGTGTGCGAGCTCATGCACACACATGCAAACATGGCCCATGAGCAGCTGTGCACACACATTCACGCTGGCACGCAGAGGATGTGTGTAAACGTATCTACATGCAAGCTCTTACACAGCTGCAGGCAGTGGCAAGCACATACATGAGTGCATGCACACCCACATGCAAGAGTGCTTGCAGAGCCATATGAGTGCTGCATGCATGCACAAGTGCTTGCATTTCAACACATCTGTGAGCAGATATGCTCATACACGTGTACGGCCACATGCACACACCTGTCAGCACTTGCACACATATGCATGCATACCCTGTGCACAAGCACTTGCGCACACATGCTTGCACACTGCACAAGCATTTACATAAGCACGTATACCCTCATCTGTGCTTGCATATCCCATGCACAAGCACTTGCACACGTGCGCACACCCCCCCCCCCCCAAAGCACATGCCATGCTGCAGGTGCTAAGCACCCTGTGCCCCTCGCTCTGCCCCATCCCTAGGGAACGCAGCTCTGCTGGGCCGGGGCGGTGCGTGCAGCAGGATGTGAGCAGCATTGCAATCGCAGCCTGTGCCTTAGTGTGCTGCAGCGGGGCTGCCGCAGCCCCAAGCCTATGCAACGGGGAGCCTCAGCACCCCGGAGGGCAGCACTGCACTGGGTGCCCAAGGATGTGGGTGCTGGGGGGGATTGGCTCCGCTGGGTGCTGCCCACTGTGTACTGCACAGTTGGGTGCAGAGCAGATGCCACAGGCTGCATTGCAGCAGGGTGCTCCCCTGGGGTCCCCCCACCCTGCGGCACTGCACACCCCCGCTGGCACCCTTGCTTTGTACCCTCCCCGTCCTTGCTGCACACCCATGGGAGTTTGTAGGGTGTCGGTGGCCTGGACCCCCCCCCCCGTGTCTGTGGGTGCAGAGGAGAGCCAGGACTCAACCTGCCCCAGATCTGGGGGGGCAGGAGAGGGGCATTGCCCCGTGCCCGGGGTCCCTGCAAAGCTGCTGCCTCGCAGCTCCTGGGTGCCATTGCTTGGGGCTCAGAGCAGGCGGCAGCATCCCTCACTGTGGGTGCTCAGCCCTGCCCGGCCTTTTTCCTCTTCCCAAACCCAGCTGCCTGCAGAGCTCACCCCGTCCCGCTTTGGCAGATTGCCATTTGCACAGAAATACGGGTCAGGTCGGGGAGCCAGTGTTGCAAAAACGCTGCCTCACCTGCAGCGAGCTGGAAAGCATCTAGACTGCCCCAGGCAGCATCTGCTCGCCTGCCTGAGGCTCCTCAGGCAGCTTTGCTTTCCTCCTAGCAAACCCCAGTTTGCATGGGGTGTGATGGGGAAAACTCTCTCGTGTTGTTTTTTTCTTGCAGCAAAAGCCCTGTTTGGAAATGCTCTGGCCATGCCGAGGGGGTTTAAAAACCCTGTCCAAGGGGTGGGTTTGTGGGATGAAAAGCAGCTGTGAGATCGTAGCAGGGCTGCAGAGAGCTGCTGGCCACGTGGCAAGCAGGGGACAGCATCTTGTCCCTGTCCCCTCCCTGTCACCCCATAAAAAGGGGCTCCAGGCCAACCTCTTCTTCCCAGCAGGCCAGCTTGCAAGGATACCTGCAGGTCCCAGTGCTGCCCAGTGCTGCCTGGCCCTTGGGATGTCAAGTCACTGGCACCAATGGTGACTGCAGCAAACAGGTGAAAAAAATGAAAGGCCAGGTGTCATCAGCCACTGGAAAGCTTTGGGGAGCCCTCCTAGTCCTCTGCATTAAATAACCCTTGGCAGGGTGGGGGCTTAAATACAGCAGCTCCAGATTCACTCTGGAGCAGGATGTAGTGGCTGTGGGGCACCTCCAGCAGCTTGCTCCAGTACCATCTGCTGCCAAGTTCTGGGGAGTTGGCCGCCCCATCGTAGCCATGTGAAGCTGATTCTGGTGTTTGCGGCAGTTGCAGCCACTCCACAGAGCACAAAGGTGGCCATGTCCGAGGTCCAAGGGCAGGAGAAGGAGCTGGTGGAGCATGGCGAGCCTCTTAGATGCTCAGCATGTCTGGGGGGGCTCCGTGCGGAGCAGGTCCAAGCAGGTTGACCGCCACAGACATCCAAAATGGATAAATCTGCAGGAGGAGCTGGTGATCGTGGTCCATGCTGGTCTCAGAGCTGCAGCCTGAGGAGGAGGGATGTTCTTGAGGTCCAGGACCAGAGGTTGCATCCTCTGAATTACCATGTTCTGCATATGAGGCCTGAGGTCAGGCAGGGATCTGGTATTGCCTTGGGTGGAGGGACCCTGGGGTGGCCTGTGGGGACCCAGCCCACACCACAGAGACAGCACCGAGCATCTGGTTTGGCTGTGCTGCACGATGGACCCGGCCAAGATGAGTCACTCCTGGATGAGCCCCTTCTGATGCCATCAAAGAAGTCCTTCATCCTCCATGGGCCCAGAGCAGGACCAGACCCCACCATCTGCCCGGAACCTTTGGGGCTGGGATGTGGGGGTGAGTGCAAGAAAAACCTGGGAGGCTTGAAAGAGCCCCTGGGAAGATACCGAGATGTTGGTGTCTTGGCTGGTCACATCCAACCATCCTCATGCCCTGGGTGACAAGGACATGTCTCCATCCCCTCCCTGCTGCGCTGCATGAGTGTGAGCACTGACCCTCTGCCTCCCTCCTGCCCCTGACGCAGGGGGATGGAGGCTGTGGGACTCACCCAGGGATGGCATTTTCTGGACTGTTATCACTTCTGTGTCCCGGCCAAGTTGCAGGTTGATAACCTCAAGCAACCAAAAGTCCTGGCCCAGGTCCCCTCAAGGGCGAGTTCAACCAAAACCATGTCTTTGGGGCTTGTTTGTTTTGTCTCCTGCCTTTTATGAAACTTTTGTGGCATCAGGAAGATAGTGAGCTCATTAAAAACACGGGGAAAAAGAGTAATTGGTGCATCCCATAGCCATTTGACTGCAGGGTCTGGCTATTCGAGCAGGTCTCGGGGATGCTCAGGGGTGGTATGGGCTCACAAGGAAGTGTCTGCAAACTGTCTGTCGATGGGCACTGGGAATGTTTCCCAGCTGAGTGTTGCCTTTGCTTTTGCAGTTTGGTCTCCAATTTACAGTTATTGGTGCATTTACAATAAATGAGTGTTTTGTGCCCATTGCAGACAAACTGCACCACCGAGAGTCACTCCTTGCACTTTTAAAGTGAGTTTCTGATATGCGTGGTTGTGGAAAACACACACAGGGTTTCAAAATCCAGGAAGGATCAAAAAAGCCCCAAACCAGATAAAAAATAGCTCCCAAGCTCCCAACCTGCAGAAGGGTTATTTACTGCAGCTCTTTCCTCTGCCCGGCCAGGATGGATCCCAGCAGCTCTGCATCCAAGAGGCTGATCCTAAAGGAGATCATGCCAGGTTTTACTCCCAGTTTGGGATGTCGCCCAGCTTGCCGCGCACAGGGATGTGCGTGCGGAGAGGACGAACCCATCCATGAGCCGGCAAAGGGGTTTCTCCAGCCATCCTGTCCCCTGCGTGGCTGCCTGGAGGGTCGTGCTGCTCCCAGCAGTGCTGGTGACAGATGCCTTTCTGTTCGCCTTGCCTTTTTGCATTCCCACTGCAAATGCTGCTGTTGGAAGGGATGAAGGATGATGATGATGATGTGCGAGGTGATGCTCCTGGCTAGCCCATGGTGCTGGGATGCTGCGGAGAGGGGTCATGCTGCAGCCCAGCTTGGCTCCCAGGGCTGGGGTGATGGGGAGGTCCGGTGGCGGGCTTGGTACCTTCCCCCAAGGAGCAAGACCTGCCACCAGCCTGGTTTTCAAGTCAACCAGATGCTGTTGGCAGCCGAGGACACCTCAGCCCTGCCGTTGGTGTCTACAGCTTTTTCTAAGCAGAGACGGGATGGCGAAGCCTGCGCTTGCGGCAGGGACCTTGTCAGGGTGGGAGTCACATAATTAGCCCGTTTCATTGTGTGAAGGGCTGCCTCTGCCTCACACGGGGTCCTCCCAAGCCCCCACTGCCGCCCCCCCCCCCCCCCCAGCACCCCCCAGGAGCAGTGGCACAGGAGGAAGGTGCCCAGGTGCGGAGCTGAGCTCTGGGCAACTCAGTGCCTGATTCACCCGAGAGGCAGCTGGAGATGGCATGGCAGCACTGTTTCAGGGCAGGAACACCCCCAGGTCTCTCTGGCCGACTTTTTGAGGTGAGAATGCTCATTTTCTGCTGCTGCAGGAAGGACGGATTAGCAGCTGGCGCTGGGGGACGATGCTCCGGGAGAGGAGGCTTCACCAAGCAGGGAAGAGGGTTTCCCCCATGCCAGAGCTCACATGCCTCCAGAAACTCCTTCCTCAGTTATCTGCAAACCCACTCAGCTGTTTGCTTCCCCCACTGGATAGCCTTTTATTCTCCTTAACTCCACCGGCACTGTTAATTCCCTTGGCTTCTTGCCTGCTCTGATCTTCTCTTTGCAAGCTTGCCTTCTGCTGAGGTTAGAGAGGCATTTTAGGTCTAGAGCTGGGTCATGGAGGCACTTTGGGGCTGGAGCTGGGTTGTGGAGGCACTTTGTACCAGATTTGTTTGCAGGAGTGAATGCCACATTTGCAAGATCGTGGGGCGGGTGTCCTCATCCTTGGGGTGTGCTTCAGACCCCGCTGGGCTGGGGCGGAGGGTGCTGAGCACAGCGGGCTGTGCTGCAGCTCTGGCAGTGAATCAAGCACCTTCCCCAGGCCCCGTCAGGGAGCGGGGCTGGCCGTGGGAGCTGGGCTCTGTGGGGCTGGGAGGTGGACAGAAGCCTCGAGCCACCCAGGACATGGTACCTGTGACATGGTGAAAGAGTTGACCCTTTGACATGCGGACTGAGCCCTCCATGGCTGTGTAGAGCCAGCTCTTCCCTGCTTTCATCCATCCTCAAAATGTGCCCTGGCACTGGAAGAAGAGTAATGTGCTACTCCTCTCCCGTTACCACCCTTGGAAGCTCTCCCAGGGCTGGGAGCAAGTCCTCAGGGTCCCACACCAGCACTGGGTCCCTGCATAAAGCGAGTTCTGGCTGCTGCCATGTGTTGGGTCTGCAGGTGCCTGATGCCTGAGAAAAGGAGGAGGCGGGGGGGCTGGCTTTGTCCAAACTAACCTCGCTCATCACTCCTGGGGATGCAAACACCCCTTCCCTCATCCCATGGGCCTCACCAGGCAAACCTACCCCCCAGGAGTGTCCCCGATGTCCCTGGGAGGCTCCGAGCTGTCACCAGCATTGATGCGATCCTGGGTGATGCTCCTGGTGGCTTTGGAGATATCAAGGGCCAGGAAACCTGGGGGTCAGCTTCCCATTGCTTGTGAGGGAGTCCAGGTGTCTGGCCTCTCATAAGCATTGTCTCTATGCCCCTCTAGCAGAAGATCAAGTAGCCCTGCTGTCAATGCAGATGTTGTCCTCAGTGCAGATGGCTGCTCAGGGACACAGCCTGGGCATGGGGAGGAGTGGGGGCAGCAAGGACCTGTGTGACCACTGAGGTGACATCGTGTTTCAGGGAGCCCCTGACTCACCATGACGTTCAAGCAAGCGTCCATGATGGCCCCAGAGGCCACAGCCACCACGATGCCCATGACCACGATGGAGAACTCCACTGAGGCCGCGGGACCGGGTGAGAGCAAGGAGGACATGTTCACCAAGCTGAGGGACAAGTTCATGAATGAGCTCAACAAGATCCCCTGTGAGTATCTGCCTCCTTTTCCAGGTATTACCCTCCTCGTGACCCCACCACTGCTCTGGTCCCAGTGCAACATGTGGGACAGGGTGGTGGGGTGGCTGGGGCTGGGAGGGAGCTGCGGGGCTGACCACGACACTGGCCTTTGCCCACAGTGCCACCCTGGGCCCTCATCGCCATCGCGGTGGTAGCTGGACTCCTCATCCTCACCTGCTGCTTCTGCATCTGCAAGAAGTGCTGCTGCAAGAAGAAGAAGAACAAGAAGGAGAAGGGCAAAGGCATGAAGAACGCCATGAACATGAAGGACATGAAGTCGGGCAACCAGGTGATGTCCTTCTGGACTGCTTGGCCTTGTCCTGCACTTGGCGTTGTAGGATGATCCCTGTGGTTGAGTTATGAACCGTATCGGGGCACTCATAGCTCAGGCAGCAGAGAGGGAGGGAGCCACCAGGATCCTGGGATGCAACAGTGCAGACATGAGCCTGGAGCAGAGACAGCAGCACTGTCCTCTTCCAGTGCCCGGTGGCCCGGATGGGACCAGGCTCAAGCTGGCCTGGCCCTGCCAATGCTTCACCTGAATGAGCAAAACAAGTTTAATCCCTTGTGTCTCCCTACCTTCCTCTGAGTTGCCCTCATCTCATTGAGCTGTGCCTTTAGCTGAGAGGGGAGGATCACCAGGCCAAAACGCCCACCAGTTTGGGGTCCCCAAAAAGCCAGTGCTCAAGAGGCAGGTGCTGGTGCACGGAGCAGAGCTGGGGCCGTCTCCCCATCCTGGGGGGCCAGCAGGGAGGAGGCTTTGGTACCAGCAGGCCTGAGGTGATCCTGGCCATTTCAATGGCCCTGACCCAGGGCCATTTGGAGGGGGTGGGAGATTTTGGGCATCTGTTCCTGCTCTTCAGAGCCATGTGGGCACCACGGGCAGGCAGGCAGGGCTGGAGAGATGAGCGTTGAATGGAGATGCTCCATCGTACCTGCCCATCTGCACACCCCCACGGTGGGAGATGTGGGGTGGGATTCCCCAGTGGAGGGCGAGGGCTGCCATCCCCTGGGGCTTGATGGGGCCATACAAACCCTGATTCCCCACCTTGCCGTGGGTCCCTTGGCAATGCTCTCTGTAACGTGGCTCTCTTCACTCCTGGTGCTCTCGCCGTCCTCCCTCCCTGCTGCCCTGTCTGCATGTTCCCTCTCCGTCCTGGGATGCCCTCCACGGTAGGTGCCACCATGAGCTTCTTTCTCCATCATTGGCTTCCAGGGTGGGATGGGGGGCCTGGGGACATGTCAGAGAGGTGATAAGGAGCCAGGGCTCCTCCCCCATGGACCATGGCTTGGAGAGGCAGGGAGAGGGGTGGCTTTGCCTTAGGAGAATTAGATTATATCTCTATTACTAAGCTAATAAAGCCTGGAAATGATCCTGCTAAGCCCTTAGCACTGGCTGTAGCGTCCCCCCAAGCATGGGTGTGGGGGGGGCGGAGTATCCCTGCATCCTTTGAAGTGGTTGCTTGCATGCAGCCACTGCCTGCAAGCACCAAACCTCCCTCCACAGGAGCTGGTCCCGTGTGCCGGTGCCCCAAGGCAGCCCCCCCATGCCATCTCGGCTGGACCAGCACTGGGGGCTCCCTGGTAGTTGCGTGGTTGTGGGCAGAGCCGGTGCCACCCCAGGGCTGCTGTATTGATGTTTTATGTCCCCAGCATGGGGGGTCTCCTTTCCCCTGTGGGGAGAACTCGGGTGTTGAGCTGCAGTAGGGTTGGGGTGCTGGAGGTCCCCAGCGGTGTGGGGACAGGGATGCTGCACTGTGACCCTGCTGCTTAGCCAGGCACCTTGGCTGCCATTGCAGGACTAACAGGACGACGATGACGCAGAGATGGGTCTGACAGAGGGGGAAGGTGAGGAGGAGGAGAAGGAGCCGGAGAACCTGGGCAAGTTGCAGTTCTCACTGGACTACGATTTCCAGGCAAACCAGGTGATGGAGGGGCTGGGGCTCAGCTGAGCAGGTAGAGGAGTGGGGTTTGCCCAGGAAGGGTCTTTGAGAGAAGTCTCCCTGTTGGACCCGGGTAGCACAGGAGGGAGGGGGAAGCTGGGTGCTCTGCCACGGGGAGTCCTGTCTCATGTTGGGCTGGAAATGAGCCCTTGGCATCTGCAGCATGTACCTGGGCTGTCTCTCTGAATACACCCCTATCCCCACTCCAGTTGACGGTGGGGATCCTCCAAGCTGCTGAACTGCCAGCTTTGGACATGGGCGGCACCTCGGACCCGTACGTTAAGGTGTTCCTGCTCCCTGACAAGAAGAAAAAGTACGAGACCAAAGTGCAGAAGAAGACACTAAACCCTGCCTTCAATGAGACCTTCACCTTCAAGGTGAGCCCCTTCCTACCCACAACATGGGACCTTGTCTCCCACTCCCATCTTGCCCTCTGACTGTGTACCAGTCCCATATGTTGACCCTCACTGCTGGGAGCGGGTGGTCCTGGCTTGGGCTCCTCTGAGCCCATTGTCAGCCCGGTTGGTGGCCCTCTTTGTGCAGGTTCCCTACCAGGAACTGGGCGGGAAGACGCTGGTGATGGCCATCTATGACTTCGATCGCTTCTCCAAGCACGACATCATTGGCGAGGTGAAGGTGCCCATGAACACGGTGGACCTGGGCCAGCCCATTGAGGAATGGCGGGACCTGCAGAGCGGCGAGAAGGAGGAGGTGAGAGCAGGACTGGCATGAGGCCCTCGGCCAGCTGAAACTCTTGGCCAGGGGGGTGAGATGTGGCGTGGCCATGGGGCAAGCTCTGCTTTCTGGGCCATCCTGCAGTGCTCAGGATGGCAATTGCTGTGGAGTCACCTGAATATCATGGGTGTCCTGGCCATGAGTGCTGGGCAGGATCTGCCCTTGTTGTTCCCCTGTGCAAAAGCCTTTTTAAAACAAAAATGAAGAGTATAAACTTCTTGAGTACTGTGCTGGGACTGGCCTGCCCCAGACCCAAGTGATCAAACCCTTGTGCTGGTGCATGGGGTGCCAGCTCATGCCTGCATTGAAGGTTGAGCCGGGTTTGGGGGGGACCTGCATGCAGGACTGTGTCCCAACACTGTGGTACAATGCACTAGCAAGGCTTTGATATCTGCTCCCTGCTCTGCTTGGCAGCCAGAGAAGCTAGGAGATATCTGCATCTCCCTCCGGTATGTGCCCACGGCTGGGAAACTCACTGTCTGCATCCTGGAGGCCAAGAACCTGAAAAAGATGGATGTTGGCGGTCTCTCAGGTGGGTGTCAGCTTGTGGCCATCCTCCTCCTGCCCTGCTGTGGGGATCTCAGAATCCTTTGTTGGGGAAGGACACGGGGGCTATTAGTCTGGCTGGGCTCAGGGAAGCCCCCTCCAGTGCCTGGGACCTCCTGCATCGGAGCAGCCCAAGGTCTGGCTGGGGGGCAAGGGGAGATGGGGATGGGATGAGCCCCCCTGACCTTAGGAAGGCCATATCGAATTTGGTCCGCCACTGTGTCCAGGGTCAGGACCCGGGTGGTAAAAATGCTCCTTTGCCATTTGCTCCTGGTCTTGCTCCTCCTTGACTTGGGGCCAAGGACCTCAGTCGACAGCATATTTTATGCTAGAAGTCTTCCCAACTCCATGCCAGGGCTGAGCTCTCTGCCCAGGGGTCCTCAGCTCTCTCCAGACCTGCCTTAACCAGGAGGAGAGCAGTACCTGCACGGCTGGAAGGGTTCAGCTTTATTGCTGGGGTGTCCTGCTCCAGAAATGGGGGTGACAGGCCAGCACCCACTGCTGTCACTCCACCGTTCCCAGCCCTCCTACAAGAGGACTGACAGGATGCAGAAGAGCTCCATTCCTTGGCCAGTTGCTCCCACAAATCTCCAGCCCAAATATTTTGGCTTTGGCCTCCATCCACAAACCTCGGAGCACCTTTACTCTTGGAGGTCTCTTTACCCCATGGTGCACCTCATCCTAGGCTGAGACTTCTCCTGGGGGCAGGCTGGTGGTGTCCCCCAGGTATCTCAGCCCTGGCTGATGCACCCTCTTGCCCCCACCAGATCCCTACGTGAAGATCCACCTGCTGCAGAATGGCAAGAGATTGAAGAAGAAGAAGACCACAGTCAAGAAGAAGACCTTGAACCCCTACTTCAACGAGTCCTTCAGCTTTGAGATCCCCTTTGAGCAGATACAGGTGTGTCTGATGACCTCCCTGGGAGGCAGGCAGGGTGGGGGCAATGGGAGAAGTCCCACAGCTGCCCGAGCCCATGTCCCAGCCTTCCCAGCAGCCTGAGCAGCTCCTGCCAAGCTCCTGGTCTGGTCACCCATGAAATACATCCAGTCCATCAGCCTGGGCTGATGCTGAGGGCAGCTGGTGCAGGGGCAGAGGTGGGAGGCTGGGCAGCACCCATGGGAGATGCAACCAATGCACATCATGGCTGGAATGGGGCTTTCCTCTGCTCCTGGTCCTATAGTGCTCACCCCAGGCATAGCAGGGACCACTCAGTGGTCCTAGGGGCATGTTGGACCATTGGTAGGTGCCTTCTGCCCCTCCATGTCCTGCCCTAGCCCTGTCAAGCCCTGTAGCCCACAGCTCTTGCCCAGCCCCACACCACCTCTTGGTGACCTGTCCCAGGTGGCCACGTCAGGATGAGCTGGGCCCCACTGTGGCTCTGCAGGCCTGGAGGAAGGAAGTGGAGGAAGTTATGGGCATGGAGGGGACCCTGCCCCAAAACGGGCCACAGCAGGGCTCAGCCTTAGGGGATCCCTGGGGTGCCCTGCTGAGCCACCCTGGGGCTGGGGACAGCACGGAGGCCATGGAGCAGTCACAGCTGCTGCACCTTTCTGCCTCTCTAAAGAAGGTTTCCTCCTTTAGAAAGTGCAAGTGGTCATCACGGTGCTGGACTATGACAAGCTGGGGAAGAATGAAGCCATAGGCAAGATCTTCACGGGCTGCAACGCCACCGGCACGGAGCTGCGGCACTGGTCCGACATGCTGGCCAACCCCCGGCGGCCCATTGCCCAGTGGCACTCACTGAAGCCAGAGGAAGAAGTAGATGCAGCTCTCGGGAAAAACAAATAGGAAGAACTGCCGGCCAGCGCGGCACGGCACCGCGGACAGTTGAAGCGACCCAGAGCTACTGATACCTCAGTTATGCAACCTTTGGTTTTGGTTTTTTTGTTCTGTTTTAAGCTGAAATACCCTTTGATGGCTGTGGAAGGATTTCCAGACAGTCCCAATAGCTTCCAGGGGAAGAGGTTAAAGATACGGATGGTTCTTTTTGTTCTTCAGCATTGCTCCCTTCTGCTGCATGTCCCATCGCTTCTGCCTGCCATCCTTTCCAGGTGCAAAGCCACCATCACGCCTGGGACCTTCCCTGGCGGCCGCGTCACCAGCCTGCAGCATCGCTGCCGCCGTCCTTCCCTTGGGTCCACGTGGGGAACCATCAAACGTTGCATGGAGTTGATACCAGAGCCTGATAGAGTGAGATGACCAGACCCACTGTGCTTGCTTGGGGCATGAACAGCTGTGTGGACATCAAAACAGTGGAGAAGACCCTCTGCAGGAGACCCAGGTGCCTCCCCCTTCTGCTTTGCCTCCCTCCGTCTGGGAAGGGTGAGAGCCAAGGTTTTGGGCCGAGGATGGCCAAGTGCCCCCACCCAGCTCCAGGTTTAGCTTCTTCTGGGTAGAGGTTTGCAGGGACTGTGGGGCCCGGCTGCGGCTGGTGTGGCAGTGGGGTGCCAAACCCTCCGTGTTGCAGCCGGAGCAGTGGGGGCCAGTCTGAGCATGGGGAGCCCCGGGGAGTCTGCTCTGAGGAGACACATGGTGGGATGTGCATGCAATGGCAGCGCAGTGCGGACCACCACCACCTCTGCTGGGCGGCCATCATGTCCCCAGAAGCCAAGCGAGGACAGTGCTGGGTGATTTGCATGTGTGTCCCACCATGCTTGGTTGAAACCCATAGATCAAGATACTTCCACAAGGCAGGTTTACACTGAGAGGTCTCCAAATGCGAGGGGGCCAGCCCCCCAGAGCGGTGCCAGGTGCCTCCCCAAAGGCCATCGCATGTCCCCAGGGATCAGCCCCAGTGTAGGCATGCCAGCACAGCCTCAGGGCAGCTGGGGGGCTATGGGGAGCTCCAGCCCCACCACTGCATCCCACTGCCGTGATGCAGGTGGGGAGTGCGAGAGTGAGCCCACGGCCAACAAGGGACCAAAGCCCCCGACCCCCACGAGCTGCTGCTCCCCGCCAGGCTGCTGTCTGCTGAATCCACCCCATCCTGCTCCCCTCGGGGATATAAGCCATATCCGTGTCCCTGACAGTGGGCAAGAGCTTCTCTGGGCCACCTCTCCCACCGTGGGACAAGCCAGGACCAAGCCCCTGAGTTGGAAAGCCAACATCATTCCTTGCAGCTGTGAGAGGGTCCAGCAGCCCTGCCCAGTTCAGCCCGGTCTGTGCCGGAGCACCGACGTGAGCTGGTGTCCCTGTCCCAGCTCCGACTCCCCAGCAGCCTTGTGCTCCCTGCTCCACTTTGCTTTCCTGGACTCAGTTTTGTGGGGTTTTGGCACAGTTATGCAGCAAAGGGCATTGCATCTTCAGCCAAGAGGGGCTTACAGTGGAGAAGCAGAGCTCTGGGGTGCAGCCGGGAATGCCCCGGGCACTGGGGATGCTGCTCTGGGGGTCCAACGCCTGGGCTGGAACCTCAGTGCAGGGTGTCCCGAGCCTGGGGACAAAGTGCCAAAACTGAGCTGGCCCCGGTGCCGCTGGATGCTTCAGCAGCTCCCTGAGGCCCCCTGCTTCGCAAAGGTCATCTCAGCCCCAGCTGAAGGTGGGGAGATGATGGAAAACTTGGTGGCAGCCACAGCTCGTGGGGTTCAGGTTGGACACAGGGATGAGCCCCTTCCCCTGCTGGGATGTGCAGCTCTGGGACAGGTCCCCAGGGAGGGATGTCTCTGGCCTTGGGGGAGGTTCGGGGCCCGGTTAGCCGAGCTGCGGTATATGGTGGTGGTGGATGTTGGACCGGAGACCTCCAAAGACCACTTCCACCACCATCTCAGCTGCGCTTGGCCCCTGCCCCGGTGCCCAGCCTGGCTGCTGGAGCTGCAGCTCGGCTGGGCTGGGTGAAGGTGGCACTGGGGCCACGCCAGGCTACAGGGGCTTCGTGGGCCACCAAGCGAGTGGTCCCGCAGGGCCATCTCCAGCTTTAATTAGTCCCTTTTCCTAACGGATGCGTCAGTGTCAGCAAACAAGGTCCTGCCCTGCTCGTGTAGCCAAAGGGAGAAGAAATCTCGGGGTGCTTTTAATTAATGGGGAACTGGGGGCAGCTGATGCCCCTTGGCTGGGGCACTGGCAGGATTCGGACTCTCAAATCAGTCTCATTTTGGAGTCTGTCTGGGCACTGGGGGTCATTTGCCTTACGTGGAAATGGGTTAAAAAAGAAGGAATTGGAAAGAACACTAAAATCCTCCTGTTGGCAGCCAGCGCATGTGCGCAGCTCTGCAGCTTTCCTTGGGAAGCAAGCGGAGGTGTGCATGCACACATCCACACGCGCACACCCTCATGTGCACACCCCCATGCGCACCCCCCCCCGCACCCCCCCAGACCCACCGCATTGTCCGGGGTCTCACTGGGAGCGGAGGTCCCGCCTGGCTGGTTTCCATTCGGACTCTTTAAGCCTCGGGGGGGAAACTGTGACTTTAATACATAATTTTTTTTTAATAAAAAAGGGAAAAATAACCAACATATTAAAGCCATCTGCACTGCCTCTGACCCCTCCTTAGTTGTGTGTAGTTAAAAATATATGGAGACATAGCTGTATATACCATGAACAGTGCATGAGATGCAGCCACGTAGCAGTAGCAGCATGGTTAAAGCCGAGCGCGGCGCTGCACGCTCTGCCCCACCGCTCGCCACCGCCGGCACCTCCGTCCTGACCACGTTTCTCCAACGAGGCAGAGACGGCGATGAACAAAACTCATTGCTTGAGTGCTCTCCACCGCCCCGATTATTCTCCCCTGAATAAAAAAAAAAATAAAATCATGTAAAAGAAGAAAATAATGCCAAGAAGCAAAGCATGCCAAGCCAGGCCCGCCAGCGGAGGGTGAGCCGTCACCAACGCAGCCGTGACTTCCATGTGTGTCTTGTTCCTGTATCTTGTCGCATTTATACCATGGCCGGGTAGCGGCAACATCGTGGCTTCGGCATCCTGTGTCGCGTTGGTGCATTTCACCGTCAGAGCAACTTTAGAAGCCATATTAGACCACGGTGTGCTGGGACCCCATGGGGACGGGCCCACAGGTGAGCCGTGACCCCCTTCTCCCCATGTGTCCACCATCCCCCCGGTTTCGTGGGGCTCAGCGGCAGAGCCAGGCTGCTAGGACAAGCCACATCAGCAACTGCCTCGGTGGCCACGGATGCCGCCGTCACACCGGGTGACGGGACGGGGCAGCGCTGGGCACCGATGCCAGGGCCAACTTGCCGGTGACATTTCTGCAGTAGAAAGGCTGGAATGCGGCAAAGATCTGGTGGCAAAAACGCTTTTGAGAGTGATTTGGGTTATTTCTGCCATGTCTGGTCAGGTGGTTTCCGTTTTGGGGACAAGAGCTGGCATTCCTCTCTCCCGGCTGCACCGTGGTGCAAACCCAGCTGTGCCACGGAGATGCTCAGCTTCGGTCTCCTGGGGTTAAAAGGAAGCAAATCCGCCAGGCTTGGCAACAAGCTGGGCTTTCTTTTCCTTTTTTCCCCCAAACCTGGGAGGGAGGAGCCAGCTCCTTTGGGAGTCCCAGCCTCAGGCTGTTCCTGGAGCGAAGGACGCCCCACGCCGGCCCCACTCTGCCCCGTCCCGGCCCCCGCAGCGTTCGGCTCCGGCGGGAAGCTGCTTTTAAAGCCCCTTCCTCTCGTGTGGACTCTGTCGTTTCCGTCTCTTATCGTTAAATGGTTATTTTGTAATGATATCTGTCTCCTTATTAAAGAAACAAGCTGAAAGGAGCCCCGGTTCCCTTCTGGTCTTGCTGCTGGGGCTCAGCGGGGTATCCGCGGCGGGGGGCAGGTCCCAGGACTGTGAGCCCAGGGACAATGGAGGGATGGAGACACAAGGGGAACCCCGCGAGGGCCCAGGTCCCCCCGAAATACGAGTGTGCTCGCACACATGGTGGGGATGTCTCTGGGCAGCCTTGAGCCCCGATGCCCCGGCTGAGCGTGGCTGGCCCAGACATGGGGTGCAGGTGGGAAGACATCAAAGGTCCCCACCAAATTCTTCATCCCCAACACATACAGTTTGGTCCATATATTCATGTTTACGTCCTGCCCTGCTTTGCAGAGGTGCTGGACACCCCTAACCCCAAGGGGAAGAGCTCAAGCTGCAGTAACCACCCCCAAAGACCGAAATACACAGAGGTTTCTAGCAACCTCACTTGGGCCAAAGGCTCCAAGACATGGCACCAGCGCCCATGTCTTTGCTACAGGTTTGTCTTGACCAAGCTCCTGAGCAGAGCAAATACAGGGCCTGGCACCATGGAGGGAGATGGGCCTGAGCCCCATTGTGGTTCAGAGGTGTCAGGTGGGACCCTCTCCCGTTCGCCTTCCTGGCTGGTGGGTGGCTGTCAGTGATGTGCATCCACAGTTCCTTCATTTGAGCTTTCCCTGAACAGTCACACAGGGGAGCGTTGCCTTTCCCGTGTTGTAACTGCAGCAGGTACGTAGCTGCAGAGCATTTCTGCTTTTATAGATGTTTGATACTGTCGTGCTATGGAAATTTTGGGAGAAACAGGGTGTTTTAGACTAAACAACTTGCAGCTCCAGAAAGATGGAAGCAAAGCAAAGCTTCTATTTTATCAACTCTTATTTTATTCATTTATAAATACTGTTGTGTTTACAAGCATCATAGATGTGAATATTATTCCCAAACTTTCAAACACATAATACTTATAATACTATATAACAACAACCAGTAAAACAAATCATTCATCTCAGGGTTTGAAAGGCCACTCAAAAGTTGCATAAAAATACATTCTCTCCCCATCTCGTAAGCTAGTCCTGCTTCTCCAAGGAGTTTATTTACAAAGAGCCATCATCAAACTCACAGCCACAATAGGCAGGTTCACCCCAAGCAATAAAAATGAATTCACCCCAAGCAATTGCTTAGAAAAAAAGCTTGTGTTCTCCAATGGAGATCACATCTGGCAAATGCTCTGGTTCAAATAGGGATCAGTTTTAAAAACTGCTTGCTTTGCACTCTGTCCCAAGCGCAGAGTGCAAGGTGTCCTATTCGTTACCTCCTCAGTGCACTGGTTATGTCAGGCATTAAGTGAGACCAAAAAAATTCATTCTCAAGAATTTGGTTTGCAATTGCATGTTCATCATGAAATACTCACAGCTTTGGCTAGTCAGCGAGACTAAACTGTTGGTGGGTCCTCTACCCTAGTCAGAGTTCAGGGGGATAATCCAGTGCTAAACAGACACTTCATTTAAAGTGGTTTGGCTTTGCAAGGTGCCACGCAGAGCAATTAAGCCTTCCGCACCCTTTGCATACTGCTCCTTAGGATAAAATGCAATGAGTGTCCTGGTAGGAAGGGGCAAAATGTCAGTGCAGGATGGATTTGTCAGATTGGGTTGAACCCTCTCCCTAAAACAGATACCAGGCTTCTTCACACTGCCAGGAACCTGCCTCGTGAGAAGAACAGGATCTTTAGTCTGAAATCTCATCGTTGTCCTGCTGGGATGCGCGACCTGAGACGCACGCATTGGCACGCCAGCGCTGCACCAACCACGAGCACCCCAGCAGGTGAGTATCTTCTCCACGCGGCACAGAAGGGACTGGACTCCTGTTTAGAGCTGAGAGAGCCCAAGTCTGAAGCAAGGAGTGGGTCACCAAGAGAAAAAACATCAAGAACCGCAGAAGTACTCACATAAAGAGTGCACCAAGTGGGAACGGCGTGCAGAAAAAGCATTGACCAGATCTCAAGACTTAAAGCTGTTAAATATAGCAGGGTTAAAATAAAGTAATATAAAAAGGATGCCTGGCTTAGGCAGTGCTCTGCAGAAACCCTGATGCCATTACCAGCTTTGGTCTCTTCCTCCCCAAAGCACAGCAGCAGAGGAAGGGCCTCAGTGTACCAGGAGAAACGGCATCTCATGCCGTGCACAAACAGCTCCGCTGGCTGAAGAGCGGTGGAAGAGGAACCTCTGTCTAGAGCTGCCTGGGGAAAAACTGGCAGCTCTAAGAAGAGCTAGAGAGGTGGGAACAGGCAGGACAGGGAGGGGAAGGGGAAAAAAATGGAGAATTAGAAAAAAGAAACAAAACCAAACTAAGAAAAAAACCCAAGGGAGAGGAAAATAAACACTTTCTTAAGCAATAACCAGCAAAAGGTTCCAAAAAGCCCAGGATTGGCTGATAAGAGATAAATTTTACCCTGTTGAGCAAGCTCAAGAATTATGCGCATGTTCAAGTGTCTCATCTATCTCTCTCATAGCAGAAAGAGTCCCACCAGCGTGGCGGGAGCTGCAAGCCCACAGTCAGCAGAGGTGCCCTGGAACGTAGGTAGAACTTCTTCATGGCAACCTCCAAGTTCAATGACTGAGACTGCAACTCAGCCAGATGGAGCAGGGAAATCAAAGGACAAAGGAAATGAAAGGACAAATATGGAAGGATGTAGATGGGGAAGTGGTTTGGATAGAGGAAGAAGTATCTGAGAGGGAAGGTATCGTTTGAGAGGAGTCTATTAAGGGGAAGCTCAACAGATCTGATGACAGGTTACTGCTGCTATCATCAAAATCACACAGCACATAGAGGAGCCACTGTCTAAATGCCCATAGAGAGAACAATTTCAAACTGTTCTGAGTATGTAAAACATCAAGGAGGGGTTTTTTTTGAGGTTTCCTTCAAGGTCAAGGCTTATTGCAAGCCTTTGACAGATTAAAAGACTTTCATCCCAGTGATACAGTTACCAGCACACCCAAGGGTAGCTCCTTCTCCCTTTGACACCAATGCAGCCACACCTTTCCAAGGCATGCGGGAGGACAAGTGATCACTGCTTCATGCTCCTCTGCCTTCAAACCCAGCTGCGTCAAGCTTCTTCACCAACAGATGGGTGGGTGGGACTGGACTCTGGCATTCCCTCTCCCTACAAACAAACCAGTGCTGCCTTTCACTTGGTCAGCCTCCTGCTGCACATCAAAGCAAGGTACCTGAAATACCAAACCAGACTCCTCTACAGGGCTCTGCCTTCATGAAGATAGCAGGAAAATGTCCCAGACGGCTGGTTTCTGGCACAGGCACAGCTCCCTACAAGGTTATTCACGCTAATATGCATGTGAAAGCAGCAGAGGATCTCTAGGGGTTCAGGCTTGCCCTTCAGAAAGCTCGGCAAGTATCTGTGATACATCCTATCCCAAAGAGCAAGAGTCCAGATGCAGTCAGCAGACGCTAATAATGGAGACAGGAGCCCTGGAAGGATACAGTGTGATACCGAATCACCCAGGCTGCAGAGGAAAGGCAGGGTGAGGGATAAGGGGTCTGATGCTGAGAGTCAGCTCTGATGTTACTGAACAGGTTCAAAATCTTACATTAAATAAAAGACTTGGTCTACTGGGGCGAAAGGAGAAGAAGGTCTCTGTGCAAAGCAGCTGTAGTCAGCCTGTTACAGAAATCAGCCCTGGTGGCTTTCACAGCATCACATTTTAACCGGAGTCCCACATCTCAAGTGGGTTGATGTGCATCCTCAGAGTCCCAGCCCATGTTCACATTTTCCACCTGTAAAGGGCTTGGATGTACTGGATTAGTTCTTTAGGTGTCACTTTTTAAAGTAGGAGCTACCTACTCCAGACTGGAGTCCAACACCAAATACTGGGCTTCTGGAAGAAGAAGTTTTGGCAGCTCAAACCCAGTCCTCATGTTTCTCTTCTCCCTTGAATAAAATGTCCGAGATACCACAACATGCTTAAATTAAAAATAATAAAATGGCAGGGGTGTGTGTTGTGGGGGAAATAAGGCCAGAAAGGGAATGTACAGCAAAGGGCAGGGCAAGGCAGGTGTGACAGATTGATCCCATGGCTGAAATGCTTGCTGTACTTGACAGGAGAAAAAGAGAGGGGTAGGGCTTGATGGTGGGGTTGGCAGCTTGCGTAGGGCACCCCTCTTCATCCTGCCTTTGTTCAGGATTCCTATTTGGAGAGCTTGCTGATGACACGAATGAGGGCTCCGTTCTCGTCCTTCAGCCTTTGGTTGTCCGACTTCAGCTCTGTCAAAATCTGTAGAGAGAGACAAAGACAAGGTGGGATTACAGCTCAGCGCTGCTGGCTGGACAAGCCCTATGGCTCAGAGGAAACAGCAGGGATGTTGCATTCCCTCCATGCAGCACACTTTTAATGTTGATAATTTCTCCATAATGTCTCCAGAATTTTTACAAACTGGCTGTGAGGAGTGGAGGGGTCAAGGGGGTACTTGAGCACAGCAAAGAGCCGTGGAGCCCCTGGAGCCGGGAAAGCCCTTGCTGAGAAGTGATGCCACAGCCCCAGGGTGGGAGGGCAGGAACCACTTTTGAGCTGTTTCATCCCAAACCTGTTCCCAGAGGCTAACTAGGGCTCAGCAGAAAACTATAAAGCTGGTTTTCCTGATTTGTTTTTTTTCCATTTTGCCAGGACCAGAGGGGAAAACAAAGGTCTAGAATTGTCACTCAGGACTGGACCTTGCAAAATCTCTTTAGAATAAACCCAAATCTCCTTGGGATCCCATAGATGTTTAATTCAAATGCGCATGCCACGGCCAGAGGACTCGTAGAACATACTGACACTGGAGATACCTCCTTGGTGCTCAATTTTGAATGCTGAAGCTCAACCAAGGGTTGCATCACAGACAAAAGCCAGAGCACTTTTAACTGGAAATAGAGGAAGAAATAGCTTCAACAAGAGCTTTGCAGCATTCCTCACTGGCAAAAACCCCTCCTGACTTCTCTTGCTTCCCACGCTGCAGGCGGGTGACCTTCAGTGGACTGTCCCCAGCCGCTCGGGGACTAGAAGGAAACCCCGTGCTCCTGTCTCGGGGTGTGACACAGAAGGTGTAACTCGCACCATGGGTGCCAGCATCCCTGACGGCGACCAGCCCCGGAGCCTGCTGGAACAAGCCAGGGTGGAGCGGGGTCACACGCAGGCAAGAACGGCACCGGTATGAGCTCAGTGATGATTTCTTGCTGCAAAGGTGGATCTTAAGAAGAATTCCCCCAAATTCAAAATCCCCACTAAACCTTCTCCTTCCTCCTAAGCTGGAGTTTCAGCTCTGACCACAACCTTCTGCCCGTTCCTCCTATCTGCAGCCCCTCCACGACCACTGCCACCGAGCGCAGGCAGCTCCTGGGGCAGACGCCAGCTCCCACCGCTCCTGCTAGGGGAATTCCCTCCTTTCACAGTCAGGCCAAGCCACGCCTGGCCCCAACGCGCCTAACCCCGTCCCCGCTGGCGCTGGTGGCAGATGCTCCAGACAGGAGGTTTTGCAAGAGAGAGAGAGGAGGGGGAAAGTGCAGCATGGCAGGATATTGGGGAAAGGGTAAAACTATGTGACGGGCTGGCCGGAGCTTCAGCTAGTGATGCTTAAAAGTGTCTCACTGGACCCAGTGGTGGTGCAACAGGCACATCTCCATGACAGGGCTGCCACCAGAATAGCAGTCATGACTCCTTATGCCATCTCTCATGGCCAAATGAGAGGCATTGCCCATCACCAAAGTGCTCAGGAGCCCAGAGAAATGGGGAGAGCATGTGCTGTCTCACTCGGCACTCCTCTGCTTACTCCTGAGCTTCATCTAACACCCACAACACAGCACGGTGCCCTCCAGTCCAGTGCACTGCAACAGTTCAACCACCTATTGGGGTCTGCAGATGGACAGTCCATGTCCTCTCTACATCACTGCTTGGGGTGGCCTTGCAGTCCTGAATGTGTCCATCATTGCAATGAGCTAGTGATATGAAGTTCTGCCACTTGCTTTGGTAGAGATAATCTGTCACAGGTTCCCAGAAGCAACATCATAGAGAGCAACCATCCCAGTTCTACAGCTTACTGGAAGCTCTGATCGTGGCTATGCCTTACACACATGCTTCAGTGCAACTTTGGTGATTTATTCAAAAAGGAAGTACATGTAAAGTAAGTGCTGCTTGAAAAGTTTCCTGCTGTAACCCTACTCCATCAGTTTCCAGTGAAGTTTTCTGAAAACTAAAAATCAATGTTACAAAATGTCATTCCTCCCAGGCCAAGGGCATTCCTCCCTTCGAAGCAAAGCAGCCTCAAGTCAGGTAAAATAAACTGCATGTGAAGCAGGCTGGTAATGCAGGGGCCTGAAAACTGAAGCTTTATAAATATCTCACTGGAAAAGGTAAGGATGGATGTAGCACAGCCTGCAGGGGACAGTGAAGCTGACCATGATGCAGCATCAGTGTAAAGTGAGGTTTGGGCTAGAGGCTGGTCCGAGCAGAGGTGCTCTGTGTTACCTGTGACAATGGAGAAGGTGGCACTTCAGAAATTATGCAGATTTTGGAAAATGAGATTCTTTGAAAAACACCACTGCTGCAAGAGCATGGTAAATCTGTCAGAGTTTAAAACAGTGACATTACTGTATCGCTGTGATGTCTACAGACACCGGTGAGACAAGGTTTACAGGTACCAGCAACACCCTGTGTTAGACCTACTAAAAGAATTGAAAAGAAATCAGCAGAGCTTGCAGACACACGTCTCTTCTCCAGCTCGGACACCAGCAGTGAATTGCAAACCTATAAGCAAGCTGGGAAAGATCAGTCCACCCGTGTCTCAGCCAGCCTGCACGAGAGACAAGGCACGTCAGAGCAGATGGGTGTTAGCAGGGGGAAAGCGATAATGTGATTATTTCCTAGGAGAAGACAGACTGGTGACTTACTGTTTGTGAAACATTATTTCTCCGAGTCTGGAAACAGTTTTGCTCAATTTTCCCTCTCAGATCTCAAAGCGCTTTGGGAAGGAGAATGACTTAAAACTCACCGTTTGTGAGAAGGAATGAGTCAGTGACAGTTCGAGAACACTTTCGCAGATTTAAACCATAAAGATGGTGAGATCATTTAATCTGACCATCTGCACAATTCAGGCCACATAACGCGAAACACCCCCTCTCTCAGCCCCTGTGATACACGCGTGGTCTTGACTGCGACTCCCGGAAGGGGAAGCCACAATTCCCCTAGTTAGTTTGTTTCTATGGTTAATCATCCTTGATATAATTTGTATGCTAAGAATAGATTTTTTTATACCTTAGTGCCACTTCCAGCCCATGAGAGCATACTGCTTCTTCCTTTTTTTAAAAAATAGCTATGTCTGAAGGGATCTGAATATCCCTACTAACCTGCAAAAGACAGGTAGGGCCCTAAGAAAGAAGCATTTACAGCTTTATTTTAGCACCAAACCAATGAAGTAGCAAGAAAGGATGTAATTTAACTGCATGATGTGTAAAGGCGAAGCTTACGGATTGTCCTTGGATTTCAAACACTAATTGCTCTGCACTGAATTTAAAACAGAAGATGAAAAAGGAAAGCGCACCTGGTCCACCTCCTATTGGTTCACCTGCCTTGTAGCCAGACTGCAGGAGGCAGAGGGGATGCTGCAGCCTGTGAACTCGGACTCAAAAATCAAAAATCTCTGTTTAAAATGAGGGAAGGAGCTTGTCCTCTTTGCTCAAGTGACGAAGAAAACCTGCTGAGGATTGCCCAGTTGTAGGTTTTCTAAAAATCACCTTCCTGTCTAAAACGTGCACTTTTCATAACATCCTTAGAAATTTATTACATTGTTCATTCTGACTTTGGATAATCTTAATTGCTGGGTGCCAGCTTCTCACTGAATTAAGTCCAATTAAAAAAGAGTTATATTATGAGCAGACACATAGCATAAACCACCTGTTTTGAGGTAAGGTAATGGGGAAGGGGCTGCTGGCTAACCCACTGGCACTGACAAGCCACCCCAAAGCCGTTTGCCAGTGTTAAGCCACAGGGAAGCAGCTGATCCATCACTCCTCAGTAGGCACCTCAGTGCCATCCACCCAGCCCTATGCCCTTGCGTCAAGGCGGGGAGCACATCCTCCTATTTCTCTCCCAGATGATGGACTCCACATGGACAAGGCAACCCCCCAATGCGGTCAGTTAGTAAAACGGCGAGGTCAGCATCATCTGCCAAGCAGAGCGAAAGTCAACAGGACTGAACAGAGCCTCCAGCGAAACCCTGCCTTCAGCTGGGCAGTAACACCATGCTTTTGGCTTTCAGAAGATCCTTTGCCACATGCTGCTTTTGAGCCACAAGCTTCATCAGATACCCTCGAGAGCAACGAGGCAAGGGGGAACAGCCCGGTCAAGGGAGCGGAGACCTGCCTGGAAGAGTGGAAGAGGGAGGCGAGATGAGCCGGAGAGAAAGCAGCTACAGCTCCTCTGATTCGGAGGGCTTGGCAGGCAGAGAAAGTCTGGCTACGACCCGGGTCAGAGCCCTGTTTTCAGCCAGCAGTTGCTCATTCATCTGCCTCAGAGTGTGAATCTGTTTGAGCTGGTGGAGATTCTGCAGAGAGTGAGAGGAGTGGACAGAAAAATACAAAAACACACCACGAAGACAAAAGGGCACAGAAACGTGAATTCAGTCCACAAGCAGTAAAAGAAAAAAACAGAATAAAAGAAAAATTAGTAGCAGTGAGTGCTGGATGGGCAGCAGCTCAGATGCATATGGGGAAAGCCTTACAACACACAGAGGATGTTTTGGGAACCATCCCTTTCTCCAGGGGCAACCAAAGCCTTTAAAAAGGTCAAATAAAGGGATTTCCCACCACAAAGCATGACAATCTCTTACAGGTTAGATCCTAGTTTACCCAGACAGTGAGCTCTAGCAGCACACAGTCCCTGGACTTAGGAACTACTGTGAGAACTATCACCATTGACTTACCACCTACGCAGGCTTTGAAAACACTGCTGGCAATGGAGAATTTCTTTAAAACTCCTTTTCTTCATGTATCTCTAAAAGCTAAAGCAGTCTTGTGTAGCAAAGAGCGATCAGAGCTTCATGGGAGACTTTAAAGGCACAGACTGAAGCATCTCAAAGTGTCACTGTCCTACAGCAGACCACTGAGACACATACCACATCTGCTCACATCCTCGTCCCTGCGGCACCTGAATGATGGCTCTTGGGTCTGCTCAGGCTTCAGTCCTGCCAAACGTCTGGGGCATGTGTGGGTTTTTCATCCCTGCCCAGATTCAGTTCTTCTCTGTCATGGGGCTCAATTTATCTCTGATCTCCAGAGGTGAAAAGTCAGAACCTTAAACCGCTCATTTTAACTAAAGGAGTTTGAATGACAGCATCTTACACAGGAGGCATGTGAAAACACGGCATTCTTGGTCACAAAAGAAAAAAGTGGGCAAAGGACGGTGTAGAAAATTGAGCCCCAAAGCTGGGGCTAGCACAGGTATAGCAGCAACGGGGAGATACAGAACATAAAAGCAACGAGGAAAGCAAAATGGGAAAATGGTAAAAGCCAGGCAGACATCACCATTTCTACAAGGATGACATTTTCCCCGGTGATGCTAAAGCGAAACCACGTGCTGGACATTTATACCAAGTGCGGGTGCCAGGACATGCTGAGTGCTGCAGAGCTGCTTTCTGAGCAGCATCCCGTTCCTCCTTCCTCCCAACAGCTTGTTGGGCAGCGGGGCCACATGAACAAGAAACCCTCCTCCGTGGTGGAGGAAGCAGACGCTGGGCAGGGGAAGGCACGAAGGGAAACATCTGCGATAAGAGTAGTTTTAAGTTCAAGTGAAAAAATCCCAGCTGAGAACCAAAGCAGCTCCACAGACCAACGTGCTCCTCCCTGTGCTCTCTTAATTGTGAGCTTGCAATGGCAGGGAGGAGACGGAGGGAAGATTCTACTGGGATGGGGATTCCTTTCTGCCATTTAATTAGCAGAAAGTGCTCAAAGGGAGGTCTCTGTCTGTCCTTAACCAGCAGCAGCATGGGCAAACCTACTGTGATACAAAGAACTTGCATGAATTTCCACCCAACTTGCATGACATGGAGCTGGCTGCAGTTGGCAAGGAACCTGCTGCATCCCAGGACATTTTGTTCAAGGGCTCACTCCTGTATAAAAGACAAGTACTTCATGTAGCCCCCATCCATTGGCTCGATTCCTAACTACTCAAAAGCACTACCTCTGCTCCCCATTAAGGAATCAAGATACCTTGTCCAAAAGCCTTGCAAAACCAACGGAAGCAAGGCAGGTGAGTGCAGGGAGCCAGCAAAAGATGGGGTTTGAGCCCCTCGAGGGCATCAAACGGACAAAGCAGCTCCTGCTACTTGGACTATGCCAACGCAGTTCTGACACTGGATAAATCAACAGGTCCTGAGACAGAGCTACGACCAACAAACTGCAGGAGAGCTTCAGGGACAACTCAGCAGCGAGATCCCCTCTCACCAAATCTCAGCCATTTATCCATCACTTAACCCGCCCAGGCTGTGCCGGCTCCCCCTATGCTCGGCGAGGACACAGATGGACATCACATGTCTGTCCTGTGATAAATCACACCCAGGAGCCGCTGGAGGATGGTTCATACTGGAAGAGTCATTTCTTTTGGTGGTACCATGGATAACAAACATCTGTTTTATCACAGGGAACACAGCTGAGCATGTGGCTGGCAGAAAACACGAAACATATGTAAAATGGGGTGCCGTGCTACGCAAGATGGAAAGGATTGTAATCGTCTGAGACCACCTTTATTTTTCCATACCAATATAGCACAAAACCTCAGCGTGGCACCATCAGACACAGCTCAGCCTCAGCATGCTGTCACAGACAATAAAAAGGATCACTTATGTAAAAATGCATGTGTGCTGCAGGTAGGACAGCCTTCTATTTATCCAAGAAACCTAGCAAAGGCTGGGAAGCTGGGACTGAAGCCAAGGGCGACGACCAGAATCTGGATGATACCGCTGTGATTGCTTATCACTCTGCTTGATACTTGGCTTACCGAAAGCAGGTTTCTCAGTTCAGCTGTACCTGCCTTCAATTAAAGGATTTTGTGCCTGCAACACTAGGGGAAATAAAAATGCCCAAAGCATGCACAATGTACAAAGCCAGGAGGTGCAGTGCTGCTACGGAATAAAGAAGCTTCTGTGACCTTCAAGAAAAATTGCTGTGTTAAGTTGGAACCTCAGGCACTTGGCATTGAATTCAGTTCAGTGCAAATGGTAATTTTCTTTCTCCTTCCTCAGCCAAGTTGCTGTATCTCCAGTCAAATTCTGCAGTCACTTGGGAAAATGCTGCACCACTCTGTCACCTTCACAAGAGCAAGTCTGCAGGAGCAGCTCGGGCATCAAGGAGTTCTTGAGATTATGGAGTTTGTCCCACTCAACAAACAATTTCTTGATTGCTTCATTAGCAGACGTTAAACTCGTGAAAGGAACAAAGCTCATTACCTCAAGAATAGCCTGAAGTACAAAGCATTTCTGCCACAGAAACCCAGGACCGTCCTGCGACCTTCCTAAGAAGTCAGCCGCAAGAAGAGGAAAGCCCTGGCCAGGACATCTGATGCACAGAACTGGACACGGACACCCCAGGATCCAAAAGCTGGATGACAGCCATGCTGGACTGGTTCAATTCAAAGACCAGTGGGAAGAATCCCAAACCCCACAGTATTACCTGAGACCTAATAACCTGGCATGTTTAGTTGTTTCCCCTTGCTGTTCTCCATGCTAAAGGAAACTGGCGGATTTGCTTAAGTCGCTTATTCTTTCTGCTTGACAGCTATTCAGCTAGTGCAAGAAGCAGGAAAGAAAGTCTAACCAGAACTAATAGATTTGTTTTCCTGGCTCAACTTCCACACTAGGGATTAACACAGATGCTCTGCGGAGGTTATCTCATTTTAGGCAAACACAACCGGGCTGACTCTCCCGCTTTAAGGCACGATGAAAGTGGACACGAAAGTCTGCTTTCCTTACGGACATGTCCAGTTCAACGTTTTTACCTTCAGAGATTTTATACTCCTTTTTATTGAGTAGTTGTTGAAAAAGACATGTCACAGCACACAGAGGTACTCACCATATGCTCGAGTTTTTGCAAAAACTAGTGGAAACATACTAGCACCCTAGAAGAGGTATTTTCAAATTTCTTGTCTATTTATTCTACTAACAAAACGCCACTTTGGTTGTTCAATGCAGCAAGAACACAGCAGAGAGCAAAGAGTAAGTACCACTCTCGAGGACCTGATAGCTCATTTTCAGTTAGACCACAGGCTCCTTTAGCTCACATCTCCAGCATGTCTCTCGGGACAACATAAGAACATGTCAAACTTCTAGTGATTCTCCTTTTGCACCATCTTGGCTTCCATCAGTCTGCAGCTCCAGACTACCTGAATCAGAGGTGCTTTGGCTGTGTCCAACAGTTCCTACAGGCACCTTCTTTCATTAATTGCTTTCTGAACCAATATAAATGTTTCAAAACTGACAGGCCACTAGAGGACACCAATTTGTCTTTTACTCTATGGACTGAGCCAGTTTGCAGAGTGATCTGCATAACTGAAAAACCAACACAAACTGCTACTGTCTGCATTTTCTCTTGAAGGCCGTATTTCTGTAATTACAGGAAGGTCTCTCTGGAGTTAAAGGCTGATACCTGTTCAGTGAACAAAGAATTTGGAATTTAGGCATATTCAGTCTTTTCTGCTTCCCCTTCTGGCCAGCACATCCACACTTATTTTCTCCTCTGCGAGAGAACAAGAGAGCCTTTACAGTAAGACTCCACCAAATCATTCTGCTACTTATTGCAGTACAAGATGCAGCACAAGCCAATGGGTCCTTTCAAAGATGTGTGCTTGGTAAATATATGAAGCTTCAAATAGAAACATAAAGTTGGAACCTCCTCCAGGGTGGCAGGAAATCGTTTCCATCAGCGCACCGTGCTGGGAGAGCTCACAGCTCTCAAATGGGGTCCTTCCTTCTTAAAGTAGCGTGGTCCCACCTGGCTCAAAGGGAATGAAAGTGCAGGGCTCAGAGCAAAGGGGGGCATTCTGTGAATACGAGCATTAAAATGTAGTGTAAAATGATGTAACGCTGCAAAATCAGTGTTAAGATTTAGGTGTACTTAGGCGGCAAAACACACTGCTTCCTGCTCTGCAATGCTCCCCGCTAGCCCCATGCTCACAGGGCATCCAAGCCACGTCAGGAGGAGAACCATCCTTTGAAGCAATGCCACGAGAGAGAGGAGAACGCGAAGGAGCAGTCGGTGGCGGATGTCTTGTGACAGTAAGCCATGCTGCATATTTCATCAGGATGCAAAACCCTCTTTGCTGAAATCTACTGCAGGCTGACTTACTGACACAGCGTTCCAGTAACATGCTTTAGGAAAGGAGTACAGAAATACAAACACTCTGTGTTTTTTCCTGGCTAGTGTGCATGATCTCAAAAGCCAGCTTTGTCTTCTTACCCATCTGGAGAGAACCACAACGGCTTAACTTGGGCTGCAGACTATTCAGAGCACAGAGGATCAGCACACTGAAACTCATCGATGCCACAAAAGGTTAGTTTTGGAAAGCATTTAAGGAGAACAGCTTTCACAGTTCTCAGACCAAACAACATAACAAATTAAACATATGGTGCAATTTGATGAATGATAATAGGACAGTTTTATTAGTATTTCATGTTTGGAGAACATGGCCATTAAAGTAAGTTCTGGCTGCATAAAGGAACACGCTGAGAGGTAACACAAGTCCCTTCCCATGTACACCTTTAATATCCTACTCCTGGGTGACAATCCCAAAAGACATTAATGTAAAGCATAAAAACCAGAATAGACAGAGTGAATAGATTATTTCCTACCTTCATCTCCTCTTCCATTTCAGACAGTTTCCGCTCCAGGGCTCGCTTCTCCTGTTTACAAGGATTCATAACAAAGATGGTCACAAGGCTTTAGAAGAAAAACTTACAGTACATTTTCTTTTAAGGAAAAATAACAGTCTTGTATTTCTGTAGGAGCATTCACTGAAAGGCATCTCAAAGCAATGCACAGGTTACAATGAGGAGCTGATCAGATGGGACAGGGCAGCTGGTAAACCAGCAGGCAATATGTGCTGGGCCCATTTCCGCAGATCCTGAGGTCTCTTCACACTCCTTCAATGAAACTAACCCGCACATTTAGTGATCCCAGTTTTCAGGACTTTCTGATGTAATGTGATTTTGAGCTCTGTAGGTGAAGCTATGGATTTAACTGCACCCCACTAAAGGAGGCAATGACAAAACTCAAATAAGAAACAGTGAACAGGGAAAGGTGCCTGGAAATTCTGCTTCTCCAAGATTTAGGGCTTCAAAGCTGTAAAGCTGACTGCTTTCAGTATATTTTGGACTTCTACAGAGGTAGGTTCTGCCATGTGAGTACTAGTGGTGTCCTCAGTGGACAGCTAGAGCCCTTGCCTTGCCCTTTAGGGAGACGTCTGGACTCCACCAATGACTTTTTCAACATGAGAGGGCTCAAACTGCCCCAGGAAAGCGCACTGAGCAGGAGAAAACAGCAAACGTGGGTCAGGAACAGGCTTTACACTCTCTGCCCCACTCCTTTGACCTCTCCAAAGAAATACGAGGCCAAGAGAGTGAGGAAAACACAGCTTTTGAGTGTGGCCATGGATGATAGATTCTGGGTCACTTTTTTTTTTGTCCACAGCACAATTTATCCAGAGATTCATGAGTGCAAAATGAGTAAGCCATCCTGGAAGCAGTTAATGCCATCTTCACTGAGAACAGTTGGGTGCTTTTTTCCTCTCTAACTCTCAGAAACCTGTATTTGTGGCTGTCGTGATCCTAATTCAACAAAAGCAATGCAGGACATTGCCCCAACTTGGAAGCATCACACGGGTGGGAGATGGGATGCGTGGTGTGAGCTCCCTCTGGTTGAGGATGTCCACTCAGGGCAAGTGCTCTGACCACCACATTCTCTTTCTTTTCCAAAAGAAAAGCTCCACTTGTGTCATGACTTCCCCCCACAGCTATGTTCAGATGACAGTGATGGTTGCATGTTTGATAACCCCACTCAGCCTGCTTTAAGCACACCTAGAAATCAGGCCCACACAGATTGCTGCTTTGAGAATCTCAGTCTCAGCGTGCAGAGATGCTCAGCTGAGCTTACAAGGCAGTGCCATGGCCTGAGCATCAGCTCAGCTTCAGCAACCTGGGTAACTTCAACAGTCAAAGCCTAGCACCTGGGCCAGTAGGTACATCACACACTTGTACTAAGGGCTGATGTGCTCTGCCTAACTGTCCAAAGTGGGGATCCTGAACGTCACCTCCTCCAGACTATATCTGGCAAATCCTGGGAAGTGTTTACACATAAATAATTAAGGTCTTTCATGGTAGGAATTAAATTTAAACACATCGTTCGACCATCCAGCAAAGCTCCTAAAAATTCAGGAGATGAAACACTTCAGGAGGAACCTCCACTTCAGGCAACCTCCAACATGTAAGTGGACGTTACTGAGAAACTGGAGCCAGGCTCCAGCTTTAGTTAAGCACTGAGGTACATGGTGGGAGAATGAGTAGCAAAGGCCAACAGCTGAAGCAGGGGAGGTTCTGACGAGATAGAAGGAAAAAAAAAATTCACTATGAGGATAGTTAGGAACTGGACGAAGGGGCTGCAGCTGTGGAAACCCAGAGGTCTTCATGAAATGATGGGACAAAGCCCTGACTAACCTGGCTGACTCTGTTGGGATGCACTACAGATCTACTCGGGTCCCTTCTAGTCTGACCAAAGCTATGGTCACTTAAGGCAGGGATTCAGCTAGACACTGCCTGTTCAGCTTAGCTTACTGCAATGAATCTGACTGTTCAGTTAAGAGGAAGGAGCATTCAAACATTCAGATTTCAAGTATAATCACAAGATAGACACCCAGCTAGTGTTTTGCCTTGTTCTCCCCACCACCCCAAAACAGTCTTTATTTATAAGGATCAAGAATATTTTAAAGCATAATGGACCAACAGTCTCTTAGCACGATACAATACAATTCGTTGGTCTGCAGCTTTCTGTAATAAAAGAAGGAAATCAGAACTAAGCTGATTTGCAAAGAGAGCAGAAAATCTCAGACGCTGAGAAGGTCAGGATACAATTATCACTGTGCACTGCTCCACAAGGCAAAAATATAACTTATCTTTTAATTAACACTTTCCTTCAAGAAATTACTATGCCCTGCAGAGCAACACGAGGCAAAGACTGCAACTTAGAAGAAAGCAGAGACACATACCCTTTTCTCCATCTCCAGCATGCTGGACCGGTCAGAAGTTTTCTCCTGTTTCTGCTATGTAAATTAAAAATAGAAAGCTATTAAAACTCAGACACATTCACAGGGTGCTGCACAAAGGCCTAGATAGCCTACAGATGCACTTGCCCAGAGAAGAAGCAGTCTTTACAGAATCACTCACACTTATTTCTGTGAAAAGTAACTCTCCCCTATAGCACCTTCCTGCCCAAGAGCTAAATCCTTTCCCATGCTGGAACATGCACTGGCTTGTCATGGGCCAGTGCTCAGTTTCTCCAGTCTAGGAGCTGGTTTTTGCCTTACCTGGGTTGCTTTTTCCAGCTTTGATTTGATGTCAGCCAGCTCAAGCTGGGCTTCTTGCAGTTTTGACTTCAGCTTTTGGTTTTCAGACAGGGCACTTTCATATAACTGAAATATGAAATAAAAGATTTCAATTAACCAGGCTGCTGTTCGGCTGCCGCACAGACCCAGTTCTGCCGCGCTACTCTGAGCAGACGCGTGTCCTCAGCACTGAGCAGAGGCAGCTGTGCGGTTTGCTTCGCTCCCCCATGTCAGGATATTAGAAGAAGGGCAAACAGAACTAGTCTGGATGCTTTACCTGCGTTTTCATAATTCACATGAAATAAGAAAACAGCTGTTTAATTTTGTAGGGTGTTTAAACACAGCCAAGGGGCAAAGAAAAGGGATGCTTTTAATTTAGGTAAACTACCAAGCATAATAAAGTACTAAGTTATGTAGGCTGGATGTATCTGAACCTGTGATTCCGTTGTGCTCCCCAACACAACACACCCTAGTTGCTCTTATGTGCTTTTAGTTTGAAGAGGAGGAGAAAGAAGGACAATTTTAGGCCACTCCAAAATGGATTTTTTCCCTTCACTTCCTTCAAACAAGCAGAATTTCCATCCCTCTAAGAGGACAAACTGGACATACTGCCTGCCTCTTCTGGCCAGACACGTTCATGAAGAAGAGTAGGGTGCTGCTTACCGTGCAAGGCTTTTCAGCATTATAGTCATTTCAGAATTAAGGCCATCTTAATCTGTTTACTTTTCATATGGTCTTTGCATTGATACTAGATATGCATGGCAGTCCATATTACTGCCTTTCAAGGATTACGCTGAAAGTTTCAGAGATTATAGAAAAAATAATTCTGGACTGTTGTATCAGCAAAAAATTCTGTGGGGATATGCATGCTTCAGCAATGCTGGGATGCTCAACAGTATCTTTTCTTGCTCCTTTCAAATTCCTCCCAGCATTCCTCCAGCCTGACTCCACAATACCCCTCCCCCCAGATAACTGACTTTGCATGGTGTCCTTTCACCCCCTGTCTTTTTTTGACCCTCTGAAGGGCTGATGCATTTGAAAAAGGCTGGTGTGATGCCCAAAAGCAATGGAAACAGGGAAAATGAAAATAACCTTTTTCTCTTTCTTCCCAAAGACTCTCAGTGCAGGTTTCTGCAGCAACAGGCAGCTCCTAAGGTACATGCAGTGACAATAATACATTTAAAAAATCCTACTTTTTTATAGTCCCTGTTACTCTCCTCTTCTGCTCTGCTGCTGAGGGCAGCTAACCGGTTCTCCCTCCGGGTGTAGGCACTGGAGCGGCTGGAGGCACGATCACTGTAGGAGGAGTCACTGGTGGTAGGGTTCGTAGCTGCTTCCAACCTAAAACACAATGAAGATCCAGCACCGTGGAGCCGCTGTTACTTTGGGACAGCCAGTATGAGCCCGACCGGTTGGGACTCGAGGCCGTGGCAGAGCACAGGTGCTGGGATGGCTGAGAGCACCCTCTACCCCGCAGGAGGGCATCGCTGCTGAAGGCCAGGCAGCCACCATCATTTTAAAAACTAGAAAAAATCCAGTGGGTATCAGCCCAGACCCCAAATGGGCAGTAATTTCCCATGGACCTCTCATCTTCATGGTGGGAATGGGCTCCATTTCTAATAGGGCACAGAGGGTTTTTCTTCTCTGCAGGGTAGCTTTTCAATAATTTGAGGAGCAAAGGATGAAAGCAAAGTGGCCCAACACTTGAGCTAGGGTAGGAACCAAATGGCCAGTACCAGCTTCAGATTATGCTGTTAATTTGAAGCACAGGGAATCCCCAAAGCCATACAAAAACATGCTGTTGATAAACGTTAAATGCAAAAAATGCCAAAGAATAAAATTCTTACCTGGAAAGTCTTTCATGCTGAAGGAAAAAAAAAGAAAGAAAAAGGGAATTAATAATGAGGAGAATTAAAGGTTCAATTCAAGAACTGTAGAGCTACCACGCAGCAGCAATTTCCTACCCCTAATACCAGCACCTAGCTCACAAGCTAAACAGCATTGCTTTCCATACCTAAACTGGGAATCACCAATCCCTGCCTGAATCTTTTCAACTCCTTCAGCTTCTCTGAAGTATTTCAGATTTCATTTCTTTTGCTAACCTAAAACCTACTGAACCTTGTTCTTCAAATCCTTGTTTCCAGAATTGAAATCCATTCCTTCGAACCAAAACTAATCTATTGTTTCCCTTTTTAAATTCAGTTATTCTTCCTGACTTTGATCACTGTCCTATGCGTGATGTGGGTGAGAGGTATTAATGGACCATGACACACAGAGCTCGCTGCGTATTTGTGTTGAACTTCAGGAAACCACAAACCGTACTGTTTCTCCACGGGCAAGTACTTCCCCCATGAAGAAAAGCTTCACCGTGGCAAGATGATACACAGTAGAAGCTGCATGAGGAAAGGAGATAAGCCTTACGCCAGCGAAAAGAGCGGATATGTTGTTTGAAGTGTGTGTTAGGTTCTTCTTTCCCATCAACATCAAAATCACCCCTGTGCTGTCCTCAACCCTGCCTTTGCTGCAGCCCACAATTGCAGAAATCAAATGGTAATGGCATAGGTGTCCTGCAGGATACACCACACTGACCTGCCACCTCCTTCTCCGCAAGGTTTCTCTTTGTCTGGCAGACATTTACTTAAATTCAAGGTGCAGTCAAACTCTTTTTCAGTCCCTTGAAGTGGAAATTGAGCCCAATATTCCCCTACTAGTTTTATTAGCAGCATCATTTCTCTGAGTAAGCACAAACCACCTGCAGGCGTTACCAGTTATTTCCCTAGATCCTTTTTAGTAAGTGCAAGAGTCAACACGAGAAGGACATTACAGAGAAGACGAGGGGTCAGGCTTTTAGTGCCCAGACATGCTTGTGCTGGAGTTTGTGCTGCCTAGATAGACCACTAAATCTTGTGCTAAACGCCTTGCTGGGTGGCAGATTTGCTGCCTGTCCAGCACCCCAGTGTTTGAAGACTTCAGACCTCCTGCTCCTGCCTGGCACCCAGACAATACCTCTGATTACTGGGCAGGTATCTGGGAGCACACACACTGCAGACAGCTGAATTAAGTCACCCCATTACATGGAGAAGGAGGGTAGACAAGTGACCCGCAATCTCTCCGCTCAAAGCCTGAGGACACAGGGGCAAGTCCCAGAGCAGCACGGACTGCGCCCAGCTTGTCTGCAATGTGCCCTTTGCCCGCCAGATGTATTACGTACACCTAGTTTTTAAGTTTTTAATTCAGCCTCCCCTAATGTAAGCTCATCTTGAACCCTGATTCAAGACAGGAGCCTCCCCAAGGAATCTGCAATCTCCGCTTGCTCTGCAACACAGCGTGCAACACAGCAACTCCGACGTGAGACGCAGTGATTTGACCAGTAAACAAGAAACAAACTGAAGAATCCTGGCACATTTGAAGACTTGTGGATGGACAACACATTCAGCCAAAGCTGCTAAATGCAAAGCTCAAAAGGACGAGTAAGCCCTGCTATTAATTAGCATGTTCTCCCTAGAGTTGCGCCTGCAGGGCAACCCTCAGCCAGGCTTCTGGGGCAGGTCTGGGTGCCAGCCCCATGCTGTAAAGATGGTCACCAACACTCCAGGAGCCCATCCCGCTGCTGGCATGGGTCCTGAGCCATGGAAGCAGGTTCAGCCCCTTATTATTTTATTTGCTTTAACGCCCTCTTCACGAATCAAAAGCTTTCTTTGCATCATGCAGGTGAGAAACCAGGGACACAAGAGATGGCTTTCCACCATAGCTAAGCCCTGCTGCACTTCCATAAGCGATGTTGGATACTGTCTGAGAAGCTTCTCATGGGGCCAAACACCCAGCAGCTGCCTGCTGTTGTCACAGGGACATCTGCCTGCTTGTCCAGACAGCCGTGGCTTGGGCCACTCTCTGTACAAAGCTCAAAGCCAGTAAGTTGGGAAGCAGTTTCCGTGTGGCTGGCCTCTGGCACAAGGCTATTGTTAGAAAGATTTCCCATTTTCAGCTGCAAACATGCTGGCTGATGTCTCCATGGTCTTTTGTTAGCTGAGCTTCTGACATTTGCCTCAGCTGCCTGACAGCTCCCTTTTAATTTTGGCCCAATGACCCAATCTCCCTTACTGAGCAGGAGAGGGGAATTAGGAAGTGATTAACAAGCCTCTTGGTGAAAGTTATTTGTGCACTTTATGCTAATCCCCTTCAGTGACGACTCTTCTTATGATGACAAACGGCTAGGCAAGTAATCCGCTTAATATCAAGCTTGCATTTATTTCAACAAACACACCTGCTAATGTATTTGAACAGCGCTGAGGAAGTCTACATGCAGCTGGGCAAGGCAACATGGAAACCAAGCCACAAAATCTGAGCAGGTCCCCAAGCCAGCCTGTGCACTTGCAGCAAGAGGAAAAAATCATTTTTGTCTTTTTTTTTTTTCCCTCCAAAGAAACTAATAATTTCCATAGACAGAGAGAGCAAGGGTGTGCTTCTGAAAAGGAAGGGTGGGATAAGAAAGGAATCACTTTAAACATAGCTGCTAGGAACAGCAAAGGGGAAAGCCCCCTACGTTTATTGTATTTAAAACCTTCCGGTGATGGATACTGAGATGAATTGTTTCAGACTGCAATTGTCTCTATGTCTCTAAAGAGAAGAAAAGAACTAGATGAGACGAGAGGACCTGCACCATTCTTGCTGCTGCTGCCAGCATTAGAGCAGAGCAATCCTGCAGTGACCTGCAGCCACCCAAAGCATGCAGCAGCTCCGGGAGTTCTCCAGCCAAAATCTGCATATTTCTTAGCACTCAGTGATTTCTCCTCCTGTGACTTTATCTCCCTTTAGGCTGATTTAAAGTACATCTCTGCCATAAAACGACTCCAGTGTCTTGCAGAAACAGCATGGAGCTACAGGAAATCTTTGTGTTCGCAGCTGTTGGGAAAGCAGGCATCTTCCCCTCACCCTTCAATTTTCAGGTGCCTCTCTCCATGTTCCTTCAGCTAAAAGTGGTATTTTTGAGACACAGATGATTACATTTGAAAGGAACTGGATAAAGGCTGAGGTCTGGAAAGCAGAGCCTGAATGAAATGTTACAGCAGCCGTTGGAAGTGTCCCTGCCACAATGAAAGTTGCAGACCAGTTTTCATCAGCACATCCTTCTTCCATGTGCTGCTACCTTCAGGGAAGGAGAGAAGATTTATTTATTTTGTTTTAAATCAGTTTCTGGCTCAATATTTTCATGGGTTTTACACAAAGGCCAGTGTTTGTGCTGATATTTCAAGGATCAGCTTATTCAGGTGGGTTTTTTTGTTTGTTTTTTTTTTTTAAATAATTATGGAGGAGGGGAAAAAATTCCTGAATAAAAAAGTTCCACTTTGCACCTTCAAAAAAAGGCTCTAACTAAAAGAGGTGACATGGAAAGCAGCAGTTCTTAGCACAAAGAGAGGCTTTGAAGCCCGAGGAAGTGAGTTAAAACAACTAAAATCTCATACTCCTGGGAGGCGGCTGTGCAGCGCAGGAGGTATCTGAGAGGGGAAGCATGAGCCCTACATGCAAACACTGGACTAGGCGCTTAACTGAGACATCCCTGCTATTTGCTCAAAGACAGACAAACATTTTCAGAGGCCATTAGGATATCACATTGGACAAATATTTTCAGTAGAAAACAGCTTCTTTCTGGCTCAGTTCTGCCCTGCGTTTGGCCATAGCACCCTTGGAAACCCTTGCCACATGCTTCCAGCTGCACCTGCACCATCAGCTCAGCAACTGCCTCTCCTTTACTTACTGCCCCTTCTTTAAAAAAAACACAAAAATACCCATCTAAACTTCTGCAGCATTAGCTAGCTCACTGAGCTGCGTATGTAAGTAAGGAAGAAGGTTCTGCTTGTAAATGCCATTCCAGAGCTGAAAACTCCAAGGTCAGAGTCAGAAGGTGAAGGACAAAACTCTCCCTCCTTCATTTCTGGAAAGAGAAGTTGGGTGCAAACAGAGGGAAACAAGAGCTGAGGCACCAAACATACACTTGACTAAGCTGGTGCAAGAAAGGGCTTTCCCTTCCTGATTTTTTCTTAGATGAATACTGTGCAATCTGTTAAGGTTATAACAGGATGCTGAGAAACTGCTGTATCAACTGTACGAATGCATTGGGGTTTTTTTCTTCCCCTGGCAAATTTGGAACAGCACTGTCAGTTTTGCCCAGACTCCTTCATTTCCCTTGGGATCAAAAGTTTGACTAGAAACATTAACAACCAGGGAAGCATCGGGTTGTGAAATTATCCTTCCTACAATCTAAACAGGGTCATATCACTGCAGGGTTTGGGGCGGGGGGAGGAGGACCCCAGGGAAAAGCAAGGCTCTGGAAGTGGCTGTCCTGATTCAGAAACCAGAACGGCAGCCAGCACTGAGCCAAGACCCCAGCACTCCTGCTCAAGAGCACCGAGACACCCAAGGGGATTACTTTTAAAGGAAAACTTAAAAGCACAGAGCACTTGCAGGTGTGCTTGCAAGTTTCTGGTAATCATCAACTCGTAGACCTCTCACCTGAGAGATCACATCACCTTTCCTCCCGTCCATCTCACAGTGGGCAGCACATTCAGGTAGTGCTGGGGGTGGTGGAGGACAGCAGGGTTCAGCTATTCTTGCCAGCCCTCCCGGACAGGGTTAGAGACAATTCAACCCAGGTGAGCTGGCAAAACACAGGACATCTGAGATGGGACCCAAGAAAAAGCACAAGAGCATCATACTGGACTGATCCTCCCTGTGCAAGCTTCTTTCTTCTGAGCCCCCCAGTTCTCACCATGCTGACACTGGCCAATCCCAAGGAAAAGGCACTGGCTGTGGCTTTACTTGCCCAGACCGCCAGGATGCTGCACAGTGCCAGGAATGCCATACAGTTTTGATTTTAGAAATGTTCTTGGACTGTGGAGGGCAGGAACCTTCCCTTAGAAACTCAGAAACTTCTACAGCTGTTAGGAGTTCAGTAAAGTATAATTAAAACCAAATTCCTCGTGGAAGGTTTAGATAAAATGCAGCCCTGAAATGCAGTGCCAAAAGAGGGATTGGCCACTGCTCTTGCCAAATCAGAAATTGGCCTAATTGCTTCCAATTGCATTCTTCTGCGGCTGGGATCTGACCCAGCAAAGGCAGAAAAAGTCTACTATTTACATTTAAAAAAAAAAAAAAAAAAAAGAAGAAAAAAATAGATGCTTTGGGAACATTTTATGCTTTATCTCCACTGGCCAACCTCAGGAAAATGTGCACTATTTTAAGATAGTTCTCAAGGAATTTATTTTGGTGTGTTTTGTCTCAGAGATCCTGATCAACACTTACAATTAAATAACCACCATTTAACAAGATCTCAGAGCACAGCTCCAGCCCTGCTGTCCTCCCTTAATCAAAAGGGGAAGTTTTAGGAACCCCTCAAATTTTATTTTTGCATTGGCAAATATCCTCCTGATGAGTCCTGTTTGTTTTAGAAATTAAATGTAAAATAAAGCCAGCTGCTTTTGGGGCCAGTTCTTTCCCACTTATATGCAAAAGCCACCACGTTCCTGCAGTTACGTAGCTCTGCTGCTCCTACACCTCCACAGGTTTAAATGTTTGGCTGCACTGATGCAGGGCAGCTGCAAAAAGGACAACCTCCCCAGTGTGTCCTGTTGCTGCAGGCAGAAGTCCTCCTGGAGCTGGCACAGCAAGAGCTGAGCTGGAAGGAGGAAAAGCAATGACAAAGGCTGTCTGGTACACCTCAGACCCATCCCCATCAGGTACAACTCAGATCGGTGTTCCCCTAAAACCACATTTGCCTTTCAAGTCAGGTATAGCAGAAGTCAAGTTTGGTTTTCCAGTGGGTGCAGAATAATTAGAAGGTCTGGCTGAACTCTGCTTTTGATGTAGTTTTTTGAGGTCATTGCCTCCCTTGGAAAGCTGCTCTGCTGACCTGAGAGCTGTAGTTTGCTACAGCGTCCTGTTAGCTACAGCTGACGTGATGAATAGTGCTGCCTTCCAACTCAAGTTTGCATTTGTGCAAATGCAAGGATTACAAAATCCCATTGATATGATTAATAATCCAGTGTAGCCAAACCACCTCCATATAACCTCCAACTCCCAAAAGCCTGATGCAAAATATGTTTTCACAAAATATAAATCAATAAACTTTGCTTAATAAAAACTGCTGTTACTGAAGCATAATATTAAAAGGCTCTCCAAGATGGAATAGTGGCTTTGGCAGCTGGCTGCAACAGATCACATCATTTTCAGTACAGCTAGCACATATTTAATCAGAAACAAATATGTACGGCTGTAATGGACTGATGACCACATCTTCTGCCATCCTGAACACATCTAAATGTTCTGCAGTTGTACACTGGTTTGTGTGATTGCCAGCCTGTGCCTCAGTTCCCCGCACGTCTCACATGGCCCGTTGGCTTTGCAGCAGCTGTAGTTTATTACTGCCGTCTCTTGGGGATAAAACTCACCATGTAAAATGTCAAGCTGAATTGTGTTTTAATTTGGTAAAGGCCACAATTCAGAAACACGGGTTTGTTGCTTTTTTTTCCTTCTTTTCTAAGGGATCAAATTTTATTGGTGAAAAATTTAATTTTGCAAAGCAACATGATGTTAGACAAAAATCTTCAGACATGAGGAAGTAAAAGCCGAACAGCCAAGTGACAAAGGAAGAGAAGATTTCTGCTCCTAAATTTCTTCAATATGTGAATGCCACAGGTCTGTAGGCAACATCATCTTCCTTGCCCCTGCAAATGCTCTAGCGGGACATCTTCAGGTGTTATCATCAGGTATTTAAATACCTATCTGGCCACTAGCCAGAATTCAAGCTGCCTAAAGCCAACCTGCCAACTTTTTGGTGTGAAGCATGCTCCAATACCTGGTGAAAACCTCCTCCAGCCTGCAGCCACATGGCATCCCTTTGACAGCTGCTACGGCTGCAGCTGGTGCTTGCATGGAAAAGCGTCTAGGGCTGGTTTAGGTATGCTGACCCAGCTGTATCACACAAAGCATCTTGCACTTTTAGAATTAGGACAGTTTATACTGTTTCTCTCCCCCCCCATCATTTGTTTCAGCCTAAAATAGCTCCAGACCAGCTGCCAGTCAGTGATCTGAACCTGGAGCTACTCTCACCTATTTGAAGACCTCTGCTCCACTGAACTGCAATAGTAACCTCAGCAATTTAGGATCATTAAAAAGAATTCACAATTCATTGTAAAAAACAAACAAACAAACAAACAAACACCACCACCACCACCAAAAGCCTCCAAACCAACAACCACCTAACAATTCCCCAAGGTCCATATGTTTTTCTTTGACCACCAGTTGCAGCTCCAGTGCATGAGGCACCATCTCCAGTGGTAGAAGTCTGCAAGCACAAGACACATCTGTCAGGAACAGCATAGGTACAGCTACTGGTGCCCTGGGAAAATGGATGTACTGAGCTCCGAGTCTCTTCTAGCCCTGATTTCTATGGGTTTGTATTCATTTTATGAAAAACAAAACTATAATGGGGTCCTGCAACTGAAGTAAACATTGGTTTCCAGTTCAGCAGTTTGAAGTGGTTTGCTGCCTATAGAGTCTCCATCTGCTCTCCCCATCACTGGACGTGGCCACTCGTTCCCATCCCACAGCACCTCCCCGTCTCAGTTGTGCCAACGTGCTTGGTTTTGTGGCTGTACCACGAGCTGACCCAAATTAAAGCTATCTTCTTTCTCCTTCTCCATTCATCCCTTTTACAGTCCAGGCTGATGCCCTGGGCTGGTTCAACCTCAAGTTGTCCTCTGACTTTCTGGCCTCCTTGGCCTGCAATGGGCAATGGTTTCAAAAGCTGAGCTATCCCAACTGACTGCTCTGTGCCTGCTTAACCAGCTTCTTCAAAGGCACCCGTCACTGACCAAGCGGTAGAAGGTCAAAATAGGAGTTTTAAATGAGGTTGTAGTATTACATTCCGTGCTTCTTTCTGAATCATCCATGACCATTCAGACCCTTTAATAGTTAACAGAATCCCTGCTATGGCTTTGGCTTGGATCAATTCACTGTGTTCCTCAGAAGAGAGGAGAGCTGAAGAAGAAAATTTAGCTGCAGGGACACAAGCCACTTACCCATGGGTCAGAGCATATGTCCTGACCCATTTTATTTATACACCCACATGAAGCCAGTGACAGGAGAAGAGTCTGGCTACTGAGTCACAGCAGGGAACATCTAATGGGTGGTACCCTAAGAATGACTAGAAGTTCCTGATATGCTTCCAGATACAGACATTCATAGACAAAAACTCAAAAAACCCCAGAGAATAAACAGAACCCAGAAGGATTTCTTACTGATACCCATCTAAGGAACACAATGCTTGAGAAATAACCAGTGATAAACAAATCAAGGTGCTGAAGAACACAGACTAAGGTTAACTGCCTTAAAGTTCAAGTTTCAGTATCCCACATTTTTTTGTTGGCTAATGGGAAAGGAGGTAATCATTTCCACAAATACTGCGTAACTAGTCAGCAATCCAGAAATTAGATAGAAAATGTCATGAGACAACTTATTTGACCCCATTTCAATTTATGCAGCGTCATTTTTATCACAACTAGAACAAGCCCAAGCCATGAAATGGAAACCCAGGAAGATAAAGTTTTCTGGAGAAATGTTTTCATAACACTCTTTATTCTCTAATGCATTTGCAGTGGCAGCACAGCAAGCCAAATGATTCATATAGGTCTACCTAATGTGAGAACAAACCTGTTACCATGAATATCTGAAACAGGATAAAACTTGTTGCAAAAGCACTCACGGAGTGAAAACTGACTGTCAGAGACATTTATACTCAAAACTCTATGAAGGCTGCAATCCAATCAGGCATTTCTACCAAACTCTCAGCACTCTTGGACATCTCCCACCGATTAAAAGAAGTCTGGTTTGGTCACATTACCACACCTCTAAGATTTTATATCATTATTTACATATTAATATCCAAACCATGCTAGTTTTATTTGCATGCCAAGCATCTGCAGCTCAAACAGCTAACATTTTTGTGCATTAGCTTTTTTTCCTTTAAGATTTGCTTTGCATTCTAGACATACATGTCCACATCAAAATCGCACCCAGATTAGAAGCATTTGCTGCCATGGTAATCACTGCTTAGAGCAATCGCAGGCTTGGTTTGGAGGCTGGCTAACAGACGGCAATTTGGAAACCATTGCTTTTTACGCTTAAGTATTACTATTAAGTGACTGGGTGAAAACATATGGCCCATACGAGGCGATGCTCTTGCATCCCGCATACCACTTAGTGCGGCTTCTTCAGATACTCCAATGAAAGGCAGAGTAAAATCAATCAGTACAGACCACTGAGTATAACTTAAAACTTTATTGCTGAGCCCTTATTGACAAAAATTCGGCTGGAATGCTCAGGTAATAAACAGTGAAGGTGGCTTAATGAGGGAGCTATCTAACATCAGAGGGAAAAAGCCTTGTAGTGAAACTGTGAATATGGCCAGAACAATAAGAATTATGTAGAGTCTCTCAAGAAGTGAGTAACAACCATCAAGTGATGGCAGCCAGAGGGATGTGGCCACTATTGAACAAACAGCACACATGCATGCTGATGAGGCTTTTAAGTTTTGATGGTCTTTTATACAGCAAAAAATATCAGATGATAAGACAAGGAGCAGTCTGTAAAAGAAGGAAGGTTGGTTGACAAAGCGGTGGGAAACAACTGAAAAGCTGCAATTACAGTCTGTGCAGTAAGTTGGGAGCGTGCATTCTCCTTAGCTTTCATTTTCCTATCTAACCGATATCCCATGGACAAATGCAAGGGTTATGAAGTACCACAAGAAACAGATGGATGAGCCTAAACACAAACTACAGGGTATTTCCTATGAAAAAAAACAACTGGCCCAGCATAAATAGGATTTAAAAAAAAAGAAGAAAATTCAGTCCTTGCCTTCACCCTTGTCCTTCCAATCCTGCCATTTATTTGCTTATTTATGCACGATAGGTTTCATACCATGGGTTGCCTGTTATATCCTTGGAACTGACTACGTGAATAATATTTTTCTGAGGAAGAGAAACCTCAAGCTAAAGCAGTATGGTGCAAAACTTGTGATGAAAAGGTACCCACTGCCACAAAAATGGAAGTTTTTGCCAAATAACGGGACGATCTGAATTATTTCAAAGGGATTTGAGTTTCCACTTTCTAGCAACATCCTCATTAAAGCAACTGAAAAGGTGGAGCTAGCAACGTTTACCCTGCATGATTTAACAGGATTTACTTGGCTATTTCTGTATCGGTGACTGTAATTCTGGGCTGCTCTGTTGTGACACAAGAAATTAAGTATTTTAGCTTGTGGAGGTTCAGGGGCAATAGGACAGTGCTGACCTTGCACATGGAGGTGGTCATACACTAACACCCTGCTCTCACCAGAACCTCCTCTGCCTGCCTTTTGCTCCCATGCCCTATTCAAGGATATTGCCATTCTTATGACTTGTATGAGTTCACTGCAACGTGCTCACCCTTCTCAGCTGTGCATTTGGGGAGATCCTATCAATGAAAGGTGGAAAAAACCACATGCGGTATTATCATAACACCTAAGGAGAAGCATTACAAGCAGCATGGCAAGTGCGGCAGGGAATGCCATAGGAAACTGCTTTGCAAATGACATTTGAATGCAGATCTTTGGCACTGGTACCTTAATAAGTAAAACCTTCTTTGCTTTGCCTGGTTCTCTAAGAGGTTTTTTCCATGTCGGTACCATGTGTGAGGCTCTTGGACTGCTCATGTGTTTTCGCACCCCTGCTCAGCTGGGAACATTTAGAGTCCACAGGTCTGCCGGTATCAATCTTGACTGGATGGAAAGATGAAAGACTCCAAGATAGCACATTCCTACCTGCTTTATTAAGGCTATTGGCACCCTGCAGCAAGGGCTGCTGTTACTGTGGGCATGGGAGAGTGGGTGGGGGGGAATACACACATGGGACAAATCTATAGAAAACCGCACTCCATTATTTCTCTTGCTTGTGGCAGAATTACGTTCCCTTGGAGAAAGAGTTAACTCAGATATTTTGTTTTAGCCCCAGGTAAATCCTTCCCTAATTAGCCATTGTTTCCTACACTGACTCTCCGGTCTGGCTTCTCCCACGTCGATACTCTGGAGCCACAGCTGGCATTACCGTTACTGCTGCAAGAACCACCAAGATTTCTGTGCTCACGCTTACTTTCACCGAAATCCCACTGCCATCAGAAGCTGAGGGAAGCTCTTCTCCAGGCCCTCCCATTCCTACCCGGCACCTTTCTGTACCCACCTGCTGCCTCTGACCCACCTGAGAGCTCCCACCACCTCCTCCAACACCCGTGGGGCCCCCAAGAGCCTGCAATCCCATCATGGCTATTGACAGAGAAAACCAGCACCTCCTGTTTGCATCAAAGCAGACAGGCATGCACCGTGAACACAGCAGTGACAGCTCTTGCAAGATTTTTTGTCACCTGTTTATATGCCTAGACGCACAAGGGAGGAAAACGAGTCAGTCTGTGTACACTGAACATGACTGGTCTTAAAAAACATGAGTTTTGAAAGAAATTAAAACATTTTCAGCTTTACTCTATGAGTAAGAGCACATTTGAAAGGTTTCCCACCTGCTGTTAAGCTGGTTATCAATACTGTGGCAATTTACTGAGGAATGGTAAGCACAGCTGTAAAAACTGATGAAGAAAGTCCATCTAAGTACACAGGGGATAGTTTCAGATTATCTAAAACCTCCCCAGAGGATACCCCAACATGCAGACAGGAAGAAAGCACAGACTCCTACCCCTGGGTTAAACAGTTAACAGCCCAGGGGTGACCAACAGCCAGGAAAACCATTGAGGCTGAAGTTCCCGAGGTCAGGGACTGCTTCCATTAACACCAGGCAGCAGGTTAAAACCCTTTTTACGTATTTCGGGCAATGCTTTTTCCTGACCAGGATCTGTCACTTCAAAAGGAGCAGACAATGCATATCAGATTTGAGCAAACACCAGTGCTCAGATTAATTTAAATCTTACATCTAAAATTAGCCTGCCTTTATAAAACTAATTCCTCCAGGCTTTGACTCCAGCTTGATAATATATCTTGACGGCGAAGAGACTGCCCGTATAACGATACGGACCCAGAGAGTTTCATGATAGCCTCTCACATGATTCCAGAGCTATTAGCAATACTGTTACAAAATGTTCCCAACTTTCAAACACCTTGGTAGATGGGCACACCAGCTCCGGTTTGGGGAGAACTAGTTAACTACCTTGACTTGCCTCCTGCTACAGGTGGTTTTCTTCTTTTTTTTGTTGTTTTTGAAATTATTAAACTATACCACAGGTCAGCACAGCCCCAAGGGTGAAAGCTGGATAGCAAACCTTGTTTCTCCAGCAATATCAAAGCATTTATGGAAAGAGCGCAGTTTAACAAGCTGGTCAGGTTTTGCCTCATTTTCATCAGTGAGGTTTTTGTCCAGCAATAGCCCACCACAAGAGTGATGTTTCTGTGAAAAGCAGGATAGGGGGGAAACTACCATCACAGTAACTCCCTACAGCTGTTAATGCAAATAATCCCAGTGCAAGGGCTCTGGCAGCCTGCTTAAAACCTGTTGCTGCAGAGGCACCTTCCCAAGTTTCATTTAAACCATCCTCTTTCCAAAGCAAACCACAGACACAGGTCTCCAAGGGTAAGACAACAAACCACCACCACCGGTCTCTGCTCAGAGCACGTGCCCAGCAGGTCTCTGTGTAATACAGAAAGGAAAAAGCTGCTTACTCTGAGTGTCTTTGCGATCGGGGAAGGAGAGGACGGGGGAGAATCTGACTGAGCCTTCCTGCTGCGAGTATATTCTTTACTCCTGGTGTACAAAGACGACATGGCCTCACAGGCTGGGTGTCTTTGAGAAGCAATACAAGTCTTGCTCTCCTGTCGCTCGACAGCGCTGGGCAGGTCCTTCTTCCAAGGTCAGAACAAACTAATTAAACTATTCACAGCTCTGGTAATTAAACCCTGCTGTTTAGGGTGTATAATTTTAGGCATTAATCTGCTGCAGGGATTGCTGAGGCTCCACAATGTTTCTTGTCCGAGAAGAAGAAGAGAAAGTGTCAAGGACACGCTGTGCTCCAGCGCTGGGCGTTGCTCCGTGCCAACCTCAACGGCTGGGCCCCATCCTGACTTCTCCGCAAAAGGACATTTCCTCTCGTCCAGAGCGTCTGCCACAGGACCAGAGCGATCTCCCCCCAAAACTGCAGGAGGCAAAAAACTCCCGGCTCAAGAGAGAGAACAGGAAAACTGGCTGGGTTTATCTAGACACGAAGCTTTTGGAAAAAAAAAAAAAAAAAGAAAAGAAAAGAAAACCAAAACCTGTTTTACTCCGGAGCGCTGCTGTAAGCTCTCTGCCGTCACTGCACAGAGCTGCATGCTTTAAGTGAAATGTGAAAGCATAAATCAGGAACAAACGCTGGTTTGGAAAGGGGCAGTCCAGATGAAGTTGTGTTTTGTTCCGTCCTCCTCCTCCCAGGCCCGTTACCCACGCGCAGGCTTCTCCCGGCCCTCCCCGCCACTGCCTTCTGACATTCCAGATCCTGACTCGCTCCGCGAGGAATGCTGGAGGGCAGCCAGCAGCAGCGATTCGCTTTCAGCTTGGGATTTAGGCTGCCACTTGTAGGGAAAAAAAGGGAAAAAAAGAAAAAAAAGGGGGGGGGGGGGGGCAAGAAAAGAAAATAACTTACAGGCTCTTAAGGCCTGGCAGGCTGTGAGCAGGAGGTCGGAGGCAAATCGACGGCACTTTGCAAAGCTTAAATTCTAGCACGCGTTTTGTGGCTGCAACAAAGGGAGATATTTTAAAGGACACGGGGCAGTTCATACCATTAAAGGGAGGACACGCTCATGCAGCACAACAGGATTTTTGTTGTTTGCTCATAAGCCTGTTTGGAGCTGCGAGAAGGCAACACGGAGCTTGTGTAATGTATGCTCATTCAAACAAGCATTTGGGATTGAGAAGGAAGGGAGAGGAGCTTGGAAGAAAGGAACAAGGGTGGGGAGAGCATGTACCTCTTAAACTTTCAGCTAGCCCTTTGTGGAGCTGTGCTGCTGCTGCACAACCTAGCTCCCTGGAAAACTGCTGTGCAGTGTCTCAGAGACAGCAAGACTGCTCACTGCAAAGGCAAGTGGATGCCCCTCATGTCCCATCTAAATAAGCCCATGGGATGGTCATTTGAACAATGCCCACACCCAGTGGGTGCACTGATTTCATAGCTCTCATACACTAAATACAGTCTTGCAACCATCAGGTTGCAAATTTAGGTTTTTGCTGGAAAGGCATCAGCCCAGGTATCTGCACTGGACCAGTTCTGGTAAGGCAGCATTAATGAAACAGTACCACCCCAAAGGACGTATCCTCATCTGGACTCATTCACACCCACCCGAACCAGCTACTGACCAAGTCGCTGGGTGCCTGCAGTTAACCTATCTGCAGCACACGTTCTGCTCCAGCTCCACAGGCTGCTTTATCATGAAACATTTCCTAGCAAGTGCAGAAGAATATCTATATAAAAATATTTTAAGAGTATTACTACATTTGGCTATGTCTCCATTGATCTGAAATATTGCCCCTTTTTTTGCACACCGCTTGGCAACCGTGTAATTTTACTGACACATAGTTGGGGAAGGATGCTTGGAATAGCAGCTGCATTAATTTCCCCTGCCATCCAGCACGTTCCTAACTAGGGGCAATGAATGCAGCATCGCTATGTAACCACACTGAGAGGGAAATGGGGCTGTGGGATTGTCCTTTCTCTAGGAAAGTCATTTCGAGATCAGGTTTCTACTTGATACCTCATTGTGAGGACAGAGGGGATTCATTATTCACTGACTGCGGGGCGGGGGTGTGGGGGGGAAGAGTTTGGAGACGTCTAAAGCTGCCTGGCAATATTTCTGCATTCCCTTTTAAAGGTATGGAAATTAAGTCCAGACACACAAGAAGGTAGTGGCAGGCACCCTACTGCTCAAGGAGACTGTGGCAGGACCTTGATCTTTCCAGTTTCCAACTGTTGCACTCTTCACCCTCACCCTCCACCTCTCCCAGCAGCCTGGAGTCTGACTCTGCTGTACAGCAACAAGGTAATTCAGACATTTTGAATGCATATTTACAGAACATGGACACACAGGTGTTCCTCTGGCACTAGTCTCAGTTTCTGGGGTTTCAAAACAGTACGAGTAAGTGAAACTGGGCTAACCCGTATGGCCACGAGCAGACCAGAGTGTCTCAATCACAATTACAAGGCTGACAAAGCCCAGCTTCGTCACCAAGGTGGAGTTAAACAGCTCTAAATTGCAGGGTTTTGCTTTCTCTCCCATCCAGTCCTAAATGAACCATTGCCACATCCCTTCACGGTCATGCTTCTGCTGAGGAGGGGCGGGAAAGCTCCAAAAATCAACATTTTGGTACAGAACTCACAGCCTGAGCCTCAAAGCAAAACAAAACCTGAGCTTTTTATTCCCTACTAATTAAAAGTTAATTAGTCATCAAGTGCAGATGCCTCACAGATTGACAAAACACATCTTGCTGGACAGTAACTCATTTTAAAGAGAAGGGGTGGCGTGAGAATTAGTATCCTTATTAGCCAGGAGAAAGACAGCAGAATAAGATGCAATATGGCAAAACACACCAGGTTTCATCATTATTTCAACGAAGGTGCCTAATTTACGGGTTTCTTCTTGCTGTTTTGTACGGTTTACTTTCAAACGTTCCCCTAAGTATGAAACCCAACTCTTTCTTTGCAGGGCTGCTTGCCCTCACATCCTGATGTTTGTAATACTCAAGGTCATGGTTTAGATCTGACTGTTTCTGTCTGTTCAGGATATTCCTCAGTAAGAACCAGCAGCCTGGTCTGTGCTGTGGTGCTGCTTACTTTGCTAAGGAATATTTATTTATACAGCTACCAGAAAGACATGCAAAAAAAAAAATCATCTTCCATGAGCATTTCCACAACCACTGGACACAAACCCCTGAGACTGCCCGGACTGTTAAATTCATGCCGCAGTGTATTTCTGGGCAAAATCACCTTAAAGTTTCTTCTCATCTTTAAGTACAGCAGCACAACTGTACTACAGTATACTTCCTATATTTTTATGAAATAGTATATTTCCTGGACTTAGAGCTATGGTCTTGACTGTGATCACTCTTTTCAGACATCTTTCCTTTTCCTTTCAGATGGCTGTCTTCTCCCTTCCTTTGGTAATGACACCTTCGTTTGTAGCCAGTTTTTTTGATTAGTTAGAGGGGAGGACCCATATCCAAGAAAATGAAGTACCAGAAAAAGGATGAAGCCCTGAGCTAAATGAGGGAAAAAATACAATCACTCCTTTTATCTGTGTTGAAAATCTTCACCTACAGAATGTGACACTGATAAAATAAATTTAAGCAGCCGTGTAACTTTACAACCTGCAGTAGACAAAAATGGGAAACAAAGCTAGGAGTTAAAGCCAGAGCTGGAGAGTGATGCTCACAGGTGATGTGAGCCCACAGCATGTTCTCTGGGAGTGCAGAGAAGGAAAGGAGAAGCCCTCTTGGGAGACCAGAATTCTAATAAAACTTGAAGGATGAGGGAGGGTAGCTGGTATTTTTTGAACAAATTATCCCAAATCTATCTCCTCAAAGTCATAGCTGTCATTTCCCACATCAGGTTTACCACACTCTCTTGTACATCACTGCATTACTTCCCATTCAGCTGACTTCTTTCATTCGTAGCCAAACCTATCTCCCCAGCACAGACAGGTACTGGAGAGCACACTGGCACTTCCAGCTACACATGGCTCAGGTGATGGATGAGCTAAGCTGAAGACATGAACTGGGGCCATACAGCACCCGGTTGCTCTCCACACCACGTACCTTCCCGCAGGGCCTCCTTGGCCACATCTGTGAAATTGAACACAGCCAGGAACCATCCGTGTCCACTAGCACACAACCCTGCAGACCACTGAGCTGTTGGAAGGTCTCTGACATTGTCTCATCCTTGGCCAACCAACGCTCTTCCATGCACAACCTGGGCACTTGCGGTGCCCGTTCCCAACAGGCGCCTTGGACACAGCCACACAAATTTGGAGGATAAGAGGGTTCCGTAACATGGATGAGTCTTCCTTGCCAGCGGGCCTCAGTGCTAGAGAACAGTAAGTTAGGTATGCTGGGACTAACACACTCAGCCTTTGTGGACGGGGTCTCACCAGTGGCATAGCCTTTATTGTGACCCTCTCCTATGCTAGGCCAAGCAATGCAAGAACATCGAGGCTGTACTGCAGGGAAACATGTGAATTATAACCCAACTGGATGAGCAGCAAGAGGGAGAGGCAGACAACACACTTCATGTTTTCCTTTGAACCTATTGCCAAGACCATTTTGCTCACTTTTCTTTGAGAAGCAGAGGACCCTCCCTTAATGCAGCCCCAGACACTGCGGGTACCCCCTTCTACAGAGTTTAGTTGTTTGCGATTCAATTAAAAAACTCTTTGCAACCCTCACTTCTGGGTTTCCCACCTGCAGGAGGAGAATGTGCTGTTTTGTGTGTTGAGTCGTGTTCCGGTCCAGGGAAACACTGAAATATGTAATTCATATTTTATGCAATACTTAAGTAAATTCTAAAGCCACATTTGTTCGCATGATACTTCTCTGGGAAGACAGAGCAAAATAAACTATCCTGGCAGTTGTTTCCAAGAGCCAGGCTACACAGCCACTATATGCCCATAAAATAATTGTTCTGGGTCTAAAGTAGTTCTGTAAAAAAATCCAGAGAAACTTAGTTTAAACATGAAAAACCCATTAACTATTGAACTACTGACACAGGGGATAAAGAGCAGAGTCAAGATTAGATTTCCTATTGCTTTTGTGTTCCTTGATTAGCATACAAACCTGAAATCCATAGTGTAAGAGTACTGTACCTCCTCCTTGTAATAAAGTTTATACTGAGGGCAAAGTTTAATAAATCCTGTGATTCCCTTCACCTCAGGATGTCCTATATTTGTGATCATTTAAGCCCTAATAATGTGCAGGCTTTGCACACATTAAATGGTACCACTGCTTTGTCCCTAGAAGAGTTTCTTACTTGCCTTGCACTTGTCTTCTGATACATCCACATCAGACACAAGCATTATTTGCAAAAGAAAAGCCTGTGATCAATCTGAGATTGCGTCTGACAAGGCAGGAATAATGGTTTGTTTTAACATACAGGACTCCACAGTCAGATGAAAGGTTACGGTACCAGTGATTACTGCACCTCGGGTACTTGCACACCAGTTGTTTCTTCCTCTACGTGGGACCTTGCAGTAAAAAGTCTCTAGAGTATTACCAAAATATTTGGAAAGGAATTCACCTGCAAAGAAAAGGCTGAGTCTTGTTAAGCCTCCTTCTCTCACATCTTTATTCACTGCACCCATTGCTTTTTGTGCAAAGAAATTCTGCTGGTTCTGTAGAGAAACTGTTCATTTCGGTGCATAATGAGTTGATTTGGAATTAGCAGCACTGTTACTTAACCCAGGAGATGCGACAAAAAGCCAGTCTTTAGAAGTTGTAATAATAAACCTCCTTTTTTGTACAGCTAAGTCTCTATTATCTATGAACTGCAATCCAGTTTGCAGATACACTGTAAGAATCCAGAGGGGCTGCCATTATGTGGGACAACTCAGGGTCAAAGCTGTAGCAGCTGTATTCACCGTAACACCCAACCCACTATTATTTTGGATAATGAAAAGTTGATTGAAAATACATGCTATATAAAAACCACTTTAAAACACTGTAAAAAAATTACTTTAAAATTATATGCAAGCTTTAACAGGTTCAATTATAGCTTCGCAGGGTTTATTTAGAACTGAAAGAGGCAGTAACGGTTGTGTTCGGCAACAGAATGCTGAAGGGCTGTAGCAAAGAAATTATTGGTCAGGCAATAAGCTTTTTGTAAACGTGATGTGAAGGCACTGCAGCAGTTTGCCATAAATGGAATACAAACTGTAGAAGTGAACAGGCTTTCATCTGCAGTGCACTGACTAGGATTCCCATGAGCAGATCTGGCGTTATGTCTCGCAGATAGGAAGCAGAAGGGAAGGATCTTCCTCTCCTCCCAAACACACACAGAGCAGCTGACAGTCTATAATTGCATGTATAGCATCATACTTCCCCCGCTTTTTATTCCCATCACTAAATTTATCATAAAAAGGCTGGAAGCTACGCCTATTGGGCATACCTGGATTAGCGTTACGCAGTAGCAGCAGATAATTTTAGTGTGGGCTGAAAATAGTACATTTTAAATATAAAACTTCAGAATTCTTTTCTTTTTGCTTTCTTACAAATACAGAAAATAAAAAGCAGTAGTGAAGAGAGTTTAAAAAGCACCAATCTCAGAACAGAAACATCATGTTAGCACCTGTCAGTGTCAAATTATGCATGCAGGAGAAAAGTCTTGCAGCAGTTCAGTGGAGCAGAATTGAGCTTTTAGAAGAATGGACAAGTTGCCTCAAACACTCAGATCCAGCATTTATAACAGGACAAGAAGCAGGTGTATCCACTGACACCTCTGGGGACCCCCCTGACTTCAGAGGTTGAAAACTGAATTTAAAGAGAAGATTGCAGAAGAAGGAGAAGGATTTCATTATCTTGAGTTCATAATTTCCAGAAGGGTTGGATGGCAATGGTAGCAATAATCAATAATAAAACCATGCTGGAGCAACAGACTCCCATTAGAGGGAGACAGATGTGGCAGTGACTGTTTTGCCAAAAATAAATGTCCCGGAGATCACAGATTTGATTCTATTCAAGGCTGAAAATGCAACCACGGTTACAAACCTAGAGGTCCGGGGCAACCCCAGCACTGCGTATTTTCATGCCATAATCCTCATGATGTCTACACACCAGTGCGAAGACTGATGTCTACAGATAACTTGCTTCAGGTCCCCCCAAAACCTGACTCTGTCTTTTCACAGTCAGCCTTCTTTCCTGAGCTCAATATCATGTTTCATTCAAAAAAAGCAGCATGATAAAATCCAGAGAGATGCTTTCCACTGTCCACTCAGAAGTCCAGTTTAGAGCATTTTTTGTGCCAAAAGTTAAGTGATTTCATCCAGTTACTACCATTAAGGATAAAGTAGTGTTAGAACATATTTTCCAGTCGAAGTCGTTCAGCAGTTGCACTCTGCAAGTGTTTACGGACAGGTTCCCTCTTCCCCAGTCCAGCTTTCTTACAAAGGATGAAGAAGCACAAACATGCTGAGTTACAGTGGAGGAATGCAGCAGAAATTTGCAAAGATATTAACAGGCCATGTCAGGGAAAAGGAGAAAGCAAACACTAATATAAGAACCAGATGTAAACATAGCTATTTCAAGCTAAGGGACTTTCCAAAATATGACATAGAGAAATAGAAATCTTGGGGCACTCACAACAGAGTCATTATCCACTTTGCTCTTTATCTAAATTCATCAGATTCTGCATACCTCCCACCTGCCCCAGCCACTCCACAGCTATAAACCCTTTCTGTCAGCTTGTCTGTGGAAGCAACTGGCTGACACAAAGCAATATTCTAGTGTCACTGGCCAAACAGATGTATAACTTCAATACATCGCTACCTAACTATGTTTCAAGCCTATTTCTGGCCTTCCTTCAACAGCAGCAGATTCTGGTGCAGAAGGTTATGTTCGCTCCCAAGGATGAAATCTAGGAGCGATGAAAAAAAGCATATATATATATATATATGTATGTATGTATGTATGTATAAAAACCACAACCCACAACAGGGCCCAGCATTAGGTACATGCTAGGTACCTACTGTAATGAGTAACAAAAAGGTGCAGAGGTGTGAATTAAGCCAAAGCTGGTGGGCAATTCCTACCAGGAAGGACTTTTGCAGCTTAAGGATTCTCCATCTTGAGCTACCAAATAATGAAGTAGCTTCTGCCAAATAACGTTACTTCTAGCAGGGAAACTCCATGTCCAAAGCAAAAAACTAACAATAACGTTCCAAATATGAGGCTCTTTCTGAAGAGAAGCATGTGGGAGGATATAAACTCAGAACAAAAAATGACCTTTTAAAGACAGGGACAAACAGCATTACCATACTTGAATCACTGGAACACATAATTTTTCCTACAGTGGCAGTTTCCAAAGGATATTTTATTGCCAGGGAATTTGACTTCAGTTTTCCAAACAATTCCTTGTTAGCCATCTGGCAATACAGCTTCTGCTTTTTGCTCCTTCTGGACATATCTGGAAGATAAGTCATCTACTGCTTAAACATGGCACTGCACCATTCAGCACAGTATGTCCAGGCAACAAGGACTGTCAGCTTCACAGGGGCTTTGCCACATCGCCACAAAGGAACATTCACCAGCAGACAGGTGAGAAGGGCTAGGAAGGAAGCACCGAGTACGACAGATTTGAGTTGCATCTGCTAAAGCCATCTCCTATTGCCCATGCACAATTCACCTATTCTCTAAGGCAGCCAGCCATGTCAACACGACACAGCCATTAAGGGCTACCCAGACACCTACTGCTGTATGCAGGAATTTTAATCCAGCAGATCAGATTTTTTGGAGGATGTCTTCAACTACATCAAGAGAGACATCCTCCCCACGGCCTGCTGGGTGACTGACAACAAAGTACGATCATCAGCTCCCAGAGGGGCAGAGAACCTGCTATAAGTAGTTAAGCAGTTAGAGATATTTTTCCTTTCCATAATTTTGAGCATGTCATGATGAGACAGAGTTTGACAGTTTCAAACAAAAATTAACATGATGCTCTGTTACATGTATAAGCACAAACAAAAGCTGTTAACCTTCAGAAAGTAAAAAATTACAAACACAATTAGACATAAAACAATAGTTAGATTTATTCTGTCTTTGGGATATATTCCAGGGAGCAATGCTGTTCCTCAGGCCAACAGGTCTAGGCTAGCAGCCACACTGAACTTGACTGGTCCTGTCTCCTGGAGTGGCTGCTCTGCATCCACACTGCACTGGACGTGGAGAGATGCATACGCATGGCACCGATCCTGCTGCCACCCTATCCATCACACTTCTCCCAGTTCCTTCTGGGAAGAAAGCAAAAGGATCCCGGGACACCTGTGAGATAGCTGCCATGTCGGCAAAGGGACAGGACCCTGGGGTGAAATGGGATAATTTGAACTGACTGCAGAGGCCTCCCAGCAATGCCAGCAAAAGCCAAGGTATCTGGTGGGTATCCGATGCATTGCTAACCTCAGCTCCATTGCCTCAGGAGAAATTACTTGCTGACAACTGAGAAAGATTAGTCACCGCAGACTACACCGAAATTCCGAGAGTAATTTACTAAACAAGAAGTTAAAGCATAAAGTTACCTTAAATAGTTATGAGTCTATGACCTTGTAAATCATTCCTGGAGGACTCGCTGTTTTGCTTCATCTTCCTGGGACTCGCAGATCAGATTTTAGCTGGTTTTGTGTTACTCATCTCCATCTCCATCATGGACACTGCTTCACATTACACCTTCCTAATTCAGCAACTCGGTGAATTAGAGGAATTAACCTGAACGCATTTAGCTGTAACTCTGTAGTCTACATAGCAGACTTGGATTGCTTGGCTTTAAGCACAAACAATATGTTTTCCCAGAGCTGTAAATAGGAACTGAGCAGCCATGCTGATGATTTAAATGCTGTATCAACAGGGATAGTAGACAGCAAGTCTGATGCCCTTCTCAAAACATTAAGGTTAAGAAAAACCAGCACAAGCATATTAGGCTGGAGAACTCATGAGGCAAATCATCTGCGCGGATGTGAAATTTTTTGTAGAAATATTTGCAGAATGAATTTAAATTTCTATAGTGTCTTCCCTCTCCACCTCCCAAAGAACCCAGGGCACTCCAAACACAATAAAACCATTCTTCACCATATTTAAAGCTCTATGGCAAAACGTTAGCTCATGCTCTGGCAGCAATTTTCTGCTATTTTATATTGCTAGTTATACACATATTAAAGATCTCCTTTCCTTGCAGCATACAAAACCCCTTATAGCATTTTGTTTATAAACAGGACTAAACAGAGCCAATCTCTCACAGCCTTATGTTACACAAAATTAAACGCTCTATAATTTAACTATAGTCATGCAAGTGACGCACAGTACCACCTACGTTACCTTGGACATGGGCCAGATGGCTTCCCTCCCACATCACACTGCATCTATGCTAGAAGTAAATATTCAAGGGTAAAACCAGGGAAAAATACTTGTATCCTTAGTCCCCAGAAGGGATCCTGGGCTAGCAGCAGTAAGGCATAGGATGAAGAGTACCATATAGCACTACCTAGATGAAAAGATTTTACTTTCTTAGCAGCTAGCAAAAAGTTCACCTATTTTGTTCCCTTTTACTAGTCAACTTTCCCTTGTATCTCAGCAAAACAGCGCAGCCCGTGAAGACATACCTTACCATATTAGGCAATGTGAGTCCAGAAAGCGGAGGACTCGGAGCCTTCCTTAGCTTAAAAAGACAGTCCTCAGGCATGTCTACAGCCTGCACAGTGCCACACTTCACTGCGCTGCATCGGGGAAAGAGGGCAATAAAATAGTGGGATCTGGGGTAGTTGCTAGGACTCCTAGGGCTCCCAATACACGCAGTCTGGCTATGACAGGCAAGTCACAAAACATTAACTAAAGCTATTTCTGATCTTTTAGTCGTTTATCAAATCCATCTTTTAAAAAAGGTAATCATCACGATTACAGAAGCTAAATGGGAATCTCTGTGGAAGATAAAATGCCACTAAAAGCAAAAATATAGGTGAGAAATAGAACATACCAAAATCAGGATTCCCAAGGCATAACTCTGAAACAGCTATAACATTAAGACATTTAGTTTGCCTAAGGGATTTTCCAGTTCATTGGTCTTCCCTTAGAATTCACAGAATCAAGCTTAGAAATTCAGTCCTTCTAAGATAGAGATTTAGTTTTTATTAGTATCCAGTTGCATCTGGTGATTTCATATTAATAGTACAATTAGGCAGAACACATAATATTTACAAAGCAGAGTGGGCTTGAATGGTGTTTTGCAGAATGTAAACTACTCATGTTTTGTAAATCAAAGTACAGGGAGACAGGAATGGAGCCTATTTAACACACTTACTGTGATCACAATCCATAATCATATGTTTCAGTGTTATTCCTGCATAAAAGTTAATTCCATTAATGTGTCTGGGTTTTATACTGTGCTATACAGACTGTCCTAGAGGAAGTTCATGAGACAGATGTTTTCTTTGACAGTTTTACTGCCCAGAAATTGTTAGTTTACCAACATGACACTCAGTGCATTCCCCTGTATTTAAAGCTTTCCTTTGACAAACTATCTAACACACAGGTGAGGCACATTTGCAATGCCACTGAAGAGAAATGCAAGGAGATAAAATTCTTTAAATGATTACAAACATTTTTCTATTTCTGTTATGTATGGTATGTCATTTAAAGTACACTCTTCTTCCAAATTCATCCCCGATTTCTCCTGCTGTGTAATAGTAATGGCAGAAGTCAAGTGTAAGTCAAAGCCGGAAGAGCCGGGGATAGGGAAAACCCTCTCCAAAATGTAACATTGGACCATTCTCTTTAGTCTTCATCATTATCCTTCAGAAGCTGCATCCCAAACTAGAGCCGCTGATTTATACCTGCACTGATTGTATTGTATTTGTACTCACTGGCCTCACTACAACTGAATTCTTGCTGATATTTCACAGTCACTGGCTTGCAGGGAGCAGGAAAAGTTTCCTACTGCCAGCCTACCCACACTGCTCAGCTGGGTACTAACATGATCTTTCAGACTCTTGCAATTTTTACTTTCTGAGAAATGGAGGCTAGACTGCGGCCAAACTTTTTTACCCTCCTCTGGTTTGAGCTCAGGTCTCCCCAGATTGAACAAAGGCTTTTTCCTTTACATATCCTTCCCAGTGGAACCACGCAAAAAACTCTCCTAAAGCTGCTTCCCCAGAGGCTTTTTCCAGCTGAAGTCCTTGTGCCCTTGAACATTTATTCCACAATAAAACTTTGTCTGCTCTTCCAACTTTCCACAATGCATCCAAGCAGTCTGCATCACAAGCAGAAAGGCGGGGTTGGTAGCAAAACACATGAAGGTTGCCTGACACATCCTATTACGAGACTGCTCGCAGTTGCCTAAAACTCAGCCAAAGCGTCTGGGCTGGTTTCCCACGCTGGTGCTCATAAGTTTCAGCCAAAATAATTCATCCACTTCTGAGAATTAAACCAACATGTGTTTGCTCCTTTTTCAAAAATCGCATCTACCTTTCCCTTGCTAAACTCCAGTGCTGCATAGTTTGGAGGAGGGAATTCAAGTAGGGCCTTTTTTGGCTGCCATGAAAATCTTCCTAATATCAGCCAAGATATAAACACTGGAGGGAAAAAATAACTGCTCACATAAAATCAGGAAAATTTTGGGGGGTCTGCAACTAAAATGGGACACTTTAATGTGTTCATGTTCACAACTCTGATGGTGGCATCTGCCATTCTAGAATTATTATTATTATTATTATTGATGAATTAAATGACTATTAATTGTACTTCCTGCTTGGTACTAGAACTGAAAGCAAGGAGCTGTTCCATGATTCTTGCCAAAGTGATGATGGCCAGTTAGCAGGACAGAAATCTCTCTGATCTGGATGTAAAATAAACCAGGGATGACTGACCAAGTGACATGATGCTGGAGGCATGCAGTAAAGAAAATGAACTGGAAGCTGGATAAAAACAAGACGACTGGGAGAATGGGAAAAACAGCAGCAGCAGAGTGGAAGGAGAGTCTAAACCTGGGTCTAACATATGTGAGGTGCATAAGAAGACAGGGGACTGTTGCCACAAAGTATGCGTGCAAAGGGGCTGAGGGAACGGAAGGGAAGTTGCTCTGCTATTAGATGGGAACCCACAAGAAAATTGTGGAAAATATAAGACAAAAGGATTCCTTGCTATTAATTTGGGGAAAAACAGTATCACTGATTGTAAGAGACCAGGCGACCCTGAACTTTTGGGCAGGAACATACGGTGGGGTCTTACGAAGTGCAGTTTACCCATTTACAAGAGTGGTGAGGATTGTGCTTAACAGAGTTTTCAGCAATTTTAGGACTAGACTCTAGGAAGCCTCCAAACCTGCAGCCTCAGATACTCTTTTGTCTTCACGTAGCTAATCTGGGACAACTTCCCAGAAGAAAAAGACATTCCCAGCAAGTCCAAAACATGACTGCTAGTAACAAGGTGTCCCTATTATTATTACTTTTTACACATTACAAAATATCTGTCCTTCAGTCTTACTGTGAGACAGCAGAAACGTCAAAACAATTTTGAGGATGATAAATGGCTGAATGCAGGGTTAAGTGGAAGATTTAACGAAGCTCTGTACTGCTATGAACAGAAACTCCTGTGGGAAGAGCTGGGCTACTGAAAGCAGGTGGTGCTTCTATGGGAAGGAATATCCCACATTTCACGTTGCAAAGTAAGCACTGGGAAAGCAAAGGCTGGCACTGAAAGATGAGCACATGCTAAGAGCCATCCCAGCACCATGTGAGTCTCTGGTCCCCACAAGGCTCACCGTGACTTTGCCCCATTTTGACCGAGTATTGCAAAAAGAAAAACAAAACTATACTCTGAAGAGTTACTGAAAATTTTCAGCAAAGAACCAGTTAATTTCAACAGAATGATGCTTCAATCACTCTACTGAATTGCAAAGTATGCGGAAAGGCTACTGCAAGCTCAACATTTTATGGCAAAAATTAAACATCATACAAGCAGGCTGACCCCTATGCAACCTTAAATTTGCTATTTTTCCCAGGTCTTGCACATCATGCTTTAATAGTTTGCAAATGTATTTAGCTTTAACATTGTCAGAGTAAGTCATGTTGTCAGGTTCAAATGTGTTTTAGACAAAGACAGACAAAACCAAATGAAACCGAGGCAATTTGGACGGACTCAATAATTATTATGAAAGGAAAGAAAGGGCCTCGAAGGATAATGACACTATTGCAAGAACAGGGGAACAATGAACAATCTCTGATGTGTTGCTTGCCAAGGCAATTTCCCACAAGAAAACAAATCCATGAGGAGACAAAAGCGCAGATTTTAGAAATTCAAAACATACTGTTCAAAATAACAGCATCAGGACGATTCTGAGATACAAGGTCATGCACCTTCCTCAGGACACCTGACAGCCATGTTCCCCAGCCATCACAGCTTCTGACAGCGCTCTCAGTAAGGCACTCACCCCTGCTTCTGCTGCAGTCCCTCCAGGTTTGAGAACTGCCTATCCAGCTCTTGAAAAGTCAACTTTTGAATTTACGCCAGTCTGTAGATATTCTTTATCTTTCAGACGAGAAATCAGTAAGCAGTTTGCTACTCAGAACTACCTCCCAGTTCATACCGAGCTCCTGAACAGAGCCTGAATCTCTCGTATAAATGAGAGTAAAGCCATAGAAGACTGCTTGCCACCAACGCTCAAGAGTGAAACACCAACTATTTAGACATATGTTTTCACTTACCCGAGTTTCCTTCACTTCCTCATTTCCATCAACTTCATCATCATCCTAGGATGAAAAGCAAACAATATAATTAGGCAGCCTTGGAAACAACAAAATTTTATCACAGGAAGTTAATGTATTGCTTATGAATTGATATTAAAGCTAAGAACGCTTCTCTCAAAAGAAATGCCTGTCTAAATGCTTTTGGCTGATTATCAGATCAGGTTTGGTAACATAAAGGCCATTTAGAAGATCTTGGTACTGGGGGCAGAATCACTCTCTCGTGATGGCTACCGCAATTTGAATGCTCCTGAAAAGTCAGTAGGAGAAGGAGTAACACTTCTTAATATACTTAAGGAACAAATGTGACACTTTAGAAGACTGCGTATCTGAAATGCTGATATAATATTGACTTTCAAAGAATATCCTCCACTTCAGTTAGACTCCAGAGGAGAGACTAGTCATCCCAGAGAGCTTGCACTTATGCAGCCTTTGTGTAACCCACTGCCTCTTTGTAACAGCTCCAGGATTTCATGGAGCAATGGTAAACTACCATAGCATCACATCTGACTCCATATTGAACTCAAGGTACTCCAGAAGTTGTCTCTATATGAAACTACAGCTACAACGGGGAAATGAACTAAAACTCCGAGAAGCGATTTGCCTTCTGCTCTGAAGCTACTAATATTGCTACAATGATCCAGTAGACAACTGGGCAAGCTGTAAAGCATTTAATTAAAAAAACAGTAAGAAAAAAAATAATCACATATGGCACGCAAGTGAAAAAAAAAGTAAGAATTACTTGAAAATAATAAAAAGGGGGTGTTTGCGGCAAGTCTTTCAATAGAAATTCTGAGGTTTCCAGCAGGGCCATTCAACTTGTATATAACTCCAAATATTCAACGTTATCTACTGTGGCCGCAGGGAAGACCATTGTGGTTTTTTTCATTATGTTGCGCAGGATGCCTCTACCACGGAGGTGTATGAGGAAGGCTATATGTCTGTAGCTGGACTAGAACTGTTGCAGACTTCTTAACCATGACTTCATAATATATACTCTCCTGAAAAAGGTGATCTATCTTCCTACCTGAGTCTCTAACTAAGGTTTGGAGGGCTGGATTTCTTCCCTCAGATGGAAGAAATCCTTTTGAAACCAGGACTAAGAGTAATGACCATGACACAGACAGCTCTTCTGCATTTATGCTGTGTGTGTTCTCTGGTGCTGGGTAGGGGATCCAGACACAGGTTTTATTCCTCATGGTCTTCCTTTTAGGCAGCCTAAAGCGTAGCCAAATTTGGGCTCAGAGGAATTTGAAAATACTTCCAGTGACTCGTGACCTCTTTTCTTCCAAAAAAACTAGACTTCTAATCTCTCTTCTCCCATGTGGGCTCTTTCACAATTCTGCAAGGATGGCACTGATTTATGGTTCAGGAACAGGCTTCCCAGAGCCTGCTGCTTGAGTATTACATGGGCCAAACAGGGATGTGATTCCTTTGGAAGTGCCAGTCTGAAATAAAGCTGGAGAGGGAAGGACTAATGGGAAATCAACTGACTTGGAAAAAAATCTGAAGCTTGGAATTGGAAGGAAATTCACCCTGAATATTACAGAATAAGTTTCTCTTCTCTAAGGAACTCAAACTTACATCTTTTGTTGAGAAAATGATGCCGGTGCCTCTTCGCCTCTCTTTTGGCCGCCGCCTCTCTCGGATTGACTGTTTGTTTGGAGATCTGTCATCTAAATCCTGATCTTCACACTCTGGCCAAGCAAAGAAAGACTGCTTTGGTTTCAGTGATTTACATCTGTGCTTTTGCTAAGGTACTGGGGTTCTTTTCAAGCCAATCAAGGTCATCTTAGCTTGTGTTATATTACAAAGGAGTTATTAAACCAAATGAAATGGAATCTCAGTGCCCTACTACATCTGGTTACTCACACTCCTTCCTTTATCAAAGCCCAGAGAGGTTACCCTAGCTGTCACCTCTCCCCAAATCATCCCAACTGACTCCTGTTCTGAGGACAAACTGTACTAGGGGAATCCCAGCTTTAAGATCTAAATGCTCCAAGGATTACTGTCTCATTTACTTACCCCAAATGGAAAACATCCTTTTATACCTCTCTGTTACAAGCAATAGGCTATATCCTACATTAGGATTTCCATTTAAACAAAACCCATTTGTTCTGTGAGGTGGCACCTCCCCATACACCTCCCCTCAGAACAAGTAAACTTACTCTCTCTGTCTGTACACATTGAAAGTTCTAAACCTCATGAAAATCCCTGAGCTTTGACTGTTCTTCATTCTCCTGGGTACATACCATTTTTCTCCATCTCTGTGGCTGCACCTCTGAAGTCTGCTGGATTCACAGAGTCAAGACCTAGATACTTATTTGCTCGAGTCAGGTATGAACTTGTATAAAGGAGAGGTGCTGATGTTGAAGGAGATACAGGTGTCGTAGGTTTCTCTGGTTGTACTGGGCACCTTAATCGCCGATAGACACTCTATAAACAAAGAACCATGACAAAAGGTTAGTAGAATGAAAAGGGACTAGCAGATTTGGGATTTCGGGGAACTGGGTAATCTTTTAGAGTGTACTGTTTTCTTCACTGCTGCTGGAAGTGATCACCTCCATCCACCAGATCACGTTCATTCCATCAGATGGGGATGAATGTTAAAAGCATTGTATAGCTATGGTGTGAGAGCACCCTCCCATTGCTGGGAAGTCTGGGATCAATCTCTTTGTCCCCACAGCCAATGGCAGGATGAACAAGTTATCTAATAGAAACAAATGAGTTAGAGTGAAAAAACAGAAGTGATGGGAGGGAGAGAAAACTGGTCTCTCCAGCTTTCCATTACACACAGAACATCTGTGGAAAAATGTGAACACAAAGCCTCAGTCCAGCCTGCACAGCAAGGATGGATCCAGGCCACATTTCTATCATTAGCCTTCTCATTCCACTTTCTGTGATTTACACAGTTTTATTTTCTGGCAAGAGACAGAAAAGTGAAATTCCCAGCAGAGAGCAAAGGAACAGCTAACCTCTAACACCTACATATTCACATCCCTTGTGCATCCCTTGTGCAAGTAGTGAGGTACTACTCTTCAGTATTACTTCTTTCCAGCAAGTCTGCCTCCCCTTAAAATAAACAGACATCCCCAAAAGAATTTCTCCTGATCTCAGCTATCCTAAATGGTTTCATTAACTCTGAAAAAATGAGAATTGAGGCCAGGAGTATCACCTCCTCATCTGTATTTCTGCTCCACCGTGACCGGGTCTCCTGCCTCTCACTGCTGTCCTCAGAAGGCTCAGTGCTCTCAGCTTTCTCGCTTTGCTGTTCCTGAGCTTGCCGCTCTGCCCGAGACCGGCTGAAGGTTCGCTCTGCCTCCTGAAGGTCTGTCAGTGTCACACCCTGGAGAGAAAGTAAGAGAGAGAATTTTTAAATTTATGCAATTAGATTTCAAGTCTCCCAGCTCAGTTTAAAATGCCCAGCAGGCTTATACCTGGCCAGGCTAATGTTTCATCTCTATGCTAACAGAAAGAAAAGAATTCTGTTGCTTTTAACACGTTTCTCAGTGTACTGACATAATCACCAACTCAAAGGAACCCAAATATATGTGATCAAGCTACAAACTAAAAGGCAGGTATACTGCAGAAATCTAACTCGTGTATGCTTGGGGGAGTATTTTCTAATAATTGTTTGCAGAAACTTTTGCCAGAACGTCTCCAACACAGTGTGAGGGTAGACAAACCCCTCGTCCTAAGTAATAATATAAGAGCAAAAGAAAATCTTGCCTCTCTATTCATCAGCTCTCTTCATCCTACACACAAACACGAGTATTTCCATTCTTTACCTGTGTAGACCTGCGAGTCTGTCGGGCCTGCCTGGATCGTGCCTTCCTCAGTGATTCTGCTTCCTCATCCCGCACCGGAGTCAGATATGACCTGAAAAAAAAAATAAAGGGCAGAAGAGGTTAAAATAAAAACAGATGCTCTGCTTTCCTGTCTCTGCGAGCTCCTGAGCTATTATTCTCTTTCATATGGACAACAATCATTTTAGCTTCATCTACCAAGACTATCATCTTCTGCTTTGGGACAACTTTCCTATGAGCATATGATACACAAATGCTCGCATTACATTCTCCCTAGAGTCTCTAAATAAAGTATTTAGTGTTGGACATGTTCTGTTAAAAAAGGTGCAGCTATTTAGTATATTATTTGCTCCCATGTCATTGCATCATTAGAAGGAAAAAAAAAAAAACCAACCCAAAATCCAAACAACCACAAACCACCCCTCATTCAGATAAAGATCTCAGGAACAGAAATCCTGCACTGGCACATTCCTCAGACCCTCCTTCCTGTCATTATATTCATGATCATATTGCTGCAACCTGCTGTCTTCATCAATATGAATCCCATCATGCTAGAAACCGGCTGAACTGCAGGCATCTTATAAAGACAAAACACCTTGAAAAAAAGCTATGAAATTAAAGAAACAACCTTCACACACAGAGTAAACCAAGTTCCTTAATACTGAAAACCGCACAGTTAAAATACAGAGCTGGTCACCACTAGATTTCATTAAACCTGGGAGATTTCAAAAGAACTATTCGCATGAAAAAATATAAGTTGAACTCTCTGCCCTGGCATTCACTGTGGAGGAACTGGAGAGGAATTCGGCAGCGGTCCTGCAGAGTCAGGGATCACACAGCCATAAGTCTGATTTCTGTAGTGGTGGAGTGGCTTCCCTCTTAGGAAAGATTAATTAGATTGGACTCTTCAGCCTGGTTAATAGGGAATGATTATTAACACTGTCTCACTGCACAAGGATGAGGGTGCCTGAAATGTTCTTTTGTAGGTCTATCACTGCCACAGATTAACAGAGTATCAAAGATCTAGATATGTTCAAAGAATAATTAGCCAAGTGACGTATGAAGATCTATCAAAGAATACGCTTACTTTGTCCTTGGACTCTTTTCCTGATTCTCCACTACAGACCACTTTCACAGAAAAGGTAATGGACTGAACAGATTTTCTATCTCATCCAGTAAGTTGAGACATTTATTAGAAAGATTACTAACTTTGCTGCACTATGACAAAACCTCAGAGAATGAGGAAATCTGGATCACTCTAAAATAATCTACCACAATGGCTTTTATCCACCTTCACAATCTCATGTTCAGTGCTGATTTAGCTGTGCAGCCAAATGTGGACTGACCTCCAGCGCTCACTGGAGACATATCACTTAACTGGGGGTTCCTCAGACTATTTGGAGGTACATCCGTGGGAGCTAGTCACCTTGCACTTCTACAAGTGTTGGTGGGGCACAAGTGAGAGTCTTCCCACCTAAAATTGGTATAAGTATTCGACCTAATAAATCATGCCCCGAACTCCCCTGATCTCCAAAGAGTACAAGCAGAGTGCAAAGGATCAATTGTCCATGCTGGAGATGCCTGCACTGCAGACTTCTAGAGGAGATGAATCACGCTCTGGGAGCTGGGTACAATGGAGATGTCTACATCTGAGCTGGCCAGGCTCACTGAACTGCACTTCCAGCGTGCAATTTATCACCTTCAGAAGGAGCCTCCAGCACAGATCATGTGAATGCCTTGCAGAGGAGCTCATTTCTTCCCATTGATTATCCAGACAGACACACTAGCTGCGATGGATATGCCAACATGGGAAGCGCCTAAAATTCAGAGGGATGATTGCCTCCCAAGAATTCGCTGTTTCACCAACAAAAAAGCTGCTGTTTGATGAGTGAAAGCTGTGCAACTCCTAATTTTGCAGATAAGTAGTTCTCTTCTGCTCTCCTTTATGCAGTGCATATGTGCTACCCAGGTAATGGCACATTAAGGAAACAATAAGCATTTTCTGCAGCTTTTGACACAGTAGAATAGCTGCTATTTGCACAGCATCCAGAATTAATAAGTCACCTACAGGAAGAACGCATTTGCAAAATATACTGCAAATTAAGTTCAGAGCAGTAGTAAAAAAAAAAAAAAAAAGTTCCTGAAACATACAAACCAAGTAAATTTCTAGGTAAGTAAGGCGGGCAGTTTACTGCAACAGCTTTGAATCAGTGGAATTTATGTCTCATGCTGTGCAATGAGGACACAGGCATGTACATACATACGACGGGACTAAGAGGAGGAAAGATGAGACCTGTCTTTGCCTGAGGAGGAATTCGGCTCATACAACAGCATGTATACAGTGGACCACATTGTGCTTGTTCAGGAACACTCCTGGTACATGTGAGCAACACGAGGTCATGCTTACAGCAGCTGAAGTACTTTTGCACACAACAGAAAATAATACTGAACTCCCTGCCACAGGATGTGAGAGAGGACAAAACAGGTTTTTGAAATGGTTTCAAAAAAGGTTAGGCAAATCTGTGGAGAACAGGTCAGCATCCGCTACTAAAAAGGAGGCTGGGCATGCTGCTGGTGAGCCATGAGGACGCCTTTGCAACAGGGTCAGAAGAGGCAGGTTTGCAGGAGCACAGCAAGGCTGCAGGATTTCCCTTGTTTTAGTGTTTAGCTACAGCTTTGAGTACAGGAGTGTACAGATACAGCAACAGGAAAAAAAACATTTTGTGTCTCTTACCCCCTCATCCTCCCAGACTTTTTTCCTCTGCTCTCCCAGAATTTAAATAAAAATAGGAATATGTTAAAACATCATTAGCAATTTTGGGTGTCCAACCTGTAACAATGACTTAATCTTCAGACAAGCACATTTTGCAAGTCAGAGGTGCTCAGTTTGGACTGCAGCCTTTATTGATTGCTAACTTTTGGTTTCTTTCCATTTACACAATTCCCCACTTCTTGGAGCTCACCCAAAGCCATTTTACAAGCATGAGATAACTGAATTTTCTGAAACAAGTCAGCAGAGCCACTGCACAGTGACATAGCTGGTTTCTCCAAGTAAGCAGCTACAGCCTTTTCCTCGTGATGAAAGAAGGTAGTTGTGCTGTAAATATTTCAAATGCAAACAGCAGACACCATACCTGCTGGCAATTCAATCACATTTTTCCTCTGCTTGGATTTTTTTTGTGTTTTGTTTTTTTCTTTGTGGGGAGGAGGGAGGGTAAAGACTGATTTTACAATTTTAGGTGATGCTTCACTTTGCTTACAAGCTGAATTTTAAAGAGATCCGAGTGTGCTAAATGGCATGGAAGAAAGAGAGAGAGGACAAATTCACTGCAAGGAGATGGCAAGTCTGATGCAGCCACAAAGCAAGGCTGAACTGGATGACAGAGGGAGAGCACTACACTGCTCTCCAAAGCAGAAAAATTGCAGATCACAGCAAGCTGCAGGGGACAGACAGCAAATGGGGTATGAGGCAGTCTGTAAACAATCCACAGAGTTTTTAATTACGTTTTCAAGAAACACATTGCTTGCTAAAGTGCAGTATCTATGTCATCCTATTAATTCAAGCAAATATCACATGATCCAAGCAGATCTTCAAACAAATGGTCCTATGCATTGTATTTTCTTGCAGTAAGCTTTCTCTGAGAAATATATGAAATAAGAGCAGCCACCATGCCAAGTTCAAGGCATGCATAAAGCAGAACAAATTTTTACCAGAGTTTTGGTTGCAAGTACATGCAGCAGAACATAAATTGTTAGAGATGCGTACGTGAGAGTCAGCAAAAACACTGCAGAAGTTTATAGTTCCCAGAGACAGACACAAGTGTGTCCTGCTGCCACAAGAGAGCTACAAGCTTTTGATTTGTGCATTACCTAGAAAAAAGCTGGGAACTGAATGATGAATATGGCTCCCACTTAATTCTTCCTATTTTCCAGAAAACACCTATTTTCTCTGTGAACTCTTTTAATCAGGACAGTGCAACACAAAGATGGATCCCAACTACTCATCACCACCTCAAAGCAAAAGGAGCTGCGATAAAATACTAATAGAAGGGGAGATTCAAAACAGGGCAACAGTAAGCCTGGACATACAAGCTGGTAAACCAAGCATACAAGAGCAAATGTGTATGTTAGAGAACCTTTGCCAGAGGGAAAAAACCCCTCATATTGTAGAGAGAAACCCCTCCCAAGTAAAGGGTGAATGATGCAGAAAAAGAAATTACAATCCCCTGTTAATTGGTGCACCGATAACAAGAACAGATGATGAATTTCTCCAAGAAACACAGAAGCTTCTGATAATCTTTTTACAATGCTGGTCTCCTTTCCTGCCTTCCCAAACTCCTTCAAGCACTTAAGAGATGGAAGCGTTTGTGCAAACACCATCTACCACCACACAGAGCGCTTGGCAGAATGACATCACCCAGTCCCAGAGGGAACACCAATACTGCATAAAACTTGAAGTTTTACATTACATTTTCACACTTCAGTGACCCAGCACTGGAAAAGCACTTGTCTAAAAGACACTCACCTATGTGTGTCAAAACTTGGCAACAAATTTGGAAGCTAAACATTCATTAAATGCTACGGCTGCCCTCTTGTCAAAGTGGATTCAAGGCATTTTGTCTTGCTGTCAGCACACCAAAAACCGAGATACACACCCCCATGAGCTGTAGTGGGCCATGATGGGGTTCCTCCATCCCCATCATGTCCCTTCTCTAATAAATCTGTGTTCCTGTAGCAAGCGCAGTAAGAATACAAGTTGGCAGGCAGTAACTATAGGGTGTCTGGTCTCCGCGAATGCAGCACAGTTGGTCGTGAACTGGGGCTATGCTTGATGTGGCTCTTCTAGAGGAAAGCTTGCTGTGGGCAGGAGCTGTGTCACTGGCCCTCTCTGACTCCTCTCATCTCAGCCTAAATTCTCTTTCTAGTTCAGGAGTGACCCTGAACTAGACTAGACTAGAAACTATAGTGACAGTTTTCTTGGAAGCCAGGACAGACTTTTGGTTGTTCCAGATCTGGATAATATGGGTAAAGGGAGCCAGCACAGGTTTGGCTTCCTGCACACAAGGTGTTCAGCATACGGAAAGTCATACAGATATCTAAAATGTTTGAAATAGCTGTTCTTAAGAGTACAATATCACTATTCAAAACACTGCAGTATTTTAAAAAAATCTTTATCATAAATATGTCTACCTCTCTCTGTCATATGTGTATATATATATGTATGGTTTTTATATATATATATATACACACACACACACACACAGAGGAAAAAAAGAAGACAGAAAAAAAAAAAAAGCCCAGCAAAAGCCTCAAGTACTGATAACTGTTCCCCTGGAAACAACTGGAAAAGTACAGCTTCCCAGCAATGCATTCCTACAAACTGGAAATTTGCCATTAGTTAAGAAACTAATCTATAAGCTGGGGGAGGGAAGAGAAGCAAGTGCAAGTTTTGCAGGCAAAAATGCTGACAGCATTTCCCAAAATACAATTCCTTAAGTTAGATAATGAAGTATGTACGCAGCAGCAAGTCAGTCGTTGACAGTTACATGGAAACAGTCAGGAAAGAAACTTTCCTGCTCTCTCATCCAAGCAAGCAACAGGTTTCAGTTCTTCACTGTATTTATCCCTGTGCTAACATGTTCTGTGCCATCAGCCCACCGCAACTGAAAATATTCATTAGAGAAATTGCCATGAAAAGTTGGCTGACTATAATTTGAGAAGACCATTCAACAGGCAGGAGAGAAGGATAACATGTCAGACTCAGCAAGCATTGGAGCTGGGAATAGAGGGAAGAGACAGCCAGACAATGCTGAGTTATTTAATAAGCTGAGGACAGAGGGATAACAGGATCATGCTCTTAAACTGTTTCACAGCTGGCTTGAAAAGGCTCGGCTGAGTATTCACCGTTTTCAGGCCTTAGCTTTCCTCTCTCAGTTTAGTCCTGGCTGTTGTGAGCTGTCATTGTGTTTCAATCTGGACTGTGAATTCTCAACTTATGAAAGTTTAACTGTCTGAATTTCAATCATCTATCTACAGTATGATTAGCAGGTTAACAAGCAGAAGATGAAATTCTTTATTTGCAACAGCTTTGCTTTGCTCAACATGTTCAGGTGCTGATCTGAGAGATTAAGAGGCTTGTGATCTTTGCACTTGTTAATCAAAACAAGTACCCTTTATCTCTCCTCAAAACTCACACTTTGATATGATGTTTACAATGGGTCGAGGTTACAAGTATGGCAGCTGATGCTCTAAGAATACTTCCCATCATACAGTTCTTGATGATTTTGCGTGTGCTTTCCCATCTGCCCATATTCATCTCTTTGTATGCCCTTCAGAAAGCAGAGCTGCTCCTTTTGTGCTGTGTTCCTATGGCAGCTACCTCAATGCACCTCCTCTGCAGGCTGGACTACTGCAATATAAAGAAGTGAGTAGTGCTCTAATTGCAGACCTAGGTGGGAACGCAACCCTGCTCACTCTAAGCCCCAGGTGCTCTGTATTTCCTCTGCCAGAAGAGGAAAATGCAGTATTGGTACCTACTGAGAATTCAAAGTTTGGGGCTGGGGAAGAGAGCACATTGATCATTTCAAAGCTTCCAATCCATGTTACCCCTTTGCAGTAATTAATGCCATTTGGCATCACGGTAAAAGGTGAAAAGGCAACAAACACCACAGTGATCACGTTCCTTAAACTGGCTACCTCACACTGGAGAAGGCTTGCTGTTGCTGTGAACCTAGACCCTTAAAGTTCTTCCAGAAAAAGAGAAAATGTACTTGTTTAAAAAAAAAAAAAAATCCAGGAAATTTTTCTGCAAGAGAAAAAGTAGAGTACTGCAAACACAAAACAAAGCAAGCCAGCAACACCTTTTCCCTACTGAACTTCCCCTTAGTTATTGAATGCATTACTTGTGACCATCACAAGTGCAAAGCTTTCCAGGCTGGAATATTTTGAAATTGGTTCGTGTTCAGTATAGGACATTAGGTGTCAATATACAACACTGAGCAGTTTGTCACTGTATCATGGAACAAAGGGCACTACTGTCTGCAGTCTTCAGAGGCTGAATCTTTGCATTAAAAAAATTGCCGCATGAAACAGAGCAGGATGAAGCTCCATCTCCTGCCAGGTGATGAACGAAATGAAGACAAAGATGCAAGTGTCCTGCCTCTATCAGTATTTCTCATTTTCAAGTGAGCCAACAAAATTTGACATTTTAAACAACCTCAAGCAGACCTATTACAGCTTTCCCAAAAGCTAGTTTACGCAGTCTGAAACAGGGCAGGAAATCCCTGAAAACCAAAAAATTCACTCGGCAAAAATCTGAATATTTGGGAAATTGCCTTTTGCAACTAAAAAATAAAACAAAATAAAAACTTGATGGTGATAAAGAAGGTTCAGCTGTTGAACTAGATAAACCGTAGGAGAAATGCTCACTTGGCGAGTCCATCTAAGAAGCCTTCGACCGCCACCTCGTGGAAGCAGCCACCGAGATGCCTGAGCAGTTTCAAGGAAGACGATCACGAATTAGCCCCCAGCTGAATTACAGAAAACATCACCGAATATTGATCCCGTATAAAAGATTTCCATTTCCTGCTGAGCTAAGATTGCAATTTCTGAGCATGTGGCAGTAGCTTTGGTTCAAATTCAAGTGTCCATTGTTCTCGGGGACAGAAGATTAATTAAGTTTGCTCAAAAACTTTTCCTATAGAAATCCCAGTGTGGCTACCTGGCTTCCTTGGCTTCTCCACCTGTAACATCCGCGGGTCGGTGCTATAGAGCAAAGAATTTAACAGAATAGCTGATTTTGTGCTAAATTAGCCCTCAGCTGTACAGTCACACAGTATCTCCACAAATATTTCAGGTATATTCTTTAGTTTTATGGCCAATTTTGGACACAGAAAAGTATTTGAACATGTTGAAGTTGGTAAATGCCCATACCCTGAACATCCAGGTGGCGGTACCCAGATGGAACTGGAGCCCTGGCTGCAGAACTTGCCATTAGACAAATGTGTTGTTAGACACACGGATTAAATACGTGAAACATGTCAGTGGTTATGATTAGTAAGTAAAGAGGAATTGCACACAAATTTGCATGTAGACAGGGATGGGGAAAGGCAGTTTTACCTTCTGCTTGCTCCATGCTGTCAAGATGCAGTTCTTTTACATTGGTTAGCTCAAGTGGTCCCTGCTTCATTTCCTTGACCATTCCTGGAGGATCCCGCATATATTCCTGCTTTGGGTTAGCAGGCCAACCTACAGCCTGGGCTCCTCCGCCCAAAGCAAATGCCAAAATATGCCCCCCTCACCCCACTCCGCCTTCCCCTGAGCACTGGATAAAGTCAGTCGGCAGCTGAGCATGCAGCAGCACACCTGCTCGCCTTCTTTACAGGAAACAAGGCTCAGCAGCAGTGACCCCCATCCCACACCTCGACCTTTTTCCAAATAAAAATGCAGCCTGATTTCTGATACAGCAGGAGCTATCTCGCCTCTTCCCAACATGGACAATCCGATGGCCAGCAGAATTCCTGCCCTCCCACGTCATCTGCACCAGCAGCCTTTTAAAAAAAGGGCAACTTTATCTGAAAGAGATTAACTGCAGAAGCATGGCAGATAAATGCTTTCAACAGCAGGTGCCAGATGATTGTTCAGTTCTTCACAAGAGAGAGACCTTTTGACTTTTTGTTGTCCGCTGTGTAGTGTGATCAGGAATCTGTCCCTTGCCATGCAGCAGCGCCTTGCATGAGTAACCCCACCACTCTGCTTCCCCATGGACCTCTCCCAGGAGAATTAAGACCACTCAGCTTTATGTCAGTCAGTGATAAGGATTATAGAGTCAAATACTACTGAAAAAAACCCAAGGTGGTAGCGAGATAATGCTCACAGCTTTTTCTACCAGTTCCTCTCAAGTGACATTTAAATACCCCTCGAATGCAAATCCCATAACTTAACTTTTACAGAGATCAGAGTTTCTTATTTTTTTGTCAGATAATGAGGGTTAACAGACATATCAGGCATCCGCGCTCACCCTAGAGGAGTCATGCTCTGAATTTGGACAGGACAAGAATCACAAGGTAAAAAGGACTTGCCAAAAATTGTTCATCTAAAAGTACTGGTGGAGGAGGATTCAGTTATTAATATATTATTAATATATGCTACTATAATTAGCAGCTGGATCCTTAGAATGAAGGAACAAAGAATGAAAAATAAATTCCTCTTGGGAATGAAGCAGAAAAGAGAAATGTTTGCTAGACACATGTACCTTACACGTCAGTGAACTTTCTTTATCTGAAAAAAATTTCTAGAGGAAACTTTAGAGGGCAAGAAGCCAGGCTGAGCACAGCCATCAGCCCCAAAGTTGCTAAGACAACAAGCCCACCTCACTCCTACTCTTGATTTATCTGAGAAAGTGGTCAAAATACATTCAAAAAATAACGGAGAGAGATGTGTTTCCTGTCTCTAACAGCTTGCCTGATGGCAAGTGCTACCACCTTGCTGGAACCTTCCCAAGGAACAGGAAGAACAAATACAATTGCAGAATGCAATTGTATAAACAAAGTGGCTTGGGGAGGGGGGTGGGGGGGAAGAGGAAGGACAAATTAACATCTTAATTCTTACAAAAACAGGCCAGATTTCAAATTCAAGAGTGTCCTTTTAAACTGGTCACACAACTGAGAACACAGACTCGCCTTTCAGAAGTTCTCAGGCAAAGCTTGTCTTACCCCACGTGACAGCTACCCACAAGCTGCAGGCTGCATGGTAGCTTTTCAAACTCTTCTGGGAACCAAAGCTTTCACATAACATGAAGGGCTTCAGAGACATCCAGACCCCCCCAGACCTTTCTTCTCAGTACCAGATGTCTCACGGCACAAGTCACGTTCCAGCTTGGCAAGATCTCCTGCAGACCCCTCTCCATGCACAGGGGACACGGCTCCAAGCAGCCTCCAGCGCACAGGGAGCCTGCAACATCAGGAGCCCTCTCGAGAGGGGCTGCAGCGTAGGACTCCCGGGAGAAGATGTGACCAGAGCCCTGCACTGAAACTACATGGACAAGGTCGCAGATGAACTTTGCAAAGGAGCTGTCGGTGGCACTAGAGGCCGCTGTCATCCTGGATGAAGGCGGATAATCCAGCAGTGGGCTGCAACCAAGAGGACCCCCCTGAGTCCCCACCACCTGCTTGCACCAAGTGGAAACCAAAAGGATGTTAGTTTTGCACCACGAAGAACAGGGTCTACGTTAGATACTGCAGGCACAGCATCCACGCGCTTGTCACTGACCCTCAGCAGAGCCAGTGCTGTTTTGAGTTCAGCTGGACAAATGCATTTGCAATGCGAGACAATTTGATGCTGGCAGGAGATCATCAAAATGGCCAAAGAGCAACGTTCATCAGTGGCTCCAAAATTCCCATGAAAAAGAAAAAGAAATTGCCTGGCAAAAATATTGACTTTGGAAGATGGCATGTTTCCAGCCTATCGGTATCAGCACACCGCAGTGCTGCAGCAGAATTAAGGGAGGCTGAACGTGCAGCTGGGTACATGTAAATACACACGGCAGCAGCTTGGCTGAATGTCCAAGACATATGGCTCTAACACCAGGCAGCAATTTGCTACAGTCCGTCCAGGTAGGCAGACTGCATTGCATTCCTCCAACCTGATTTCTCCTGTGCTGCCGCCTTTTCTGTTTTTTCTTTCTTCCCCTTTGAAATGACATGAGGCATGATTCACACTATTTTGCAGCTACCAGAGTGTTTGCTGACCAATTTAGCTAGCAAACAAGCAGCAGGTAAAACACCAGGGATGAAACACTATGGTGAGCCAAGGTAAGGCTTGTTGGCCACCAAAGGATGCAAAACAGCACTCCAGAGCACTTTGCTAGTCGTCCCTCCCCAGACCTAGCAGTCTCTTCTGCTTTAACCTTTTGGCTTCACGCAGATAATTTAAGGCCACGAGTTAGGAGACATCCCTGTGATCTAATATTAGATGATAAGCTTGTTTGTGTTTTTGTTGCTAAGAGAAAGCTGGAGCTTTGGAAACACTGAAGCAGACCAAATGCTACTGCAACAGCTGCCAGTGGGAACTGAAATCCATATAGTGCTTCCTTGACAACTGTTTACCATTTCCCTTTTTTATTTTATTTTACTGGAATTGGTCTCCTTCCAAAATAAGCTTTTCCCATTTAGGTGACCTCTCCTGTTTCTCTAGGTCCATGCTTCCTAGTTCAAAATGTGCAGGCAGTTCCCCAGTCAGTATATCCTGCTGTTAGAACACACATTCATAAATAAGTTTTCCTCTACCCACAAGCACAATGCATCATTGCTGTGCTTTTTTTTCCTCTCAGTAGTTTCAGAGCATCAATTAAAGGTGGGAGGAACTTTCTGGTGTTTCTCTTTACATTACCATAAATCACAGGAGATGGTTTTCTAATAAAAATGCAGGAGACTTAAACAGATTTCTATATTATTTATAGAAACTGATTTGGCAATAAACACCAATGCAGTAATATTAATAGATGCTCTTTTGGGCATCTACGAGTACTATCACAGTCAAGTTCCCTGTCTGCAGACAGTGCCAAAAGTCTGGTGGGTTTTGTGGAGCCCACTTCTCCAGGGAAGAATCTAAAGCTTCTGCAACTTGATTCTGAGCTTGCCAAAATGGAGATACTGTTGTGAAACAGTCTGAAGTGTGAAATGAAAGCACAATACTCACTCTGTCCTCTTTTGCACAATCTCACTTTGCACTGGGAGTATCTTTTGGCAGCTCATCTCAATTCAACCACAAATGACACCAAGACAACTGACCCCATGCAAAATGACAAGGAGCATACAGAAGCACTCCTAATATTAAACATAAGTGTTCTTACAAAGATGCTTTTCAGGAGCTATTTCAAATTATGTCCCTGCTTACAGAGTTGATAAATGTGGCTCATCCAGAATGCTTGCAATACCTTCAAAGCACTCCCTGTGCTAGCTCTGGAAAAAAAGAAAAAACAAGCCCAAACACCATTAAGAGTGTGAGTATTTTCCAAATAACACAGACCACCTTCTTTCTTGGATCTGATGCAGCCGAAGCAAAGAGAAGCCCACAGCAAGCATGCCCTCCCTCCATGGGAAAAGTCACATGGCTGACTGCAGATTACATGGCACTGCTGAGCTCTACCATCTTCACCTTTGCAAGCTGATTATTTCCATTATTGCTTTTCACATCCTTTGGCTTCAGGCCATTTAAAATATATCAGTGTGCTATCTCCACTCAGGAAGGTCTGTATTTTAAGAAGTTATTATTTTAGTTTGAAAGAATCTAATTACTCAAAACACTCCATGAACTGGTTGCTAGTTAGAAATACACGGTTCCTCACTGCATTTTATTTATTACCATTTACTTTCATTGATGCCATCGGAAGAGACAAATTTTGCAAAAGTTAACCTGTTTGCAGGAATGAATAGGGATCATTTGATACTCTGTACTTAAATGCACAGGGTAAATTTCCTTTGAAAAGAGCACCAGCTACCCCAGGTGTATATTTCCCCAGTCTTAAAATAACATATGATAAGAAAGAGATACCACCAGCTAGATTCAGAGTAATTCCAAATGCTGCTACTGCTGTAATAGCCTTGGTTGCACATGGCAGACTTCTACCTCTGTGCTAAGTCTTCCTGCTAGTCAATCGAAAGAAATGCATGCTGCTAGAGTGCAGTCCATCTCCTCCAGTATCACACAGCTACACGCTCCAGGAATGTTTTCCCCCCACTAACAGCAGAGGGAATCCAGGGGACTTGTGCAGCAAAGATGTCTCCATTGGGGCACATGTAAACTTAGCTGAGCAGAATCAGAAGGATGGATTTTATCTGAATGCGTCTCAGTCCAACGCTCTTTTTAGGATGGGATTCATGTTACAGAACCTACTGCAAGTAGCCAGTGGGCTGTCTGTCCCTCTATACATAGAGGCCTTAGGGACTGAGATTAATAGCCAAGATGACTACTGAAGAAAAAGGCTGAGATATTGAAAAGACAAGTAGAAAATTATGAAACTAAATTTAACCTACAAGCCAGTGATGACTCAGTTCAAAACCTTAAGATGGAGCAGGGGCAGCAGCCTGTAACTCCATGTAGCACCTAAGAAACAGTTCTTACACCCCCACCATCACCACCACGTGAGACCTGATCACAGAGGAGGACTGACACACACCGGCACTCTGCTCACTAACCTTCTGCGCTCCCTGGCTTCCTCAGCTGAGAAGTCCTTTCCTGTAGTTGACGCAGCACCGGCATTCGCAATACCATTAGCAGAGCCGAGTATAGCACGATTTGTGATTACACCTAGGGGGGTGCTAGCAGAGATGCCCTCTGTATTTTTCTCTACAGCAGAATCAGTTTGTTGCCTGACAGGGGCTCTGAAATAGAGAAGACATAATGGAAAGCAAAGCAAGTGAACTCAATTGCTGTCCGAGACCAGCCAGCTCAAGGGAGCATTGACAGTTCATTCTCCTTGTTCTAGACTTGTGTTTTTGTAGAGAACAGCACACATTAAAATGAATTTTTAAAAATTTGTAGAAGAATAAGCAGGAGGAATTCATAGTCTTCACATCCCTGTTTGTAGCAAAAACGATTAGAAAAATGCACCTGGTGAATAAGCAGAAGGAATGAACTCCAAGAGCTTGTACTCTGAACGCCCAAGAGCAGCCTGAGTAACACATTGTGTCTCTAACAGGGTAGCAAGAGGGCACAATTGACCACTCCAGTGAGTGAAGAAGCTAAGGTCATATACGGGCTGTTAACTGCCTGCTGGTGCATACGCACTACTGAAACCGTCCAACATAACCATTCTGGGATTTCTTATCAGCGCTTCCTGCATGGAAGTGCACTTCCAATCCATAATCCACTCCAGAATTCAGAACTTCCAACCCGAATGCTGATTTTCTGCAGCGTTATCTCAGCTGTGAGCCGTTACCTGGTATACTGGCGGGCTGATGCAGTAGTGTTCACACCGAGAGATGTGGGACAGGAAGAGACAGGTTGCCACGGGGTGCCCAATGAGGTAGATGAACCAATGGTAGTGGGTGAGGTAGCTAGAGATGTAGTGCGACTGGCTGAAATGTAGGGACTGCTGAGGTCACTACTTCTACCAAATGAAGCACTGTAAAACATCACAAAATCACGTCCTTCAGAGCACAGTAAATATTCAACAGAACATCACCACAACTGGGCTCTCAGCTGGAAAGGGAGCAAGTATTACATCTTAGCAAAATATATGCAAGGAAATTAGAGCCCATTGGAGTTGCTGCAGGTCGCTCACACAGGCTAGCGCTAGCAGCACCCCTCTTAGCTAAGCCCAGCTGAGTTTCAGTGAGAAAATAACGGCGTGAAGGTGAATAGGTGAAGACCAGGGAAGGGAAAAACCCTACCGCAGTGAAAGCGGTGCACACAGAGCACCCCTGTGTACTGGGGAAAGGTAGAAACAACGAGCAAGGATGAGGTTGCTTAAAGCAGGGAAGGAGAGAGTGACATAAGCAGGTGGGGCTTCATCACCCCCTAAGGATGCCCAGGACTTCCAGTTTTAAGAACTTGTTTTCAGTGGCTTAAAGCTTTGGCAAAGATGATCAGTTCAGGCTTTAATTTTCTTTAAGGCATGTTTGGCACAGACTCTGTATTTCTGGAAAATAGCTAGCAAAACTGTCCAAAAAATATTCAAGAATGAGCAAGGGAAATACATATTTTGCCAGTTTAAAACAAAACCCTTAAAACCATTATTACTGAAAAGCTGTAAGTGTTTAAGTGCTCATACTTTGGAGAAGAGACAGGAGAGAAAGAGAAGGGCTCTCATATGAGGATGTACCCTTTCCCTTTTTCATAGAAAACCCACCCTAAGTGGGAGAAGTTGCACACCTCTAAAAACAGACTTGATGAAATCTGGCAAAATCTCCTTGTTGCATGTGCCAGAGCCCCATATACAGGCTGCTCCTTGTCTGCACAGAGCAAACAAGCATGCATGCATGATCTAGGATCCTGCCACGCCTTTCCCAGCAACTGGTATTCCTGGTTGCTACTGGTCAGACTGCACTGTCTGCAGGATCAAAGGCTAAGAAGGCTAGAAGGCTGCCTCTCACCTCCTGTATCCTAATAACTCCCATGCCAGTGCACATGGAAGAGAAGTGGTTGCACCAGGAGTAAAAGCTGACCTCGAGGAAAAGCAGACCAGGACAAACAGCTGCAGGATCATGGGAAAGCCAGGGACAACAGACTGGAACTGGAAGTCAACACTAGAGCAAGAGTCAGAGAGAGCAGCCCGAGGCTGAAATAAAAATTGAAAGGGGCAGTACAACAGCCAAGGACAGGAGGTTGGAAGAAGGATCCAGTCCAATTCACTTAGGCACCCAATTTACAAATCAGTTTTATGTGCCAAGGACCCCAGCCAGCCCAGAACAAGCAGCTGGTCCCTAGAAGCTAAAGGAGAGAATGGGGCATCCTGGAACGCCTCCACGGGGAGGAACCTTACATTTGGGCTCTTCAGTTGATGGCTGCTTGCCACATCCAGGTCACAAAGGAACAAGCAAGTTATTGTCACCAGGTAGCAACCTCCACCAGACCCTAAACAAAGCTTCCTCTGGAATGCTGGCCCCTGCCCGGACTATGGGGGAGCAGGAAGTCCTGTTGGAAGCACGTACCTCCCTTCTTGGCTCTCTGCACCAGAGGAAAAGGCCAAGCCCTGGAGAGGGCTCGGAGGAGGGAGCTAAGCCTGGCTGGTGTGGGCGTGCAGAGCAAGCAGCCGTGAGGTTGCAGAAATGAGTGTACTGAGGAGATGATGGTAGTGGAGCGTGCACCAGGGGAAGGAACAAGAGGAACGGCAGGGGAAAAGGTGGTGGCAACCCTGTGGGGAGCAGGGTTGACGTGGCACCATCCTAGGAGAGCCCAAAACAGAGAGGGTGGGGCACGAGGGGTGGCTGCAAAAAAGAGAAGGAACTTGGTCAGGGAGGACATGGGAGGGTTATTAAGACCTGACAAGGGCTGCCTTTCAGAAGGCAAAGGTAATGAGTGAAAAGGGGAGACAAGAGGACGGAAGCAGCACCAGGTGCCTGGGAGAGCAGAGATGTCAGGGAGCTGAGAGGGGAAGGAGGAGGAGGAATGGAGGAAAAGAGCATGGTGATGGCATTGCCAACTCCTACACGCACATGCCCCGGGTTGGAGAAATGTGGTGCTGGAGCATCACGCACACACTCCTGCTCACAAGGGGGGAGCCAAGGCATTGCCAGCTTTACAGGAATTCACCTCCCCACCCTGTCACCTTGCATGGGTAGCATTGCACAGTTTGAGGAGGACTCTAACGCATTTATTCAATTGTTCACATTTGATCTGAACAGGACCAGAAAATTGCAAGAAAAAGGTTAGCCGGGGAATCTTCTTAATTAACATCTGTGTTCATATGAATCTGTAAAAGGGAGGATTACAAATTTATGCTAAAGAATTCAACACTGGAAATAAAAAAAGGCACTGACACACTGCTACTCGTTCTCTAACATAATCACCATAACATAGCCATCAGGGAACGAGCAATGAAATGGAAAGAAACATTTCAAATCAATAAAAAGCAATACTTTTGAAAACAGCTACGGCAAGTAGAATTCAAAATCTTAAAAACTTTCAAAACCTTAAAAAAGCTTCCACATACGCTAATAAAAAAGGTTTGCACAAAACACTTAACTATCTTTTTTGAACACACTGTCATAGGGTATTGCAGAGATCAAAATAGGATTTGCTTATGGAAGTTGGCCACGGTGGTGGCTATTAAGAACAATGGTTAAGTATAACCCCTAAATTCATGATTGCTGGAAGTAAAGGAGAGTGTGGGAGGTGGAAGACTGCTCTTAAGTTATCCTAGCTTTTGCAACTTGCCCTTCAAAACCGGTTGCTATCAGAAACAGTCTGGAATGCACAGACTGTTGGCCTGAATCACTGCACGGGTTTTTATGTGAACAAAACCAGTAAGAAGGCATATATGCAAATATGTAAAATGAAGGAGAAACTAACTGTGTGAAAAAGTTATTTCGTTCTGGTGTGTGTGATCCCTTCCTGTGAGGTATCACTCATGGCTGATGTCAAAGGAAGGATGCTGAATTAATTCCACCTGCTATGCCAGTTTTCCTCCAAATCCTTTAATATACAGGTGAAGTGAACTGGCTGTTTGAAGGCCAATATGCACTAACATGGAGAACAGGCTGTCAGAACAGGGTTCTGTGAATTTTTGGGCTAGTGGTACACCCATAGAGAAAGCAGAATGAATGACAGTCACTACCATTACAGAGAGCGCTTTAATATTTGCTTCAACTAAAGCTGAAGAACGTTTGCAACATTGCTGCAAGTTACCTTGTTCCCTTTTAGAAGAAAAGCCATTTTCAACATCTTAAGATTGATCTGTTGCTGTTGTTTACTCTTTGTTTGGGGGGGTCATATAAAGCCCTTATAGAACATAACTAGGTATCTTTATGGAGATTAGTTAAATGCTAAGGTAAAGGGGAAATGCAGATGTACAGAAGTCATCCTCTCAGTAACATCCAAGTATGTCATGTTCACTTTAATTCTTCCTCTCTCAGAATGAGCTTTTATCTTTTGGAGTTGTGATCAGAGTTTTGTTAATATTTGGAAATGACAAAGAGCTTATCCCTTACAGGCAACCAGGTGCCTTTCCTCATCTTAGAGGCTGATGCACAAGGCTGGAGAAATCAGAAGTTCAATATGATTATATTTAATTTCTCTGTGCTCTCCTGTAGAAAACTATACAGGATAGAGGTCAAATTGATCATGATTTTACTGTTTGTACATAAAATGCAAAACCATTGATCTCTTTAAAAAAAAGTACACTTTATTCCTACCTGGCAAAGCTATTCTCTGTAATTGCTTGTAAACCAACACTCTCCTATGAAAGGCCAGAATTCAGCCTTTGTAGCAAGAAACCGGTATTAGTGACATACCACTGCCAGCCAAAACCTTCGCTAGTCTCTGTACAGTTTAACCAAGGAAATACAGTACAACTATGTGAATGTAATACTAAATCTGGTTCTGGATTAGCTGAGATAAACAGGCAATGTTTGTAAAATTTCAACGGGCAGCCATGTGAGTGACTGGACTGTCTCTCAGACTAGGGAACAGTAAGGCATGCCAGCTGCAAGAGACAAAATTTTTCCAATGTAATCAGCTGCGGCTTGTTGGACTGCCTTTGGAGAGAGACAAGCTATGGAGGTTGGCCTGTCATCATGTCCCAGGATAGATGTGAAGTCACTGGAATGGATCAGCAGATCAGGAGAAGTCTACTGCTTGAAGTGCCTGTCTGTTTCACCTTTTGTGGAAACAGGTCTGTGTATGCTCAGCAATTGGACAAACACATACTCGAGCACAACTTAACTCTACCAGCGTAAGTACTAGAACACAAAAACTCCGCATCTTCCCAAATATCTCAAGCAATTGTTCCATCTTCAGGACAGTTATTTAGTTTGGGGTCTAGAATTTGGTGAAGCACAATCTAAAACCTTGAAACATTTCTGCCCTTTTCCTTAAGCACAGTTTAAATGGCTTTGCAGCGTGACATGTTTATACATGTTGTTTTGATGGTTTCCAGTATTAGCTAAAATAAAGGTGAGGTGATGGCACTGTACTTGCACAAAGAGCTGATCCTCCTTCTCACAACTGAGATGAGAATTCAGTAATGTATTATTTGCCTTAACAGAGCAGGGCATTCATTCACCTCATTCAGAGACAGCCATTATCTGGTACTTCAAGGAAACTGAGCCTCTGCCTTCCAAAGGGGTAAAAGATACTGTCAGTTAAAGAAGTTATGCACAGGATTGCTTTCCTGATTCTGCTTGGCTAGTTTACCAACATTCAGCTTCTACAATTTCACATACACTGTGCAGAAACTGCTTCCTTACTGCCACATGAAAATGGTTGGAGACATCAGTCTTACTCCTTAGCAAGTGCTGTAAGTCATGCAGAAGAACACTGCCACTTTTCTGATAAAGATGCCATAAACATGGACTAATATAAACCAAAATTAAAGATAAGCTACAACTTACCTGTCAATAGTTATTTGAACAATGCTTTCAGACCGTAATTACTTTATTCTCTTTTTATGATCAATTTTGGTTTTATTATCTAACCATAATAATAGCATAAAACTGAGAAAACACTTTGCATTTGAATTATGTGAACAAGAGTATTTAAATTCAGTTCAGCAATTTACAAATCAACAAGAATGATGGCCTTTAAAAATACTATTTAGCATGACAAATGTTGGCAAACCTTAATTTTTATTTCCTGCTCTCAGCAGAAGAGTCCCAAAGCCAGTTACACTGATGCAGTAAGCAGCAAGCAGGAGGTTGAAGTTTGGGAGGCATGTTAAGAGCGGAACTGACTGCCTGGGAAACCATGTAAGACAGAATTGGACATACCTTTTCAAGTAGGTAGATACATAGGTAGTAGGTGCACCAGAATGGGGAGCTTCGTTTCCCTTTGATTCATCCCTCCATGGCTGACGGGTGTAAGATCCACTCCGCACCAGGTTAACAGCTGATTCTCTAATACAGGAGAGAGCACAAGGTTTGTTTAGAACAACTTTTGGAGTCTGCTTTTGACTCCTTTACAGTTCCACAACACAAGTCCTTCCCTTACACCTATGTGCACTGTTGTTCACAGGTGACACAACTCACTGAAATGCCACTTCTGGCCTTAACATCAGTTTCTGTTATTGCCAGCTGTATTACTTGAGAATCACCCAGATGATGTATTGTTTTGCATAAAGAGGAACAAGATCCTTTTTAGTCAGAAAACTTGCAATTGAAATTTAGATTGTCCATAAAAGTAATCTAACATAATAAATAACATCATTTCATATTCTCTCTGCTGTCTTGTATCAAACAACATTGCATAAATGGACAGATACTGCAACTGCAGGGGAAGTTTTTATTCTCCAAGGTATCCAGGCAATGACAGTAACGCAACTGAGTATTGCAAATCCTTTGCTATACTTGGCAGCAGAAAACAACAAACAAAATATTTGGCAATATCTAAAACTACTTGACAAGTTATCAATAAATTACTAGTAGTCCTATTTATCATAGTTATCTGAAATCAGGGCTCCATTTCCTAACACACACTTTGGCAATATGTCCTATTCTTTTCTGGTCTTGGACATGACCTCGAGCTTGTAATGCAACACAAATCCATTCACTTGTCAGCTTGCAATTATTTTTCATTTCTCAATTGTCCTGTCCATGCTGATGCCCTTTCAGACACCTGTGGGTTCCGTGAAGTGAAACTCAGCTGTTTTGAAACAAAAGAATATTGGGAAAAATCTGTACTACACAGTACGTCTAGGCACCATCTGTTCATGCAGGCCAATTCTCCTCATTCCCTACTTTACCAAGCAAAGGACACTTACCAGCAGTCAGCTGGATATGCCACTCAATAGGAGCCGCTGCCAAAACTGCTCAAGCTTATCAGCAGACACAAATTGTCTGCTAAACTCCAAATCACAGTGACTGGCTGAGATTAAGCAAGAACACAGCAGGGAGGTTACAGGTTTCAGCCTGTGCTGAAATTCTCTCAGGGTGGTCATCTGCCATGACTTCTTCACAATTACAGTTCACAATGACTTCTCTGTATGTGCCTTTCTACCACAACCGTGCAAGCGGCTGGAAACAAGGCTAGGCTCAAATTTTACTCCTCCTAGCACAAACTGTGAAGAACCTGTTTGTAGAGATTAGCTCCTCAAATATATCTTGAGATACTAGATATTTATCCCATTTATACTGTGGTTCTGTCGAGGGGCAACTACACACATTCACCATAAAAACAAGCCCTACAATGGAAACAGTTCCATACACCAGAGAGTTCACAAACTCAAATGAATCAAAAAATGACAGATGTGTGAACAAAGGGACTGAAGGTGACTACTGAGCAAGTGACAGAAGTACAAGTGTAGGTGCCAGCTACAAAATGAGGCACTTGCATATAAAAGGAAAAAGTATGCATAAATCTAGTTTCCTGGATGGAGACCATATACGAATGAATACAGGGGTGGAAAAACCAGCCTGTTGCCCTGCTCACCTAAATGAAAAGCAACATACCAGAATTTTTATAGATCAGAGACAGCTCTCAATATTGTGAATTCCTGTGTACTTGGGACTGCTGAGAAAATATATGAAGCCTGAATATAGAAAAAAGGTACTCTGGAGGAACTATCGACACGACAGAAGCTGACCATTAAGTCCAGTCAGTCTCACCTGTTCTCTTTTTCTTCTATATCACTCGTACTGCTTAGTCTTCTGGGGGCTATTGTGGCAAGATAGCTCTTGTTGTCTTTATCCTGATGAAGCAAAAGAAGTACTTCAACTGCACATCTGTTACACTGCCAGCACGTTCAGTGACAATTAAATTCATGTTCAAATTTCTTCAACTAAGAAAGCATTCTTCTGTCTAAGGACAACTGGTTTAAGGCATTTTCTTGGGCAACACATACCACAGCACAAAAGTATCAGTTCTGAAAATGACTTCCTGAAGAGCATGCTAGTGAATAAAAGCAGCTTCTAACTAGAACTATTTATAAATCATAGAATAGTTCGGGTTGGAAGGGACCTTTAAACATCATCTAGTCCAACCCCCCTGCAACAAGCAGGGACAACTTCAGCTAGATCAGGTTGCTTAGAGCCCCGTCCAACCTGACCGTGAATGTTTCCAGGGATGGGGCACCTACCCACGGGCAGCAAAGTTACAGCTAGCAAATACATGGGACGGGATTTGCAAATACACCTAGTGGATACAGGAGGAATCCATATAGATGACAGTGAAGGAGAACTTCCACTGCAGGTATGTGCTGCTGCCTGGATTAGATATTTTCCAGTAAAGAACAGGCCATGTTCACTGGCAGCCCACTCCAAATCGAGCAGAAATTAGGTCAAAGGGGCACCGAACTCCAGTTCTGCAAGAACAACTGATAGGATAGGAATAATTTTCAAAAGAAAAAAAAGAAAGAATGAAAGAGACCTAAGTTTGTTATGGATGCAAACCCCAGCAACAACTCAAAATGAAAGGGTCTTAAACTGTGAGGTAAAGTCTGCTCAACTGGGATGCACTAAAACATCTTTGCTGAAAGCCAAACCTTTTCTTTGTTGTCTAATAATGCAGATATCCGAGGACTTGATGAAGAACGATAGATAGAAGAAGTCTTATCTCTCTGCGCCTCACGAGTAGCAGCGACTTCACTCAATGTGTTGTGACTGCCAGTCTTCCTTAGTCCCAGCCGCCACGATGAAGGTGACTCATCCTTCTGCTCATCTGACTTGCTGAGCCAACTGAACTGTAGAGGAGAAAAAGGGACATTTGGAAGAAGTAAGAGCACTGCAAGGCACAATCTAAGTACTGAAAGTGTTTCAACAAGCTCCAATTTTTGCTGGGCTACACTTGTGGACATAAGATGGAGTGACTTTGATTTCCTGCTTAGCTTTAATTACAGGATATAGTTCAAGGTGAACTCACAGGGATTCAAACTGCTGTAGTGCCCTCATCCCCAAGGACAGACGATGAAAGAAATCTCGTGTCATTGTGCAGCTCCTTTGCCTACACAATGCTCTCCTCCAGCTTTGCAGAAAGAATATAAGGAACAATGAAGCTTTTATTAGCACCTGTTTAGGAAGGGGGAATTATTCAGTAAAGGCAGAAAACCAAAAAAAGTAATCAACTCTTTTGGGACTAGCTGCAAATAAAACCCTTACACAAATCAAACTGGAGAGAGTCCAGGAGAAGCCGTTACGATTATCAGGGAGCTGGAGCGCACAACACATACAGGGAGAGACTCGGGAAATCTGGCTTGTTTAGCACAGAAAAGAGAAGGCAAAGAAAGGATTTAACTGCTCTGCTGCTTGGGGCGTGGGGTTTACAGAGGATATGGAACCAGAAGACTTCTCAACAGTCTACAGTGAAAAGAGAAGGAGGAACAGACAAGTTCCAACATGGGAAATCCCAATTGACATGAAGGAAGACATACCTCCTGGTAGGAGTGATGCTGCACTGGGACAGGGAGCAAGAGAGTGGGGCGCCTCTATCCTCAGAGACTTTTTAATACTCAGCTGAGCTCAGGTAGTTCAAAGCAACATGACATAAGCTTGAAGTTGGCCCTGCTTCAAGCAAGAGATTGGACTACAGGCTTGTAGAGGCCCATTCTACCTTAAACCTTTCGATGGTCAGGTAACTGCATATTCTGTACATACTACAGAATTGACCTTCATGCTTTTTCTTACACGAGGCACTTCTGACAAGCATATATTATTCCTCAAATACACAACTGCTTAAATGTACAACTGCAGTTATAGTTATCAAGTCTTACAAAAAAAATGGCCTACTGCCATTCAACAATGGAGCCTGGACACCGCAAGAGATACTTCTACAAAGACACGGGGCAACACTGAGTTGTATAGGAAATAAAGCAAACAAAACATTAGGAATTACTGGAAAAGAACAGAATATGAAACACAACACCATTATATGTCTGTGGTACTGCAGGGTACAATCACATCTTTGGTATCATGCACAGCTTGGCTCCACAGCTTAAAAGCAGTATAGAAGAAGGGGAAGAGATTCTGCGAAAGGCAACAAGAATGAGTAGAGCAAGAGAGCTTTTGCATGAGGAGTTATTCAGTATATCAGCAGTCTCCAGGCTGAGATATGACCAAGGTACAAAAAACCCTCAGGGACATATAGAAGGGTGAATAAGGATCAGTTATTCCTTGTTACTTCCCATAAAGGAACTAGGGGCAGCAAACAAAACCAGTGTGTGGCAGGCTTAAAGAAACAGGTGCAGAAAGCTCTGTATAATATGTAATTAAGCTGAAGAACCCTTTGCCATTACAGGATCCCAAACATTATGGGTACTCAAAATGTGACTGCATAAATTCACAGAGGAAAAGTCCAATGAGGGCTACTGAATACAAAAAATACCACAGTTTCAGCAAGTTCCTGAGATGTAAATTGCTAGCAGGTAGGAGAGAAGTCCAGTTAGATTCTGTCTTCTCTAGTATCTTTTGATGGTCACTGTCAAGGGCAGGATACTGGGGTAGACAAGGCTTTCGGCCAAAGCTGATATAAGCATTATTATACCATATTCTACATAACACAAAACCTGACATTATCCAGAATAAATGAAGCTACTGGGGAGCTCTGCCCTCAAACTCATTGACTCAAGACTGCAAAGATAAAATTATCACTGCAGTATTTTAGCAACGTTTCTTAGCTAATGTTATTTTAATGCAGATGCACAGAGTTAATCTGTACTCCACTAATTCTAGCACTTCCAGTCTACTGAGCTACACAGCTCTAATGCTTTAATGTAGTTTTGACACTTTCCTCAGAGAAAGCTCAAGTCCACAGTAAAAGCCGCCTTCTGTAATTTCTGGACAACATAGGAGAAGCACATATTAAGAACTCCACAAATGGAGGGCAACACAAGCACTCACATTTTCCCACATAAAACCCAATCTGACAAAGAGAGTTACAGAAGAATCAAACATGTAAGAAAAGGGAAAGTAGCTGATTTTTAGTGATTGAGGTCAAATTAATAACTGCTTTGCACACAGGCCCACTTCTATACCCTCACAGCCTTATTCTGCGTTAAACAGCTCAAAGGAGTGAGAACAATACTTTGCAGCTGGGAAAAGGTTAACTGAAGTGCTCACGTGTCCTAGTATCCTTCTACCTTTAATACTTCCCCTGCTAAGTCAGCCTGAGTTGAACAATGCCCAAAGGAGCTCTATTTCATTAGATCTAGATGAAAAGTTAGACTTAGTAGCATGTCAAAAATAAAAAATTGTGACTAAGCAAGAAACATTTTCCTTCTAACATGCACCTAGTGCTTCAGACTTCAGCAAGGTGCCTGCATTGCACAGCTGTTCTCTATATTCTGGTGCAAAAAGAAAGCAGAAGCATAAGTCCTCAGCAGAACACAGAGTCTCCTGGTGCCATCTAGCTGAGTGACATGAGAGCTGGAGAATTCAGGTAAGATTTCAGTAACTCTACTTCACCTTTAAAAAGCTTTCATAGCCTAGCTATCGTAGTCAGATGCAAACTTTATCCTCTCGAGACACTTACTGGGCTGTAACATCATGCCACTGAATCAACTGAATTTGGCAAGTCAGAGGCACTTTAGATGATGATGCCAAATTCACTACTGATACATCAGCAGGAACCAGCTCTGGTGAAAGATCTCCTGCTGGTAAGAGATTGGAATCAGCTATCTCAGAACTGACAGCGACACAAAGCACTTGTGGTAAGCAGGGTTTCTCTTGTGAACAGTGCAATTTGGTTTGGAGGGTAAGAGATTCAAGAGGAACCTTATCATATAAACATCCTCCTTTGTGTCAGTCCTATACTGTTGCTAACACAGCATCTTTGTCAAAATAGCATACTATCATGCTTTCCTAAATTCAAGTCTTACAACTCCTCTGAAAATCGGTTTCAGAGCATCCATTTCCCAGTAAAACCTACTGCTTTCGAGCACTGTTGGAGTCCCCATTGATTCCAAATTCACTTACTCTTCTGGCAGATGCAGTGAAGGAGTTGGGCTCGGGTGGTGGTATTTGCTCAGTGATGCTAGGCCTGGTTTCATGGCTGGAGTGGTTGGCAAAGGGCTCTTCCTTCCTTTCTACAATTTTAAACAAGAAGAGAAACCATATGTTTCAGTATTGCACTTCCAAGGCCCTTCTTTACAAGCACAGTGTGCACTAAACTCAAGTTCAGCGTCGCTGTGACCTCAGTAGGCCTTAGATCATAAAGCTGATGTCAGTGCCAAGGCTAACCAGGGCTTTCTGCAAGGAGGCTTTCCACTTACTAAAAAATATGATGGTTACATTTGCCAGGCAAAGCTTTTGAACTTCATCCCCACAGACAAGCAAAATCTTTGCAGAAAGCACCTTAGGGAGGACAAACAGATTTTTTGTTTATTCACAGTTTTGTTTCTTCTCAGGGATTGTTCTTCCCTTGTAAAACTTGAGAAGAAAAGCAGAACATGCCATTCCTATTGTAGTACATGAGTATGCAGTATAGCACACATCCCCGAGTGGGCCTGGTGGTGGATTTCATTGCATGGTGCTCCTGCAGTTGCTTATGCCGGTGGGCAGAATTTCTGGTCTTCTACAGCAAAATCCATTTTTCTACACAAAGCTAGGACTGATTCCCAACAAAAATCTTTAACAGGGCTCAAAGCAAGCTAAGTAAACCTTATCAAAGCTCACAGCTGGCTCCCTGCTTGTTACACAAGTGCAATCGTCCAGTATTAAAATTTTTTTTGTATCTATGCACCATGCTTAAGACAAGAAGATCCACCAGACATTACCAGGGAGACAGTAAGCAGAAACTGTGTCTCAGGCAACAGGTTCAGTTGACAGGAGTGCACAGGGCTCTGAGAGAGAGTATTTACCAAACACAGCCACATGCAAGGTGCCTGAGAAATTATGTACCTACACCAACAAAACAACCTTCTCCCCTTGCAGCTATGAGTGCCCACACAGTCATGGTTTTGAAAAACAGTCATTTTAACTGTAAGCACCCAAACAGTACTAGCAAATGTGGTATGTGCAGTGAATAAAGATCTTCTATTACATATAAAAAGCAGTTTGGTAGGGGGCGTCTGTGAGGATGGCACCTTGGAGCGCGAAGATCAATCTTTCTGAAACAAATGTTCTCACTCCTAGAAAACAGGATTCAAAGGACACGGAAAACAGAAAAGAGCAAGCCAAGAGAAACATTTAAAAATAACGTGCAGTTAGCAGGACTGACAGATCCAAAATTAAAGAGACAAAGATGCATCTCCCCTAGAAAAGTCTGCATGATATTGAAGTCTCAGCCACCATTCCCTCTCTTTGATGGAAGCTCTGAGATAACACAAAGCCATCTAAACAGAGTATTTAATTTCTTGAGCCTAACACTCAGATGCATTGCACTCTCAAACAGCCCTTTTAGGAAGGGGCAGTAAGTTACCCATTTCTCCTTGCAGGCCTGACTTGGCATACAGCAGTCCATGGAAATGCATACAGACAAAAAATTACATGCTTGCCATTTCCTGACTTCTTAAGACTGAAGCCTGTAAAACACAGGAGAGTCCTTGACATTGCAGGAAGGGGAGAACAGACCTGACCTGACTGCCAGCAGGCTTTACAGGCTGGGCTAGATAGTGACTGGTAGCCTATTCTGGAAGTTTATAGTACAGAGGTCAACTTTTAAGGTCAAGCCTAATTACAAGGGCACAAGCTTAAGTGGTAATGACAGGTTGGAAAGAACTCTAACTGTGAGCAATGTGACCGAAAGGAGTCAATTGCAGAAGAAGGACAGGCAAAAGTACCTTGTACCAGCAGCATGAGACACTGCATGATCATAGGCATCGTTGTCTTTAGGGGAGAATCCCACATTTTATTTTACTAAAACTTCAGCAATAAACATTATGAATTCCAATCAAGAGAAACCAGAAAGGATTAGTTCAATCTCCCCAAAACAAATTTGGTGAAACTAAAAATTTAGCTCTCTAATTTGACATAAATATAATTTTTTGTAAAGTTTTTGGGGTTCAGGGTTGGTTTTGTTTGTTTGTTTGTTTAAAAAAAAAAAACAAACAACACAAACCATTGAAAGCCTCCCTGGCCTGCTTTAATTCACAATAATTACGTATTGTAATAGTTACCAGCACAGATAATGACCATAGAATTTTATACTGATCTTTTTTATATACAACCAAATGCCAAACTGTTAATTGTCCTCAAGATGAATAAAATGGCATTAATGCACTTAGCTTCCTTTGTTTGAAGAACACAAATTTCTTACAGATTGTAAGAAACATGGTACTCTCTGAAGCACTCCAGCAATTTCACTGCTCACCTCTTCAAAATTCTTCTCCTCCCACAGTCTCTGCAAATTCAACAAATTTATCGCAACCTGAGACCCTTCAAAACATACCTCAAAATAAACTTCTGTATTATACTGCCATCTTCTACTTTGCTCTGCCTTATTGCTCAGTTACCAAAGGAGTTAAATTTTTTTGGTTTAAAAAGATCACTCATAACAATATTTTGGCTTTTTTTTCTTCATCTGGACTTTGAACACTTTAGAACAACAGTCATCATCTCTCTGCTCAGAATTACAAAGCTATGTGAATATTAAATCTCAGAAGAAAATGAAGAGGAATAAGGAAATAATTTCCATGTTTTCAAAAACATGTCTCCTGTAATCCATCCAAGCATTTAAAATGTCTAGCAGATAATAAAGCATAATTGTTCTTAAGACTGTCTTTGAAACTAATAATACTGTGACACTTACAATGTTCTATGAAAAGCTATTTTCATCCCTACTTATCTTTGGAGTCCTCCTATGTGGGCTGATGTTGTTAACTCATGAATCTTGTTTTTAAAAGATCACCAAAAACGTGCACCCCATTCACATATGTGACAACTAGGTCTACATCCAGCTGGACAAGTTCATGTTCATTTTATTAGATATTTGAGAAGTTTACAAGGTAGGGTTTCAGTTCTGATTGAAATTTCTCAAAGGAGACAATAATCTCTCTAGGAGAGGAGAGCACAGGTAACAAAGCCTAAAGCCTGATGCTTAATAATCATTACTTGAATGTTTCTTGTCTTCAATTTGATTTAGCTTTAGTGGTTTGAAATAGATTAGTATAATGCGCTTTGCTCAGTGATTTAACTCAATAAAAAGACCTGTTCTGGCTTTACACAAAATTTAATGCTGAGTGCTGTAGCATTTTCATTGCTGAAGGATCTTATGCTGTCCCTGAATCAGTTAAACACCACATAGCTCCAATTCTTATACCTATACATATGTTAGAGGTGTTTTGGTCAAGTTCCTACCATGTTTACAAGAATTGGCATGTAGCTATACAGGGCTACTCTCTAGTAAAACCCTGATTTATGGAGCAAATAAATGTGACTTCTACTGCATGTCTGCTTCTTCCACTGACTTCTCCACTACATTTGCTTTATTTAAAAGCCAGAAGATTATTTCACCGTGTTACTGTCATACCCAAATAGCTTTTTTAACTACCAGCTCTGCAAAGACCAGCCAGGATTCTCAACACCTCTCATACTGTGATAAACATCATAACTGATACAATTAGAACACAGGTGACAATTTTACTGGCACAAGAAGCAGGACAAAACTGTAAACTACACTTCTCTGCAAGGACTTATTTATTAGTATATTGGGATATAGGCCAAGTAAGCTGATGTTAAAAGTAGTTTAAACATTAAACACATCATAGTCCAAGAACCATCTCTGTTTGCAGAAATATTAAGTACAATTAAGTCTTGGCTTACTATAAAATTAAGTATCTTTATTTAAACTTTCTGTACTGTGCATACATGCTGTTTAAACTAATTAAGGAAGCCACAGAAATTATGGAAAAAGAAGGGGAGCAGGATGTTAGCAATATGCTACAACATAAAGGCTAACATGACTCGATGTACTTAATCCTTATTTTCCACTACGTTTTGCAATTATTATACATCACAGTCAGAAAAAAGTTCCTCAACTCTATAATTACAGCAAACAGCTTCAGCCCCTCATTTCATTTCTCTGATCCAAATACAACAGGCTATTACCTTCCTACACATTCAATTGCTTTTCTACCATCTTGCAGTAACTGAAATATTCATCTTGAAACTGGCCAACAAGAAAGTAACTACTGTTTAAGAACAACCTATGAACAACGTGTTATCTTAAATTCAAGTGAACTGGAAGTAGAAATTAAAATACTATCCGCAACTTTTTTTTTTTTTTAAATTATGCTACATTTAGAGCATTTAGATCAGCTTTTTTAGTATACTAGCTACAGAGTTCTCCATATTCTATACATATACACTGGAAGTAAGATTTTCAGGATGTCTTTAACAACTACGCAAAAAAAAAAAAAAAAAGCAGTTTTCAAACTGATCCCCTAATATTGCTAGGCTAATTATTAAATCTAAGACTGTACTAAGTCTTACCTGACTCCTTTTCAGCATCTGATTCTGAAACTTCATCTTCTTCAGCTTCTTCCTCTTCTTCAGAACTAGAACTGCTAGAGTCCTTGTTCTCTTCCTCCATTTCCATGGACTTCAGCGTGTCTTCCTCATAAAGAATCTTCTCTTTGCTGCAAGGTATAGAAATTTTAACGACTACCAGGTGAGCAAATTATTTCTGAGTTCTACTTCTCAGGAACACATAAACATGATTTGCTACATATAGAACGAGCAAAAGGACAAAATCCATCTACAGACTCAACATCCCAGCACTTCCAGCACTGCCCATTTGCCACGGATTCCAATGCCACTCTCACATTTCCTAAATTTGCAAGTATTTCTCATTCCAGAAAAATGTGGTTTCTCTTTTCCTAGTGCAACACAACCCATCAGCTCGGCTGTATGGCCCTGTGCAGCTGCAAAGGTGCAGTTCTCAGCCCAAAGATCAAATTGCTACTCAGCAAGAGCAGAGGAAGGGGGACCAAGCACCAGCCCAACTGCTTGTTCTACCATTCAGTGAGTATGTCAAGAAACAGCTAAAATTGTATTTGAGAGAGCTCAAATTTAAAAGAAACCATGAAATGAACATGAACAGCAGTGAACTTTTTTTAAAACAGCTGAGGCCAGCTGACTGCTAACAGGTGAAGCTGGTCTCCCATCACTCTCTGTGCAGCTTCTTTTCAACAAAGAAGAAAGAGACATACTTGGTGAAGAGTCCGCTTTGAGGCTTGCCATTCATGTCAGCTTCAATTAGCTTATTCCTCGTCTCCTTCTCACTTCGCAACTGTCAAAAAGTCCAAGAAGATTGGAGAAAGAATGAAAAGACACATCTTAACAAGCCACCAAAGCACAATCCAATAATTACCACAGCATAAGGCCATCCCAACCTCATTAGACAAAAAATACTGTGGATTTGTTTAACAAGCCAATTCAACAGATGCACATCTGCAAGAGCACTGGATGTCTTGCACTAGAGCTCCGTAAGGGCACAGCTACACACCCAGCACGTCCTTAGACTCAAGCTGCAATTTAATAAAACCTTCAGACACGTTTGCAGCAGTCCCTGCTGAGACCCAGTGTCAAATCCTGACTTCCACAGCACTGCCCTGCATCTGCCCATGTAGACACAGCGCTGGAGGTCTGTCCACATGTGTTTGTATGCCCATGAAATCAGGCTAGATTCAGTTAAAAATGTGCTGGCTTTGTACCTATTATTTACTTGCTCTCAGAGAAAAGCATTCAAGTATGCCCTTTACAGGTAACCGATGGATCTCCCGTGAGGATAGGTCACGTCTTAAATCTCTCAAATGCCAGCATTAAGTCATTGCACAAGAATACCTGTGATCACTGCAGCAACTGAAATATTTTGCCCAGCAAGCAGCAATATTAATTTTGTCACCACTGATGGACAAAAGAGTAACCAAAAAATTGTTTCAGTACCTTCTAGAAGCACAGACACAGCTGAGGTAGAAAAAGGGATGGCAATTACAGGCTCACTTTTAAGGGTTTTCTCTTTTGTGTCATGTCTAGCCTAGTTATTCTTTCTCTTTTAATAGGAGCTGACACCAGGCATAAGAAGAAAAAGCTCTGCAAATTCTCAATGTGGGAAAAGCTACATGGAGTCCAGCAAAGAGCCAAAACTTGGGATACAGCATGTTGTTAAATAGAACAAACTGCTGGAGCACAGCAAAAGGAAGTGCAGGAAACAGCCTGCTCCATTCACAGGTAATTCAGAGACTGGGGAAAAAAATCCAAACCTAAATTAAATGAATTGCTTCCAACACACAAAATCCCCTCTTCTCTCCAATAACAGCAGCAAACTTTTTAGCAAGGACAGCATATTGTTCCTCTACAAGCTTTAGATTTAAAAAACCCCACCGATTTGAGAGCCATTTTGAAAGTGAAATAATGTACTTAGAGGAATGTCATGGTACTGCCTATTTCATCCTTAACAAATATAACTTTTCTATTTAAGTGATAAAAATGGCACATGATAAACACACATGATAAAATAGCATTTCTATTAAAAAAAATCATATCCACTTAAAAAAAAAACCCAAACCTGTGATAAAATCTGGATTCTTCTCTTCTTCCCAGTTCTACTATAGTTTGCTACACTAATTTAATAAATGAAGGCCTTTATATAGTGCTACTATATAGAGAACAAGGGGGGTTGCTAGCCCCTGTGAATCAAGCCTAAAAATGGGCTAGCACCCATCCAGAAAAATTCTTGTTGTTGTTTTGCTTTTCCTTTTCTTTTTCTTCTGAGGAGTGAGGAGTGGAATTATCTGCAGAATCCTGGTGTAGTGAGATAGGAGGAAATCCAAAATACAACACTGATAGTATTTATCAACACCTCATTTAGGGAGAAGCTGATTAATTTTTAAAAAGTTTCTGTGAATGTTAAGGATGCTATTTAAGGATGACAGCAGCTGCGTTATGATCAGAGCTTGAGTTCTACCACCCACATTTGTCAGTTCCTCAAAATACTTTACTGGGTTTTATCAGCAGTGTTCTCATTATGTCCGTTTCTGAATCCAACGTTTTAAATGATACTTACCAATTTTTATTTTTTTTAAAGAAGGTTGGTTTGGTTTTTGGAAGCACCCAAATGAGGTAATTGAGTAGACCAGATGAAATACAATAAAATGCAATCCAAAAACAACTTTCTGGCTTGATGACAGGCTTTACTTTGATCAAGATATATTTTTGCTTTCTTTTTTTATCCCAGCTTTCTGCCTATAACTCCTTCCAATATCTCCATTGCACTATGAAATGGCAATTTAATATGGTTTTGAAATCACCAATTCTTTTAGTCCAGAATTCCCTAAGTTTGTAATTTCTTCTCACTCAATCAAAAGTCTCCCTGTTGTAAGAAAGGCAGACATGGTAACAGATCTCTTTCTCAACACTGACAGCATATTTCCTTAGATGCAAACACAAAGTTGACTTCGGTAATCACTCATTAAGAAAAGAGCAGTTTGATGCTAGAGAGCTTGCCAGCTAAGAAAAGCAACTGCAGAATAATAACAATTCCAAAGATGAACTATACATTCCTTACCAGTTTATATAATTCTGCATGTCAGCATACTACTGACCTTCTTGATGCAGTCATCCAGTTTTCTAGATTTCTAGCTATTAAAAATATTGGTGTAATTAAAGATTCCAAATGACTAACAAAAAAAATAGCTGGGCCTCAGCTTCCTGCGTCTGTTGACACCATATGTCTTAGAGAACACCTGTGTGTGAAAAGGTAATTGGAGAGGTGGAAAATGATCTGCCAGAAACTCACCACAGACTGTTTCTTCTGCAGCATTTCTAAATGCTCAACTAGTCCCTCATCAGCCACGTCGAATGGTGTCTGGCCCTGATGCAATAAGAGAAGACAAGAGGATATCCGATATGGCATGGTGTTAATATTAAAAAAAGCACTATTTACCAATGAAGAACAAAAGTGAATTATGCTCCACATCCTCCTTCCCCAAATGCTGAGTAACATACTCTGTTTCACTCCAGAGTAGGAAAAGCCATGTGACAGTGATGGTACTTTTATGACTCAATCCATGATCAGAGCAACCTTAATCATGGAAGTGCAGTTCCCTGATTACTGCTGCTCAAATCTAACAGTCAGGACTAACATATTTGAGTTTCCAGGTTTCCAAAAAGTACACTCTTGTACTGAGAAGGAATGTGATCAACCCGTTCTACTGTATCATCGTGTATTTGAACCTCCTGAAAGACTGCCAATCATCAGCAGGCCAAAAAAATTGGGAGCCATTTCCACATCCATAGCCATTTACAAAATAAAACAGAAAAATTACTTTGGGCCACAAAACAGAAATCAGTTACATTTTCACCATAACTAAAGCTATAATAACCATTTAATTAACAACACATAATGAAACCTGATGGCTAGGGATCAAATAAATACAGGTTGCCTTGGCTATTTGACCTAGCAAGGTAACAATCCTTGACTGGACAGAGCAGGTAATGCAGCAAATACAACTGTGTCTGTTTCTTTTCAAGCTTAGCACAATACAAAACCCACACATTCTGAACACTTTGGAAAAGCACCTAATAGCACGTAAAGCAAAAAAGATTCCCTGTACTTTGACGCCAAAACCTCACCATGCTAAAATGGCTCCTTCTCATAGAGCCATTTCTTTTACATGGGTTTCCAGTACAGACAGATGCACTCAAACCATACAGTGCCACATTTCTCTTATCAAATTATCTTGCCTGCTTTCATTCCCTAGTGCTGTTCCAAGTACTACAACCTCATTTCCTCCCCCAGAAGCAGCCACGGCACAACTGAATCCGCTCCAGCAGGAAGTGGTTCACAGACACTGCCTGGACATCGCAGCATGGAGGGGAACACAAAGAACAACCCTGGACAAGCACACGTCAGCTCTTGAAAATCCACGGGCTCTTCAAGGAAAAACTTCTAACTATTTGGATGGAAGAGGAATTTTTTTTCTCCTTTTCTTTTGTTTTTCTTCCATCCTATTTTTCTTTACTAATTTCTCATGAATCTGAGTTAATTTTTCAATTTCCCTTTTTATGACCAATATAGTAGAACAGGAAGGATTTAAAGCTGCCAGTTTCTCAAGGGTTCACTAGTTTTCAGTGCATTACACCTCAATATTAGCATATTATTTTGCACTCCAAGACTGTCTTTTTTGTTGTTGTTTAGTTTGTCAGGATTATACTAAAACAGGAAGACATAGATTAGCCCCTATCCTTTCTTACAATCTTGGTCCTAAAGTTGAATCATGATCTTTTCCAGTAATACTTGAAATTTTTCTGCCTTCCTGCAGTCAAGATTCTTTATTTTCTGACACTTCTAAACACTCCAGTGCACACACTAGGAGAACTGCTCACCGTGTAACTTTGTCATGGCGTTGGATCAAGTGGTAGGCAATAAAGTTGATATTCATCTGGCTATAAAATACATTGCATAAGTTGTGCCAACATCTGTGCATACTAACCAGCTTGTTCCTGATGTCCATATCACACAGTGCCTCAGCCAGGATAGAACAAGCTTCCTTCACTCCCCAGTGCGCAGCAGCATGGAGCGGAGTCCAGCCGTCATTATCCTGGACATTCAAATTAAACCCAGCCTGGATCAAGAGCCTGAGAAAAGAAGCAGTATTGATTTCTGCCCACCTGAGAATGACTTCTTGACACAGAATAGTTAACACCACGAGCCACAGAGTAGGCAGCATGGTCCACAATAAGCTGGTAGTCTCTTAACTTGTTCATTCACCTAAGCAACATCCCACTTGTTGTGCTTGTAACTGTAACAGAACAGGGCAGTAAACAAAAAGTGACTTTGCTGTAAAACCTGCTGGAATGTGTCTAATTGGTAAGGTTCCCTTTCAGCATGTCCTAAACTGGGAGAACACCTTAATGTTCTGGCATCGGTCACCCAGTCTGAACTCCTGCTCCAATGGATGAGAGACACCAGACTCGCTTGGGCACTAAGCAAACAAACAACATCTCTGCAGACTGCCATCTCCATAACAAGGAGTCAAGCACAGCACCTGGCAGGAAAAGGACATTTGGTAACTGGAGCTCAGTCTTGGCTCTACCAGAGAACAAGGCCACACAGTAGGAACGGTCCATAAGGAGACGATGCCAGCAGGACTGCCAGGTAAGAAGCAGTGACATTACTGTGATTGACAGATGTGAAATTTGCAAGTTAAATAACCCACATTTGGGTTAAACGAACCAATATGCATTTTTGCAGACTAATCCTTGCACAGTTAAAGCAAGTCTTACCCAAGTGAACCTGCCTTGGAACACCCTCGCATTACATTTACTGCTGTGCACTTTCCACCCACTCCCTCCTCAATCAGACCAGAGCACTAGTGTTTCATAGCATCTGGAGCTTGAATATTTAAAGACAAAACAACAGAAGAGAGTCAATTGTAGTCTGAAGCTTCAGAGAGACACATGCACACTGGTACTCCAGTGATCAGATGAAAGCACTGAGCAGCTCATGTATCAAAACTGACTATTATCCAAGTTGCTTAAATATTGAAGAGCATCCCAGGGGAATTCTGCAAGTCTGGTAAAACTGCTACTGAAAATTTCCATCATGGGAAATCCCACCATCCAGAGCCACCTTCCTGCAGCACAAGGGAAATCCAGCACAACCCCTGAATAGCACCTACAGTTTTGAAACTCTTGCAGCTTTACACCGATGCGTTACTGTGCTAAATAAAAACACAGTCATACCATAGCAGCAGTGTGTTTCTCTGTGAAAGAAATTTTAAATTAGGTGCTGACTTTATGTTGATTTTCCAGCTGGCAAAAGGGAGGAACATAGCTGCTAAGACACTCAAGGTCACAGACAAATTCCACATCTCATTTGAGAGTTAGCTACCTCCTGGCTTTCAGCCCCTTTGGTTTAAGTCACTGAAGCTTTGTATTTGAACTTACAGGGTGACCATAAAATACACAAGAGTGAAATAATGTCAGCTTTCTGTGAGATCTGTTTATCATTACAACAATTAATGCCAAGGAGTAGCTGTCCAGAACTAAGTCACCCCGCAAACAGTGAATAAAGCCTTCATTGAGGAGAACTGGATATACAACCTTCCACTGAAAGTCCATGGGACCAACACCTCAAACTGAGGAGATATTACATTTCTATTCCACATAAGCTGTGTTAGATTACTGTTCTTGGGCACGGTACAGGCATAGACAGCTTATAACTCAATCACAAGCTCTCATGAATGAATACTAACAGGAAACATGGAGAATAACAAAATTACTAGAGCTTGACAAGAAACAGCTCTTACACATCAAGTCATGCCACTTAAAACTATGAAATTAAGGATCAAGACGGATGAACTTTCAGAAGGCATTTTAACCTAGGTAGTAGAATAACCTTGCTGATGTTTATGCTCCACCCATACGTAAAGAGTAGAGAAGAAAGCTTTACTGTTGGAAACATTAATTTGACCTTACCTGTAAAAATAGTCATGCTTCATTGCCAGGAAACACTACATTGGGCAAGTTCATTTTCTTAATAAGCTCGTTAGTACCAGAGTGGTAGAAGCAGAACTGCTATGTGTTGGAATCCCTCTGTCACTCCTGACGGCTGCAGGAGCAGTAGCATCAAGGGGCAGGGGGCAGTGAGACAGGGCTGGACACTGCATTTTTCCACTAAACTGGTCACGTAAAGTGTTGGGGTGTTTGTGATTGTCATACAGCATGCATTGTCACTTTGTAGGCTGAAATTGTACTTTTATCCTCTAATACTGTTTTACTTGCTAGTCCTAAAACTATTACTCTAATAGTGAAAATTAAACCTTCTAATTTATGTCTCAGTCTCTGAAAACCTTTCATCACTTTAAAGGCCTAGAGGTATGAAAGGGAATCTTCCAGTCCCTAAATATTTCTAGGTGAACCACTATGGTTGGGCACATAAATCTACAGAGCCTTTTGACAAACAGCAGCCTGAAAATCTCAGTATGAAACAGATTTCTCTCAACTATAAAGCTAGATGTGTTTCTTACAAAAACCAGTCTTAAATCAATGCATCAGCCCTGGGAAAGAGCTCCTACCTCATGACTTCAGAATAGCCCTTTGCTGCAGCAACATGAAGAGCTGTGGCACCTGTTCGAGGCTGCTTTACATCTTCAATTCTCCCACTGTTCAGCCACTGTCGGGCATCCTGTAGCATTTGCTGCTCCTCTTCTTTTCTCGCCAGGTCTAGGTCTACACCTAAGAAGGTGAAGCACAGAAGAAGATAATATCAAGTGAAAGCTCTCATGAACATGTTAAACTTACCCTATGTTTCATTTGCTATACAATATTAGTAACCTTTTTGTAATCTTGCACAAAAATCAGCAAAAGCATTTACTAGGAGTTGGGAGAACTACTGCATCACTGACAAAGACTTCAAAGCTGTCTGACTTAAAAAAAAAAAAATCTGAAAGTTGAACTACTGGTTGCAAACCAGCCCAACTAACTACTAGCTCAACTGTGAACCAACTATGGGTGGAAGGATTGTGCTCTAAATATGCAGTGTCCTAGACTGAAATAACCAAGTCATGAACAACAGCCTTACAAACTGAATTAAACAACAGTGTGAGTATAATCTACAGTGCAGATCTGAAGAGATGATCCTAAGATGCCATCTGCAAGAGCAGCACAACCCCAACTGTATGGTCACTTAAAATTCAGTATGATTTGCAAGCTGCACGTACAGAGATCTCTGTGCTGCACCAGAGGCATTCGTGCCAGGCACACCAAAAGAAATATTTAGTTAATTCCACTGAGCAGCAAACCACTAGATTCTGACAAAACACAATTCTAAATTATTTTGGGGATAGAAAGCAAAAAAAAAAAAAAAAAAACCAAACCAAAACCTAACCTGATGGCTTAAGAGATCTGCTTTAGATGAAGTCAGATCACGTAAGTCCATCAATACATCTGGTATAATGGAGACGTGGACTATGGGGCTTTCTGATAACAAGAGGGAGAAGTTTCCCACCCTAGGAAATGGTTGCTATGATGTGGAGAGGCCAGGTGGGTTTAGCTGATGGGCTGTGTCAATTGTCACTAAACCAACAAGAAGCAAAACTATCTTTAACTTGTTTTTGTAAGTGGAGTTTTCATTACAATGAGGTCCTGTAAGGATGATGTATCAATCAGAAGTACAATATAGCTCCATACAAGATTAATCAGACTAGAGCTCACTGACTCAGGAAAAAATATGAAGGAGAAGATGACAAATCTCAAAAACCAAGAAGGATGTTGAAGAGCAACTGTCCCTATGGATTAGATCTTTCAGTATAAGAATGACATGATTCCCAATTAAATTATGGGGCATTAGGTTCAATACAGAACAACAGAAAACACTTAAGTCAGGGTCTGAACTGTGAAAGCCACTACCACAGGATGCTGCAAAGATTAGAAATACAACTGGCTTCAGAATAAGGATTAGAGAAATCTGTAGTCATTAAACATAATGCTATATATTATGTTCCCAAGAAGGACTGCACAAGTTCATGAAACAGAAAGCCACGGGGGATTCATAAGCACACAGAAAGCCCATCTGGCTCAGGAATTCCTTGAGGTACAGTGCCTGGAGGCTGGTAAAATGTTTGGGAAAGGAATCATACATGCTTGTCCTGTTGTTATAGTTTGCACCAGGCAGCTGCTTTTAGCTGCCATTGAAGACAGGCTACAGAGCTGGATGGACACTTATTTAAAGTTTATAACACATTTACTCCAGCAATTATGATCCTTTTAAACTGTGTCAATGGGAAGCTTCTCAGTGGAGACAGATGGTTGTTTCAGGGCATCTTAGCAGGATGCCGCTAATGTGGTGAAGCAATGAAAAAGCCAAGCAGAATCCCAAGAAGTGTCAGGCAAAATATCTGCAGTTCAGGCAGAATTACATGAAGAATTGTGTCTACAGTCAGCATTTGTTTTACTGGGCTGTCCAAACCATGCCTGTATCTTCTAGCAGTCAGGCTTCCCTAGATGCCCAGAAAGATAAGATCCTTTCTTTCTATCACTGTAACTTGTCTCTCTTTAAAGTAGGTATCAAGAACTGTACACACTAATAACATGGTTGAAATCTTACAGGGCATGGTTTGGACAGCCCAGTAAAACAAACGTTGACTGCCAACACAATTCTTTTTAAATATGTGAGTAGATTAAATTTAAGGGAGAAGGGCTATTTAAGCTTATTTCAAAGTGGAGGGAAAAGAGGAACAAAATAAGAACAACCTTGTCAAAAATACTAGAGTAGAAAGTGAAAAGCTTCTATTTACCAGAAGGAACATGATCCTGCATCAATCTTCCAAGAGGAACAGTAACAGAAATAACAACTAGTTCTCAGATGGACAGCTACAAACTCACCAGTGGAACAGTAACACAGTTCACAAAGTAGCAAGGGACTGATCTCTTCCTAACTATACCTGAAAATAGCTTAAAAAATAAAAGTAACCACCATGCGTCAAGCAGAATATATCTGTTGGAGAGGACTGGATTCAATCCAGCATGCAAACAACCCCAAGATCAACCTGCAGTCATAAAATAATCTAGACTGGAAAGAATCTCTGGGGGTCTCTAGCCCAAATCCCTGCTCAAAGGAGGGTAACTTCAAACCCAGAACAATTCGCTCAGAGCTGAATGCAGCTGAGTTTTGACTCCCTCCAGTGATGGAGATTCCACAAGTTCCTTGGGTCCCTGTTCCAGCACTTTCCTGGGAAACACTTTTCCTCAGAACATCCCTTGTTCAACCCTATGACTTTTTCCTCTCATCCTGTCACTGTGCAGCTCTGAGAAGAGTCTGGCTCCATTGTCTCTATAGCCTCCCTCAAGATAGTGCAGTACAACAAATAGATCCCACTGTCAACCTTCTCTTCTCAAGGCTAAATACGCAGTCCATACATATCCAATGTGGATAGTTCGGTCTGTATCAGCTCAATTTGCCTCAGTTCATCACTTCCCCCATAGATAAATGCATCCTTCAAAAACATTCTTGATGAACTTCATAGATAGGGTTTAAACTTCTTACACATGTGTACAGACACCTAACCACTCACAGATTAATTTCATCAGTATAAAGAAAATTTTACACTGATGAAGCATTTCTTAATTATAATACAAGTTACACTGTCCGACGTTTCTTCTACCAGTGATGTTTTTGCAGGGACAGCACAGAGAGCAGCCCCTCAGACAGGCATACCTGATGAGAAAGGGGAAATGGCAGAGCAGACAGGCTGCAGAAGTCTACGGAAGCATCAGGATAAAGCAGGTCACTCCAGGCCAGGCATAATCATTTCCTAGTCCCTGCTCTTGGCAGGGCTGTAAATCTCACCTCTGTATTATCAAGTCTTAGTGAAACAAGACCTTTCATTGATACCAGAGGTCAGAATTAAATCTCACTTTAAAAGCAAACAGATCTAATGCATCAGCTTTCAGTACTGTGGTGTCTTGTTTTGAAGAATCCTATTAAGGACAGAGACTGCACACCACAAACCTTCTGCATCTGTTCCACTGTTCTGCTACCAAAGCGAAATTTGTCAGCTGCCTCTTGGGCCAGATTTCAGATCTCTTCACCTATAGACAGTAAGCCAACAGAATTTTCTTATAGAAACTCTTAGAGGTCTAACTCTCACATATTCAATCCCACTACCAATTTACCTTGTTTCTTTACTTGTTCCAGAAGCAGGTCCTTCATGGCTGCTTCCTCTGCGATGTCAGACGGGACTTCACCTTCACTGTTCACAGCAGCCACATTGGCTCCATGACTAATTAAGTACCTACGTGAATGAGACCCATACCAACGTATTAGACCTTGTGTGCAGGTTTCAGTGCAACTTATACAGTAAACCAAGTAGCAGAACAAAATATTTGGCTTTCTCATTCAAGTTCAATTACCAAATGAGTATCTTATTCTTATCAAATTTCTAGACTAAAAAAGTTCATTATTAAATGCAAGGTCCCCAGTCCATAGCTCATAGTTTTTGTTTCTCTATAGTTATTCAAATACCCCTAGTTCTTGCACTAACCTGATAGATTATGCTTTTTTTTTTTTTAAAGTAATTAAAAAAAGATAAGCCAAGCCATCATAAATTTTTTAATTTGTCTTTTTATAACTATACCAGAAGTTCATTCCAGAACAACTAATGTCTTTTTCAGCTTACCCATCTTGTAACCAGTAAAATTCGGGGAAGTAAAAAAGTATCTGTTTAAACACACAGATATAGGAGGGTGAGGTAGGAGAAGATATTTTTTTCTTGGTTTTGTTTTAAAATCTATTTTCAATGCCTTTGAGAAATAGTTATCAGTATTCAAATTTTGGTAACTTTTTGGTAGCTGTGGTAGACTAAATGACTGGTAAAAAAATAATAATATCTTTCATTTGAAGAACTAGTATTTGGGAAGAAGAAAAACCAAACTGATAAAGGATCGTCCAAAAAGCTAAGAATTGTTCCAGGAGGAGTACAACACACAGAAATAAATGAGCCACAAAAGATTTTTTTGTTGTTGTTAGAATATATTGTAGAGGACTATCTTGAAAAATACTATTGTTTTCCCTTATTCTTCTAACCTATAATGCAGCTTTTATCTCAGAAAAATTATTTCACTTGGGAAACTACTATTTATGTTTGCCTGTTCTTTGGTTCCAGTTATTCTAGCACTCCAGGTCATATATTTGAGCAACTCAAAGTCTCAGAACAACATGTTGGTGCACAAGTAGTCTGGTATCAGTATCTTCTCTGGGACAAACAGACTATTAGTCCTTTGTGAGCATAGTGAACGCTCAGATCAGCTGCAGAATGCTATTTCAAACCCTGGAATCAGAAACTGTGCCAAGAAGAGTCAAGTCTTTGTTGGGTGTCACTTATAGCTGGTTACTGCTTTGCTATAAACATCTACTGGACAAAACTCTCAGTTATACTTACTGTCTTTTCTTTCATATGTATTTCATGTTTGTACTCACTGGATTATCTAATCTCTCTATGGCAGGCCACAGAATTTCACCTGGTTATGTCCAAACTGAGCCCAATATCTTGTGTTGTAAGCAAAACAAAAAAATACAATGAGACAACGCTCTAATTCTAAGTAAGTTAAGTAACAAGCAGTTACTTTTATCTACTTGTCCATCTTTTGTGAGACAGTATGCAAGAAACAGAAACAGAAGATCTGAATGTGAAGAAAACGAAACAATGCTGTTGGTATATTGGTGACTCCAGAGCCCAGAACATTGCATTTCTCTCTCAAAAGTCTCCACACAACTGCAGCACTGCTCACATAGGCCTGTCTATGGTAAGAAAACAGTCGCTTTGCAAAGCCTCAGAACAAGGGTAAGCGCTGGTGCAGTCTCTCTTTGAATTCTTTTGATGGTATCCACCATCTGGGGTTTACACCAGAATAGCTATATGCGTGTAATTACACTAACATACATTTTGTACAGAGACAGAGTTCTTTTCAGTTAGAGGAACAAAATCCCAAATTGCTCTTAGGTAACACTTAAAATTCTGCATGGGCTCCCTGCTGATGGAAGCGCACAGCAAAGACAGTCAGCAGCAGCAGAGCTGTGCTTCATTACAAGTTTCTATTAGTGTGCCTGCCTGTCAGCCGTCGTGTTTCCCTTTTGCTTGGCATTTCAGCTAAAGTATCTAATGAATCATAAGTCACTGTAATAGGATCAGCAAAAGGCAACCAGTTGCAGGCTCCACCTTAATCCCCACAAATTAAGAATTCAGTAACAGGAGAAATGCATCTATTTTCAGCATTGCTTCCCAAGACACTGTATAAGTCTCAGAGCATCAATTGCCTGTGTACCTGCTCCGAAGAGGAAGATGTGGAAAGTGTTATAAATACCCAGAACAGCCTGAAACTCACTCACTCTGCTATGTTCAGATAGCCACACGATGCCACTGCATGAAGAGGGGTCCAGCCCTCGTTATCTTGCTGGTTCACATTGGCTCCATTTTCTACAAGGAACTTCACCATGTCCAGGTTCTCATCTATACAGGCCTGAGGGAGAAGGGGAGGGAGGACATTCAGGGGAGGGAAGGATTGAAGAGAAAAAGGAAGGGAAAGAAAAAAAAAAAGTGTTGGTGTTAAATCAAGTGTACAACCTCAATTTGCAGTTTATTGGCAGCAGGTAATTCCTGGGCTGAGATTCCCACACCAAGAGCTAGCACACCTTAAAACTTAAGGTAGCATGAGGTTGGGAACTAAAATAAATTAATTTCAGGACTTTCAAAAATTAATTGTAACTCAGAGAGTTCCCAGGTGGACAACCTCTACATTTGCTCAAGCCTCACTTCTCACCAATTGATCTGTTTCCTGCCTCTCTCCCACACTGTTATCTCCCTGGAGCGGGGACACACTGTAAAATGATATATCTGTATTAGTTTTAGGTATGGCATCAAATTCCTCTAAGCAAGGCAAGCTATGTATTTATTTAGATTACATTGTTCCCTCAAAATTTCAATGAAATAATGTCATAACAATGAATGAAATGAGATATCACTAGTGGTAGCGATGAGCAGGGAAAGCATGAGCTCAAGAAGCCTGACTAAAGCAGACCATCTGTATACTGGATGTTGCCCTTTTACAGACGTAATCACAGCAAAAGCAGAATTTGACAGAAGTGAATAACTTCTTTATTCAGCAGTATTTATTAATTTTCCTGAGTATAACAAAGTACAACTTTCCCTGTTAGCTCTACAGACCCTGTGAGCTATTGAATAGAACGACAACCTTTTATTAGCTGCTGTATGAATTCCAGAGCCTGTATTTAGAGAGACCTGCTAGCTTTGAAGTTGTCAGAAGAAAACCTAGCTAGATTTTCAAGTCTCAGCGCTTCTGGTGGGTGGAATTCCTCCTTCCTCAAATTCCTGGCTACAGCACGTTCTGCATTGCATTTACAGTTCACTGGAGGCTGCTATTTAAGGATGAGCTGGCAATTTAATACATATGTCCAAATGCATGTGCCTCAGCTGAGAAGCACCAAGCATGACTGGGAGGCAAAAGGACTGGCTTTTACAGCGTGTCCATCTACAGGCAGAAACCTAGGTCCTCATTACTAAAGAGGGAATCAGCTTGGTTGAAATTCCTCCAAAATCACAGTACTCGATTCTTTTATATAGCTTGATGTGGGCACATCTATCAGTTACGGCAGTCAGATGACTTCTGGATAATCATTCTTCTAAAATGAGCAACACTGACTATCCATTCCTACCCTAGCAAGTAATGAAAATGAGGAAATTGTCTTTAACCAACACCCCACTCTCTAGCCCCCGGTCCAGGAGACAATCCTGTATTATCTAACACATTCGTCTGTGTTGCATGGCTTATTTCAAAGGAGAGGCATGCCCTACACCAGGACATCCAACACTTGTTATTTCTACTGCAAGTGCAAATCCCAAACTAGCCTTTTACCCCACAAACACAAGTTACTCCTGTATTTGCTTGTTTCACAAGTAGCCGTGCAAAAGGCTACTTGTGAACTTTAAAAGCAAAAGCTTTCAAACCTCTTGCCTCTAAGGAAGCATGCTCCAGAAAACTAACTCCTAGTACAGTTACTTGTCAAATGCTGGAAAATGCAGAGTACATCTATGGTGCTAGGAAAGGATGCCCCGGGAGCGGAATCAAGCACCCAAGTCCAGACTGCACCTATGCTGAAGTGTTAGCGTGTTTCCTTGTTCTGTTTTAGACTAGTTTAATCTCTTTGCCAGAAAAGCACAAGCGTAATTCTAGAAATAGTTTACTTTAGGGACTGCTCCAAACCCGGAACAGATGAGACTGCCCCTGGGTTGGCTCCCTCCACCCTGCCCCAGTCCATCAACACTCTCCCACCCGCAGGCACGAAACAGCTTCATCCCGTAAACCCAGCTCTGGGGGACTTCCCTTAGATTATTTCAGGCACTAAAACTAGGAAAAAAACCATAACCCAAACAAAAAATATTGGGGACTGAAGAGCACCACACTGAGGTCGGAGGAGTGCCAGGTCCAAGCATGACAGGGTAAGACATGGTTAGGTCTGAGCAAAGTAGATGCAAACCAGGTTCTCCCACCAGCCTCAGGAGCAAGGTTTGTTCCTTCATCCTCATTTATTTAGATCATCTGGTCCAACCCCCTGGCTCAAAGCAGGGCTAAACCTGATGTTAGATCAGGTTGCTCAGGGCCTGCTCCAGCCAGTTTTTACTGTCTGCAAGGATGGAGACTCCACAGCTAGTCTAGGTCCCTGTCCCAGTGCTTCACCATCCTCTTGGTGGGTAATTTTTCTTACTATCTAACCAGGACTTTTCTTGCTGCAGCTTATGCCTCCTGCTGCAGTAGTGCAGATGTAGCCTCTAAGTCTCAGCAGGTGATGAGAGCAGGAAACACAAGCCAAATATTCCTACTGTACAGGGGAACTAATGTGTGCCCAATATGCACGTGATTAATTTTAAGACATATTCTAGAAGGTATACACTCCTGATTTCCATAATCCTGCAAACCATGCAAACAAATCTGTTAGTGGCTTACATCCATAACAATGCATTCAAATGCAGTAGGAAGGTAAAATGTGCAATGCACACAGAGGTGGACATGGATACACAGAGGAACATACTAATCCCTTTACCATTCAAGGAGCAATTTTTGGGGAATTCGTCTCTGAGCCTGCAAAACTGAGAGCGAATCTGTATTTTATTGCCACCCACATTTATTGTGATATACTTCAAGTTTTCCCCCAACACACCTCAAATAAATTACACTTGCCATCTTATTGATGAGTTATTTACATTTTGACTTGGGAACACAACTATTACATATCACTTTTTAAATAAAACTGACTTTATCTAAAAGCATATTGCTCTGAGAATAGCCAAGACAAGTTCACCCACACAGTGGTTTCTTTTGAGCTCAATCACTTCTGGCTGACTAAAGAATTATAGCCTCAAAGAATAATTTTATCAGTGTGGCTCTGACAAAGCAGCAAGGTAGCTGTTTCACGCCTGTGCATACTTAGTGCTGTGCTGTATTTGCATATTACCTGCAGTTTGAATGTAAATCTAAATTTAGACTCAAGAATGTCTCTATATTGTGAGCTTTGTATGTATTTGATAGAGAATTATATTTACATTGTTTATCATTTAAACCACCCCAATACACCCACTACATCTGCACATACTTGGAATCGGCCAAAAGAAAACACCAGTTCCTGGTCAAGCCACTGGATATACTGGACTCTAAAATTAAATATCTGTTTAGAGGCATAAAAGAGGGGCCCCCACCCCTTCTTTTAAATTTCTGCCTGTTATTGGCCTCGTTGTTCTGCTGGTTCCCGTCTTGCATGGTTCCTATGGAATGTATGCTAGAAACAGAAGGGATAATGGGATCAAACCCCACCTGTTCCTACACCGAAATCTGCAGTAATTTGACTCGCCTGGCTTCTGAAGAGATAAAATTATGACAAAGTGACAAAGCTACATGGGTGCTGACAACAGCAGGCATTCACTTGCTTCCCCAAGGGAACCATCATGCATTTCATGCTTGCTGTTTGCATTTGCCAGAAAGATAAAGTCAAGCACAAAGGTGTATTAAGTCCTTAATGGAGCAGCAAAGTATTCTTTAATATCTAAGAAAATAACCCTTACTCCACCCTTCTGCATTTACATATCATGAAAAACAGCGGTTCAAGTTATGTGATCAAGCAATGTGACGCTGCTTGACAAATATTTATTTTGGTATTAGTTAGTGACACATAAGAATAGAAATGAGCAGAGCTGAGTAACATGAACAGTTTTTTAAATGACTTGAGGCTGCGTTAACATTGGCAGGTATGACTTCTTGCCTGCCTCAAATATCGAAATGCAAGGATATTTTGCATTTTTATAATAGTACATAATATTAATTCTATTGGTCAAGATTTTAATAAGTGAGGTAGAGAAGGAGTTTCAGAAAATGGCATTTGACAAACAGAGGTACTGAATAACCCCTGTTCAGTTCTGAAAATCTCATCATTATCTCATGTAAGAAACTATCAGGCATAGGATTATTTGCATCATTTTTTAGTCAGACACCCTAAAAGAATACACTGCTTTTATCTTAATATGCTATGACATATTTAACACATCTTAGAGCAATAATTATGAGGCCAACAATTGGGATAATGAGTAAAACTGGTACTTTCTAAAGGTCTTAAACTTTAAGAACTTTAGAAAACTTATAAAAATTGTGCCAGATTAAATGGCAGCTTTTAGGGGTTGCAATATATTTCTGTGTATACTTTTAAAGTATTAACTGATTAACACTTATGTTATCACAGAATTCATACTTGCACACACATTAACGGTATTAATAGTTTCATACATGACATCATTTTACCAAGCTATAAATTAAAGAACAGAAATTCTTAATGTTTAGAAGTATCAGGGCACATGCTTGCCCACCTAAAATTTTTGAGAGCCTCGACTGCTGATACCCCTCCAGAAAATCTCTGCTGTATATTTTATTGTGCCTATCTGCCAAAATTAAGCACTGTGAAACACCACATAAGAAAAACACATTCACTGAGTTTCAGAGGGTAAAGTTCATCTTCTGGCTAAGCAAAATGGGTTACCTGAGGTTACTGGAGGAAGAAGAGGACAAAGAGGAAGTAAAAGGGGTAGATGTGTCCTCCTTTAAGTACTATTAATCCTCCAACCTTAAATTTAGGAGAGTGGATAAGTTTAGTAACCCGAGAGGATCTACCGCTATGCAAAGTTCTCCTCTTTTATTTGATACAGTGTTCCTTGGGAACATTGTAAGAATAACTTACATTGGACAGTAATATTACAAAGCAGACACCTGCCCCTCCAACCCCCAAAGGGAGGAAAGAAAGTCAAAAAAAGTTGGTTGAGAAGTAACATTACCTTTTCAGTGGGTACTTATTTAATGTGAGGAAATACTCCCTCTCCTAAATTGCCCTTGAAATTTGCTTTGCATAGAGAAAAATACATATACAGATAGGCTTAGTTCTTTCAATTTTAGGCACTGCTAACCCTCAGCTGCTTGGTTACATGTGCAGAAGAGGCTAAAAGCAAGGTTAACTACAGAGTGCAGCATTTTTGTCTCTAAATTTTTAATTCCTTCTTTATCTTCTTTCTCTGTAAAAGATATAACACAACCTTCAAGGCGATGCGATAGGGTGGGAGTATGCAGTGACTATCTTTCCCTCTAATCAGAGATCTTCAGCAGGCTAATCTCTTGCCATCCTTGTATTTTTCTTGGCAGCTGGTTAGCTCCAAGTGCTTCTGGAACGGCACTAATGTATTACAGTTTTAGCAGTCTTTGATGCAAACTGCATCCAGTGCCCAGAATTACCCACTAACCGTTCAAAGAAAGTTGGCTCATATGATTTAAATCCCAGGCATCACTGGGCAAGTCTCCATCCACAGCTCATGGTGTTCCTTCAGCTCCTGGCAGGGGACCAGCATTTAGCAGTTTTTCCATAGGGAGGAAGTGCTCAGTTTCTAAAATTTGCAGATATGGCATATTAGCTTCCCCCTCTTAGATAACAGGTGTAGTCCTTTACAGCCAGGGACACTCACTGCATTTATTTTTTTTTTTTGCCAGTAGCTATTGCCAAGGCATTCTTCTTTCAAGCATGAAGTTTACATTACAATAACAAAACAGGGGACACCAGGAAACGTTTCAGAACAACTCTCAAAACTCTGCTCGTCTGGCAAGGCTTGTTCAACAACCAGACAAAATCTGATCTTTATCTTTAATGAAACCTCATTATTATAATAGTATTGTTAGTGTTTGCTCCTTCCTCAGAGCATACAGAACACACAAGCATCGTCCAATTTCTGATGAGTATCAGCAACACAACAGCTCCAACTGCCTGCCAAGGTTTTTGGTTTGCATATCTCCTGGGCATCCCCCACAGGACAGAGATAGGAAGATCAGGGAGTAACAGGAGCCAGATGGGATGAAACTGAAGGGTTCAGAGGACCAAGAATCGAGCTCTAACATGGTGTAAACAGCATAATACTGCTTAATTTCTAGGAGGTGCATGACATTTTGCAAACCCCCAGCCTATGACTGGTGTTACATTCCCACTATATACAAGACAGCAGGGAGGAGAGCAACTAAACCACCTGACAAATTCCTCAGAAATTGCTCAGGATCAGCTGAGTGAAGAAAAAACCCCCACCTTTTTGCCTCTACATGGAGAAAGTCGGATGGTTACAAACCCAGAAGAACAGAGAAACTGTGGCAATAATTGCACATCAGCAGTGCTGTCACAGGCACCCACATTAAGGCAACGGTCTTCTCCACAACTTACCCAGTATTGTGGTAGTTCAACATAAATACATGAACAACATTCAGTGCAACTGTTTTCAGGCAGAACAGCTCTTGTCAGCATTTCAGCTTTACATTTCAGCATTACAGGTCCTTAGGGGCACAGGCACTTCAGCTGCCATCTACCCGCACAACTTGGTAGCACTGCGTACCACAGCACATCTAACAAGGGTGAACTTGGCTGAGAGCATATTGCATTTCTAAATGCAGCCCCATTGAGTAAATATTTAGTTTACAAACAGTATGTCACATCACCCAGTGTCATATGATCATGTAATAAAATAGCAGCAGTGTGCATACAAGAGCTTGAAATCAAAGTCAGCCAAGAAACCTGTAATAAAGGCTGTGGTTTTAATTTTCGTTATATTTAATTCCCTGGTGCTCCCCCCTTGGTTGGTCAGGATTTAAGAGAGAGAACCTATGCATTTTCTCAAGGCAGAGGAAAGATGCAAGAAGGGAAAAGAAGAAAGGGCTACATGCTTGGCTTCTGTGTTACATGTTTCTACTATGAATACATCAGTCTTGTGACAGAACCCTGTCTTGGTGACTCCTCTGTGCAGAAGAGTGAAAACCTTGTAATCCTACCGTGTCGGATTCTCGGGTAGCAATCCTCATGGTTCCCACATAGAAATCATATTTGGCAGCTCCACTTGTCACACCTAAATACAACACGTAAACTAGCTAGTTGGACACATGCCAGCTTTTTTAATCGAGTATTAGAGACGTCAGGCCAGTAGAGGCCATGCTTCACCTCTTCTTAATTACTCTAGTATTCATCTCTTGAGCCTCCCAGGAATATGGTACCTTTTGGCCTGTGCAAAATGCTGCTGTAAAATCAGATTGCTCATGAAACCCCCATTACTAATTCTTTTACCAGCTTCTCCTCCAGTCCGGAAATCAAGTGTTGATACCATCTTCAAAGCTCTTTATACATCCAGACCTCCCCTGACATGGTTTGTCTCCCTCTGTTCCATCACTGATCCCAATTTCTGTAACTCTTAAGTCAAAGTATTAACAAACAACTCTGAGATTCTGCCATACCACCCTATGGTGAAACAGTTAATATTTTAGACAATGAGATCCTCAGAGCAGGGACCATCTGCAATTGTTTAAAGAGCACCCAGCTCTCAGTGCCAGTCAGGTAACGAACAGCAACATACATACCATTGAATCACTGCAGTTGGAAGGGTCCTCAGGAGACTTATAGTCTAATGCCTCCTGCTCAAGGCAGGGTCTACAGTGAATTCTCACCAGCTTTCCAGGCTGTGGATGTGCATGTGTATGATATGTATGCGTGTGCATATATCTACATATATACAAACACAGACACTCATATTTATTCTTTGTAAATCTAGGGAACTTTACAATGGTGGGGAAGGACTAGTATACACAGATGTGTCATGTGTCTGCAGCCATTCTGATCCAGAACTGATTCACCTCCATTGCTCAGATGCTTTATTTGCCCAAGCCTCTAGTTTTCTCCTCCCAAATGATGTTCTCATGCTAGAAACCTGACCTAGACTCATTTGGGTTGCAGAGGCTGCACCACCCATGAGCTACAAAAGATTCTGCATTAGATATGGGGCGACAAAAGTGGGTTTTGTTCATAAAAACCAAGCACACCCTTTCCTAGCACTACCAGTGGGACCGTTTTTGACAAGATTGGACAGATCCACATCACACTCAAACTGATTAAAAGGTTTTCTTTGGGCTTAATGAAGAACCAGAGAGTTACTGCAGTGACTAAACTAAACTAAACTAAGAGCAGAACTTTCTCTATGTGCATGCAAATGCAGTCTTGAATTCAACCTGAGACCCCCACAACAGCTTAAGTAGGTTTAAGTCCAGGTTGCCAGTGTCCCTCCTGGCCCAGCCATATGTTTCCACACCTTGCCTTGCACAAGATTTATTTCATCCACATTTTCAAAGTGTAAAGAAACAGATGTACCCAGAGGGTGTTGCCTGTCTAAGCTAGGTGGGATGTATTACCCTCACAGTACCTGTCGTTTCCCACTGCCTACAGACCAGCATAAACCCATTTACAACAGGATGAGATGAATCCCATCCTCAATGACTTACCAGCAGTCACATGAGAAACCTCCAAGAGCTACGATTTACCAGGTTGCTCCTTAACATGAGGCTTGAGATGGTTTTCTTTACTACAACCTTATGCTATATGATTAGTGCAACTAGAGCTTTTTGAGGACTTTTAGAAATGGTTAAAGAGTTACTGCAATCCAGAGGATGACATTGATACCAGCAGCAACATTAACTGTTAATACACTGGGCTTTAAGAATTAGCAGGCCAGTTAAGTCATGCTGTCACAACACATAGGTCACAGTCAAAGGGATTAAATGACAAGACTTACTTCTCTACTGTTCTCCTGTCATAAGTCTAAAACATATGGAACAAGATTAGCTGGGAGATGAAGGGAGTCAATCACCCACTGAATGCAAAGTAAGAGTACATATATGATGTCAACATACGCTGCAAACCAGGCAGGGCTCCACGAACAAAGGCAAGCCCGATGACAGCTGAACAGCATCAGGGTTAAATCTGGGAACACAGAGAAAGGAGTTCACAGAAAACAAAGAGAAAAGCACTCCCAAAATAGCCTTGCAACTGTCACCACTAGCGATTGTCAGCACTGGAAGGTATGACCTTGCCATTGTGTCTCACGATCACAGCTCTACTCTTAAGGGGGCATTTGTCAGAACCGGCACTACCAAAAATTCCACTTCCAAGTGATCCTATATCTCCAGCAGCAGAGATTACACTTGTCAGTGATTTTGGGAACAACAAACAGCTCCTACTGTTGCTCCTGCAAAACCACAGAGCTTCTGTACCTTCCCTTCTTTCTTCTCAGCCCTGGTTTCAGGGTGTCCTTATGGCTATGATATCCTGCACAGGCACTTCTGTACCATGAACCCAGTTTTAAAACCTTCATGCTTTAAAATCCTTGTGCAAATCTAATTCTGACACAATTGTATTAGAACCAGCAGGAAGCGGTAAATTCTGTTTTAAAGAGAGCAGGGAGAAAGGGAGGGAAATTAGATTAAAAGGGTATTATTATTCATTTTCTCATCTGATTAATTAGCTATGTTGCTTCATTTTTTAACAGCAGTTGAGTCATACTTCTCATGTAAGCAGGAAAAGAGATATGGATTATGTCAGATTTTTCCATTGGAAAAAAAACCCCAACAACTAGAAGTGCTTGGCAGTATCCATGCCAATCATCAAAAGAAACCAACAACAAATCTCTTAGAATGATTAGCACAACAAAAAACCCAGTAGAGCACAAGGGAAGAGAGGAATACGTGCAAAGGCATAATTATTTCATGAACGTAGCATTTTCAAGATGAAATAGCAGCACGAAATGTCAGGTGGAGAACTGCTTTGAACAGACGACATATTTTAAAACTCTCCACGCCTTCATATATACACTGGGGACATCAACTTATTTAAAAGGAGGTAGATGTAAATATCTACTGCACTAGACTATAGATGGCTTAGCTAAATGTCTGTGAAATTCTTTATAATTATCAGGACTTCTGCTTTAGCTATTGCAGCCATAATATTGCCAGTGAATGCCGAAGCACCACGCTTCACTTCACCACTGGCTGGTACATTATCTGCTTTCACTGAGGTAGCCCTCGGCATGCCAAAGCTTCCAACTCTGCTTCTTTAGGATAAACAGGAGCCACCACTGTAAAGAAAGAGATGGTCAGTTGGACACTCACACACTCTGTGTTACCGAAATGGGAAGAAAATGGGAAAAAAGCTAAATTGCCCTGCTTTTACTTCTGCTAAGATGATAGGCATAGGCATGCAGGATTGCCATCTTTTTGCCCCTCATTTAACATTTCTAATCAAATAGCATTTTGGCAAATCTAGGAAGATCAGCAAGGACCACAGATAGAAGTATTTCACTATGCAAAGAGCAACAAGGATCAACCCCTTATGCCAACCCCTCCAGCCTCATATTATTTGTGCTCCCATGTGTCCAGCAACCTACACTTAATTCACCTCTCATTCAAACAGGACCCAAAACAGTGATTTTCCACTTCCACAGTGCTTTTCTTCTGCAGTCGATGGACTGGTTTGCCATTTGCATTCACAGACCAGAACGCATAGCTCTAAACCAGATACAGGCCACGTGGGACTGACTTTAAAATCCAATCTAGATTATCATTTTACTCCCTTCCTTTTCATCATCTTCATCCTCCTAATTCCAACATGATTTTTAATACCCATTATTTCAACAGCAGTTGGAGGCTAATACGTTGTACCATCTGAGAAGAGCTTGAAATGAGTCCAGTACTTGATCAACTGCCAACACTAAAAATAGTCTTTCTGTCACTAAAAAGCAGGGACTGCCAGTTTTCTAATGGTGTAGAGCAGCATTAGCTTTTCAAGTCTCACCAGTTTAGTCATTCTGACCACTAAGTATGTCATTTCTCTCCCACTCAGCCAGAGCTCTCTGGCACTGGATCAAGACAGCATATATAAAATCCTGCCCTTAAATTACTGAAATTTTAGTTCCTGCCTGAAATAACTCTACATTTCATAATTAGAAAGCTCACAAGCATTTCACTCCTGTGTGGAAAACGGAAATGTAGCTACTGCAGGTTTGCTTAGCAAAGAAATGTTCTGCTAACAACCCCCTTGTTCTTCAGCTCTACAGGTGCTACACCAGTCATAACACTGTACCTATTTAACGCAGTTCCTAAAGGCGCTTTTAAAATGCAAGCAAAATATATATGTGGTTTCTGCCATCAGCTATATTACATAAACATATTCTAAATTTCCAAGATGCAACCTTAGATTAGCTTCAGCCAAACTAATGTGGTCTCCTGCAGCCCAGGGCTGACACTCACCCCATTGTCTTGAATGGCCACTGGAGGTTGCAGAGCAGCATATGGCGGCCAATGCCAAATGAAGACTAACCTTGTCAATAATGGGGGGGGGGAGGGGGGGGAGGGGGGAAATCACTTTTCAGCCCACTAGGCAAGGTTACTCCACTCACACCATACCTGCTAGAAGGGTGAGATGGGTTAGGAAGGCATGGCAAGGCCACTCCGTGCTCCAGCAAACAATCCTCTATGGGAAGAGTCTCTCTAGGTCTTCTTCTAACTGGTCAGAGACATGAAAAAACAGCTGCAAATGACTTGAGCTCCAACTTGGCAAACTAAAGATGAGACCTGGGTTACCTAACTATAGACCTCAAAGACAGAGAAATCTCTGCTGGTCACTTCAGGCTTCCTTTAGTCTCTCCCATGGTAGGATTTTGCAGCAGGGTCTGCTGGCTGAAGCCAGGGCTGCCTTCATCCTGCCCTGTCTTACACCTGGTCAGCAGACCCTCTCCCCAGGCAAGGGGCACTGATGCTCATTTGATACTCCACTAAACAGATCCAGGAGCTAAACCGGCTCACAGTGGGACCGGACAAGCACTTACACTGATAGGAAAAGCATATGACAAGAGCAGCAGGAAGGGCAGGACTGAGATAGTCTTAAGCTGCCACATAACCATTCACTTGGACGTCTTGCTTATGTCAGGACAGACAGCTCACGCCGCATAAGGCCCAGGGAAAAACTTGTTTTGTCAACAGAGAAAGCAAAAAAGTCACTCCAGGGCTAGTATTGCTTTCACAGAAATTGGCTCTTCCTTACACACAGCAAAGCTCGCACAGGGGAAGTACCATGAGCTCCTGCAAATACCAAGAAGTGCCCAATTAGCACTAAGGGTGAAGATGATGAAAACAGTAGCTATATGCAGAAACACATCAGCACAACTGCAAATAAGAAAGAGGAGATTTCTTTGGTGGATTCATAGACAGTTTATTCAGAAGCAGAACACTAGGCCCTTGGTTTCCACACACATCATTGTCTTGCAGCCACATCAGTTTTGTTTCAAGATCTCAATCTCACCTTTGTGGCCAGAAAAAAAAAAAAAAAAAAAAAAAGATGGTTTATAAAAAGAAAAACATACACTCAATAATTCTACTTATTCATTCTCATTGCCAGTGCTGCAGTGCCTGGAAAAATTTAAATTTTCTTCTTTGCAGTTGTAGATTCAGGTGGCTAAATACTCTCTAATTATCAGCCCTGTGTGCTCCTAGGGGCTCAGCAAAAATCATCGCTAGACAGATATTCAGCAGCTTGCTCAGTCATTTTCCAGTCCAGGTAAGTGTCTTTGTTGGTTTGGGGTTTTTTTAATCCTGTGACAAACAAACTAAAGCAAATCTCAGCATGGCCACCAGTAACAAAATCATTCACTGATGCCTTCTGAGCATATCACCCTCATACTGCCATCAGCAGTCCAAGCAGAGGTCAGGGACTGTCCTTTGGGGATGCCCATGGGAAAAGAGAGGTGGTGGCAAATATGGTACTGAGAACAAGCGATCTATTTAAGAAAATTACATGTAGAATAAGTTCATTGAGAAGGCACAAGTGCTGCTTGATAGTTCTTTGCTAGACCCTTGCACAGATGCTTTCATAGAGTAACTGAGCACTGTAAGTGTATTAAGGATGCTGCCATGCACTGAACTCTTGTCAAAGCATGACGCCAGATAAGTTGCTAGTTTGAAAGATGGACACAACTAAGGTGTCTACTTTCCCCAGTGACACTAATGACGTTTTCAGTCTAATCAAGAACTGTGGTCTCTGTGATCAAAGAAATACAGACCTGATGCAAACTTTTATGTTTTCATAAGAGTAAACCCAGCTACTTGCTCCAACACCATGCACATGCCCTGAATGGTTTAGATACTGGCAGCCCAGTGTGAACTGCTGATTGAGTGCTCTGTCAGGACTTTTAAAGTGTCACACAGCCCTGGCTAGCAGGTGCCGAAAAAAGGACGTAGCCAGAAATGGACACAGCAAAGGGAGGAGTGGTGGGGGAGAGCAAGCTCTCCACTTCTGTAACTACCATTTACAGAAGCAGCAGCCAGGCAGACTGACTAGGCTTACAGGTGAACTACAGCAATTACTCATCCTTAAAATAAAACAAGACCTGGTGCAAGTGCAGCTAGAGGATGGTGATTTCCATGTTTATTGCACTGTGTCACCTGTGCATTAGTCTGCCTTGCAGGTGGGTGGCACCAGCCAATCCTCAGAAACAAAGTACCATAACCTGCATGGTGAACAGGAGAAATTTAGGAGAGGGCAAGGTTTGCTGACAAAGCCCAGTTGCCAGAGCCATGAAACAGTCTCACTTCTGAGTGGATCACCCCATTTCTGCTGAAGAGAGAAGAGAAGCAAAGAGCATCATGCAGGACAACTTTCAGAGGTATCACAATGCAGCCCCATCTCCGTGCCAGCTGTGAAGGAAGAGGAAGACCTCACAGAAGGAAGCAGTGAGCTGATGGTTGGGAGAACAATCCTCCCGAGCAGATGGGTCTGTCTCGCTGGGAACATGACTGCATGTCCTCAAGACCATGGACACATTCCTGGTTGCGGGGTGGGTTCCCAGCTTGAAGCAAGAGCTAGGCCATGAGCAAGTGATTTCCTGATCAGGCATACAGACAGATGGGTGTGATAACCAGGAACTGTGTGATGACTTGCCTGCTGGAGGCATGACAGACACACAGCCAGAAAGGCTCTGGAAACAAAATGGCTCATGTTAGAAAGTTGGACAGCAGTACTTCTTGGGTATTGCTCTTGGAAATCATGTCATCACTATGTGTAGGACCAGACAAATGGACAAGCAGCAAGTGCCTCAGTGTATGGCCGAGAAGATGGAAAGCAAGAGTCACTGGGAAGTGAGGAAACTCCTGCAATAGAGAAAGGGAGAGATCTTACCAAACCCAAAAAGAACCAAGCTGCTGGTGCTTACATTAGCAGATGGTATAATACAGAATAGCAGATGCATGGGAAATTGTGATATTTTGGAAAAGAGCCACCAAGACTTTTACAGAGGGAAGTCATATGACAGCAAGCCGCTGGGGTCCTTCAAAGGGTAAATAAGCACAAAAGCAAGGGGGATCCAAGTGATACAATCCACAGAGACTTCCTAAAGGCTTCTCATCAGGTCCCTCACCAAGGCTCCTAAAGACACTGAATTACAGGGATAAGAGGGAAGATCCTTGCATGATTCAACATATTTTCATGATAGGGAGACCAGAATATGTGATAGAGTTTCCCCCTGGAGATCTTTGCAGAAATCTTTCCTGAGGTCTGTGCTGCCAAACGTACTAAATAAAGGATCTGGAAGAGGAGGCGATTAGTGAGGTGATAAAGTTTGCTGATGAAACTATTCAAGAGGGTAAATAAAAGGACAAACTTGAAGAATCTCACAATACTGAGCAACTGGTGATAAAATGGCAGATGAAATTTAATGCAGATAACTGCAGAATGAATCACAGGCAAAAAAATACACCTAATGTCATATAACAAAATGAAAGGCTCTGAGCTTATTACTGCCATTTAGGAAAAAGCTCTTAGGATTATAACAAATAGCTTTAGGAAAATATCAGCTCCAAGCTCAGAAATCAAAGCAAATTCTAGGAATTATTTGGAATGGAACAAAACAAAACAGAAACTATCATTAGGCCCCTATGTAATGGTGCACTCAATTTTCAGTATCATGAGAAATTCTATTTTCAAAAACTAAAAAAGATGTGGTAGACATGAATGGGACATGAATTAGAAAAAGATTATATTTAAAAAAGGGAAAAAAAAAACCACCAAAAAAAAAAGCAACCTTCCTCATTTTCCAAAAGCATTTCTTATGGATTTCTGTGGCATCACAAATATGGTTTATGCTATTTGTAGGGCACCACAGAAATAAACAATGCTTTGGGAAAAAAAAATCTGGCTAAAGAAGAATTAAAAAAAGATAAGAAGAGAACAAGTTGTAAAAGATTTGGGGAAAACAGGATGCTCACTCTACATCCACTCCACACTCTGCTGTAACCTCGATCCACTGCAGCTGTGCCAGCAGGGACTTGGTCTACGTAGGAAAGCACAGGATTCAGCACAGACTGCAAAACCTTGAGCCTGTGTAAACACTCATCTGAAAGTCTCATCAGCACAGACTAACAAGGCCCAGCTCTGTTCCTCCTGTTCAACAAAAATGTTGAAACAGATGACGTTTTACTGGTGTGAGATGAAACCAAAGTGGAGAAGGTGGAGAGCTCCAGGGACCAGAACCCAGAGCTCCAGGGACCAGAACCCAGACTCAAAGCATTCCTGACAAATGTTCTTACAACAAAGCATAACAGGGAAATTCCTACACTTAGGTGGGAGACATCTAAAGGCAAAACAAGGACAAAAAGGACACAGAATCAGAGTGGATCACTGACTAGATATCCACTCAAGACAGGCTGGGCTGAAAGCAGCCCAGCCACCATGCTGCTGTGTGACAGGTCTCATTCATGTGAGGGCAACTCTGCTCCTGCCAGGTCTCAGCCACTTCGGCCAACGCGCCACGCCAGCTCCGACAGCTCCCATGCTGCAGGGAGCACACTGCTTGCTTAGGGTCTTAACCTTTCAAAGCAACATTTACTAAATATATTGTTATAGCATTAATGATTTATACCATTACTTCTAATTTTGCTTTACCATCCCCTCATCTCTGTCCCCACTGGGTAATTAAGGCATGGTTGAATGACTCAGTGGGGTGCTGCTGAAGAAGAAAGCAAATCTCTTTCTGGAATACATTACAGACAACTGCTGTTAGTAAGGCCCTGAAGAAAATTATTCTTGGGCTGGAGAGATCTCCACTTAAGTTATCACACTCAAGTTGAAAGCAACATACTCCTAAGAAGCACAGAGGAGAACAACAAGGCTCACTGCAAGTTCAGAAGACATCAACTAGTTGGAAAGGTTAAATAAAACCAGCTTCACTGTATCTAGGTAAAAGAAAAAAATAATTTGAAGAGAACAGAGTCTTCCAGTAGTGGGAAGCCTGTTGTGAAAGGGAAAGAAATTGCAACCAGAGGAAAACAAAGAATTCAGTTTCATTTGGAAGAAAGCAGAATTGGGTCAAACACTGAGAAATGCTCCCTAACTGCTCCACTTGCCAGGCACTGGAGCAGACTCCAGGGGAGGTGCACACGAGCTCTTTGTGAAGATGTTTAGGAACGGATTAGTTAACTGTCTTTTGGAAAAAGCTCTGCTAAACCTGGTCATGCCTTAGTGCAGAGGACTGGACCAGAAGGTCTTCTGTTCTCTCTTCCAGCCCTGCAACTCTAACTCCACAACTGCAGCAGACTGCCCTCACCGCTGAGACAGCACAGACTGGTCCTTCTCAGACGGGTCTGAGAAAGAGCAAATGACAAAAAGCCAAACAAATGGTATAGGGAGAGATGCAGCTTTCAGCATCATACAACAGAAGAACTATCAAAGCACTGCTCAAAGAAGCCAAAGGATTAGGAAAGCAGTTTAGATAGACTGGAGAAGGGGTGAGTGGTTAGCGTAACTGAGACCAGGCCATAGCAACAAATAAATAAATAAAAAAAGAGCTGGTAGCTTTGTCAACAACAGGTATCCCCAAATCTCCATGACTCTGAGGGTTTCATCACCATAACACTGTATTTTAAGAGATAACCCTGGAATCAGATTACATTAAAAGGTCTTATTTTCCCTAATGCAGCAGTTCTTGTTTTGGACAGGACTTGCATTTTTAAGTCACTTAGCACAATGTACAGGAAACTGGGCATAATGTCAGCACATGGATTCCCTCCCAATGACTACAATCAAATCTTTGTTCCTTGTTCAGTTTGTGCAATGCTGAACAATTTTCTTAAAGATTAACAGCACCTAAACTAAATGGAAAAGAATGGATTTTGTGGACTGACTGAGTTGTAGACTGAAGACAAGCCAATACTCGAAATAGCTATAAGACAATATTTGGCCATAAGCGTAGGGCTCCTTCTATAGCAGCTATTAATAAGGGATCAAAAATAACTCATGCAATATGCTCTGAGGTTTAAACCTTGGCTCTGTTGGCATACAGGTTGGCACGGTCCTGAAGTCTCTCATCAAGAGACAGACAAATTTACCACTTATCTTTTTCAGCGTGAGGGAATGCTTGTTCAGAATAACTCCAGTGATATCAATTTAAAAGACAAACCATTTAAGGCTGCGAAGGTCAAATTCTGCTTGTCAGTCATCCAAGAAAGAAAAGAAAAGCTAGTGCAAACCATTAAGTAAAGATGAAATCCATCCTTTAGAAGAATACCTAGTTACTGTGTTCAGTCAGATATATTAGTTAAGGCTGCTGCAAGCCAGGAGTAGAAAAAGGCTCAAAAACTTGTGGATTAGCAAGGTGATATCCCATACATATACATATTCTTCTAGCTTAGAGGTCGCTACGAAGTGTAATCTTCACGCCACTGCAGCAAGTTACCCAAAAATTCAATAAAATTGCCTATTAAATATAAAGCATAACTGCCCACCATTTATGCAATATAGTATTACTTAGACTTCTAAAAATTGCTGATTTTCATAGAATCATAGAATGGTTTGGGTTGGAAGGGACCTTAAAGATCATCTAGTTCTAAACCCCCTGCCATGGGCAGGGACATCTTCCACTAGACCAGGTTGCTCAAAGCCCCATCCAACCTGGCCAATTTTAATTTTAAAACTATTGCTTTAACATTTGAGAAGGTATTTGGCCTTATTAATTTTCCCCTATCTTATTTCTCTACTTGACTCTAATCTGTAATAAATAATGCCTTTTTAATTATTCTTTATATCATAGAGGGAACCTTCCAGCCACACTATCCTAGAGTCTGGCAATCTGTAGCTTAACTTACAGAGTTAGAATTTATACCCATCAAGCAGTTTCCGAACATATCTAAGCTTTTGGCATGAACTATGTCCAAAAGCAGTTAGTTCCACAGTTGAATTTTACACTGGATGAAAAAATATTTGTTTTCAAACTCCAATGTCCTTTTAATTCTTCCTTGGGGGGAAAAGCAAACATTCCTAATCACATCTAACATGTAATTTTGGATACCTCTATGATATCTGTGCTTGTGGCTTTCCACCAGTCATTAAGAATCATAGACAGTTTTGATCTTTCCTTGTATGGAAACTACTCCATGACTTTGATCACCTTGCTGTTATTTCCGGTATCTTTCTATTGACTACATTTTTTTTTTTTTTTGAGATGGTAGTAAGAGGACTGTACATACTAATCTACAGATGGGGCAACATGAACTTATACTGGCTTTATGACTTCTACTTTATTTATTCCTTAATAATTCCTAATGTTTGATTTGCTTTTTTACCCACTGCAGTACTTCTATGCTATCACATTAAATCCCCAGAAAACCTCTTCCAGTCTGTAACAGCTGGATCGGAATCCACTGTTTCCCCATAAATATTACTTCCCATTTACCGACCAAATTTTGCCAGCGATTTTATCAGCAAATTAGCCAGTATTGTGAAACCCTTCACTGCCAGCTTTCATTTTATTATCCTGAATATGCAGCACCATCAACAAACTGTAACCTCACTCTTGATTCCCTTTTCCATCTCACATATGGGTGTGCAGAGCAGCACAGACTCCAGGGGAGATGCACAGGATAACTCCCGTTCCTCCTGTAAACTGATCTTTTATTCCTAGCCTTTGTTTTATCTCTTTCAGACAGTAATTAATCAATTATAAGATCTCTTTTTACTTCACAACAGCTTTGTTTCTTAGAGCTTCCATAGAGGGACCTTGTCAAAGGCCTTTTGGAAACCCAAACATACCACCTCAACCAGATTTCTCCTCTCCACATGCTTGTTGACTCCTTTGGGTTTATCATTTCCCAGCTGCTTCTTGGAGTCCTTTCTGGAAACTAGCACCACATGGAGAACTGTCACTTCCCATTGACATGGTCCTGCTGCAGGGATGGTCCTCTGGTAGTTGGTTTAAGTGGTATGTTATACACAATGGATAATAGCTTAGTGACTTCATATGCCAGTTCCTTCTGAACAAATACCAGCTGATGCTGAACACCCAACACTTTTCATTTGTCTGAGCAGTTCTGGAACCTCTTCTGTCAATACTGCAGCTTGATAAAGCTCAGAAAGCTTAATTTTTATTTTTTATTTTACAAGAGCTTTCTACAGGAAAGACTGAAGGCAGGCAGACGCAGTATTGCTGAGAAGCAATACAAAACTGTTCAGCACACAATGGCAAAAACTGGGACAGATTTGTCATTTGAAACTATTTAGTTGAGCTGTATCCAAGACTCAGACTCTCCCAATACTCCCCAGATAAAAAATGATACTGTGTGCTCCCTGAACACAGCATATATTTATTACCGTGGTTTATGATAGAGAGGAGAAAGCACACAGGTCACCCCATATAAAAGATGATATGTCACAAGGAACAATGTATCATTCTTTCAATTTTGAAATAATTAGGATTTAAATTCCACTAAATCATCACTTTTCAATTTTCTTTATTGCAAGTCCCCCTGTTCCATAGATACAATATGCAGAAGTTTGCATAAGTTCTATTTGTCTGCAAATACATTCGCCCTCATGCGCCCACCTCTCTAAATATATTCCACCTTCCAGTTCCATGTATAAGAGGAGAGACTGAGGAACATATGTGTGAACAGGGAAGGGATGCAAACTCTAGGAGGAGAGGTGCAGATAATCTTAGCTGAAAGTTGGAAGGCTTATGTATTGAGTCTTTCCGCAGAGGTCTAACACACCCAGTATCTAAGATGCAACTCACCTCACACTGGGAACAGACCTTGGATGAAAAGTACAGCCTCTGAGGAGCTGCAGGGGACTTGTACTGCCTTTCAGCTTTCCCCTCAAATTAATTAGACTGAGAGAAGCTAAGTGACAGAGGGTCTGGGAAACAAATGGCAAGCAACATGGGAACTAGAGACAAGCTCAATAGCTCCAGGGCAGTCCAAACCCCTGAAGTGGCACCTTTGGTCCAGAAAGCGTCCAGCAGCACACACACCTAGGGGATACAGGAGCAGCCAGCACACTGTAGAACTGCCCAGGAACAGCAAACAGGAGTCAGATCCCACCCAGGACTCGAAAGGAATACAGAGCAACAAGTTGTCAAACAGTGCTTTTTCCTCACCGGTTCCTTCTCCTCTTAGCCAGAGGCTGTTCAGCTTGGTCCAAGGGAGGGATTTAGGCTGTCAAAACTGGCTCTCCCCTCACTGCCCTGGCTTGCAGAAAGCCTGGTCTACAAATCACAGGAGCTGTTTAGTCCTACCCACCAGCCAGGTTTCCTCACATGCTGGCAGGAGCAGTGCTTTGCCTGCATGAAGGTTTGGCACTTAAAGCTGCTTCTTAAACCCAGCTCCCCAGGGTAGCATATCTGTCTGCTGGGCACAGGCTGAGTATATGGGGCTGAACAGCCCTGTCTGACTCTTCACAAGTTCGCGTGGGTGCTAAGGTTAAGGAAAGCTGGACCTTAAGACATTCTTTTTGCAAGGACACAAGCTTGCTGCAAGGACACAAGCTTGCCCTGCTAGCTTGTGGCTGCTCACTCCTGCAGTTGATCCACAGGGACCAAGTAGCCATCACTCATGGGCTGCTTGCAACAGCTACAGCTACTCATGCCCCTCCACAGAGCCCAATCTCTATCCTAGTGCCTCCTGCCCCCCCCTTTCCATACTCAGATGGCACTGAGCAACAGTTAATATTTGAAGTGCAGCAGTGATTAAATAGGTAGCTGGACTGAAAGTAAAAAGGGCTCCATTAAAGTGAACTCACAAGCCAAAAAGGATGGTTCAGCTTGCTTTATAGCATTTCCTACAGCATCAGCCATTCTGCACATGGGATCAGCATGAAGCATTCTTCAGCAATTGGAAGACAATTGCTAAGCCCATTAATAAAATTAAGGCAGCCAAGAAAGATAAGAGAATACCCCTAGCCTTAAGGGCCATTGATGTCTGTACTGCAAGATGGTTAAGAAGCGTTTACCAAAGTGGTAGTAAGAAACAGAAATCTACAGTCATCATCTCCCTTGGGAGATATTACCTGGCAGTACTACTTACTGCATGTCTACGCCTGATGAAAAGAGATCATGACATGCCTTAAAACTGAACTGGTGCTGACAGGTAAGCAGTTTTGAATCGTTGGTGAAGTAATTGTGCAAGTTTGCACCAAAAAGTAGGGAAGGCATTGCAGGTATGAGACGATAGCAATTGCTCACTAGCCATGTTCCTGCAAGACTGAACTCTGAAGAAATTAAGAGTCAAGTCAACTAGAAAGAACCCCTCCTATTTCCCTCCCGGCAGGGACCTCACCTTAAAACTTAAATGTTTTAGAAGGGGAAAAAAAAATAAAAATCAGGGAGATAAGGAAATCATGAAAACGCCCTGGAAATGTTTAGTTTGCTGTGCACAGGAGCATCTGATAGTTGCTGCAAAGAGCTAAGGGCAAGTAAGACTGAAGTTTCATGCAGTGCACACCACTACAGAAGCACTGCAGCTGAGGAGTCTGGTATGACAAGACTGGCACACATGTGAGAAGGAACGGACTAAGGACAGTTCCCAAGAAAAGCAGACTGGTCCTGCTAGCTACATTGTGCAGCGCCAGAGCCCCAACCCAGGGAATAAAGGGGAAGGAATGGCCATGGAACACTTTTGGGACCAGGCAGGATGCAGACACAGCTGAGAAGGGAGCTGGCTGATGTCACTGCAAAGTCACTGCCATCTTTCAAAGGTCATGGTGACAAAGGGAGGTTCCTGATGACATGCAAACACCACCCATCATGTAAGAAGGATCCAGGGAACTGTGGGCCTATCAGTCCCACCCTGGTCCCTGGAAAAGCTATGTAGTAAATCCTCCTGAAAGCTATTTCCAACTGCATGCAGGAGGTGGTGGTGACTGGAAACAGCCAGCATGGATTTACCAGTGGCAAGTCTTCGCTAACTCGATTGCCCCCCACAATAACAAGCTGGCTGGGTGGATGATGGGAGAGTGAGCATTGTACACCTTTGACGCCATCTCTGACAGTATTCTTAATAAGCAGATTGGCGAGACAGAAGCAGACTATAAGGCGATGGAAAATTGCCTAGAATATCAGGCTCAAAAGGTAATCAGCCACACAAAGTCCAGCTGGCAGCTGATTACCAGTGGCATCCCTAGGGTTGATACTGGGGCCAATACAATTCAATATCTTCATTAACAAACTTGATTAACACCAATTATGGGACAGAGAGCATTCTCAACAGGTTTGCAGATGATACCAAACTGGCTGGCATGGCTGGGGCAGGAGATCCTTCTCAGAGGGACCTACACAGGCTGGAGAAGTGGCCTGATGGAGCACTTGTGAAGGTCAACCAAGGCAAATGGAAAGTCCTGCGCCTGGGACAGAATAACTCCTTGCAGCAACACAGACTGGGGCAACTGGCTGTAAAGCAACTCTGTAGAAAAAGACCTGCCAAGTTCTCAGGGAGGCAGAGCAGACAGATGAGAGGCAGTCAAGATAACTGCTTTTACGGACTATCAATATAACTGTCTAGAAGAGACTCTGACACACAACATTGACTTTCTGCTTCTCAAAAGTCCTTGAAACAGCAATTTTGAACACAGCTTCTACCTTTCAAAGCTTGTGCATGGATTCCCCTAAAAGCTAACAAGACTGATGAGAATATCGGCACACAGTTGAGCTGGCTGGAGCATGGTGTAGTTCAGTCGGTTTCCCAAGAACATGGTGAAGAAGCATGAAGCAAAACGAGAACTGAAAGCCAGCATCAAGTGATGAAGCCAGCTTTGAAGGTTTAACCTAGACACTACTCCCTTTGGAAGCAAGTCAGCAGCACTTTCTAACCTTCTCTAGAGAGCTATTTCAGCTCACTATTCGTAATTCTGCTTGAAAAATTTGCTGTAGACTGCTTAAAAACCACCTCTTGCATCAAAAAAGGAAGATGTTGTGGTAATAGGCTAGAACGTAACATTTTGTGTGTGCCATCAAGTTGCTTTGAAAGCATCTTTACCAGTGTAATCATTTTTGGTAACTGAAATGGTTATATAAATGCAATGTGTAGATCATACCAACAGTAGGAACATCACTTGTGATGTTCATTAAAGACCCAAGCAATGGCATGTGGTTTGCTAGCACAGGAACTTCTGCTGGCATGATCACATCACTTTAAAAAAAAAATTAAATCAGACACTTGGCAAGTCTGTAGTGTTTGTATGACTGTCACGGGTGCAGTTAAACTCCTAACCGGGCACAGGATATGCACCTCTTCCTGGACAGGTGTAGGCTGTGCTAATGCAACCAGTTAGCTCAGATTTGGTTGTTATCCACAAAAACACTAAACCTGTCTACACTGGAGAGCATGTCATCTCGCTTACAGAAACCAGACAGCAAATGGGGTAGAAAAATGGCTTGTTAGATAAAAATTTAGAACATTTCATCCTCCAAAACCACAACGGTATTTAAGGTAAACATTCTGATGATTTCTGTTGGCAAAGGCAGAGTCTCTGTTAATGATGTAACTCAGAGCAGTGTCCTGGATATACCAAAACAATTAAAGCAAGCCCCATTACTCACAGCTTGCTGGGTCAGAGTTCACCTGCCCCAGCAATCTTCCAAGGGAGAAATCCCTATTAACATGTCTCGCACGAAGTATCAAGTTGTCACTCAAGATCAATGCATAATTAATAATTGTTTTGGGTAAGGCTGACAATCCATACAAATTCAAATCCTGGAAAAGGAAGAGAAACCCTGCTTCATACTTTGACTTCAGAATGAAACCATTGCAGCAGTACTTCAGGATGCATCAATTCAAGCACAAAAAACAGTACGGTTAATTCAGCACAGCTCTGTGTGCGGGCCCTACCAGCTTCAAGCTGGTTTACATCCATTTGGGTTACGGTATTATATTTACAAGTCAAAACTAAACAGACATAAGCCAGGTTAGGCCAGCAGAGCCCACACACAAAGTCGCATCAGTTCACTAAATCACCGTTAGAGTCATCTCTTGCTAAACCAGCAGTTGTGTTTAGACAAGGCCTGATACTACGAGTTGTTGCTATTGCATGATTTCAGATTTAAAAAAGCATAAAGCTTTGTAACGAAATCACATTAACTGTCTAAGACAGCGAGGAATGACAAATTATAAATAGGTGGTGGCTTCAGACAGATTCCAGAAATGGATGGTGAGCAATCACTGTGGCAAATCAATGCTCCGGCTCAGAGTATCAGAGAGGGGCCAGGTTTAGTTTTACCCTGAAAAGGCAGTGACACATAAAAGGCTAATGGCAGGTGGTCATTCTGCATTCTGTACATTTCACAAAGATTTATGAGCAAAGCTGAATGCTGGAAAAGCAATGCTGAAACTGCTTGTGTCCCTCTGCAAGGTCAGCTTATTGTATTATGGAAACATTTCTAGTGAGACTCTTACAAGTTAAAACTGTTCTGTTTTTTTCAGCTACAGGAAACAAACTACTAAGAAAAAACAGCATTAAAAAATTCACACCATTTACTCTTAAAGCGTGAATTTTCAGTTATTTTCAGATGAACAAAGACTATATTTAAGCTGAGAGCTTAAAGCTGGGACGCTGATCTTTCAAAAATTTATTTAACATGAAAACATTTAACAATAGTGCACATAAATATATTTTCTAAAATACTAGTCATTTTTAAGCACTGTACATTGCAATTATTACACATGAACGCTGTCATGAGAAATTGTGTAGGTGTCTGAATCAGGAATTTTGATGTTCATGATTGTCAACAGCTTGATGAGGAAAGAGAGGCCTCTCTGGATTTTGCTGTCAGCAGTGCGGGATATCATTCTCACTAGCTTGGGAATCTAGAAAAGCAAATTTCCTCTGAAAAACATGTCTTAAGAATTAAGTATCGAAGACTGGTCCGGTTCTACCACAGCAAGAGATGCCTCTCTGGATTGAGGGGAGGAAATAAAATTTGGCACCTATAAGCTGTGCAGGTTGGAGCTCCATCACAGTCATGCTCTGAAGAGCCCCAACAGCACAGGCAGATCACATCACCCTCCGTTTTCAAGAAGTTGACAGCAGCTTGAAACATTTCTCTGCACAGGCCTGTATAGACTATACTCACTATGAAGTTGTTCTTAAATCCATTCATGCTGAAGTGAGCCCCATAAAAATAGGCACCTAAATCACCACCAAATCGTTCCCTCAAAATTCTTATAAACTGAAATTTTCCTGCTAAGGCATACTGAACACCTCTTCCTGTGAGCTGCACCTTTCATCCCTGTGCAGATCAGTTTGCTGCAGCCCAATAAAGGAGATTGCAGGGACAGCTGTTGCACCTCCCTTCAGAAGGACAGCTGAAAATAAACTGCAGACTCAGATCCCAGGATTTATACTGGGCACCTTCACTGTGCTGGGGCCATACCATTATCACGAGGTCAAACGGTTCACTCATTTGGAGAGCTTGCAACTGGAGGGTGGGGGCTGCTATTCCCCTGAAAGGGTCTGGGTTTCTCTTTTGTTCATTTTTTTTATCCCAGCCCTGCGCACAAACACAATTTTTCAAAAAGCAGAGTAGACGTTTCAGAGTATTTAATGCTCCCCCTGCCCTCATTTGCATTCAAAAGTTAGAAAGAAAAAAATCTCAGTTTATACAACCACTTACATAATATTCCCCTCTCTCAACCTTCTTAAAAAGATTGCTCTAATATGCAGTCTGACAGGCCTTTTTGACTTATGGTATATAATAATCCTCAATTGAGAGTTAACATAGCAACTCAAAAGTCTTATATTTTAATATTAGTCAGTTATTATCTCAGTATGTTACAACACACAGTGCTTCAGATGTCTCACAAGCCCCACAGTACCTAATCTGAATTCTAAGTCTCTAAACCTGTTTGTAATAGAAGCAGCTCCCAGCCCCTAACACTCACTTTTAAAATAAGCAAGAGGCATTATAAATTGCAAAAATAATACCAGGATGACAGTAGTTTCATCTAGGTTACAGCTGAGAGAGTTCTGCACTTAAATGTTGCCTTTAATGTTTCAGCAAGTTTCAGCCATGCCAACAGGAGCTGCAAGATATCGCTCTGGAACAGCGACCGTTCCAGGCACTGCATTCATTCATTGCTCATTCCTGCATTTTTTGCTGAGCTGGCTTTCAATCTTATCAAACAATGTTGATTCAGACAAGTATGCAGCATTAAAAACTTGTCTCCGTCTCTAATTCAGGCTCAAGAATTTTATTTACGAAAGTCAGAAGGCTTTCAGCATATATTAAGCATAACAAGCCTTCCCTAAAATACCTTCGCTTCCCAAAGGAGATTTCCATGTGGGGCCAGAGCTCTGGACTATCCAAGCAGCACTGCTGCAGAGATGAGAACTTTTCCACAGACAGCACTAAGGGACCAGGGTCATCACTTCTAGCTGCTGCCATAAAGGAAGTTGTAACTGAAAATCCTATCAGTTCACTTGCTCGCTGTTTATGGGCAGCAACAGAGCTTGACTCATCTAATCGCTAGATAGGATAAACAGAGGTTGAGGAAGGAAACAATGAAGATGCACATTTCCCATCACAAATACGCATCTACTTACTAAAACAGAGTAAGTTTCCTCCTAGCATCCAGCAGCTGAGTGAATGCTGTGGTTGGCTTCAGTTTCCAGAAGCCTAACTAACCAGTTGAGAAACTGCCCCTAACCAAAACAAAGGAAGAGTTCCTCCAACTGCTACAAGGAGCAATCAATTCTCCAAGGCTCTAACTCATTTCAGTTCAAGGTTAGTTTGTTTAGTCTAGAGTTAATGCTGCCCACTTAGGAGATTGTTTTGAAATAGAGATGCAAGGGACAGACAATTGAACTAACCCACAGGGACAAAACATCAAGCCAAAAGAGGGACTGAGTAAGCCAAAAGCAAGAAAATAAAAGCATCAGGTTGGTAAAACAGCACTTCAGATTTTAACTAGCTTTGTCTAATAAATTCCTGGTGTATCGTAGGTAGCTTCCAGCCTTTCTCACTTTATTCAGAGTACATACTATTGTATTCCCATTTATAAGTGAAACCCTCAAAAAAGTATTTCACTTACGCTAGTGATAAACCCTATTTTTCACAGTGTCATATTTCAGCTTGATGAGCAGCATTAAATACAGTACAAACAGCTTGCAACTTCCATTTTCATTGGCAGAAGCATACCTTCAGAAAGAAACTTTGCAGAGTGCGGTGGAAAAGGTATGACTCTCCCTAGATAAACTTCTCTTCCTAAGATTAATGTATTTTTAGGCAATGCAGCCACCCAATCTTAAAAAATGCAGCCCAATGTATGACACTGTCCTTACCAATTAAAAGATCAGAAGCTAAACTACCTTAAAGTACAGCTGTGATGCCCCAAACATATGTGTATGTAGTACCTGAATACTTCATTCGAGAGTTTTCATGCCACTGTACGTTGTGTTATATCCTCACAATTCAAGGCACAAGCTAGCTTTTACCTTTTGGTAATTAAGAAACTTCACGTAGAAGCTGCTGCCGTATGAGCACTCTGTGTAGTTAATGACTGTTGGATCTCTCTCAGCTATCCTGTGAAACCAACCCAGGGCACTTCAGCCACTACTGCAGTTCCAACCCTTTGCTCCATGCTCTCTAGCAGTGATATCCTAGATAGAAAAAACACCAATCCACACAAGATTCCTCTCTTCCCCTCAGTCTCCTGGATTTTGTTGGGGAGTTAGCACCTCAATGATTCTTCCAACTGTCTCCAGACTGCTGTGATTAGGGTGAGTGGTCTGTAATGCGTTAGCCCTGGCTGTGTTTCTGGACTGTCCTAAAATTCTGCTGCCTTCTGCTTTGCTAGGACTGCACACAACATTTGGAAGCAAGTAAAGGGCCAAATTTGCTGCGCAGCAACCACAAATTGACCAGCTTTAGTTTGACATGGATGCCTCTTTATAAAGCCCTGAAGAGCAACTGGACATGCCTGCAGTTTTACAGCTCTGGCTTAGAAGCAGGAATAACTTAAATGGGGACTGCCAGAGAGGTTACAGCCTCCACTATCTAACCCAGAATCACTGCACAAAGTACCTGACTTTTCATGAAGCAGCTTCTGAATTACCACAGGTGCCCAGCACCTGAAAATAAGTCAAAAGCAAGTGCCAGGCTACTTTAAGAGTATTGTAAATGACAGAAACTCAGAAATTATTTCATGAGCAACTCACTTCTCCAGGGAACACGCAAAAGGGAAACAGCAGGTAAATCATAAAAGGGCAGACAAAGGATAAACAATCTTTTCTGTTGTCATGGTTTGTGAACCAGTCCTTAAAGACAAACAAGCACTGGCCATCACATTTGGAGATGCCTTCCAGACTAGCAGCATCAGAATTTTTTTCCCTTAAGACTCAATTTTTATAAAAGTTTACTCTTTGGTTTCATCTGTTGCTCAGGAGGAAGAGGGACCATTTCATGCCCACTTCCCACCGTCTCCAAACACTAAAGAAGTTCAACTGCGACCAATAGTTTGTTTCAGCTACTGGTAGCAGTTTTCTTGATGATTTCTAGATGTTCACTCACATTTAGCTAGTATCTCCCTTTCCATTCTGCATTAGACACAAAACCATTGCCAAAAATACACTATATTCGATGAGTTAAGTTAATCACTGAAAATACGGGATTGATGTTCATCCAGAAGCATTTTGCAGGCACTAACGTAAAGATACGTGTATAACTGAAGCCACAATACAGATAACAGACACTGGCCTGTGGTGTAAGTTTATGCTGCACCTGATGCCTCCAAAGAGGAGGACGACGCAATCTGGAGGCTTAGAAACACCACTTGTAATTTAAAAGGTTATTTTCCAAATACAGCTTCATAGCTATAAATAGCAAAGACAGCTTCTCACCCAGCAAGTACACAATGCTTCTTAGTCATAGTGGCCCAGATACTAGAGAAAGTGTAATTTTACCTTTGTTGAACACCACGCAGCATTTGGGGCCACTGTGCACTTCGAACAAACCCGATTTCTAAGATTGGTCTTAGGTTTTGTAGAAGCAGATGCCGACTTTGACAAATTAAGTCAATTGACTTTGTTAACCCTTCCATTACCTAAAAAGACATTTGCTCATACGGAGCAAGCCTCACTTAATATTAAGTTCTTTAACCAAAGAAAAAAAAATTTTACCCAATCTTTCCTTCAACAAAGCAAACTCTTTTCAATGTGTAGGATTTCCTTCCTCACTGCATGGCTGTTTGGTTTTACAAGTATTAAACGAGAGCAGACAGTCACTACCATCTGCCCTATATCTCATGTTATGTTTCTAATACTAAGAGAAGTTATTAAAAAAATCCTCACGTGTACTACATTCATTTCTTTTGTCAACCAGCACTCAGGGGACCCTCAACCTAACTGGACCTCAGCTGACACTTTACCACAGAGAGTATCGTTCCCCAAGTAATATGAAAACAAACATATTTTGGACATGTTCAGTGATAAGGAACTCATAACAACCTCTTCAACCATGATAATAAACATTTTCATCTGATACAGTTTCACAGACTCAAGATGCACATGTACAACAAAACCTCTAACAAATCAGTGTTTGTTCCATTTGGGTGTGCAAGAACATCTCAGCACTCTTTGGTGCTGAGATATGCAGATGAGAAAATGTTAATACATCAACAGGACATTGGAACAAAGCTTTTATTAAATTCAAAATAAGGTCAACTCCCCTTACTGTAAAGATTCTGAAGAAATATTTCATGTAAGAGACTTGCTTGTACAGCTAGCATCTGCATGACTACTCACTCATCAAAATGCTCCTCCAAGTATCAAGCCTTAGGTGTTACTGTTCAATATGTTACCTGATACTTAGCTCCTAAGACACAATTCTTTATGTATACAGAATTACATTTGCAGCCTGCTTGTCAATATATGGCTTGTCATATATTCAAGAAGTTTGACCTTGCAGAGATAATCACCCATTGTCTGATGAATCCAATGCACTTCAAGATACGCTTTTGGCCAAGCGTTACATTACATACATCAGCAATATACCCGGATACTTCTGAAGAGATCATAATCAATCCTGGCTGGAAAGCCCTCATGAAGTCATCCCAACCCTACCATACTTCTATCCACCTTAGATTCAGACTTCTTGCTTGTCAAAATGCTTTCAATAACCAGCTCTTCAGTAACTGGCTCTTACTAGTCTCTATATGATTACTTATCTGATAATAAATGTATACATGCTGTATTGGAGATTCCTTAAGCAGCATAATCTATTTGCTATTGCTATACTAAAAAAAAAAAAATCTGAGCCATTACAAAGTTCACTCCTTTGCCAACTGAAGTCTTATTCAACCTGACGGTCCATAAACTGCTATGCTCTTTTCTTCATAACTTATTTTTGGAACTCCAAAACAAAATGAATCAATATCACTGCCCCTTGTTCACTGACAGCCATGAGCAAGCAAGCTTATGAGCTGAGCTTTTAAATGTCCCAAATGCTTCAGTTCAATAATACCAGTCCAGCAAAGAAGAAAGCCTAATCAACTCAATTACTGTACTGCTATTTGTGCTATTAAAGCATTATTCTTTACAAACACATTATTTCCAGATGTTATTCCTGGACTGTGCTTCTCTTCCCAGTCCCGTCACTACACTACATGCTTAATCTACAAGATCTTGAGCTAAGAAAATTTTCTTCCTGAGGCTGGCCCGGATTCAAATCAGATTCATTTCACTGACCAGATGCAACAATCTGGGACACTGATTTCACATGCCCTGCTAAATTCTGAATCAGTCTTCGATAGCAACAGCTTTCCCAATATTAAAGGGTAGCAATTTCACATGCTCCCTTACATTCCTGTTCATTTACACAATGACAGCAAAAGCTACAGACGAAACACAGCACATGTTTCTAGACAGGCAAGGCTTTACCACTCTGAAGCAAACTTCTGTGACCACTTTTGTATGATCTTCAGCACATTTAGATGAGTATTAATAGAATCTGCATCGCTCATCTGAGATGCGGGCACTCTCTGGTCTATGCAAAGGTTGCCAAAGAGCATTTGGGGAGTTTCAAGGCGACTCTGACAGAACACAAACACAGAAGCTGATGAGACACTTCTGACCTTGCAAAAACCGCACACCCCCCAGGAAATTTTCCTAGTACTGCTGCTATTTCAGCAGACCCCAGGCACAAAGTCAGAAGTTTTCCAAAAATTAATAAATTAGCCACCTAGCCCGGCTCGCAGTTCTGCCAGCCCAACGCTTTATTTTGCTAATTAAGCTACTTAATATCCCTGTGAGAACTCGGTACATCAAGCTGCTCGACTGGAATCTGCTACCACGCTTCCCTCCAAACTAGGTCTCTGCTTCAGACTCGCGCTAAACACGCAGGATGAGGCTCAGATCAAAGCTTTCTGTCATCGCTTTGTTTATAAACAACCAACCGCTGGTGCTGCAGGTACCGCTCTGCCCTCCCCCGCCAGCAGCAGGGGAACCGTCTGAAATCTTCGTGCGTGTCCCCCGCCCCGCTCCGGGGCTGAGGCGGCGAGGGCAGAGCGAGCCGCAGCCCGCGTCCCCCTCCCGGCTGCCTCGGTGGGGGGCGCGGGGGAAGCCTCGCTCGGCGGCAGGCGAAGGGAAGGGACCGCCAGGCCGCCCCCCGTCCCCGGGCCCGGCTCCCGCCCGCCCCGAGCCCGGGGTCCCGGTACCTGGTGCAGGGCTGTCAGTCCGTCCACGTTGGTGGTGTTGATGCGGGCGCCGCGGCCCAGCAGGCGCTTCACCTCCTCCGTGTCCCCGCTGGAGCAGGCGGCCAGGAAGACGGCGCCCTCCTCGAAGCGGACGCGGGACCCCCCGGCGCCGCGGTGCCGGCCCCGGCCGCCCCCCGCCGCCACCGGCTCCTGCTCCGTCAGGGAGCCCTTCCAGCGCCGCAGCTGCTCGGCCCGCCGCAGCCGCGCCGACTCGGCCCGCTTCCCGCCCAGGTGCTCCGGCTCCGACATCTCCGCCGCCGCACTGAGGCGCAGGGAGCTCGCCGCGCCTCAGCCGGGAGCGGGGCGCAGCGCCCCCGCCGCCATCTTCGCTACGCCCCCGCCGCAGCCGCAGCCGCCGCCGCCGCCGCCGCGCCCGCGCCGCCCGCGCCCCGCGGCATCCCGGGACATGTAGTTCCCGCGGGCGGCGCCGCACCTGCCCGCGGGGCGGACGCAGCTCCCGGCGGCCCCCGCGCGCCGCCGCACCTGGGCGCGACCCGGACTACAGCTCCCAGCGGCCCCTGCGCGCGGGGCGGCCCCGCCCGCCTTCCCGCTCGGCCGCCATCGCAGCGCTCTCCCCGCCGCGCCGCCTCGGTCTGGGATCCCGCCCGCCGACCGGGGAGGGGGGGGGGGAGCTGCTGAGTGTGGCGTGAGGAGCCGGCACCGCCCGGCCGCGGCCCCGTCTGCGGGCCGGGGAGCGCGGGGGCAGCCCGCCGTGCCGGTGCGGGGGCCTGGGAGGATGAGGCGGCTGTTGGGGGGACGGGGGAGGGTGGAGAGAAATGGCTGGCACGGAGAAGAGCCCCGTCTGTCAGGGAAACCAGGCCGCATCTGGCGGGTCCAGCTGCCCTCCCGCCCACGCAGTTGCCAGTGAGGCGGCCAGGAGGATGCTGAGCTTCCAGAGAGGCGGTTTCCAGTCTCTCCCGGAGCTAAATCCAGAGCCTGGCCGTCCCCAGGCGACGCGGGCGGTGCTCAGGCGGCACCAGCTCCGGGAGCCGCGAGGCGAGGAGCAGAGCTGTGCGGGGACGCAGTGACACCGTCGCGGCAGCCGCCGGGTCCCGCGGGTTTCCGTCCTCCGGGCCGGCGCCCGCGTACCGGCCCGCGGTGGAGGGCGATGCCTGTAGGCCCGCAGGCTGCTCCCTTCCAGCTCTACCTGCTGTAGCCAAACCGAACTGCGAACCTTTCCCGATGAGATGTTCGGGTTGGCTCCGTTGCGCCTTCTCTGAGCCCCCTCTCGTGGCTGGAGAACCCCGCTCCCAGCGCCCTGCGGTGCCTGCCTGGCTCTGCTTTGTGAAGGTGCTGAGGGTCGGTCTCTCCTGGCAGACAGCTGAGCACGGTTTTCATTCTGAGTGGAGGGGCTGCCCCTGTCCTTCAGGTTATTTTGCGGTATCAAGCTGCCCAGCGGAGGATTTGCCTCGAATTGTTCATTAGAGGAATCGCAGAATGAGCACGCTGCTAAATGATCAGTGACAAATCCCCCAGAGCAGATGGTGTTTGCTCATTAGTCTTAAAAAAACCCCAGCAGTTTTCAACAGAGTTCCAGGGAGAACCCCAGGAACTACAGTGCAGTGTGTCTGATACCCCCAGCATGCAAATTATTAGGAACCACTCTAACAGAGTTAGGGGCCACGTTAAGGGCTATTAAATACTCATAGAAATGCCAGATCATGGTTCATTAGCAGTCTAAACGTGCAAAACTGGAGTTAGGGATTACTAGTGTAAAAATGGTTCAGAGAAGAGCAACAAGGAAAAGGGCTTCACACAATGCACAGTTTAGTAGGGAGCTCCTGACAGCAGGGCAGTAAAGATACTTGCTGTTGAGGTGGGTTTAAAAGCAACAGGACAAATTAACGGCGGTAAATCAATCAAGAGTCATAAATACAAAGTTGCTGTCCTTGGCTGAGAAAGGCCTTTGGCTGCAGGTTGCTGGAGGCTTGGATCCTTCAACACACGCTCCTGGCGCCTGCAAGAGATGGGGTGCGTGCTGGGTCATGTTGAGCGTGACCGGCTCTTGCCTTCCCATGCTTTATATTGCGTTCTTCCCAGCGGGATTGGTTATTCATGATGACGAGCATGCTGGGTCCATGCTGGACCAGGCCTGGAGCTCCTTAACTTTGCTTCAAGAATTTAATTACTTCTGGCTGCATGCCAGGCTGACGTGAGCCTTACGTCTTGCAGAGTGATGGGCACAGCCATGTTAGCGGTTCAGCTTACGGTTTTGTGAGTACCTTCCCTATCTGCAATGTGGTAATGGGGTGGGAGGCTATCCAATTTCCCCCTGCAGCTGACAAGACCACCCCATGCTCCCATGAAAACTGCTTGATTGAGACTATCAGCCATTTACGTTTTTAAAACGTGCCTTTTATTTTCCTCACAGGAATTTTACCCAGGCATATTTGGAGAGTTTTCTGCATTTGTCTAGGATTCCTGGACATCTGACTAAGCTTCTGGATGCTGAGAAGTCCTGCACAGCCACATCTCATGCGAACTGACTGTAAATCACACAGTGATCCCAAAACTTCTGGCATACATACCGTTGCTTCTGGGATGCAGAGCTGCTTTGCATGTGCACAGGTTTGCATGTGTCCCCAACGTGCGGGATTCCCTCTGCACACTGGTGGGTCAGTACAGTGCCTTCCTGGAAATATTGGCTGTCGTGTGCTTTCTGCAAACTGCTTCTGCTCTGTAGCAATCGCAGCCAGAAGGATGGCAGCCCTATTCCAGATCTGACTTCTCTTGAAAATGGAATATATCCCCAGACAAAAAAAAAAAAATTGGCTGGAAGAGGAGACTGTTGTCTGTGACTACGAGCCTCTTGCCATCCTTCCATCATCTCAGACACCCTGGATCCCTGACACATGTGACTATAGTCCCATCTCTGCTTTCCTATGATCTATTCCTTCAAATTCAGTCCAGCTCTGGCCTTCCTCCTATTTCAGCAGTGAGTTTCTGAACAAAAATTCATTATTCCAGGTCTGCTCCCGGGATGATCAACGTGAGAACATATGGCTCAGCCAACCCCTGGATCCTGAGCAAAAAACATGTCTGTGTGCTCCCAGCAGCTAATATCTTTAAGTACCAGTTTCCTTCTTTTCAGTCTCTCTGAATTTCCTTTAACTGCTCTATTATGACTGACTAACTAACTGCTTTATTTATAAAATAAAATAACTTTCTAGAATGGTCTAGATTTGTTCTTCTCACTCACCTCTGTCAGCAGCCTGTTTGTCTGAAGTTAAAAAAAAAAAAAAAAATTCCTTGGTCCCTTTATGTTCACTGCAAAATAATTTTACACCACCAGCCATGAGAGCCGTGGTAGATCCATGCAGGAATCGGACAGCTTGTGAACTCCGCTCTCTTTGAAGGTTTTGATTACCCTGACATTATCCTGTGAATGCTACTGCTTTTGTTTCAAGCTCTTAACAGCATTTTTGATGCCTTGATTAGTTTTGGTCACTCCTTTTGGCACCTCTGGTCCCAATCCACTGGCCCAGGATACTGTTTGACTTAATCCTCTGGCGTGACCATTCCCAAGCGCCCGGCTGTGCGAGACCCTGGCACGTTTAAACTGCACCCGTGTGTGCAGATTACACTGGGTGAAGTCGAGCAGGCGCCTAAGCCTTTTTGGAAATAAAACTGGAGCGGGTAAAATTCCCAGCTGGAGATTGCACACTGACCTGGCTTGGGAAGCTGGGAGACCCGCGGAGAGCGGGGAGTCTTACAGCCTTTCCCACTCCCACGTCCCACTGCCAGTACAACACTAGATGGCGTGGGGACCCACGGCACCTGCCCAGCTCCGGGCACAGCTCGGCCTCCGTCCCAGCGCTCACACAGGAGTCCCTGAAGGGAAAACTTCTGGTCTCCTGCATCCCCTGGGTCTGCTGGATACTGTTGGCTAGATGGGGAGGTTGCAGCAAGCGAAAGGGAAAGGACAGCCAAAGCCAGCCCCGTGGTGCGCAGGCTGCGACAGGCACGTCTGCTGGTTGGGGAAGACACTGGGGGGTGAGATGTGCTGAACTTTGGGCTCTCTGCCCTCCCAGAAAGGGTAGAGAGTGTCCCTCTGTCAGACGGCAAGGCATGCCACCGTCCGTGCTGGGGAGGGAACAGGCATGGACCGCACTCACTCTCTGCGGATGGGGTGATGTACTTCACAAGCCTGGTCTCCTCCTCCAGCCCCCTCCAGAGCAAACAGCCTCAGAGCAAAGACCAGAGCTGGGGTTTGCAGCAGCGGACCCTGAATTTTGGGATGCGGGGACCCTTTCTGAAGCTGACGGCCAGCCTTTAACACACCCCCTCAATCTGCTCCAGAGAAAAGAAAGAGGGGTATGTGAGCCTCCGAAACCTGACAGCCCCTGCCTCACGCCTGTGGGAAGCCAGCTAGAGGGGGCAGGTCTGTCCAAGTCTGCTGGAGGCTGGCATCTGCAGCACCATCTCGAGCACCATGTATTCCACACATCCTCTGAGTCATCTGGCAGAGGTTTCCCAACTTCCAGGGGAAAGGAGGCTCATCCCCACATGCTGTGGCAAGGTCAGCTCTGGGGTACGTCTCTAACTCTCTACAGGGCCTTGGGGAACCCTGTGGAAGGTCTGTTGCCATCGTGACCGACTGCAGTGGGTCATGTCAAGGTGCTCATGTCATTGTCCTCTTCAGTGTGCCAATGTGAGTTGTGGCAACTGATAATGCCCCACTCAGTAATATGGCTGTACCCTGTTAACTAAGACCCACACATTCACTTCAGCAGGGCCCTGAACACCCGGTTAATATGTTCCTAATGCCACTTGTTCCTAATGTCCCCGACTGATGAGGTGACCTGCTGTGGTCCGAGCTGTTGGATGGGCCATGCCCAGCAAGACTAGGTCCTTCAGGTCACCTCTGATCTGCTTGTCCATGCTAGGTCAGGGGCTGGGTTCCCCCAGCAAGCGATGGCCATTCGTGCACATTGTGCACACCAGGCATGGCAGCGTGGGTCCTCTCCCACTTGCAAGACAAAAGACATCCTGGTCCTTTGTGGCAAAAGCCTTCCCTGCACTCAGGACGTGAGCAGCACATTCCCCTTGTGATCCTCGTCCTCTTCCTGTGTTCTAGGCCTTGGTTCAGGACTAGGAATTTCTTACCCAGAGTTCAGGGCAAAATTACTGTCAAATCTAATGCTAAAGTTTTGCAGGTCCAAAGGAAGCACCTCCCTGCTGCTGCCCTCCCAGCCCTCCTCCCTTCCTCCCAATTTCAGTAATGCACTCCCAGCAGCTGGAGCAGCCTGGGCTCCTCAGCCATCCTGCAAACAGGCTGCCTGCCCTCAGTGAGCCGCCGTGGCTCAGAAGAGGAGAATGAGTGGGAAGGGTCCCATGAGCCCCAGAGAGCAGTAGACAGCCTCTTTGTGCCAGCTGCCTTTTTTCTTTAATGTCTACTTACATTTTTCGAGAAGAAAAAGGCCAGCCGAGGCAAGAGAAATTAAATAGGAGCTTTTGCTAACTGCATCTTGGCCTGGCTTAACAATCCTGTCCATGGCCACAGCAATTAGGAGCACTGGAGCATCCAGCTTCTCTCCATCCTCACCTACTACAGGGGCTGGAAGATCCTCATGGAGCACAGATGCCTCAGGGACTCCCGGGGCAGAGGCTCAGGGTGGGAAGCAGCTATAGACGCCAGCAAAACTGTTCCCTTCTGGCTTCCCCTCCTGGAGTGTCTGTGGAGCTGCTCTTGCAAGGGGCTGCCTTCTGCTGGCCTCCAAGTCCAAGTCACGGAGCACTGATGGACTGAATCTTCTTTGAATCTTCCAGGACACCAAAAATGCCTAGGAAAGGGAAGATCCTTTCTCTGCCTAGTGCCACCTGGTTCCTGTCCCTGTGTGGGGCTTGCTGGGGATCGGGGAGGATGTCCCGCTCCCCTCCCTGCCCTCCTGTTGCAGGTGGCTTCCAGGGGCAGAGGGGGAGTGCCGGTGGGGGCCGGATCTGGGTGGGTGTTTCCCAGGGAGATGGAGAGTGGGAGTTTGTACCCCAGCAAGCTGAGAATCAGGCAGGGATGGGCACAAAAGGGAACGCCCAAATACAAACTGGACTGCAGTGTCCTGCTGGGGGGATCTGAGACAAGTAGTGTCTGAGAGATGATTCGGTGCTGGGTCATGCTGCAGGGCTTGCATGTGGACCGCCCTCGGCTTTTCACGGTGGAAACAGCATTACCTGGAGCCTTAGCGTGTTTTTTACAAGGTCGTGGGCCTTCTTGGGCTCCCGTGTTGCCCTGCCACACAGAAAAAATTGGAAATAGCAGCTTTGTAACCCAGCAGCCATAGCCTGTAGCCCAGCAGCCACACTTTCTGTAGGCTGCTCCTGGGATGTTTGGGCACAGAGAGCACTAATGTGTGGTGTGAGGGTACGGCAAGGTCCGCGGGGCATCAGGGAGGTGGAGGCAGCATCTCTGCTCCTGCAGACACCGAGGCTGCACAGTGCCCATCGCGCATTGAACTTTCCACTGCTCAGAGCCCTCCCTTCGCAGCTCCGTGACCTGCCACCCAGCTGCGCTGGAAGTGTTTTCCCATCGCCCCTGCAGCAGCCTTTCCCTCCTTTCATGCTGTGCTTATTTCTTATCCCCATGTCCCTGCACCCACAACAGCACTGTCGTGGTGGGTTCCCACGAGAAGCCGCTCCTCGCTCCCCCGTTCCCTACACCTTCCCTTGCAACTTTTATTTTATTTCAGAGGAAAACTTTGAGCGTAACAACATACTGACCTAAATATCGGATAGGTACTACGGATGGCCCATGCGCTTGGCAACCAGCCTGCGGGTTTTAGGGAGCCGCCGCGGCTGGCCCCGAAGGGTTCACCCCCCCCCCCCGTGGGAGTGGGTTGGGGGCGATTCCCAGCGCCGTGGGGCCGGGGCTGGCGGGGCGCTGGCGGGTGGCGGTGTGGGGCAGTGCCCGGGCCCGGCGGTGGCGGGGGGGGGGGGTGTCCCGGGGCCGGGGCCGGTGGCGAGGCCGGCCCTCCCGGTGCCCTCCTCCGCCGGGCCCTCGGGGCGGCGGCCGCCGTGACATCAGTCCGGGCTGGCGCTGAGCGCAAAGCGCCGCCGCCCCGCGACCCGCCTTCTCCCGCCGCCAACAAAAGCCCCCGAGCGGCCGCCGGTCCCAGCCCCGCTCCCGGCACCGACGCGGCCCGGCACGGCCCAGCCCAGCTGCAGGTACGTGCGGGGCGGGGGGCTGCCGCCGGGCCCCGCGGAGCGGAGCGGAGCCCCCGCCGCGGAGCCTCCGGGGCTGCCGCTCCTGCCGGCCCGGGGCGGGGCAGCTCTCCATCCCTCCACGCTGCTGCATCCCCTCTAGCCCTCCATGCCCAGCCCTCCCCCGGCAGACCCCGGGCCCCCCGGCTGCGCCCCCCGGGGCACCTCACCTGGGGTGGGATGCGAGGCTGGGGGCTGGGGGCTGGGGGCTGGGGGCTGGAGCTGGGGCACGGCCCCCGCCGTGAGCCCGTGGGGTGGGCGCGGGGTGCGGTGGGGCCCACTGGGGCACGAGCGTGCACATGACACGAGATGCGGAAGCCAAAGCTCTTGCATCAGATCGGGTGAACTTTCCTAACCCGGCGGAGAGGAGAGTGGGCATCAAGGCAGCGCGGTCACTTCCCTTCAGGATGCCAAACTTTCTGCTGGCGTTAATCTCAACCCTCCGCTAAGCGTTCCCATTCCCTTTTTGCAAAGGGAAATGTCAGGGTTGTGGCCTCAGGCTGGGCCGTGAGCGGAGTCCTTGCGCCCTGTCCCCTCGCCAAAACGTGGGCTCTGCTGTCGCTTCGCTTTGCAGCCTGAAGAAAGCTTACACCTGGGGAGACTGAGCCAGCTCGATCCTCTCTGCTGGTGTGGACTGATGTCGCTTTACAGAGATTTGCATTACTGACTGGGCACACGCTTGAGCATAGCTTCAGGTGCCGCTTTCCAAACCTCAGAGCCGGCAGCAGGGCCAGCATGTAGGAGGGGGTGTTAATTAGTGCTTGGCAAAAATACAGGATGCTGCCAAGTCATGGTATTACATATAGGGAGGGATGGACTGGGTGAGAAGGTACAAGTGCTAAAATAGTATTAGGTGTGAGGTCGGCTTTGGATGCTGCACCTCCTGGCTCTTTTGGTGGTGAGGCTGGAAAGGTGCGGTAGTGTTTGTGACCCCTCCTAGCCCTGGGCAGGACTCGCCGCTTAACAAGTAACTCAGTGCTTGCTGGTGCTGCTGCTCGACAGACAGCATGGTGCCTTCCCTGCTCCCGTGGGTCGGTGGGCACTGTCTGTCCAGCCTCAGGCTCGCAGCTGGCCTCTCCTGTCTCCTGGATCGGGCTGTCTCCGCCTGGGATGTCAGTGCCTGAACCCTGCCCCTGGAGTGGCTGAGCTCGATTCCCTGCTCCTGGGAGGCAGCACAAAATGACGAGGACGTGACCGATCAGGGAAAATAAGGGCTTTACAAAAGCTAAAGTTAGCTTCGTCAGGTTATAGATTTTGATTCCTGCAGGAGTCAGTAGCTTTCCTTAGCATACCTGAAAATGCTTTTGTTCTGGATAAAATTGGGATTTTCTTTGAGGAACCCGGTTGTGATAGGAAACTTTCAGTTTGCCTTTGTAACTAAAGCTTGTGAGCCATGTGGTCAACTGGCAAGGGTGTGTTAGTCTGCAGGCATGTCACGGCTCCTGAGTGCTCGCCGATAGCCATGTCTGGCAGGCGGCTCAGCGTGGTGCTGGCCCTGCACTGGCCCCTTCCCTGGCCCAGCGAACCTGAAGGCTGCCTCAGCGGTGGCAGCAGAAGTAATGCCCGACTGTGTTGCTTTGGGAACCGTAGAGTAGATGAGCTATGTGTGAGGATCACTCCGGACCTCAGACTCTCCTGGCTTTCTCCTCTCACAGCAAAGCCCCCGGAGATGTCTGATCTGATACAGCTGCATTGCCTGGGTCAGTTCTTTGGTTTCTCCATGGTGATGCCCATTGTTTTGCCATGTCCCAGTGCTCACCAGCCTCAGGACCCCATTCTCCTCTTGCTTACCAGTTCGACATCACTGTATCACAAATGACCTTCATTTATCCTCATTTACACTGTTGGCAGCCCAGAGTCTCCTCATGGCACTGCTCCACCCAGCTGATTACATGGCAGGGGGACAGGGGAACAGTTCTAACTTGCCTCTTGTAGGGTTATTTTCGCTTGTGGCCAGATGCTGTGAAAGCTGCTCCGTGACAAATGCAGTTTGTCTGGGGCAGAGAGTCCCTCATGGGCCCGATTGCAGTTACTGGTGCTGAACCCCTGATGCTCTGTCCTGGTGATTTCCCACGTGGTGTTACGTGTATCCCCATGAGCTGGTTCCTTTCTGCTCTGCCCAAATGCCTCATCTGTCTAGGTGCCTCCTTCAAATTTCTGCTCATTTCATGGCTATGCCAGCTGCTCTCTAAACTGGAAGATGTTAATCAGACCCCAGGGCTTGGGGCTCCTACTATGGTTTCCTCCCCTTTGACTTGTCCCTTTGCCAGGCCATGTAATAATCCTGTGTGGACTGCTGTGAACATCATTAGGAGCAAATTTTGTGCAGCACTGATGGTGTTTTTCTGCCATCTACTTGTATTAATGCTCTCATTGGAAAAAAAAAGAACCTTTTACATGGGCCAGCACGAGTCTCCTGTTCCTCAGTGATCTCCTCCAAGCACAAAGTGATTGCTCTGCAATTAATTACTGTAGGATTTTAGCAGAACATCTGGGCACATTCGTGGGAAAGGTTTTCCAGCTATTGCAGAAGCTCGAATGGTTAAGCTGACATCCTGGCGGCTGCAGAAAAAGTTCATTAGAGGGTGAAGGGGGAGAACTTGCACTGCTCTGAGCAGTCCTGTAGTAGTGAAGCTGCGTTCACATGGCGGTGGGTGCTGCTTTAGCTCCAGCAGTTAAAACCCAGCTGCTCTCAGGCAGGCAAAACGGTGATTGTCAGCTTTGGTGTGAGTGACATGAGCACACTGATCTTTCAACCCCCTCTAAGGAGAGGGTGGCCGTGTATTCCTACTGCCTGATGGCTTGGCTTCATCTGCTCACTGCTTCCCCTTGCAGCCCAGGTTTAGATGACATCCCAAAGCACCAGGACATACTGGTTCCAACTGGTTTATGCCTGGTTGTTTAGTGTAGCTTAGACTGCCTCCCAAACTGGTGCAACAAAAGCCCATCTGAAAGGTCGGTGATGTCTGTAGCTTACCTTTGAAGCAGTGAACTGTACTGCTGCAGTATCAGACACTGAAATTAGACTTAATCTCCAAAAAGTGTCAGACTTGTGTGGTTCTGTGCAAGCCTCACTTGTGTCTATGCTTCCCAGCAATACAGCTGTTGATAAAAGGATGGTATCTTGGTTTCTGAGGCCCCTTGCCTTATCCAGAACGGGTGATGGACCAGCTCTGGGGCTGAGCCATGCTTGGCACAGAGGATGCTGTCTGTAGGGCTCTGGTTGTGTTTGCTGCGAAGTTGTGGTACATGGGATGTGGAGCTGCTGGAGGGAGGAAAATAATCTCATTTTCTGGCAGCCATGGGTGTCTCTCTTGCCTATGCTCAGTGAGGTCTTTGGCTGCAGGACAGTCACCTCCTGTTCCTCATTCTGCATGGGTCTAAGAGTGATTTGGAGAAGTGTGACTGCAGTCAGTAAGTGTTGCAGTTAGACAGAATATGGTGCTCAGCTCCGTGGTGCAACGTACTCTGAAAAGAATGTTGGAAGGGTTGCAAGCTCTCCAACATATCTTAAAGTAGTCATTAATTAGGGAATTGGGATGATGGGTCTGTCTAGATGGCTATTGTAAGGATTTTGCTTCTGAGATGGCTGGTGCAGGTCCCAGGCTCTGTGAGCAGGGTGCTCCTATTCTTTTTTTTCCTGCTGATACTGACCTGTAACATAAACTGCTTTTTGGTCTCTTGTGTGGCCTGCCGGGCTCTCGGCATGTGCCTGTGTATACTGTGGACTAAGAGGGAATGCCCAGCAACTTATATCTTACCTCAGGCTTTCTCTGTGCCCAACTGTGAGCTATCATAAGCCCATGTATCCCCAGGACAAACCCATTTTCATGGTTCTCCCCACAGAAAATCCATCCTGGCATGTGCCAGGAGGTCTCGCTGGGATGTGGCTTTGCTGGGGCTGCATCTGTGCTGCTGGGTGCTTCATGGTGAGACTCACCTGCTGAAATCACAGTGATGTTGTTTAAACTGCGTGGAGGCACCTGCAACCTTCCCATGGTGGATGGAGGAAAATAAGCTGCAAAAGGGCTTGAACTCCTCTTGTGGCAAACATCAGATCATCTTCACCCAGAAGCACCCTTTCTCCTCCTGTAGACTTACAGGCAGCTCAGAGGAAGGTGTCCCCACTGCTGACGTCTTGGTTTGGGGAAATGAACACTGCTGTTCGGGACAAACAGAGCTGTAAAGGGGAAAAAAAATGTGCTGTGGAGGCAAAGGGGAGCAGCTAGCTCCAAAACACGCCAGGCAGTTTGTCCCTGAGCGTGCTTGCAGATGCCCTGGTTGTGGAGCAGGGAGTGATGGCAGGAGTGCTGAGGCAGGGGCTGCCTGCATGAAGCTGCCCACCAAAATCAGGGCTGTGAGTCTAAGAGATGGGGTCTGCCGGCTGTCATGTTTGGAAAGGGATGGGGGACCCAGAGAAGCTGTAGCCAGTGTCGTGTTATTCCTGATGAAGGGTCTGACTCTGGTGGGTACAGGGGCAAAAGGGCCAATGGGCTTCCACACCATGCAGGCACGGGCATCTCCGCTGCCTGGGCTGGCAGGGGGATGCCGCTGGATGTTTCTGCCCTCCAAGGAAACTCCTGAACCAGGTCAGGCCCTCCTCCTGGTGCAGAGGGAAAAAACAGGCTCTGGAGAGAAACAGTTTGTGCCCTTTTAAGGCAATCCAAAGGCTGGGACTGGAACGATGAGGCTGGAAGGGAGGGATTTGGCACGGGCTGCGCAGTGGTGGGAAGCCCAGCCTGCAGGGTGTTCAGAAAAGAGACTTCCCGGCTGCTGCGATCACACCCCAAACACAGCTCCTTGGATCCCTGGAGCCAGCACAGCCTCTTCAGCCCCCGCTCCTGGCACCCTGTACAGCTCCGTCTGTCTGTCCTGCACCGAGACCCTCCGTGCATCCAGGAGCCAGGAGCTGCAGCCAGGCTAGAGCAGGGCCAGTGCCTCTGCACAGCCCTGCCGGCGTGTCAGCCCTGACCCGCGCCCTGCCTGCTATTATAACGAGGTTGAGATCAATTTCCCTTTTCTATTGCCTGACACAATACTCATACACAGGGAAGAGCACGGCTTTCCCATATACTGGAAGGTACAGAGATCTCGCTGTGCCTGTGAGCAGAGCTTTTGCAGTGCTTCGTCCTCCCTCATCTCTGTTTGATGTTTATACAGCCCCCAGTCCTGTTGTGTTTAGCATCCGTCTCCCGACTGCCTGTCAGGCAGGGCAGTGCCACAGACTCAGCCCTTGAGTGGGAGATTGGAGACCCAGAGATGGGGCTTCAGCTGCCTGAGGTGACCCAGGGATTTGGAGCTGCTACAAGGAGTGGGCTCAAAGGTTGTGCCCCCGGTGTGCCCTGGCAGACCCAGATCCCCTTCCTTATAGCCATGCAGCCGAGCCAAGGGAGGTGATGAGATCCTGCACGTGCTGTGGGGTGGCACACAGTATAGTGTGAAAATGGGGTTTTGGGGACCTTGTCCTGCTGCTTCAGCTGTTCAGGAATCGGGAAGCACAAGGCTGTGCCTGCAGTGGGGAGGGTGACTTCTGCTGCTTTTGGCCACTTGGGAGCAGGACAGAGAATTACAGAAGTGTTGATGGAGAGGCCTCTGGAGACTTCCCAAGCTGCAGCTTGTGCCTATTGACCTTTCTTATATCACTGGGCACCACCGAAAAGTGTTTTGTTTTGTTGTCTTTGTAACAACCCTAGGTTGCTGTTAGATCCTCCTTAGCCTCCTCTTGGCCACACTCAACCAGCCTGCCTCCCTTAGAATCTCCTTGTAGGACTTTGTTGCTTGGATGTCTTGAGGTTTATGTTGGCCTGGTCTTCAAAAGTATCAAGGGCCCTCTGGGCTGGAGCTCTGCTACTTGTGTTAGCTGCTCACAGTATTTTGGGGTTATCTGCAAATTTGCAGATCAAGGGGCCTCTTGATCATGTCTCATCAGATAATTTCAGGAAAGAGAAGAGAGAAATAGAAGCATTTATATCCTGCCAAGGGGCTGCATGGTTGCTTAGGTTGGTGCTCAGGTGTTTGCCCTGCACGTGAGCCTGTGTTCCTGGGGCTGCTGATTTCCCAGCCTCTGTGACTGTACCTGCAGTCCTGAAGAAGACTGCGATGCCGGAGTACAGGGGGAACCTGTGAGCGGTTGGCCAGGCACGGCATAAGCTAATGATGCTGTGGAGGACAGGGTGCCAGAGCCTGCTGTTTGCTGGTATCAGGGGTCAGCTCCTGCCCTTTGGGCTGCCCTGACTATACCTCTGCCCTGTGGTGGCAGAAATGGAAGAGATGTTTGGGGAGGAGAAGCTGAACTGTTTCCAGCTGGGGTGACAACCTGTACAGTCTCCAGCACCAAGGATTGGTCACCCTGGCCATTGCTGCGTTGCCCTGTCGAGGGGTAATAGCAGGGCTGTGATCTAATGAGGTGCTGGTGCCATGGGTACCTCTGTAAGCACGGTCTCCCATCATTGTTCCACTTTCTGCCTTTTCCTGGCACAGAAAGGAGCTGTGAGGTCCCATGGCTTCCAGGCCAGGGGGATTTCTGCTGCTCCTGGCTGGCAGGACCAGTGGTCCCTAGGAGGCAGCCGATACTGCTGGGTGCTGTAATGACGGGTCCCGTGGGCATCCTGAGTTCTGCTAATTCTGCTAATTACCAGCCCTGTGAATCTGTGCAAACAGCAAACATCTGTGGGTGGTCTCCGCATGTGCAGATGTGGAACGGCTGCTGGAGCACTGCTGGCGGGTGCCCTCTCTGGCTGCCTCGCTCTGCCCCGTCCCTGCCTCCTGCCCGGCCAGCACCCTGCCTGACCTCCCGCCCTGATGCTGTTTCTGCCTGTGCTTTTTCTGTAGGATGCCAAACTGGGGAGGAGGAAAGAAGTGTGGTGTCTGCCAGAAAGCGGTGTACTTTGCTGAGGAGGTGCAATGTGAAGGCAGCAGCTTCCACAAGTCCTGCTTCTTGTGCAGTGAGTACCAGCCCTTCCCTTGCCCCTCCCGCCCCATTTCCTGGCTCTCCGCCGGCTGGGCGCCCCATCATGTCCTGTTTATGGGCCCTATAAATGCTCTTTAGGATTTCTCTACAAACAGCACGGCTGTGGGAGCTGTGTGGCAGGCTTTCCGCTTTTCTCCAGACTTGGAAGTTAGTTCTGCTGAAGGAACACAGATCATCCCAGGACACCAGGGGCCATCCAAGCTGTCAGGGCTGACTTCAGCCAGCACCCACGCAAAGACTTAGTCTGTCCCTACACCAGGGAAAGGCTAGGCTGAGTCCTCTAGACTATCTCCAGATGTTCGAGATTGGAGCATGAGACACACTGAGGTGATGCTAGCTTTAGTCTTCTAAGTGGCTTTGCCACACTGAAAAGATGGTTGGGCCTTGGGAACTGGTGTGGGATCTGACCCTGTGTCCCAGGAGATGATGGCAAGAAGCTGTGGTCCTGTCCTGGCTCTTCGGCTGATGGAGTGCTAAAGCATCACCTCCAGCCTGCCTGCAAATCTGCTATTGCAGAGGGTGTCTCTGTTGTATGTTTGGACCCAAGTGTCACCTCCAGGGAAGGGCAGCAGAACAGGCTCTGGCTGTGGGTTAACTCAGCGCAGAGATCCCTTCCTCTGCCAGCTCTGCAGGATCCTTGCAAGTACTCTTGGGTTCATGCTGCAGGTCCCCAGACAGCCTTCCCCTCCATTTGGGGATACCAGGGCAGCACTGCAGGGATAGGTTAGTAATGTTACGGTGCTGAGATCAGCTCTTTAAACTTGGGCCATCCACATCCAGGGGGGCTGCAGGACCTTTGAATGCAGATGACCACTGTCCTCAGAGCATGTTTTACCAGATTTCTGTCCCCTGCCCTTGAAGACTGTCACATAACAGAACTAGTGATTCTCATGTGCTAACAGGAGCATGCATATTGCCTGTGTCTGCTGATGGCTCATCAACACATTGCATCGGACACAGCAGCAGGAGTAGACGTGCATCTTCAGAGCTGCCCTTGCAGCCGGGCCCCACTGAGGTTTAACGTTTTCTCAGCTGGTTCCTGTACCCTGTTCCCAGTCTCACCATCCCATTGCAGCAGGGAGCACAGACATGATCTTTTCCATATGGGCAGCAAGCACTGCTAGGGTCTATAAACAGGCACACAGCTAGAGCTAATCTCAGTAGACCTTTTCCAGCAGGGGACTACCAGTGTCCTCATGGGGCTGATCTCTGCTGTGCTCCTGTGTCTACCTGGCATGGATACTGGATACTTGTTGGCCAGCCTGCCTGGGATGCAACATGCACAGATGGATGCAGATGTGAGAGAGAGAGTCTGTTGCCACATCTCTGCTCCCTGTGCAGCGTGAAGAGTGGCCAACGTGGCCGGTAGCTCTCATATGTGGGAGTTTCCAGGCTGGAAATCTTGCTTTGGCTCGAGAAGACTAGGAAGGGGAACTGCGGAGAGGCTTTCCCCAGGCAGGCAGGGGGGTGGCAGGATGTGTCCTTATTGTGGCCGCTCTCCGCAGCAGGAAATCTTGTTTCTTCTGCAGCCTCAGATAAGGAGGGTGGAGAATGTTACCCTCATCTCCCCTGCACCACTGGCTTTTACCATCTGAGTCCATATCATTGGAGGACGTCTGTATGGGGACTAAGATCCCATTGCACTGCATCTGCCCTTCCCCGTGACCCCTGTGCACACAGCTGGATTGCTAGGGAAAGCTGCTGCTGTGCCATGCTGGCACCCAGAGCACGGGGCAGGCCTCCAGGAGCCATGAAATCAGGCAAAAGGCATTGCTTTGGGAAGGGAATACATGGCCAAAGTGGGGAAGAAGGTCATCCCATGTTTGCTCATGGAAGCAAGTCACCAGGGAGTGGTCCAGAGCCGAATACAGCCAGGGCTCCCGTCCCTGTGCTTTGCAGACGTACGTAATCACACTCCACACGTACTCCAGCAGTTCTGCCCGTCCCGGCTGTGGGCTCCCCAGTTCAGGCTGTGGCTTGCATGCCAGCCCACAGTGCTGCCTGCTGTTCCCAGTCCTGTGCCACAGGCTGCGGGTGATGCTGAGCTGCACCGAACTCCTGTGTTCCCAGCCTGTTCCCCAGTGCTGTGTTTGGGTCTCATCAGGGAACTGAAGCCATTATCTTTAGGGGAGAAAAACAAATACTTTGACCTGCCAAAAAAATAATCAAAAAGGAGCCAAACCTACCACAGTGCATTAGAACTGGAGATCGGCTCAGGGAGTGACTTGGTGATTGACTCAGTGGCATGGATCCAACTGAGTCAATAGTACATGGCAGAAATGTACTGTAATGAGACCGTTTGGCCTCTGAAAGTAGCAGCAGCTCTTGTCTAATTGTTTTGTGGAGCAACTCCACTGCTCTTAGAAAAACAAAGGGTCCTTAACTCCATGAGTGCGGTGTGCTGGAATTTCTGCAATGCAGAAACCCAGGAGCTGGGGACTGATTTCTAGGAAGCAGACTGGGAGAGAATTTTTCTGCTGCCTCTCAAAGTGTCTGTGGCTAGTAAAGATGAGGGACTGTGAAAGCTTAGGTTAGAGCTCTAAATCCATCCAGCATGGTGGGAGAGAAAGACAGATGCTATTGAGATCATTCACTCCCACCCCTAGGACAAGGCTCTTTAAATGTGCCAGTAAAAGTGCCCAAATTCCCCTCCTGGAGGGTCTGTCTGAATGCAGTGTTGCTCCTGATGAGCTCCAGGGTAATGCAGAGACAACTCCAACACTAGCCCATTAGCTTGGCAGCTACAGGACCAGTTAACCAGAGCTGGTCTTTCTCAACAGAGATGTGTGCTCCATCCCCAGCTCCTGCCGTGGTGGGATGGGGGAGCCCGTAGCCAGGAGAGGACCCTGCCAGATCCTCCTTAGATGGCAGGAGACATTTCCCTTTCCACCTCCTTCTCCCAGCAGCAGCACACGGGGTTCTCTGCGGCCCCGGAGGAGAAGCACCATATTTAGTAATTGGGCCGGGGAAAGCTGCCTCTCACCCCCGCATTTAGTGCCGCGGTTTGCGCTGCCCCAAGAGGAGAGCTCTGCTGTGTTTGCATTCCTGCAATATTGGTAAAGGCCAAGAGACTTTTCTGCTGAAGAAGAGGCCAATGGGCTGCTGGGAGCCTTGACATTTAAGGCACGTAAGGGGGATGGGTGAAAGCTGTGTCGCAGCCGTATCAGGATCTGTCTTGGGGCTGGCTGCCAGCACTGTGGACTCTGCCCCAGGCATCTGGATCCTGCACCAGGGCAGGTAAACACTGGAGGTGACTGTAAGCCCGTTTGGGTGCTGCTCGTTTGCCGCTCCGGCTTGCTGGGCGGCGTGTTCCAGGAAGGGTTTGGAAGCCGATGTGGAGGCTGAGATCAGAGCTGGGACAGGAGTCAAGAAAACCTAAAAATCAGGATAAGAGTGTGTGTGGCCTGAGCCCAGCACTAAGCTCAAGCTCTGGATGGGCTCAGCTGGGACCCCGAGCCTGGCTGCTGTGTCCTCCTGTCCCATCTTACATCCCGTATTGATCCCCAAGGCTTGAACACCCAGCTGAGTTAGTGTTCCTCACCTGAGACCACCCTACTCACACATCCTAATCATGGCACGGACCAGGGGTGACACATTAGCATGAACTCTTCCATTGTGGTCTCAGAGTCTGGAGAGGCAACTATGCGCAACAGCATAACGTGCCAAAAAAACTTACAGTGCACCAGCTGCGGTAACAGCTGCAGGTCTGCTCTTAGTCTGTCTAAACACAAGGAAAAATGAATTTGCTTACTTCACTTTCCCCCAAGTGCCTATTGCTGTGTATTTGCAGCGGACTAGGAGTGTGGCAGAGCTGGAGGTGCAGTGGGGCTGGGATGTCCATCCCTGTGCTTGTGAATCCTGCAGTGATTTGTAAGGAAATTTCACCCCACCCCCCAGTTTAAGTGCATCTCCAGGATACCAGCATCGAGAGGGTTAATAGAGCTTTTTCTTAGTATGAACCTTGCAGCTTTGGTGGTTGCTTCCTTTTAAAGCCAGACAATGTTCTTGTTGTGATCCTTATCTCTGGCTGTTTTGCATGCATTTGGTTTAACAAGGATCTTGTCTAGGGTTTCCTTACTCCTTGAAAGCTGAGCTGCTCTATCCCTTGTGAGGACTTGTTTTCTGCAGCTAATTAGTGAGCTCTGGATGAGCAGGCTAATGGCACGGCCCTCCCCTCTTTTCTAGTGGTCTGTAAGAAGAACTTGGACAGCACCACTGTTGCTGTGCATGGAGAGGAGATCTACTGCAAGTCCTGCTACGGCAAGAAGTACGGCCCCAAGGGCTATGGATACGGGCAGGGAGCAGGGACCCTGAGCACTGACAAGGGCGAGTCTCTGGGAATCAAATATGAAGAGTGAGTTTAAGTCATGTTTTTGAAACTGGGGCTGTTGTGAGCACCTTCTCCCCCACATCTTTCCGCTTGTGATGCTCGGCTGTGTAGTCCATGCTGAACTTCTAGCAGTATCTAATCTGGAGAGTGTTGTGGGCTGCCCTGCCTTTCTGCTCCTCAGGGGAAACCAGCTGAACCCTATTTGCAGGGTGGGATGAGGCTTGACAGGACATGTCCCCATTGCCTGAGCATGCTGCCCATCCCCTCCTACCATGCAGCTGTGAGGCTGAAGTTGCCATGGGGCTCAACACATTGTGCCTAAAGCTTCAGGCCCTTCAAAATGGAGTTGGGGTTTGTGATCCCATAGCTCTTCCCTCCTCCATCTTGCTTGTGCAGCCCTGATCATGAACTCCCTCCCATCCACAGGGGCCAGCCCCACCGACCCACCAACCCTAATGCATCCAGAATGGCCCAGAAAGTCGGAGGTGCTGATGGGTGCCCCCGCTGTGGTCAAGCGGTGTATGCAGCCGAGAAGGTGATTGGAGCTGGAAAGGTAAGAAGGGGGATGGAGTGGATGGGGCACACACATGACACAAGTTGCTGTGTGGCAGGGAGACCTTCAGGGAAGGTCTTGACCTGACCCACAGGCTGCTGCAGGCTGGGCTGCCAGCGCCTTCAGCCAGGGCTAGGCTTGGGGTCCGGTGGCCATGCTCACCGGGAAGCTGGGCACCAAAATGAGATCTTGGCATGTCTAGAAACCAGGTTCTCCAGGCTGCATTACTCTTACAGACTCGTAGATGGGAGAGAAATATGTTTTATACTAAATACTTGGAGGGCTGCTCAGCAGAGGTCACATTGGACATCCCTGCTGCTAGATGTGTTGGGAAGATGAGCAGTGATGTGGGCCATGGCCACTGCCACCGCTAACTGAACAAGTGCAACAGCCAGTGAGCCTTCTTCACCCTCTGCCGCAGGCTGGGATGCCACAGCCCGAATCTGGGGCAGGGAATGAATTCCAGTGGTCAGCACTGCCCATAGGCAGGGCAAGGTGCTTGGAGGTGTGGGCACGGGCTTGGTGCATCCATCCCTCTTGGGCTGTTTTGCTGGTGGACTGGGTCTGCTCAGGGTCAGAGGTAAAGGACATTCTGCAACAGCCCTCGTACTTCCTCTGTCAAGTTCATCTCTTCACCAGGGTCCTTTGCGTCCCAAGCTGTGGCCTCGTGCTAGCCCAGCTCTGGGAAGCCCTCTGTAAAGCATGGGGACACCTTCTGCTCTGTCAGCGCTGGGACCCCGGGTGAGGTCCCTGCCCCAAAGCACCCTTCCCTCTGAGGTCAGGTACATGTGCAGAGCTTGCCAAGGCAGCTGGGTCAGGCTGCTTGGCTTTGTGCTGCAGGGGACAGGATGGCCATGCTGGGAAAGCCTCACCGCCTCGCTGGTGACGTTGGGTCACTGACTGACCCCTGCTGTGCTCTGTCCTCCCTCAGGTTTCTGTTTGTCCTCTGTCCCAGAGCAAGGAGAGGAGGCAGCTAGTCAACAGAAAGGGCCTCGCAGCACCATCATACCCTAGCTGGCAGTGCAGGGATTTGTGATGGACACGTTGAGGGTCAGCCCAGGGTCAGAAGCCAAACTTACCCTTAAAATCATGATCTGAGCTTCCTGGTAGGCTTTTGGCCTCAGTGTTTACGGGGAACCAAAGCTGGCAAAGCAATTACACTCAAGCAAACGCAGAGAGGATTCCAGAGCATGTATTTCATGTGCTAATGTTTGCTGGATGACTCCATCTGCTACCTCCTCCTCCAGCCCCCTAATTTCACATTTTCTTCCAAAAAAGGTTTTATGTTTTCCAAAGTGTTTATTTAAATTCCTCTGTGAGCAGCTCTGGCTACTCTAGGTCTGCTCAAAGCCTGTGAGCTCATTTATCCCCAAAGGACTGGTGGAGCCATGGGGGGGTGTTATTTTTAAACACTGGCTGATTTCTGCATTCTTAGTATCTGTTTGCTGCCTTCCTTGGAGCTGTAGTTGTGTAGGGGCAGGTGTCCCAACCCTGCTGCCACCCCCCAGGCTAACGTACAGCAGCAGTGGATCTCAGCTGGATAACTCAGGGGATTTATCATGCTGCTCGAGAGAGGACAATCTCCAAAGAGGGGGGTGATTGCTCCTTACAAATTATTGTACAAATTATTCTACAAATGACTGCTGCGAGTGGAGGTGAAAGCTCTCTAAAACCAGATCAACGTGGGAGCAGTGACCACACCTGATGTTTCCTCTCTCTATCTTCCCCCTGGGGCTGGGAGAACCGCTCTTTCCAGAGAAAAGCTTTCATCCCTTTCAGACCTCTTTGCCAACTGCTTTGGGTCAGAAACAGAAAAGTGACCCCATTTGGTAGCCAAAGCATTGCTGCCCTGTCGCCGGGTGTTGTCTGACCAGGCTCTGCTCCTGTCCCACAGTCCTGGCACAAGTCCTGCTTCCGCTGTGCCAAGTGTGGCAAAAGCCTGGAGTCCACCACCCTGGCAGACAAAGACGGGGAGATCTACTGCAAAGGTGAGTGCCACCTTCCCTGCTGGCTTGTCCTGGACTCCGAAGGGTGGAGGCAGGGCGTGAAAACCCCTGTGCAGGGAACCAGGATGGGGCTGAGGTTTGGGGAGGTGGTGGCCCCAGCAGCTCCGTATGGGGACTGGCTGTGCCAGCTGGCTGCGGAGCTGGGGGATTTCCCACCGTGCCTGGGGCCTCTCTGTTTGCCCAATAAATATGGCAAACCCTGTCCCATTAGGCAGTGCCTGCTTTGAGAGGAGGACCTGCTCGTGTTCAGCTGCCGGCCTTACCCGTCTCTCCCCTCCCATCCTCTGCAGGTTGCTACGCCAAGAACTTCGGTCCCAAGGGCTTTGGCTTTGGGCAAGGCGCGGGGGCGCTCGTCCACTCGCAGTGAGGCACCAGGAGCCAGGCTCTCTGCTCGCTCAGGGCTTGTCCATACCACCTGCCTGTGCTGCCTGACCCTTCCTGCGCCTGCCGTGAGCATCCTCACCATCATCAATAACCATCCGCTGCTTCACAGCACGAGCCCCTTCCTCCCTGCCCTGACCCAGCGCACCCCGAAGCTGTGGGAGTCCCAGCATCGTCCCCATCGGGTCCTGCTGGTGCGGGTGCCGGCGGGGAGATAACCCATACCCACCTGCAGTGGGGCCCGTATGCCCGAAACGTTCTGCTCAGCGTTGCCCATCCTGCCAGGATGTGTGCTCAGCCGTGCCATGCTGTGTCACCGAGCAAGCAATAAACATCAAAGCTGACCCACACTTGGCCTTGCCAGAGAGTTTATTCCCCATCTGGGGCTGAGGAGGTGCACTGGGTGACCAGAGCTGGAGGTCAGGAGGTAGAGGGAGGATGGGAAACGTTTGCAATCGTGGCTTGTGATTAAAGCAGGAGGGTAGGAACTGCTTGGTGCAATTTGACATGACCCAGCTGTGGCCAGCTGAGCTCTGCTGGTCGGCTGGGCTGGGCTCTCCCCCTGCTCCCGCGGTGCATAACCATTTCAAAAGCAGCGGTTGATGCTGGGAGGCCCAGGACAGACCTTCCTGGGTGTGTCAGTAGCACAACACGTGCGCACGCCCTATCGAAACCCCTATCAGTGCTTCTATGTGGCATCTCTCCAAACAGGCGAGCCCAGCAGTGCTGAATAATTAACAACTTTTCACCTACTCCCTGGATTTTTAGCAGCACTGTGGATCATTAAGCCGTCAGTTTGGCAGCTTCCCAGATTTAATTCATTTTCATCTAAACTCTTTACTTTCTTTCTGTGATTCTCTCATTTGACTGGTGTGACATACCCACAAGATCAGCCTCGCTGCAGCTTAGAGTTATGAACTCCACAGGGAATTTAGTTTTGGGGTTTTTTTTAAGTTATAAACATTGTGGTTGAGTAAATGAGATGGGCAGTGTTTTGAGAAGCACAACAGAAGCAGAAATCCTTTTGTGGGGCAGGACTTGGGCTCCTTTATCAACTCAAGCACTTTCCCCCATTCATCACACCCTTGGTTTTTACACAATGTTTTTGAAGCTGAGATGGGGAGTAAGCTCTTTAAACATCTCCAAAAATCCCCCCACCCCCAAGGTTTCGCAGCCTGGGACCCAAATTCTAGCTGGTCCCATTGGTCTGGAGTGTGTGGTTGGGGTTTGGTGAGGTGATAGGAGATGGCACTTGGTGTGTGGAGCAGACAGCCCAGGCTCAGGGATGTGGTAGTGGGTCAGAAGCTGTAGCACAGCAGGCTCACATACCACCCTCAGTGTGGAGACCGAAACCTGGCTCCCTCGTTTGGCAGAGGCCCTGCTCCCCCGCAGAGGTGTGGGAAGTTAGGAAGCTGCCTGCTCTCTCCATGAGCCTGCGGTGGATGCTGTGCTGCTGGGGCATTTCAACTGGATGTGCCACAGGCAGGGATTGCACCCAAGCAATGCTGTTTAGTCAATAAAGCTAGAACAAGTATTTCTTTAGTCTTTTCTTCCATAGTTGTAGAGGTTGTATCAGAGAGAGGGGAGGTACTGACATATCGCAAGTGATGGACCCCATAGAGGCCATTTGCTCCTGGAGGCCTGGTCAAAACCAGGAGAAAATGCTGGATTGGAGTTTCACAGGGTCACAGAAAGGCGTAGGGTGGAAGGGCCCTGCAGAGGTCTCGAGTCCAGCCTCCTGCTTAAGGCAGGGCTAGCTCCAAAGGTCAGGTTGATCAGAGCCTCTGGTGTCCGGTCAGATTTGGAAACCCTCCAAGGATGGAGGTCCCACCACTATGGGTCTTGTCGGTATTGCACCATACGCCCAGAGAAGGTTATTTTCCTTATGCGCATCAAAGTTTCCCTTGTGGCACCTGTGCCCATTGTCTCCTGTCCTTTTGCCATGCACTGCTGTGTCTCCCTTCTCCACAACCCTTCTCTAGGTAGTGGAAAACTGAAGTTTGGTCTCCCTGAGCACACTCTTCTCCAGGCTGGTAGGTCTCTGCTGAGCTTTCAGCCCCAAAGGTCCCAGGTGACAGCATGGGCAGTGTCCTGGGACAGGGACCTTGCCCTGAGGGTTTGCAATTGGTGCTGCACACCTGCTGAAGTTGCACTGTTCACCTGAGAATGGCTTAGGGAGTGACAGAGACCAACACCCACAGTATTAGCAGAGGCTGTCGGCATGGGGAGACCAGGAGAGGCATCGCTGGGGCTGCACATCCAGAGGGCATGAGGTGGGCCGGAGGAGGTGATGGGGCAAGGCCCAGGAGAAGCAGGGTGGGATTAGAGGGGCTTTTTGGGCATCCTCTGCCCAAACTGCCGTGGGACGGCTGCGACCATCTGCTACCCTCTGCTGGTTACTGCTCCCTGTGCACGGCCACAGCCTGGTGCCGGTCAGCCGGACGTGTCTGGACACCAGCACCCAAGTGTTGTCCAGCTCCCTTTAGAGGCGGCAGAACCACATTGCACCCAGCAGTACCCACCCCTCCCTGCTGCCGGCATGGGGGGCTGCCAGCCCTTGGAAAAGGGGCTGTGGGACCCAAACCTACCTCTGCAGAGACAAACCAAAGGGTCAGCTCATGGCCGAGCACCCTGCAGCCTGGAGGCTGGTGGTGATGGCACCACTCTAAAGGGTCAGACTGGAGCCCTCTGAGCCCCATGGCCAGTGGTGCCAGGGGATCTTGCGGCAGGGGATGCCACAGTGCCACCGCTCCATCCTGGCCATGAGCGCTTTGTGGGAATGTCACCCCGGTGGCTGCTGAGCCAGCCTGGGGCAGGACTTCCCCCCCCAGCTGAGCCCCGGCAGCCCCTGTTACCTGCCTGTAAGGGCTCTGTGTGGACGGGATATGCGTGGGGACCACGGGCAGCCCACGGAGCAAAGCCTTTTGCTTGCCGGCAGGCTGATGCAGAGAGTCCCGTTGGGTTTGCTGGAGGGCAGGAGCTGCCTCCCCTGCGGGTCTGGGAACGGGCAGCCGGGAAGAGGAGCAGAGAAAGACTTTGTCAGAGCTCCACGGCTATGGGAAAATGACCTTCCCTTGGTGGCTGGAGCCTGGAGAGGCAGAGAGCAGCGGAGCTGAGGCCTTGGGGAGGCGGGCGGTTGGCAGCCCTTGGCTCTCCCCAGGGTGGTGAGGGGGGAGATCGGGCTGGCTGGTGAACCAAAAGTGCCCACGGACATCCCAGCTTGCCGGAGCGGAGCCAGGAGCGACAGTCCCAAAACTATTCAGCCCCAAATTTCCAGGGCTCGGCATCCCTGGAGCTGAGCTTTACCTGTGTGTGGGAAAACAGCCTTGGATGCTCCTTTGGGGGGAGAACCCACACATTTGCTCTGCTCCTCCCGAAAGTGCTGGGGTGCTTGGCGTGACCTCCAGGGCTGCGCTGGCCCCCCTGGCTGTGCCCAGCCCGGTGCTGCCTTTGGCTGCGGGGGTGGCAAGGGCCGGAGGGGAGCTGGGGCCTCCTGACGTCACGAAACCGGGTCTCCTGGGACACCCGGGATCTCTGCCAGCGTGGTGAGGTTGGCCCCGGGGAGCACGAACCAGTTCCTGGCTCCGAAGCCGCTGCCCTGCCCTCTTAATGAGGGATAATTAGGTGCATCTCATCGGCACTGCAGACTTGCCCCCCGGCCATGCCGGCTGCAGGCAATGCCCCTGGCAGGGACTGGGGACAACGGAGGGGCTGGGGAAAGAGGGGCTCCAGCTGGGGGGCACCGGGGGGGGGTGTTGGGGTCTGCCGGGGCACTAGCAGCGTGATTCTGGAGATGAGTGCTGGGGCAGCAGCTGCGTGCCAGGGAGCCATGGGCCAACCTGTGGGCTGCCAGCCCCAGACAGCGACCCCGGCGCGTCCCTGGGGGGAATTTTTCGCCTTCCAGATCTCACCTGGGTGAAGGGACCTGCACCCTCAGCATCTCCGGGGGCACATCTAGCCGCCTAGCAGTCTGTGACCATCACCCCCTTTGGCAGCCCATGGCCATCACCAAGGCCCCAGATGTCCCCGCTGGCAGCCCGGCACGGCACGGTGAACCCCTCTGTGCCAGGCACTGGCACAGGAACAGACGAAGCTGCAGTGGCCGGGAACGAGACAGGCTGGAAAGAAGACGGGTGTTTCGCTGCAGGGGAGGGTGGACTCAGGCGGGACAGGGCTGTGCTGTGCTGTCCTGGCCCCGCTCTGGGGGTGCATCCCCCCCGCACAGGTCACACAACACTGGGGGATTTTGGTCCTCACTGTGGGACAGGCTGGGGGCTGCAAATCCCTGTCCCAGGGGATTTGGGGAACAGGAGTTCTGTGTGCTGAGGGCTGGGCCAGCACCCTTGGGTGCAGGGCTGGGTGGGTGGTGGGTGTCAAGGGCTGTCCCCATTGCAGGGCAGCCCTGCGCAGCCATCTCAGAGTGGTGACACCAGACGTCTCCTGTCTGTGTGTGTCCCCCCTCCTGGGCCCCACCCAGGGGTCCCCACAGCCCCTGCCTGGCTGGTGCTGCACCCACAGCCCCCTGCCCTTGGTAGCACTGCACCCCATAACCCTCTGCCCTGGCTGGTGCTGAACCCCATAACCCCCTGCCCTGGCTGCAACTGCACCCCATAGTGCCTTCCTGGCTGGCATTGCACCCCACAGCCCCCCACCCCAGCTGGCACTGCACCCTATAGCCCCTTCCTGGCTGACATCGCACCCAGAGCCCCCCGTCCCCACTGGCACTGCACCCCCTGACAGCTGGCACTGCACCCCATGCCTGGGCTCCCATGCAGAAGTCTCCAAACCCTGCCCTGACACTGCTGCCATGCAGACCCATGCCCACACCTTGCCTGTTCACACGAGGACCCCGGGGCAGCGCCTGCCCGCGGGCACCCCAAAAGCACCTCCTGGGTGAAGCGGGGCTGTGCCGGGCCTGGCCGGGCTTCGCCTGGGCGTGAAGGGTGCCTGCGCGGCAGGAGGGGCCAGGCAAGGCGGGGAGGAATGCGAGTGGGAGAGCGGCCGGGCATGTAGAGACAGCTCCTGGGGTGCGCGGTGCCGGGGATCCCACACGCTGCACGGGGCAGGGAGCAGAGCCCCGGCAACAGGGCTGGCAGCCGGCATGGGGCACCCCATCGCTCACCCCCTCTGAGAGCCAGGGAGCGGAGGGCGGCGGGGTCCCTGGGGGCAGCACAGCTGCCGTGGGGGTCCTGGCCCTGGGGAGCTCGTCTCCGACGTGGAGGGGCTGGAAATCCCCCGGCGGGTGATGCCCAGCTGCGCCGACACGAGGTGCTGAGGATCCCGGGGGGCTGAGGAGCCGCTATGACCCCCGAGAAGGTGCTGAGAGAGGGGGTGCTGGAGAAGCGGAGCGGGGGGCTGCTGCAGCTCTGGAAGAAGAAGCGGTGCCTGCTGACAGAGAAGGGGCTGCAGCTCTTCGAGCCCAAGGGCTCGCGGCGCAAGGAGCTGAGCTTCGCCCGCATGAAGGCGGTGGAGTGCGTGGAGTGGAAGGAGCGGCACATCTACTTCACAGTGGTGATGGACGACAGCCACGAGATCGACTTCCGCTGCGCCCAGGAGGACCCGGGCTGGAATGCTGAGATCACCATGGGCCTTGTCCGCTTCAAGAACCAGCAGGCGATCCAGGTCGTCCGCGCCCGGCACAGCTGCCGAGCAGGTACCAGACCCCCCCACTGCGCTGCGGATCAGGGTGCAGGACCCACCGGAGGATGAGGTCCCGGGCCACCGGGTGCCATCTCCAAGTGGTTCGGCTTCCCCATAGGAATCACAGAGGGGGTCCCATGGATGGGGATGGGTCTGCAGGGTGCAGTCCTGTCTCCCCCCACCCTGGCTGGGCTTTGCCCTTCGCATCCCCCGTTGGGTTTCACCTCCCCGCATCCCTGGAGAGGGACTTTCTAACACCCTCCCTCTGTCTGGGGTGGCCCTGAGGGATACGGGGCTCTTTGCCGTGTTGCATGTGGGATGGCAGTGAGGACTGTAGCTGGCTCCACTCCCCAGCTCCCCTCAGGGCTGGATCCTGCCCCATGTGCCCCGAGTGGGTAACAAGCACCTTCTCTCCACAGTGGTGCAATTCGACACAGCCCCAGTGGGACAGCCCGTGGACACACAGCATTCGAAGAGCAGGATGGAGATGGCCCTTGGCTCAGCGGGCAGTGGGGAGAACAGGATCCCAGCGGGCAAGTGAGGCTACCGCTGTCTGCAGCCCGGGGATGGAGACGGTGGCCCCGGGGAGGCCAGTGCGGGCACTGGCTCCCCCCGTCCTGGGGCAGGACAGAGGCACCGCAGGAGCCGGGCTGGCACAGCTGCAGGAGTCAGCCCACATCCTCTTGACATGACGGGGCAAAGGACACAGTCAGGGCCACCACCTGGGGCTCTGGACATGGCAGGAGGTGACATCCTTGCTTGGAGGCCCACCATCCTTCAGCTGACAGGCCAGGACCTTGGTGGACTGGTGGAGACCTCCGGGCCTCTCCTGCGGGCCAGGGGATGGGATGCATGAGGTTGAGCCTGAAGGAAGCAGTGAGATGGTGAGCTCTGCCTGAATGTCAGTGACACTGGGACAGATGGATATGGCCGGGGACACTGCTCCCCCTGAGCCCCCACATTGAGGAGGGGCTGGAGAGCTGCTGCTGCAGCAGGGACCCCTCCGGGCACCGTACCTGGATGGTGCGGTGATGCAGCCATGCTGCTGGACACTGTCCTACCCTGAGCTGTCCTTGGCCTAATATGGGACGCTGGGGAAGGCAATGGGGACCTCAACTCCCTGTATCAAAAATGTCCCCAAACAGGACCTTCTGCTGCTTAACCTGGTGTTGCTTTGATTTGTGGGACCCTGCAGGGTATGGAAGAGCACAAATCCTGCAGAAGAGCTTTGCCGGTTGTTGGCATCCCCCTAAATCTGCCAGCATCCCACAGGTGGGCTCCAAAGCCCCCCGCTGCCACCCCAAGCCTCTCCGGTCACCTATCCCGCTGCACCCGTGTCCCCAGGGATTCCCACGGTGGTTTGCGGGCAGGTGACCCATGAGCAGCGCTGCCTGGCTTTGCAGGCAGGGATGGCAGGCAGGGGAAGGGATGGCTCTGCCCCGACAGGCAACGCAGACACGAGCGCCTCGAGCCACCATGCTCCGCAAGCCGGAGCCTGAGCCCCAGCCCCGCGGCCGGAGGCACTGCAGATCCTCCCGGAGATTGCCCGGCTGCGTGGGAATCAGGGAGCATGGCGCCCTGTCCCCCTGGGCTGTGGCAGCCGGCCCTGGCCTGTATGCCGGCCGCCTCTGCCAGACCCCTCGGGGTCGTGGAGTCCTGTCCCCGTGCCAGGGCAGCTCTGGGGCGGCTTTGGGGAGGGACAGTGGCACGGCCAGAGCCCGCTCACCGTGCAGGGCCAGGCTCGTGCTGGCTTTTTCCGAGCAGCCTGGGAATAAGCATTTTTGTGTTTTTCCACCCAAGGAAGCCTGCTTGGCCGTCCCTGGTCCTCAGAGCTTCATTTGCCGAGAAACTCCCCTGCTTGTGAACAGAGGCAAGTGGGGGTCCAAGCTGGGGGGGGCGTCAATGAAGCTGGATCCAAACCCCATACAGACAGAGCTCTGCACTGTCGCTGTGCCGGCAGGGACAGAGGCACTAAAACATGGTGGGCTCCAGGGATGGTGTGACCTGGTCCCCTGCGCAGAAGGAGATGCTGTAGGCATGGAGCCCTGCATGGACCAGCCCCCCAAACCAGGTCCCTGCACACGTTTCGGGAAGGAATGGGGTTGTCAGTGGTTGGAGGAAGGTGCTGGTGCTCACACAGCATTTCCATGGCAAGGATCTCCATCCTGGGGTTTCTCGTAAATCCCCAGCTCCCAGAGTCAGGGGATTCAGTGAGGCTCATTCAATGTCCTGCAAGCATGCCAAGCCTGTGCCGTAGTGGGGTAGCACCCAGGGGTGAGGAGCACCCAGTGTGAGGAGTTTTCCAGTCTTCTGAATTTCAAACCAGTTTTGGAGGTCTGACTCCTTGTTTTCAGCTTTTCTGCTCTCTCAATCACTGTAAATAGATATTTTCTGTTTTCCAAGTGCCAGCAAGGAACCAGGGAAGAAAATGGTCAAGATGGGTGTGTGTAAGTGCCAGCCCTGGCCATGGACACGTTCACTGTGCACTGCTGGACAAGGCAGCAGAGAAGCCATGGTACCCATGAGCTGGGGAGAAATTTGGGTGGTTAATAGAGGGAGAGGGACAGAAAGAGCAAGGCAAATCGCTATGTCGGCATTCCAGGTATGGGCATGGGGAAAGCCAAGGTTTTCCATCCCCACCCTGAGCTCCTCATCACTCTGCAGACCAACACACAGCCAGAGCCCCTGCCTGTATTGTGTGTCCCCCCAGGTTTGGGATTTTCTTCTGTGCAGACACCCAAATCTGCCAGATCCACCCTTGGCGGATGGATTCACAGCCTGACCCTGGGAGCAGGGGCTGGGGAGTGAGAGCCGAGCTAGCAGCATGTGGGTGGGAGGCAGGTTGGCTTCACTCACTGCCTGTGAGGGCTGAATTTTTTGTGCAGAGGAAAAGGTCACCCAGAGACTAAAAAGCAAATAAACAGCCCAGAGACACTGTCAGACAGTGGAGCAGGGATGGGGCTGGTGCTGGTGCATCCCCCATTACCAGTAATGTGGTGCCAGCACATTGCTGGCCTCGATGGGGCTCAGTGTTGATGGGTGAAGTTGGGTAAATGGGGTGATTTTACCTGAGGGAAAATATCCTGCAGGCAGGGGCTCAGAGAGCAACCGGGTTTGCAGAGGAAAGCAAGTGTGGGGGGGAAGGTGAAGGGCTCTAGGAGCATTGCAGGAGGCCAAGTGCTGTGAAAGTATTTTTAGTTGACTATTTGCACAGAGTTAGGGATGCAAGGGAGCTCACAGGGCTCTTCCAGCTAGCCTGAAAAGCAGGGAGAGGATACACGGGAAGCATGTCTAGTGCCTCTGGAGGTGGGGAAACTGAGGCACGGCAGGGGGCTGGTAGGCATGTGGCCTCACAGCCCCCCCAGCACACTGGCTCCCGCTGCGAGGAGGGGCTGGCTACTGGGGACCTCTGTGCTGGGGACACCAAGCAGAGCTGGGGCTGAGCGCTGAGCCCCAAAATGGAGCGAGGTGCCCCGGAGCTGCCTGAGTTCAAAGGCTGGAGCCTGCAAATCCAGCTCTGCTGCTCCCAGCCCCTAGGTGACCCCGCTCCATCGACCCTCTCTCCACTGCTCAGAGGATGCTCCAGTGCTGGGGATCCTGTGCGCAGGCTGGGGGCTGCCCTGTGCCTCCACCCTGGGGCCAGGGGCTCTGCTAGCACCCATGGGTGCTGGGGCTGGCACCCTTCATGCAGCACCATGAGGGTGAGGTCAGGTGCAAGGGAGGTGGCAGGGGGACCTTCAGGGCCCTTTTTTCCACCTGACGAAATCCCAGCACCCAGCCCTAGCTTTGGAGTCAGGTTGGGGCTGGCTGGATCCCTCCGAGAGCCGGTGAAGGCGGTGGGTGTCACACTGCCAAGACAGGAGTTTGCAGCATGATGGTGCCAATGCTTTTTGGCAGGTGAGACCTTTGTGTACCTCCTCCACAATCACGTGTCCTGCAGAGAGGCTGGCAGTGCCTTCCTTCTCTTGCGAGCATCGGTGTAGTTTGTGAGTGGTTTTTCCTCAGATAAAAATGAAAAGAAAAAAAATCACAGTTGTAGCAAGCAGTATTCTTTTTTAGCTTTGAGTCAAGTGTCTGGCTTCCTTCAGATGCTCCTAAAATTATTTCATTGTTGACCATCCTTAATTATAATTCCTAAATCACTGGATTTCATTTTGGAATCCAGAACCTGCCCCAAGCAGTGCCAGGCTGGAGAGCTGCCCTGTGCCCTGCTATGTCTGCATGCTCACGCTCTGGGTGAGCAGATGGCCGGGACATCCACACCGCCACTGTGGTGGGTTTGGCCACCTCCAATAAAGTCCTCTTGCATTTGAGTGTAGGAAGAAATGCTGTCATCCGTAACACAGAGCTTGGCATGCTGAGGTGGGTCCAGGCATGGATTGCACATGTGTTAATTCCCCATCCCCAATGTCCTGATATTGTGTCTTGGAGAGGGTGTCCCGGGGAGGTGGATGAAGTGGTGAGCAATGAATGTGGTTGTGAGCATCACCCAGCTGGGGCTGCAGGAGCCAGTGGGAGGGAGAGGGATCACCACCCCATCTGGCACCGCAGGAAGAAACAAAAATAGTGGCCAGGCATTGCTGGAGCTGCAGAGGGCAGCAGCCAGCACCCATCTATCACCCACTGTCCCTGAGCAGGAGTCACCAGGCTGTCCTGGTGATGGGGGTGGCTTAGCATGGCCTTGCAGCGAAAGGGGATGCTGAGATGCGAGACACCTGGAGCCAGATGGGAGGGCCTGGAAATACCCTGAAAATGTCTAAAAAGTGTGTCAGGGTCCCTGCCTGGTCCTGAAATTTTGGATTATGGGGAATAGGTTTTTTTTTTCCTGTGAAATATTTTGCCTTAGGCTGAAAACCAGGCTGGGTTTTAGGATATTTAAACTGACATCGCTGTTGAACCATGTCAGCCCATTAATGCAGACAGAACAGCTAATATCCTCCTCTTGTTTATAAGAGTCGACAAGATCAACATTGGGAAGGTTTCATGTGTCACTTGGCAAAAGCATGGGAAGCTTAAAGTCTTCAGTGGGTGGCTCAGCTCCATTTTAATAATGTCTTTCCACTATCCCAAAGTAGATAATTCCTCCTCATTTATTAAAGGCTTTTCTATGTGCCAATGGCACGAGGCAGGGAGCATGTGCCATTCGTAAAGAACCTGTTAGTTTTGAGAGACCCCTCCTCAACTTTGGCACCTTCTGCAAACATTTCAAGTCTCCACAAAGCATTCAAGCTGAGAAAAACAACTTGTCCCACAATATTTCTAGAAATGGAAGGTATTTCTCCCGTTTTGTGGAAATTGTCCTGACTTTGGATCTAGCCCCACAGCTGCTTCTGCACAGATTTACTGCCTGCAGCCGTGCGGAGTGGGAAGGGCCAGCCTCATACCCATGGATGAAGAGGCTGAACACAGGCACCGTCCCCAGCTGCACCACATGCGAGATGGTCTCCAGCCAGGTGGGGGTTTCCAGAGCAGGAGGCCATGGCTGGAGAACACAGGGGTCTCCAGCTGCGGGAACAGCTGTGCTCGCCCTGCGACCCTGGGCCATGAAGCAGCAGATCCCAAATGGATGAGGAGCCTCTGCCCTGCTGGGTGGTGGGAGACGTGGGTGTCCTGGTGGGGCTGATGCTATGGGGTGAAGATTGGCAGGGCAGAGACCTGAGCTGGGAGAGGTCTCTCAGCCCCATGGGGCATGTTTGGGGTCTGGCCTGGGGCCTTCGTGGCTCCCAGGTTGGGCTGTGATGATCATCCATATTCTGGTCCATGTTCCATCTGTTCCATCCAGGGCTGTCCCCCCTGCCAGCTCCACTTTGATGCCTCAGGGCATTGCCCAAGTTTGGTAAGACTCACAGATGCAGCAGGCTGAGGAAATCCTTTGCAGGGCTACAAAAAGCATTGATTGTTGGAGAGCATCCCCAGGAGGCTGTCACCCTCTGCTGTCACAAGTCGACGGAGCAGTCGGGACTAGCTGGATCCCTTCTGGCAGCTCATGAGGGGTGAGAGCTGCCAGATGATCTGCAGCAGAAACACCCAGGCGGGGACCGTTTCATCAAGACGAGTCACATGGACCCTCACGACTTCATTGCAATGTGACACTGCGGTCCTGCAACCTTGCGATCACCTTGCTTGTAGGAGGTGACCCCAATGTCCCCGTGCCTCCGAGCTGTTCCACAGAGGAAAAACCTTCTCTGACCCCACGGTGAGTCTGTGGGGCATCCTCCGCCCCAGCCTGGTGAGAAACCTGAGGCAGCTGGTGGGGTCCTGCCATCTGCCCCAGCATTTGGGGCTGGCTCTGAGCATGGTAGCTAAGGGGTGGGATGGACATGTTTGGAGGGTGAGGTCCCAAAGGACAACAGAGGCTCAGCTGTTGTTTCTAAGTCTGTCCTGGATGCCCTGGGAAGCTTGTTGTCTTTGTGAATGCCATCGGGGTTGACGAAACGAGGACGGTGCTTGGAAGAGGACAGGGACAGGATGGGTGGGATGGCTCTGGGGCCTTGAGGAGGGAAAGGGATCCCTCCAACACCGCTGCAAGTCTGCTTCTTCAGGGAGATAGGCTTCACGTGGGGCAACTAAACTGCTCACAGGGATCAGATACCTTTGAATTTGGGGGCCCAATATCTTCAGGAGCCAGGGACCATTGCGGCCCCCGTGCAGTTCCCCCGAAGCTGGAGGGCAGCAGTGGTAGGCCCTGCCATGCTTGTGGGGCTGATGCCCAGTGATGAGGAAGCACCAACACCCTCCAGGGATTCAGCATGTCCAGAGGGAGAGAGAAACTGCCCACATCCATCTAAACACATGCAATGTTGCCCACTTGTAAAAGGCTGAACACAGGTGACCTGTAGGACCACTGGGATGTTTAAGGACAAGCAGACTGTCCCCGGGGGCTTGATCATGGGTAGGTCTGGCGTCCCCATACAGGTCTCAGAATTTTCTGTTGGCATCCATCCCCTCAGTGGCAGCTCTTGGGGAACTCTTTACTTGAATCAGTGGCTCCCAGGAACAGGGGGATATTATTTTGCTTTGAATTTGGCCTCAGAACTGGTCTGCCCTATAGATTTCCAGCATGTCTCCTTCCAACCTGCCAGCAGCTCAGAGGGGTGCCCACAACCTCAGGTGGCACCTAATAAAACAACCCTTCATCTTGAGGCAGCTCATTGCAGTTTGCGAGTCAGGGATGGAGACCCAAAATGTCCTCATCATGTCAGTGGCAGAGGAGGGATGGGGAGATCCTGAGCTCCTGTCAGTCCTTCTGCTGCCAGCCCCCCATGGCAGCGCCGGGGCTTTGAAACCAGCGCTGAAGCCCTGAATTGAGGGGTCCCGCCACCCCGTCTCTTGCTTGCCCTTTCCTCCTCCTCACTCCAGGTCCCAGCAGAGGACGAAACCTGAGACTGGAGCAAATGGCATCCAAAGCAGCCCCCGTTGGGAGCTGCTTGGGTCCCCGGAGCACGGCTGTGGCTGCGGGGAATGCAGCGCCTTTGTCACGGGCTAATTTTGGCTCCTCTGTGCTCCAAAAACAATCCCAAGGCAGCTGGGAGGAAAGATGCTGGAGGCACGGCCCCGCGGGGGCTTTTGCCTTATAAAGGTCTAACGGGGCTGGTATAAAGCCTCCTCCTCGGCGGCTGGGATCAGATCTGCTGCGCTGGCGCTTGGAGCTGGGGAAGGGGAAACATCCTTGGAGGGGCCCCCGAGGAGGGTGCCGGGGGGTTTCTCCTGTGCTTGCTGGGACTTGACTAGTGCAGGTCAAACAAGGATGGGACTGCCACTGCCATTGCCACCACCACCGACCTCGCACCAGCTTGGGGGCTTTTGTTTCGCCCCCCATGAGGGCACAGCTGCCCCCTTGCTGTCTAGGCAGGGGGGAAGGAGCCGGGGAAGGTGGCCATGCATTCCGTGCTCTGCAGGACAGGGAAGCTGTCTTTGCTCCCCACCATGGGAGCTACCCCACGCATGCAGCTGCGTGCCCCTCCGTGACCATAATAGGCTCAGGATTAAAATACCAGGCATTGTCCCTACTGGGCTGCACGCTGGGAATTGTTTGCTCCTAAACTTGCCCCTAAAAATATCCCAGGGAACAGGTGTCACCTGCCCCTGCGGTCCTCTGCCGCACGAAGCCTCCCTCCGCGGGGACACTGGGCAAGGGGCTTTGCTGGGTGCAGGGGGGTGAAACAGCAGCTTCTTTGCCGCTTTTCAGGGATTTCATGGGGAAAACATCAGGGCTTGTGAGGGGCTGAAATTTACTCCAGCATCTCAACCCACTGTGCTGTGCTGGGCAAGTCTGGATGGTCCTGCTCCCCAAAGAGGGGACTGCCCCATCCTTGGTCCCAACCGACCATCTGCCCTGATGCTGCAACCCCACCTTTGCTGTTTCACCCCATCACCCCTTGGCAATGTACCCTGTCCTGGCCCAGGGTGGTTTTGCCCTCCTGCTCTGGCAGCTCTGATGGCTCCAGGGAGACCCCTCAGCCAGTGCTCCCGTGGGGACATCACTCCATGCTTGCAGCATTGCAGAGCGTCTGTGCACCATCGTGCATGGGGGGTCAGCACCACATCAGCTCTCCAGGCTGCTCCCCCCCACTCCTGTCCCCTTCAGAGACTTTCTGAAAGGAAAAAAGAAAGGAAATAAAAGAAAAAAAAGAAAGAAAAAAAATCAAGAGATTTTCCGCAAAGGAAAAACACTGCAGTGTTTTGGCTCATGGTTTCTGCCTCCTTGCAGACTCAGGGCTTTTCCAGCATCTCTGATGCTGGTTTACATCAGAGGGGAGCAGGACAGACGTGCCATGAAGAATACACCCCATCTGCACAGGCATTGCCATTGCACCATGGTCAGCCCAACCCGGCACATCTGCATGCTCACACACAACATGCATGTGAGTAAGGTGTCAGGCAGCGAGTGCTGGCCAAGCTGGGGTGATGCACATGCAAACAGCACAGGAATTCACTAAATCTCATGGGGATCAAGGGTGCAATAAAACACGGCTGCACTAACGTGCATGGGTGATGTGTGTGTGTCGCCCTGTGTTCGAGACGGTGCCCCAGGTGTGTGCAGCACGTCACGGGGCGCCGGGGCTCGCAGCAAACATGTGCACGCAAGAGGGGATTTGTGCTATTTTTACTGACCACTTGCAGGCAGGCTGCGATTTAATACTCCCCCTCTGCCGCCAGCCCCCGGCAGTGTGCAGCTCTCCAGAGGCCAGGCATCACCTCCCTCCCGCATAGCCCTGAGGTAAGGCACTGCCCTGGGGCATCCCCCCACCCGTGACTCCCTGGGTGTGCTAGTGGTGACACAGGCGCAAGCGTGAGACCGCCTGTACTTGCACGTGGCAGCGTGGCAGAGAGGACCCCCGGGCACGTGAATTTGTCTGAATTTCTCCCTCTGTCTGAGGTTGCTCAGACATTTTCTCTGCTCTTAGAGAGAGGATTGGTGAGACTGCAATGGGGAGAAATAACGCTAAAATACCCAGCTGGGCTTTGGAGCTGAGATTTGCTCGATTTTTCTGAAAACTGGCAAACAAGACCATTTTGGGGAGCATTTGCCCATGTGTCCTAGCCTGACTGCTCACAGTCACTTGCGTGACCAGGGAGGTGAGGTTCAAGGGTGTGAGCAGAGTGTGTGTGGCATCATGTTAGCTGCGCGTGTGTTCGTGGTATGTCTCAGCCGCCTGGGATTGGGGACGATGTCAGGATTGACTGTGTTTGGCTTTATGGAGTTGTTTTGTTTAAGGATTTCCATGATCTAATGATTTGATAAGCTTTTTAAGCTTTTCACAGCTGGGGGCATGCAAACAGTACAGAATTATCTTGTCCAGATCCTCTCATCCCCATCAGAGAGCAAAGCCTCTTGTGGATGCTCCAGATCCAGCTCAAGCCTAAAAGTGCCTGTACTAGATTGCTGGGGATGTCTTACCGGCACAGCTGAGTCCTGGCTGTCCTCTGGGAAGCCAATTTAGAACTATCTGGCCCTAAAAATTGATTGACCTTGACAGAGGTCATCAGCCTGAGGTGTGGTGTGGGTCCCACCTTCTAGGGACGTCGGGCTTTGCTCCGATAGGGAACGCTGGAGACACTGAGAGGCTTTGCCCAGCCCTTGCTCACCTCCAGAGAGCCAAAGGCTCTTCTGCCTCCCCCGTAATAAATTGGGAGGGAGCAGCTGGGACCCAACCCGCTCAATGCACCAGTGTCAGGCAAGAGGAGCCACCTTCCCTGCATGTCCTCTGGGACATTTGTTTTATCACCAAAAACCTCCAAAAAAAGCATGAAACCAGCGTCTCTGGCTGCAGCTGACTGATGTGGCTTTTGCGAGAAAAAAATTCCTGTCCTTGGGATTTTTCCTTGTAAATCCAGGGATCTGGCAGGCTTGGGGGTAGTATGATTCCTGCTGGGGTTTTATGGCATTTCCCCCGCAAACTCCATTCCTTCAGGCCACGGGGGCATGGGGAGGGGACAAGGACAAGCAGACGGAGCCAGGAGGTGCACTGAGATATGCCTGGCACAGGCTCCACACACGCCTGGGAGCAGCTGTTCCTGAGACCAGAATTGTTCCTTTTTCTTTCCCCCAGCAGGAATCTTTGGGGTTTAAAACAGTTTCCAAATTTAGGGGGATGCAAAGAGTTCAAGGCAAAAAAATCCCAGCTTTTCCATTTCAGTTCTAAGGAAAAGGACTAAACCCACCACTGGAAAATGCTGTTTCTTTCTGAAGTACAGCATCAGTTTGTTACTCCTGGTTGGAAAGAGAAAAAAAATAAATTGATTGGCATTTCCCCACACATTTTTCTATTACTCAGGCTTACAAGGTGCCCCAGCTTCTTGGCAAGAGAAGGAAGTGTTAGAGGCAGTGCTGGGGAAGCTAGCAAGGCAGTGCATTTTGAAGCAGCTGCCAGGGCATAGGATTACCAAGCAAATTTAAAATACGAAACTGTAAGTGTTTCACCAGGGATGCGGCTGCTAAAGGAATCTGCTCAGCTGCTTGGCCAGGACTTGTTGCCCCTTGCTCCGTCACTCCTGAGATGGAATTTGGCTCCATCATCCTTGTGGTTGCCCACGGGGAGCTGTGGGACAGGACTCCCCGAGCCGACACAGCGCGGGGGGCCCCGAGGTGCCCCGTTTCTCCTGAGCTTTCCAGCCACGCTCGCCTCTGTTCCCTCGCCCCGAGGTGGGGTGGGCGACGCAGCCGGCGGGGGAGCAGCTCCGTGCTTGGGAAAACCCTGAAGAACAGGAGACCGAGTTCTGCAGGGCCGGCTGGAGGCAGGTTGGAGCTTGCCCGAAATAAGGTTTCCTCGGAGCCAGGCGGTCCGTCTTGGTGTTCCACGGCGGGATGGCGAGTCTGCGGAGTCGCTTCTCTCTGCTGACGGCACGGGGCAGCACCAGACCTCAGGAGCATCCCGCAGCCGCCGCTTTCTGGGTTCGGGTGGAGTTAGAATTGTTCGTTTGTTTCAGCTCCTCCCCCCCCCCCTTTTTTTTTTTTGCAGGCGAACGACGCCACAATGCCAGAGCCGTAAGTAGCACGAGTTTCCCTTGGATTTCGCTAAATCCTCGCCTGGCCGCTGGGCTGCTTGTGGCGGCTGAGCTTGTCTGATTTTGGGGGGTTCGGCTGGGAGACCGGCCTGTGCTTGAGAACTCTGTGCCATTCCTCTTGCAAAACTGTCTTTAAATAAAAATTGTTAGTGATTACAACATCCCCATTCAAATCTCGGAGCCTGCCTAGATCCCAAAATAGGGATCCGAGGTGGGCAGCACCATTCGCTTTGCCGTGAGGCTCTTTGTAACACATTGTACAAATATAACATATTCCCTGGCATAAACAGAAGGAAGAAACCTCCCTTCAAAGCTTTTGTCAAGCTGTGACATGGAGATGCCCCAGCCCTGCAAACCTGAACAGGATCCAAGCATCCTGCGTGCCAGCCCCCAGCTGTGCAGGAGCATGTGAATGAGGGTGTTGTGGCCCAAACCGCAGGGACCGAGCTGGGGCTGGCACCATGGACACTGTGACAGCTCATGTGCTGTGTTTGAGTGGCATTTTGGCTTTCTGAGCAGTGGCCCTGAGTGCCCACTGTGTTTCCGGAGAGCACCGTTATCTCAGACCTGGCTCACTTGCAGGTGGCAACTATTAGATACAGAAATAAGGAAACCAACTGCAATCACATGAGATGCTTCTCTTGACTGTCACCTCTTTTTGACTCTTATTCACTGATGCCTTGTTTTCTTCTCTTGTTCCTTATTGCTCGTTCCTGCATGCATGCCTGCCTGCAGGGAGGTAAGTGCCTTTCCTTTCGGGATTGATCTCGATGCTACTCTGCATTTGCTGTGAGTTTGTTTTCAAAGGTGGTTTTTTTGTTTTTTTTTTTTCCTCCCCTTTCCCCTAGAGAAAATCCAAGATCACAGCCTCACGCAAACTCTTGTTGAAGGTGAGTCCTGAGGGTTGGAAACTCCCTGGGGTTTGTCTTGCTGGGGAAAAGGAGCTGGGGTTGAAGTGCGTGGTCGGTGGGACAGTGATGAGGAATGGCAGAAGTATGGGCCTTGGGGAGCAGCTCCCGTTCCCACCTCTTGTCTTCTCAAAAGTCCTCACTCATGTGGGCTTTGTGGTCCATGCACCAAACAAACCTCCCCTTACCTCCACTTTACTAAGCTGGGGAGAGACTCTGATGCTTTTAGCTCTAAAGCCACAGACCTCATGTTTGTGCACCAGCAGCTCTGCAGCACAAGCTTGGGAGCTCCCCGGGTTGCGGCTTGGGAAAATAATTTACTGCCACAGCAGAGCAAACCGATGCAAAGAAAGTGCTGACATCAGCATCCATCGGGACCACTGCCACCACAGCCCCGTGGTACCTCTGGCCATGCTGTTCCCCCTGCCTTCAGGGTCACCACACAAAAGGTGTAGAGATTTTTTGATGTGTGTTGCAGCAGCACAGTGATTTTGGGAGGATGGCCACATCGGGGAGGAGGTTTGGGAGGCAGACAGGACTGTCCCATCCTGGAGATGTTGCGCGAGGAGGCTCAGGGGGAACAGAGGAGCCTGTCTGTTAATACTTCTGCCATTTACTTGTGCTTGTAGAGTTTGATGCTGGCAAAAGCGAAAGAGGAGTGGGAACAGGAGATTGTGGACAAGCAGTCAGAGAAGGAAAGATACCTGTCTGAGCGGATCACACCACTGCACACCAGTGGGCTATCCCTGAGCCAGCTCCAGGTATTCCTCAGGTCTGAGGGTGTAGTGAACTCCTTGGGAGCATGGAGGGGCATCACTCACCACTGTCCTGTTGTGCTTTGGCCCCCAGGACCTGTGCAGGGAGCTGCACGAGAAGGTTGAAATTGTGGATGAAGAGAGATATGACATCGAAGCGAAATGCAACCATAACACTCGGGAGGTAGGAGGCAGGATGGGCTGTTTGCTTCTACCTTAACTCCATCCCAGATGGTAGCTTGGGCCTTGAGGGGGTTCTGTCGTGGACTGGGCTGAGCTTGGATGTGGGACATGCACTAGGGTTATCTAAGGGTTGGCATTTGCTCTGCAAGGCATCACTCAGCACAAGGTTCATCCTTGCCTCAGAGAACTCAAACTGTCCACTGGGTCCACAGGCAACCTCCTCACTCTCCTGGTCACCCCTTGTGGGTCTGAGAGCTCCTTCTTGTGGTATGGCTGCCATCTGAGCAGGCTGGGACAAGGCAATGACAACAGCTCTGCGCTCAGGTGGACAGTCCCTTGGTGAAGGTGATCCTCATGGCTGCAGGAGAGGCGCAGAGCCCTCTGGGGTTCGGTGTTGGCAAAGTCCTGTTTCAACAGGAGCTTTTTGTGCAAGGCAACCATGCGATGACCTCCTGCTCCTCCTCCTTTCCTCAACCTGCAGATTAAAGACCTGAAAATCAAAGTGCTTGACCTCCGAGGAAAATTCAAGCGACCTCCCCTGCGTCGAGTCCGTGTCTCTGCCGATGCCATGCTGAGGGCTCTGCTGGGCTCCAAGCACAAGGTGTCCATGGATCTGAGAGCCAACCTGAAGTCTGTCAAGAAGGAGGACACAGAGAAGGTGGGTGACTCTTCTAGAGGCCAGAGATGGAGACACCTCCTAGGGATGCCCTTGCCCTTCTCCAAGGTCCCCTGTGAAGCCTGCATGGATTATGCCCTTGTGAGGCTCAGAAACAGCATTGAGCAGTCCTTGTGAGGCACTGCCCATTGCGGGATGTTGTAGGACCACCTGGGAGCAGTTTGACTGGGCCAGGTAACTGGCAGACGATAACAAATGAGACTTAGGGCTGCGTCCATGATGCTTTTCCCTCCAGGAGCATGTGGGGGTCTTTCAGCTGGGGACCCCTTGGCATGTCTGTTGAGCTGCAGTTGCAGAGAGCTTGGTCTTTGGTCTTCGAGGGAACCAGGAGAGCTCCTATTCAGTGCAATCACACCCAGAAAACACCCAGGAAACTCCCAGAACCAGATTAGATAAGACAGAGCAAGCCTAGCAAACATGCTTGGCCTGAGACAAACGGTCCAGCTCACACCGGCTTTGCAGAGATGCGAGAGGGGAAGGTCTCAATACCAGAGACAGTGAATGATGCCCAAACCTACCTGGGGCGTGCAGGCACCCCAACGGCAAGAGTTGTGCTGCTTTCCAAGGGCCTCTCCCCAAAGGGGTTTTAGCCTTTGGTCCCAGCTCAGCAGAGTGGATGAGAATCTCAGTTTTCAATTATTTTTCTTTCCCCCCTGCCCACGTTGCTAGTATAGCATGTTTTGTAGTTTGGATGGAAAACTGTGTTTACAGTCCTCAACGCCAGGTGGTGAATAGATCTGAGTTTATTTTAGATGTCGTGAGATGATTTTGGGGCATGGCTTGTAATCTATGAATGCTTGTGGGTTGGCAGAGCAGACACCTGGGCATGCTCCCAGAGCTGCCGTCATCTCCCCTTTCTGTTCTGAAAGCTGCTGCCAGGCTCTCAGTGTCACACCAGCAATCCCAGTCCCCTCCAAAAGCTTGGAGAAGGTGTAGATGGGTGTTATGTGGGTTAGGAGGGGTCTATGCAGAAAGCGGTTTTGCTTGCATTTGTCTCAGTGTGCTGGCGTAAATCCAGAGTAAGTCCCATGTGCTGGTTTCTTCCTCCTAAAGAAATTTTCTAGGATTTTTGTGCCTTCTAGTGCATTAATGCAACTTAGCAAGGCTTTGGGGGGTATCCACATGAATCCAGACCTCCCTGTGGAGATCAGGCCACTGTTTGCCATCTTCCCTGTCAGCTCCACACGCAGGGACACACAGAAGAGCTGGCTCCAAGGGAGAGGGCATTTGCAACAGGGCAGCTCCCTTGCCTGTGCTGCTTGCGTGCTGGGGCTGAGGGCTCTGTGCAACAGGGTAGCACAGCATGGGACTGCTGGCCCCTGTCACATGTCATTGCAACCCGTGTCCCCATCCCTCCCGGCAGGAGCGCCCCGTAGAAGTGGGCGACTGGCGCAAGAATGTGGAGGCCATGTCAGGGATGGAGGGGCGAAAGAAGATGTTCGACGCTGCCAAGTCCCCTACGGGCCAGTGAAAGGTAGGGAACCAGTCCTCCTTTCCCTGCGATGCCCCATGCTCCCTGCAGCATCCCTCATCTGCGCTTGTGGCCGGGCAAATGCAGAAACCACCCGCACTCATTAAAGAAAAAGGCATCACATGCCCCATCTCCCACCCCACACTTGGGATGGGTGCCTGTCCTGCACGTCCCGGCCATGGAGCCCCTGCCAGCAGCTATCCTCCTCTCCCAGCTCGTCCTCCCTGGCTCTCTGGGGTCTGCTGCCCATGCCACGCTCATCCTGCACAGCATGGGCATCACTGGCACCAACTTCGGGCTGCTGAAAGCAGCCCAAAAACTCCTCTTCTGTCCCACCGCTCTGCTCTGTTTCTTTCCCACAGGAGCATCAGTAAGAGAGCCTCCCCACCCCTGCTGCCTGCCTCCTTTTCCCTTGCTGCCCCTCTATGGTCTTTACGCCCTTACCCTGAATTCACCACTGAGCTGGAACATGTGGACAACTGTGTGGGAAGGAGATCTGAGCTTCTTTCTTTCAGTGCTGCCATCAACCTTGCTCCTGCATGGCCCCAGCACAGCAGCTCCCTGGTATCACCTGCACAGGCCATGCTGTCTCCAAGGGGCCATTGGCCACCCCTACCCTCCTACCACCACAGAGAGGCCCTGGAGATGGCTGCTGGTCCTCCCACTCCCCCATCCTCTGGCAGATGCAGCCTGAGATGAACCTGCGCGGCTGCATGTGTATTAAAGGACGGTCTCCTGGGCAGAGCACGCATGAGCTTGTCACTGTGGGAGCATTGGCTGGGGGCAGGTGCTGGTCCACAGCCCAGTGGGGAAGAGACCCTGGTCCTTTCCTGCCACCCGGCTGCAATGTCCCCGTGCTGGCGCTCGGGCCAGCAGCACGCCCTGGGATCAGACTTCCTTCGGGCTCCTCTCTTCCAGCCCCCCCAGGCTGCTCCCTGGTGCCCCACCAGCTCTGCTGAGACCCCCCCAGCCCCATGCACAGGCCACCCCTCTTCCCTCCCATGCACCTCAGCCCTTGCCAGGCTCCAACGATGCACCAGCCTCCCAAGCAGCAAGGATTGGGTCTCAGTGCAGAGATGGCTCTCTGCCAGCTCCCCCCACCCCTGCTTTTCCTCTGGTTTTGGAAAAGCCTTCAGAGCTTGCTCACCCAGGCACCAACTCTCCCACCGGCTGCCCCATCACAGGCACTGGAGCTGTGGGAATTGGGGCAGCCCCATTTCAGGGCTTAATTCGAGCCATGTTTCAGGAGAGCATGAGATGAATCCACCTTTCAGGCCAAACAGCTCATGCTTCCCCACTAGTCCTATCATTTTCTGTATCACAGCCCCCCAGACTGCAGCTGGTTGAGAGCAAGCAGCTGGGAATGTGCCAGTTTATCCTCAGAGCAGGGCTGGAGATGAGAATTGGTGAGAATTCACACCAAATTGGGTCTTCTGCCTGGTTGCACTGTAGGAGATGCTGAGGCTCAGCCCCAACGGGGTGTTCATGGTGGTTGTAGCAGTGCCTTGTCCATGTCCCCAGTGTATCCAGAGGAATTGCAGCATCCATGGTTTCAAACCTGTGTGCCACTGTGGGTGTTTTGCAGCACACCCCTGTCCCTGTGTAGTGAGCTTGTAAAGTACAGAAGATGCTATAAGCTCAGAGCAAAATGCAGGTCCCCAGACAGGCACCAGGGCTGGAAGGAAACAGCATCGAAAAGTGCATGGTCTCCAACAGAGCTCAAACTTCCCAGAAAAACATTGCATTTCTTTAGGGATAGAAAAAAGTGGCCCCATGCAGTTGGCTCTTGCAGGACTTTCTGCAGCAGACTCAGGTAGCTCAGTGGCCAGCAGCACAAGCGAGGGAGAGCCATGGAAGGGAGGTGGGTTTGGGTTTAGGCTCCAAACTGGCAGGACAGCTGAAATGCTCTGGGCATCACATCCCCTCTTCTGGCCAATTCAGGGATACTGAGCTGAACCACTCACTTTTGTCCCTGGGCAAAGACAGTTAGGGCAGATGGCAAATGATGGGAACACTTATTTCTAGCCTGGTCATTAGCACTCAGGCTGCCACAACACCCAGTAGCTCCTTCACAGAGAATTTAAGACTCAATATGAAAACTCTTCCCAAAATTAGGGTTAGATCAGAGGTGGCTGTCAGCTGGAAAATACACATGTGCTAGCAAGCACAGATGCTCAGTCTTTGTCTTTCCACCTGACTCTCCATCCCCATCAGCGTCCTGCTAACTGGGGCTGGGACCACCACCTGCATGACCAGAGCCGTTGCATGGCACACAGAGCCTTTTCCACCCATTTTTTCCTTTCCAAGCTTAATTCGGCAGAGCAGCCGCAGCCACAGCCTAGCACTGTGCCAGGTCTTGCTGACCACTTCTCCTCACCCTGTGCACCTTGGGACGGGCTCCTGGCAGCCGCAGCCCGGGGAAGTGAGTCTCCGTCTTGGCCAACCCAAGTGACTCTGCTCTCGGAGCTGATCAGAGATCGTGTGTGGCAAGATCCCAGGATGCTGCCATGGCCCAAGCTGCCCCACCACTGGAGGCAAAAAGTTTTGGCTACGATCTCGCCCCTCTGAGCTCACTCCCTGAGTGGGAGCCATGCCGAGGCAGTGTCCTGGGATCTCACTGCACACACTATCCCCAGAGGGAACTCACACACTCCGCAGTGATCCTGGCAGAGGAAGAAAGGTGTGTAGGGAGAGGTAATAACTGTTACCTGACCAACTGGTATAGCTGGAAATCGCAAGATTTGTTTCACGGAAACAAAGCCTTCTTCAGACCTGGAACAGAAGCAGAAAATGGCAAGCCAAGTCCGGGTCGAGAACAGTTGCTCTGAGCTTGGTGCAATTATGCTAATTTGGTAATTAAAAAAAAAAAGGGGTGGTGTTTGTGGGGTGGGGAGGGATGGTAGTGAGATGAAAGGCAATATGGGTGCTGGGTGCTGTGGGACCAGGCTCTGGTCAATGCTTGGCAGCCAGCCTGTGCCCGTGCTGAGCTCATTGTCAGATCGTGCGTACCAAGACACCTGAAACTGCTGCAAAGCAAAACCTGAGGGCTCACCAGCACGTCTCTGCAGCCATAGTAAGAACCAGCCGGGCTGTGCTCAGCAAGGGCCCAGAGCCCACATGGACTTGTTGTAGGCTATAGATGACTTTGCATGGCTGCCTTGTGTTTTAGATTGAGGGGTGGGGAGAGAAAAACCCAACCCCAAAACTCTTCCCTCTGCAAGTTCCCCTACTTTGAAAAAGTACGATGCTCCCCAGTCACCATGTCCCACTTTCTTCCATCTCTGGTGGAAAACCACATGGATCAGTCATAGGAAAACAAAGTGTTACGGATTTCAGTTTTATTAGAAACATGGAAAAACCCCATCTCTTTACAGGGATTGAATCTCGAGGGGAAAATGCAGGTGTCCGCTCTGAGCATGAGGCTCTCCTGGTTGGATCGGGGGACTGGGAGCCACGTCTTCTCCTCCACCTCTGCTCTGGAGCTGCTTCCATGGCTCTGGTCCAGCTGGGAGCCCAGCTCTCCCCTTGGTAAAAGGGGCAGGTTGAGTCTTTCATCCCCAGATGCGCATTGCTTCCCTTGTACCAGGCCAGCTCTGCAGTCCCACTGTTGCTTCCCTCCTAGGTGACAATAATCTGAATTTCGTCTCTCTGAATTAGAAGGGAACCCTGTGGTAATCCCTTTTTACTGAAAATTCAGTCCAAATGGGGGACTTGCAAGGTTCTTCTTAGGGAGAGAAGCTGATGCTGGAGCAGTCACTAATGAAATTGTATTTATTTCCAGAAGAACTGCATGAGTCAGTCCTGTCTCCTTGAACTGAGCAGAGCCCTGTCCCTACCATCCTCCAGGTTGCTCCATTGCAACCAGGAGCCCCCAAAGCAAAGCAAAGCAAAGCAAAGCAAAGCAAAGCAAAGCAAAGCAAAGCACTGAGAGCTTGAAATCGCAGAAATTGCAAATTAAATTGGACAGCAGAAAAGATACTAATCAACCCAATTATTTTCTACCAGAAAGGTTTTGCTGGCAAAACTGCAGTGAGAGAGATGCAAAGGGCTTGGCCTGACAAGGCCTTTCAAAAATATCCCTCCTAATTGGTTCTAAAATCGTCCCTTCCTTTCCTACGGTGCTCTGCGACCTCCTTGCTAATCGGTCATGCCTAGAGACACCTGAACTGTGCCCAAATATTTCCCTCAGCGTATTTGCAGCTCAGCTGGTGGCTGGACCTGTAAAGGGAGGAAGAGGAGGAGGATTAGCAGCGATGGGAAACCCTGGGGTGGGAAGGGGTAAAGTTTATCCCATGGCCTCTGAAGACCACTGCAGCACCCTGCCCTGCACGGGGGTTAATGCCAGGCTGCAGTCCCTGGTGGTAAAGGTTAAACATTACCACCCCGTGCCCCCCCCCCATGGTGTCTGCAGTGCTGCGGGTGCAGGATCAAACCCCGTGGCTGCAGCTGCACAGGAGGCAACTCAGGGGCAACCGCGTCACATCGGCAGGGTTATAGCATAACCACCCATCACCCTGGGAGTCATCGCTGTGGCTTCTGTGTGTCCCCTGCAGTATGAAATGGGAAGAAATGGGTTTCTTCAGCCCTGTTTTCCCCTCCTGCAGCCCTCCAGGCTCAGGTCCTGCAGCCCTGGGGAGGAACGAGGCTGGGTTGGGGTATGGCACCTGGTCTGAGTGGGGTACGTCCGTCTCGTCCATCTTCCTTTGCTGTGGCCTGAGCCCTCTCACTTGCTGCTCACATCAGAGGGGATTTCTCATTAATTGCAACCAATTTCATGTGCTATGAGGGGTGCAGTCTGCCATACAGCTTCTGGCAATGAGTCACACTTATTCTATCCATGATCTGAAAAGTTTCCATTGACACCACTTTTGGGGGATGTCCATGATTCTTCATTGTTAGACCCAGGGCATCACAGGAGATGGCGTCTACTGAGGAGGCCAATCTGCAGAAGAGAACGGGAACCTGAAGGACACTATAGCATCTGTGGGACACCATGGTGGCATTTCTGACCCAAGATTTGCCTAAACTATTTCTTTTTTTAAAAAAAGTTGAATTATAAATGAAAAAAAGCCCTCTGCTAGCTAGGTGCAAGGCAGTTTGGACAAGGGTTATTCCTTTCCTACTGAAAACAGAAAAGTCTGCGGTCGGGTTTTGTTCAGTTTCTGAGCAAACACACACCAACCTCAGACACTTTCTGGTTTTCTTTGCACAGCAGAGGTATCACTGTACTATCAGTTTCTAGTGCATCGCACACGTCTTCCCAAAAGCTGAAGGAATTGTAGCTGGGGAAGGACAGCCCTGGACCATCCCAGCACCTGCAGAGCACCAGCGTGGGGATGCAGGGAGACTTCAGTGTGTGTGTGGGGAGTGCAGCTTTTTAAAGCATTTGCTGGTGGGACCTTTGTGAGCTGTTGCACCGCTGCAGCAGTAGGTTGGCAGCTGAGTAAGGGTGAAAAAATGCCTTTTCCTGGCCATTGAGCCCCCTGCCCCAGCCCAGTGGGGAAGCCTGGACAGACGATGCTCCTGACTCTGCTCCACCACCAGCAGCGTGGCAGGGATGAGCCTGGGGAGCCAAGGGAGGAGCTGAGCCATGGCTGATGCTGGGGGACCGGCATGGGCAAGAAGGGTGGAGGTGGAGGATTCACCACTGGGCCCTGGGGCGAGGTTGAGGGATGCCTTAATTACAGAACAGTTGTGGAAACTGGAAGCTCTCCACTGCCCTGTAGCCAAAGAAACATGCTCTGTATCGGGATGAGACACAGGACACTGTTCCCAAGGGAAAAAAAAACCCTGCTGATACTGGTCTAGCTCCTTAGTGGGTATAAATGGGTGTCTTCTGCTGATCTGCATCAGTTGAAGATCTGGCCTCCCTGAGCTCCTCGGGAAGATGCAGGTCTGTGAAGCAGCTGGAAAGCAACCCCTGGGCAAAGCAGGTACCTGGAGAGAACTGCGGTTTTACACTAGAGCCTTGTCTGCATGCAGCAGAGTCCTGTGGCACAACTCCCTCAGCCAAGAGCACATAGTTTTCCTCTCGTGGTTGTAGATCTGGGACAGCAGATAATGACAGCCTGGTGCATAGAGTGGATCTGGATAAATGTCAGACTGGTTCCCCTGAGTGTCCCTTCCCCACACGGACTCGTGCCCCTGCTTAATCTCATCACCTTCAGCTTTGTGGACCTGCAGTTTGGTCTGGGCTTCAGTGATGAGCTCAGGGTGGCCAAAATAGCTTTTGTAAAGGGAAGTCCGGTCTCACAAAGCGACTGGTGTTCACCAAAGGCATCTATGAGCTTGTGGATAAGGGCAACCTGGTAGATAAGAGTTTTTCTGGATTTCCAGAAGCAAAGACCTTTAGGTCAGCCAGTGCTAAGAGTGAAAGTCCAAGTAGAGGTAAATAATCACTTAACAAATAGGAAGCGATGGTGAGATAACAAACTCTGCTGATAATTCTTGCGTATAGCAAGAGATGCGGCATAGCAGAGATGAAGACTGATGACGCAGATGTTCAGAAAGATCTTGCAGGACTTGGGGTTTGGGGATAAAATGGCAAGGGATATTTGGAGAAGTATAAAGTGACACACAGAGGGAAAAATCCAACATGACTTCATATATAAGATGATGGGCTCTGGGCTGGCTGTTGCCTGCTTGGGAGTGATAGTTTGGGATTATGGTAAACATGAAAAGACATGAGGAACATCAGGGAAAACATGAGCTAAATGCTCTGTGGCAGCAAAAATCTCAAACCACGAGAGAGCAACGTGCTGCCAAACAGCTCAGCAGGACCTTATCCAAATTAAAGGAGAGGAGGGAGCTTTTCCAGCAGTGGGGAATAGACCTGGGGAATTCCTTGCTGAAAGGTGTTTTTTAAACTAACAATTTTCCTGAGTTTGAGGGAAACTGGACAAATCCATGGAGGAGAAACCCACTGAGGGGTCTCAAATAAAGAGGAAACCATGTTCAGCTCAAAAGGTCTCTGAGCTGAAAATAAAGACTGGGGGAGTGTGAGGGGCGAGTGTCACCAAGGCTCATCCTCTGCCTAATCCCCAGCTGCTAAATGCCTGTCTAGAATTTCTTCATCTTAATAATAAGAGGAATCACAAACTGTGAGGTTTTATATTCCTTTGCTGTGTAGATCGTAGCTGGGGGTGTTCTTTCACTACGTTCAGTCTAATCCTTTTTAAAATCCCGTTAAATCCTATGCTTCAGTGATATCCTTTGGCAATGAGTTTTGCAAGTAAAGTGCTCACAGTGCATTAATCAGAAAGGTTTATTGCTTTGTAGTAGCTTGGTGATGCTGAACTACTATATATAGTTTGTCAGCAATTAGCAGGACGCTTGCAAGGTTATTTAAGTACATTTTTTTCCTTATGCCACAACTTGCTGAATTTTCTGTATGTATGAAAACACTTGAAAGACAACTGGTGACTGCAAGAAGAAAGAAAACCAGAGAACGAGCCCTGCTTGGAGCAGATGGCTCATTTGACAGGACTATCTTTTAGAAATGGGTTTTTAATCAGGAACCTTTGATTAACATAATTCCTTTGATTGCTCAGGTCCTGGGCACACCCCTGTGGGCTGGAGGCATGTGTGGCAAGCCTAGCCTTATAACCAGTCCCTCAGGCTGGCGGAGAGATGGATCTCACAGGGATCAGAGACTGAATTTGTACTCAAGGGGTCCTGGATGACTTTTTCTGCAGGCACCCACCATGATAACTGCCCAGCTGCCCCCAACAGTGTAAGCACTGGGGTCCTGGCCACACTGTGCACCCGGGCTGGCCCCAGGTAAAAACCAGGCTTGGACTGGGCTCTGCTGTGTCTGGGTGCCCCTGTCACCCCAATAAGACAGTGCCCCTGTTGTCTTCACATCTGCCCTTTGAAGGAGCATGTTGCCCTGTGTGAGCATGGGGGGACAAGGTCTCGGGACCAGCCCGGGGCGGGGGGACGATAGGTTTGATGGATTTGGTCCAGACATAGGATGAGGCTGGGCACACAACTCCCCTCTGGCACAGGGCTTCAGCACCCAAAAATTGGGTACTCCCCATGCTTCAGCCACTTCCTCTGAGACTTCGTGAGTTCTCGGAGGAACTGCAGCAAAGCTCGTAATGAGAGGGAGGCCATGACGGCTCAATCCAAGATGTCCAGAAAAGGCTGAAAGTAGCAGGGCACCCTCCCATGCTCTTTGGAAAGGGCTGGACTGCACCCAGATGGAGGTGTTTTAATGACTGTTTTGGATCCCTGGGAGCCAGCCTCCTCCCACTCAGCCCAAGGTAATTCACCTCCTCCACTGGTGTTGGAGGAGTTGTTGACTGGTGGAGAGCGGCTGGTAAAACAGGTTCTCTGCAGGGAGTTGTCTCTGAAACCCTGGGAGACCTGGATGGATCGAGCCCTGAGCGTGGGTCTCTGCTCGAACCCTGGCATAGCAGGCAGTGAGGAGGGGTTTGCTTTTGCGTGGCACTCCTGGGCAGGGCGTCTTTTGCACGGCGCCGCTAGTAGAAAAATTACAGCCTTGCCTCTGTCAAGGTAGATAAGAAACCATGTGATGCAGCGTGGTGGTAAACGGGTTGCAGGCAGGGTAAAGGTGCACAGGGAAATAACCTTGCAGGGAGTTCGTCCCTCCGCAGGGAGCAGAGTCTTCGGGCAGCGCAGATCCCCACAGGTCTGACAGCACCTTGGCCTTGATGCCTGCACAAGTTTTAGGGGCTCTCTGAATCTCACGGGAAGCAGGAATGTCTTTTAGCAGAAGGAACTGGTCCGATCTCTCCAGGTAGGTGCTGTGGTTTAATGCTTAACCCCTTCCACCAGCGGGAGGGAGGGGGTGAGGGTGGGCTGCTGGCATGGTGAGCCTTGGCTGAGGGGTGTTGGGGAGGATGGGAAGAGGGGGCAGCCGCCATGGGGGTTTTTGCTTTCAGAGGTGGTGCCAGTCCTGTTGAGAGCTCGGCGCTACTGGAGTTTCTTGTGGGTGGGCAAGATCAGAGACATTTTTGTTTCTGCTGCCTGGGGAAGCTGAGTACTGCATAGGAAAATGGATCTGGAAATGCATCCTTGCCCTGTGTTGGATATATTTTTGGTCTGGTTTGCCTTTCTTTGGGGTACAGTCTGGCTGGGCTGTGCCTCCAGGCTTGCTCTAGAGCTGGCTGTGGGGTTTTTCACTCGCCCCGTATCCATACAGCCCCTGGGTGTGTGTGCCGGCTCTGCCGTGTGGAGTTGCAGCCTCTGCCAATCCGGCACTGAGCAAGAACTGATTCATCGGCAGTCGCTGAACAATCCCTGCAGCCCTGTGGCGTTGGCTGCTCCGCTCGGTCTTTACTAAAAAGTGGGTTTTTGGCTCCGATGGGAGCTCCTGGACATCGGGGGGGGGGGGGGGGAGGGTGAGTCAGGGGCTTACAAGAAGCCCGGGTGATGTGGGAATAGCTCTGGACCTCCTGCAGACCCCGGGGCAAGCACTGCCAACCTCGGCTGCACAGGCAGGGTAATGGTGACTCAAAAGCAGCTACGCTCTTCCACAAAATGGAGCAGAAATCCTAGTTTAAGGGGATGTGATGGCTCCGAGACTTAATTGCAAACACCAGCACTTCAAGTAAGACACCCACCACGGCCACCCAGAAAAGGGAATTGAGACCCCATTGCTCGGAGGCTGCCAGCTCACACCCTGCCTCCGTTATGGATGGGACGGATCCAGAGGGCATCCCAGCCCCATCCAGTTCCACCTCCTCTGAGCCATGGACCTGCCCAAACGCAAGCCCAGCGGGGTTCTGCACCCAGGTTGTTTCACAGCCCAGGAAGGCAGTTTCTCCTCTCTCATTAGATGAGACAGCATTCACTGAAACAGCACAAATGTCAGATATCTCAGCACTAATGATTAACAGGACAGGAGAGGACAAGGTAGGGGGACACTTGCCAATCTTTTTTTATTCATCTCTTTGAGATTGAAAAAGGTAAAATGGTGAAAAATAAATCCCTCTTTGAAAAGAGGAGGGAAAGATTGGCAAAGCAAATCCATAGCTTAATGGGTAGATTTCTTAATTACAAATAACGAGAAACTGCATGTTGATAATGCCAGGTTATGTGCTGCCTCTGAAGGAGCCAAGCAAATGCAAGGCAGTAAAATCTCATTTTCATTTCAAAGGAGCCTATGCATGCAAAAACAAAGAAGTAACTAGCTCTCGTGGATTTAAACCAGCATTAGTGTTCCACGCTGTCACTGCTTGAGGGACAACAGTGCTTAGCAGAGGCACGTCCATACGCACGTGCTAACCTTGCCAGGTGGGAATGTGTATGTGCAATGATTGCTGCACTGGGATATCACACCGTGCTGTGCAAATAAAGCCATGCTGCCTTCCCAGTGCAGCTAAGCTGTGTACAAATATTTACGGGGTCAGGCCCGTGGAGGCGAGCACAGCCGCAAGGAGCAGAACAGGGGGGTGTCCCCCAGCGGGGTGAGAGCCAGCTGGGGATGCTCGCGGGCTCCCTGGGGCAGGTCCCAGCCTTCTCCATCCCCGTCTCTCCCAATGCCAAGCATGGCATCGGGGACCACCTGGAGCGCCCCAGCAATGGGTCTGATTGCTGCAGGGGTGTGAAGGCTGCTTGGGGGTGCAAGGGACGATGGGGATGGAGGCAGTGGGAGGGAAGGGCAGCACACCCTCTGGCATTGCCCTGTCCCCAAACAGGCCCTGAGCTCTCAGCCAGGACCCGTCCCCCCTTTGCTCTCCGTTCTGCTCTGCTGACCCTTTCACGCTCCCCCGCCTCCCTTGACCAGGAAGAACAGAAGCCGCAAATAGTTGCGGGGGGTAATGTGGTTTAATTTATGACCCAGCTTTCATTACACAGTAACTCGTGAACCACGCTGCGAGTCACCATGTCCGCAACAGCGTTAGCGATACCACAGGCCTGGACCTGCTCTGACTTTCACATTCTTAAAAGTCAAATTCAAAGTAAACCCTGAGAATGGATGAAACTGGAGTGCCAGCTACAGAGCTGGGATGCTGCAATGGGATGGATCCCGTTCAGGGAGGGCTCTGCCCTGTCAGGCTGTTGGGGGTGGTGGGAGCTCCACTGGGACCCTTGCATGTGTCTGCAGCTGATTGAGGACTAGTGCTGTAGGTAAATGAACACTGTTGTGAAAAGCTCGATCCAGCCAATAAAAATATTTTCCAACACAGTTCATGCACTGGCAAAGAGGGTGGGCAGGTTTTGCACAGAGAAAGGAAGGGAAAGCTGGTGTTTTCCAAAGAACTTTTTATTCAGCATGGCATTTTATCCAAAAAATTTATACACTTGGCTTGTGCAAAATAAAATCTTTAAAGGTGACTCTTTAAAGATGATTACAAACCTTGCCTTTTTGGTACAATCTGTGATTATAAACAATTCCCAGTCCCAGCCACGTGCAGGGAGTAAGAGGAGCTCCTGCTGGCCCTGTTTCCAGGCAGACCTTGTCAGCAGTTGCCTTCAGCCTCTGATGCTTCTGCATCTGAGGCTTTTTGCTCAATAAAAATTAAAATGCCATCACCACAACTCACATTGGGGCTAAAATCTTCTACCACTAGTGGCTACCCTTCCAGTTTATGTGGTGACTCTAAGGTCCTGGTCTTGCTGAGTTACAGGTTAAATATCCTTTCCCTGGAAGGTTTGCTTAATGTAGGGATTCCTTTTAAATGAGTGCTCCCTCCAGTAGAAGAAATTAGGAGTTGTAAAGTCAAGTGCTTGTGTTGGGAAATGCCTGCATCAGCTGGGTGGAGCGAGAGTGCTTCGCGACACCTGGCTCATGTTGGCATGCCTCTCCTCCAGCCCTGTGCACCAGCTGGGGAAGGCAACCTCCATCAGCCCCTTGGCCCATGCCCAAGGGTATTTCAGTCTCCTTTCTTGTCTGGCATCAGAGCTGCAAGCTCCCCTTGCAGGACACAGCCTCACCATGTCCTTATGTTTCATCCCAAACAGCTTGGCCAGGCAGAGGACCCTTGAGGATGAAGAAGAGCAGCAAAGAGAGCGCCGGCGAAGGCACCGGAACATGCTGTCCTCCACATTGACAGATGAAGAACCTCCTAGCCCTGTGAAAGACACCAGTCCAGCTTCCAGCAGGTGTGGGGGTCCTGCTAGCATCAGTCTTACTCATGATGCTGACGGCTTGCAGCTTGCTGCCTTGTTTTTCTCAACCCTGAGCCAAAGCTGCTGCAGTTGGTGGGATTCTCTTCTGGATGAGAGTGGGCTGAGCTGTGGGAAAAGCAGGGGTCCAACGGGCCTTTAGGCAGAAGGATGGGCTTCACAGGAGGAATACAAGAAGAGGGGTATATTTCTGGTGGGCTCAGTCATGGGCCTCAACATGTCCCATGGCACAGGGAGCTGGTGTGCCAGGGTGAGGGTTGGTGCTGAGGTTGAGATCAGGTCGGTGCTGGCCATGCCCCAGTGGCATCTTGAGCAGGTAAGAACAGACAGGCCCCCATCTCTGCAGGACAGGTGAGCCAAGCATGCAGAGCCTGGCTGGTTGTCCTCCTCCTCCTCTGAACCTTGCAGTGATGTTGTATGACCTTTGCTGAAGTGGGGAGGTGACCCAAGGGCTTTCCAGTGGTGCTCCCAAAGGCCCTTGCTGCAGCGAGCTGAGATTTGGAGGTGCCCTGAGATCAGGCTGCCCTTACACAACCTGACCCACTCTCTAAATTGATCCTGGAAATGTCCAATATTTAGGCAGTTTTTGTCCACAGTGAGACTCATGCTCTAGAGGTGTTTCTCTCTGTGTTTCAGACAGGGTGGAGTTAGGATGCTTGGGTTCGATACGGGTTGAATAGGGGCTGGATATGACTAATGTGAACAAGCTAGACAGGACAAGTCCCCCTTCCCTGGTGCTAGCACAGGCTGGCCGTATGGTGAATGCAATTCAGAAGGAGGGCAAATATGCCATCTCCTTCCCAAGTCCTGGCAACAGTGTAGATACAGTCTGCATGGCCCTGGACAAATGTCCTATCTGCCCCTTCCCAAATCTGGTGCCTGTGTTTGCCTGTGGGAATGAGGGGAAATGACTGTTTTGCAGAACGTATTGGGACTGTGGTTGAACCCTGCCGTAGCAGACTGACTTACAACCAACACTTTAAACTTTAAGATAGTGGTATTTTTTCCTAGTCCAGTGAAGAGACACAGACACATGTCCCATCCAGCAGCAGAACCAGCACGCTGCTCTGAGCCCACAGCTCCTTGGCACAGCACTTCATGGATGCTGATGTCATGGGATGAGGCTGCAGAAATGCTTAATCTCTGCTACAAAAAGGAAAAAAAGACTTTTAATCCAAACTTGTCCTCAGAGAGCCTAGCTGGGGTGACGGGGATGAGTGTGGCTGCAAGGCCTGGTCTGCAGGGATGCCTCCAGGATGTCGGTGGGATTTTTACATTCCCCCCCACAGCCTTTCACCTGGGTTAACCTTACCTGCAGCACAAAAGCCAGTCCTCTGGCCCCAGGGTGCTGAGGTTTGCTGTCCATTTTGTCTCTGTCTCTAGACCTCAATCCCTGGTGAAGCCAGTGTCTCTGGAGGATGAGGAAGAGCATAAGCTCTCGGAGGTGCTGAAGACACAAGAAGGGAGACGGACAAAGTCCCTGATGACTGTCTCTGAAAAGCTGAGGCAGGAGAAGGAGCAGCAGGAGCCAGGGGTGGGAGCGAGCTGTGCAGAGGTAGGGACACAGCTGCGCGTGGGGCAGGAGAGCATCAAGGCTGGAGAGCGGAGTCAGGATGCGGCCAAGGGCAGAGGGGACTTGCCAGGAGACCAGCACCCGGAGCCAGCCTCGGAGAGGAAGGTGGTGATGAGGGGAGGGCTCCAGGACAAAGAGAGGCAAGGTGTGGGGACTCCTCAAGGAGAGCAGAGGAAGGAGGTGGGGGAGCTGCAGCAGCAGGCATCGCTGGAGCTGGGGCGCTGCCGGCTCCGTGAAGTGAAGATCCTTACCAGACAGGGAAGCCGCAGCACAGAGAAGGCAGCCTCGGTGGTGACCTCATCTCTGGACCAGCAGGTGAGCAGGAATGGACAAGGCACCAGCCCTTGGGGTGCGAGGTCCTGGGTGCTGGGAGGACAACAGAGGGAGAGAGAGCCCCAAAGTACCAGGAGGGAAATGGGACCCGTGGGCTTTTGGGGAAGGTTTTTCTGAGAGCTGCAAACCATGTGGTGGTGGACAGGGTCCCACCACCTCCTTTCCCTCCCTTGCATGTATTATTCTGATCACCTTCTCCAGCAAGCCCCTACTGATTGCCATCACGGTTTCACTGAAGAGGTGTTTGGGGCTTTGCGTATCCAAGTGAGACAGCCAAGGTTTGGGGGATTTTGATCTCAAACTCCTGCCTCCAAACCAGTTCCCACCCTGGCTGCTCTGCTCCCTGCACTTCAGCCTTCTCTGCAGACTCTGCAGGGATGCATCAGACGTCTGCTTTTTCCTCAGCAACCATCCAGGAATCCCTCAAAGCAGGTAATACAGCTGTCTCCCACCCAAGATGAACCTGCAGAAAAGTCAGATACTTCTCCAACTCGTGTCACCTACAGCAGCTCCATCAGACGAACCAGCCCAAGAACAGTTTCCTTTCGGGTAAGAGCTAAAGCAAGTGGGAGAAAGACTCCCATATAGGCAGTGGAGGATGGGGGGAAGGAAGGGTTGCTTTTGTCTCCAGGTTATGTTGGCAGAGTCTGTTCCCAAAAGTGCATTCAAAATCCACCCTTGATCTGGGCATTGCAGTTCTGCTTTAGTCTTTCCTCCATTTTCCTTCTCTGTGTCTGACCAAAGGCCTGTGATGATGAACATGCCCATGTTTGTATGCTTTGTGCTGGCATGGAAACTTGTGGGAAGTCATGAGAAAACAGGGAGCTCATTGTCCTCAGATTTTCCAAAGAGTCACAGGAGTGACCATCCACCCTCCGGCTCTTCTAGTCTTCTCTGAGAGCACAGGATAAAAATAAAATCCATCCTCTTTCTTGTCCCTTGTTACATCCCTGAGAATATCTTCAATTCTAGCTCCCACAAAAGATCTCTGGAATAAAGTGCTCGGAGAGGCTGGGAAAACCAAGAGCTGTCGAGATCCTCCCTGCTGTGAATCAAGGCTGACTGGCTAGGCTTGATTGACTTTCATGGTGCTTTATTGGGAATAAAACTGTTAGCACTACAAAGTGTCTTTAGTCTGGAGACCTTTGAGATATGAGATAAGCTCTGGTGTGGCTGAAAATGGAGCCTGCTTGAAAATGGGGGAGATGAGTCTGAGACAGTTTCTCCCATGATTATCTTTGATAACCAAAGACGGCTCTAGTATCTCCTCTCCTTGTGTCTTCCAGGTGATCTCAAGAAAGCAGAAAGAAGAAAGCCAAAGCCCTCTCACAAGGAGGTCAGCACCTCTCTTCACGTTACTTTGGTCTTGCTGGGCAGGAATTGTCATCCTTTGTTTTCCAAGGGAGGAGGAGGAGGAGGTGATGGGACCTGGTACCAGCTAGTGAGTGCCTTGGCACAGGTCTGCTGAACTTTGGTCCCCAGGGTGCCTGGCTGACCGGGCAGTGATGCTTAGCAGAGGACAGGACAATGTCCAACATATAGCTTCCATCTGTACAAGATCCCCCCAGCTAGCCCCTGCTGTCTCTTGGTTGATGCAGTTTCTCATTGCCGCTTGTGTCTGCACAGGAGTCGTTAAGTGTTGAGTGGTGCAGCACCACAACAGGGTGCCATCCTTGGAGATACCAAAACCCACTATACAGGTCCATAAGCAACCTGATCTGGCTTTGGTGGCCAGATCAAGTGATCCTCCACATCTCCATGGCAAGATTGGGACAGGTGGCTTAAAAACTCTTGAGGAACCAAGGGCTCAGGTCTGAATGCAGGGAGTCAACAGGCTGCCCTCTCCCACCTCTGAATGCAGGGCAGAGGAGTGGGGCTTTACGGGCACCTGGGCTTGCTCCTAGGCATACTATAGGCAAACTCATACTGATATCGGTGAAGATGCAGTTCAGACCTGGCAGTGGTGAAAGTGGGGTAAACTGAGGAGCTCAGAGCTATTTTTCAGTGTACAGTGTGGCCCTAGTAAGATGGTGAGACCCAGAGATCTCAATCACCAGCAGGGAATGAGCTGCCTTGGTTCACTTGGCAGACGGATGCAGGAGGAGTGCCTGGGTTGGACAGGGTCTTCTCCCGCCAAGTGGAGTCCTCCAGGACCATGGGCTGAGTCCCAGGAGATCCCAAGTGTTCAACTCTCCCCTTTTCTTCATCAGCGCAAGTCTGAGGATCCCAGGTAGCAGCACCACCATTGGGGAGAAGCTGGAAAAGTACACCTCGGCTGTGCAGGTAGCGAAAACCCTTGGCAGAGCTGGACTGGCATGGGAGGCATGTGTGGGGAGAGGGAGAGGGGTGGCCTGGAGCTGAGTGGGGAAGGGAGAAAGGGACTGAGCTGCACCGAACAACCAATGCTAATGGGGTTGAAGAAGATGGTCCCAGGCAGAAAAAGGGGTCGATCTCAGGGTTTTAGGAGCAGGGAGGGGTTATCCCTTGAAGATGGTCATGGGGATGCTGCACAGTCCTGCTGGGGGGAGCAGTGGGGCAAGCCCATGAGCTGGTGATAGGCAGGGAAGGAGCAGACCCCAATGGGCTCGGGACACGGGCCAGCAGCAGGACTTTGCTTTTTACTGCTTGGGGTGCAGCATGGCCCCTGCTGATGCCCCTCTCTCCTCCCAGCGCTCGGAGGTGGTGAAATCGTCTCTGACTATTCAGAAAAACCTCTTGCTGTCCTCGGAGGGGGTGGCCAGCAAGCGCAACTTCTTCGAGGCGAGCGCTCCCAGCAAGGCTGAGCCGCTTGCTGCCAGGAAGGTAAGGGCAGGAGCTGGCCCGAGCGAGGACCTTCCAGTAGGGTCCTGTGCTGGGGCAGCCACCAACTTTTTGGACGAATCTTCCCCTCTTTGGATACAAACACACAGCCCAGCAGGCTGCTGCCTGGATGCAGTTTGGTGGGAGTTTGGTGCTTGCTGAGCGGTGCCAGGCAAGGCTGGGCTTGGGCACTGGCTGCCACCAAAACTGTGCTCTGGTGGTGTGTGGGTTAGTGCCAATGTGCTGGTATCTCAGGAGCTGGGAAAGAGCCAAGGTGTAGGTTGGTATCTGCCTGTTGTGGGTTTGCTCAGTCTCCCCATGCCCTGGGGACTGTCCCAGGTTACATTTGTGCAGTGGGAGAGCTGGTGCTGTAATGCTGGTGTCCCTCTCTGTGCCACAGGACAACCTGAAGATCCCGGGATCAGTGACATCCCGCATTAATCTGTGGATCAGCCGAGCTCAGGAGCCTGCCAAAGAGGAAAAGAGCAAGGTACTGGCTTGCGCCAAGACCTCGGGCTAGAGCCCTGAGACCAGGCAGCCTGGTGGGACATGTCCCTGCATCTGGGGTGGTGGGGCTTGAAGGGTTGATGAACCCTTGGCTGAACCCATTAAAGGGTTTGAGAGGAGTTTAGCCAGGGTCAGAGGTTTGGGTGCTGCAGGGCCACCATGGTGAGACGTCAGGGCTCTACTTGTTGCTGTGCCCTGATCCTGAACCCAAAGTGCCCGAAGCAGCTGATCCCAGCCCTTGGTGGGGTGAGGAGGGAGCAGGCATCAGCTGGGTGCGTGTCCCAAGGGACATACAGGGGGACCTGACCTGCCACCAGTGAGAGAGATCACCCCAACATGATCCCATCTCTACCAGTGTCTGGAGGACTAGCTCTGTCCTGGAGGCCACTGGGACATGAGCCGTATGCTCAGTCCTTCAGCACTGGGCTCTGTGGGACTTTGAGACCTGTGTGTGCACTGAGAGGTCCTGCTGCATGTGGGGTCCGGAGTGATTTGCATCCCTCAGTGTATCCAAGCCCTCAAATGTAGGGTGTCTTGTAGCTGTAGGTGCAAAGTGCCCAGCTAAGGTGACTCAGAGGTCATCATTTTGTCACCGTGATTGCTCCAGGGGCATGTATGTGAGGGAGATGGACAAGAGACCCTTTGGCCTCAGGGTAGTTTACTGTACTTGTAAAGGGGAGGTTCAGCAGGTCCTGGGGAGGTATCACTGTTTACAGCAATGAGGTGTTTTTCCACTGCTCTTAGCAGAGTCTCCTGCAGCTGCCTGGGTACAGGACCAGGAGGGGCAGCTCCAGCCCAGCCCTGCAGTCCAGGCAGGCAAGCCCAGGCACCCCCAGTGCTGAGCTGCAGAGATTAGCACTGCCCAAACGTGTCTGTACGGGAGGGTGTGCTGGCTCTGTCTGCCAGGAAAAGGTTTGCTCCCGAGGTCACTCTTGGGTAAAGCTTGCAGCTCCTTTATCAGTTTTCCCTATAATGATGCCTGCTGCCATCCATCTCTGTGGGCTGGAGCTGCACTTGGTTTTGAGAGTCTACCAGGTGCAGGATCTCAAAGCTGGCTGGTTTTACCTGGAGCATGTATGCTTCAAGGTTTCGTTCAAGTCAGACCAGGGCAACACTGCACATGATGCATGGGGAAAACCTTGTGCCACTTATGACTCTCCTGTTTGCAGGACATCAGGAAAATAAACAGCCTGCCAAACCGTGATGTCTGGGTAAAGCAGCCTGGAGACAACCCTGGAGACACCAAGGTGGAGATTGAACTGCTTTGAAAATTAGTGCGTTCTCTGAGCTAGCGTCAGAGTTGGGACCTGCCCACCGGTGCATCACCCCCAGGGCAGGTGTGGGAGAACCAGGCTATGGGGGGGAGAGGGGTCGTGTGGGACATCCAGGACCCCATGACTTAGGGGGGTCAGCAGGAGGGGACAACTGGAGGCAGCTGTAAGGGTGAGAAGAGGTCTGGTCTGGAAGAGGAAGGGAAGTGGCATGTGGTGGGATTTAGGGGATGCCTGGATGTCCCATCCTCTGTTTGGGACAAGTATGGTCCTGGTTAAAGTAGCTACCTTTGGGGGTTTGCATCCTCAGGCCCGGCCTCACTGTTTCTCACTTTCTTTTCCAGTTGTAATAATATCAGTTGTAATAATATCAGATGATCTGGGAAAAACTGTTTTGCTCTGAAGATCAAAGCCTAGCCCTACCCAACCATCCAGCAGTCCACTGCCATGAGAGTCTCCCACACCACGTGTAGGTGCACCCCAGGTTGCCGGGGTCTTCTGCTTGTGGGATGGGAATGAAGAAGGCTGGAAGATTATCCCTGCGACCCCAGTTCTCACTCACTGCCTGCCTGGGAGCGCCCAGGCCTGGAGACTCCTTGCAAGTGCTGAAGGCAGACTCTTGCCTCGTTTCCCCAAAATATTTTGGTGTTTTGCTTCTAATCTCTGGCTGTGCCCCACAACTGCTTGCAGAGAGGATCAACCTATACATCTCCTTGGCAGCTGGATCATGTCAGTGGGGCAAGAAGCTGCCTGGCCAAGGAAGTTTCAGCTGCATGTCCATGGACCTTGTCCATCCCTGCTGCCTGGCTCATGTGCGGTGAGGTGGGGCAGGCAGGTGTCACCCCCCCTCCTAGGCTGTCACTGCTGGAGGGACCCAACCAAAGGCAAATGGTGTTTGCAAAGTCACACGGATGCCAGTGTAGCTTGGAGATGCCTTATGGAAGGAGGGTGGACCTGATGGCCCTGGTGCTTCCCTCCAGCACAGAGCTAAGCCAGAGCCAGAGCCTTGGCCTTTTCCACCTTGCCCTTACTGTCCCCTGCCCTCCACAAGCAGCGACCCCTTTCACTTAGTGATACAGGAGGGGTGGGCTGGCCACAACCCTATTTTTGGTGTTGCATGGAGCTGAGCACCCTGTGCTGGGCCCCTTCTGCAAACCCCATTTCCCTCTCACCTTTCTTCCTGAGCCCTTTGCCCATGGCTGTGCAGCCCCCTGGTCCTGCACTCCCTGGGCTGCTAAGCCCAACCAGCAGGGAAGAGGAGTGCTCTCTTGAGGCCAGCTTTCAGGTGCCATGGGCAGCCCATAAAATGATGCTCAAATCCTTGTGCCAGAGCCATTCAATGGGCTAGGGCTGTGCCTTGAGCAACTATTGCAGTGTCCAAATTTGGTGTGGGGCTCTACTGCTGCCCCTGGATCTGATCTTGCTTGCTGGGCTTTGGAAAGGACTTTGTTTTCTCTGTGCCATTTTTTTTTTCTAATAAAAGTTGCTCTTTCTAAGACACTCCCATTCACCTGCTCCTGGGCTGGGACTGGGAACAGTTTGCTTCCCTTCTTCCGGCAGGAGGAAAAAAGGCAAAAACCTGAGACAAATGTGTCTGGGGGGGGTGGTAAAAGCAGCCTGAGACTCTTCCCTTCTCATTACAGCATCTTGGACCTGGTGCAGCCGCTGAGCGAGCCCAGGTCAGGGGCTGTGATGGAGGGTCCAGTCCTCCATTCACGGCAGCGCTGCCTTATCAGCGTCCCTGGCCCTAGAAAGTGACAGCTGGCTGGCTTGTGTCAGCCCCTTGGGCACTTGCGTATCTCAGTCCAGAGGGTTTAAAATAGCAAATCTCTGAGGCCACACAATAGCTTGGGCTTATATGGGCTCCTGGGGGGGAAGGGGGAGCGGCAGAGGGGGCCAGGGCTGTGGCTGCCAAAATAGCAGCTCACAAGTGTTGCATTCCTCGCTGGGCGCCGGGCGCATTCCTCCCGGCGCTGCCCGCCCCGGGGTGGGCGCTGGAGCCCCCTTAAAGCCTCCTGCCCCCAAAGAGCATTTCCCAGACGTCCGCCAGCTTCCCCTCAGCTCCCTGGGATCTCGCCGGCGTCCTGCGGCAGAGGTAAGGCTGGGGCGGCGGGACGCCCACTCGTGGCGTAGGATGCTCAGGGGAAGGGCAGTTGTTAAAGACCCAGAAGTGACTTGGCTCAGGGTTAATGGCCCTCCCCAGCCGCTTGCACTGGGATGTATTTTTGCCATGAAGGCATTCCCACGGATAAAGCATCAGGACCCTCTCCAGGGGGTTGTATTTGCAGCTTGCCCAATGCCTTTTGAACTACCCTGATGTGTGCCAAGGTGGCTGAGAAGGATTTTGGCTGCCCTGGTTCCGGGGGAATCTCATAGATCCTATTCCCTGTGTCTCTGGAGGGGACAGGAGGGATGCGATGCCTGTGGGAGAGTCAGGCCAGCCTGGCCCTGGCTCACCAGCAGCCCACAGGGTGGGTTAGAGGTGGGATGCTCCTGTGCATGGTCTGGCCCTGCCAAGCAGGAAGGGAGCAGTGACATGACTCTGGGAAATGAGAGCTCCATGTCTGGGTAGCCTGGAGGAAAGCAGAGACTGTGAACTGTGGAGGATTAACTCAGCCCCAGAATTGTGACTAGCCAGCTCTGAGCTAATGAAGAGGGGGATTTTAAGGAGTGGGAGGGATATCTGGAGCGTTTTATCCACAGCAAATAATGGTAGATGTTTTTCAGTCAATAATATGTGCAATATTTCCTCTTTAACTCTGTAATATGTCTGCTGGGTTCTCCTAATTCTTTCAAAACAAGATTTCAAAGCTTTAATGGAAAGGTTTATCTGTTTCTGTGCAGAGGATGGCTAAGTATTTCCTAGAGCCTTTCTGATGTAACGTTAGTTTTTCTAGTGTACCCCCTTAACAGTGCTGGGTTTGTTGCTGTTCCTCAGCAAACGCTCTGTGGGATCTAGTGATGTATGAGAGAGGAGGTGAAAGGAAATGTAAAAATAAGCTTTCACAAATGCATGTTTGCACTTTTGTGGCCAGGAGGGAGTCTCTGCTCTTGTGTTGTGAAAGGACCACATGAAGTCTTGGGTGCTCACAGGCCACATAAACGATTTGGCCAAACTCTGGGGGTAGCAGGACCATGCCAAGCTGGGGGGAAAAGTGGGGCCAGGAATTGATGTTCGACAGGGAATGGAGATTGAGGGGATGGTACTGGAAGGTTGTGCTTAGGGCCAAGCCGCAGATGCATCAGAGGCAAGGGAACGATGATGGCAGAAGCAGGTGGTGAACCCAAGGCAGACAGGGCTGAGTTCTGACTTCATTTGTCTCCAAAAAGCACCTTCTGAGTCATTGCTCAGAAGTGAGATTTGACAACCCCGCGGGAGCCACAGGTATGCAGAGGCACCCCTCCTGTAATGTGTCTTTCCCATGCTTGCGGATTCCAGTCCTGGATTCAGCATCTTGAATAAGCGATCCTGAAGCCTGTCCTACCCATCCCGGGTAATAAATACTTAACAGATGTAGCCAGGACCAGTTGTTCCCAGACACCCAGCAGGAGAAGTGAAGTGGCGCTGCTCTGGGAACAGGTGGTTTAGCACATGGAAGTTATTTCTAGAGCTGCCTTGCGTTGTCCTGCTGCATCTCAGCTTTGCTGAGGTCTGGCACGAGTGCGAGCGATGGACAGGCTGTGCAGGGACTTGGGCTGATGCTCAGGGCTGCTCTGGGATGCCCAGGGCTGGGGCTGATCATGGGGCTTGTCTGTGCAGACCTTGCGGTGAAGCATTGGGTGGAAGCTAGATGAGGTGGGATGATGAGTAAAGTCCTGGCCATGGCTGGGAGGGAGACGGGTGAGCTGGGAAGATGAGCATGGCCGTTTCTGCAGAGTTATTAGCCCTATTGCTAAATCAGGCTGTGAATTATTCCTTTTAGCTAACCTCAGTCTCAGGGCCAGGACATGCTCCTGCTGAGCCCAGATCACCACTTTCCAGAGCACACTCTGCGCTTGGAGGGCTGGGCTGGGCGGTCTCACCGAGATCTAGTGCTGTGGCTTGTGCAGGACTGTAAACCTGAGATAACAGGATGTCCCTGCAAGTTCCTATAACCCAACTGAGCTAAGAATAGTCAGGAAGCAAAACAAGCTGAACATTATAATTGGGTTATTTTCCCGTACCCTGAGCGAACAAAGCACCCTGAGATGGCTGCGGCGAGGGGAGCTGTGTGTCCTGGACATGGCTCCTGACAGCAGTTATCAGTGTTGCATGAGGCTGTGTCTAATCTCCTACCTCCTATTTGGGGCAAGCTGTGATCCTGGGATGGGAGGGGAGGAGGGAGCCTTATCTCTGTTGAGATAATGCTGTCACAGCCTGACTGGGGACAGCTTGAAGCTCCAAGCACTTTGGAGGGACACAGCATCTCTGTGCCCACGTCTCAGGTGCTGGAGGACAATCTGTGCTTGTCCTTATCTCAGCTCCTAACCCTCACTTCTTCCAATCTGCCTTGAATTCTGCTAGATAACCAGGCATGTCGGACTCCGAAGAGGTTGTCGAAGAATATGAGCAGTAAGTGGTGTGTTTTTAAACACCCTTTCTTTCTCCTTATTCCTGCCTTCCCGCAGGGTCACAGCGTTGCTTATGGGTGCTGTTTGGAGGGCACTGGCTCTCGTCATTACCCCAGCACCTGGCGTGAAAGGGTCTTGGGATTCCCCCACCCTGTGCCCATCTGCACCACTGCTGTGATAGTGCTGAGACCCCAAGCAGTGGGGAGTTTTGCATTGGGAGTGGTATCAGCACATACATGGCAAGGGACAGTCCCTGCATTAGAATTGCTGCAGTCCAAATCAGTGAGACAGATAGATCTGGGAAAAGCTGAAGTCATCAGTCTGCTGCTGCTGGGGTCTTACCACCACATCCAGAGCATCACTCCTCAAGGCCCAAATTTGAGGGCAACTTTTGCTGGTGAGGGCTGCTGGACCATGAGGTGCACCCCAGAGAGAAGGGGCTCAATATCCAAGCTATGTTGTCATAGGCACCAGTCCAAACACAGCTCCTACTTATCCACCAGCAGAAGATGTAGACCTGAATCCTTCTCTTATGTTTAAATGCCACGACAGGCTCGCATGTCTCGGCAATCAGTCTGAACCCCTGTGCCGAGTGTCCCCTGGACACACCTGAGGACAGACTGTGCATCTCCCCCAAGGTCAGGAATGAGGCAAAGGTGGAATGTGAGGTGCCCGTTTCGAGGATTACAGGCCATGGTCACTCAATATTCTCAAGCTGCAGAACAGTGTTGTGCTCTGACCACTGTTGAAGTGTCAGCTGAGCACTTCAGCTCCTGCTACCTGCAGCCTGCAGGGTGATCTGGGTCTTGTCCCATCCCCACTGCCACCTTACAGCATGCCACACAGCAGCCTGTCCAGCAGTCATTGCCCATTCCTATGAAAAAGGGAAGCCAGCCTTGAGGAAATTTGAAATTCCCCTTTGGCCCCACTGATGGACATACATGCCCCATTGCAGCAGACCACTGTAACTGCAAATTTGTGTTGTGCTTTGCAGGGAGCAGGAAGGTAAGAGGACGTGGATCATCTGCGGCTGCCCTGAGGCTGAAGCTAAGAAATGATCAGAGCAGCTTCAATAACCTGTGTCTTTTTCCCTTCCCTCTCTCCTGTCTGCATGTGTGCTCTGTGAAGAGGAGTACGTGGAAGAAGGTAGGTGTTTCACTGGCAGTTGCAAGGACCAAGAAACAAATGCTGTTGGTTCAGTGTTTTGTTTGGGTGGGTTGTGGTGGTAAGCTCCTTGACTGCAATGGGGAAATCATGACCAGGAAAGGCAGATGAGACCATGTTCTAGATTTCTCCATCTGAAATATCAGTACGATAAAATCCAGCCTGAATTTTCTTGGGATCTCTTTTGTCAGAGTGATCCCTTGACTCAAAACTGGGGTGGAAATACTGGACTTGGACGTTGGCAGAGATGTGAACCCAATAACTCAACAAGACCTGGAGCCTCAGCTGAATGTATATTAATGTTGCTCAAGCACAAACCTTCAACTGCCTCAGTCCGATGAAGAAGCAAACCCCATGGTGCACGCAGCCGCTCTGGGACACAGCTGGGCTGTGCATTTGGGGCTGGGTTTGGGAGCTGGGTTTTGCTGAGCCTCTTACTGCTTCAGGGCACTGCCAGGCAGCCTGGGCTGCTGCACAGCAAAACATCCTGAATGTTAAAAGCGAAGAGAGGCACAAGGGGGAAACCACTGCAGTGCTAGAGTCATCTTGTGCACACCATAGCTACACCCCACAGCTTTATGGCGTCCAACTAACCTCTGCACTTATTCCTTTCCCTCCTCCCTGGCTCAGAAGAGGAAGAATGGATAGAGGAAGAAGACGGTAGTTATTGCACCTTTCTTTATTTCGTCTCTCCACTGCTGCTGTGAATATGTCGTGGGTTGGTGTGTCTTTTGCCTCTCCCTGGTTGGGAAATGGTTTTCTTTCATTCTTCCACTTCTCTCTCTTGCTTCTTGCACTCCCCCTTTCCTGCCCTGCTGTGCTGTGCATATCTGCTCCTGTGTCTGTGGCTTCTCTCTTACATCTATCAACCAAATGCACTTGTGGTTTGCTATCTTCTTTTTCTTTCCTTCTCTCTTGCTCTGGGACCACAAGTCTTCCCAGGACCTGTGGGCCCCAGCATCGCTCTGACTCCAGTGGAGGACTCTTGTGGGGTTACTGCTCCCTCCAGTGGAAAAATGCTCCAACAGTGTCATAAATAAGATTGTGAAGGTGCCAAAGGCACGTTTGCTAATGCCAGCCAGTCTTGTTCTTTGCTGGCTAGAGGAGAGCAATAAAAATCACCCACCCCCATCCTGAGGTATAAGAGCATGACAGCATGAGAGGGAATGAGGGAAAAACCAGGAGGTGGCTATAAATCCTTTAATTTTACTTTTTTTGCCCTGCCCAAGCACAGAGAGCAGCCCTTGAGCAAAGGTTAGAGTGAAACCCTTTGCTTTCTGAGCCGCTGCTTCTTTTCCCTGCAGCTATGTCTCCCCTGGGTCTCTCTCTCAGCCAGCTCCGTGCTGCAGTTGTCCTGACACCGGGATCTGTAGGGAGCCAGTGGGAGTGGCTGCTGTCGGACTCATGCTGCCTGTTATTCCACAGGTCAGGAGGAACAGGTAGAGGAAGCAGAGGAGGAGACCGAAGAAACCAAGGCAGAAGGTGCGTGGTGGCTTTGCCAGCGAGCTCCTGTGGCTTGGCTGGAGCTGTGCTCTGCTTCAGTGGGGTGGCAAGCAGGGTGGTCTGGGATGACCCAGCATGGCCTGTGACAGCAGGCCAGTAGCACAGAGGGGCAGCTGTCCCCTGTATCTGTGGTTTCCAGTAAGGAGATGTCAAAACTGAGACCTTCTTTCCTGATCTACTGAGTGCCTTGGTGCTGCAAGCATGAGCATAATGGTGTCTTCTGCTTGTTGCTGATCAAAAAGTTTGTGTCCAGCACTCCAAAATAATGCCAAAACCGAGTTAAGCCTGTTCCACCAAGAGGTCCCTGTAGCCTTAGAGGGGGGATTTCCAGAGCTGGGGTCATGCTCTGATGTGTCTTACCATCCAAAGAGCACTGGACTTCATGAGACCTCTTTGGAGCAGCTGGCATTGCCTGATATGTGTCCCCATGCTGTCATGGCTGGTGGGGCAGGCTCAGATACCAGCTGTGTTACCCGAGTTAGGGTACTGGGAACCCTCTGTGCTGGAGGGATGTGGTTGCCCTCACCCACAGATGCTCATATTCTTCCCATTGCTTTTGAAACAGAACAAGAAGATGAAACGCAAGCACCAGGAGAAGGTAAAGCAGGAGTGGAGGAGAGACAGTTTTGGCCATTTCAGTCCTGTTCCCTGTCCCCCAAGACACCGGGCCCTTGTTATGGTGTTTTTGGTGGTGTATTCATTTGCTGCTGAAGAGAAATCATCTGCGGTAAATGGTTCAGAGCTGCCTTGGCCCCATCCTCCACCAGGGCTGGGTTAGCAGGAGGGATGGCTTTGTGCTGCCTAGCTAAGAAATTCACCCAAAGTACAGAAGGAGAGGGTAGTACTACTGCTTTCCCAGCCTGAGCTTTTGCAAAGCTTGTCTGGGTTTCTCCTGGAGAGGACCTGAGCATCTCCTGGTCTGTCTGTGAGTGAGGGATGTCTGTGAGGCAGCTGCTCTCTCCCCATTCATCCTGGAGGGATGGAGCTGGGTTTTGCAGGGGGGATAAGCATGGGGCAGAGGGGAACAGCTTGGCTGAACCATCCCACTGTGTCCGTGGGCAGGGTGCACAGCAGGGCTGGCCTCTGGGAGCCAAAGCATCATGTTTTCCACAGGTGGAGAGGGGGACCGAGAGCAGGAGCCTGGGGAAGGTGAAGTATCCATCCTTGTTCCTCTCTGGGGCGGGAGGGACTGCCCCTTCATCTGTGTAAGGATGTACCAAATGCCTTTCTGCTCAGCCAGGAGCATCAACGTGTGTCTTGGGTTTTGGCACACAGATGGACACCTCACTGCATGCCTCTTTGCTGGAAGATGATCCACAGTGCAGTCTGTGCTGCTGGGGGAGAGGGGTAGCTCAGTTCAGTATTGTGGGTTTTGTGTCAAGGTGTGGAAGTAAATGCCTCTGTGACACTAACGTCTTTCTCTCCTGCTCCTGGGGACCCACAGGTGAATCGAAGCCAAAGCCCAAGTAAGTGTCGGTGCATTTTCTTTGGTGCAAGGTCTGAACTAGGAGCTGTGCCAGGGCAGAAGCTCCATGTGATGGGCTTAGCACCACGATCCATAAAGGGCATGGGACAGTGAAGCCTCAAGCATGAAAGCCAGGTGGGGACTGGGACGTGGAAAGAAAAAGGGAGAGAAACAGGCAGATAAACATAGAATACGAAGAAGATCCTGAGAATGAGGTCTTGAAGCATTTTGTGTGCTCCTTGAAGGAGGCCCAGCTGCCCTGTGGCCCTGCAGCTGGAAAAAATCTGTGTGCACCCCAGCCTGGGGTACATGGTCCATGGCACAGCCAGGGTCTTGCTTCTCCAATATGCTCCTGGCCATGGTTGGCATGAAGCAGGCATTTGCATGAGTGCCAGCATCCCTGGGACAGGAGCACCTGCCTGAAGGAGCGGGGCCGTGAACCATTGCCAGGAACCTGCGGGTCCTTGTGGACCCCGGGATGCTGCAGTCTGGGAGGCAGATCTGTCCTCAGCCACGATCTCTTCATTCCTTTGTGTCTTTATGTGCCCCTACTGAGCATCTCCTGCCCTCCCTCAAGCCCACAGAGGATGAGAGGATGGTTTCCAGCTCCCTGTGCCAGGTCACACTGGAGCACACAGTTCTTCTGTGCTCTTTTGGGTGAGCAGTGGGGTAGCTGCCAACCACAGGGTGCCTGGCAAAGGGTCATGGCCAAGTTGCCTGCAGCTTGCAGAGTTATTCCAGCCATGCGGGTGCCTTGGAGTGCTTCCCGGGAATGCCAGAGTTCTTCCTCTGAGGCTGTCCAGCTGGCAACCTCCAGCAAGCAGCATTACACTTCCCTGTCCTCAAAATGTGCTCACTCTGCATCCCTGGGGACTGTGAGGCTCAGAGAGAAGGGCTGGGTAGATCAGTGTATGGATGAAAGGCACTGTCCTGTCCCAGGTATCTGCTGCAGGCTCACCATCCTCCCACTCACCTTTGATTGCAGAGTCTTCATGCCAAACCTGGTGCCTCCCAAAATCCCAGATGGTGAGCGACTGGATTTTGATGTAAGTAGTGCAGTCAACATCAAGCCCTGCGAGCTGATCCCCTCACATTGCTCCTCCACACTGTGCCCAGCAGCTCTGCAGCTCCTGGAGGGCTTCACTCATGAGTTTCTATCCGCTGTTTCTATCCGGTGCAGGACATCCACCGCAAGCGCATGGAGAAGGACCTGAATGAACTGCAGGCCCTCATTGAAGCCCACTTTGAGAGCAGGAAAAAGGAGGAAGAGGAGCTCATGTCCCTCAAGGACAGGATTGTATGCCTACAGCCTTCCCCCTCTATTGCTATTGCCACCCTCTCCCCTGTGGGCACACAGGCGCGATCATTTCCCCACAGTCCTGACAGCAAGACCTGAGATATCCCATGTCCCTGCAAGACAGAGCCTGAGATTTGAGCCAGATTTTGTACCCCAGTGCCTGGGAAGCCCCTGGTCTGGCTGCTGCAATGCTGCGGTGCCTAACGGAGATGCACCTTCCCCCATGGTCACTGGTCCACATGCTCCCTTGGGAAGCGTGGGAGCAGCAGATCTGCCCTTGGGGCTCTCAGGGCTTTTGGGGTCAGGGATGTGTCCCTAGGGACAAAGAAGATGCAGTTTCCCTGGGGTGTCCAAGCCAACATTCTCCCCTTCTGCAGGAACAGCGGCGAGCGGAGAGGGCAGAGCAGCAGCGGATTCGCAGTGAGAGGGAGAAGGAGCGCCAAGCCCGCATGGCCGTGAGTCTCCCTCCAGGGATGGGGGGGCTTGGACTGGTCTTGGGTAGCACAAGCCTGGCCATGGAGCACACAGGAGCATGAACTGTGTGTTGCATGCAAGTCAGTCCATGAGGTCTCTGTCCGTCTGCTTCTGACCCTGGCAGGAAGAAAGAGCTCGCAAAGAGGAAGAGGAGGCACGGAAGAAGGCTGAGGAAGAAGCACGGAAGAAGAAAGCTTTCTCCAACATGCTGCATTTTGGAGGCTACATGCAGAAGGTGTGATCCTGCCCTGGGTGGTTGCAGTGAAGCCACTGGTGCTCCTAGGAAGGGCTCAACCATGGGTTGGCCTCACAGCACTGTGCATGTTCTCAGTGTCGGTAGACTGTGGTTTCTACAAGCAGAAGAAGACAGGCCACCGTTGTTGGGTCACAGCAGTGGTCAGAGGGCCAAAGTGAGTTGAGAGCTCTGCTTTGCAGATGCTGGCCAGGGTGGGTCCAGCCACACCTCAGGGACAGGGATGGGGGGGGTCTTGTCCACTATTGCCAAAATTTCCTTGAGTACTTATGTGCTTCTGGAGTCCCAAAAGCTGATGATGTTGGGGGCAGAACTGGGGATAAGGGTAGAGCAAAGGCTGGGAAGATTTCCTTCCCTCCAATGGACTGATGGTTTCCTCAGTCAGAGAAAAAGGGTGGGAAGAAGCAAACAGAGCGGGAAAAGAAGAAGAAGATCCTCAGTGAACGGCGGAAGCCCCTGAACATCGACCACCTCAATGAAGACAAGCTGAGGTGAGCATGGTCTGCAGGAGGGATGTCCAGGACAGGGGCTCTGCTTTGGGTCCCACCTCCTGGGGCAGGATCCTGGGCCGGTGCAGGCTGCTTGGGGCTTGCAGCCCAGACAAGAGGGTGATGGCACAGCTGGGAGACGGGCTGTGACACCCCACTGGAGACATGGGCTCTGTTGCTCTGCAGGGCCACCACTGCCAGGCTGCTGCTGACACGCTGGCCATCAGAGGGAGCCACGCTCACATGCGTGGGACATGCATGTCCCCATATGTCCCGACCTCACCCATGACTGGTCCACTCGTGGACTGGCATCGCCACCAGGCTAACACATCCCTGTCTGGGCATGGAGCCTGCAGAGACCCGTCCTGGGGGAGCAGGCGAGATGGTGGCATCACTGCCCTGTCCCCTGCAGCGAGCTCCCTGTGAGACTCATCCCTTTTCTGCACTGACACCAGCCGGCTCTTCCCACAGGGACAAGGCCAAGGAGCTATGGCAAACCATTCGTGATCTGGAGGCTGAGAAATTTGATCTGCAGGAAAAGTTCAAGCGGCAGAAATACGAGGTGAGCCTCAAGGTCTTCCATGACCTTGCTCAGCCTCTGTGTGCCTGGCTGCTCCTTCTGCTCCCTATGTGGGAGACGAGGTGGGTTGTCTGACTGATGGTGGTGTCGCAGGAAAGCTGGCCGCACCAGAAAAGGACTGTGCCCCACCTTCTGCATGGGGTGACAAACACCCAAGAGGCTCTGTAACACTGACAGCAAAGCCACATCTGCCTCCCTTTTGGAGAAGAGCCAGGATCAAACCAACCCTCCCAGTGGTTGCCAGCCACCCTGGCAAGGCTGAGCACACAGCTATGAAATGCTGGACGATGTGACAGCTGGTGAAAGGGGCTGTGTGGTGGCCCTGTGGCCTCCCAGCTCCTGGGGATGTGTGCTTTGCACCGTGACAGGCTTCCCACTGTTCTGCACATCATGGTGCTGTGCTAAACCCCATGCAAGAACCACTGGGGAAGAGAGAGCAGTGACGCATCTTTGCCCCGACCCTTGTCCCTGGCTGGGCGTGGGGCATCTTGCCAGGCCTCACCAGCTACCTGTGTTTCTCTTGCAGATCAATGTCCTCCGAAACCGTGTTAGTGACCACCAGAAAGTGTAAGTCCCCAGGCAGGCTGAGCATCCTTTCTTGATGCTTCCTGCCCTTCCAGCTCCCTGCTCCTCTGGCCCCAATTCCCTCCCTGTGTATCTCCTGGCTCTCTTGCACCCTCGCAGAGCCACCTCCTGTCCTTCCCACTCCTGCCTCTGGTCCCACTGGTACCCGGTGTTCATGGACCTGCAGGTCTGGCCCAGGGACCTCGGTCCATGCTGCTCTGCTCCTATTGAGAGACCCTCATTGCCTCCACCACCTCCACCAGCTTTCCCTTGGCCCAGAGACCCCAGCTGGGGATGGACCCCGGCTAGACCCCACCTCTGCACATGGAACCTTGTGTCTTGTGGGGTCCTGCCAGCCTCCAGCTGCCCCCACCCCTGCAGTGGCTGAGCCCAGTATCTCAGGGAAGGTGCTGGAGATCCCAGCTTGTGTAGGAGGGGAAATCCCACAGGCTGTGGGAGCTGTGCAGCCCCGCAAGGTCAGGGGAGCCTGTTCCTGTGCTCATGTTCCACAGGACTGGGGGACCCTTTGTAGGAGGGTGGAGGCGGGTGTTTACCCGCCACCCTCTGGAGCACCATGCTGCTCTTGCATCCTCATCCTGCCCTGCCATGTCGCATGAGAGGTGCTCAGCTTGCCCCATGTGTCAGGTAGCAGCATCTCCCGCCCACTTACACCAAATCTCTCTTCTCTTCTGCCCCAACACGGCCTGTTACTGCAGCAAAGGGTGAGTACAGGTGTTCCCTGAGTGCTGTGCGTCTCCCACTGCATGGATACTGCATGGACGCTGGGGCTGACATCAGGCTAGCAGTAGGGTTGAGGGAGGAGGCAATGCCAAGGACTGGCAGCCAAAGCTGTGCTGGTGACTCTCATGATGACATGCCAGAAATGCCCTTCACTGTCCACCCGAGCCTCTTCCTCCTCTCTACTGACCCATGCCCAGAGCAGTGCCTGTTCCCCTGATGCTCGTTAAGGAAAGTGATGTGGTGGGTCCTGGCTAACAGCTTCACAGCTTCGGGTTCTTGGAAGAAGGATCCTGCAGCCATTGTTATCCCTCTGCAACCAGAGATCCAACTCATCGATTCTTCTCTGAAGGATCCTTGGGAGGGAGAAGCATGGGAAGGGAATGGGGCATCCTTGGAAACACCTGGCAAAATGCATGAGCTTGTTCCCATAGAGTCCCAAAACACATAGACTGACTCAGGACCCAAGGTTTTACCTGGGGCCACTGAAGACCACCTTACCCACAGGGCAGTGAGCATCAACCGGAGATGGCTTGGTCCTCTTTGCAGGACCGCTGATAGCACCCACCTTGTCCCTCTTACACGGTCACTAATGCCTTTTTGCATGTGCTTTTCTGCTTCCCTTCCAGGTCAAAGGCTGCCCGTGGGAAGACCATGGTGGGCGGCCGGTGGAAATAGATGACTCAGAAGGCAAAGGAGGCTCAGCCATGGAGAGGTATATTGCCTTTTGGTTGACCAGCTGGCTTCCCCACATCGTGGAGCCTGCACCATGCGCCCACTCTCCCTCCCACTGCACAGAGCTTGCAAAGACATTGCTGCAGGCACAGTTCTGTCTGGGTGGGCAGATGCTTCGCGTGGTGCCGTTTCTCATCTCCATGCCCCCAGTTAATGTTGTGTCTGTAAATAAAGAGAACGGTGAGGGGGTGCAGGTGTTGTCTCCATCCTGAAGCTCTGAGCCCAGAGGAAACAGGCACAGGACAGTCTCAGCAGAGCTCGACTGAGCAAGTGCAGTTGCACACCTGCTTCTTGGGGCGTAAGAGGATGCAGCAACCATCCAGGACCTCCCGAATAACAAGTCCCTTTGCCTCACAGCATCTCACACCTGCAGTCCTTGGGAGGTTTTGTAACAGACCTCAGTGGTCTGACCTGCTTTTCCTGCTGAAGTTTGGGGCAATCCTAGTAGCGGCCACTTTAGTTCTTGCTTTTGCTGTACTAGAGCCCCCCTTCGCTCCTCTCTGTCAGGGTTGGCCTTGTGGGAGAGTATGGATAGAGGCACGGCTTCCAAGCCTCTTATTCCATGAATTAGTCACAAGCTCTTCTTCCAGGCCATTTTTATTCCTATTTGCACCTCTTCCTAAAGGGCCAAGACCAAATGTGTTTGCCTCCTCTGCGTGTTTCTGACAGCATGCAACGAAGCCTTGAGATGAGTCAGTGTGGAGAGACCATTTATCTGTCCTTTCAGGGGTACAGATCTCTTTCACCTAGCTGTAGGCATCGCTGTAGCATGCTCCCACATGCAATGCCCATGGGGGCACATCAGTTGCATAATCCCGAGTGTTGCTGGTGCATGGATCTGGACTGTCAGCCAGCAGAAGACACTAGGCTTGCATGACCATTTCCTGGGGCAAGCTGTCCCATGCTGTTGTTGAACAGCATCCATAAGGCATTTCCCAGAGCAGTGGGGAAAGGATGGATGCACAGGATGGTGGATCTTCAAAGGCTTCTTGTCCCTTGGCAAGATATTTTGTCTCCCCTCTTGCTGGGGTGGTCTGTCCTCCCCATCACAGACCCAGTGATGTGGGGGCATCCTGCAGGTTTCTCCCTTGTGCTGCCTGTTGGATGACCACTTAGTTTGCTTACATCAACACATGCCATCAGGTTTTGGGGAGCAAGGCTCTGGGAAGCCTCAGCTTCAGTGAGGCAGCAAGTGGAGGGCAACCAGCCCCCTATCACCTGCCTCCTCAAAAACAAGGTGTGGAAGGATGAACGTGATCCCTTATTGGGGTAAAAGAGGAGAGCTGGGGAGGGTGGCAGTGCTGGGACTTGAAATACCTGGAAGGTAGCTGAGTGAAGGTCTGGCAAGTGACATTTCCACCCTGCCTGATGCATGGCCCCAGTAGAGAGGAGCGCTCGGGGCAGAAGTGTACGTCTGGCTTGGAAAAAAATATCCCCTTTTCCCAGGCTCTGAAGGTCCACCCTCAAAACCTTTCTGGCAGGCAAAGGTAGGGCCCTGCCAGTGCCAGTGCCTGGTGCCACAAAGAGGCACTGCAGCCGCTCTGCCCGTCCCTGCGGGGCTGGCAGCGCCCAGGGTGGGGGTACAGAGGCACTCCCTGCTTCCCACAGCACTGCCTGTCTCGGCAGCGCGCTGGCCCCTTGCCAGCCTGGTTCCCTGCGCGCCGGGGCCGAAACCTGCGCGCACCCTCCCCGCCCAGCACCTCCCTCCCTGTGCCCGGTGCTCGGTGGCACAGCTGTGCCAGAACAGCTGAGTCAGCACCCAGCCCTGCCACTGACCCTCCCCTGTTCCCACTCCCACTGGTGTCTGTGGCTTTCCACTGTGAGCGGGTTGCTGCCATGCTCAGGCATGGCAGAGTGTGGTGCAGGATGCAGAAATCCTCTGGGACATGGCAGAGCACTCTGGGGTCTTCTCTGGGGTCTTCTCCAGGGTCTTACAGGGTGCTGGCATCATCCCAAGTGTTGCATGGGCTGCGTGATGATTGCAATGGCGCAGTATGTTGTGCCAAGGTTTGCTGGAGGGCAGTGCAGGGTGCTGTATGCTGGTGAGCAGCTCTGATGTGCAGGCGTGCTGTCCCCATCCTGCCATGTATAGCACATGTTCTGCAAGTGGATGAGTCTCAGGTTAGTGCAGTGGCTCAGGGACAGGCCATGCTGCTGTGCACTGCAGAGTGAGGCACCCCTGGCAGCAGCTTTTGGAGGGTCGTGCAGGGTGCTAACAACTTCGCAGTGCCGTGTCATTGTGGAGATTTGCAGTGTACTAGTGTCCTAAAGTGCTGCTGTGTGGTCTCAATGTCCCCATGGGCAGCAGGAGCTCTGGATGCCAGATCAAAACACCAGCGTCCTCTGGAGCTTGGTATGAGGGGTAGAAGCTCTGCCCTTCCCTAGCAGGGCATCTTCCCAGGAGCTATGAAGTGTAGCTTCCTCTGGCATGTTGCAGAGGAACAGCATGTTCTGCCATAGCATGCAAACTTCCTCCTTGCTGTGGTGCTTTGAGGAGCAGTCTCTTGTGTAGCACCACAGCACATGAAAACAGTGTCTGCTCAAGCACAGTTCTGGTGTCTCAGCCAAAGCACCGGACAGGGATCAGGTTGTATCCGACACAGTCTGTGCAGTGCGGGATGACAGGGTCCTTTTGGCTCCTCTGTGGAGATGTTGGCAGGTGCTGCAGTGAAACGTGCACGCTGATGGGTGCAATGCAGGGCTCGTTCTACAGCACAGTGTGGCACAGGAGGCCTCTGCCCTCCCCAGAGTGATGGCGATGTCCTGGACAGAGTTCAAAGCTCCAGAGGCTGCTGCCAGCCCAGGGTACAAAGCCGCCTCCTCTGGCGTTCACCACAGGTGTCCCAGCACTACTGCATGAGCCCAGACTGCAGCACACCTGTGCCCAGGTCTCACAAGCATGTGCACCTTGTGGTCTGGCGATGCAGCCCTATGCCAGGGTCCTCCCCAGGGTACCACCATCCCCACGCAGTGGAATGGATGCAAAAGAGGGTGCATTTGTTACTGAGAAGGTGCTGGTAAAATAGTGAGCTCATGTTTTGGACTGTGGTTGTGCTAAACCAGAGCTGTGTGTAAGGCAGCCTCATGCTCTCCTCTGCCTACTCAAGACCCAGGACCACTCCCAGAGGCAAAGCCATGGTGAAATACAGATATTGTAGAGCCTGGTCTTGCCACTACAGCTACAAACAGCCTGCTCATGTCTTTGATCAGGTCACGTTAGCCAAACATGCTCTGGACAGCACAGGAGATTCTGGGATTGCTGTCCTGGGGCCACTTGGCCAATGCATGTACCAAGGAGCCAGGGTCATGCATGTGCCCATGCTACCAGCATTATGGTCCATGATGTAGCTGCAGTGGTGCACAAGAACCTGTGGGACAACAGAGCGGCAGCTCTTGAAGCTGAAATGCTGCCAGGGCCCAGTGTGTCTCACCAGATGGGAATGTGGAGCCTCTTGATGGCACCATCAGCTGGGGCACATGATGAAGGATCCCCTCACCCCCACCTTGGAGATGTTGGAGCGTTGATTCCCCCATCAGGCACAACACTAATTTTGGGTGGCCCCATGGGTTATTGAGTGTGAGCAAGAGCAGCGCGTGGAGGAGAGCGGAGTGGGTGTCAGGGTGTGTGTCAGGAGGACAGAGCCTGCCCAAGGCACTGCACAAGCACAGGCTGCTCTGCCTCTCCTGCTTTGCTCCCTGGGGGAGCCGGTGTCCACGCTCCCAGGTGCAGGACAGGGGACTTGAGTCCTCTGGGGCTGGAGAGGGGGTGCCAGCACCGGCAGGATAACACACACACCAACTCCCATGCCAGCAGTGGATTCTGGCTGGCACACACAGTCCCCACTGCCCAGGCACAGCCCACCGTGGGGTATATTTTTCAAGTGACACCCAGGGTGTTCAAGGGCAGCACAGCTCTGTAGAGCACGGGGTAGGTGGTCTTGGATGCCATTGCTACGGGAAGTAGCCATTGCCCATCCTTTGGAGCGTGGTGTGGGGTTCACCGCTTTCACCCTCCATGAACCTTAGACTCAGGTACAGGGTGACCACGTTGCACTGATCCATGGTGCCTCTGCCCCCCGGTGAAGTGCTGGGGTGCCCAGCCTTGAGTTCAAGCCAAGGCAAAATGCCAACAAAAATCTGCAGAAAATTAAAAAGTACAACCTCTGACTTTTTGAAGGTCAGGTCTAACAACAGGCTGTATTTTAAAAGAGAGGAAAAGGATGTAAATGTTGAATTTTGAAACACCTTCCAGACCTGGAGCTTTCATCTTCAGAGTCCCAAGCCATCTTTTTCTTTGCAATGGCCCTCCTCAGCACACTCCCCTGCAGGGCAGGTCCATTTGTTCGTGCGAACATCTGACGTTTGCTAGTTTTTTATGATTATTTTTAAATGCCTTATAAAACTTTAAGATTCATTTAATACCTTAGCCCTGTAAATCACTGCCTATAGCAGCTAATTCATAGGTATCAATTAATCATCTTTAATTGGTTAAAGTCACCCATGGTTTATGCTGATTCCACAGATGTGTTAAATCATCAATGAAGTCTTTAATGCACACAAGCTCAGTTTAGCATCTACGCAATGACCCATGTCCATGAGACAAGTCCCGCTGACAAAGCAGGCAACAATGCTCTGGGATGGAAAGGAAGAGGCTTTAGCGGTTGTCTGGAAGCAGCATTTTATTGGCACTTAGTGGAAGGAAAATAAGCTTCCTGGTGATGTCTGAATCATTGCTTTTGCATGTGCTCTCATGCCCAGGTTTCAGCTGAAGTCCTAGGTGTAAACTGTGTTCTTCTTCAGTGCAGGGCAGGAACCACAGGCAGGAGCACAGAGATGCTGAGACCTAATGGGAGCTGTGATCAGCCCTTTGACCAGCAGTGGATCCATAAGGTCCATGACTGTTAAAGGTGGTGCAGCACCTTATATTCTGACCTGGAGTGGTGCTGAGCACCAAAGCTGCTGTGACGGTTTGCAGGAGCAGCAACTCTGCAGAGGTGGCTCTGGCAGTCACAGGCAGTGCCCAGGTCAAGGGACGGCACAGATCTCAGGGAGGTTTGGAGCACTGGAGGGAATTGTTCCCTCTCCTGCACCCCACCGTTGGCCTCAGCTGCACAGATCCTGACCCATCTCCCCTCCCAAAGGGCACACGGAGACCAAATTCACTTGTGCTTAGCTGGTGCACAAAGCCCTGCAGCAAACAGTGAGCTGTCAGACAAAAGCCGAAGCCTTTAGCAGTGTCTCCCATGGTATCATCTCCAGGTAAACCCACAGGAGGCGGGTCTCAGAGGCCCACATGTGCAGCTTTGAGGCCGGGTATCTTCAGAATATTCCTGCCTCTGCTACTCTCCTGCTGCCTTGCTCCCCACAGGGGAAGGGGGCTGTGTGCTCCCTTGCATACCAACGCACACACATACGTACATGCAGAGTCCCAGACACGTGTGCACACGCACACACACGCAGACGCAGTCACGGGTACTTGTAGGCACACGCACACACAGAGCTTGCTGTGCCGGATCCTGCAACGCACCTCCAGAGGAAGGTGAAACAGCAGAGATGGGCAGAGGGGAACTGTGCCCGTGGCATCCCCCAGGCAGTCCTAGTGGATGGGCTGTCCCAGGACATGGGCACCCAACAGCAGGGCATGCATTTTAGGGTATCGTTCACTTACAGCTGCCTGAGTCTGTGCTCTGGCAGGGGAAGCAGAGGGCTCAGGAGCTGTGCTGGCAGCAGACAGCTGGACCAGAGGAGCCTGAGTGCGTGCACTGGACGAGCCTCATTGGAGAAGCAGGTGGGGTGGTCCGAAGGGCATGTGGATGCAATGCTGAGTTTTAGTTTTATTCTCTCAGATGGCAGTGCTCAGGTCCTAAGTCTGTGGATGGTCAAAGACCCAGTCATGAGCTCATTTAACGAGGGATGTGATTTTGTTCACAAAGTGCTGTCATCTATGCCAAGAGCAAGGTCCTGCACCCTGTACTCTCACCGCATGAACCCAGCACACGATATGTGTCCTGTTCAGATAAGCTCCAATTTGGGCCTGTTGGAAATTGAAAGAGATGGAAATGCATGCTGAAGTGTGAACTTGCAGGCTTTGCCTTCAGACCTGGCATGACCTGTGCCTGGGAAAATCCTCATTACACAGCAATTCTCTTTGTATGTCTTCCTGCATGAAAGAAATATGCAAAAAGCTGGTCTGCTGCAGATTATTTAAGTGCACTGCCAGACCCAGGAGTGCCTGGGGGTGCCTGACCCCTACCCCAACATGCCATCATGCCTGCCTAATCCCTGCCTGCTCTTTGCTACCAGCCTGCATGCTGTGGCTGCTGGTGTTCATGCTGATGAAGCCTGATGCTGCTGAGCAGCTCAGCACCTGCACAAAGCAGATGGGTTTTTTGCTCAGCTTGCCTCTGAGGTTGAGCCTTAAACAAAAGACACAGAGGAGGAGGGAAGAGCAGCAGAGGAAGGCAATACATCCTTTATCTAACAGCTCAGAGGTTACAGCAGTTGCTGGTGAGGTGGAAGATTCAAGTTCCTATCTCTCCTTGACTTGATAGGAGCGTGGCTTTGAGCTCTGGTTTTTAAGCCCAGCAGAGCTGCAGCATTCAGTACTCTCTCTATATGACGCTGGTTTATAATACCAGTGCTACACACTACAACTGATTTGTTAGATTGTGGCACAGTACAATATTGAAATTAGTCCATTGATGGTGCTCTCCTGGTTTCGGAAGTGTTGTGAGCCACTCGTACCTTTTATCTGCACCTGTAAACAAACACAGTTGTGCCTTCACAGAGCAATAAATCTAACTTTGATATCATGACACAGACAGAACACTTTGATCCAGGGAAACACTTTGATCTTTCACTGTGAAGCAGATGCTGTTGATTAGCTGTAAAAATAGAGCAATTATTGTAACTTTTCAGGTGGCGTTGCATGCTATACTATGACCTGTCAGTGTATTAACTGGGTGCCATGCCACACCTTAAAATGAAACAGACAGAATATGAAATTCTGCTAAGTTTTGCCATTCTCAAATTCTGCTGATTTTTGGACCAACATATTTTGCAAAGGGAATATTTGGCTTTGAGAAGTTTTCCACCTCAGCGTTTTTGTCCAGGCCAGTGTTTCAAACATAATAATAATTACAAGCAGAATCATCTTGGCAAAGACTAAGAAGCATTTCTGGGTGCTGGAAGAGGTCCCCAAGGGCCCCGTCAAGAGGACAGGTCTCCTCCCTTGGGCTGAGCACCTCATGGAGGTCCCCATCACCTGCCTTGCTGCCCAGAGCACATCCTCCACGGCTGCCAAGTTGGCTTGGCTGTACCAAAGGCTCCGTGGTGGAGCAGCCACAGCATGGAGGAGAACTCAGCATTGCTGGGCTCCAGATGTGTCCGTAGGATCCCTGGAGACCATCAGCTCCAGCCAGGGCTCAACTTGCTGCTCCTCCAGCTGCATGGAGTAAATCAGGCACTGTAGGTCCAAACTGATCCCAGCTCACAGTGACGCTTAGCAGATATACTCATGGCCTGGTTTCAAATCCAGGTCTCTCCTGGCAGTGGGGCAGAGCTAAGTATCTCCAGAGGGTGATTCAATGTTGTGTGACCTGGCAGGGCAAAGCTGGGGAGACGGGGTCCTGGCTGGAAGGAGCACACTGCGGCAGGATGGGAACCAGCTCCTGGTTATTTGCTTGATGGGGCAATTAGTCCCATAAGTTCCTGAGCCCTGTGATTAACTGCAGCCATCCAAACATCGTCATTGTGAAGGAAGAGTAACTAAAGGATTCTAGAAATTGTTGGCATTTCTTGGCAGCTGCAGAAAAATCCCAATTGCACCTTGCAGGCCCTTGGGCTAAGGGCAGGACTACCTACTGGCATGCAAACCAATAAACAACTCAGAAGGAAGAAATTCTCTTTTGGGAAGAAGGAAAAGTGATGCAAAAGCCCCCAAAGCTTTTGCCCACGAACCAGGTGAGGAACCAAGTGGGTGCAATCACTGCCTGCTACAAGTCCCAGCTGTGGGTGTCTCCATGCAGATGGGGTACAGCATAAATACCAGCCCTGGATGTTTTGTGAAGATACAGGCTCTCATAGGCACAAAACTCTTCCACAGATTTTTTTTCCAGACCTTGACCTCAACCTCTGTGTTCTGAGACAGATATTTTGGAAATCTGACCCTGTGCTCTATGGAAAAGCATTTGGCCCATAAGACCTCCCTCACAGATGTGAGGGTTACAGCTACAGAAAGGTTTCTCTAAGGCACCTGAATCCTTTAGTGGAAATTGCAGTTTTGAATTGGTCTTTCTAGTGCCTTAGACAAAACAGAGGGGCAGCGAGTGCTTCATCACAGGGTCCTCAGCAGCCTGCGTGCTGGGTGGGATGGATGCCTATGCTACAGCGGGGAGATTGTATGTTGAAATCCCAGCATCCCCGGGACTGAGGTATTGTGAAGCTGGCATCCCTGAAGTGTGTCCTGGGATTTGGTGTCTCCCTTGGAAAGGCATCTACCCTTTAGCAAGCCCCCAACTTGCATTTCCTCCCCAGCAGTCCCTCACAACCTGTGGGCTGAAATTTGCTGAGGATCTGGGGAAACTGGATTTAATTTGGTCTGTCCTTTAGAGGTTCTGACTCAGAGGAAGACCAGGGATGTTTCCTGGCGGAAATATACACAGATAGGCAGGAGTTTCCAGGACAAAATTCTTGGCCTGAAATGTCTGAATTCTTTCATAGGGCTGGGTCTCTGAGTTCATTTACCCATAGAAAAAAAGATGTTCTCATCTCTATTTTGCTCAAGTAAATGGGACCCACATTCCCCAAAAGCCAAAGACCTGCAAGAGAAGTCACATTCTTGTGGAAGCTTAATAATTTGCCCAAAGCAAGGAATAAGAACTGGGACTTCAACACAGCTCCTCAAGCTGGAGACACATCTCCAAGGCCAGCTTCATAGCACCCAAGGTTACGTTAAGGAAAAATAATTCTCCATTAATAGACCTTCGTATGGTGTGTTCTTTCTGAATTAATGGTCTTGGAAAAAGGCTGTTTGCAAATAAAGTCTTCCAATGCAGAGCGGGATGCGCCCTCATTTCGTGGAGGTTTGCAAAGGGACTGTTAGCTCAGCAGTTTCAACTCGCGCCGAGTGCGTGTGCAAATTAAAAGGAGGAAGCCACATGGTTGGTTTTGGGGCATTCCTGTCGAGGTGTTGCTCTTTTGAAGTCGGTGGGGCTTCTCCGGGGCTGGGTCCATCCGCACCGCTCACACCCCTGGAATGTGGCAGGGGATTGGTGTGACCAGTCAGGCCAGTAAACAGACCTTCCTCCAAAATGAGTTTTTACTGAAATCTGCAAAGAGCTGTTGCAAGTGGATTGACTCACATGGTTTCTCAGCTCTTAGTCATGAGCTTCTTCTCTGGACAGTTAATTAGTTTGTTCTTGTGGAGCGCTTTGAAGATGCAAAGCAGGCTGGGAAAGTGAAGTGTTATTAGCTCATTATCTGCAATCTTTTTTTTGTGACAGAGCAATGAAGTCCAGGCTCAGCCTAAGATGCTTAACAGCCCTAAAAAACGAATTGTCCACACACCCAGTTCTGTCCTTGTTTCAGTACAGCTCTTTGCCAAAGCTCAGTGCCTCTTGACTAAAGCTCCTTAACACGAGCCAGGCAGAATAGGATGGCTTAGCATCGCTACACAGGTAATTGGCAGTGATGCTAAGACTTAGCCTTACCCTGACAGAATGCTTGAAAGTTTGGAATTTGGACCAATAATTTCAATCTCCTTCCTACTAGCTTCCACTTGGATGAGAAAGGGAAGAATGAAGCCAGTGGATTTTTTTATAATTTATACCCTGATGTGGGTGTATTAGGGCTCAAGTTCAGCATCTGAGAACCTGAAATCTCTACAGAGAGGAGTAAAATTAAATAGCCCAGAAGGTTATGAATGAGATGAATTAGCATCTGTCTGTGCAAAGCAGCTCATGTGTGTCTGGTTATGTTCAAAGAAGTAATATTAAAAGTATTATTTTTGTGTCTGCAAAGGACATGCTGGCCAGACAGCTGCCATGCCCTGTGGAGTATAGTGGATATAACAGCTCCATCTACATAGCTGGTCACTAGTTGTGCATCTGGCAATTTGAGGATCTTGCCAGAGGCATTTCAAAAGCCGTGTGTGCCGTGATGTGGCCTGCTGCAAGGAAATGTGCCTTCATAATTGGGTGCTTGAACTCTTTTGGCCCCGTGGCCCCATTGCAATGGCCTCATGTGCAAAACTGAGCCTCTTATTGAATTCAAGACCATCCCTGAGCATAAATATCCATCTGTTTCTTAGGGAAAGGTTGCACATGGGCTGCCCTGATCGCTCTGCAGACCTTCAGCCTGTGTCTCCAGCTTGACCTGAACATACTCCAGCAATACCACAAGCTCTAAGTCTGTGGGAAAAGGCCAGGCTGAGCAATGAGCCTCATCCCTTGGGCACATGCATGCGCCTGCACACAGACACACACATACACACATGTGAGAGATCTTCCACGACACAAACGTAAATTAAAGACATAACTGCTTTCACTGGGCGCTCACTTCCTAACTTCAGGTTTCACCTGATAGCATCTCCCCTTGCAGAGCAGCCAGGCTTCCAGCACTCACCTTCGCAAAAGTCCATGAGATGAGTCTTGTTTCCTTGTGTTGCTGGACACAAATGATGAATTCATGCTATCCCTGTTTGGGGAATAAAGATGTCTCATTTTCATTGCCTTTGCAGGCTACTGGCACGTTATACAATTTCCAACCCTCATTTCACTGTTGGGTCAGACCACCACCAGAAAAGGCAAGGCTGGACAATCAGATGAAGCTTTCTTTGCCACCCAGCCTTTCTTTGCATTGCATTATGTCCAACCAGATACAGTGAAAGCAGCCACAAATTGCAAAGGAAATCCAGTTAGAAGGGTTTCTATCCAAGGATGAACAAAATGAACCAAGCTATGAACATGAGTCATAGGGCCTAGCTATTTACAGTGAAGTCCTCTTAATCCTAACCATAAAGATGTATTACCCTCCAGCACATGGGTGGTGCTGGGCAGGTCAAGCTTTTCTCTGCAACCTTTTGCTTGGAAATAAAGGAAAGCAAACATCCTAGATAGCTTAATGACTCCAGGAGGTGGGTTCTTCAGAGAATTGGTGATGGCAAGACAAGAATTAGGAACACTCTAATGGTGGGTCCCCCACAGGCACAGCACAAGGTTGCAGGAGCATTGCAAAGCTTCTGCCTGGTTTCACCCTCCTTGATGGCCTGACACTAATTTCACATTCATGTCAGAAGACATAAGAAATGTGTTGTTCACCGTCCTGTCCTGCCAGGGCAAAGCTGGTCTGACATCCTGGAAAGAAGATTGTCCCTTTGCAATATAGTATTACAATGGGTGTTTCTGTGTATGTGCACTCACAAAAGATAAAGGGTGAGGTTTGGGCTACCTAGCTATGTCTGAGCATCACTTATCTTAATCTGGACTTCCTTACTCAGCAGTGGAAATAGAAAATTATTAATTTGCCCCTCCTTCCACCTCTGTCTGATGATGGGGTGAACCACCTGCTGGGCAGACTATTCCTCTCCACTAGCTATGAAGGGAACCCAGAGTGACTATCTTAGACTTCAGTGTCTAATTTTAAGCTGCCCAAGTGAGGGTGGATTGATCCTAAGTGATTTCTTCTAACAAGGAATGAGCAATAAAGGACAGGGTGGTAGGGAAAGTTTTTTAGATGTGGTTGTTTAGCTCAGTTTATGGAGACCTGGTGTTTGGCAGCTTAAGAAAAAAAAAAAATGCAAGCAAGCTGTCCTGCAAACCCTGCAAAGCTGTGCAACTGAGAAGGCAGGTAGTTGTGGGCGTATGATAGCTGCCCATAGCTAGAGGGGAGGGGAGGCGATAGTAGATCTTCCACACTGTCAGCAGCCTGGCACAGTGTACCCCTCGCTGCACCACAAATGCTATCACTGCTGGCAAATTTGTGCTGAACAAATTACACTTGGAGACCCCCAAGATGACTTTAAAAACATGTAAGCATCTGAATTCTCTGAATTCACTCATCCTTTTTGAAAATCCTATGGTCCTGTTAAAGCATTTCAGGTTTGTACCTTGGAACAGAGAACGATGCAAAATCACCGCTGGCTTTGGACAGTCCTTCCCTGGCAAGTGAAATTTAAGGCCCTGAATGTACAGTCTGGTTTTAGTTGGTGCCAAGGTCTGCCTGAAGCCAATAGCCTGGTTACTCTGCAGTATGCTGAAAGCAAGAGTCTGGGTTCCGACACGAAGACTCAGATTTTGGGCTCTCTCCCAGGGACACAGCACGAGCTCTGTGCTGGAGGCAGATTCCTGATCAGTGATGTGTATTGTGGGTGCTGAGCCCTTCGAGCAGCCAGCAGATATCTGGGGGTATCTCAGAGCACCTTAGGTTAGGTAAGGAGTTTTGTGCCAGGATTTCTGAGACGGAAGAGGCACAGCAAACTCCCCAAGACTTTGGATCTGCTGTGCCTGCAGGGTGGTGTTAAGCATCGAAGCAGGGACCACATGTTCATGGCCTGGGACCCTCTCAAAAGCCCACAGAACAGACACCCAAGGGCCAAAATATGCACCTGTAAATGAGAGAAACTCACTGCTAGCTGGGCCTAAGATGTTGAAGGAGAAAGTGAGGAGGTAAATATCCCACCCAGGATGGAGCCTTAGAGACCGTCGTGGTGTCAGCGTTGGTGTCTCTGCTTGTATGGAGCTCCTCTGTGGTCCCAAAGGAGAACGACACGGTGGTGACAACAGTCTGGGCAGGGGATCCTCATGTTCCTGGTCATTCTGGGAAGGAGGAGCAGCCCAGTGGCATGTCCATAAGCATGGATAGAAAGAGCCACAGTGCTCTCAAACAGGGATTGCCCCTGCAGCATCTTGCCAAATAAAACCTGAAGACACCAAGTATTTTGGCCTGGTTCCTCCTCAGGATTTGGCCTCAGGTTGTGCCACACTGGTGCTCCTGTGGTGAGCACTCCAGCTTTGCACTGGAGGGTATGGAGGTGCTGCGCTTGAACCACTCCCAGGAAGGCTGCGTTCCCCTTTGGATAGTTTATGGAAGGTGCCTGCAGCTCTGCTGCTGCTGGATCATGCTCACAACCCTGTCTTTAGCACAGCCACGGGGCTGCATGACATTGCACATGTCCCCCCACCATGACTTACTCCTGTCCCCCCAGCTCAAGATGGAGGTGAAAGTGACCCATCCCTCTGCCAAACACCAGGAGATGTGTGGACCAAAGCCCCAGACTTGGTTTCTGGGGATTGCCCAGCCCATTCGTGCTGGCACTTCCCCCTGCAGGGATGTGGTCCATGGCAGGAGGGTGGTGGCAAGGACACAGCTTAGAGGAGAGTCATTGAGAAGATATTCCCACATACCGTGGTCTTGGCTCTTTCAGCACTGGGCTCTGTTTGACCTTTCCCAGGGCAAAGCTGAGCAGTTAGCTACCTGCCCATGAGTAATGGTGACTGCTCATCCCATTCCCTTCTTGCCTGCTGGAGACCTGCCAGTCACTGTCAGTCTTTCCCTGGTATGCTTCGATCGCTGGAGGAAAAACTCCTCCATCCATTCTCGTTATCCCACCGGCTGCTACGCTGGCTAATTTGGCACACGGCTTCATTCCTGTTTTAACTGCAGGCTGCAGTGCCTGGGAGTGGGGATGAGTTGCTGGGGGCCCCCGTGGGTATGAACCACCCTCTCGTGCTCTGCCTTTTTTTGGGTGCCTCTCCACGGGCTCTGCTTCCTCCTGTTCAAAGCAAGGTGGGGCTCTGACTCACCTGCATCTGGGTCTCGCCACGCGGCAGGACTTGCCGTGGCTCCACTGACTTTCCCACGGTGGCTGAGCCCTGCAGTGGTGTTGCTGCTTCACCCAGGAGCTTGTGGCAGGCAGGCTCCAGGGGCAGAAAGGCAATGGGTGTGGATTTTGCTCTGTGTACCAAGGAATCATGGCTTTGAATAGCATAAACACTCGCCTGAGCCATCTACTCCTTCTCCCCTTTCTCCTGCTTCTTTAACCCTCTGCTTCTCCACAACCTGCAGGAAATAATTTCTACATTGCTTCTGGGTTACCCTTGTAAAAAAAAATATTTGGGAAAGGCACAGCCAGTTTCTCATTGCACAGAAAAAAATGAGGGAAGCCATTTAGGAGATGTGCTGCTGCCTGGGAAATCCAGAGTCTTGCTGTGATCCTGCCAATAGCCCCGCTGTGATACTAAACCAGTGCCTTTCCCCCTCCTGGCTGTTTCTCCTCCCCTCAAAGGAAACAAGAATCAGTTTTCATCACGGGTAAAACGTGCTAAAGAAAAGCTCAGGGTGGAACTCAAAGGCACTCAGATAATCTCCATTTTTTTTCCTTTACATTTTTTGAGCGTTTCTTTCAGCACTGCTGATGTGAGACTGATTTTTCCTGTTCTGCCAGGAGAGATTCTTGTTGATTGAAGCAGGAGTTACCTGTACTGTGAGATAAAGAGGCTTCCTGGGGAAAGAATAGAAAACATAAGGAAGAAAGCAATAAGATGCACAAAGCAAATCTCTGCTACACTTCATTGTACAGCACCCAGTCTAGGTCATCTGTCAGACTGAAACTTGGCCTCAGGACCCAAAAGCAGTTACAGCTATTGCCTGAGCTCAAATCTGTTAGGTAAGATCCTGCAGTGCACTTGTAAGGCTTTTTGCGGAGAGAAGCGCCAGGGAAAGGAGGGAGGAACTCCAGTTCTCTGGGAAAGTATTTGGGTTTTACAGTTCCACGAACTTCCAATACCTTTATCACTTTTGAAAATATCTACCTGCTTTTTTTCCCATTTTGTTGCCTTGGGAAGCTGGGCACGCCTGTGCAATGAGGGGGTTATTCACTGCTGCACAGGCTGGGGGTATTTTAACTGCTTTGCCTCTCATTTGCAGAAATCAGACAGCTCCACTGGCAGAAGGTCAAGGGAGAAACCAGGATAGGGAAGGTATCCTGCAAGCTCTGTGCATGGGTATGACTGTGCTGAGCTCTGGAGACACTGCAGCAGCAGTGGTCAGATCTGGTCATCTCTCAGCTTTGGGACATCCGAGATCTCATCCAAGACCTGGAATATTGACCAAAGTGTTAATCAGGACCAGATCTGCTACCTAAAAATTACTGCCAGCAATTCCACCATCCCAATGTAATCCCCTCGTACCCTACGAAGATTCCTGCAATGCTCTTCCTTGTGCTGAAACGCTCTCTTGCTCATCATCAGCTGTTGGGCTGAGGAGGCTGGGAGCACCAAGGATCTAATTTCTGCCACCGAGAGCATTGCATTCAGCACAGAACGAGTGCACAGGAGGGTGGTAGCAGGGAGGTAATTACTCTTTTGTCAAAGCCTTTCCTGCATGAGGTTATCAAGTTGCAGAGGGCTGTAATGGGAGCTGGAGCTAGAAAACAATTGTTGGGGCTCAGTTGGATGGAAGATGCTCAGTGTAAGCATCCAGGAGTGGATGCCACATCCTGACAAACTGCATACAGAATTTCCTTAATCAGGGAAATGTTGCTCTAGATGTCACTACTCCACCCACCCTGATGGAGAAGAAGATGCTATAAAGGCTCAGGTAGAGCTGCAACTTTTTCCTGCATCCCAGCAGCACAAAGGAGAGACCTCCTGATGTTAGATGAGAGAAAAGGACATGGCCCTGTGTTTGGGATGCTTCATGGGAATCCCTCAAAAGGCTTTTCTGAGACAAAGGCAAGCTTAGAAAACACCAAGAAAGTGGCCAAGTGCAATCTTAGATAGGTAACAACTTCCGTGCTCGGCAAGATTAAATCTGCAAGGACACATAACTGTGGGAAAGATACAAATGAGGGTTATATGATAGAGGAGCACAAAGTCATGCATGTTACAGGGAAGGTAGCTAGGGAATGAGTCACTGTGCCTCACACGGGACTTGTGCTTTCTCGTGACCCAGGCCCCCGGCTCCTGCGGTGGAGATGCCCTGGGGTGTGGGTGCACGAGCACTGTGGGGGCTGTGGGTGCCATGCATATGCTGAAGCTCTTCCGCATATGCCTTGCTTTTATGGGGCAGGGCTTTCTGGTATGGGCTGCCACGTGTCCTCCAGCAGCGTGCCGTGTGGGACCATGGCACTCCTAAGGCATCTGACTGTGGGGTCGGGATGCCACAGCAGTGCCTCTGCTTGGGGTGATCTCACCCAGTGTGTGGGAAACTGAGATAGAGAAACTTTGTTGAGCGAGTATGTCCCAGCAGGAGATGTTGGTACTGTGGGGTTGCTGGTGCTGTTGCGGTGTGTGGCTTGGGCTTGGTGTTTCCGAGGCATGCCCTGCGCAGTGCAATGTGGTCTCTGTGCCATGAAATTGGGAACTGCTCTTGGCTGGGAAGTGATGATCCTCTGGGGTGTGGCCTGGGGAAGTTGAGTATTTCTGGGCATGCCTGGGATCTGTGGGGAAGGTATCCCATGGACCTGAAAATGGAGAGTGGGGTCTGCTCTGAAAGCATCATGGGCAGTGATAAAGGACTCAAAAGTTGCACTGTGGGATGGGAGAGGGCGGCTATATTGGGGGCTACTTTGCTGGTGGGATAAGGCTTTTCTGGTGGAGTCCCATGTATTATTTGAGATCCCATGAGCTGTAGGACCTGTAAGGTTTCCGAGAACTTCTTAGTCCTCGCTCTATTTTGGAGGAGGAGTGCTCTGTGGGTACTCTGCATGTTGCAGCATCCATTTTCTTCCCTTGAATCCTGCTGCAATACCAATGCATTTGAGCTAAATCAATGCATCCGTGACTGTCTTCCCCCACAGAATTCTCTGGTCTCTGACCTAGGCTCTAGAGGGGATGCATTTTTCATTGCATCTGAATCACACGAGGAGCGCCTTGGTTGTCTTTTTCTTGCAAACTGCCCTGTGGTCTTTGTGTGTGTCTACAGACTGCCCTGTCCAAAAATGGGCTTTTCTTATATCTTCATACCTAGGATACAGATCCCAAAATAAAAAGACATACTAGTTTCTTGGTATTCATTTTACATGCTGCAAATGGATAGAGGGAGATCCAAGCACGTAGTTGTGTATTGGCTTCGTTGCTGAGCAACTCTTAATTTCCAAATTGGAAGCATGCGCTGAGAGCCACAATAACATGTCCTGCCCTTCTTCAGTGTCCAGAGAACCTGCTCAAGAATATAGAGGTAGGACTCATCTGCATTACTTTTAGACACTCTGCATCTATGCTAGACTCTGTAAAAGACAACTTGCTCTTCTAGCCTATGATTTATATGACCTTTCTTAGATGTGCCTTCAGATGTGATTTGTGCCTGAAGAAGCTGCAGAATGGACATCACCAGTATGAATGTGATATCAACATTTAATCCTTCCAAGGAGTTCTGGATGCACTACTCCTTAATAAGACAATTACTTAGGTACTACATTCAAAACCAATTGCAAATATGCCTGCTGCACTGTGGCCTAGAACCAGCTTAAGTAAGGAATGACAATGGTTGCCAATGCAATTTAAGTTTCGAAGTACTGCTGTATAAGTTCCACCCAAAACTGGTCAAGACACTTGGGTTTGGATGCTTTGCCTTTGTGCTTAATCCTTTAGTGCTTGCCCACCTTTCCAAAATCGCAGGAGAGCAGCAAAGGGTGCTCCTGGAAAGGAGCTCTGAGTAATGTGGCGTGGGGTGACGTCTGTCTCTTTTCCCATGCATGGATTTACAGGCTGTGCCAAGCCTGTCTGATAGGCTGTGAATCCTCTTTTCATACGATACTTCTCAGTGGTAAGGATTATTCCTCAGCCTTGCGTTGAGTAAATGAGCTAAACACACCTTGTACCCGAGATCACATTCCCCTTTGCCAGGTTTGTTCTTTGAAGAACTTTCTTCTGAAGGAGATCAAGAGGATGCTGCTTCCTTATTTCTTTTGTAAGGCTGCTGCCAGTGTTTATACACTACAGTGTTGCCCAGTACTGGAAGTACAAAGTCTTTTGTGCATCCTGCATTTCAGCTATCCCTGTGTAGACTGGGCTTAAGTTACTGCAGGATGTGATGCAGAGGCCAAATTCTTAGATGCTGTCGACAGCAATTTCATGGAGCAGGCTGGGAAGTCCCCAAAGCAGATGCAGCCTTAAATTTGGTCCCGATTAGCATGAAAAGTCTGGCCTCAGATCTTACATTTATAGAGCTGCCCCATACCATCAACATCTGGATCAACAAAAGCCTAAATATCCACAACTGTGTACTCATCTTCCAAAAGGGGAACTTAAAGGATGATGCTTCTTAAGGGAAAATAAAAGGGAGAATTAAACTTTACAGACAATGTGGACTGTGCTTATCATATTGAAGCACAATCCCAGTACATCCCACCAGTTAAGAAAACCTTGAGGAAGGGCAGAAGGGAACTGGCCTGGTTAAGCAGTAGGAGAGGGAGATTATCAGAAGGTGTCTTTCAAATAGCTGAAGACAAAAATAGGAAAGACTTCATAACCTCTGTCAGGTTAAACATAAACCATACTAAAAATGCCAAAAAGGAGTTGAAGGAACAACTAGCTGAAGTCAGAAGAATAAGCCATAAATAGTAAGAGCATCTTCAAATATATGAGGGCCCGTCATGGAGACTGGAGGACCAATAAGTATTAAGGGTGAAAGGAATACTCAGAAAGCAGAAGAGCAGGAAAGATTGTGTATTTACTTTTTCTAATTTGTGATGCCTGTGAGAAATGGGGAAGATTTCTATGACATGCTATACCTGATACAGGGAAACCAACATCATTGCATATCTGAGGACTGAAGGTCATGCCTGTATATAAAGTTTTGGGGAACTATAGACCAACAAGGTAAGGGTGATAAATGACAGACAAACATCAGCATAGAGGAATGTTAAGTGATACACATGGGGTGAAATAATCTTATTTTCACATGTAAATGATGGGCTTGGAGATGACCATGACCAACTTTATGATGTACAGCCCATCCCAGTGACAGCTCAACGCACAACAGAGCTGCAGAAAACAAGGTGAATGTCAGGAATTGTTAGGGAAGAAGAGAACAGAAAGGTGGCTGTGATGTCTCTACATAAATCCATGGCTTACTCACCCTTTGCATACTGCATGCTGTTCTGGTCTCCTCATCTCAGAAAGGAAATAGTTTAATTGGGAAAGGTTCAGAGAAGGTCACTGCATGTGACAAGCTAATGGGTCTGTCTGAGGAACTGGTTTGTGTCCTGGGACTTTCCAGACTGGACCAAAGAGAAACTCGTCACACTTTTTAAATGTAAGACCTAGAAAGCTTCAAACACAGCTCATATGAGCCAGGTTCAGAAGAAACTAAGGTGTGGGTTTTTTCCCCACAACAAGCTTTGAAACCATACAGCAGTGACACAAAAGATGCTATCGATAATTAAATTTTTCATGGATTGAAGTGGTGACTGTAAAAACTCATGGGAGAGAAACTCACTGAGGCTTGCTAAGGATGTAATGGTGGAGGAAACGGGATTTACAGCTTCGTTACTCGTATTGGCATAAGACAGGGTAGTCCAGACTGATCACTGCTGCAGGGTAACAGGCTTTTACGAACATTTCAAACAGATGCTTTATTCTTTCCTAACACTGGCAAGACAACCAAAATAAAACCATCCAAAATTGGAAGCTTGAAGAAATTTCAGCAATTTTTATTGATTTCAGCTTTTCCAGTGAAGCAAATACATACAGTACAGCCAAAACAAAACTCTGATACATTATTCTCACATACCTATATCTTACAGAATACACTGTATAGCTATGGACTGGTAGGCTAAGTTGGTCTCAAACTGGTGTGGGGTCAGAGAGGAATAAAACTGCCTACTGTCTTCTACTCGTCCATGAGGCTTCTGAAATGCTGGGGTGGGTTGGATTGTACATACACAAAACAAACAAAGCATTTATGAGAAAATAGACCAAAAAAAGCTCTGCTAAGTCCAGGACAAACAAGTATGGTATTTATTTACATGGTTGTGTGTCCTGTGCACAAATCAGGCCCCAACTGCTCTTACTTCTGCTGCTGGCAGAGCTAACAGTGCTGCTAGTTATGGTCCTTCCCTCCTCAGTAATTCTCCATCACTATGACCCAGGGCATGTGCTACGTGCTGTAGACCTGCCCTCATCCCTATCGTTGGGGGTATGGCCTACCTTGGCTCTTAAATAAGCAAGAAACAGGAAACCAGCTCATTGAAGAAGATGTCACAGTTAAAAACATGCCTTTAAGAAACAATACCTCCCTAGAATGAAAAAAAATTTTGTTGGAGATGAAAACAGCATCCATTTATGATGGAGGAGACCTCACTGAGTTCCTGAAACTGCTGGTTATGAACAATGCCAGTTACCCTGATAAGTCTGATTTTCCTTTCTCTTCTCACAGTTGGGCATCAGTATCACTTCAGTGACTTGGGTGGAGTCTGTAGTCCAGATTTTAAAAAGAGAGACTGAGAGGAAAATAGAGTTGAGCATCAGAGAATTTCCTGGGGAAGAAATAGCTGCAAAATAGGCCTGGGATGGCAGAGCGGTTACAATTCACACAGCCTGCTGCTCTCTTGAGTTAGCTATTTTTTGAGGTATGAAAGCAGTAACATACAGCATCATAAAAAAAATTAGATTGGAAGGAACCTCTCTGGTCTGCCCAGCTCAAAGCAGGGATAACGTCAAAGCTAGATGAGATTGCTCAGGGCTGTGCCCAGTCATGTTTTGAAGATCTCTGAGGATGGAGACAGATTTTATTTCTATCACTTTATTAGCTTTGGAAAAAACAACTTTGCTGTACTTAATAAAATTTATGTGAATGATGTATCTGTCTCATTGAGTCTAACACTTAATAACGAAATCTCCAGTACTTGTAAATTTAATTGTGAGATGATGATCATATAGCTACAGCTCTTTGTGCCTTATACAGCCATTCAGCAAACTGCATTACCAGTGAAAGCAGCAGCAGTGTTTTAAAATAAAGCCTAAATAACAGTCAATTAGAATGAGTTTCCTCAATATTCCATCATTACATTTTGTAGTTAGGTTTCCCCAATTAATTTTATGGAGAAAAACATTAGCTCCCAGGACTTCTGTCGAACATGTAATTACAGGAACAAATCCGAATGCAAAATTGCATGCAACATACTTTTACACCAAAACTGTAACAATCCTGCCTGTGGATGCTGCAACCATTTTGGACATCCGTAGTCTTGGGTCCTGCTGAAAACATTTTGAACCGTGCATCTGAGAATATACATCCAGCTAGGGAAGAGTTGGAAGGTATGGCAAGGGCATGCCCACGGGCTGGGGCTCCTTTGCTGCTGTTTAAATGCTCCTGAAACTGTCCTACCGGATTCGCCTGGTTCTAGCTCTCCACTTCAAAGGTGCTTTTTTTCTCTCTCATTTGGCTGGGAGCTCGGCACAGAAAGCTCTGGACTGAACGTGGGTGAAGGCAAGCAAATAGTTGCTGCTCATTAAAGTGCACAAGATTAAGCCACCCTTTGTAGTTCAAGAGAAAAACCAGCTGGAAAATGATCTCCCTCTGTGGACATGCACTCCCTATGGTCTAAATGGGGGACAAACAAGCAGACCGCATTTCTTAGCTCTAGAGCTGTGTCAGAGCAAATCTGGACTTCATGGACGGTTCTTTAGCGGGCATAAATCACCCCATTTCTGTGAAGTGAACGGGGACGTGCTAATTTCCACCAATTTAGGAGTCTGACACTTGCAAAAAATGAGACTGTTTTTCCCTTTCCAGGCTCATAATTCATCCTTCCCAAGCACCTCCTGCACCCCTGATATTTGCAAAATGGGATCCTGTGCCCCTGCACTGTTTGACGAAGCAATAACCATGTGTGTGGGACAGCCAGCAAATGCATCCTCAGCTGGTCCTTTCCCTGTGGATCTGAGCTGCAACCCCTCTGGGGACAGGTAGAGGATATTTTTCTTCTGGACAGAGGAAGATCAGCCTCTTTCATCACATGGTTCCTGTCATAAGAAGTGGGTTGCCCTGAAATGAGCTCAGCAGTCCTCTATCACAGCCTTAGCATCACAGGGTGATTCATGTAATTAAAGATCACAAGAAATAAAATATTTCCAAACCTGACTTCACACAAGTGCTTACATTCCTTTGCATATTAATACTATTTCTTTACATTGATCAGTAAAACCAATATGTGATTAAAAAGGCCACATCCCTCACTTTTTTCAGTCCTGTGTGGTGGTCAGTGATCCCAGGGGAAAAACACTTTGCCTGTCTCCAGCTCAGCTTCTCAAATGCCACATTTGTCCAGGTACAGTCACGAGATTGAGTTGTTCTGGCGCTCAAAATGGTTCGGGACCCAGTAATATTCATGCTCTGCAGATGTGTTGCAATTGTCCCCTCACATACAGCTTCTGAGAAGGGTTACTGAGACCCGGCAGAGAGTTTGCAGATGTCAATTTGCTTCTTGAGATAAAGAGTTCACGTGACAGGAAAGAAAATACTAATAACTAGAAGAGCTCATTGGAGAAAAATTCATAAGCAGAAAAGAAGCTTGTGTTTATAAATGTTAGGAATAATCAGCCTTTGTAAAGAAGAGTATTGTTGTGTGTATCTGTTTATAATGGCCATATGCAATGGGGGACCTAAAACTGGCAATTTTTATACTTGTGGGTAAAAATAGGTTGTGACGTTTTTAGTGTGGCAGTATTTGGTGCATGGATCAGGTGGAATTGGACAAAACTCTGCAAGGGGGTTAAACTGCACAACTCACACCGACTTTCGGTGGAAGACAGGGGACTAAGCCTGGAGGGAGATCCTACTCACCATGTGTGCGCATGTATGTTGCCTGCATGCACACATACACAGCGACATGTACATAGTTACACAGACACACTCTTTGCAAAAAAAAATAATTATTGACATCAAGAAAGTATAACCTCAATAGAAGTCCCTTCTCCCCCTAAAAAGAAGAAAATGCTTAAAAATATCAGTATCATCCACATGAAATCCATATGTTTAGTTTGCTTTACAGTTGAGTTAAACTCAGAAACACTCTACATCTTTAACATCCTAAGTAAATGTGAAAGGGTTGTCTTCCTGGACATGAACCAATTCCAAATTCTGAAATGGAGAAAAACAAACAAAAACCAAAAGCCCAGGTAATTAGAGCATTCAAGAAATCTTTTCATTACATTCAAAACCAACTTTTAATCTTTTTCTTGTCCTGTACCCAGTTTCTGTACTCCCCATAGCTTTTCACCCTAGACTTCCATGCTCCTCTGAGTCTCAGTGGAAACATCCCAACAGAGCAAGAAGTGAAATCCGCACCTGGGCAGAGGAAAGCAATGGGCTTTTGCACCATTTCCTCTTACCTGAGGACTGTGCTTAGTTTGATCACAAAGAGCATGTTGGGGAAGGGAGCAAATAATTCATTTTGGATAATCTCAATCCCCATCATAGAGACATCAGATATTTGAAAAATGCTTAAAGCTTTTCCCTTCAGTGGGAATTATGAATCAAAAGTACCTTACAGATTCAATCCTCATTTCACACTGAAGAAAAAACCATAATGATGCCCTGAAAAGTCTGCCCACGATTTCTCTAATCTGGTTTCTCTACTGGGATTTTTCAGATGACAGCATGTAGTTCCAAATTTTGATGTGAGGCTTACAGGCGGATTATTAAGTGCTCAAAAAATCCCTAGGGTTGATGGTTAATGCCATAGCATGTGCTGGAATTAACTGCATGTTACTGACACTATCTGGATAACATTATTCAAAATTCAGGAATGAAAGTACTGTCAGAGAGATTCCTGCGAAAAGCCCCACCTGAGAGGATTTGGCAAAATGCAATTAATCAGTTATTGCTTGGCAAAGTAAGTAAGGAAGACACATGGAGCCTAGTTAAGTCCAGCAGGTTTGTCCTATGGCATCTGTGCTGAGCATGTCTAAAATACACAGCTGCATAATGTGGGCAACATCTGCACTAAACCCAGGAACTGCACAATTTATGACCTTTCATCGAAACAAACACTTTGCAGTTTGGGATGATAAGATTTGGGATTAAAATCTCACAAACCCACTTCAGGGGAGATTAAAAACAGCAAAGAGCTCATGGGGTTCACACACCACTCGTTTGCCCCCAGAACCACCCCTTCCCCATGCATAAGGGCCCCATTCTCACCTGCAGCCTGAACGTGTGTGGAGAGGCTCCTAAAATCTGGAGGAGAGGGTCCTGAATGTTGTTCCAGCTAAAGATCCCATCATGTTCTTATCAAATCCTTGCTGAAAAAGCAGATGTATATGAAGTGCAGTGAGTGCATATCAATTTCAAAACTGATAGCTATCTATTGCTGTGAGAGAGAGCCTCCTGCCCCACTTCAACAGCTATCCTCCACTTAAAAAGTGTGCTTCATTCTCAGACAACCTCCTCTGTCCTCCCTCTGTGTGCCTTCAACACGTCACCCTTATTGATGGACTTCATCTTCTTTGCATTGTTTTCCGTCCACCAAGAGCTGGACTTCTCCAGCTTCACTGGAGGAAACCTTTACTTAATTCTTCACTGAATATTATTTCATCTTATTCCTCATCCTGGAAAAAACAGCAAAGATATATGCATGATGCATATATCCTTGCAGACTCCCATCCTTCTCGTCTGATGTGTACCTATGCAATGAACATCTGTGTGAACACAGGAGTGACTCAGTCACATCAAAATGAGTTGGCACAGGCTCCTGAGCAGAGCCTGGCGCAAAGCTACACAAGCTCCTATGGAGAAAGTAAGTCCCTAACCGTTAATATAAGAACGGTATTTAGGTACTCTCTACCTTCCTGCCCCCAGGGTACTCCCCTTTGTGGATGTTACTCCTTCTCTTTAATTTGGCCCTTTACTCTCTGCAGGTGCTGCTGCTGTTGAGTTGGAAAAACCCAGCTTGTTCAAAGAAAGCCACTGGGAGCTGGAAGCTGGCTCGGTGCCCCGTCTGGCTCTGCACTTTCACAGTTTCTGTTGCAGGGAGAAAACAAATCCTAAATACTCCTCTTCTTGGTTTAAAAGATTACCCTGACTGTAGGGGTGATGTAACCACAGGGTAGGATTATGGACACAGAAGAAAATGGGGGGAAAGAGAGAAGGAACCTTGCCAGGGACCTGTTGGAACACGCTGGATCCTACACGATGGACTGCAATTGAAGGGAATCTCCCAAGCTAGTGCAAAACGACCAGGTCTGTTCTCAGCACAGAGCAATGCCATGCACACAGGACAGCGTCAACTCCAGGAGCATCGTGGAAGAGCCCACCTAAGCTAGCATCCTCCCCAGGGTGCAAGCTGCCTGACACAGACACGCTGCTGTTCACTTGGTCCCTAAAGTCAGTCCCGGCAGCTGCGGTTGTGACTCGCTGCCTCTTGCTTGGATCTTAGGTGGGTGCCCGTGTGCTGAGAGCATCGTGGTCCTCCCAGTGCCCCGGGCTCCTCCCAGCCACTGCCCGTACTCGCTGCTGAATCACGGCCTTTGCAAACTCACCGTCTTCAGCGAGTGAGTCAAGACCAGGGTTGTTCTTGTCAGCCGAAAAGCAGAAGCGTTTTCCTTACCTGCTTGAGCACACTCTGGAGCTCCCTGTTCGACCAAAGATCTGTCAGGAGGAGGCGAGCAGCTTCGGCTGCTTTTGGACAGGAGCTGGGAAGATGAAAGCAGCCCTGGTGAATTATGGCAGGCCACAGAGCAGCAACCCACATGCATTACCGACAGCCTTTAAATAAGCCCATCTCCAGCTGGGAGGCTGGCTAGACTTGACGGAGGACTGTCAATAAAACCTTCCTTGCCCTTTCAGCAATGTTATGTGACAACAACCTCTGGGACCAGAACAGGACAAATGAAAAAGAGGGGAGGATTTGAGTGGAAAAATGAGCATTAAACTGAGCTGAAGGAGTGTTTCTGGAGTGTGAAATTTGGGAGAGTGAAAGACAAGGGAAATGGTGCCAATCCTTGCCTGGAGTCTGTAGGGACAGTGTGGGCGAATCTCTCAGGAGAGCAGCAGAGGAACGGGCTCTGTGCTGCCTGGTGAGGATGAAGGAGATGGGAGCATTTGTAATAACAACATCTGCAACCATAAGTCCTTACTCAGCACAAGTTAATAGATACTTGCTCACGTAACAGCTCCGAAACCATGAGTCATAGCAGTACCTTTTATAATTTTGGAACATTTCATACAACAACCTAGATATAAACCTCCTTGCTGGTTCTTATCACTGCTCCTGATCTCCTGGACCTCGTCCTGTCTGTGGGAGACTCCTGACCTGGGTTCAGTGCAACAGCCCCAGCCTGTCTTGGCCAGGGTGAAGGAGAGGTATGAGACCAGACTCAGGCCCCTCCCTGTATGATACAGCTTCACAACACATTGTGTCCTCAAAACAGTCCTCATCAGGCTACGAGAAATGCGACTGACAGTGGTCATCAAGAATCTGGGACCTGCAAGCACTGTACTCTGAGTGTGAAAGGACAGGAATGTAACTGCATTCAGTGAATTTAGGGGTATTTCTCTAACATAAACAGCAGTTGTTACCAAAGAAATGAGCAAGTTTAACTTGGTCATAAATTCCAAAGGGATTGTGCAGCTCATACACTTTGGTATCGTGTGAAGGAGTGGGGGAGCTGCAGACAATCAGAAATTCTTGAGCAAAGTTTTGGGACAGGAGAACTAGGTTTTATTGCAAAATCACTTCTCTGGTTATAACCATCCTATGCCCTGTCACCAGAATGATGACGTTTAAAAAAAATTTTGTGGCTGAAATGTTGTTTGTGGCTGAAAAGCCATTAAAAAACAATAAACCCAAATGTATCTATGATTAGATGGTCAGTACATGTCCTGGACACTCTTTCAAGGATACGTCGTTTCATGTTGTTTCTCCTAAGCTAGAGTAATTTTCTTTTTTTTTTATAATTTGCTTCTAATGATGCCAAATACATACTTTTTGCCATTATGTCTTCAGAGCACACCTCAAAAGATTTTTTCTTTTCAAACCAAAGTTACTGGCATCTGGTATCTGAGCCATCTACAAATTCAGACAAAAGAATTTCTCCACTCTTAATTTGAAGGATTGATACTGATTCTGTTTCATAGAGCATTTACTGCTAATATTTAGGTATAAAAAGATTAAACATGAAGTGATGGAGCTGTGATAACAATTTCATTATGTAAAGCAGCATATCCCAAACAAAAGTGCTGGGAATAGTGTGACTACAGCAGTGTATAACATGGAGCAGAATATCAAGGACAGATGATTTGGGGAAAAACTTTCTTAAAAACAAGTTGCCAGAAAATCAAATTTGATTTTAAGGACAGCCTGTTTTTTACAAATAGAATTACTTGTAAAAATTTGTTGAAAGACAGCAAGGAAGGTGTCCACTGGTGGCAGTGGTAGCAGTCATCAGAAAAACTATTGACTCAGCGAAACACAAACAAGAACCTGATCAGAAGGAGATGGTGGGGCAGGGAGGTAAGCATGAGGGCAGCAAAAAAGACAAAGATTTTGTACATGCATATCCAATAATGGGGGAAGATAATGTTTCCTCAAAGGACAAAAGTATCAAGAACCTTATGTATGTCACAGGACAATTCCAAGGAAATCCTGGAAGAAGGATTTCTTCAGGATGTCTTAAATTTATAAAATTGATATCAGGGTGCAATCTTTGGAAGAAACATGAAATTGGATATGTGTGGATGAGAAGAACCCTCTTCCACAGAAAAGAATCAATGAAAGACCTGAGTTGCGTGAAAGATGAATTTTGGTAAAATGTTATAGTAAAATTAAACTGCAGAATTAAATTGTACAATAGAAAAGGTGTGAAAAGTGAATGAACAAAGAGAAACTGAAACAAATCAGTGATAAAGGGATTGTGAGATGAACTGCAAATCTGATGCTCTAAAGTACAGAAAGAGATTTTGGAGAAAAGCTTTTAGTGCAGCCAGTAGAATTATTGGGAAAAAATGATAATTTTATTAGTGAAATACTGTCCCTTGAAAATGAGCAGAAGAATATTTTTCAGACAGTTGGAGAGCAAAGATGAAAAGGACATCAGAAATCACAATAAATTAGGAAGAGTAGATTGATTTTCAGACACACCAACAAAAAGAGAAGGTAATATTCAATATTTTGGCAACTTGGATTAAACATAACAAAGAGTGAACGAACACCATCACCACTATGACGCCCGTGTCATAGATGAGGTAATATGCAGGAGATGGAGACAATTATTTAATTGGGATGCTCCAGGAAGGAGAAGAAACCACAGCTATCAGATAAACTGCTGAACCATTTATGCCTTTCACTCAGAATACAGCTACAAGAAACATCAAGAAAAAGAAACCTCAGCTTTGAGGAGTACTGGCTGGCATTTGAGAAGAACACGGGAAAGGAAAATTTCCATAACTTACTTGTCTGTAACCTGGAAGCTCTTACTAAAATATGAATATAAAATTGTTTGAGCATGTTAAACTAATGATTTACAGCTTCAAATGCAATGAGAGACCGGTTCAGAAATATAGGTAAAGATTTGTTGGGTGGCAGAAGAAACATGTGCCAGGGAGGCACTATGCAGACACACCAACCAAACCAACACCAGTGCTGGAGGTGAAGGAGGCATGTCCACAGGGAAACCGAGGCAGATTAACAGAGAAAACTCTGCAAAATACTAACAAGGTGCAACATGGCATGGTGTTCTCCATGGTGATTTGGTCACTACTGAGACCTCGTCTGTTCTCTATTTCTGCTGGCTGTGGTGCTGGGATGGAGGAGGTTGATAGCGTGGGACTCACCACATTCAGCATCAGTGTGGGGAGCATGGGGTCTGCATCCAACCTAGGTAACAGCCCCCAGTAGAGATGTTGGATCTAGTTATTACCATCAGGGAGTGGGTGAGGCTCTTTCTGATGTAGGACTGGACAAATCCCACCCTAAAATTTCTTGTTTATCTTCACAGGCTACACAGGAAAGTGGGAAAAGTTAGATAACGTGTGAACTAGCAAGTGTCCGATTCACTAGAGGGGAGGTCTCTTTCACATGTGCTCCATGGGAACAGCCTGAAATGATATGGCTCGAATAAGTTAAGATTAGTCCTGGGTGTAAATTGTCATTTATTCTTAAAAATTGAGAGCATAAAAACCTTTGGGGACAGAAATGATTAATGGAGGAAAAGGAACAATTCAGGTTTTGGACATTGTAAGAACTGGGGAGTTTCTCAGAAGGAATTTGTGATACAGACAGAAGGAACACACTGAACACATCCCCAGAGTTTAGTAACTCCTCACAGTTTAGTGAGTCATTGCAAACAAAGCTCATCACACAAAGCAGTCAAGACAATTAAGGTACACACAACCCCAGTTGTGCAACACTTTGCTGAAGTAGTAAATTAGCTGACAACTGGTCTGAGGGATCCAAAGCGGGACTATAGGCAGAAGTAAATACCATTCAAAACAATGAAGACTTAGAAGAGGGATGGGTTTCATGTTAATTGGGCTTGTTGTAGAAGTGGAAGCATATAAAAGCAGCAAACTGACCGATGTTCATTGGCTGAGATTCAACCTAAACAAGGAAGACACTTCTAATGACTGAGTCCCTCTGCTGCCATGAAACAAGTGATGGATTGTAAGTGGTTTATCAAAGGATGATGGAAAAGGCATGCAAATGTCTTTTCACAACAGAAAACAATAGGTTACTTGTATAAGGTATTTTAAAACAAGGACATGATAGGAAAGATGAAAGTCTAGGAAGGAGAATACATGGTCAAAGATCATGTAAATTTAACACCAGTTTGGCCAGAAATGAACATACAGGTGGGCAAAGGTTGACAAGCTTTTGCACAGGGCTGTAGGGAGTATGGATAACAAGCAGGACAGAATTACTACCACCAAAACTCAAACCAAGTCCTAAAAGAGAAAGTGGTAAAATACATAGAGATTGCTCAGTTGTTCTAAAATATATGTGAGTAGACCAGGGGAGGTACATATATATATGTATCATCACAGCTGCATCTTTGCCACTTGAGGTGGATGTTTCAACAGAAAGATGAACAAATCTGAACATTAAAGCTAAGCACAACCCCAATGTATCAGCAGTGCTTGAATCTCAGACCTCACCTTCATGATAAGGTTTGCGGGAAGCTGTGAGTGGGAAGCCCAGGTGCTAGGCAGTCAGGCTGCGTACTAATATCTCCTGTTTTGAGGGCTGGGATTTTTAAAACGGTTTAAGATGTTGGTGCTTCAGTTCTTTTTAGGATTTCTTAAAATTCAACCAGCAAATTTCCTGAGGCCCCTTTACAAACCCCACCCTGGATGGCTCATGCCTGTTTCCAAGAAACCAGCGCTGAGGATTTCTATCTACCAACATGCTTGAATTTTTTTGGCTCTCAATTTACAAGCACAGGAAAAGAATAATGCTTTACTATGGCTCTGAAGGGTGTGGAGAAGGCTCTGGGGTTAATCTGGCTTTGCACAGAGTATATGGGCTCAAAAACGTCTATGCATGACACTCTCCGTGCCTTCTGCCCCAAACTCACCCATTTCGGCACAGGCTTACTACATTATTTAGCATGTTGCTTGTCAAGTAAGACTTTCCCAGGTGTGGGTTGGACATGATGAGGTTCCTCAGAGTGTAACAAGCTGATGTCATGATCTCGCCATAGCTGTTGGTATTTCCAGACTGGAATGACAGGAGACGTGATACATCTGGGAGCACCTGGTGAGCTAAAGAGGTGGAATGTTCCAATCAACATTTAAATAAAACCTAGCACAAGTGAATGATACTATTTGTGTTAGCACTATTCAATGCAAGAATGCAGTGTTATCTCTGGAAGGAGACACTAATAATGTTGGACAGTAGTGGCATAATAGCAATCACTTGATTTTCAGAGACAAAATAAGTGCTGCAGGCCTCTGGAAGGGCAATGATGTTGGTCACGGGTAGTCAAGTCCAACTCAGTTCCCAAAACACTATCATCCTTATGATCCTGCAGATTTGTCATTGTCTATAAAGCATATCACATGCTTGTAGAGACTTTGAGATAGGACACATTTTGTTAATTAAGCCTGCAGATATCACCTGTAATCGTCCTTTTGACCACAACAAATGACACTGCTTTGCACCAATTTTGGAGTCCTATTATGGGGTTTACAAAGCAAGATGGGCAGATATTAGAGAGTTGGAAACTAGACATTGTTCTGGAATCCACTGTGGTGGAAATTACTTACCCATGGTTTTGTGGAGAACAGGATGCCGGGACATGTTGCTCAGCAAAGAAGCCCCAGACCGGACAACTTCAGAGCTGTTGGACTGGAGGAGCCGTGCTATGCGAGGCAAACCTTTTTCCTTCAAACCAATCAATTGGCTCATTGCATTGGACATCTAGGAGACAGAACAGAGATGTCTCATGACTTCTGTAGCCAGGAGGATACAACTGGAATGATGCACGGGGCCAGACAAACACGACTACACTATAAAATAAGCATCTGTATAATACCTTCTTCTGCTACCATAGTCCCACTTACTTTGTCATTTTCCCCTCTTCACAGACATTTGCAAAGTCAGCCTCTCATCTTCTGTGATACAACTGGTACTTCTGTCCTCTTTCTGGAGCCTGAGTGGGGACAGATGCTTACCCAACCGATATTCCCAAAAGCTGAAGTTTCACCCCCATGTCCACGTTTCCCTTGCCCTTCACAACACCCTTGCAGCTCCCTGCCATGCTACAAGTAATAGGCTGTGGTGGAATAGGAACAGCTAATGGATACCTTTAAAAAAACAATCTGAAAACCAATATTATTCTTCTTGGATCCTGATCTCATGTTTGCTTATGTAAATATAGAAGATCTCAGGATGTAGCCAATACAGATGAGTGTTCATGGACATTGAAGCACATACCCTTAATAAATTGCCCTCTTATTGATAGAGTTTAAACTGAACTTCTCAGCTACTGCCCCACCAGAAAGGCTGCTGGAGATTGTCGCACCATCAGTGTCCATCAACAGTGACATGGGAATGGAGGGAATGGGCTGGAAGACAACCCTCTTCCAGTGGGATGAGACCCAATTTCCCTCCCATGCTCCAGGAGGCACATGTGCCAGCCATGTTACAGATTCACACCAGCAGGACTGGGATGTGTAAAGTGGAGTCTGAGAAGAGATTTGGAGCCATCCTCTATAAGCTAAAAGATTACAGTAAGCTTTGTAAGCTTGTCCCCTGCTTCCCTTTCCTTCAGGTGACAGCAAACCCAGCAACCCACCACAACTCTAGCTCTGAGATGGAATAAGACCCTTGAAAGGAGAAGCCACTTCTGCACATCCAGGCAAATTCCAACCAGAAGGCTGAAATAAGTTACTTCAACACTGTCAGAGCTGTTTTTTGTTTGTTTGTTTTCTTCCCCCATTCCCAAAAGACATTCTTGTGTAATGATGTTGATTGCTGAAAGGCTTTTTATTTCCATGGAGCACATAACTCCAGCCCCATTTCTCTGATCAGCTCTACCCATACTGTGACAGTCTCTCTCCTCCTTGCTGTTAGTGGCACTGCTTAGTTAAACGGCCAAAAAAAAGTTCCCAAAGTATTTCACGTTGACAGACTCGTAACAAAAGCTCCCAGCAGATCAGAGCTGGCAGGTTAATGCTGTCCTAGCAGCGAAGGCTCCTTTCGTGAGTCACTCCATGTTTCTGGGTGGAACGCTTCGCACACGTGACACGCCTCTCCTACGTATGAAATAATTATCTCTTTATCTCCCTAGCCATCTTATTTAAATTGGAATTGATGAAGTTCGACACAAACAGACAAGTTGAGGTTTGTCCACGTGAACGCAGCCTGCAAGGACATGCCCACAGTAGTGAAACTGGGCACAGCAGAGCTGCTGTCGTGACGTGTCCCTCACCGTGCCCTAGCTCCTGCAATACCCACAGTGTCATGCAGCCCCTGTCACCTCCACACTGCCATACCTATGGGTTAGGACATCTGTCAGAGCTATTTTACAAGCAGCTCTGATGTGAGGACAAGCCACAATCCACAGCACAATCCACCCTGTTATTAGAGCCACCTCCCACTTAAAAAAACACACACAGGTAGTGGTGCATGCACATCCTTTCTCTCTCCTTTAATGACATCTGTCGACATGTGCACATCTGGGCACATCCTCACTGGTGTCCTGGGTGGCGGGTGCCAATACCAGTAGATGCTGGTAGTATGACCATCAGACTGGGGAAACCTGGAAACCAAAGTGTACGGATCTGGGATAGACCCTTGGGATACTGATTATAGCCCCCCATGAGACCCTATTTTTGGCATTAATAAATACCTCGGCTGGAACATCCACTGTGGAAAGACTTGCAATAGTGCCCTGAAGTTTAAGGAGGACATTTTCCTTTCTGATTACTGTAAAGTGGTGACACGTTTGGCTGCGCATATGCAGAAGAGAGAGGAGTGCTTACCAGCCCTCGGCTCGCAGTGAGGTTCTGCAGAGCTCCAGCACAAGCTTCCAGGGTGGCATCCTTCTTGCTCTGATCCATCAGGGACAGATAGGTGCGGATGGCATCGGAGTGGTAGAGCCAGCTGGGTCCTTTGGGTTTAAAATCCTCCTCGGGAAGGGGGACACCGTACTCATCATTCTACAAAGAGGTAAGAAACTGGAAGCTCAAATCCTGCTCTTCGCTTGCAGCCCCTGCCTGGGGCTGAATATCACATTTCCAAGCCTCTGCGGCACATCTTACCTCCATTTTACCACTTCTGCTGTTGAAACAGCCTGTGAGAGTTTTGTCCATATAAACGCTCCTGGCCATGTGGTTCAGTTGGGTGTATTTGTTGGGAACTTCAGCATCCAGGCGGTAGGAAAGGTTGTGCAGGATGCAGATGCAATTCTCCACAGACTGAAATCACCCCCAGAATAAAAATGCAAGCATCACATTAGGCAGAAAAATATGGAACAGCACGTGCTATAGCTATAGAGAGCATATATTCCATGCCATAATTAGCTTTTCAGCAGTTATACAACATAAGCTCCTGACCCTGCTTAAGGTAGCAATGGACGGGAAGGTAGAAGGAGGTAGACTAGACATGAATGAAGGCCACGTAGCCCAAATGCTATATTGTGGATCTCAGTGAGCTGACTCAGTGAACCTTGTTAGGTCCCACTGTCATAGACAAGTTGATAAGCAGGAAAAGAGAGTGCAGAGGGTGGTTATAGCAAACGGCCCACTATGAAATGCCAACTCTTGAAGGTCTTCCTCTTGCCATAGTCCACTTCCAATGACTTTATCCAAGTCACAGGTACAGATTAGGGGACACTTTTTATGAAGAACAAGCTTAAAAGGTCTGACTGGAGGTCAGAGTGCCCAATGTAGAGCAAGGGAGAATTTTCACTAGATACCTGTAACCAACACCAAAACATGTGGTTACATTTCCAAAGAGCTGTGTTCAGTATGTGCTGCTGAAACTGATCTCCTTGCAAAAGCTGTCCCCAAAAGAGGATTTGCTCAATCCTGAGCTCATTTGAAATAAATTTGGTACTTTGCTGGGCATTGAGGACTTTAGGGTGTCTGGCTAGTATCACAGGTGTTGAACTCCCAAAAATGTGGCTATAAACACCGTTTTGTCCAAGGTAAGTGCTGTTTACACATAGCAATCAGAGTCACAGTTAGGGGACTGGCAGCTCCTGGCTTCTTGCTGAATGTGATGCCAATCTGGGGTCTATATACTTGAGTCCTGCTGGATGGAGAGATGTGGTGGTGGGAAGAGCAAGAGATGGAGGTTAAGATGCTGGAAGGATACCAAGGTGGGAGGGGAAGGGAGGAAAGCATATTGGGGGCTCAGGAGCCAAAATACTTTGCTGTGTCTCTGTGTTTGGTAAAGGGAAATTGTAAAACCCACCTCTACTTCAGGCCCAGAGCACAGAGGACTTGCAATCCTACAACAGATCACATGGGATCTGGAAGGAAAAGAGCAGCCACAAAGAGTCCAGTCCCCTCCTGTGTTTGTTTGAAAAGGATTTGGAGATATTCCCAAAGTTGCAATTATTAACTATGTGGCTGAACTCTAGCAAACAGCTCGGGGTGAGCATCTGGTACCTTATCATCGGGTCGGTTAGAAGCCACGCAGTTCTGGGCGTAAGTCATGACTGAATCGATCAAGCCAGGGTAATTCCTCATGGTCTGTCGCCCCATGTCTGCAGAACTCAAGTTTCTGAAGAAAGCCATTGCAGAGCATGTCAGGAGAGAAGGAGGAGAGAGTATTAGTTGGGTTCACTTACTAGTCTCTATGGGCTCTACTCTGGCTACTGCTGCAATTGAATTTAAGGATATTTTTGTAGATTCAGCAAGGCTGGTGTACTGCTCTCATTTTGGAGGACTTTTGTAGGACTGCACTGGTGCATAGCTCTCTTGTTGCTCTTTAGGATTGATTTCATCTAGGAAAATGTCCTGTTAAGGAGATCTGCATAGAAGACATCCTCTTAGTGAAAGTAACTATCAATCAGCACTATTTTGCCTTAGAGGCTATGCATGTGACATTACACAGACTCATTGCCTCCTTGGAGGTGTTTCCAAAGAGTAGACTGAATAAAGACCATCTGGGATTATTGTGAAAATCAGGAAGGTGCATATGGTTGTAAGCATGGAGCTATGCAGGGTCAACAGCAACATTTGCATGGGAAACGGAGGCAGAGATGCTGAAGAGCAGCAATCGCTCTGACCAGAGGGACTGACCAGTTTGTAATGTTGTAATGTATTCCTGAGCACTGATTGCTGCCAGGACAGGGGAGTTTTTCCAGTAACAGGAAATGGTTTTTGTTGTTTTGTTGTGTTTTTTTTTCTTCCCTGTTTTATTGCCTTGTAGCTTGCAAATGAAAAACAAAGAGAGGTTGGCAGTCATTGTGAGATATTCACTCCAGGCGTTCCAGAACTGGATTTGATGTTCACTGTGATTTGCAGCCTCCTCATTAACATGAATTCATCTGCAATCCAGAAATGCTTGAGCAGCAATGGCTCGAGCCCAGGGCAAACCCAAGGCTGTTCTCATCTCTGCATTATGATGTGGCAGGGCAGTGAGTCAGAGCAATCCAGGCTCACCCCTCGGAGCAGGGGCTCTGGACCCAACCGCCCTGCTTTCCTTACTTGGCTCGCTCCCCAGTCCTGCTCCCCCCAGCCGTTTGAGCTCCCTTGCTGACCTGCATCTGGCAGTCTTCACTGGGGTTGTTGGATATTACTGTCACAGACTGCGATAAGTCTCAGGAGACAGAGCCTGCCTTGAGTTAAACTCCACGGAGACCTCCTTTCACAAACTATTATCATACCCTTTCTTTCATTTTAATGGGGTATTTTGTGGCATCGGTGCATTGAGATGGTCTTAAAAATGGAGCACCTCATATGCAACATACACTACACATCCCAATGTGCAAGTGCATGGGGAAGGTGTCTTCCAAGACAGGGAAGGGAGCAGCACGCGCTATCTTTCAGACACCGTTCCCAGCCACAGAAGATGATAGTATCATGTCTCAAAAGGCCCCTACCGTATTCACCCATTTCGTTTCATAAGCAGATACAGCTCCTACTAGCTGCATGTCTGGTAAGGGTGTGGTTGGCGCTGTGCTCCCTCAGGGAGAGCTTCAGTTGATGAAAGTACCTAATTATACAGGGTATTTTTTTTCCCCCACTTGTTCCCAGTGAGACAAGGAGCTTGCATCCAAGTGGAGGAGGGTGGTAGGAGAAACAGCAAGTCAGGGCGAATATCCTCTACAAAAGGTCTTTGGCTTTCCTGTGAAAAAAATAAACTACTCTGGGCTCAATCTGCACCTCCTGTTTTGTAGCTGACCCGTCTGATAGAATGAGCCAGGAAAAGTCCAGGGCAACGGGACTGCTCTGTACTAAAACAGTTATTAAAATCAGTGGGAAAATGCTTGTTTTCCCCATGTAGAGGATTCTGTCTTTTTGTCACCTAAAACCAGTTTGTTTTCAAGCAACCAAAATTTTCTTTGGAAGCCTCAAAAATCTAAGGGTGAAAAGTGTCAAGTTTCCTGGTCTGAGCTGAACACTGTCAGGTTTCAGTATTGCAGCTCTCCTGTGACAAAGCAACTTAGATTTTTTTGAGCAGAGACTTAGCAAGAACAAACTTATTTAAAAAAAAAATAAAAAAGCTACCAAGAAAAATATTTTACATGTAATTTTTTCTGCACTTTCCCTTAGTCAGGAAAACTTTCTCAAGGAGAATTTTTTGTTAATACAATTGCAGTAAGCATGTCTTTAGCTTATTGTAAGAGGATTTAGACAGATTCAGCTTTTGTCAACAGATACAAGCTACAGTAAATCCCTGCTTGATTACTCACCTCAAACACCCTGTAGCATTGAAGAATACTTCTGGGTCAATAATTTCTCTTGTCCTATTGCAGCTGCCATCAGACCAGCCAGAGAAAGGGATGATAACACAGTCTGTCAAGACAGGGAGGGCCTCCTGTATCAACTCTTCTTTTAATTCATCGGTGGAGGAGAGGTTCCAGAGCAGTCCTAAGAAGGAGGTGGGAGACAAGCTCAAGCAGAGGGTCACCATGCATTAGAAACTTTCTTTAGGTCAGAGTGAATTCCAGCCCCAAAGTCCTTCTTCACTCCATCCCTCTTTGAACTAACGGTGAAGAGGCTGCCCTAAACCCTAGTCTCTGTCCATCCCTATGGGAGACAGGCAGGATGGGCACCAGGAGCATGGTATCATGTGGAGGTGGGCATCTAAGCATCCTCCCTCCTCCTAAAATTGGTGTTTATTGCCATTAGGTTGCCGGGGGAAGGCATCTCGTAAAGGCTTGCTCACAAGACCTCAGTCACAGCTGAGGGTGACCTGCACCAACAAACTCACGTCAATCCGTCAAGAAAAGGCGAGACACCAGTGAGATAACCTGCTCAACCATACTGGGATTGCCAGCACCCTTGGCCTTCCCTGGGAACTGCACGGGGGCCAGGGGTACAGAAAGGCATGGGAATGACAGGGTGACCACAGCTGTGGGGGGAAACCTGGGGCAGGTGCTTCCCCAGTGGGCACTTATGACGTGAAGAACCCTTACGGGACATCAAAGGGCCAAGACCTCCTCTGCCTTCTGTTTTAGGTTGCCATTTGGTGTGACAGGAGCATAATATACCCCTTTTGTGGTATGGCAGCACCATGGCTACTGGGCCTTTGTGTGCTGGAGGAGCATGATCCTTGCTGAGGGCTGAGCAGTCTGCTGTGTACCTGTCAGTTGTTTCTGAATTTCAGTGTTCCCTGTCCTCCGTAGGAGGCTCACGCACTCCCTTATCCCATTCTGCCGCCGGGTTTCTATCTTGTTGGTTGGATTCTTGAAGACCAAATTTCGGAGGGCTCCAGCTGCTGCCCGCTGTACATTCTGGTTTGTGCTGCGGAGCAGCTCGACGAGCTTGGCGATTCCCCCCAGCCGATAGACCTGTATCAGGAAATACATGCTGCCATCAGGATGGTGTGCAGAGCATTGCTGGGACAGGGACAACGAGAACTGTCACGGCAATGCAAGGAGTCAACATGACACATACTCAGACCTGGCAGTAAAGGATGGCTAGAGCTTGCAGATGGCATGTCTGGTTCAGGCCATAGGTCATGAGCACAAAGGTGCTGGCCTTGAGGTTGGAGCTTAAACTCTAGATGTGGATGTCTATGAGTAATGGCCATGGACCGAATCCTTTGCTGATGTAAATGTGCTTGCTCCCACAAACTTTCACCTACCTCCATTAGTTTGCATCAGGTGAAAATGTTGCTCTGCCTATCTGTAGAGGACACTTGTAGCAATATAATGACATGATATGGTAATTTATCTGCATCCTGAAATCACAGGCTGAGCTTAGAGGGATAGTCACGGTACAGTGTAAACACCCTTGAGGTCAGCCAGGAGCACTGCTGGGCCATATTCCAGCACTCAACAGGGGCAGCACCAGAGAGGGTGTGAACCCTGACCTGCAGGACACCACACACATGCCAGGGAGGTTTGAAGACAGATTCCTCCAGCTGAGCTCTCCAAAATGATGAGGGTTCCCACTCAGGATGTCCTCTGTACCAGGTCTCCCGGGGACACAACCCCACATGGAGCCCATCCTGGCACAAACCAACCCATCAGCTGGAGATTTGCTGACAATAGAAAATGAATAAGCACCTTTTAGAGAGGAAAGAAAACAAGCGTGTGCTCAGATGACTCACATACCTGCTTTGACACATCTTTCTGGGAAGCAATGGGACAGGCCAGTACTCAGAGAGTGTTTTCAACGGTAACAAAGGGTGTGGCCACCCCACAATTTGTGACTGTAATGTGGGCTGGGGTACCTGCACTCAGTTCAGCCACAGCAAGGGCACAGAGGTACATCCCCACACTGTGCCAGCATGTCCAGCTCCACTATTGTGCCAGGAAATGGAAAACCACCTCTATAGGGATGGCATCTTGATAAACCCATGTTTGCATGGCATGCAAACTTGCCAGGGTGGGGATAAACTTTTTTGACAGCAGATCCATCCTTGAGACTGCCTCCTTTGCTGCACGGTGGCATAAATTTAGTAATTGGAGAGTAAGAGCATAAGAAAAATAAGCTGCACTATAAGAAGGGCTTCTGTTTGATCAAATATTTTTGTACATGAGCATTAATTAGCCCATTGGCTTAGATGGCTGAAATGGCTGAAATGTCACTGAGCAATGCACAGTGAAGATCACAGTGGGATTTAGGGCAATTTTGTGTGGCTCTGACACTGCAGGTCTGAGATAGCAAAAGATTCATGTGGAACCAGGTGCAATTGCATCCAGAAGAAGACACTGCATCTGGATGGTTGCTTCCGTATCACTGTTAAGAGAAAGTGGCCACTAATAGTTGAAAAATCTACTTAATTAATTCCTGAGTGTAACTAATGAGGTATAAGGCTCCATCATGAAAATCAAGGGGAGCTATGGATCCTTGGTACTGAGGAAAACCAGTTTCAGCCATCTCATGTGGCATCACATCCAGTGTGACAGCAGAGCTCTGAAGGAGTTTGCTCACCTCTTGCTTGGCAGACTCATCCTGGAAGCAGGTGTGCTGGAGGTAGTAAGCACCCATGGCCTGGTATTTGTCATCAGAGGAGCACAGAAGTTGTATGGCTTTCTGGATGGTCATTGTACCGCCGTCTATCTCATCACCACATATTCTGTGTTAAAAAGAAATACAGCATTGGTTGAGTGCTTGGCCAAAAGGGCTACGTCAGTACTGGGAATTATTAGGAAGGAATCAATTACAAAATGTAAAATATTATCATATTGCCACATAAACTGCATGGTGCACCCCTAGTGCATTTCTCTGTCTCAAAAAAAGAGATGATACAAGTGGAAAATATACAGTGGAGGACACTAAGGCTAATAAATTATGGATCCAGTCTATCCAGAAACAAAGGAGACAGAAAATAAAAGCTCGGTTGAGGTGCTAGATGTCTAATCATGCCTGAAGTGGAAGGTTTAATGAACAGAGAACCAGTATTCATTTTTCCTCAAATAAAAGAATTAGTGGACAAGAGTGAAACCATCCATCAGGTTATTAGGACAATCTAAATTAGGCAGATGCTTTTCCCACAGCATTTGATCCTTTGATGTGAGATGTGGTGGAAGCAAAAATGTGTGGGCAGTTGATGGTCTTCAGAGGCTAGAGTAGATCCCTTATGAAAAGGTGACAGGCATGTCTGGAGTTATGGGATGGACAAATATTGAGTTTATGAAATACTAATAATAGCACTGAGACATCCTGCTTCCAGGGTATGTTTACATTGGTAGTCTCCAAGCTCTTCATAAAAGTTGGCCACTGTCATCATCCCCTGTTATAGGTAAAGAATGTGCCTACAGACTCCAGAGGAAGGGTATGAATACCTCTGTCTTGAAGCAGTACTGAAACCTTGGGGAAAATACAAACACCTGAAGATTTGTCCACTTGTTTAGAAATATGAAGGTCCTGCTCTCTTTGGCTTGTACTTACTTAGCATCGTCTGTGATGTTTTAACCACATAAAATTAGAAAAGTGTACAAACTTTCAGACTGATGAAGGGGCTCTGAACTGCAAAGCTTGTCTGTGTTTCCAATTGTATCAGTTAGTCTAATAAAAGTTACTATCTCTTCTTAGCATCCTTGCATCTTAGGCCTGCAGCTGGCTGCAGCAGGATCTCTGCTCATGGCAGCAGGGTCCACATTAATTTGCATCAGAGTAAATGACCACGTAAAGTTTAGGACTGAGAAGAATCAAAACCCAAACTCCTGTTTGGTTATTACTATTTCAGCAGTGACGGGATACAAATGGGAAAGGCTTTATAAATGGGAAAGGTTTTGTTAACAGTGGATGAAATCAAAAAGCGTGGGGGCTTTGATAGGACAACTAGGTCATCATCGTGCCTGACTGATGTTATTCCCTGTTCAGGATCCAGTTGTGACTGATGGGGAGTTTTACCTGGAGATCGGAGAGATGAGTTCCTGTTTGAACCACATTAATTTGTATACAAGCTCTTGCTCCATGTCATACTAGTGAGTGACTATGTAGAGGGCCTCATCATCTTCAGACAATCCGATAGACTAACAAAACAGAGTGTTTTTTAATAAGGTCTTTAAATGAACCTATTACATTTGAAGTATTAAAAATTACTACACGGGAGAGGCTTCTTCTAGGCATGAGACATGCAGACTCATTTTGATTGTGCCAAAGAAATGTTATGAATAAAGGTCTAGAAAGGACACTGAAGTGTGGTCACCACTGCCAGCAGCTTACAGTAAGATGAAATATTTTGTCCTTAACCATCCAAAGGTTCACCTCCACACAGCATGGACCAGTGAATAATATCCACAATTCTATTGCAAATTTCATACAAAACATCAAAACCCAACAATTATGTTGTGACACTGAAAGACAGCATGAAAGACTGTTTTGTCTCCCCTACCCTCACTGGTATAAAGTTGCACCCAGTTTAAATTACTCATTTAAGCACCTGTGTAGTCAATGGAGAGAAATAGGTGCTTCCAAAGAACAGCTTGCCTTTGTGTCTTAGACATTTTTCCTAAGACAGGAAGACCTGCCCTCTGGACATGCCTCTGCCTCTGTTGGTATACAGGAATGATAGACAACAGTCTTGGATTAGACCTTAAGTGTTCAATGTCTAAGGTTAGATAAAACTCATTCCACTTTTTTTTTCTACACTAACAATAAAACATCACTTCATCATAAGATTTTTCATCAGTTTGAACCTCTATCAAAACTTGGCTCCAAGAAACTTCCATTATGCTTGCAACAAGGAAACACAAAACTGGAAAGACAAAGTTTAAACTAGAAACTATGGAACCTCAGAAATTTTTGGTTTGGATCCAAGATGCTGTGATTTTCTCTTAGTCTTTTTCATGCTCCTGAGACACACATTAGAGCTGGGACACCAATGGATCCAGCATGAGTAGCACCAGAGGGACTTCTCCTTTAAGAGTTTAGACCTGGGCTGGCAGTGTGGGGAGGGAGGCATATTAATAAAAATACTAGGTCATTGTCATGCAGCATATGTAATCATGGTGAATTTTTTTTTTCTTTTTAATTTACCAAATTGAGAAAACCCCTAAAACAGGTGCACTTTTTATGAGAAAGAAGGATGTCCACTTGGCCCAGCTACTCAAGGAGGCAATTTTCTACACATCCACTCCATAAGAGGGCCAAACCCTCCTTCAGCAGGGAAAAACTAGGTATCCAGATCCAGTTCTGTGTGGGAAAAGATGGGGAAGGTTCCATTTCCCCTCCTAGCTCACCAACAGGAGAAGTTCACAAAGGGTGAGCATGGGCTGTCATGCCACCCGAGAAGAAGCAGCGATTTCTCCTAGCTGAAAATGTAATCACTGTGGCAAAGCCCATGCTAATGGGAGATTGTTCATCAGCCAGTCAGGGATATTCCTAACCAGATCTACACCAGGAGAACAACAGCCTGCTCCAAAACAAATTCTTGGACTGCGGCCATCTCCAACCTGGGCCAATGTGCCTGGTAGGAAGAGCTCCAAAGGTTGTTCTTCTTCCACAAGAAAGAGACAATCAGAATGGGGAGAGACCTCAATTAGAAATGATTCAACAGGAGACAAATTAGATGATCAGATTCAGGTGTGGAAGGGAAACAAATACTTAAGAGGATCAGTATCACAGAAAGGCAAATTCCCTCATTTGATGCTAATGCCTTTCGTTCACTTTCTCTTAGCAGATTGGTTTGTATTAATCAGATCTAAATCTCCATCCTAGTTGTTAGGGCTACAAGTCCCAGGAGAGGAGGAAGTCAGAAAACTCTAACAAATTCCATTGTTCATTAAAAAAATCAGAGTGAAGACATGCAAACCAGAGCGTCTAGCACATCCAAGCCTTCCAGTCAGGCCACGCTGGAGCAAACCCAATAGCCATGCTCCACGCCAAGCAGTCATGTCCACCTCTGGGACATGGCACCAAGGTTTTGATGCCACTGAAAGCTCAGCTGGAGCTCCCCCTTGGGCTTTGCTTGGTGGCTAGGTACCAGGGAAGATGGGCACAGATTGACAATGAACTGGGGAGAAGGAGATCCTCAGCATGTGCAATGATATGAACCCTGCCAGGACAGCATCACACACAGATCCACAGCAATTGCTTTGGGTGCAAATGCACAGTGCAGACAAGTTCACGTCACAAGAAGCCAGCACTGTGAAACAGTAATTTTTAGAGGCAGTTTACCCCAAATAAGAACAAAGCAAAATGAAGGTGCCAATCATCATACTTGGTTCTGCTTTCATTGCGTGGCATAGCTCTGGAGAATTTATGTTTTGATACTGATCACCTTTATTTATCCCCAAAGAGAGGAAAACACTCTCAGTACCTTTTCTGACTCTTTCAATAACTTTTGTGTGTTTTCACTGTTTATAGTATTTCCAGAGAGACTGAGCTCCGGCCTGGGAAGGAATGGTTATGAGACACACATTTACTATCCCTGAACTTTAGCCACAGTTCACAGAGGCTGCTGCAGCTCGGCTGGGGCCAAGTCAGCATCACCATAGAGGAATATGACCATATGGAAAATCCAAAGGGTTGCCCCAGCCTTTACTGCCTTCTCCATAGCTGCCAGCCAGGGTATTCAAGGCCTTTAACAGAGTAGCACTAAGATATTATGTATTTCCAGGTGCCTTGAGAGACACTTGCTTTCACATGATCTCTAATAAGGTGTTTTAGTCTCTTTCTCCTATATACAGAGAACACCAAAGGGAAATGCATCCACATCTTAAAATGATGCCAAAGGTGCATGTGGTATTATGGAAGACAACACATACTGTAGGTGTCCATTAATGGCTCCTGATCCATATCAGCAACCCTCAAGCTGGGGAATGTCTGCAGACACCCCAGCTCACCTCTTCATCTTCACAAATGAGAACCCCCTAAATCCTTCACAAGGGGTGAGATTAACCTGGCCTCTCAGTAATGTCTCCAGCTCAGACACTGGGGTTTCCCCTGAAGTCAACCAAGAGGCACTGACTTTGTTAGGGGGTAACTCACTGACCTACCTCAGATTTCAGCTCCATTGGCCACTGACTGCATCTCTGCAAGGGCAACAGGAGCACCAAGCTTAGATGCAGGCATCTTCTAAAGAAGTGATATGTACTTAACCAGCTGACTTCTGCACAGACTATTGCAGAGCCACAACCACCACGTATCACGATCTAGTCTGGCCCTGGGCTGTCAGTCCCATGTGCATGTGGTATCTGAGGCACTACATGCAATACGTCTGCAAGCAGCACCAATACAATGTCAGCCAGTGGTAGCCACAGTTTTCTTGTACCTCAAGTTCCAGCTGTGGGGGGACAAAGACTCAAAGTTTTCTAGGATGCATTAAACATCACATCCTTTATTACTGCTTCTCATTATCGCTGCCTGATGACCAAGGAGGATGTAGAAACTTTTTTTCCTGACTGGGCTGAATTGCCACATGTTATTTAGCTGAAAGCTGGCTAGCTCAAGATGGCACACCATCACTTGGAGCATGTTGCAAGTACCACCCATCAGAGGAAATGGTTAAAAGCAGGCAAATATGCATAGTCTTCACCAGCTGCTGAAACCACTATTGCTGCCAGTTTCCAGGATGAAAGGCTGCAGATCTGCAGGATGTCATGAGACCCCAAAAAGGAGAAGGATTCCAGGGAGAAGAGGGACTCCTGGACACCCAAAAGACTCCCTCCAGCTCTATCAGGTAGAAGGACTCACTCCAGAGAGCTGTATTGTGGCAAAATGTGAGTGCTGCTCATTGAGAACTGCTTTTGGGCAGGAGCCACCAGAATAACCCATGAAATTCTGAGCCCAGGAGAGATATAGTGAGCTTGGAAATGTTGTTCCAGATATGACATAATGTTTACAAAGGCTTAAGCTCCTGAGTGGTTATAGAGAAGTATGTCTGGAAGGGACATCCAATGAGGCAGGATCATAACGACAGGGGTGGTGGAAGACAATATAGTTCGGGAGGAGGTTTTTCAAAGCAAGTCAGTACTGTTTCACCTCCTGATCTGAACAAACAGTGCAAACCTCAGATTTCATTACCAGAACCAATGCTATGGGGTGAGTAAAACCCTACATCACAGTTTAGTGTATCATAGAATCATAGAATGTTTTTTCAAAAAAAACATTTAGGTGTTAAACTACTCATCAGCTAACTGGAGGAAAGGTGCTTTCATCAACTAGAGTTGCTTCTGTAAGAGGAAGGACTCTTTTGACAGATAGTTATTAAAGAGACAGCTCTTCTAAGTCTTACACAGCCAAAGACAGTTCAATAAATGGAAACAATCACACAATCAAGAATAATTCCAGAAATTAAATAACTTTGTGACCAAATGCAGAAGAACTGTTCAGTACAGACAGTTTGACAGTTCTTGCATTTTGATACTTTCACTACCTGAGAACACACAACGACCCCTTTTTCATCTTACACCATCCAAGGAGATCAGATCTGTAGCACAGGACACCTGAGAAGCACCACTCTTGGACCAATACTGACACTGTCCACAGTCACTGAATTACAGAGCAGTTTTGTATCACAGACAGACCCAGGGGATCATAGGTCCCACCGTAATCACTCTCACAGCAATGGAAATCACCCCACTGGATCAACTCTGAAAGCCTGGAAACTATCTAGCCCTTCCCTTGCTCATAGAGATGGTTTGCTAACCTGCAGACAAGATAGCCACCCACACAGGAGATGTACAGCATGAAAACTGAACACAAAATTATCCTTGTTATAAAGGCAAAAACTCTACCTGAAGAACTACTAGAATAGGAAGAGCAGAGCCCCAAACAGGGAACTACCAGCAGCTATTACCCAGCTAAGCCCTCTTCCTGCATGCAGAGGTTAATAATGGGATGCCTGCAAGCAAACCTCTCCCTGCTCAAAGATGAGGCTACTCAAATGAAGATCAAGCTCTCCAAGCGTGGAATCCTCCAACCAGAAACAGTCCTACACAGCAAAGAGAACCCAGATATGGTCCTAACCCATCTCTGAAAGCCCCTTCCCAACAAAAACACACTACAGACCAAGGCTAACAGTGACCTGCCAGACACTTTATAAGGGCTAAAGGCCTTCCAAATAAGTAATTTTTTCAAAGACAACAACTCCTTAGTATGTTTCCAAAACTTTAAGGACAACTGCTGCCAACCTCATCTCCTCTGAGTCAAGAGCAGAAGCGCTTGTACAAACTGCCCACCAAACTAATCTAGTTTTGCAGTCAGTTTCATGCGAAGCAGGGGAGTGTACCCCAGCCAAATCAGATTTACTCAGGGGACACAGCCCCAGCTGAGCCTACAACTTGAAGCCCGACGTTTCCACATCAGAACCAGTTCTGCCAGATGAGCTATGCCCCAAGTCAGGAGAAGTGTATAAATGGAACCACTCCCTAACCAAAGGGCATCCAGTGCTGGAAAGTATTCCTCTCACAACAGCAGTTCTCCTTCTCTTCAGAAAATGCCATTAATCTTCAAGTGACCTTTCCAAAGAAATGACCAAGTCTATAACTGTGAGCGCTGCGCAGTGCAGAGCAGGGCTTGCTTTGGAGAGAGCCTGCCTGCCTGGGACTAACTTCTCAAAAGCAGTATTTTCCCTAGGCAGAAGCTGGCTGTAGTCCCATATTTAATCATTCTGCCATCCCTCCCACTACACTTTTATGCTCTTTAGTCAGAAATTCCCTAGAACAAGTTACTTCCAGTTTATGTAACTTCTCTGTTTCCTATTCCAGAGGAATTACTAAGCTTCTGAAAGTATCAAGCCACTGGTGCTCCAGGTTGGCCAGGGCTAATTTTGCATGTGTTAAACGTGAAATAACTGGGCACATGGGAAGTTAAGGTTTCATGACAACATGCTAACGGGTGAGTGACGTTTCTTGGCATACACACTCTGGGACATACTTCTACTCAATACAAAATGAGGGAGGCTGAGCAGAGAAATCTGGAAATCAACATTCAGATGTTTAAAAAGGGCATGATTTGGCTCACACTGCTGACTGGGGGTGGGGGGGCACAGTTCTTAATATCTACATCACACCTTGGGTCAACGGCTCAACAATCTCAGGCCTTTGGTGTGAGTTATGACAAAGGCTATGAGCCCTATTAATTAGTATCATGCTTATGCTGCAGCGTGCAAATTCTCTTTTGGACCAGGGACCACCAGGAATGAGCTCGGGAGCTCCTAGGATTTGTGTGACAAGCTGCCACGTCTGTCTGGGAGTTGTGACAACTTCTGCGTTGGTGCAGGGCAGGCTGTATATGACAGTGATGCAGCAACAGTAGTGCAGTAGCCCCTGGGAATGCTTGTGGAAGATGCAGACCCTCCTTCTCCAGCCCAGTAAAACACTGCAACCTTGAACTGCAATGTTTTGGAGTTCAAAACTTGCAAACCATAGTCTTCCAAGACTATAGTTTGTGCAGACCAAATCTCTTCCAAGACTATGGCAGGCTGTGGTTGGTGCTCCAGAGCCAGAGGCAGCGTAGCCATCAGCATCAGGGCAGCTTTTAATCAACATCACTGTAATGCCATCAAAACTCCACTAGGTTTTTTTTTTAGTGAGAGCTCTGCTGCATTGCACAGATATACCAGCTTGGGAGTGTCTGAGCTCACTGGTGTGTTTTACATGCCCTATTGTTGTAGGCAACATTTACAAGAAGGGACCTGATGCTGAGACGTGAAGGACCATCCTCCACCCTTGCATAATTCCTAACCCCATGGATGCTCTGGATAGGAAGGAATTGAACAGCTTCCATTCCCTCCTCTTTTCTGGCTAGGTAAATCATTCCAGTTAGGCTATTTATTTCCATTTCTGACTCAATTTTTTTCTGGAACCCAAATCAGACCTTTGGGTGAATGAAGCAAGGGCTGGGTAGAAAGACAGAGGGGTAAATATGACCACTCAGCAGATTCTCAGCTCTGTTCTGAGTCAGACCCTCAGGAGCCAACTCCTTCAAAGTTAGTTGATTTTTTAGGTTTGTTTTCTGCCAAATCAAACCAGTGCGACAACCGGGAAAAGCACCCAAACTGCACAGCAGGCTTTCTGCTCTTCACCTCCCCACCTCCTTCACCTCCCTCTTGCAAAGGAGCTGTCGGCTAATACCACCACAGAGACTGGGAGATCATCTTGCCCAACGTCACACAGCTACAGCAGAGATATATACACTGAGCCAGTCATATTGGTTTCCCTCCATAGCTCATGAAAAGAAATAAGCCCTTTAAGAGTGTGACTCATCTGACCCACTTTAGTCTCTACTGCAGGATGCGATTAAGCACAGTGTGCACTGGTGAGCAGATCTCCAGTGGCTATAAAACAGCTCAGGTGACTAGCTCTGATGGACAGACCTCCACAGAAGATGTCTACATTTACTCAGATTCAGCCCATTGCAGCAGACTTACTTGGAGCTGGACTGAGCCTGTCCATAAACCACATCCTGCTTGCAGCTCATCATGGGCTGGGCATAGACCACATCGGGCTTGTTGCTTGAGGGGCAGGAGAGGGCCCGTGCCGGCATTTTTTTACTTGTCCTGGTAGTTCCTTGCTGGGTGCTACAGCTGCTGTAGATGCTCTGGCGGTTCAAGGTTGCCTTGTGCTCTGCCCGGCCCCCCACCTGACTCTTCCTCAGCGTGCCCCGGGGTGGTTCGCAGTAGAGGTCGGGCTCGCTCCGGCTGCTCTTGATGTTCTGCACAAAGCAGTAGTCGCTGCCGGCCCTGGTGGGGCTGCAGACAGCCTTGCTGTAGTGCTTGCTGCCCCAGCCCTCCATCTGGCTGTAGGAGCTGTAGCGCCTGTTCTCCACATCCCGCTTCAGGGTCCCATTGTACAGCTGGTCAATGAGAAAACAGGAGACAAAAAAATTAGGAAACGGTTGAGCTGAAGATCGACATTGCCAAGCCCACTCCTGTGTGGGTGTCACGGCTACCAAATTCCTATACCTCTTAGGCATTTTTGTGGCCCTGAATTTATGGGAGGTTAGCCCACCTGCAGCCTTTACAAAGGTACCAAAGCCTCCCTTGAAACTTGGGGACACTTAGTGATCAGGATATGGCATCCAGGAACTTGAAAGCAGAATTGAAAGCTCAAATATGATGCTGGCATTAGAGAAAATGCCTTATTTCCAATACATGGGGTCTAACCCAACCTGTAATTAGAGGAGTTCACATCACATCTCTTGCCATCACAGAGAATGATGCCCCATTCTGACCTTCCAGCACTGCCTGCATTTATTTTTAATTTCCTTATGCTATCTTGTTCCCCTTCTATCTATAAGTTCCTCAGACAGGGAGTAAAGAGAGTGAAAAATGAGTAAGAAGGGATTCTTGAATCTCATTGTGTCAAGAAACAAGTGGAGACAATGAAGATCTGCTTATGAGTTACAAGGTGTGTAGTATCAGCTCATATAATGGGATGTTTTGAGAACAATGGGGGACATGCAATAGAAATTGAGATGACTAAGCCAGGAAGAAAAAAAAAAAAAGAATAAAAGACAGTAAAAAACCCAACTGCAATTGATCAAACGAAAAAATGGCTTTAGCTGGCCTGCTGTCAGTTCAAAATGTCTTCACCATTTCACCAAAAGTCCTCCAGATTTGCCCCAAGTACACCAGGATTGAATCCAATATTCTTTTGCAATATTAAACCTTCTGGATGTCAACGCTGGCACCTGGAAGCCTGCAGAGTTGTATCCAAGTGCGAGACAAGTCACTAAGGTGTGTACTCCAGAAAGGAAAATAAAGCAAGCTATTTTAGTGCTGTTTGCCCCATTATATTGAGTTTTTCCACTGCTTCCCCCTCAGCATGCTGGCAAGCAGATCTCCAAGACTTACAGCAAACAGGCATAAAAAGAACTAAAGAATAAAACTGCCTGCCTCATCCCCCTTTGGTTTATCTTGGGAAAGCTCATCTGTGATCTCTTGTTGGGCAAGGTTTTTTTTCTCACCTAACTTGAAGCAGTGGTACTTTGGATGCCTCTTTCTGCAAAAGCCACGAAAAGATCCCTTGGGCTGGGAGAGAAAAGTCAACCTTATTATTTCCATGGAGGTCCAAGGCACAAGGTGTGAAAAGTCTGTGCCTGGTGCAATAGTTCTTGTCACTGAAAAAAAATCCTAACCTAGAAACACCACGTGACAAAGAAACTGGTATCCTCTGCAGGCTCACCCTGAGTCCCGCTGCTCTGCTCCAACTTCATCCCAGCCCTGAGCACACTCAGCATCATTCCCGTCTCCAAGACTCTGCAAATTGTCATTATGTTAATTAATTAAGCCAAATACTTCCATTAACAAACTGATCTTCAGGAATGCAGTGAATCCTCTCTGCTGCATCCTGGAGAGTTGCACATGTAACGGCTGAAAACTTTTAAAAGGGGTTACCTAGCAGGCATGCCATCTGGATAAGAAAAGCTTTAGTCCAGCCATGCCAATACCTAGATTGCTCTGTCATTTGAGCACCAGTCTGAAGTAGTTTTCATACTTTCATTCTGCAGGTTTGCATCTAAACAGGTGAATTGCTGGAAGGGGAGAAAAGGGGAGCAAATTCTCTTTGCATTTACTCCAGAGGACACAGAAAAAACCTGTTAGTACTGCAGCATGGCAGGTAACTGGTTTGGTGCATACTGCAGGGCTCCCAGGGATTTGGAAGAAAAATTTGCATGCGATAAGAAAAGCAAGGACAAGGCACATGGGTAAGTGCAATAAGTCTCGGGGGCTTCCCTGCCAGTGGGGCAAGCCCACTGAAATTTCCAGGGTGGCCATGCCCAGAAGTTCTCTCCATACTGGTTTTGCTTTGCATGCAGCATGCACGCAGCAACAGCAAAGTGACCTTTCATGAAGTCATGATCTACCCCACTGGGGATGAGTATATCCTTCTACGGGTGATATCATCCTCAATTTTTCTTCATTTTCCTGGATTCAGAAACCCTCAGGACAGTGAAGGATGGGACAGGGCTGTGGCAGGAAGGTGCAGGGTGGACTTTGCTGCTCAGTGGAGTAGGGAACCCACTCCCAGGGCTTGCTGCTGGCAGTGTCTGGCTGGAGGACAGAGCAGCAGCTTGTTAGATCTGAGCCTTGTTGTTTTTCTTTATGAGTCAGTATAAGATGGGATTATTTTGTAGGGCTGTCAGAAGCTTGGCAGAGCCGTGGAGCCCCTGGGCATTTGCTGAAACCAATTCAGCTAACCATGGAAGAGCTAACTTATTATTTATCTAAAGCTATTGTTTGCTCTCCAGTATATGCACATGGGCTCTCTGCCAGCAGAATGGGCGAGGGAAGTTGTGATTATGTCTGTGTTTATAGATATAGAACTATCAATTCTGTATTTCCTGCTGTGTTTTATAGTGGCATATAGCATTGTCCTCTTTCTTGCCAGCCCTGAGACGGGTGAAGCAAAGCGACTGCCTGTTTGGAAAGACACCTTTCTGCAACACAGGGAGCCTGGAGCAGCAAGTCAGTGCAGGTCCTGGCAGGGTGGGGAAGCCTTTTGCAAACTCATGGGAAAATAGTTCCCGTGTGATGTGAAGCTCATTACCAAAGTCAGTGCATGACTTTTATTGCTGATTCTACCAGATGCTTGGCTGAGCCCATTTTAATCTCTTTCAAGTGGCACGGACCTAATTGGTATCTTAGAATTCCTCTTTGCAGCAGGAGCCTGATCCAAAGCCTCCAAATCGATGAGAAGTCTCCTGCCAGCTTCAGCGGATTTCAGACCTGCTTGCCAAATAGTCTCTATGAATCCTTGCACAGACGTAGCTGACCTGATCGCTTCTTGATCTCGGCAAAGTGCCGTGTCTGTGCCTTAAGAGCAGCTTTCTCAGACTAAAACCTACATCCCCATTTCAGATGTTCATCAAGCTAAGTCAGAGACCTTCACTTCTAACACTGGAGCAAACGTGGCCAAGGGAATGGAGTTCCCCATGTTGTTATCTCTTCGCTGGATGCAGTGATCAGTGAGATAGGATGCACAGCAAGGTAGAAGCAAGGCACTCTGCCGTCTGGAGAAGAGATGACATCTCTGAAGGTGAAGGTGATGCTATTACACAGTCTGTGGTTTAAAGAGCCACCTGACAACAATCTCGTAACTTTTGCTGATGCCATTATGTGTGTAGAGTGAGCTCTCCCTATGCAGAACAGCATTAGTGAAAGGAAATAATCAATCTCTTGCCTTCAAACCTCATAAACCACCCAGATTTCCTAACACCCTGAATTGTATCTGCCCACTACTTGTGGGTGTTTGCATGGGGGAGGTGGGCCAGGGCCACACCTCTTTCCTTTAGGAGTGCGGAGATATGCTGGAAAAGACAATGAAGTCCCTCAAAGCAGGGTGGAGACAGAAAACAGTGATTCCCTCTGCACTGCAAGATCTGGAAACCATTTTAGAAGAGCACAGGCTGTCACCAAGACTTCTCCCCATGACACCTGAGAAGTTGGGGCAGCTTGGTAGGTCTCTCCTTTCAGCCAGACACCATCATGCACTAGCAGTCCCCTGCACCCCATCCTCATGCAGGAGGATGTTCATGTGCAGCCAGGCAACGCTGACATCCTGAATTTTAGCCTGAACTTCTCCCTGCTGTGAAATGAGCCTGTAGGTTTGAGGCCAAGCCTTGGGAGCCATTCATTCATATTAAAACAAGGAGGGGAGGTACGGGGAGGAAAGGCAGCAAAGATGAGCACTGATAGCATGCAGGTGCTCTTATCAGACCCAAGGAGTAAGGGCTTTCCTTCACCGGCACAGCAAAGACCTGCCTGAAATTAATGAGCATTTGTGGATCACCAGTTCTCAGCCTGCACTATGGGAGCATTTTAGGAACATCAATTGGAATATCCAACAGTCGCACAAGACAGGTAAATAATTATCTTTAACCTCTTATTTCAACTGGAATAAAAATGGTGCTAAAGTCAAAATGGCATTATCCCAATCATTGACCATGAGTCCTTTTCTGTCTTTTTCTTCCATAAACCCTTTTGTTTAACAGGAGAAGTCCCTCTCCTCCTCCTGCTTTCCAGAGAAGCCGAAGCACAGAGCAAGGCACACCAGCCCCGGGAATCTCACTCCGATCTCAGCGCTGCCTTTCCATGTCGGAGGCCCTCCCAGATAACTGGGTGTTTCTGACTTCTGCATCTAAGGACGCGATCAGTTCATTACCTGGCTCTAATTTTTCCCTTGCAATTTGTTTGTTTCTAGAGCAGCAGACAGAGAGAAGTAAAGGACTCCGTATAAACACGTCAGGAGCAGGTTTCTCCCAGGCTGGAGGGCAAAGCACAGGCAATGCAACATGACAGCGTCCCACCCTAAGTGATGGGTGGGGAAAACTCTTGATGTTACTTGCGAAATGCTTTAGCTGCTGCCTGCTACACACTCCATTGTAGGGAGAAAAATTGCAAAACCAGCAAATATATTATTTATCTATTTCTGAAATGCTATTTCCCACCTCGCCTGGTTGCTGCCTTTTGGTATGCTTTTTCATCTGGTTCGTTATGCAGCTGAGATTTAGGTCTTGACGGTTCAGTTCATTCTAGCCAGGGAAGGTAATGTCCAACTTGCTACTCCAAAGCATAAAACCTCTTGCAAAACCTCACAGGGAGACCAGGGTCTGACTGAGCAATGATGTGCAACAGCTATAAATCTTTGCTTTCTTTGATAAGATTGCCCAAACCACTCTATTTTTAGAGTTTTTTTTAAACTTGAATGTGTCATCACAGCAAGTGACAAATTTTGTCCTGAAATCCTTATGGAACAAAGCTCCACTGGCAATGAGAGATTTTTGTCCACAGAGGCAAAGCCAGCCAGGGATAGCAGTGAGTGTTCCCATCTCGTGGCGAACGCCTTTCATGCAGATAATGCATTTGGGAGAGAAAGCTCTGCAACTTTCTCCCACAGAGAACATTTGTTTAAGAATCTACATACAGTCTCTAGTGCAGAGGGATCACTAAAGTGCATGATTTTCCTTAGTGCCATAACGGACATAATTGCCACAGAAACCAAGCTGGGTGGGCCAGTGCAGCACAGAGCCCGAGACCCCAGCAGTGGTGCCTGAGGAAAGCAGTGGTGAGCGCTAATGGCCTGGTAGCCACTGGTCCCCAGCTGTTATGTGCCAGGATCCAACTCAGTTAACTTCTTTAATCAAAGCAGCAGCAGACACGCCAAATCTTCCTTGGTCTGGGAGCAGGGCTGTTCTCAGAAACGTTACTCACTAAAAGCCCCAGACTGAGGTCAGCTCTGGCGGGGGTGATGATCTGATCACCCTGTTGGAGGCAGAGCACCCTAACGTCTGAGATGCATCTCCTTCCCTACCCAACGCACCAGGGGCTTGTTTGCCCCTCATTCGGGGCAGTGCTGGGGGGGGGAATTGCTGCGTCTTACACCCACATCGTGCTCGTGTATTTCCTTCTTGTGGAAGCAGCAGCACAGGGAGGTCGGGCGTGCTTCTCCACCTTGTCCTGATAACGCATCATCTTGACAGTGCCAAAACAGACATGGGGCCTTGGAACCCCATCAACTCTCTAGCAGGGACGGACCTGCCAACCCAGCAGACCCAAGCAAGAGCAGCATTGCTGCAGGTGGGAATTAAGCCTCAGAGGGTCTTTGCTGATGGCATGCATCCTGGCTCCACATACTGCCTGTGTTCAGGATTTGGCTGTGCATCTCCAAAGCTGTGCCTGCAGTTGGGGTGAGCAGCACACTCCCTGCAACCCACGGGCCACTGGACTGTGACAGTGGCTTTGAGCCCAGTCAGATCCCATTTTTGGGGTGGTATTGAGGTGTCAGACTCAAGGGTGCAGCTCATGCTGAGACTTCTCCTGCCATGACTGCACTGCTCTAGGTGTCTGGTTTAGCTTACTTAAACCTCCCTCAGGTTTGTCTGTGTAAATTGTGGTCACCACTGTACCTTCTGTGGGACCTCAGGCACTACTCAGGCCTTACATCAGGACGGGGCATAGCCAGCTCCGGCAGTCAGATGGCTTTGGGAACTGGTGGCCACTCATAACTCACATATTTTCAGTAGGGTGACAAATGTCTCTAAGGGTCTTCTGGGCTCAACAGCACCTGGATTGAAAGATCACCTAACACAGAGAAGTTTGCAGTCATTAATGCACCCATCACTGCATCCCACCCTGGCCACTGTGCAAATGGGACTGGGGACTTCATCCCTGAAGGCTGAGCCAACCCCTGACACATGAGCCAAGGAAACGCTGCAGCCAAGTGCAAACCTGCTGCCCTCAGAGTGCCTGTTTCTGGAGTGGTCCCACTGATTTCAGTGTAACCTACACTGATAATGAGTAGGTACTCATTGCAACGCTAGTTACCATGATGCTACAAACAAGGCACTCCACAAGAGGAATAAACAGAAAATAGTCTTTAATAATGGGTAAATCAAAGGTTTTAGTCAGAAGTGTTGACTGAGCCAGAGAGAGCTCTTCCTTCAGATCTATCATGTCTTTTGCTCTAATATTTGAACATCAGTATCATAAGGTCGGGAAGAAAACTCAGAACCAAAAAGCTTGAGATTTCCAAGAAGACACAAAACAAGACAGAACGAAGAAGTCAGGAATAATAGTTTTTAAGAGCTGTGGGTGAGACAGGATACCTCCTGTCATTTAGAGTCACCAGCTAAGGCAATCTAAAAGCAGTGCCTAAGTTGCAGGTGCTGTGGAGAAGCAACATGGACATGGATTGCCTGTTACACCTTTTTAACTCCAGAAGTATTAAGAGTAAGTAATTTTCCTGAACACTATACTTGGTCATTTCCCTGAAATACCTGAATTTGCCTGTGCATCTCAAAGGACTTTGTGACTTCTCAGAAACATTCACAGCACCAGCTCCAGCTGGAAAGAAGTCCAGCGATTTTTGTCTTCAAAAATAGATTTGCTTTATATTTGTTTTCATGTCTTACAGCCCAGGAATTACAAATAGGAAACATTTTTTTAGAATGTCTAGAACCTGCACAAACTTCAAACAGGTCCGTAGACAAAAGTTAAAGCTAACCCAAGCTGGAGTCTGGTTGTGTGTAAACCTTTAATACTTTTCTGGAAGAAGCAAAATGGAGGAGGTTCCTTGGTGTGGTTGGGGAATATGATGTCTGTTAAGCTTGTTAAGCAGATTTAGGCTTGAGGTTATACGTTCCAATGTGCCAATGGCACTTGGGACTCATCGCCCCTAACTGCAGTCACCTACCTGTTAGGTGACTGCTCCGATCCAGCTACCAGTGGAAGGAGATAGGCATCCAGAGGGCTGATTCATCCTGACCTGACAGATCTCCAAGATAGAGGAGATGAATCACCTCCTCATACCTCTCTCTTTGTTGGCTATGGGAGGAGTCTAGATGACTTGTTAAGACTAAATGGCTGATTTTCAGATGATAGACAGTTAGGTAAGACAAATTTTACTGTCAATCCTTCACAAGTCCCAGTCCCTTTTACAAACCTAGCCCAGGTCCTGAAGACCTTTACCAAAAATTTCTAGAATGAAAGGCTTGTAAGACACTTAGGTTTGGAGAAAGACCTTCCCTCATCAGTTAATGCAAAAGAGCCCTTCAGAGAAAAGCCATGAGCTGCATAAGTCCATGGTGAACCAGAAGTGACTGAACTGCTGTGTCCACAGTACTCTGTGGTATCTAATGGAGGCCCTGGTCTTTGTAATCATCTTGCAAGCTGTTCACCAGAAGACCACCATTGCTAGACTGAAAACCCCAGCAGCCAGTGTCATTGCTAACTACCCAGCATTTGTCCAGCTGTTGTAATGATTGGGAGGAAGATCAGGAATGAACAAAAATGAAACAATAATCCTCACACCATCAACACTAGCTGCAGTACCACCTTGCCAACATGAGCGTGAGCTGGAGGGGCAACTGCAGAGCTGGGGCTTAGCTTCCTCTCTCTTTAACACAAAAACCAGCTAGAAACTACTGGAATGGCTGGAACAGAGCAGTTTTGCTTAGACAAAACATGACAAACTCCATTCAGGAATCACGACAGACAAACAACAATATATCATTGGAACAAAACTTCACAATCATTTGACTTATGAAGCTCAGAGATTCCATCTCTGGCTCAGGAGGTCCCTCAGTTGCAAATTTCTGGTGGCCACAAAAACACTCTGGGATGCACCACTGACTGCTTACTATGCTTAGACCCTTCTGCAGGGGCCCATCACTGCCTTAATGATGGAGACAGGACACTTAGCTGGATGGACTTCTGCTCTGATCCATCATAGTCACCCTTTTGGTCTTAGACCAGGCAGAAACACCACTGGCTGGGATTTAACCAGCTCAGCAAAGGACATTGAAACAAGTCAACAGACAGTCTGTAAATCAAAATTCCAAAGACATGCCAGTGCTCCCAGTCCTTCCTACTGAACATGCAGTAGGCAGCAAACCCCATGATGCAAACCTAGCAAGTGACATCGCTGCCTTGAAGCAAGCATGCTACACCAAGGCCCTTAAGAAAGTCAACAGATAAATCTTTCTGAAGCTGAGGAATGCTGATGCTATGAACAGGCAGAGGATCTGGCAACTACCAGGAAAAGCTTCAACTTTCTGTCTGTGTGCTTGAAGCCAACATAAGCACCTTTCCTGGTTCAACCCTTTGATGGTTGACAGGGAGCTGTTTTACAGTCCCAGAGTTGTTTAAATGAGCCCTTTCTTTTCCCCATATTCAAATCCCAGATCTGTGAATTACTCCTTTCTACTTTATAGCTCATGAAAACCAAGGAAGAACAGAATACAGGTCTGAGGTGGAGAGGCAATATGAGCACAAGTTGTCCCAGTAGACAATGCAGCGTACCAAGAGTCTGTCACCAAGGACAAGACCAGGACCTCTGTGGGATGTATAAACTCAGCTTGCACAAAGACAAGTACTATCATCTCACCTGTGCTTTTTCTGGCAATCTGTAATATTTTCTCTAATAATCACTATGGGAGAAGTGGACCACCTCTTTTCCAAACTCAGAGAATCTCTGAAAAGGGTCTGCGCTAGCACTGAGATTGGGAATAGCAACACAGTTATAATACAAATCCCCTGATTATCACCACTCAACCACATTAATGTTGTTCACAGAGAAGTTTTGTACATGGAAACAAAAATGGAAACTGTTCCAGGTTAGCAATGGATGTGCTCCAGACTTGAACTGAGTTGTAAGAGTCTGAACCCATGACTGATCCTGCAGACAGCTTCAAATCTCTTGTGCCGTGTGGATATTAATCCTCCAAACCAAACTAAATCTTGTCCACACTAAAATCCCCAACCACATACAACATAGATATAGGGTCCTCAATCATCCTTTTCCATTGCATTGAATTACTTTCTAAGATAGCCATAGCCATGCATAATCTCTCTTGGGCAAGCTTCTGAAGTGCTATGACCTTGCTACATGACTACTCCTGCTAGAGGGTGCTTTCTGCACAGGTTACCTCAAGAGTATGCCACAGTTCCCAGATAAAAGAGTATCTTACCGGATATCCCCAGCTGCTGTTTCCCGTTTGGGTTTTGGCATAATAGCTGCCCCGGGATGTCCCGTAGCCATAACCATCAGCTAAACCATCGTACATGGACCCTGTAAATGGAAAAAGCATGGTCAGCAGGAGAAAGTGGTCCCAGCAGGCACCCTTTCAGAGCATAGCGCTCTTTTTTCCAGTGAGTTTAGTTACCAAAGAATAACAGTTAGAAACATTAACAGGAACATAGGAAAGACAAGCAGTAAGTTGAGCCCTTGCCATTGCAGGCAACTCATCGAAGATGTTCACTTCAGAAGAGCTCTTGGAAACTCCAGCCCTCAGACCACAAGCAACAGCCTAAGGTTTTCAGCACAAAAGACCAAGTGCCATAAAATCTGCAGGGGACAAGAGCAGGCAGGGTCAGACACCGGACCAATGTCTTAGGTATTTGCTATATGAGGGGAACTGGATGATATTTTGTGCTACACATCCCAGAAGGTCTGAACCTGGAACATAATTTCTTTATTCTGACTTGGAGGTAAACAAAATTTGCCTCTTCTCTGATAGCAAAACCCACCCCCGACCCTTTTGTCAGTCTGGCATTCCTGATCTGAATTCTAACAATCACATCAACACAAGCAGCCTGAGCAAGGCTTGCTAAATTCAATAAATAGTAAATAACAAACATGATGGATAAATGATGATCAAGTCTATTTAACACCCAGGGATCTGAAATAGTCAAACACTAAAAAAACCTAATTGCACTGCCTTAAATTTCAATTTCCAGTCTCTAAAAGATCACTCTGTGTATTTGTACTTTCTTTTGCTGAAAATGTATTAAGGTCCATCATTATTTTGGGGACTCTGGGGAGATATGTGAGACTAGGTCTCAGATACATTTTGTAAAGATGCAAATATCTTGGATCGGTAGGAACCCATCAGCCATTTCTACTGTTTCTCAGGGCTTTATTCAGAGTGTTTGGATTTACCTATACCAGCCCTATTAAAAGCTCTTCCAGCTGTCTCTCACCAGTAGCCCTTGGCAGTGCAATCTTTGGATCCCTCCTAAAAGTATTTTACTCAATGCTACATTCATCACTACAAGAAAAAACAAAGCGAGTAATTCTCTTTCCATGCTGGAATTCCCTTAACCCCCTTCAGACGGTCCAAAAAAGTTTAAGGTCATTTAAGTTTCATTTTCAAAAGTGCTCAATAATTGTGGCATCCCAAGTCCCGTTATGAGGAAGTGCAAACTCTACACTCCAATTAACTTACAGGGGAAGCTCTGAATGTCTAACGAACTACAAAATCAGGACTTACCTGTCTTAAGTTATGCACTTAAACTGGTGGGTAATGTCAGAAATATCCTAATCTCTCTGATTGTTTGATAAGACTCATCTCTTAGATAAACTGGATAAGCTCAACCACAAAGGCCCTGAAGCCACTCAGCTCTTCTACAGCCACTGATCCTTGGAATAAATCTAGTTTATTGCCTTGCCTGAGGCATCCAGAACCTGTTATGGTGATTTGGTTTGTGGCTAAAAATTCTTGCATTTTCTCAGGAAGATGATTCCTGTAGATGTGGTATAAATAATAAGATTTGCTTTCTATTGTCAACAAGAGAGGAGCAAGACTGCATGGATGGCAGCATCTGAAGAACATCACTGAATGCAGAATAAGCAACAGCAAAGTAGTTTCACAGACATGCACTTCTGCAGAAAACCACAGGATCTCATTTTCCACTCTAGAGCCTTGGTGGCCATTGTTCCCTATTAATATCTCTCCAGCCCTGTTTGCGTCATATATATTAAGTTGCACAGAACTTTCTGATAAGGCAAGGAAATGGCCATCAACATGCAATGGGAGATACAATTCAGCTGTGCCCTTCACCGTGTGCTTCCCTCTCCACCCTGGCTTTTCCCTGAAACTCCAGATCAGGACATTAGTGTTGGGCTTCAGCAGAAGCATGGCAGGGCTTGAAATGGTAAGTTTGGGCCAGCTCATTCACCAGGGGACAGAGTTAGCTAATAACAACAGTTCTGAGCACAAAGATAAAACAATCCCATGGTAACAGTTTCCTGGGAATTCTTTCTTACAATCAACCTCTTGTTCTGTGCAAACATCATGTAACTGCAGGCAGGAGCACCTAGGAGCATTTTCCTGATACCAAGTGAGTAGTTGGAAGAAAGGGTTTCTGGACATGACTCACAGGTTAATCTGACCAGTCGTCCCTGGGACCATGCTTTTCCTTTCAGGATCCATTCTTGCCATGCACTGCACTAAAGACTTCGGGGTTGAGTGAGGAGACACCAAAAATAAGCCAGTTTAGGCACATCTCTAATTTTCTTGTATAAATTCACCGCTACATGGCCAAATTCAAAAGACCAGGCCGTTTATGCAAGTTTATGTTCTTCAGTCATTGAAGAGTTGCCTTCACCTCCAAGAACTTGTATATAAGAGCTTATAAATATATAATTATATATTACCTCAAATGTTCAAGGCATTTTGAAGCTGCCTTGCTGGTTGGAGAAGGTGCTTCTCCTGCCACCACACAACTGTGATTTATTGCTTGGAGAGCTCAGTCTGAAGGCTAGGAAAAACCTGGGGATTTTCTGATGGAGGTGGCTAAAGCAAGCATCAATTTTGTTTAGTCCTGCAAGTTTAGACACTTCTCTGCCTGGTTCATCTTGAGAGCCAGCTTGGAGGTGTATCACCAGCCCTCAGGGAGAGGAAAGATATTCCTCTTTTCATCCACCTCAAGGGTAAAGACCATACAAGCTGGTCACAGGTCCTGACAATCTGGGATAAAAACAGACTACCTCCTGAAAAAAACATTTTGGCAGGGGGTGGAAATGCTCTTTGGGGAAGACGCCTCCCTGGTGCTTTTTTATAGCTATGTCCATAAGCCTGTGTCCCATTTGTTGTCATTCAAGCAGCTGTTTAGGTCTCTGAAGTGCCCACTTGCACTTGGACAAACAAAGAGCTACTGTATTAGTAGTAGATAACAGATGAGATAGAGACAGAAAAGACATGGATGAGAATCACTGAGATGAAGCACAGCCTCCCAGCAACGGTGGCTGTGGGCAGAAAATACCCCTGAGGGCTCTCAGGTGCTGACTGGGCTGTCGTAGGGACCCCTCTCTCCCACTCCCAAATTGTCATTCCCCCAAGGCATTTCCTTCAAAACCTGGTCAATCTAAAATCTCATTTAACTTCAGTGGACAGTTCACAAGGGTAAAAACTAACTACAACAGGTAAGAATGGCAAGATCTTGCACTTAATCACTGGGAGACCCACTACATGCTCACCTTGCATCCTCCACTCTATATCAGCTGTTATCAATCATTGCAGAGCAAACTAAGACTTCCATCTAACCCAATACACCTGTGCTTAATGAGTTATTTACGTTGTTCAAAGGCAACTTTACACCCCTTGAAGCTAAGAGACTGATGGCAAGGAGAAGAATTGTGTTAAAAGTGCCATTTTTCAAGCACAACAGTGAAAGACTTCAGCCAGACACATAAAGCTAACAGGGACCATTGTGGAAATGGATGTGTGTTAATAAATATTAATCTGTGGAAGGGAAAGGCAAGACAAGAACCAGTCACTGGTAGTGCAGGCTAGACAAGTTAAATAATAAACTATGCATGGCTTTAAAACAAGAAGGATGATTAAACATAGGAAAAACGTAGTAAGAGAAGAGGGCCTGTGGGAGGCACAAAGCAAAGCCTGGATGCCTCCTAGGAGAGAAGTGTTAGTGAAATCCCAGAAGTTGAGATTCTTGCAGGAATGACCAAACTTCATTTCTGCCTTCTGGCCTATGAGCTAAAGAGTTTTGGCATTTTTTCTATACCGATAATCTAAGGTTTGTGGAAGAGTGGATGGCTTTCACTGAATCATCTCATGCTGGGGGAAGGTTACAGAAGTCTTCAAAAGACTTACTATCTCCAAAATCTCCTCTTTCCTTCACATCAGAGTAATGAACCCCATTAGAGCTAGGTGGGATTTCTCCCTTCTCAGCCACAGCCAGCATAGCAAACCTCTAAATCACAGACAGTTGGATACAACACTCCTCAATTGGGTTTCCTCAGATCTTTGCTCCCTGCTATAGCCTGCCAGCCAGTGACGACTGTCTGGCAAAACTTTTCTTTAGCCAGAGGACTTTGCAGACTAGCACTGTTGGCTATGAGGAGCTGGTTCAGTTTGGCCTGGTCTTTTCTCCTGCTATGCCACTGAAATTCATTTTGCCACTGAAATTCATTTTCCCTGGAAATATGCATTACTTGCAAATTCAGAGGGAGCCATCCAGTTAGCTAGTCCCATGGTGAGAAGGGCAGATATGCCCTAGGGCAGACCCCACAGACCCAAAACCCAAGGAGGGCAGACTCCACAGACCCAAAACTCTGCAGCCGTCCTTGGAAATACCCATAGCTGCTGTGCTGAGAAAACGCCCCACTGTGGGTGCAGGATTATGCTGCTAGCAACTGGTTTCTGCTCACTGCCCTACGCTAATGCGCAGCAGTGTGAGCCCAGATGGATCATCTTGCCCTGCTGTGGCTTGTGCACATATTGGGTGACACCAGATCTTCAGAGAGTGGCCACAATGCCTTGATCTGCTGGACACAAAATAACCAACTCATTTTATGTATCCATCAATTAGCAGGACATTGAGGGAACATCTGTCGACCCTCTAAAGAAACTCCAGTTATGGGATACAACAATGCCCATCCCTGCAACTTGCAAGAGGGGTCCATGTTGATGCTCTCCATCCTACATACACAGGCGCATGCGTTGCTGAAGCTGGGGGAAGCTCTGCACTGTGCTTCAGCTCCTGCTCAAACCAGAGATGAAAATGCAACAACAGATGGCTGGACCTGGACCAACACCTAACCAGAAGCACGCAGGAAACTGTCTGGGTGCAGAGGGAACAAAGCATTCAAAAATTTATCAAGGGGCTTTGTGAATTCCCCAGCTTGTGCTGCCTTTGAGAAGCATCTCTGAGAAATCATGGGGGGATGCAGGTAGCTGATGTTGGAGGAGCATTTGAACAGGCAGACATCCACCCCCCACAGACCCATGCAGTCTGTTTGTAGGAAACATTAATGCTTCTCATTAGGTCTGCTTAGCTAACGTTTGGACCTACATCAGTAAAAATCAATATTTGAAATTTTTGCCTGACCCTCTCAGGCTTCAGCCCAGGAGAAAACCCCAAGAACAAATGGCAACTTCTTGCCCTTCTGGGATTCTGTCCAGAAATGCACTGAGACAGCAGCTGCCAGGGTGAATCAGCCATCAGGACCTTCGTGCTGGCCAACCTCCCTGCAGTGGGAACGGGACGGCCTCAGCCCTGTGTTTGGAGGCATCTCCTGGGAGCTGGACGTGACTCAGCTTCCCTGGGACACAGAAACCAGAGCTGCACACTTCCACGCAATTCCCATTCCTAGACATTTCCAAAAGTGTCTGGAGGAGGGGTTTAGCTTCAGCCTGTTGAGCAGAGACGGGCAGCTTGGGAATTTGCTTTTTTTTTTCCTTTCCCAGAGGCTTCACCTGGGCTTCTCTCGAAGTGGAATAATCCCTCTCTGCCTCCCTTTTTTCCTGCCTATGGGAAGCAGTGGGAGATATCTCTCTGCCTCCTTCCCCTTGAAATAGCCCTCCATTGGAAAGGGAGGCTGGCAGTGCCCCAGTCCCTATCCAGAGCCTCTTGTCTCATCCTGGTTTGTATTTTATTTTGTCAGGTCTGGCACCTTAAGCAATAAACCCTCCTGAGGTAGGAGGACATTTGCATCTTCCATTTTGGTGGCAGAAGAAAGCTCTCCTTGCCCCATCCCCCACCCACCCCCTGGAGTCTATGTCCACAAACACACAAAAAAAGAGAAAGCAGAGATTTGTTCCTGGCGGTGCCCATCACAGGTCACTATACACATGGCATCCACCGTGAAGCTGCTCTATTCCCTCCATCGCAGCAATTGCAATGCATACAGCCAGGATGGCGCCTACAGGAGCACCACCTCCACTTTCCACCCAGCAGCCTAGTGCCACCTGGATTCTCTTGGTAAACCAGCCCAAAACGTGTGTCTGGACCATGACACCTCACCAGTGCTGGATTCAGCCTCATGATCCAACTTGGAAAAGCTGCCAGGCAAGCCATAGTCCCTGAAAGAGGTGGCAGAGACCAGCCCAGCTCATCCAGCTTTCCGGCAAACACCCCTCTACATGCTGCTCACTCTGGACGTGGCTGAACAGTTCAGGCCCAGCCCTGGCACCCCCTTCTCCCCAAAAGCCTCGGGCTTTCCTCTTCCCGGTGAACTCAGCCAGGCCAGTGAGCTCGCTGCAGCTGCTGGTAAAAACACCTCTGAGAGCCAGGAGGTTTTGCACTGTGGCTGTTGCAGCCCTCTGGGTTTGCAGCTCCCAGCTGGGGAAAGCTGGGGTTTACCTCCAAATCAGCCTTCTCCAGATGCAAGGACGGTGAAGAAAACCATATGCCAAGCCTTGACCCAAAGAGGAAGATATTCCAGTAGGAAACCTGGCTCCAGGACTCAGCTGATTGCTTGCTTTCTGTAGCACAGACTCAGTGCATGGAGGTGGACCGGCTGCCCAGAACCCTACACCCCTTTCTACCCATCTGCAAAATGGAGGGGGCTGCAAAGCATCCCCACTGAACCAATGCAAGCCACTGTGGTGAGAAAAGGACATCTCTCCTCCTAACTCATCTCCTTCCTACCACTCACAACGGGGTGTCCCGGAGGCTCCCACACTTCTCAGTCTGCAAATGGGAGACGTGTTGGGAGCTTCAGAGGTGAATCCCAAGCTCAGGTTTGCGTCCTGTGTAGGCAGAGCTGCCTGCTCTCCACCTTCCACAATGCTCAGGAGACAGCCGAGCCTCGGCTTGTGGCCAGCTCCCGGCCCCATGGCATGGTGGAAGAGCAATGCTATTAGCTTTGGCCATCCACAGGAGGGCATGGGTCTGGTGGAGGATTCCAACCATAGGGGCACTCGCAGAGGAAGGATTTGCAAAGGTTAGGCAGCTACCCCAGCTTTAGAGCCAGGGAACAAATGGTTAATAGCACCACACTAAAATGTCCAAGTGCCTCAGGGATGTGGAGCAGTACAGCACTCCCAGGAGATCAGCTCCACCAGGGAGGGGGTCGATGCATCCAGCTCCACGTCTTGTCCTAACTCTTCCATCCAGTGCAAGAGACCTCAGCATCCCCTGCCCGGGGTAACCCGCGAAAGATGTGAACTGGTCTGTCCCCCACAAACAAAACCCCACAAAAGCACCCCATAGCATCTGCTCTGTCCCCAGCGGGGACCCCCTTGCTGTCCAGAGCATGGTGGGATTTTACCTCGGTTGGAGTGGCCCACGCTCGACGACACAGACGACTTTTGCTTCTGCCGCTTCACCGTCATCATCACTTGCTCTTGGACACGCTGTTTTCCTGTGCCCTTAGTTTTCAGCTTGTGGTCCGAGGGCAGAGCCAGAGTGGAGCTGGCCTGGTCTTGGAAACACTCATGCGCCAACGCTGTTTTCAGTGGAAAGAGAAGCATGGCTGCAAGCAGACCGTGGGGCTGCGGGGGAGAGGGGGCTGCACTTCACCTGACTGCACACAACACAAGGCGACAGCAAACGCGTCTCGTGCTGGGGTTAATCTCCCGAACCCCTCCTTGCCATACGTCCCCCGGCCGAGGGTGTCTCAGGGCTCCTGCTCCTGTCTCAGCTCCCCGGCGTGTGAGCAGGCACACCCTCTGCCAGACTGGATATACAGCCCTGCCTGCACACACCCACGCGCTCCCCGCCGCGGCTCGCTCGCAGCCCCCACGCCGCCGCTGCAGGGCACGTGGCTCTCTGCTGCCCTTGCCCCAAACCTGCCTCCCCCAGCCTGTGGAGAAACGGGTGGGTCGAGGGGGTGTGTGGGTACTAATGGGGAGCGGGCAAAGCTTGAGGCGTGAAGGTTGGGGATGGACATCACTGTCCCCTTCACTGTGAAGGGCTCATGGGTGAGGCTTTGTGGTCTGGGTAGGAAACGGTGCTCTTCAGCAGCTGGAGGCTGGAGGATCTCACACGCAGCCTCCTCATCTTTTATTTTATTATTCCCCTTAGTCTAAACTGGATCAAAATTGTGTCTCAGTTCCAAGAGCCTGGGGACACCCCTGCTAGCATTGCATACACCATGGGTCAGAGGAGCAACACTGCCCGCAGTGCCCATTCCTACCTGGGTGTCCAGCCATCATCCTGCTGAGATGCTCCTGGGTCAATGTGTCCAGATCCCCATTTGCAAAAACTTCCTCTGCCTGCACAAGTTGCAAAACCACCCTGCTGAGCCCAGGACTGCAGGGTCGCCTGCAGAGCACCTAAAGTAGGGGTCATGGAAGGTCCTGCTGACTGCAGGGTGCTGCTGCGTCCATGGGGGTGAGAACTCTTCTCAAAGGGGGTCCCACTTTTTGCAGGGACAACCCTATGGAGAAATCAGGGCAGCCACCAGGCAAAGAGTTGGGGCAATCTTTGCAAATAACTTGGGGTAACATGGAGAAAAATAAGACTTTTAGAAAGCAGAATAGAAGATAAAATGGCTGTACAAGAAATGACATGCCAGGTTATGAATTTGAGCAAAGAATTTTCTCTCTGCCAAGCCACACTGCAGCAACTCGTTTGCAGAGAACCAAACACCTTGGTGCTGGTGTGACCAGTTTCAGGTCACAGCAAGCACTGACAAAGCTGCCAAGCCACAAGAGGCTGATACAGGAGAAGAGGCACAAACCCCATCAGGTGGGAGGCCAAGAGGAGGGTGCCCAGGGCAGAGGCTTCCTGAGCCCCCCAGGACTGGGTCCTGGGTGCTTGTGTCAGCACACAGCCCGGAGAAGGGCCATGAGGAGCAAGCACCTCCACACTGCTAGATGGAGGGTGCTGTAGTGGAGAGGACTTGTGGGGTTTCTCTCTGGTGGGAATCATATGCGCCCAGGGTCTGGCTGCCCACAGGCCTGGTGCTTTCAGCTCCCAGATGCTTGGTCCCTCCTTGAAAGCAGCAGGAAAGCACTTTATTTCATTCCCATTCATCAGGTTTCGTGTTTCCTCGGTGGCTTGTGAGCATGCAGGTGCCATATTTTGTATTTCGTAGGAATAAGAGCAGTATCAGAAAGCACAGGGCATGCTGCTGGGGAAGATGAATGTTGTGCACCTTCCTCTTCTGGTGCTCCAGGATTCTCCGCCAGTGAAATGCAACAGCAGAAACCCAAGCTTTGTTAAGGAGGCACAGGACTAGAGCAACCAGAGGGTAATTACCTTTGGTCCCCCCTCCTCCACTTCCTGACACCTCACCCAGGGGATGCAGTGGCTTCACTCTGCTCCATCACTCAACCAGCCTGGACATTTAAACCATGCCCAAGTAAGGCCAGCCAGGATGAGGGACGAGTGCTGTCCAAGACCGGGTGGATGATGCCCAGTGAGATGGAGGAGGATTTTCTGTTGCTCCTGTGCATTCACAGAGTGGGGACTTCTAGTCCGGGTAGTGAACAGCAAAGCAATACCTGGGTGTTGTTTTGCTCTGTCCTACTTGTTTCTCCTGAAAGCTTGTTATCGATGCCAAATGATGTTTTCGCAAATCAATGACAGGCTGTCAGCGTCAGATGGCTTCTGCACAACAAAGTGCCCAGCTCTTGCAAACCTGTAATGTCATTTGCCCCGCGGCAAGGAACAGCCCTCACCCTGTCCCCGCATGGGAGAGCCAAGTGTTTATCACATCCCGTCATTTGCTGGCGGATAATACAAATGTTACGCTCTGGCATCTGCCCTGTTTCATAACTTGCCCAAAATGCTGAGCTGGGCTGCGGAGCTGGGGACGGGGAGCTTACAGAGGCTTTCAAGAAACAACAGTTTCTTCAGGCGAGTTTGCATGGTCTAGCCCAAGGGAGGGAATCTCCCGTTTTTTTTGCAACAGGCTCCAAATCCAGCTCTAAACCAGCAGAAGGTAGTTAAATAAAGGAGTTTATTGCACCTCTATGCAAACTGCTGTTTCTGCTCTGAATCACGGGCTCGGGATGCTTACTTAGCAGGGCATGGTGAGTGTCATCCCCAGCAAGCCCGGCATAGCACCGGCGCAGCAGCAGAGCTTGCATCTACCAGCGCCTCAAGCAAATTCCCTGTCTGCCTTTCTGTCTGGAGCTCACAGGCAGCAGCGGGGGAAGGCTGAAGGGGAAACAAAACCAGTGCCGAATTTGGTGTGCAATCAGCAAAAGATTGGAAGCTTAAAAAAAAATGAAAATAAATAGGCAACCGGTGATTTGAGGGAGACGAGGGCCTTCGCTGTGGTCCAACGGCTGCATGTGCGCACAGCAAGCATCGCATGGCGATGCCGTGAATCACCACTCCGCACCCCACACAGGGACACGCCTTGTGCATCTGGCCTCTTCAAAGCATTTTTGTACGAGTTCCTGGGATTCCTGCCAACTCACTGATTGCAATCAAAGGGCTCGCTGGCCCAATACTGCTCCCAGAGCGGTGCAGGGTTTGCTGTTCAAACTTGTCAGGCGCTCCTGAGCTGAAAGTGTCTACGGATCGCTGCAAAATCTGCCAGGGAAAAATAGTTGGTCCCCAAAATTGGTGACAGGGAGTCCTGCTGTGGTTGGATTTTTATCACCTTGGGTTACTACTTCTTCAGGGCAGGTGGTCACCAGGAGGGACAGAGGTAAGAGTGCTGGGAATTTCTTGTATTTCCCAGGATAATGCCATTTTCTGAGCAGTGACTCAGCCTCGCCCCAGCACAACTAAGAGTTCCCAGAGCCTGGCAAGGTTTCTCCAGGAGGAAGCCTGCTCTTCAGATTTGCAAAGCCTTAGTTTTGCTCTGCCTCTCATGAAAGGCTCTCTTTCTTCTGTGGGACCAGAAAGCACCACAGGAACGGGCCAGAGGGAGAGCTCAGATCCAACAGGGTAATCAGGATCCAGCTGAAAGTGAGCATGGAGCTGCCAAGTTGAGGAAAGCCACGCAGAAGCCTGCTGAGACATGTGGACAGGCTGTTCTTGAGCAAAACCTTCCCTCCACTCCTCGCAAATGTGTGGCATTGAGATGTTTTTGGGGTGGTGCTGCGGGAGGATGAGAAGGCAACAGCGCTGGGCAGATCATGGGCTGGCCCTTGGCAAAGCAGGTAGACTTCACCAAGCCCCAGAGATCGCCCATTGTGGATGAGAGCCTAGGTAAGGAAAGTAAGGAAATCCCTGATTTCTTCATGAAAAGGAAGGATGGCTCACGTAGAGCCGCTGCAAGGCTACATGCAGCAAGATGAAAGCCTTGCGTAATGTAGATAAAGTACCTGGGAACAATGTTAATGCATCATTAAGGTGTGCCCTAACAGAAACATGGAATAACTTAGATGGGAAGGGACTGACCCTCTGCCCAAAGCAGGGCCAGCTTTGCTGAACCAGGTCAGGACCCAGTTGCTGCAGACCTTGTCCAGTTGAGGTTTGATGGAGATCCCACAGCCTCTCTGGCCTCTCTCCCAGTATTTGACTGCCCTCATGGTGAATTTTTTTTCCAGGTATCTAAGAGGAATTTCCCATGTTCCAGCTTGTTCCAGTTGCCCCTCTTCCTCTCCCCATGCACCTCAGAAGATCTGGCTCCATCTTCTCTGCATCCTCCAGTTAATTAGCTGCGGAGAGCTGTAAGATCCCTCCAAACTTTCCCTTCTTCAATCTGAACCAACCCAGATCTCCCAGCCTTTCCTTGTGTGTCCTGTGCTCCACTCCTGACCATGTTGGGGCTGAAGAGCAGGCCAAGCCCTTGCCCTTGCCAGCTGGATCTCCATGGGCTCACGTTCCTGGTTCCCTGCCCCTGTTTGTGGCAGATGGCGCATGTAACGCACACAAGGGGACACAAAGCAGGGCAGGAAGTCTGTGGGCTGGAGACCACCCTTAAAGCCCTGTGCAGGAACCTGCAGGTGCGTGACAGCAGGTCCAGACTCAGCACCATCAAGGCTGAGGAAACAGGTTGTCCCCTCTGCCCTTCCCTACACGCAGACATCCCCTGCCAAACAGTCACAACCCAGGTCCTACCTTTGATGAGCAACGACATTGCAACTCAGAACTGCTTACAGTTCAGAGGGCTGTGCAGGCTTGTCAGCAGCTAAAAAGGGACATGTCTTGGTCAGCAGGTCACTCTGGAAACAAGCACCAGGAGTGGCCACGCAGCTGCCAGGGAAGGGCAGGCACCAGAGAGGTGCCCTGGGAGGGGAGGATGGTGATGGAGAAGGAAGGAACGCTGCTTCCCTTCCAGGAGAAGACCATCAAGTTGGCCAGTCCACCCAGTTTTCACCTCCTTGTGTCCCCATCTCATTTGAGGAGCCTCTACAAAATCGGTCAAGGAGCTGCTGAGCTCCTCCCATATCTACCCAGTACTCTCTGCCAGGGCAACATCCAGTTCAGGGTGAGCTCAGCCTGTAGCTGTCTCTTTACGCATCTCTGTGAAGGAGATGCACTGTGGGGAGATGCTTCACACCAAGTCTTACCATGTGGGACCCTGCTGGCAAAGCCCCTCCTTGCTCCTGTCCTTGCCTAGCAGCCCAAGGGCAAAGCTTGCAACAGTGTTTGAGTGAGTCTGGGATAATGAACTCCTTTGCAGACAGAGTCCGAGGAGGCTGCCTGAAGATCCCAGCTCAGGTTCTCTGGGGTTGGCCCTCTCCCAAGGACTTCCCTGGTGCTGCTGCACCTCAGTAGCAGGTTGTTACATCGGCAGGAGCAAACATGTGGGAGGGGATGGGTGCAATGAGGGACTCCTTGTGCTCATGGCATTTAACTTTGGTGGTGTTGCAGCCTGTTCTGGGGGAGCAATTACCTGGGGTTGCTGCAAGAGGCTTCCCTTGAAGGTGGGCAATGCTCTTGAGATGGGAGCTTGGTGTACCTGTCTGTGTCATGCTGCTGCCCACCATGTCCAGCCATGTGCACTTGGGGCTGGGCTCTTGTGGCTGCCTGTGAGGACGTGCCAGCCCTTCAGCAAGGTTGTGTTCCTGCTACAGGCTGCCAAGTGACAGTGAATCCTGCTTGACCATGCCCAGAAGACCTGACAGGCCTCTGTGGTAGACACCTTCTCCCTAGCTTCATCTGCCTGCTCCGTTTCTCTAGGTCTTGAGGACCACCCAAGGACCTGACTAGTGTCTCTTTTGTTTCTAGGTGTTTAATGGGTTGAAGGGTCCCCCTTCTCCATGCCATCCCATGTTCGGCAAGTCCAGAGGAAGCTGGTTGTCAATGGAGGCAGTGCTTGAGAATGGCTGGGGTTGGAATAACCACACTCAGGGGAAAGAAGAGCTCACACTGCCATGAAAAGCCCTAGAGATAACCTAAGTGTGTTTTGGAGGCGCCGTGGGGTGCATGAGCATTACCTGGGTGGTGTCCTGTAAATGCAGTCAAGTCAGGTCCTGCCAGGTGCATCTGGTGCTTCCAGGAGCAGTTGGAGGGAGGGCAGGGGTGTGGGGCACCATCTCCAGAGGTGATGCTGCCAGGCCCAGGGGCATATGAATGCACTGCGCAAAAAGTCAAGGAGAGGACTTGAGCCCAGGCCCACCATAAGTCAAGACACAGTTCAGGGAGGTGACTGCAACCAAAGACATGTGAATGGTCTGCTCCAGCTGGGACCCAGGTGGAGAAGTGTAGCTAGACAGACACCTCCACCAGTGTGGTACCTGGACTCCTCGCCTCCCCGTGCCCATAGCAATCTGGACCAGCTCAGAAACTGCTGCAGGGAAAGGAGAGCTTGTTCCCACCGTGAAAGGTACAGAGGTGACAGGACAAAATTTAGAAAGGGAGTAAGCGTGTAAATGGCATGAGGATGCCCTCGATTCCACGGCGTTGTGAAATCCCCCGCATGGCTGGTGGGGGAGGAAACCTCATGGACCAGCTTATGTAATGATTTAGCAACACATCCTAGTGTGACCCGACTCGTAAAAGCAGCCTCTGGTGAGAGGAGTGGGGAGAGGGACATGGTCACGCCATAGTCCCCTGGGACAGATGGGGAACATGGGGTGTGACCAGGAGCGGAGGAGGGCTGTGAGCGCCGCGTGGCCCGCGAACCATGCCATGGCAAACGCCAGGCGCTCCACTGGGTTACGCATGGCCTCGTGCCCGCACCCCGTCTGGCAGCATCATCGCTCCATCATCGTGTGCTCTGCAGGGAGGTGCAGATGCTCCTGGCATCAGCAGAGCCTTTTCCCTTCCCTCCAGAGCATCCTTCCAGTGCAGGGCTTTGGGACAGGGTTTTATTTCTCCCCACACCCTGCGATAGGGAGTCCCATCAGATTGTCATCCTAGCTTAAGCACAAACATACTGCTTGACATTGGCATGGCTGCCCTCTCACGGGGAGGATCAGAGCAGCCGGGGACCATTCGGATCATCAGTTTGTGGTGATGCCATCTCACTACTGGTCCTCCAGGCCTGGCCTCTTGCCTACCCAAACTCCAAGAGGGTTTGTGTGCAACTGCCAATGTAGGTGAGTCCTCTCCAGATTAAAACATTGGGCTGACCCCATGCACGCAGTGTCCTGCAGCATTAATCCCATCGGTATCTGACACCAGCACCACTGCCCACTGGGATCTGTGGTGGGTAACGATGTCCTTCATCAGTCACATTGAAGCCGTTCTCATCCCCTCCTTTGGAAAAGCAGCTGCTGGAGGACTTTGTCTCCCCATGCTCCTTGCTGTTTTGCATTTGGGAAGGCTCTGATGCTTGCACAGCACCTAATTCCTCCCTGGTATGAGATGCCCCGGGCCTTGCTGATGGAGACCTTCCTCCACCTACATGCAGGGTAGTGGAATCCCCCCTGCCATCCTTTGAGGAGCCTCAGTTGCCACGAGGAGCCCTGGCCAAGGAGGAAAAGAGAAGATGATTGAGAAGAGGACTCAGACTCCCAAGTTACTCCCAAGACCAAGAGAGTGGCACCAGGCTTCCATCAGGAAAGGCTCTGGGATGCCATGCACTGTGGTAGCACATCTCTGCTCCATGCTGGGGATGCTTACCGAGTGGGAGACACGTGGAGCAGGGCTGACCCATGGGGACTCGTCCTCCATCCCACCCCATCCCAAGGGCCCAGAGGTCCTGTGGTGTCAGGGTCAAGCACAAGGAGACAAAGTGGCATGGGAGGATGAAGAGGGTACATGGACATCCAGCGTGGGGCAGAGGCAGTCCTCTCAGGACATTATTTACTTATCTGGCATCCACTGTGAGGTGTGGGGAGGGACTTTGATGATAATAATAATCCCAGTCATAAAGGATGAACCAGATTACCTAGAAGCTCATTCTCTTTTCTAAATAAATTATGAAACACTGTTAAAAACTACTATGAAACAATCAATAGGTTTACGTGAGTCATGCTACTAACATTATTTCTGAAGGATATTGTTTATTTTAATAGTGAAATCTAACACTAGCGAGTAGGGATAATATTTTAGGCTAATCTGCATGTCATACAGGGGTTATCTGTTTCACTCGTGTCTGCTTTCCAGAAAGAGTCCATCCTGAGTTGGATTTTCAAGATGGACAAGTATTCACATGTTCGCCTTCAGACTAAACAGGGAAAAACAGATTTTCAAAGCTGATTTATGGCTGGGAACATGAACCATCTTCAGGTAACAGTGCTCGAGATGAGGCAAAGAGCTTCCCTAACATCCAAGAGGATGTTCAACCATCCAAGTCATACCTGCACACTCAGTGCTGATCCTTGCATGGCCTCCGAGTCCCTTTTGCCAGGGCTCCTTGCAAAATCCCCTCTCCATTGGAATTATGCTGAAGCGCCAGGCTAAATTTTTGCAGTCCTATCTATATGTGTAGGGGGGAAGCTGGTCTGCTCCAGGAAGCATGGCGTTGCCTGCCCAGCCCCTCTCCCTGTGGCACCATCCGCTGGGGAGCAAGCACGGCTACCCCTCCGCCGGGACAGCCTGACCCGGCTCCGACACCCAGCTCAAAGAGCTCAGAGCAGAGGAGGTGTGCACCTCCCCTCGGCCTTGGTTTAAGGATGCAATTTATTCCGCCTCCTGGCTAGTTGGCTGGGCTCCTGCTCTGCAGCCTGGCAGCCCCAGGCACCATGGAGGGACTTGGCGACACCGGCTGGCAAGTCCAAAGTGAAGTTGGGGGCAGAAACGGCGCTTGGCCCTCAGCTGGGTTCTGATGTCTTGACCATGACAAAATCAAGGAGGACAACAGGAGGCTCATCCTCCAGAGTGCATCCCTCACCTCCTGCCATGCTGCTGGAGGACAGCACACGCCCACCCCTGTTTTATAATGGAAACGACTAACCAAGTCATCTGTGCAGGAATGTCCTACACATGACATGCCCTGGTGCAGAGAAAGCAGGCTGTGGTTTTTGCACCAGTTCCTCCTACCATTTTCTAAGCTGCCAAAGCCCGAGTGACATACGTCATTGTCAAGGGCCATCTCCCTTTTTCAAGTCTTCTGTAGGATGCAATAAGCTACCACATGTGTGTATGTGTCACTGCCCTGAAAAGCATAGAAAGGTTTCGGTTGGAAGGGACTTTGAAAGGTCCCGAGTCCAACATCATGTTCAAAGTAGGGCTCACTGCAAAGGCAGCTTAGGGTGCTCCAGTCCTTGCCCAGTTTTGTTTTGAATATCCTCAATAAAATATCCCATTCAAGGGCTGCATGTCTCTCATGGGAAAAAGCTTTTTCCTTATGCACAGTTGAAATTGTCCCTGTTGCAGCTTCTGCACGGTGTCACTTGTCCTTTCTCAGTGCACCTTGGAGAAGGACCTGGCCCTTCCTCCCGTGGTGGAGGAATGCTGCTGGGTAACCTCTGCTTCTCCTGGCTGAAGGCACCACCTCCTTCAGCCTCCCCGTACGTGGTGTGCTCTGGCCCCACTGTCTTCCCTGACAAGGGAAAAACGGGTTTTTAAGCAAGTTGACCAGCAACTTCACGGACTTGTTTCAGTGCACAGACTAGGGATGATCACTGTGCAACCAAACTGGCCAAATATAGTCATTTTTAACTACAAAGTCATTCATAACGTCTGGGGGACTGCAAACATCCCTTTGAAAAGCTAGGAATGAGTAGTCTGGCAGCTAAACCGTGGCTAACACTGGGTCTACCAAGTTTGTTTGCCATTTCTGCAAAACTCAAGGCTAATGATTTACAGTGAGAAGGTGCCATGGTTGCAAAGTAGGTTCACTACTTCTGTGACAACAGAAAGCAATTTCTGTTTTCTTTAAAGACACAGTAACTGCTGAGGTTGAAATGCATATATAATTTCATTAAAATTAAATCATTAAGGACTGCTCTACTGCTTAGGAATGACTGAAAAAAAAAAAAATCTTACCTTGCTTCTGTAGATCAAAGTGCCTCGTCTTCCTCTTGTAATAAAAACAGTCTGACATTTTGTACAAATGTTTGATCTAGAAAACCAGAAAGGATGTTTCACTAGTTATTAAGTAGCAGCTGCCCCAAACAATTTTTAATCTCTGATTTAAGTTGATTTGACAAAATACAATAAAATTAAGAGCCTTCTGTGCAGAAATGTGTTTTAACACAAATTTTCTAGACAGCTCTACTCCATATTCTATTTGAGGCCTCATGTCCTGGAAATATTCTGCCCTCATGGGCAACTGAATGGGAGAGGAAAGGGTACCTTGCAGGAGCTTTTGAAGGAGGGGGACCTCCTTGGGAAGGGAAACTCCTTGTCCTTGGCACAGCACATGGCATTTAAACTGGCTGTGGGAAGGAAAAGAGGACAAATCTGCAGCTAGGACACTTTTTCGGCTTTGGGCAGTACAAAAAGTCCTGTCCCAATGGCTAGGACACAGAGGTATGTGTGGATTCCCAGCCACCCCATGGATGCCCTGAAGGTCTTCCCTGCTTAGCAACGTTGGTGGTGTCATCACAACTAATTCAAGAGGGATAGAGACTAATCCCCAGAGACAGGCTCCTGGCCACCCTGCTTTGGGACGTCCCTTTTCAGAGCAGGCTGCATGTACAGATCACGCTCTTCGGACCACATGGTGTCCTACAACGTAATTATTATTCTCGGGGGGGGGGGTTCTGTCTGGCTCAAATGTCAGAAATAATTGGAGGGCAGTGGTGGGGTAGGGTTTTTATAGCATGAAACCCAGGCTTTGTCCTGGAGAGAGCTGGGTAGAATAACTCAAAACAAAGCTGAAGAGTGAGCTGACAATGGAGGAACTTGGGTCAGGACTGGAGCTGCTCCCTGGATCCCCCTCCTTGGCAGCACACGTATACCTAGGCAGATAGGTCACTGTGTCTCCATGTCGGGACACAAACACATATGAGACACCAGCAGAAGATCCATGTGTGGTCCAGATTTCTCTAAGGCCCCCAGCAACCCAAAAAGCTCAATAACCCCAACACAGCTGTTGAAACAGCTTCTGCAGCATCACAGCATCTTTCCTCAGTGCCTGGTCCTTCCCACGCAGGAAACACAAGTGTCCTAAAGGTTCAGCATTGTCCCGGGGTTTCACAGCTGACGTTACTCCAGGGGACAGGAGGCTGCACCCAAACTCTCACCTATCCTGGCTGCTGGGGGCAGTTAATGGGGAGGGTAGCTGCTGGAGTCTTCCTACCAGCAGACTGAAAAAGGGGTCTTGAGGGGAAAAAAAGCAGCTGCTAGTGATCTGGGGCAAGTGCCTTGTACCCCACTAACGCATGGAGCCTACAGCACTGGAAGTCTTTAAGGAGAAAACAGATACCCTTTTTGAGCAAGGGTCATTTGCACTGTCCTGCACTGGAGCAGGGGAAGGACCAGGAGACTTTTTGAGCTTCCTTCCCACCCTGCAACATTAAAATCCTGCCCTTCCTCAAGCACCATGAGACTCCCTCCACCGCAGAGGGCCAGCAGCCAGGACAGCGGCATCTCACAGCAGAGACAAGCAGTGGCAGGGATGCTCTGGGCATCTGCCATATGACCAGCTTGGAAGAGGCAAGCTGTGCTCCCAGGGTGTGTGGTCCACGCCGGCACACACTCCTCGCATGCTGCCCAGGGCTCTGCACTGGACCTGCAGCAGCACACAGCTTGCTCAGCAGAAGAGGGCTGCTGCAGCAGCTGGTCATTGCTGTCTGCCTGATTGAGCGAAGGCTGCCACATGTCCGACCCATGGCCAGGCTTTCCTGGTGGCTGGAGGTAACTGTGCAGTTAGCACGCATCCCTGCAGGGTGTGCCGGCACCGAATTCCGTCTGCCCAGAGATTTCAGGGTCATCGGCATGCAGCTTACTCACATATTTGATTGTATTAAAGGCAATGAGCTCCTTTCTGGGCCAGTTTTCTAGAAGGGTGGAAAGGAGAGGTGGTGCAGCCTTGTTTAGGTATGTGCACAGGCACTCTCCTGCAGCCTTGCTGCACTTTGGACCGAGGCTCCTGAAGCTGTGATTTGCCTTGCTGGACAAGTTTTCAAAAGCCAACTATCAGCTCCTTGCTCCCAAACACGTGTCCCTGTAATAGAGGCAGTTTATCCTCTGCTAGAATTGAGCAACTCAACCCTCCTCTTGCATTACTGAGCCTTTCAAGCATCATTTGATAAGCAGTATGAGCGCAGCTCCTCAGGCATTGCTACATCTTTTGGCGTGCTTTGCCCTGCCAAAACTGTGTTTCAAGCTAGCTATAAATTATGCTTCACGGTCGGCTTTCATCTGCTCGCCATGCAACGGGTGAGAACAAAGGCCACTACGTGCCACACCAAGGCAGAAGAGCCAAGAGCCGGGTGTAGGCAGAGGCAAGGCAGGCGGCAGTCTGCTGGAGGAAGCAAAACAACCTCAGCCCGCTGCCAGCCTTACATCAGAGATGTGGAAAGCCGGGGTGGCTGCTGCTGCCAGCAAAGGAGCTGGGGTATGGTGGGTGAGGGAGAGGAGGGAAAGAGGGCAGAGAAATCTGGTTTTGCCTGCACAGTGCTAAGCAGTTACAGCAGCAAAAGCAGCAGCAGGCAAGGGGGGAAGCAGCCATCGTCCCATCAAAGGGACCGCACAGAGGGCAGGCAGCTGTACATGGACAAGGTGGGGGAGAAAGGCAGAGCTGTAGACAAAAAGAGCTGCACAAGCCAGCACCTCTGGAAACTCCAGCTACTCCGAGGCCACCCTAGAGGGAATGGCATTGCCCAGACCAGAGGTTCGGACCAGATCAGAGAGTGGCTTCACTTGCACAGGAGCGAGCAAATAAGAGGAAATGTCATTTGCAGGATAACAGAACTTCATAGGTCAGTGCCTCTGGGTCTGTCATGCAAATCTGCATCTGCTGGAGAAGGTCGTGCCTGCCGAGGGTGAGGAGGAGCTGGTGTCACCGGGGAGGCTAAGAGAAACAAGCGTCAGCCAGTACAAGCACATTATGGTTTGCTACTCTGGTGATGTTACTCAAGTTTCATTTCAGCATGATCCTTTTTTGGTTGAGCTTTCAGATAGCTCTGACTCCTTGGAGAACCACAGCCCGTGGGGCAGACAACCAGTCCTTCTGGCGGTGCCAGGGCTGGGCAGACAGAAAGGAGTGAAGCTGAAGGCCTCGAAAGTCCCTTTTTAGAACAAGAATAGCAGATGAGCTGCAAGGATGTTCCAATGATTTCCTTATCTTTGCGCAAACACCCCAGCTCCTTGTGGCTTAACGGGATCTTTTCCATGAATCAAGGTGCCTCCTGAGGCTGCTGTCAGAATAACCGAGTGCACACAGCATCACTTTTTACTGAACTGGTGATGCCTGCTGCATCCTGGCTTAAAATAAAACTCTTTGAACAACAGTGAGCTCCATCAGATACCGCAGCGCTTAGTTTAATCACACGCCTATGGCCCATAGACCACGTTCAGTGGTAACACAGATGGAGATCCAGTCCACACTGTATTCACCTCACCTGACTTTAGCAGTGAATGGCTAACATCATCCTTGCTGCAGTGTTTTTGTTTTGTCTTTCATGCTACCAGGCCCAGAAGTAAGATTAGGCAGGAAATTATGGACTGTTCAACACCTCCATCCAGCTTTGCACTGCCAGCATTACTAACACGTCCATTTGTGTTGAGACAGAGCTTGAGAAGCTTGTACATCTTGACATGCTACCCTGTAGGAAATGTGCTTTGGATGACCATCACTGTAAGCATGGCAGGGAAGTGCCCTGTGAGCTGCAGCTTTGCACCAACTGCCTAAATCACACGAGAGGTTCAGCTGAGATGGGCAGCTGCCGGACTCCCATCAGATGCTGAATCACTGCTGAGACATGCTGCAGAGGGTTTAGAAATACTCCAGAGTTGTCCAGTTTTACTTCTTTGCATTGCCAATTGCAGCAGAGTTTCAGCCAGGCATCCCAGAGCATTTGAGGGTGACTAACCCAGACAATATTAGCTTTCAGTGCCTGCACCCCTCTAAAGTCACGAACAGACAGCCTGTGCTAATGCAGAAAAGAGATTACAGCTTAAATGGTACTGACAGGGCACACAAGGGACCTCCAGAGCCAGAGAGACATGGTCAAGGCACCCACACACCCATGGCATCCCAAACCTGCAAGGACAAAAGGTAAGGACTTGGAACCTGGCAGAAGTAAGAGCTTTCCCGCCACACCCTTGGGAGCATTACCCCTGCACATAGATTATCCCAGTACTCCAGGGAGGGAAGTTGCAACCAGTGCAGAACCAGGACCAACAGAGTCAGAAAGTGGGTCCATCTTGTCTTCCATCTAGCCCTGTGTCTGTGCTTCCCCAGACACACATGATGGATGAAGACATCTGGTGCCTTTTATTTCCCTTGAACAAATCAAGCAAAGCTGACCCTGCAGAGTAGGTCCTACATACCCCTGCCTCCAGCAAGCCATGGAACAACCCAATATCCCATTGGATTCCCATTCACCCGCCCCAGGAGGGCCACTACCCAAACCAGCATCCTCCAGCACAAAGCATCTTTCCCTGGCCAGACTGTCCTGATATAGGTGTCACAGAATGCTCTGGAGTTGGGACTACCTCCTTAAAAAAATGGGCAGTGCTATGATCAGCATCAAATTCATCCCTCTCACGTGGGCTAGCTGCTCTCCCAAGACTTCCTGCGCAAATGCACAGACTAGGATAGGCAGGCTGGGGATGGCTAACATCAGTCCTTTCACACTCCACTCTGCTTCCCAATTCGTAGCACACTCGCTGCCTGGCTGACCAGCTTCCACGAGGAACAGGAGACAGTACAAAAGAAAAAAAAGTCTTACCTGAGATATTGTGAAAAGGAAGGGAGCCATGGGAGACTGAAAGCAGACCAGAACAGTTCAACTTTTAGTTCTTCTACCTCGAGCAGGACACCGAGCTGGACCTAGGTGAAACCACAGCTTCCATCCTGCCCCACCGCATAACCTGCCCTGGGCTGGTGACCACAGGGCCTGGTTCATGCAAACCAGAGCAGCTTGCATGCATTCATGTTCTGCTCCCAGATCTCTCCATCTCCATCCACACAACCAGAGCTGAACATGGCCCAGAGGGAATGCAGCAGGACACATGACAGGGTATCATGGCTGTGCCCTCCCATACAGACTGAATTCCTGCCTCAGTGCAGCCTGCAGACCCCTCTGTGTGGGGTGTATGTGCCTTTTCTCACCTCCCTCTGGGAGCTCCAGCAGCAGCCACCTCCTGGTCTGCATCTCCAGACCAGCTGCACTGACTCTACTCAGGAGTGAAGGGAGAGACAGGCTTTGGAAGCAGAGATGATGATGTTTGGAGCTAAGCTACACAAGCCTACAGAAGATCATCATCCTCAAAGATCTGTGGGAGAGACTGCCAGGGCACCCTTGAGTGTACAGCTACTCCTGCTCTAATCTCATCATCCAGGAAGAAATTGTTCAGCCCTCTAGCTAGAGGTAAGACACACCAATGGCAGCTCTTAAATGAAGTCTCATGGAGGATGTTGGGGCTCTAAAGTGTCTGAAGCCTCTGAAGGAGCTGGAATTGCAGAGCCTCCTAGGCTGGAAAACCCTCTCCGCATCGTCCCTGGGGAGACCTGGAGGGCTCTGCAGTCCTATAGCACCACTCTCTGGAGATGAAGGGATGGGACCGGCTGTGCAGCCAGGGAGGAGCACGGACAGAGGCTGCCTCTCCTTGCTGAGCACTGCCATCGCCAGAGGCAACCAGGTCCCCTCCTGCAGCAGCCAGATGCAGGAGATAGGTGCAAAAGCTGGCAGTCATTGCTCCAGGCACTTCCCAGGGTCAATTCACCACCATCTTGCCCTGCCAGGAGGATGGGCTGTGAACCCCTGTAGCTAGAAAAGAGTTATCCTTCCCAAAGAGGAAAGGACCCTGAATTCAACCTCTTGGGGTGCTCACGGACTCACACCAACACAGCCAGACCCCGCTGTGTGGAAGGATGATGCTCTGCCAGATGCATCAATGCTCTTTGTGTTGAAAGGCTTCCCAAGGACAGCAGCATAAGTCCCCACTCCACCTCCTGCCTACCAGCTGAACAAGACCAACATTCAAACAGCCTTTAAACTCTTGGGTGCACACAGAGGCAGGACTCCAGCAGCATCTTCTTCTAGAGAGCTTTAACCAGAAAGCTGAGGCCTGTAGCCCTGACCAGCACTATCCTGGAAAGAGGGGAGCTAGGACATACAACCGTACAGGGCAAACATATGGACACGGACATCCACAGCGCACAGCAGACTGGGAACATGCAGAAGAAGACACAGGGTCCTTCTGCCCCTTAGAGCCTTGGTCACTGACTGCAATGGATGGAAAAAAGCCTTTGCTAAGTAGGGCCTAAGAAGGGAAAATCAATGAGGAAGGAAAGAAGGTCCAGAGAGTCCCTAGGGCTGACATCAGTGCTCAGAAAATAGCATGGAAAAGCACTGCTGATTTATAAGCAGACCTGATCTTGTTCTCCAAGTAACCAAAGATCACAGAAGTTGGAGTCCTAACAAGAGAAACTTTTTTTGCTGCAAATCAGGTGAATGCACCAAGCACACCTACTGCCAAGGAAGGTTCCGGTGTGAGGACCTGCTTTCTGCCCTAACAGGATCCATCATCGCATACTCAGGGGCTAAGGAGGGGATTTTGCTCTTATGCTGTTGAAACCTGCCCTCCAGTTTGTTTATCCCAAGCTGGCAGAGCTGCTCACTCTCAGCTGTGATATATATATCAAAATTAGCCAGGCCCAGCCCTTCCTGTGAAGAGAGGGGAAAAAAATCCAAGCACTGGCAGAGGCATAGCTTAGCATATTCACCAACACGCCCTGCGTCCTCCACCTGGGGCGGGAGTTAGCAGAAGAGCTCATCTGTCCCTCCCAGCTCAGGAGCATTGCTCTCCTTGGTGCTCATAACCTGATTTTAGAGACAAACTCCACGAATCTGGTATTGCTGCTCCCTCGTCGGATGGGAATCTGGGGGGAGCGGCTCCGAGGGACTGCAAGGCAAGTGGCAGCAGAAGCTGAGCGGTGCAGAGGCAGGCTGCAGCAGTGCCACACAGCAGCAGCCTACTGCGCCCTTGGTGACAAGAAGCCATAGGCTCGGGTACCCGGACGATATCCTTTGATTGTTACAAGCAGTTGCTGGAAGGAAGAGCCATCAGACTTACCCCAGCTCCCCAGTTACCATCTTTCAAAGAAGTCAAATAGCAACTGCAGAGAGTGATAGCAAACCATGAAAAAGGGGTGCAGAGCAGGTTATAGGCAATAATTTCTCTAAATGCTGCCAAGCTGGAGTATGAGTTCAGCCACCCCCAGGGTGCCGGGAGTGGTTGGCCTGCCCACAGCGAGCATGGCATGAGATCCGCTTGCCAAGCCAGCAGCAAATGAGCAGCACCAGGGATGCAAGAGGGGTTTATCAGCGCTGCCTGAGCAGCTCGATTCCTCCTTCTTGGCTGTGCCAGCAACTGGGTGATTGCTGCCAGTGCCAGCATCCAGAGAGCTGGTTTGGGACCACCTAGATGAGAAGATTTCCGCTGCAAGAAATGAGGGAAATTGAGCTCAGGACATCTTTGAAGATCCCAAGGCTTTTGTAGCCTGCTTTCCTGTTTGTGACTCTGGGCAGGCTGCTCACTTTCAGACCAGGAAAGTTTGACTGGCAGCTCTCTCCTGCCCCTGCTGCAGCTCCCTCCAGGCCATACTCTCTCCCTTTGGCCTCCACATCCAGCAACATCCGCTCTTCTATTTTGGAGGGCGATTCGTGGGCGGGGGATCACCACTTTGCTGTAATCAAAGTGGACAGGATAAACAAGCAGCACTGCTGACTCCGAAACACTCACCCACCTGCCCCTCATGCTGACTGGCCATTTCTAGTGCACTGGTCTTACCTGTGCACACCATCTCTTCCTTGTTGAATTACTGACACTGCTAGTCAGGCTCTCGGTCTTGCTGCCCTGCATGACATGTCTGGCTCAGCCCTGCTCCCCAGGTGTTAAGTAGCACCACTTTAAGCATATGGGGCTGGAATATCAAATATTCAAGAGAACAGCAGCAGAGGACTAGCTTGAATTAATGCTGACATCAGTGCACAGGGATAAGTCTGCAAGTCTCAGCAAGGCTTGCAAGAATCCCCCATTCCTGGTGTGCCAGATCCTTCCAGAGATCACTCAGGCTTCAAACTCAAATGTTCCGGCCCTTCCAACTGCCTTGGCCCTTATGCTTATCAGTCAAGGAGAAAATAGCAAATGTAACCCTACTGTTGCACATTTGCTACACAGAAATTACCACACACTCCTATAGTATCTCAGCAGTGTAAGTCAGTCAATCTGAAGCTAGTGAAAACTTGGTGTTTGTCACTCAGCCTTGCAAGAAAGCATCTCTCTCCTCTTAGCACAAACAGCAGCACATGCATCTCCAGGTATGAAGCTAATTCAAGGCTGCTGGGATCCATAAACATGCAGATTACAGGGAAGACTGTCAGGTGATTGCCAATAGGGAAGCAAAAGCTGAGATGGTCCTCCTCCAAGGGAAGGGAGGAGCATGACCTGCTCCTTGCAGGAATTAATTTTCCCCCTTTGCATGGAGCAACAGGCCACCTCAAAAGAAACTTCTAAATCCCAGTGGAGCCTCCTCCAGGTGGAGCACTGCAGTTCCCAGTTGAGCATGAAGGAGTCCTTCAGCAGTAGCAACAGGCATTTGCTTTCTTGACCATGATCCCATACTTCTGGCTCTGCACATACACCCATTTCACCCACCGAACCATGGCAGATGGCTCAGTGGGCACTTACTGTCTACGCCCAGTCTCCATGCTCTTTCAAAGGATGGACAAGTAGCACATCAAGGGACATGACTGACCTGGCTACCAAAACTGCTCAAGAAGTCAGCATATCAGGGACAAGTGGCCTCAGCATGGCAAAGAGCACAGGCCAGGCACCAGCACTGCCCTACCCATTTTTTTTAGGACAGCACATGCTGCAGGCTGGAACCCGGCTGGTCCATGCTGGCAGTCCAACTCTCCTAGGAAAGGGTTTCTGTAACAAGATTTGAGGTGTTTTGGCAGCCGATAGGCTGGGAGCACTAACCAGAGGTGCCCACATGTGTGGGGAAAGGGAATAATAGACAGCTGTGCCCCTGATGGAAGACGACACTTAGAGGGGAGTAGCCCTGTATTTCTCTTGCACATAACAGGTGGAATGTACACAGGCTGCATCTGGTGGATCAAGGAGGGCCTGAGACAGGGGTCACAATACAGTGACGGTTATCGTGGTATAAAGCAAGCGATCCTTGCTTAAGATTAGCATGCAACATAAATGTTCCCAGTAGCAGCTTGTACCAATAGCTTCAAGGAAGGAGGTGTGAGATCACTTGCCATGGGTACATCCTGACCAATAAGTGGCTGGCTTATGCTGCCATGCACATTATTATATTTTTTGAACCTAATTTGCATGATTAGAGACTGCACTGCTCAGTCACTCCATCAGCATGCTTAGTGAGAAATAAACTTATAAAAGCCTTGTATCTGTTGTTCTTCTGTTCTTCCACAACTAAACAGGAACCTACATATGCAATACAGGGTGAGGAGTGAACTTACATAGCCATTACATGTGAAAACTGCAACAGACATGGATTGGCATTCAGGAACTGGCTGGGCTTTCTTCTCCAAAATAAACACTTACTCACAGTAGATTTTACTGAATTATGGTTTAATTTCATAATCTACTGTTGCTATGTCTGTACGACATTGTACAAAATATAACCAAAAAGAACATTTCAGCCCCACATAAATGTTTGACTGGCTGTCTGAGGATCCAGTGGCTTTGAGTCTTTGATCTAGACTCTCCTGTCTTCTAGATGCCGTCATCAAAGTACCTTTGGTGGTAAGGCTACAGTGCTAAACATTCATACAGTCATCGTAACATTTTTGCTTTCCAGTCTCGTTCTCCGCTCAGTAATGGAATCCCCCAGCCATGGCAGAGGATCTCTAGTGGTACCTCGTATTTCTGGTCAAACATGAAAGATTTTTAACCTCTTTTTGCATTAGGCAAAAACATTCTAGCAATGTCATGAGGTAGGGGCAGTTATGTTCCAATGGTGATACTAACGTGACAGTTTAGGACTGATACATCCTTTTTTACAGCACTTGCTATAGTAGGTTTTTAAGTACAGCATTGATCTGCTCAGACTAATACAACTGGCTCTAGATTTCCATTCATTCCCATCAATGCATTTTCACTGTGAGTAGCACTACCCCATGTTAGCTTACTCTGAGAATTTATCTCTTGCCCAGATAAAACTATCAGGCACATACTCTTCAACTTAGAGGTTAAGGGAAATAATATACTTAGCTGCTACTGGCAGTGGAATACATGCAGAACTGCTTCTACCAAGATTATGAAACCCGCTGAGAATTACATGGAATCTAAAATGATTGCTACGGATTAGAAAACCACACGCTAAAAGGCTAGCTTCATAGATCTCTGGTGTCAAGAAATAGTCTTGTTGCAGCCTGACAGCAGGTGAGTGGTGTGGCAGAATGATCTCTTACACCTGTGTTCTCCATGGAAAGTTTCATTTTAGCCAATTTTTTTCCTCTTATTTTCTGTGTTCCTGAAGCTTCTCATCCGTGTTTTAAAGGTCTAGTGGAAAGCCAGGATCATTACAAAAAGATATGATTCTCTTAAAGCTTTTTTTCCCATTTTGACTACAGTGCAGCATCGTGTTCAAAATGCAACTACTGGATCTGAAAAATAAAACACTCAGACTATAATGCACATCTGAAAATAAATGCATAGCCTTCATATAGAGCCAGTTCTCGATAAAAACCTTCACATTCACATAGTAGTTCAGAGATGTTCTCAGGAAGGCCATGCTACAGGGTGGAGTCTGAAAATAAGAGAAAGAGAGAAACAGGTCAATATTGTAATGGGGGAGGTAGTCTGTAAGGTACACTGGAAGGGGACCTGAAATCTTACAGGGCCAAAAAGACCAATGTCTGCAAAAGGATTACAGGGATTTAACTGACCCATTTCTCTGCTCATATAATCCCACCAAGGAATTCTGAATTGTATTAAAAGGAAAATATTTAACTGAAAGTAAAGGATATTTCTTAATGAACTGAGTAAAATTGCCAATGATATTTATCCATTAGTATATACACCATGCGTCTATCCTCAGTCAACTGCACTGATTCTCTATTCACATAGGGATCCATAATGACCCTATTTAACTTATACCACATCCCTCTCTTTCCTCCCTTCTCATTGCCTCTGGCCACCTAACACCAGCTTTTTCTTCACTGCTTCACCTAACCTTCCACATCTTGCAGGATCTTCTATTCTGCAGCTCCTGCACTGTAGAAAAATCTAACCTAGATATTATCAAATGAAGATAGGATATTTCTTTCTAAAATATTTGCTCAAGGCCAACCAAAACCTCTGGCTCGTGTAAAAATCAAATGTTTTTCTCATGTCTGCCCCTTCATTTCTATTTCTGTTTCATACTTGATCACTAGTGAGATAATTAGAAATTCAATAAAGCAGTCCAAATATATACCGCCTTATAGGAGACTGCCCTTGTCAGTAAATAAAGCTGTATGGGTACCATTTTTAAGGCATCTTGACAGCAATGACATATCTTGACATCACATGATGAAGGAAGAGAGGCATTAAAGACTGATACCTTTAATAGTGAGGAAGGCTTTGCTGAACGCACGGCCCGATTCATTGGTGGCTTCTACCATATATTCTCCTTCATCATGTTTTGTGACACCCAGGACAACCAGGGAGCAGACACCAAAGTCGTTTGTGCAAAAATAGGTAGGATCATTGGAGAGGTCTCTACTGTCCTTATACCATGTGATCTTTGGAGGTGGATGGCCTCCAACCGCACAGCTCATATGGCACTCACTCCCAGTAGTCACCACATGAGGCTTCAATGGGACAAGGAATCTCGGAGGCTGGTTTTGGTTCACTCCCCTGTATTTCTGTGGTTTGACTTGAAATTCAGCTGTAAAAAAACCAGCAACATACAAACACACACTCAGATACTGCTTCACAGCAATAAAAGTCAGGGTTTAAAGGGCTGGTTTTCAATCATGACACTTGGTTGTGCAAAATGGCTGTCATTCTGCACTGCAAACTGCCAGAGGCCTCACACACCTATGGATTGTAATCTGTGTTTCTTCTCAAATTAGCCAGAATTTAACTATGAAGTCAGAAACTTTGGTTTCTGCAAAACTTAAGCCGTAGATTTTGCTGGGAATTAATTTTGGGGTGAATTACATGATATAATGGCTGGATATAAAGGACGTATCTGGACAATGTCCATGCAGAAGGGACAAGTCTTCCCTGCCAAACTGGAATTTCTTAGGATATCTCTTAGGATATGCATTCTTGTTCTGGGCAACTAAATGTTCACAGGAGGAGAGACTCATTTCAGGATGGTGTGTTAGAAACAATAAAAGAAACAAAGCATGATAACACACAGATAAATATTTGTAAAAGCTGTTTTACCCTTTGGTTTTCGAATGCTCCAAGGCTGCACAGTTTCAGATGGATCACTGGCTCCCAGGCTATTTTTTGCCACAACCCTAAAGTAGTAGTCCCGGCCTGGGATCAGTTTGGTGAATGTGAACTTGTTGGTGTAGATCAGGTCACCCACCACGTGCCACAAGCCCTTCTGTGATTCACGTTTCAGGACCGTGTAGTAGAGATTACTTTCCCATTTCTCAGATGGTGATGGCTCCCAGGTTACTGTCACTGTATTTGGCACATTCTCTTCCAGTTGAATAGGTCCAGGTGATTGTGGGATATCTGTCAGATGAAGGCAAGTAATATCAAAGATGCAGGGAAAGTGGCACAGTACAGAACCCTAAAAACTTTTAGTCCATTCTATGTCTGGGGGCTGAGTAAACATCCTGGTCATTAGAAGGGACAAAATTTGATTCCTTCTCCAGTCACACAAACTCATTTGCTATTAACTGAACTTCTACTGCATTACATCTGCATTGCTGGGCCTCCTTCCCTTCTTATAGGGAGGAGATGAGGGCTGGTACAGCTAAACTTTTTCATCTCCTAGGGAGACAGTATGTAGAGTTGTTGTAGCACTAAATTGGCCTATAGCCTGCTACTCACTAACCTTAGACTGTAAGAAAGAGCATGAACTGCTCTCCTGTGGTTTGCACTATCCATCTGTGTGACCTTGCCTTTTTAAGCAGAGTCAGTCTGGAAGCCAGGTGTAATTTTAATCAGTAGATTGCTCTGTCCTGCAGACACAGCAAAGTGATACCACAAAGTGGCCAGACTGAATCTCACGGAAAATTGTACTCTACTTCTTCCTGTGCCTGCATTGCTTAACTACATCAGAGCTCACCATGCCAAACTCAGTTGCCTACTGCCTATTCACAGTAAATCTGTTTGTTTATATGGTAGTGAGTGAGTTACCTGTAATTTGAACTTGGAAGCTGAATGTTTCTCTTTTCCCTAACCCGTTCTGGAGCTCAACAGTGTAGGTGCCGCTGTCAGCGAACGCAGCTGCTGCAATCAGCAGCTGGGTGGTACCATCTTTGGTGTTTATTTTAGCCCGGTTTGAAAGAGGAAGCCCATCCTTTAACCAGGTCACCACTGGATCTGGAGATGCCTGTAAAGAACAACATGAGTTATAGCCCATTTGTTTTGCCTCCAGATTGCTTCTCTACATCTTTAGTTTCATTATCTTGTCCCAAATGTATATATACATGACACAGTAAAGTAATACCTATAAATGGATCCAAGGTGGATCTAAGAGCCCTGGATAAAGGGCTGCTCTAAAGTTTCTTTGTAACTTTTCTCTTCCTCTGTGTCTTTTAAGAATATTATTGTAGTAAGGTGTTCAGGTTAACTATGTCAAACAAGGTGTGCTAGATCAAGAATAACAGATGACATCAGTAGTTAATATTTTCTACTTTTAAAAAGATCTGCTGGTTTTGGACAGAAAAAAACATCCTTAAAGTCTTTATTTCCATTGTGCCATCTTTGGTTTCTATTGTCCAAGCGCTTAGGAGAAAGGCCAGCAAATACACACACTTCGCCCTTATCAACCTCTTCTTGATATCCCAGACTTTACCTATGTTGTTCCAAGGTTACATCAAAGCACACAGGATTTCTGTCAGTGCATGCCTATTTCTCAAGTCATATAGCTTAAGTTCTGCTGCTTAGTGAGACAAGCACAGCCAAGATGTCGCTAGAAATGCTACCCCAAGGCTTTCCAAAGGAATCAGAGGGAAATCGACTGATTTTTAAAATCTAAGTATAACAGATTAGTACCAGATGATGATAATATTGATATGGTTGGATGGACAGCATTGTGCCTTGTCAGAGGTTAATGAATGACCATAATATTGTAAAACACTAAAGCCAAGAGTGACAGCTGAATTCTTGTTCATGTTTTTCTCATGTAGAAAGTATACACAGCACAGGGAAGTTAAAGGATTTGCCCAGTGTCTTGTAAACAAAATTCTATGCCAAGAAAACAGTAGCTCAGTTTTCATGTCTGCTATTGACTACAACATAAAAACAGATGAGGAATTCTTACAAACATATTTGAATACTTACTTCAAAGGGAATATTCACTCGGATGGTATTTCCTGCTTTTATAACCAGGAAGCTTTTCACTGTGTCATCTATTAGTAACCTGGGAGAAACTGGAAAGACAGTGATTACAATAAAAAGTTGCACATTATTACAGAGTCACTGGCTGACAAAGTCATATGCGTGTGTTCGATATGCCTAATGCCTTTCCAACAGCTAGTCCACAGGCTGTTGATAAACTCATAGTGGTACTGTGGAAAAAAAGCTCCTTGATTCAGTATCAGAGTTCACACCTTTAAAATTTTATTACTATTTATTCATCATTATGACTAAACAAGGGGAAATGATGTAAAAATATATTCACAACAATGTTTGTATACATGTGATGTCTCAATCACAAAGAAATTGGCTCTTTGACACATATTACCCCATAACATGGACTGTCTTTTGTGTAAAATGACATCTGGGGAAAAGGAAATTGCAATGGACACTTATGAAATATATGTGCAATACAGAGTACAGAACAACCCCAGGAAGCCAGCCTGAGTTTATTAAAAATAATCTTTTTTAGTACTTAAAATATTTTTCTTTCTTTTCTCTTTTCATCGATATAATATACTATTGTATTTGGCATTTTTCTAAAAATGCCAAATACAATAGTGCTAAATTGTATTTAGCATCTCCAGTTTAAAACTGAAAAAACTGCTTCCCACATGGACTGATACTTATCTATTTGCTGACTCATTATAAAAGGAGTCTCCAGGCATAGGCCAAAAGTAGATATTTTCACTTAGGACCAAAGTTAAGGAAGATGAATCCCTCACAGAATTATCTCTTAATTCTGTATTTCTGCAATGTTCCCAAAAAGCAGGAAAAAAACCCAGAGCCACATATTGTAAATAAAGATGAAAAAGTGAAAATGGTGAAAACTTTCAAACTAGAAAATTTACAAGGAAAATAAAGTTCACAAAACCCAACATAACAATTGCGATTTAAGAGACTGAAATAAAATGTCTAATTCCACAAGACTGTATAAAAAAGGACTGAAAACTCTATTTTTCCCTTAAAAGAGCATGGGTAAGCATAAGGTATGTGCAGTTTCTGTCTGGTGATCATGACTGTGCTATAGCTCTGCACAAGGGGGGAAAATGTAAATCTGAGGAGAAAATACAGTTTTGGGGTTCTTCTGTCATAATGAGTCTTTAACATGAGCTGAACACTATGCATTGCACATTTATTATCAGTTAAATCCTCAGAATTTCCTGATGAGTTGACCAAATAAGACCGTACTCTAGAGGAAGTAGTATTTGTCCTTCTGCTACAGTCTGGGACTTGAAAGAACATCGTCACAGTGACCTACAGACCTTGCCTGCATTCTGTTACCTGTAGAATGACCTCATTCATTCTGAAAGCAGCCCACTTTGACTTACCTACAGGGGGAGCAGCTTCGATGCAAGCTTCAAGCTCTGCGGCTTCTCCTGGGCCACTGTCATTGAGGGCTCTCACACGAAGGAAGTATATCTCTTTGGCTTGGAGGCCTTTCACTGTGTAAGCGGTCATCTCTATGGGAAGATTATTGCATTTGGTCCAGTTGAGGCTGTTGGAAGACCGCATCTCCACCTCATAGCCTTTCACATCACTCCCATCTTTTGCTTCAGGTCTCTTCCATGTCAAGGTGACACTAGTGCTGTCACTGCTGCTCACTTTAAGGTCCTGCACTCGACCTGGAGATTCTGAAAAAAGAAATTTTATTTAAATTATTTTTCTAGGATTTCTGTCCCCTGTTTTCAGTCATTTCCTGAGATTCCCCAACATTCTTGAAGTGCACTGGATATCCAGCCTGCTGTCTTGCCTCCACCTTGTCCTAGTTCTTCAAAGCTGGATCCAGGTGCCTGCTCCCACCAGCCATGCAGTACAATCATCTGCAACACCCCCGAATGGCCTGCAACCCATCCTGAATACTTCTCCACACTGCACATAACTCCCACACGGGGACTCTGCCACATCTTGACTTAGACATCACACAGGAAATCTTTCCATTCCTTCCTCATGCTGATAGTGGATTCTCAGCCATGAAACATTCCCCAATTATTTGATCTTTGTCTTCACATACTTTTACAAAACATTTAAAAACATCACCTCTCCACTAACATCGCCAGTCTACTTTCAGCTTTACGTATCCCCAAGCCAGAAGGATAGGGGGCAGCGCACTTACTCATGGAATCCCGCGCAAAGACAGGCTGTGATGGTTCACTGGCATCTCCTATGCCGGCAGCATTGACAGCTGCCACACGAAATTCATACTGCAGACCTTTCTTGAGATTGGTCATTTTCAGCTTCTTGTCTGCAGAAAGAAAAGGAGCGTGTTGGCTCAGGTGAACTCTTCCCCAAGCAGGAAATGCTGAGACAACTATGCTGTTCTTTACTCCATGTAGAATTGTGGACTGAATAATTCTCAAGATCCATGTATAAATGCTGTCACTGATTCCCCTGCCCTTCCCTATCCAAGTGCATGTGTACTTCTGGGACGTGTTCATTGCATTCCCTTTCAAATCAAACAGCACTTGAGAGCTATTAAGTTAGAGAAAGGATAAATACTGCTTTTCCTCATGGGATAATCCTAAAGTCTTCTATACCAGGTAAGAAGTCCTAGTTTGCACCCGACAGATAATGCTAGCTATAGTCAAAACACATTTTGGAGCTCATACACATCACTTGGGTTTCTTTATATTCCTTGCATTTATAAATTCCTGTCTGCCAAGTTCCTACTGTGAGGACTAAGGACAGTAGTTCTGCATGTGAAGTGCAGACTTTAGTTCCAGAAATTGAAGATAGCAGTTTATCTATAGAGGAGCTACGTCCCAGGATGCAGCAGTGACCTTCTCTGCACTCTTCTCCAGCCATATGGTTGCACACAGTCTAGAAAAGATCATAATCCTCCTCCCAGGCATTCAGCTGTATATAAACCCAAGACCTGGCTTTGCTATGGCACAGCTGTGAAACCTTAGTTGTAAGAAAAATGTAGTTGTGAGAAAACATATACACTAGAGCTGTGAAAGATAAGAAGATAAAACTTCAGACCAGGGTAATACGGTTGTGATGGGGACAGTGAGCAGCTCACGAATTCAAGAGGAAAAACACTGATAGGAAAAGGTATAAGATCCTAAGCAGCCCCTGAACCCAGCTGACCTTTTTGCCATTTTCAAGTCTTCCAGTCTGCTCCAGGATTTAAGCTACTTACCTGCTATAGGCACATTGTTGACTGCCAGCCAGGTCATGGTACCCTTCTTGCGTTTTTGAACGATATATCCCACAATTCGGGAACTGCCAGTTTTACGAGGTGCTTTCCAGCATATTGTGATGGTGTCTCTGCTGGCACTGACAATCTCAGGAGGATCTGGGGCACCAGGTGAAGCTAGAAAGAGATTAGTGTTTCATTATTAGCAGGTATATTTTAACTGCAAGATAAGAAAGCGTTCTGTGTCATTTCTTCTTCCAGTTTCCCTGAGGTATTCATATGGATGTGTTTTGAAAACCTGACTGAGACCGGAAGCTGTGTATCCTGTTCTCCACACAAAGAGGATCCAGCATGCACCTCTGTTCCTGAATTTTGTTTTCATGAATGACCTGCTGTCATCACAACTGACAATTCCACTGTCAGCCTACGGAGTGAGGCATGTCATTCTTACATGGTAGGAAAAGTCAGCATTATTCTTACTTTTAATGACAGAAACTGGAAACGGAATGGATTTCCTTAGCCCTCTGCTAAAGTGTTCAAAATACAGGGCTTCTCATAATCATGAGAAGGAGAATGTAGAAAGAAGAAAATTAGAAACAGAATAGAGCATTGCTTTCTTGTTAATACTACATTCATGGTCATGGCAAAACTGTTCTAGTATTTAAACTCATTGAAGGACAAAGAATAGAATTAGCTGTTTGGAAATCAGGGGAATGAGGTGGTCATGCTGAAAAATGCTGCAAATACGGAGACACTCCTTTGCCTATGGAGTTAATAAAAGGCCTCACATGTTCCCTTTGTAGCCACACCAGGAAAAATTTCCTCTGATCTTGATGCATATTGCATTTCCCCCTATGAAACTTGCTTTCCAATTCAGAATGGACCATGACTGAGAATGTAATGCCATCTCACTCAGCATCACCAAAGCCTGCAATAAACTTCTAGTCTTGATGTGCAATCTCCACAGAATCATGTGAAGACTTCACAGCCATGATTCAAGTTTAGATCTGTAGCAGTATCCAAAATGCAGTGAGTTTTCTTTGATGTCAGCTTTGATAATGAATTTCCCAGATGGTTGTCGAACACAGTTATGAAAAGTTCTTCCTTACCTTTACCGACAGCCTTCACTTCATCTGATTCCAGTGCGTCACTAGTTCCCTCGGCATTCACAGCTCTCACCCTGAAGTAGTAGCTCGTGTCTTGTTCCACTTTGGTAGTAGTGAAGGTAGTACAGCTCCTGGGGGTTTCTCCCAAAGTCACCCAGTCGTTCTTGCCTACCTGCTGTCTCTCAACAATGTAGCGTTGCACTGGTTTGCCCCCATCATCCTTCGGAGGCTTCCACTGAATGGTGATGTCGTTTGCAGAGCTTTCTACAATTTTGATGGGTCCTGCAGGTGGCTGTGGCTTGTCTGAAAAGATGAACACAGAGAGAATGCAAATTGACTCCAGACCCAGACGTGCTCCTGGGTTTGGAGCAGGCACTCTCTCTTGCTCACCAGCTGGGAGACTCAGTTTCTGATGGAATACATGCATACATGCAGAATGAGGGCTGGACACTTGAATTGCCTCTTCAAAACTTCCACTCTTCTAACTTTTGATAAGGGGGGCAGGGGGAAAACCCAGCCCTTGCTCCATGGGCTAATTGTTCTCATAAGCTCTGCACCAATTCAGCTTGCTTATAAGGAAGAACACCATTTCTGGTCTTCCAAAAGAGCACAGACATTTATGGTAGGGCTGAATTTGGCCTTGATAATCTATTTTAGATTTGACTGTTGCACATAGTCCCATCTCCCACAGTCACCCAACATGCAAAACTCAGCTGCTGAGGCTGTGCAAAACCGAACTAGATTTGTGTCACCTTGTACTAAAGGGCAAGAAACATGTCAGCAATCTTTGCTTGTACCCTGATTTAGTGGAAAATTACAGTCTTGTTCATCTTGGAATACCCAGTAGCTCCAAATAAGATTGTCACCAGTGTTAATGGGTTCCCTGCCTAACCTTTATAATGAAAGCCACAGTGGATGTTATGGGGCTCTTACCTACTACCACAAGCTTTAAGTTGATCTCCAGGACCCCACTGTCATTCTTCAGCCTGACTTGGTAATCCCCACAGTCCTTTCTCTCACTGCTGGAGATGGACAGCATGGTAAAGGTCTCTGTTTTATCAACACGAATCCTTGCGTCATCTACTAGCTCCATTCTGTCCTTTAGCCATGTTGCTCTGATTGGCAGCCGGCCCTCAAAAGGGATCTTGATCTTTACTTTCTGCCCTGCCTTGGCCACAGTAGGAACACTTGTTAAGTTTTTGAGGAGAACTTTGTCAACCTGTGGAGGATCTAAGCAGGTGATACAAGGCCATTAAAAACTGCAATTCAAAGAGGGTAAGGCTCACCTTGGAGGGAAAGGCTTCCCTTATGATGTTGCCAATAATGCTTAGAAGCTCACAACATTTGGACCTTCACCTTTAGTTGCATGCTCAGTGCTTCACATACATACACATACTTTGCTACAGGATAATTATCACGAAGAATACTATCCTTTTCACTGGAGCAAATTTTTCATAGGCAATACACTAAACACAAGAATGAAGAATCTGGTCTGATAAAGTGTTATGTGCACCCCAAAAATCTTTGGGTTAATAATAGAAGCTATTCAGGAAGGCTCCCTAGTTAAAATAGTACAGACAAAATGCACCAATCTGTACAAAAACTGTCTCCCATTTACATTGTAATTCTTTATAATAAAGTTGTCTCAATAACCAACTATAGGTCCTGAGAAAATGTATTACATTTAGAGCACATCAAAGTGAGCCTGCTGAATTGGTAGTTTGAATAGACTCACCTTCAACAAAAATTGAAGCTTCAGTTTTTATATCTCCACCTTCAAACCTGTATTTCCCAGCGTGAATATCTTCTACTTTGTTAATAATTAGTTTGTGGACTAGACCTTCCTTTTCAAAAAGGATTCCATCCATGTTTGTTAACTACAAGGTAGAGCACAGAGACACATTCTTAAAAAAAAAAAAAAGAAACAAAAAGGGCAATCCAAACTTAAACTGGACAGACAAAAATTTGGAATGTAATTGAAAAGACTTATGAATGATATGCATGTTTAATTACAATAATATTCTGAGATTACTCATCTGGTAACACTGCATATAAGCATTATCAACATACTCCCCACAAAGACTTGATACAAAGTCCACTAAAAGAAATTTTAGTAAAATCTCCAAGCTCTCTATTCTTAATGACAAAATCCTTGACCCATGCTCAAGTATGACACCTCAGAACTCCTACATACAGTATCATCTGGATCCCACAAGTGGAATTACTCTACAGTGTTGTTTTGGAACATAGAATATGATGTCTATGCTTGACCTTAAGCACTACTTCGAAAGAGCACTCTTCGTGTTATGCCTGCCTGAAGATCCCTTGGAAGATCTTTTCCCTCGCTTTTTGCATATTTCTCTCATTCACCAAGGAAAAGAAAAAGGACTGCATTGCAAGGAAGAGATCCACACCATCTCCACCCATGAAAAAGAATGGAAAACACAAAGCCTCCTGCTGTCAGCAAGAATGGAAATGTCTTGTAGCAGGAAGGGGGAGAAATCTTGCTGGGTTTCTATCAAGAATTTTATTATCAACAGGCTCCTGCAGAATCCTTCCAGTGCCATGCTCAGACTACAGTAAGTCTGGCAGAGGAAGAGACACCCTGGCACAACACTTAAGGAGTAAAGCCAGAGAGCAGAGCCTTGCTAACCAAAGAAACCAGTAGCTAGAGGACACCTACCTTTAATCCATCTTTAAACCAGGTTCCTGTCACTTCATGTTTACTGACAGTGCAAGACAGCTCAGCTGGTTCCCCTTTCAGGACTCTGACATCAAGTAAATGTTTGTTGACATAACAGCGTGGTGCTGAACATTCAGAAAAGAAAGTGTTGAAAAGATGCTAACTCTGTGTTACACTGACAGAGAGAAATATATAAATGAAAATGCACGTGCATGTGAGGAGAAAAGAGAGCTTTTTAAAAAATATATACTGTAGCCATGACAGGTTTTGTACCACAACACTGTGGGCCAGCTTGTGTAAACTCGTTGCACTGAAGGGACGTGCCAGCTGGCCTGCATACAATATAGTCCTAACATCAACCTAATGGGCAATGGATTCATCACAAATCACATTATCCATCTACAGATTTGCTATTTTAAGTCTGTGCTAATTGTCTTGGCTCCCTCTACAGCCAGCAGGAAAAAATAGGCTACTCCAGGATATGGATATACTACTTCATCATTCTTTTCCTCTGCATTGACCAGATACAGGCTGCCCAACCACTTCACCCTAAAGAGCCCCAAGGCACACTGTTCTCCACCCCCTGTATTCCTCTTTCCCTTCCCAAGTTCTTCTCCATTAACATCCTCATCCCCTCTCTAATAAACACCCCACCTCCTTCCTCATTAACTCCAATTTTGTTTTTACTTCCTTATTTATAGCTATGTTTTGTTTGCCTTGATAATTTCTAAGTTGTCAGCAATTCTATTAGGTGAATATTCCCCTTTGGTTATACATTTCTACAGTTTTCACATTATCATCTTGCTAGTGTAGCCACTGGTCTTAGTCAAATGGCTGCATACACATTTGTCCTGGTTTCAGCTGGAATAAAGTTAATTTTCTTCTTATCAGCTGGTACAGTGCTGTGTTTTGGATTTAGGATGAGAATAATGTTGATAACACACTGATGTTTTAGTATAAACACTGGTTAGCAACAACTAAGTCAAGGACTTTTCTAGCTTTTCATACTGCCCTGCCAGCAGAGGCTGGGAGTGCATAAGAAACTGGGAGGGGACACAGCAAGGACAGCTGACCCAAACAAGCCAAAGGGGTATTCCATACCATATTACGTCATGCCCAATATATAAACTGGGGGAGTTGGCAGGTGGGCACCATGGCTCAGGGACTGGCTGGGCATCGGTCAGCGGGTGGTGAGCAATTGTATTGTGCAACACCTGTTCTGTGTATACTATTATTAGTAGTAATATTCTTTTCCCTTCTTTTTCTGTCCTGTTAAACTGTCTTTATCTCAAGCCACAAGTTTTACTTCTTTCCCACCCTGATTCTTTCCCCCAGCATTCAGGGAATGGGGGGGAGTGAGTGAGCAGCTGCGTGGTGCTTAATTGCCAGCTGGGGTTAAACCAGGACAACATTACTCTCCTTTTACTATATGCAACACCTTATTATTTCTGATGTTACGAGAGAAAAGAGCTCTTTATATTAGGGCCAATGTGCATATTAATCCAATATAAGCAGGCATAGATTTGTTCCCAGAACTTTGAAAACCACAGATCTTTGCACTAGATGTTAGAACAAATAAAGTGAAACAATAAGTTTTAAATTGGAACAATATCACAGAAACATGGCCACATTCCTTGCAACTATATGTGAACTAGCATGTTTGTGAACTGAAGTCTGTTCCATGTGGATCTGAATCATTTATTTGAATGAACAGATACCTGGTTTAGATAATTTAAACAAAGATTATTTAGACTTTTAAGGCAGTTGGATCTGAGCAAATTGTATAAGGTCAAACAGAAAATCAGTGGTAGAATTAGGAACGGCTTGCAGTATAATCAAATTTCTACATATAGCTACATTTGTCTAAACCGTAAGATTCAATTTCACTCCAGGATTAGGAACATGAGTATCAAAATGCAAAGAGCAGCAATACAGAAGTCATCAATTAAACACGTACCTTTCAGATCATCTAGGCAATAACGTCTTCTTTTTCCCATACTTTCTGTATTCTTCAAGAAATCATTTGCTTTAATATCAAGGCTGGGTTCCTGTTTTCTCTGGTTTATTGAAGGAGGTCCACCATAAAGATCTGACATCTGACCATAATCCAATGAACCTTGACCAAAACCACCTGAATTCCTCCCATCAACAGATCTGTTATGGGATTTACTCCCTGCCCCTCCAAAGGCAGAATTTTTGCCATAAAGGGAGCCTAAGTGTCCTAAATCTCTGCCCTCACTCCTGGCATCTCTTTGGCCTGAAAGTGAATCTCTGTCATCAGGTGAACCTTTGTTCCCTGATGCTCTGAATTCACTAGCAGTGCCCTTTCCAGTTTTACCTCCCATAGATTTGCCAGAATGTGAATCCAACCCATATTCACCACCTCGTCCAACACGAGCACCTACCACACCTTCTTTACCAGGGACAGAATGTAACTCCCTTTCATCACCTCCCAACCTGCCAACACCACCCACACCAGCCCTGGCTCCAGCTAAGCCACTGTCCTTGCCATAGGGAGACCCAGCTCCCCGTATTGCAGAGCCACTGACACCACCACGTTCTGAGGAAAAGCCATTGCTTGCTGCTCCTCCTTGAGCTCTGCTCAGCAAAGCATCCCTGCCATGGCGAGATCCCATTACTTCTTCACCTCCAAAAGGAAAATGAGCAGCTCCTGCCACAGCCCCAGGTGAGACACCGTCCCTTCCATATGGAGACCCAGACCTACCAAAACCAGCTCCACCACTACCAGCTCCAGCTCCCATTCCCAATGGAAGACCATCTTTTCCATAAGGAGAACCAATTCCCCGTGCACCAGCTACACCAGAACCACCAACACCTACTCCAGCAGCCCCAGCTGGGAGACCATCCTTCCCATAGGGAGACCCAATTCCCCCTGCACCAGCTACACCAGCACCGCCAATGCCAGCCTCAGCTGGGAGACCATCCTTTCCATAGGGAGACCCAACTCCCCCTGCACCAACTACACCAGCGCCAGCTGGGAGATAATCCTTTCCATAGGGAGACCCAACTACCCCTGCAGCAGCTACAGCAGCACCACCAATGCCAGCCCCAGCTGGGAGACCATCCTTTCCATAAGGATACCCAACTCCCCCTGCACCAGCTACACCACTCCCAGCAGGGAGACCATCCTTTCCATAGGGAGACCCAACTCCCCCTGCACCAGCTATACTACCAAGACCTGCTCCAGCTAGGAGAGCATCCTTTCCATAAGGATACCCAACTCCCCCTACACCCGCTACACCACCGACACCAGCACTAGCTTGGAGACCATCCTTTCCATATGGCGACCCAACTCCCCCTGCACCAGCAACACCAGTGCCAGCCCCAGCTGGGAGACCATCTTTTCCATAGGGAGACCCAACTCCCCCTGCACCAGCTACACCAGCGCCAGCCCCAGCTGGGAGACCATCTTTTCCATAGGGAGACCCAACTCCCCCTGCAACAGCTACACCAGCGCCAGCTGGGAGATGATCCTTTCCATAGGGAGACCCAACTCCTCCTACACCAGCACCACCAGTGCCAGCTCCAGCTGGGAGACCATCCTTTCCGTAGGGAGACCAAACTCCCCCTGCACCACCTACGCCAGTACCACCAGCCCCAGCCCCAGCCCCAGCTGAGAGGCCCTCCTTTCCATAGGGAGACCCAATTCCCCCTGCACCATCTACACCAGCACCACCAGCCCCAGCCCCAGCCCCAGCTGAGAGGCCCTCCTTTCCATAGGGAGACCCAATTCCCCCTGCACCATCTACACCAGCACCACCAATGCCAGCCCCAGCTGGGAGACCATCCTTTCCATAGGGAGACCCAATTCCCCCTGCACCATCTACACCAGCACCACCAATGCCAGCCCCAGCTGGGAGACCATCCTTTCCATAGGGAGACCCAACTCCCCCTGCACCAGCAACACCAACACCACCAATGCCAGCCCCAGCTGGGAGACCATCAGCTACAACAGCGCCCGCTGGGAGACCATCCTTTCCGTAGGGAGACCCAACTCCCCCTGCACCAGCATGACCAATGCCAGCCCCAACTGGGAGTCCATCCTTTCCATACAGAGACCCAACTCCCCCTACACCAGTAACACCACCACCACCAACACCAGCCCCAGCTGGGAGACCATCCTTTCCATAGGGAGACCCAACTCCCCCAGCACCACCAATGCCAGCCCCAGCGTGGACACCATCCTTTCCATAGGGAGACCCAACTCCCCCTGCACCAGCAACACCAGCACCGCCAATGCCAGGCCCAGCTGGGAGACCATCCTTTCCATAGGGAGACCCAACTCCCCCTGCACCAGCAACACCAGCAACACCAACACCAGCCCCAGCTGGGAGACCATCCTTTCCACAGGGAGACCCAACTCCCCCTGCACCAGCAACACCAGCACCACCAATGCCAGCCCCAGCTGGGAGACCATCCTTTCCATAGGGAGACCCAACTCCCCCTACACCAGCACCACCTACACCAGTAGCACCAGGCGCAGCCCCAGCTGGGAGACGATCCTTTCCATAGGGAGACGCAAATCCCCCTGCACCAGCTGCATCAGCTACAACAGCGCCAGCTGGGACACCATCCTTTCCATAGGGAGACCCAACTCCCCCTGCACCAGCATGACCAATGCCAGCCCCAGCTGGGAGTCCATCCTTTCCATACAGAGACCCAACTCCCCCTACACCACCAATGCCAGCCCCAGCTGGGAGACCATCCTTTCCATAGGGAGACCCAACTCCCCCTGCACCAGCTACACCAGCACCGCCAATGCCAGCCCCAGCGGGGAGACCATCCTTTCCATAGGGAGACCCAACTCCCCCTGCACCAGCTACACCAGCACCACCAATGCCAGCCCCAGCTGGGAGACCATCCTTTCCATAGGGAGACCCAACTCCCCCTGCACCAGCAACACCAGCACCACCCATGTCAGCCCGAGCTGGGAGACCATCCTTTCCATACAGAGACCCAACTCCCCCTACACCAGCTACACCAGCACCGCCAATGCCAGCCCCAGCTGGGAGACCATCCTTTCCATACAGAGACCCAACTCCTCCTACACCAGCAACACCAGCACCACCAACACCAGCCCCAGCGGGGAGACCATCCTTTCCATAGGGAGACCCAACTCCCCCTGCACCAGCTACACCAGCACCGCCAATGCCAGCCCCAGCTGGGAGACCATCCTTTCCATAGGGAGACCCAAGTCCCCCTACACCAGCAACACCAGCACCACCAACACCAGCCCCAGCTGGGAGACCATCCTTTCCATAGGGAGACCCAACTCCCCCTGCACCAGCTACACCAGCACCACCAACACCAGCCCCAGCGGGGAGACCATCCTTTCCATAGGGAGACCCAACTCCCCCTACACCAGCTACACCAGCACCGCCAATGCCAGCCCCAGCTGGGAGACCATCTTTTCCATAGGGAGACCCAACTCCCCCTGCACCAGCTACACCAGCACCACCAACACCAGCCCCAGCAGGGAGACCATCCTTTCCATAGGGAGACCCAACTCCCCCTGCACCAGCTACACCAGCACCGCCAATGCCAGCCCCAGCTGGGAGACCATCCTTTCCATAGGGAGACCCAACTCCCCCTACACCAGCAACACCAGCACCACCAACACCAGCCCCAGCTGGGAGACCATCCTTTCCATAGGGAGACCCAACTCCCCCTGCACCAGCTACACCAGCACCGCCAATGCCAGCCCCAGCGGGGAGACCATCCTTTCCATAGGGAGACCCAACTCCCCCTGCACCAGCAACACCAGCACCGCCAATGCCAGCCCCAGCTGGGAGACCATCCTTTCCATAGGGAGACCCAATTCCCCCTACACCACCAACACCAGCACCACCAACACCAGCCCCAGCTGGGAGACCATGCTTTCCATAGGGAGACCCAACTCCCCCTGCACCAACAACACCAGCACCGCCAATGCCAGCCCCAGCGGGGAGACCATCCTTTCCATAGGGAGACCCAACTCCCCCTGCACCAGCTACACCAGCACCGCCAATGCCAGCCCCAGCTGGGAGACCATCCTTTCCATAGGGAGACCCAACTCCTCCTGCACCAGCTACACCAGCACCACCAATGCCAACCCCAGCTGGGAGACCATCCTTTCCATAGGGAGACCTAACTCCCCCTACACCAGCTACTCCAGCCCCAGCGGGGAGACCATCCTTTCCATAGGGAGACCCAACTCCCACTGCACAAGCTACTCCAGCCCCAGCTGGGAGACCATCCTTTCCATAGGGAGACCCAATTCCCCCTGCACCAGCTACACCAGCACCACCAATGCCAACCCCAGCTGGGAGACCATCCTTTCCATAGGGAGACCTAACTCCCCCTACACCAGCTACTCCAGCCCCAGCTGGGAGACCATCCTTTCCATAGGGAGACTCAAATGCTACTGCACCACATACACCTGGACCAGCCCCAGCTGGAACACCATCCTTTCCATATGGAGACCCAAAACCCCCTTCACCAGCAGCACCACCAGCAACGCCTGCCCCAGCTGGAAGACCATCCTTTCCATCTGGAGATCCAACTTCCCATGCACCACCTACACCAGCACCAATGCCTGCTTGAGCTGGAAGACCATCTTTTCCATAGGGAGATCCAATACCTCCAAAACGTGCTACACCACCACCACCGACACGTGCACCAGTTGGAACACTATCCTTTCCATACGGATGCCGAAAAGCCCCTGCACCAGCACCACCAATGTCTGTTCCAGCTGGGAGACCATCTTTGCCATAGGGACACCCAACTCCCCCTGCACCAGCTACACCAGCACCACCAATGCCAGCCCCAGCTGGGAGACCATCCTTTCCATAGGGAGACCCAACTCCCCCTGCACCAGCAACACCAGCAACACCAGCACCGCCAATGCCAGCCCCAGCTGGGAGACCATCCTTTCCATAGGGAGACCCAACTCCCCCTGCACCAGCAACACCAGCACCGCCAATGCCAGCCCCAGCTGGGAGACCATCCTTTCCATAGGGAGACCCAACTCCCCCTGCACCAGCTACACCAGCACCGCCAATGCCAGCCCCAGCTGGGAGACCATCCTTTCCATACAGAGACCCAACTCCCCCTGCACCAGCTACACCAGCACCGCCAATGCCAGCCCCAGCTGGGAGACCATCCTTTCCATAGGGAGACCCAACTCCCCCTGCACCAGCTACACCAGCACCACCAATGCCAGCCCCAGCTGGGAGACCATCCTTTCCATACAGAGACCCAACTCCCCCTGCACCAGCTACACCAGCACCGCCAATGCCAGCCCCAGCTGGGAGACCATCCTTTCCATAAGGAGACCCAACTCCCCCTGCACCAGCTACACCAGCACCACCAATGCCAGCCCCAGCTGGGAGACCATCCTTTCCATAGGGAGACCCAACTCCCCCTGCACCAGCAACACCAGCACCACCAATGCCAGCCCCAGCGGGGAGACCATCCTTTCCATAGGGAGACCCAACTCCCCCTGCACCAGCAACACCAGCAACACCAATGCCAGCCCCAGCTGGGAGACCATCTTTTCCATAGGGAAACCCAACTCCCCCTACACCAGCACCACCCATGCCAGCCCTAGCTGGGAGACCATCCTTTCCATAAGGAGACCCAACTCCCCCTGCACCACCTACGTAAGCACCACCAATGCCAGCCCCAGCTGGGAGACCATCCTTTCCATACACAGACCCAACTCCCACTGCACCAGCTATGCCAGCACCACCAATGACAGCCCCAGCGGGGAGACCATCCTTTCCATACGGAGACCCAACAGCCCCTGCACCAGCTACAGCAGCACTGCCAATAGTTGCTCCAACTGTCCCACCATCTGGACCATACAGAGCCTCCATTTCCCCTATAGAACTGCCACCTGCACCAGATATAGCCCCATGTCCAGCTAGAAGAAGCCCTGGGCTATAGAGCCTGTCAGACCTTCCTTCCTGCCTTAAATGACTGCTGGCATGAAGTGTCGGGCCATCCTTGCCGTAGGGGGTCCCTATTCGTCCTTCTCTGTTTATATTTGCTCCATTCCTATCAAGTACAGTGGGCAGACCATCCTTGCCATAGGCGGACTTCATTCCTCCTGCAATCTCAGTACCTGCAGCATTTTTTCTAGCTCCAGTCCCTGGACTAGTCCTACTTAACAGGTCACCCTTACCACCCTTACCATCTCCCACTCCCGTTGAATCAGGATCGAGTCTGTTTAACACAGAACTTCCATCAGTAGCACCTAATCTCCCAACACCTCCAAAGCCAGCTCTGTACCTACTATCACCTAATTTACCATCCTTGCCATGCTGAGAGCTCACTCCTTCTCCATTATCCATGTCAATGTTAACAGCATCCACCATACCATCATCTCTGCCATCCGCAGAATACCATTCACCTGTTCCTCCTAATTCATCACCAGTATCTGCTCTGCCTGTCATAGAATCCTTGCCACGGAAAGGCCTTAATCCAGTTTTGCCTCCTAAGCCTTTTAATCCAAAGTTACTACCATCATTTGTCATTGAGTCTCCACCTAGGTCTGCTCCAGAAAACTGCCCAAACCCCATCCTTCCATTTCTGTGGGGTCCGTGTAGCCCATCTTTTCCCAAAAATCTATGGTTTTCATCAACATCAGTGGAGTGTCCTTCACTGCCAATTTGACCATTTCTATACCAGCCATCTTTTTCCACGTCAGTGTCCATAAGATGATCTTCATCACCAACATATTCTCTGCGTCGAAGTTTCTTAGCCCTGTCTTTATCTGGCAATGTTTCTTTCAGCCACTCAGATTTCTGTCTTTCACCTCCTTCACCCTGTCTCCTCTTTCCTTTGGCATCTGTATTGAAGATGAATTGTTTGATTGGAGGAGATATAATTTACAGGAAAAGAGAGAGAAAAAAAAAGGACAGACAATCAATAGGTCATGTACTGCATCAACAACCAAAGAAAATGTGTTAGCATTTGTTATAATTTCATTCTAGGACACAGAAACATAATATATTTAAATAAATTTAAATTCAGTTCAAATCCTAATTTTTTCAGTATCACATTCAGACATAATTTTACATTTCTTGGTTAAAAAGACAATTATTTTTAGTGGAAATATGCTTGTTAAAACAAACAAACAAACAAAAAAAGCAGAACCAAGACAAATTTCCAGCATGACTGGTCTAATTTGAGGGACTTAGATTGTATCTGGAACTCATTAGCTCCTTCTGCCTTCTCCCTCCAGCCCTGGAGGCGTTAGAGAATATCCCATGCACAGAGCGGTCATCAGTTCCCACCCTTGAATTAGGATCTCACTGGTACTGAGGCAGCTTGCACATCTGGCATCCTGGCATTTTAGAGATGGCCAACCTGAAGACTAAAGATTCCAGTTCTGTGAATAGCTTTGTATTAATCTCAAATTCAGGCTTTTCTGAGAGCAGGTCACTCACTGTTTTGATTTCCCGGCTAGATATCATTTCTGTAGAGCATTAACAGCTCAATGAAATCACTGGGCAGTTTTTTGTATGTCATACTCAATCTGCACTGTTTCTGAAAGGTCATCAAAAAAGCCTTTATGAAAGAGACCACCTTTTGCTGCAGCAGGATCTCAAAAGAAACCAAAGCAACTACCTTTCAGAAGCAAAAAAATATGAGCCAGCTAACTATTAATCTGCTTGCACTGAAAGGAGTGTTTCCCATCTTCCCAGCTTCCTTTGAGCTTCTTCTAACACGTTTAACCTCTAATTTGGAAAGAAAAATACTATCTAGCAAGATAGTATTGAATAGTATTGTGTGGTGGTGCATATTGGTAGAATAGAATTGATAGTATTGAAAGCTCCTTGATGCCCTGTATGCTGTACTGTGTTTACACAGTGACAGCTTCATCAAATACCCAGGCTGACATATGGAGCACTTTTCAATAACTGATAGAGAACATGCTACTTCATAGTAGCTGTAGAGTAAATTAGCCAATAGGATTTGTCAGGGCTAATAAAAAGTGAAAAATTTGTCTCATCTGAAGAGGAAAGAGGGTCTAACCTAGACCTTCATTTTTCTAAATATAATTTAGGAACTAGAGGCTCCACAATTCATTTCTCAGAATAGAATCATCTCAATGAGCAATCAGGCAGTGAGAGGAATATTATTTTGTTAACACATCTCAAGCCAACACTGTGGGAATAATACAGTGTCACTTACGCTCTACAATAAGCCAGGCATTTGAGGAGCAGAGTCCAGTGTCGAGGGTGTACATGCCATTGTCAGAGGGCACAACATTTTTGATAATCAGCTGGTGGGTCAGACCATCAGGTGTTACAGAGATCTGGTGCTTCTCACTTCCCTCAAGGAGGTGGGTTTTGTGTAGCCACACAGCATCATAACAGGGTGTGCGTAGGATACAATCAAAGACAGCATCTTCTTCCTCAGGACAACGCACATCACTGAGTGGCTGCTGAAATCTCACAGGGATGGCTGCAATGGAAAAATAAAAGCTATAGAAAGGAAACAGAGAGCTATTTCTGTCTTCCAAGAAAAACTTTTTGCAGCTAAAGGAAGACAGACAGACAGGAACTTGCCATGCATGTGAGCATTGGTTTAAGCAGAAAAATGTTAAAATTGAGATGTGCTCCTGTGCCCAATTCTACAGGACAAAAAAGCAGAAAAGTAGATTTTTGTGTTTATTATCTTCTGAGACAGTTATACCACACATCACTGATGTGGTGATAATTTGTAGTCAATGTATTTCAGCAGCATGATACTTGTATCGAGTTGGTGGTTATTATTCTGAGCTTACAAAAGGAAACTATAGCATGGGGTAAGTTAAGGAATTTGCTCACTGTCATCCAGAAGCCAGAGCCAAACTGGTACTTGAACCTAATCCTTTGCACTACAAATGCAACACCCGTATCCCATAATCACTCTCCTGCTCTTTTTCACCTGTGTCATATGAGGAGCCCTTTTTTGGCAACACAAAAACAGTCTTCTGTAGTTATCAGTTTTCACTCCTGAGCTTTGCATATGGTCCTAGATAAAATTTTCCAGCAAAAAATAATTTCTTGTTACAGTTGCACATCACATACATGTAACTCAATTCCTTACATTCAGCGTCCAGTTCAGTTGAGAAAACAGGTACGTCCTCCACTCTGACTTGATACACGCCTGCATCTTCTGGCTGCACATCGTTGACAATGAAGCTATACCTTTTTCCAATTCGCCTCAGGCAGTGCTTTCTATATTCATCCCCTGTTCCATATCTGAGCCTCTCACCATCCTAGAAAGAAAAATGTAGTCTTAAAGGCAATGCACAGCTAGTGCAAGGCATTTCAAACAAATCAGGCCAAATTTGTGCTATGACCACCTTATTCATATAAATGATTAACAACAGAGAAGTCTATGCTCTATTACTACTTACAGCGGACAGCTCTAAGTGGACCAGGCTCATTGCTTATGTAACACACAGGCAATAATATTTGCAGTAAGTAAGTCCTGCACAGAACAGAGCATCAGACTCCCAAACTAGGCAAAACAATAGTACTTTGCTAGCTTACATAAGGTTTTGAAACTTAACTAATACACAGTTACTGTAACTTTGAAGACAAAGTAGTTTCTTTGCTTAGATTTTAGCATCCTCACAGATGGACAAGCAGGCGAGGTCACCACTTTCCTATCTGTAACACACTGGGGTTACCTTCTCCGCGTTGTGGCTGCATAGACTTCATGTCATGCATTTGATTCAGAAGTTCATAGAGTTAGTCTGACCTCCTCTTTAATCAATTCCGATTTCCTCTGTATTAAAGCCACTAACCACAGTTTGACTGAAATGTATCTTCCAGAAAAACATCCACAGCACTTATCACCTGGGGTTCACATCAGACTAACTACACAACTAGACAGGATGTTTCACTTCCTTGAGATCTTCTTTCACAGCAGTGAGTTATAATGGAATAACACATGTGAAAAGGTGAATAAAATCTTTTTTCTTCTTATATGAGACTGCAGAATTTCTGCTGCCTGAAAGACACTGTTAGAATTTCCTCTTACCAGAAGAGTTCTTGAAGTCAAAAGGACGTCAGTAACTGACTGTTTCCCCTGTACTTGGATCTACAAATCCCAAGTGATATTCACCACCAAAGACTACCTGGACCCCCACACCATGTAACCCAACCGATCAAGGATTCTGCAATGGACAGACAACTTTAAGAAGTATATTTTCTTTCAGCCACTGCTCAGCGGATCAAGCATTTTATGTAGAAGACTTCAGTGGCTACTATGAGCTGGTCAACTCATCTCCCCCCCTCACCTTAAGCAGATAAACTTTGCTGTTATGATTTTTCAGGTCCATCACCAGACTGAATGTAGCTTTTCCATCCTTGTTGACTTTGATGTGTTCAAAGTTTCTGATACTGTGTAGTAACTGCAAAGAAAGATAAAAGAATCTAGTAAATGATAAGGCTGCCATGACAGAAGTTCTTAAGCTGTTGAACTAATGTGAAATCTACTTTTTGTCTGCATAGAAAAGAGCTACCTCTAACTTCATGTGTATAGGAGAAGCATCTGTAAGCTTCCACAGTTTCCTCCTGTAGGCAAATTATATTTTACATGCTACCTCCTGGTCATTCACACACTACACAACCACTATTCGTGCAGGTTTCTACATGCCCTTGTATGTGAAGGCCAATTTTGACTCTCAGGCATATAACTTTTCTATTTGCGGTCCAAATTCTCATCAGAGGCAACTGAATACAGATTTTAGCCATGTAGTTTAATAAAATTATTGAACGTATTATCCTATGGTCAGTATCTCCTAAAATTTATGAATTGAACTTCAAAAAAGTCAATAGCATTTTCATCTGCATGAGTATAGAAGTAGGATTTCTTTTAAAACATTATCATAAATCATTCTGTCATACAATAACATTTTCATCTAGAAAGAAATTTAGGAAGGTTTAGCCTGTTTTCAGAAGCTACTGAGGAACTATAGAACTCTGCAGTTGTTTGTTAAAAATCAGAGCTTTCAGTTTATTTTACCTCTCCTTGTTCACTTTCTGTGTCCTTCCTCATCTCCTGCAGCTTTCTCAGCATCCCACGGAAGTCAACAATTCCATATTTCATACAGATTTTCTCATAATCTCTCCTATCTGCATGCAGCAACAGTTGCCAGACTGCTTCTTTGTCCAAGGGTTTTGGTTTTGGTGCTGGGGCCCTTAGAACCAGGGGGGGAAAAAAAATCTAGACATTTTGACAGACAACAAGATGTCTTGTTTTTCTATACTTAATCCCCTTTCACCTCTCTCTCCATCATTTCTGTAGTTCACTTGGCCCTGTAGACAAGAAAGAATGGGACTCTTCCAGAACAGGTTTTCTGCTTCTGTACTACAAATTAAATGCTGCCAGGGAACAGTCTTGCCCTGGGCCATATAGGGCAAGACTGTAATGCAGTTGTCCACACTGTTAAACTATCAGCAGAGTCACTGGCACATTCTGGCCCAGGCCAGCTTGCACTCTCCCAAGTAATTTCTCAGCACAGTTCGGGATTTTGCACAGGCCAGAGATCATTCCCAACAGGCAATCTTTGGAGGTTCCCACCTGGGGAGTGAAGGGATTTCAGCAATGTGCACAGGGCAGTCTGTGCTGTTGGTCTGGGAGACAGGGCTCAGTCCCTGATTAGTTAGAAAGATCATTACATAACTTGTCACTTAGCCAGGAAGTTACTTGTGAGCTAAAAACAGGAAAGCAGAGAAACACATCTTTTAAGTCAAAATCTTGTGGTGCAAAGGAACATACACCTCAAAATGAGGTTGGTACCTTGTGTTTATCTTAGCCTCACAGACAGTGTCAAATTGTTCTGTTATGTCTCTCCATATTTTGTCTCACAACAACTTTGGAAACAAGAAGTGTTGCCATGAAGATCTATGAAGCTGTCCCCTATCATCAAGAAACATCTAGGAAGTGTAACAATGGCCTTCATTATAGAGGCTTACCGCTTTCTCAGCAGCTTCCTGAAGTCCTGAAGCTTCTTCTTTAACTCTATTAAAGGATGGAGGAAACAACAAACATTCAGACACTCAACACTGTCAAATATATCCCCAAAAAGAAGATAATGAAAAATAGCCACTGACAACAGGCCATTCTACTATGCTGTTTACCTCTGGTGATGTTTTCACACTTTATAAAAAAACTGCCATGAAACTTTGAGCCAGTTTTCTTTGCCATACTCACGTCCTTTGAGTGCCGTTAAAGTTCATCGCTTCCTTGGGGGATTTCCTCTCTTTCTAGAGAGGACGCTCTAGAAACCCACTGTTTTCCAGCCATGTTAACATGTTTGATCCAGCTGTATTTGACATCACAAAATCCTTTCCCAGCACTAATGATTCCAGAATCATTAATTAGAACAGCTCAAAGCCATATCTAAGATCAACACTTTACCCAAAGGTAAATAGCAAGCAGAAAGAGACAACAGAGTATTAGCGATTCATCAACCCTTCTCTTACTTTATTCTTTACAAGTTTGTGGTAGACAGATGAGTATATGCCCTCCCTCCCCACCCCAAAAAAGAAAATATATCTAACTCTAACTTACCATCAGCAGGGTGAACAGGAACATATCTCGCTTTCCTCTTAAAGCCAACTGATAGTTTATAAGAGAAAACAGAGGAAAAACAAGCCGTAAGATGAACAAGATAACAGTCAGACTAACACCAGTAAACCAATGAACTATAAAATAAAACCTCTGTATCTGTTACCAATGCAAGAGGAAATCCTAATTTGGATTTCCTTATCAATCTGACATTGACTCCCAGTAATCTCCATCTATAAATGCAATATTTCTATTGCAATTGACTCTGTGCTTACTGGATACTCTACACAGTGGAGGAGACGGTTTCTGCCCTATGAATCTTTTGGTTTAAGCAATGGTAGGAAATAGTAACATCTTGTTTTAGAGATGGGGAGCCAAGGTACAAAGATTATCTGGCCAAATGCAGATAGTTGCCTTCTGAACTTACTTTACAGGCACACAGGTGAAATGGATGCTTCCAACATAGTCCACCTCCTGCTCGAGTAGGTTCCAAGAATATATTACCCAGTTATATTTTACCCACAAAGTGCCCATTTCTCTCCACTGACTATAAAGGGAAGCAGGGGACTAGGTCAGGTAGACACCATAGATGTCTGAAGTGAAGTGGGATGGATCCCTCCCAAAAGACTGATTTGTTCAACATTATAAAGAAAGGATTGAGCCAATTCAACACCAACACTAAATCCAGAACATCTGATTATGGTCCGGTGCAGTGACCACTATACCACTTTCTTCTCCCTTGCCTTAAAGCTCATAGTGTCATGGAGTCACCAAAGTGGGGGGAGTCACAGAAGACCTTCAGTCCTCAGTGAGTGGAAAAATAGACCTTCACACCAAGGATACTTAGACAATGCTCTGGGCATCCACCCCCAGAGGACAGAAGAGCCAACTACTTGGGACCACAGGACCTTTGGAACACAGAACTGGTCAATCCTACCTTGTATGATCCTGAGGCCAGCAGAGCATGCAGCTTCCCCATATTCATTCACAGCAAAGCAACGATACAAATCGCTGTCATCTGTAGTGAGTTTGTTTATCTTAAAAAGAAGAACACAGTAAGAGCTCACAGCGATGTGCTATGGTTCAGTTCACACACCTTCAGCTTCTAATAAACCAGCTACTCAATGACATCTCAGATCTTTCTTCTGTTCCCAGAATGACCCTAAAAAGCTTTGTGTTTTAGATCCAGATTTCAGAACTGGTGACATCTAAATCAGCCCACTGCAGGTTTTTCCTTTCCATTGCTCTCTCTGTTCCATGAGTCCTGTCTGAAATATTTGGTCTTTACCTGCAGAATGAATTCATTTGTAACATTATTGAAGAATGTTTCATATTTGGCAGGATCATCCATTCCTCCTTGCATACGTGTCCATTTCACGTCAGGGGTTGGGACACCTTTGACCACAGCTCTGAAAATGGCATTTTTACCTTTGAAAAGAGGCAAGAAATCAGTTATTTAAGACAGGCTTGAACATGAGGACACTCATGCCAGGCCCCTTATGTTATCAATAGAGTGAACCCCAGAGTGAGCCATCTCTGTTGTTTTAGGCAGAAACATTCTTTGAAAACAATTACATCTTTTTGTTTTCTCTGTAAAAGATGCCTAAATTACCAGTTTAAGTTGCATTAAATGCCCAAATTACTGCAAGACATCTGCCATAATTTCCACTCTAACTCACTGGCTTTCAAAGAGATTACTTGAAAACTAACTTTAAAATTCACCACTGACACATATGGTCTCTGCCTGTGTTTTTATTGCACAGCCATGCGGATAGAGAAATCACATATCCAAGACAGCAATTTTTTGGTATCTTGGTCTGATTTTGAACTCCCTCAAAATTTGGGCAGGGCCAAAGAGCAAGCAGTTATTAGCTCAAGTCCAGGCTGCGCTACCTTTCCCCACATCAATAATGTCAGGTTTCCCTGTATTCAATCATTAAAGGCCTTTAAAACATGGTGTTAGCCTGCCAGACTTGACTGCTAACATCCTCTGATCATCTCTGAAATCAACAGCGCTATAGCAAGTTCAGCCTAGACTTGCTTCTGCCAACTTGTATGCACTGCTTGTACCACAGCCATGAAATGCCCAAATCCATTCTCATCACACACATATTCCCCTGCAAGTTCCCATCGCTTCTTCATTCTTTCAGACTGGTCCCTCTGTTGCGACCATGCTGGACAGGATGTTAAATAACAAAGGACTCACTGTGCTGGAGTCCCCTGTCTCTAGCCATCAGTGAAGTTCATCTGTGAATAGTTGCAGCTCCTGGTCTCTTTTTCATTTGGATAAATTTGGGTTTATTAGGAGGTGGAAACAAGAAAATATCCCTTCTGCACACTTAAGAAAACACATTCTTAACAGACAACACTGTACCACAACTGGGAGGACCCATGCAGGGTAGGATGTTTTCCCATGTACTCCCTACATGTCATCTTTCTGCAAGATCTTCCTTGTCTGCTAGCCTGGCACCACCTTGCACTCCAAACACACCAGGCTCTGCTATTGAAAGAGGCACAGAAGGGAGAAAAGGATGGGGTTTACCTGTGAGCTCTCTCCTTCATCTCTGCTCCCCTAAGAATCTGAGTATGCTGCAACTGACCACAGAAATCTCCAACAGCTTTACCACTGCCTAGTACAAACCTTTTCTTTTTCTTCCAAAAGGCTTCAAAGACATAAGAAACACGATGAAACAACAAATCAGAGAAGTGGCTCGTGTATAGGTAAGTGGGAGTGTCACAGGGGAATAGAAATGGAGATGAGTTATCCATGGATATAGCTCAGGGCAGAAACAATTACTATCTTTCTTTTGCAATCGTTTTGGTCTTCACATGACCAACACTGTTAAAAATTCTCCCCAGAAAGTCTTGCAATATTTCCCACGCCCTTCTGCAGTCACCGCCAAAAAACTTATTTGATGCAGCAAGCTCCTGCCAACCGATTCTTATCAAATGGCATCTTCCAACTTTTTCTGAGATTGCAGTACTATCTATTATTAAAGCCTGTTTCCAATTGATTAAACCTTTGTCAAATTTTAGCCATTCTGGCTGCAATTTCCCATGCTTGCCATCTGTCACAGGACACAACTCCACAGCTAGGAGTATCAGCTAATCCATGCACTGAATGCAACAGGGCGATGACAATATCATTAAAGACACTCATCATGCATCTGCATAGACACTGAATTCACTTTACACAGTGACCCACCTGAATTCCCTAACATTTTGTATACGAACCACAAGACGTACTGTAAATGAAGTAACTTGGAAAATTTAGACAGGGTGACTGACTACCGCCTTGGTTCATGCCTGAAACTTGTAGGTGGAAGGAAGGTGGGGGAGGAGGAGGAATGTACCACTAGAGGCCACTGTGCTCCTTCATAAAATCTCAATGGCTCGTGAAAATCAACAGACGGGTGTGACAACATTGAAATCCAGGGTGCTAGAAACAGTTCAGTCTTGTGAGGGAAGAGAAGCCACACGATCTCCACAGGCTATCCCACTTCAGAAAAAAAAAAAAAAAAGAAAAAAAAAAGACTCTGCAAGTGCAGAGAGATTACTGGAAGGCTTCGCATTGATTTTAGGTCTTGGCTCATTAGCTGCCTTCTCTATACTCTATGCAACATCCAAATTGCTTCTTGAAGGAGAAGTACAGCCTAAATAGCATCTGCAGTCAGCATATCTTACTTTAAAAAGCAGTTAATTTTAGTGCTGAATGCTCATAATACAAGTTAGTTCAATAGGAAGAAAGAACTATTTCAATCTTTTGCTGCAAAATACTTTGAGAGCTTCCTGCAGAATTCACAGGATTTGTTGTATACATTAGGAGCCAGATTTTGATTTTGCATACACTAGTGAAAACTCAGGAGATGTCTATCAGTACCGATGGAATTTTCATCAGTACAACAAAGACTTTGGCCACACAACACTTTTTTCTGGTCTAGTCAAATCTCTTTAGAAACTAGCTTGATTTAATTACAATAATTGTTTCATGTAGGTGAGACATGGAGTCAAGCCTCCAGGTCTGTGGCTTTTCAAGAACCTCACCTTCCTGCAATGTCAGAGTGACAGGTTTCCGCTCAAAGTCAGGTGTACTGCATCCATTTGGAATATCGTCTACAAACTGGGTGATAATAACTCCTGGGACAGAAGATTTCTTGAAAGATTTTACTGGAAAGGCAAGGAAAAATACATTCAATTAAGATAACATGTTTGTCCTTTAGAAACAATCTCTCAATCTGCATTGTCTCTCTATAGAATAGTAACTGTTCCTACTCAGCTCCTCTTGGACTATAAAGGACCCACCCGTTCTAGTACTGCAGGCTGTAAGTGTGTCCTAAGGCTGGAGCATTAAGGTCTGTGGTTTTGTGCTGACTTACTGCAAAGCTAGGGCCCAAGTGGGAAAATCTGCAGCCAAGATCACAATCCAGGGCCACATCAGCTTACAGGTCTAGCGATTATTTGGATAGGGAATGCTTTACATCAGTTATTGTTCCAAATAACACTTCAAAATCTGGCATGAGAAAGACACTATTGCAAAGGTCAGTAGACCCTGATGGGCCAGTTACTGGTGTCCCTCCTTGTGGTGGTGAGAAACAGACAGATACCTAATTGCCAAATGAGAAAACTAAGTTGGGCTTATTCTCAGGGGTACCCCAGATAGTTTTCATAGCTGTATCTGTTCTCTCACCTGCCTGATGGCTTGTCATGATGCTTTGCTCAGCTGCCTATGGTCAGCACAGACAGACTACAGGTTCTCCTGTGAAAAAGACAAATCATTTAATTATTTACAGTTCACAAGGGAAATGACAGACCTTAATACTGCTCACTTTTATGACGCAGTTTGCCCTTCCTCATTTGCCACATCCTAGCAGCCAATTTGAGAAAGGTCTGCCAATCAACAGATCATGACATGTCTTTCCAAAACACATCATGACACAGTTTTGAACCAACACAAACCAGGTACGAAAATGGCTAGCAGAGCTAAATGGAAAATGTACACATCTAACAGCATCTGTCTGTCACCTCTTCCATTTCCATGTCATCTGGCTTTCCTCCAAAGACCTCCTCTCGTGTTTCAGGCAAATATTACACCACATGGCACTCACGCGGTGAGTTCTGATGGATGGCAAGAGCAGTTGCTGAGAAGAAAGCCACAGAGATGGATGTCTAAACTGGGGCATGAAGCAGAAGCACATCCTGATCTAAATTAGCTTGTCTAAATTAGCAACAGACCTGAAAGCAGACTATAAGCTGCTACTTACTTTAGAAGGAAATGGTGAAGTGTGAACTTGGCATTAACTAGTTATTGTTATAGATCACTCGTGACCTTCTGCCAAAGGTGTCTCTTTCCCTGTATTTATAAATTGGGCAACATGTAATGTAACACATCACTATCTTGCAAGCAAACTGTGAAGGCAGATTCCTTGTCATATGAGAGATGCTCAAAAACTATAGAGTTACTGAAGCTCTGAAAGAGCAATTAGATTAGATTCCCATGTGGGATTAATGCCGTGTCTCTACCCTCTGCACTCCTTCAGCCAACACAGAGTCACACAAGAACATGCAACTTTCAACAGTTTTAAAAGGCAGATGGACTTTGTCAGCACACCTATGATCTTAATTCTCTTCCCCATATCAGACATTCTTCCAACCTAGTATTGCCACACTACAGCTATGAAAACTCTGGGTAGGACCCTGACATCTCCTTGTTATACATTTAGCTTGGAGTTGCATTATCTGTGTGACACTTGGTTTCAGCTAAGGGTAAAAGACAACTAAGCTAACAAAAATCATTTGTGCTGTATGTCCCATAGATAGGCCAAAGTGTAACTCACAGTACTTCTGAGTCAAATTCTGAACCAAAAGGATAAACTTTGTTTTTCCATTAATCAGCAGTTGCAAATAGGAACATAGACATCTCTCCACAACAAATCACTGGCTCCACTATTGTCCTTAACACAAATCTTATTTTAGGGCTCTGCACACTACACAAATCTCATAAATAATTGATTACTTGGAAAATCATTCTGTGAGCCTCACTGACTTCAGTGGAAATGCATGTGAACCAACAGAAATGGGAAATGATACATGGGACTGTGCGAATGACAGCCAAGTCCTCTCTTTCTATCACCTCCCTGGTCTGGTATGGGTGACTTTTGTTGCTATCCACCAAAACAAGAGTTTTACATTTCAGTGTTCCAGCTTTTGTGTGTTGGAATTTTGGCATATCACATAGTTACTTCTGTAAACCATTGGTAGATGTTTTAAAAATTGCAAATGAAGGGAATGAACAGCTTGTGAGAGGGAAAAGACACAAAACTGAAATGAAAATAAGATGATTCCAGGGCACCCTGCCCTGCACCGGGCAGGGCATTGCAGAGCAAATGGCAGAGATTTTTGGAGACTCTTGATCATCCTCTTCTGATGGACTTAATTTGTCCTCCAAAGTACTGAACTGTATTAATAGCAAACATTATAATCCCCTATTGCATTTTGCAGTCTTGTATCTTCCTAAACATGTCACCACTCCTGGAGCTGAAATGTCTAATGCTTACAACTTTCAACAAACATTATTACTTGACATTAGCTTGCAACAGTATTCCCCTAAGCTCTTTTATGTTACACTTACATTTATTCATTGCTAATCCCAACTTCTGCCCTCCACACTAGGCAATATTGATGAGCATCTACACTGAAACATGAATATGGTCCAAATTCTCAGGTCCAAAGCCATCAAGAAATTTATTATCTTCTTATGTTACCAAATGCATCATGTCAGACAGTTGTTTTCAGTCCAGTGTGACTGTGGATATATGTTAACATAATTATAACCTATTGAGAGATGGCTACATTCAAATCTAGTTTAAAAAAAAAATACTGACAATATTTGTATAGGTAGTAGTAAACACTATGTATGCATCCACCCAATGTACAAGATGCACTATACGCACTATGTGCAAACTGCAGACTTTACAGGGCCTTAAATATTTCAGAAATTCACTTGGATTAAAGATAAGCTGCTGTGAGTCCTTAAACTCCTGTGAATTCTTGCCTTCTGAAGAGTGAGACAGAAGCATGTTAATGCCACACATTGATTGCACAGTTAAAACAACAGTGCCAGGATATGCAAGAGAACATTCCTTCAGCATAATTAATCCAACCACATCGCATTTTCTAGTGTCTTCTGTGTTAAATGAGGACCAGAAAATAACATACCAGCTGGTACAGAGTCATTCAGACCCTGCCCTACTTACTTTTAAAATTTCTACTGCCTTGTTACATGAATAACCATGTTTTTGCTTTGACTTCAGTTCAATCCTAGAAAAAGAAATCAGATTTTTGAAAAGAAAGACAGCAAAAGCCTTCCAAAAATTATCATATTGTAATTCATATCTCCACTCACATCTGCTTGAAACATAGGTGTCCATACTAAGATGATCACTGAGGTTGTTATTTATTCAGCTGAGGCAGACAAATACTTCCAAAAGACAATCTACCCCTCCCTAGATGAAATGCTGTTGACCAACATCCCCAGCACAACAGGGCTAACACTGGAAGTAGCTCAACACTCACTCCTCTGAAAAACACATCATTGTCATGCATTAGCCTTGTTCAGGTAACCAAGACTTGGCTATTTCTCATCCCAGGCAGAAGTCTGCCTGTTTTTCAGCTGTGGAGACATCCCCTTTGGAGATAGTAGCAAAGCTTCCACTGCTTTGAAAGCAGAGCAGAAGCAAGTCCTTGACTACTGACAATACTTTTAATCTACCTAAATAAACCAGGTAGCCTGATGGGATGTGAGGTCTGCCCTTCATCTTGTCTATCCATCAGTCTGTCTGGATGAGACAGAGTAAGAGCCCATTCCCTTTTGCAGTCTGACTGGTCACTAGTGATATGGCTGTAAATCAGCTAAGTGAATAAGCAAAACATTTGGGAGTCACAGGATTTGGAGGTACTAGTGGTGTCGCAAATATTTATGAGGTTCAGACAGTGGAACACACAGACAAGATGTGACATAATTGCTGGCAGAGACTAGTGAGCAAAATTAGCCAAACTTGTAGAGAATTGACAGGCAGTGAGTGGTTCATACAGAGGTGATGGGTCCAGAGGCATGGGACGTACCACAGACATTGACACAAGCACAGTAAATGTAGAGTACAAAGCCGTTAACATAGACCACAGTAGAAGACTTGAATCATCATTATAATAAATTAATCAGCAACAGATGCAGCATTCTATTTGTCTTTGTAATTCATAAAAATCAGGACAGTCCGCACACAGCAAATGTTCTAAACAAAATACCAAATTGCTGTGTGCTCAGTCTCAAATTCTAGCTGTGCTTTACACCAGAGGACTGAGATACTCACTGAGAAGAAAGATCTTCTACCTAAAATTTCTCTTTTAGCTTTGGGTGGGCTTTCTTTGTTTATTTGTTAACTTTAAGTAATATTTTGAGCTTGAGTCTTCCCATTTCAGAAGCTTTCTAAAGGAAAATCTCAAAGACTTTTGTTAGAACCACAGAACTGAAGGCCAGCAACTGCAGCAGTGCAACTTCATGAAAACTTCTGAGCAGGTCACAGAGGGGGAACGTCACAAGCACTCCAGTGATGAATGGAGGTCTTGTGTAGAGTGGGGAGGAATGCCCAAGGATCAGATTTTGTGTGACTTATCCCTTCGGTAAATCTATACTTGACTTGATCTTCTCTTCTGCCTCAGGGATTATGAATATAACATAAGTGATTGCTCATGCTGTCCACAATTTACGTATGCATACACCAGATACTTTATACCTATTTATTTATTAAAGCAGCATGGACACAAAATGCCAAAAGGAGACACACACCATCTATATTTTCTAAGTGAATGAAAGCAATTAAGCCCTAACAGCAGTGAACAAGACAGTGAAATCATGTCAGTTTGGTGAAGCAGGTAAGGGGTGACAACATGAGAACAGGTCAGTCTGTTCCTTTTGTTGTCCACAACATACCCATTAATTCTTCCATAACATAGACGTCCATTTTCATACAGGCAATAAATTTACAGCAAATATCGCAGAGCAAATACAACAGAGTTTTACTAAATGTCCAGAGGAAAAAACAACATATCCCTACTTGCTATCCCAAGAAACAATGCCTCCAAGACAACAAACATTAGAAACCATAGTGTACCTGTGCTACAAGTCCCATGTTAGCTCCATGGGACAGTTAGGGCAGATCTTCAATAGCCTGCCATCTTACCAGGGAAATTAAGTGTATGCTATAGGAGACCGCTCCTCCCAGAGCATTTACAATTTTCAGACCTAATGCAACACAGAGCAATGTCTACCGTGACAGCGAAGGTGACACTTTATACTCCCAGCTCTGTATCATGCCCACACAAATCTCAGTGGTGACATGACCAAACTCACTACCTTACAGGTTGAGGTTCTGAGGAGATGATCCTGCTCGATGTCAATACTGAGTCTCCCAGGACCACGGTGGCTTTGTCTGTTGACTCAAACCACAGCGCTCTTCATAGCTGTTCAACAGGTCTCTTGGTCACAGATATTAGCGATCTGTATGAAGGAAGCCGTGCCCCTAGTTAGTCTATTTTAACTGTCACTAAGTGGCGAAAGAAATTACAAATTCTTGTCCCCCTCAAACGTAGCTTCTGGGTGAGTGGAGACATCTGTGCTCAATAGCTGCCTAGCCAGGATGTCTCTATACTGAGCTGCATGCAGTTTTAGGGGGCTCATTATACACCCACGCTTCCCACAGCACCAGGGGAGGTGCAGTTGAACCCAGTGCCTTTGGCAAGCCTCAAACAAGGCAGTGGGCCAACTTGGTCATATGTGACCATCAGTCAAGGCAATGCTGGATTTCCAAGTGTCAAGACTTTGTGCCTCAAAGAAGGACAAACATTTGTGCAGATCAATGGCTTTTCCAAGGAAGGGACAAGCTGTACATCCCAGTTTTGTAGGACACACCAGTAGACTGGATCTCAGAGGCCACAAGTCCTTAGGATATCTCATAATTCCTTAGCAGAGAAGTAAAACCAGTGGATTATTGCATTTGTGTATGGGGCAACCATGCCTGGGCTTGGCCTTCATAAGTAGAGTCTTTCAGTCTGTGCTATTCTCAGAGGTCTGAAAGAAATCCAGTTCCTCCTAGAACAGCTTCACTGCTACAGCTAAAACAGACATCTCAATTTGCAGTCTTTCCTTCCAGCACAGCCAGGGGCTGATCCCTGTTCCCATGAGCAGCAACAAGGCCACTTATTTCCATGGACGGGTTTACCCTAGAAGTGCAGCATATTGTGCCCCAAAATCTTTTGCTTCCAGTCTGCCCTTGCAACTTGTAAACCTCCACTCCTCTACTCAGAAAGCTCATTTAGAAGCAAAGATACCTCTGTTTAGTTCCTGATGTTCACAGAGATGGCCAATCTGGGACCGAATGCTATCTTCTCACAGCAGCACTACATGCAGGCAACAAAGCCTGCTCAGTCTGGGAGTCTACTTTCATTCACTTCTGGCTGAGAGCATGCAATCTTTTTTTTCCTTTGACTTGTGTGTCATATATTCATATTAAATCCTCATGTTCAACTCTGAGATGAAGGGCTGGCTCCAGAAGTGGGAAATGGAAATATTTTTATCATGGTGACCATGGTTCACGTGATGTCTGGGCTGACCGAACCATGACAAGGTTTTCCTCTTGTTTCCTATCAGGAGATTAGAGTTCTAAAATCTGTGGTTAATGGGGAAGGGAACATACAAGCAAAAACTTTGTCCTATAGTTAAGACTCATGTCAGAGAGGACAAAGACAGAAGAACCATGAAAAGCACCATTTCCGCTAGTCTTAGAAAGATGTTCTTTCAGTGGAAAAGACACTGGTGGTAGCAGTATGATCCGTCAGCTGTTCTGATCCAGATACCAAAAACTTCTCCTTTGCAGGGCTGGGAATCACCATTTTAATGAACAATTTAAAAGATAAATGTGAAAATGAAATTCTGGAGTAATTTTCGTCATTCCTTCTTTCCTTTTGACAGTTATTGCTGGTGACAGTATTTATACCTTCCCAGTTCATAGAGAAAACAATGTCAACAGAGGAAAATGTGATTGTTCAAATTGACGCTTGGGCTAAGATCATTCAGTTCTACATCCCGTGTTACATTTGCAATGATGTAAAAGTAGAAGCAATTCCAAAGTCAGATATAAACAATTTGAAAGTTAACAAGCCAAGAAAATAAGACAACAAGGATTTTCCATCTGCTGCTGGAAAATCCTCTCACTCAGTAGCAGACACTGTTTTCCAGCAGTGTCCTAGTGGGTTTCCCACAGCCCCTTCCTCCACCTATTTTGGCCAATGATCATCCCAAGGATGCTTCCTTAGACATTAGTCTTACTGGTCCAGGGCAGCAGTTATGTTACTTTGTTGATCAGGTGCTGTAGCCTTAACATTAAGTACCTTTAATAAAACCGGTTGCTACACAAGTCTCTAAAGACAGTAACACTTCATGTAAGCCATGGGAATGCTCCCAGAGGAAGCATTTGTCAGCTTCTACTGAAACCTGAATTCAGCTCTCATCAACTGCAGCAAGATCCTTCCACTTAGCAGAGTTAGCCCAACCAAAGTACCTGAGCTATCCAGAGCCACAAGGCTTACTGCTGTTCCCGTTCCCATGTATGCTCCCTTTCCAGTGATTTGCTCCCCACTGAAAAGTGCACTGCCGATGATAGCTAGTTTCAAATCACATTTAGCTGTTGGGGTCTGCTTGAACAACTGAGGAATTCCTAATTAGATAGACAGTTGGGTCTAGCAAGTACCAGGAGAGCCACAATTCTGCTTGGTCCACTGAACCTCGACCTGATAGGGCTTTGCCTTATTTCGAGCCCTAGTTTTACATTTTTGGGGGACGGGAAGGAATGGAGACCTCTCCTACAGATGGACTGATAACTTAAAACCATCTGTGACAGAGCAAACTCCTCCAGGAGACTGACCTTCTTCCATTTCACAGCTTATTTTCCACCCGCCCACCCAAAACTCCTGTTAACCCCTGCATGCCAGTAGATAAGCTAGCACATACCACTGAAAACCTGCAAAATGTCATCACGAAGCCTGGTGCATTCAGCAGCGGTCACCGCTTTCAGTGCAAAGGGGGCACGTTTTTCCCTGAAAGCAAGTTCATTCCCCTAATGAAGGGCAGTGAAGAAGTGTCAAGGGGCAACAGCTGCAGGACAGTTATTTCAGGACTGAATTTAAAAGTACATTTTATCTGGAAATGAGACTCTTCTAATCTTCTGTTTTCCCTGTAATTCCTTTCTTCTTCAGTATATCAGTATGAAGTCTACCCCTTCTGACCAGTGACAACTGGCACAACCCTTCCTATAGACTGTTGGTGTCCACTGTACGGCTCAGAGCAAGAAGTGAAGAAACCAAGACCTGGTAGGTCCAAAAAGCTGACTGGATTTTCCAGTTCATGAACAGATGACCAAGGTCAAAAGCTAGTCTCACACTTGAGTCACTTGGCCAAGCCACACCATTCCCCTGCAGCATGGGTGTCCGGTCAGTCACTGCGCTGAAGGTCAAGGCGATGTCAGGGAGGCTTTTGGGCAGAAATATTCAGAGATATGTAATGTGTCAAGATATCCAAGCTCAGTAGTCAGGTTCAAAGTCTACTTTGACATAATAGCAATGAGAACCCCATAAACACTATACAAGAAAAGCAAAAAAGTTGCATTCATTTAAGGATGAGCAAGGGCATGGAAAATGGAATAAAGGTCCAAATTCAGTGAAGACTACCAGCTACCTGCAGCCCTAGAACCACCCAACATACTATATCAAATCAGGTGAGTCTGACAGTACTGATCTTGCTGATCATGTATAAGTAAAGGGACATTCTTTTGTTCAGATCAGGCCATGGACCAGGTGGGTCACAGAACGGCATTTTGTTTTTACCAGGAGAATGCCCTGCACCAGAATGAGGAATAGTCACACCGTGCATGCCGGTGCCCCAAATGAGTCTTCTGGACTCATAATATTTGATTTTAAATAAATGTGAGGTACCGAGTATTGGGTACTCACAGCTCCCTCTGATTTCAGTGGAAGATGCTGATGCTCAGCCCAGTCCCTCAACACCAGATCATCCATGTTGTACACTCCAGAAGAAATTTAAGGGACTATTTTAAGGCTCAAAGCCTTGGTTATTTTACCTCCTACACCCAAGATGCCAGTCTGCCCCTTTGTCACCAGCAAGCTAAGGTCTGTCATCACTGTTCACACAGAGCCATGATTATACCCACTGCAGTTAGCTGGACTTTCACATGCTGAGATGCAACTCAACATAAGGAAAAGATTAGAATCAGGGTAACGAATTCAAGAAGCAGCAGTGCTCTGCTTTCACACTGCAGATTAGCTCCCTTCTTCCCACGGTATACAGAATTCCTTCTATTCCCTTTTTCAGGACTGATTTAATCTGTTTGCATCCACGACTGACTGGAGGGGTTTGCTGGCACAATCTATAATTTAGATGAAGCCTGGCTGCCTATAAACCTGACATTCCTACATTCCCCTTGTGATAGCTGCTCTCATGACTATCTTTCTTGCATGCTCCAACACCTGGGCTGGCCACTGTTGGAATTTACTTACCCTTTTCCATTCAGAAAAATAAAATAGTGGGCAACAGATGCTTAATATAGACTCAGCGAAGATGCAGTTAAACATCAACATATTACCAGACATATGACCCCATCAGTACTACCCCTCCTTAAGACACTGAAGAAAACATTTTAACCCATCATGTGCTTTAATGAATGTAAAGAGTAAGGCATGCCTGCATTGCTTTCATTTGACCCAGTGTGGCCATTGGACTTTGCCAAATGTCTTCTTCTCCAGCTAAAATTAACTATGTATGTTTGAACCACTTTGCATATGCCACCCCTTGGGCATGCAGACAGTTAATAAAGCTCACTGTGTGCAGTAAAAAAAAAATAAATAAATTGTGCTATTCAGATGCCACAAGGAATTCAAGTTATAAGGCTTTTTCTCATTTCCCCCACCCTTCAAACTAGAGCACATTACAAATACCCCAGGTCCTGATTTATTTATTTGTTTCCCCAACCTGCCAGTGGCAACAGATGAAAAAAGCCCAGTACTCGCATGACGAGCTATTTTAATATTTCATGCCCTAATGTGCCAGGAAGTTTGATACTAAAACAAATGGTAAGAAAATCTCTCTGAAACTCCAAGAGGCCACAACATGCACCACCTTCCCACTTTCTTTGCAGGACGCCTGAACGTTATTTTCAACGTTGTTCTAGTACTGCCTTGCCTGACCTGTGCCTGCACAAGTTAATGTCTGGCACATACAAAGGTGCCAGAAGACTCTGGTCGCTGGGAATGCTGTCCCGTTCCTTCTGAAGGTTGTCCTCTGTCAAACTCTCTCTTTATCCAGCACTAAAATATTGGAATAAAATAAGTGTCATCCAGAGGCAGAAAATTATGCTAGCATCCAATGGAGAAGTAACCAAAATAGAAACAATCATGATGGAAAGAGAGGGCATCTCTCCCCTTTCAGCCCTACTTGCTCCAGGAATCCTGCAGTTTCAAAAAAGGGTCACAGTGCTCCCCTTTCTGCAGGCATGAAACTAGCAGGGTCTGTCACACCCCATCGGTCACTTTTTCTGCCTTGTGAAGGTGATCAAGAGGAGTTCAAACACACCTTAGCTCACAGCAAACACAGCTACTTTATCCGAAACAGGTACAAAGCACTCACCTGTGTGTGCCACCACAGAGGTCTTCTACCCTGAGTGCTGTCAAAGCTGCACCTCACCCGAGTCCTTTCTGCAGTCAGTGCTCAGCTGTGGGATCAGTACTGGGTCCCTAGGATCCTTCTCAGCTGCTCCCTCTGTCTTGCCTTCTGCCTCCCCTTCTCTCACACTTAATCTCTCTCTCGCCCTCTCCCTCTGGTAGGCGAAGCCTGTCACAGGGCTGTTAGCCTGCGAGACATCCAGATGATTTTTTTTTTTATGGGAACCCGATGCACCTGCCTCCTGTTCATTATTATTTCAGTCCATACCAGTAATGGTGCTGGACAAATTTGAGATGAACACGATTCTTCAACATTTCACAAGTCAGTTGGAGTGGTACTTTTTTTGCAGATTGTGTTTCCTCTTCACAGAGACTCATTAAAAACTTTGATACAACTGAATGGCTCTGGATGTTTTAAAGTAAACTGCAGCTTAATTGGTTTGACACCAATCTCAAGAATAACTAGGGTTACTAACTGATCAGATAAGTAGAATTTCAGTTAAAAGTGAGTGGCCAAGCATATTTAAAGATGAGGTTTCTCCAAATACACTCCTTTTTTAAATAACTCTGAAGAGTTAGTATTAGGAATATAAGAGATGGCGAGGGCACTTCACAACACCAGCTCACAGTGCTAATGTGAATTTATTAGCATGCAGCTGAAAAGCATGAGCCTGCACTCCAGTTACATGGCTGAGAGCAGCCTCTGTTACCTACACAGCTTTGTACGCCCCTTGGAATAAAAGGTACGTCAGAAGCATTACCAGCTGATTAGGAGCCATTAGGTCAGGCTGGAAATGGAGATCAGATGCACCTACAGACTAGGTTCTGCTTATCAGTAAAGGCTTCCTCTGCTAGGAGACATTTATCCAGTCACCTGGAGCTGATCTAGATAAATCTTGAGAGAAACAAGACAAAGTCCTAAAATAAAAGAGCCTAAGGCAGGGGATGAAGAGGCTTACAGACACAGTTTCCTCAGCTTGCAGAGGGTAGTGGGCACCCATGGACGACCCAAAGCTCTCCTTGCTCCCACCCCTTCCCTGGTCTGCCAGTTACAGACATTTCTGTTATTTCATTGCCCACATTGCTCACTACAGGGATAGTCACACCTTGGGTGATAATGTCAGTCATATTCAGTAATTTCAAAGGCAACCCCATGCAATACTATGAGGGAGGGCAAACATAAGCACATCAATGCTTCTAAAAAACAGATGGATAAAGTTCAGCAGCTTGTCCTCTTCAAGGAAGAAAATGTGCTTGTGGGATAGGCTGTACACAAAGCACTTCAAGCGCTGAAAGGTGGGCAAACTCCACAGCCCCAACGATGCAACCTGGCCTGGAATCATGCCACCTAGTCCAGCGCCATCCAACAGGAGAGGCAAGAATCTAAATCAAACATAATTTTCACAGGTTTTGCTTCTTACCACTTGAAAGTAATCCCACACACACCAGGCAATGGGCCTACTGCCCCCCTGCATAAGACTATGCCTCCAGTGCACCAAGCCTGGGTAAGCAATTCATTGTAGAGAATGCACAGCAAGAGGTATAAGGATGAACTAGCAGGAGGACAGCAGGTTTGCCTGTACTTTTATGTACTTCCCAAGAAATCAGATAACCCAAGCAGGGTTACTGTTCCCTAACTCTTTTACTTTAGATTAATCAGGTTTTTGAGTTCAGATTCTCAGTCCCTTGACGTCACAGTGGCCATCTGAAATCTACTGAGGATTTCCTACCTTGCCCCTCAATAGCTAAGCATCCTTCCTGTTGATGAGAGAGCTTGAGCTGTTGCACTATCAGCTGAGGTTATACTGTAACAGATTTAAGCCATAAAGTGCAGGTGACACATCCCAAAGAATCACATTTACACACCTTTACACACATTTACAGTCACCAAAACACAGAAGGTCCCATTTAATGTTGTAGAAAAGCAAAAACATCTTCTGCCTCAAAAAGCAGAGAAGTACCAACAACCCAGGAGATGCTAAAATCAGTCTGATTGATAGACTTCAAAATATGTTCCAGTTACCAGACCTCCAAAACCCAAAGGGCAGCCTTATGTAATGTGCTTTACTTAGCAATCCTCTGACACATCCCTTTCCAATAACCCACTTCAATGATTTGTAAGCCTGGGTATTCCCTTCCCTTTGACAGCCCTCATAAAGATTATTTCCTATCAGACATGAGAGGACTCTACTGGAAATCCACCAAATACTACATCTGAGCTAACCTGAGGATGTCAGATTCCAATTCTAATTTCATCCCAAATTAGCAAGTGGTTATTGGTTGTCTCAAAATTGCATTTGTCAGGAATGAATATTCTTTGCCAAAATAAGCCATTCAGATTTATTTATGACATAGACGGATTTTGTTACTCTCCCACAGAGTATTATCCTAAAACAGTCAGCCAGCCCTGGCCCTCTCCCCTTTCACGTTTGCAACCCAGTCATTAAATTGTCTGTTAGGAGTTGTACTGAGGGCACAAAAACCTTCTCCCTTCTACATTAAACGAGGATAAAACACAGAAATGAACTACTGTTGCATTAAGTCTGAGAACCCTGAACCTTTGCTGTGACAGACTAAGAGTACAATCCACTTTGTGCTCCTCTCAAGCTTTATGCTCAAGAAGCATGAAGTCTCAAGGAAGTAGACATGGACACCAGAGACAGTTGTACAAATTGTCACATCTCAGCCAGTTTTCAGGCTCCTAGCATGTAGTCTTCACCAGAGTGTCCTACAGTAAGGCACTACAACACTGCTTCAGATCCAAAGCACAGGCTCCACACCAAACCAGGATGCAGCCTGGTGGCAAAGCATCTCTCTGAGGGGCCAAAGATCTATTTTGATCATGTTTGCCATCTCTCAAGCATCCAGCCAGAATGATACATCACAGTGCCTTCAGGCACCTGAGCCTGTACAATTCACTATTGCCTTCAAAGGCCACAATGCTTCAGTAATCACTGGAAGTCTTGCCTGTGGTGAGGCTGATGTCAAGTAGCTAGATTCTATGGAGAATCAACCCATTAGCTGAATGACCTACCCAATAGCCAGGAGCTCAGCGTACGCACGCGGACATGAAGTGGAGGGTATGGTTCAAAGACAGAAACTCTACCAGGTAAAGTGTGGGGATCCCCTCCATTACCCACTCCAAACTCCCCTCTTAGTTGTCCTACAGCCTTCTGCCAAAGGGGCAGTGAACACCTGTGAGGCAGAGAAGACAAGTTACTGAAGCATCCAAAAGCACTCAGAGCCTTCCAGGGGGTTCAGCTACAAGACAAACTAAGGGCCATGGCCACCAGAGCTTCTTTTCCAACTACTGCACGTCCCTTTCCCCCACCCCTCAGCCACCCACACCCACCAGATCAATAATTGCATCTTCAGAATAGCAGCAGAAGGACATGAGACTGTTCCAGGTATTCAGTCACACAAAAAAAGATGGGCCAAAACCTAAACAGCAGGGATAACCAAACTAGGTTTCTGATTCACCTCTCCCAGCCTCCTTTAAATGGAATTAATATGTGCCAAAGGAGAGTCAGTAGAGCTCACCTGACCCAGTACCACTAACAGAGAGGAGCCTGCCCTTGTAAGCTCTGGTTGCTATCTGGGTAACCTGACCTCCCGCCTGCCAGCACAAAACAGGCCAGATGACACTAAGCGAGACGGTAAGTACCCAGACTACAAATGCCTTCTTGGGTCCAGGCCCAAAGCAGGTCTGATATCACCCTGTCACTCTGTCTTGGCTGACAGTTGGAGGGTTCCTGATGGTCTTGTGAGGGCTTTTACTGCATCATGAAGGCAGCTGAGCTTTTTGCCCCCAAACACCCCGTAGCAGCCAGTTCCCTCACTCATTCTCCCATGTGATAGTGACCCAATGTGTGACAGACACAGGCCTTTACTGCTCACTACCAGCCACAAGGCTGTTCCCGATGGAACGGGCAGCCCCAGCAGAGGCAGGGCCACCTTACTGACCAGGTGCACTCACCCAGCACCTGATGTGGGTGAGAGAGAGGCGATGGCAATAGTCTCCATCAACAGTCCCATGATCGTCAAAGGCAAGGTAAACAGTCAAGTCCAAGGTCAACCTGAGAAATCTAAACAACAATTCAGAAACCAGCCCGAAAACAGGTGCAACTACAGCAAAGCATGGGAAGGGGATAAAGGCCCAGGCCTGAGTTTAAGCAGAGGTCCTGGGCCATGGGCAGAAGGTCAGGGAAGTGGTTCCATGTGAAGTTACTCAGGGCAATTAAGGCCTATTAGTGCCCTCACAGCTCTGTCCCTGGATTTAAGGAGAACTTCATTTCTGTGACACACCAGCTCACCCAAGCCCTGCACGCAACAGGGGCTCTCAGCATCATGCTTCAAATTCAGCTCCCCCTCCCACCCTGCCTTCCCTAAATCCTCCTGCTCTACAGGTGGTTCTGTTCTCCTGCTGATTTCCAGGCCCAGATGACCTCTCTATCCCCTCTGCGTGTCTGTGCCCTCATTAGCACTCATCTGCCCTACATGCCTTCCCTGTTCATGACTGAAGGGAATGGTGGGAGCAGAGCCATGGGAAGAGGCAGGTAGCAAGCAGAAAAGGCACTGAGCAATAGATTGGCAGTTGAGTACAGAGAGGTTTACCTCCCCTTCCTCTCACTCCCCAGCATAGGACAGGAAAAATTGTACTATTTCACGAATGTACCATTCACTACTTTGGAACTAAAGAGGAAAGCCCATTTTTGTTGGGAGTTTCTGTTGTTCTGAGATTTCCAAACTGATATGTCGCTCCCTTCCATGCTCCCTCAGTCTCTAGAATAAATCTATGCAATCCCACTGTCTCAACCTTTAAAAAATATTGCAAGAATTTTCACAAGGAATTTAATTTGATTCCTGTGCCATTTCATCCCTTGAGCATATGCAGTGGATTGATCAATGCTGTCTAGCACAACAGCCTTCATCAGGCTCATCCCTGGAGGTGCAACTACTGCCTTGCTTTTCACACTAATGCTGACTTTCTAAAAAGCATCACAGACAGTAATCTTTCTGTTTAGGATCAAAACTGCAACTAGCTCTTGTGGGAAGATCTCAGCAGTCTTCAGCAAAGTAGTTCCTTGCTAGAGCATGTTCAATTCATTGTGCTGTAAAGGTATATCAGCTGTGAACCCAACCACAGGGGTCCCCTTTTGCCAGTTATTTCACTGACTCAGGGATGAGACAAGAGCAGAACTGGAGATACCTAGTAAAGAGCACCAAAGAAAGTCTGTAGGTCAGACTGCTGTGTGGCCTAGCCCTGGCCGTGTTAGATGATGAAGTCACTGCCAGTACTTCAATGCTCCGGAAGACACAAAACTTCATTTTTCAAGTCATTTCAGTTTGAAGTGTCCAGAACTGACTAATTAGGTACTGAGTACCTGGAGCCTTCCCTAATGTCACTGGGATCACCTGGTTGCACATGTCTTCGTGCCCATGTGCTGGGAAGACCACTGGTATATAAGCACCTTGGTCCTTGTGGGTATGTGCATATATGAGTCTAAGTGAATGAGAACACTGTTTTAAAATAAAATCAGCTTCCCCTCCTTTAATGTCTCACACCGAGTTCTGTCACCTCATTGCAACATTATTGCCTACAACACAGCTAAGTCTGCAACTGCCTGGGAAAGGCAGAGCCTCTGAGTAAGATCTGGATGGTGATACTGTACCTTGAAGCCCAGTTTACAACCTGGTCTCTGACAGTCTCCAGGAGCTACTTTTTATGTACTGCCTTTGGTGACATAGTCACACGCGCTCTGTATTTTCCACCACTAAGCACGTTCTGTCTGCTTGCAGTTAGGCAGACAGGCAGGCTCCTGTCTGAAGGGTAGAGGGACATAGTGAGCAGGTCACTTTTCAAGGCAGATGGATGGATAGATGCATCATTGAAATGGGAAGGATAATGTCAGGGGTGCTGATACATCATGGCCAGACTAGGAGAAGGGAGGAAAGGAGGAGTGCGTGTCAGAGACAGATCCTGTGTCACAACGGGTGATGGATGAGGGAGCACTGTTTTCTGGGAAGGGCGGCTGGGACAGACAATACCAGTGCCAGGAGCTGAGCAGGAGGAAACAAGACCCACACAAAGGCCCTGATTAACCCTGCATTTAGACAGAACTGGTCTGTCGCTCTGAGGCAAACTGAACGGCAAGCAAATTGCTTGCAGTTTAGGCCTTTACAAAGTCCAGCATGTCCTTGTCAATCTCTTTGACAGATTGAGAGTCCCAGGTGGTTCAGAGCTGTCTATGACCATGACAGTGAATGGGTCATCCTCTCAGCCATTCATGTGCTTTTCAGCTTCATTCAGCTTATTTTTCAGGCATATCTCATTTTACACTCACTACTTACTCCTCTCTTTTCACCCAGTGAGTGTGTCTACTCTGAAGGGGTTTTAACCAGAGCAAAGGTATTATCCCTCCCACAGTGACCGTACAGGGGCAGAGCTGTCTATGCAGCCCATGGTGGAGGAGAGAAGGGGAAAAACCTCACGTTTATCATCTGAGATGGCTGGCCTGTATTCCTCAGTGCCACTACAATTTTGGACTCCCTCTGGTTCCTCAGGGCCAGCTGGGTCAGGCTGACAATTTCCCAGTCCTCGCTGGGAAGAGGAATGCACAAATGAGATGCTCCTGTTGGCCATCCTTACCATTCCTTTCATGGCAATATTAAGGAACTTGTGACCCACTCTAAACGGGCAGCAGCAGCAGACTGGGAGGCTGCTGATGCAGGAGGGTCAATCTAGCACAGAGAACAAGACTCGTAGCAGCCCAGGAAGATACAGAGAAAAACTCTGGAGAGCTCTAAAATGCAGGGAGCAATCAAGTAAACTGTTGCTTCTCACCTTCTGCAAGAATATGAAGACAAAATTTCAGGGCTTTGTGTTTATTAAGACTCCATGCCCATCTTTCAAAGTATAATTTTAGTTCTCTGTCCCACACATCTACACTAAAATTTCAGCTTTTTCTTCCTGGTGTAGTATTTTCCTATCTATCCATCATCTTCTAAGAGGCTTTCTCATATTCCAGGTGCCTTTCTTTTCCCGCCACACAAACCCATAACACTTTTCCCTGTCCTCTCTCTTTATTTATCCTGTTGGACAATTTGTATCTTCTTTGTAGCTTATGAACTTACATCTCATTGATAAGAACATTGAGATCTGCAGTTTGTCTTCTCTGGAAAGGTTTTGGCCTCCTTCCTGACTCTCTAGGTATGTCTGCAAAAATAGAACATGCGCATTGCTGACTTATGACCATATCCTTGAGAAATAAACTTCCTTAAACAACAAGCCACAGCCGTCTGAGGCAGAAGCCAAGATACACTGGCCTTGCCTCATGCCACAAAGGTCAACAGACCCAAACTGCCAGATCAGACAGGAGGACAGAACGCCAGAAGCAAAGGACATATAAATCTAATGACTGTCAGCTTAACTATGTCAGCTGATTTCTGAGCTCAACCAGAGGGTGAAAGGAGAAGGATGGTCCCAGTTTACCTTTATATGTCTCAATGAATTGAGGCCTCTTTCAAACACAAGTAGTTATAGCAGTTCTTTAAATGTTTCACTCAGGAAATGTTCTTTAACACTCAGCTGTATAGTGTATCAGGCAAGCCATCTACAGGTCCTAGGCAGCCAGTCACACTGACTTGGTCAGAAGGTGACAGGAAAGCTGTGAGACCACAGAGCAGCTGAGGCCGGTAGTGCTCTCTGCTGTATTTATTAAAAAGGATTTATTATATGCCACATCACATTGTCCTAAGCATTGTTTCCAGAGATGCAAGGTCACAGCACTCATACAAGACTCAGGTACAAGCAAAGGACAGGTGAACCCAAAAGCCACCTAACCAGGCAGTAGAAAGGTTAGTAGAAACCTGATTGCTGCAGCTGGGTCACTGATGGTCACTGAATCACAGAGGTGTCAGTGTCAGAGGGCTCTGGAGGTCCCCTGTCCAACCTCCCACTCAGGGCAGGACTCTCTTGAACACCAGATCAGAGCAGCCATGGCTTTTCCACTGAGTCTTAACAACCCCATGCTCCCACCAAGGACAGAGATTCCGCCCTCTCTGATGACTTGTCCCAGGCCTGCACCAGCTTCCTGGAGTTTTTTCCTAGTGCCTAACCTGAACCTCCTGAGCTGCAACTTGTGGCCATTGCCCATTATAATTTAGCACTACCAAGAAGTGTTTGACGCTATCACCTTTGTGACCACCCCTTTGCTCTGCTGGCCACACGCCTTCCGATTTAGCCCAGAGTGCAGTTAGCTTTACGATGAGCACACATAGCTGGTTCATATTCAACTTGGCATCCACCATAACATCTGTGTGCTTTCCTAAAGGACCCCAGGTCCTTTACCAGGCTGCTTGTTGTAGCAGCATGTTGTCTCTGCAGATACTCAGCTACATAATTCAAAACAGATCTGAGGAATGGCAAGTTGGGGACTGGACAGAAAAGCCACTCACACAGGAGGACATTGTGTCAGCCCTTTCCCCTTGGCGACATGAGGATTTTGCCTTGCAGAACAGCCCTGCAGGACTCAGGATCCACTGTATTTGGGATGGAAGCAGAGGTTGGGGGCTGCAATCATGAGCCCCCATTGGAAGGGACTTGTGATGGTGCTACCAAATGGCAGCTAAGACAGGAAGGAGCAATACAACATTGCAGATGGTGTGAAAACTGCAAGAGATCTCAGGAAAGGCCTCACAGAGAAAGTCTCATAGTGCTCCTTAGGACAGAGTCTTTGGGATCCAAAAGCAGTGAAGAGAAAGGTGTAAGTAAAGGATAAGGCTTTCTAGCCAAACCCAAATGGCAACTTGGGACCCTGAGCTCAGATCCTGACAGCAGCTGTGAGAAGTGCAAGTTGAGTGCAGTGATGCAAATCTATGTGGGAACATTCTTCTATCCTCCCTTCTCATATCCTAAACTCAAAATCCAGGCAGCGTACAGTCAATATGCTGAAGAGCAGGGTATTCTCTTCAGAGGGACCTGGACAGGCTGAAGAAATGGGCTGACAAAAATCTTCTAAAGTTCACTGAAGGCAAATACAAAGTCCTGAACCTGGGCCAGAATAAGCACATGGAGCAGGGCAGGCTGAGGGCCAACTAGCTAGGAGGCAGCTTTAGAGAAAAGGACTTGATGGACAACAGATTGAACAGGAGTCAGCAGAGAGCCCTTGCAGCAAAGGTGGCCAACAGCATCCTGGGCTGCATCAGCAAGAGCACAGCTATCAGGCTGAAGGAGGCGATTCTTCCCCTCCTTTTATGAGGCCATATCTGAAGTACTATGTACAGTTTGGGGCTCCCCAGTTACAAAAAAAGGCCTGGATGCACTGGAGAGAATCCGGTGGAGAGCCAACAAATAGGACGTTCAGTAGGGGGTTAGAGCCCATGAGGCAGAGGAGAGGCTGAAGCAGCTGGATTTGTTCAGTCTGGAGCAGAAAGGACATGGGGGACTGAATTTCAATCTCCTGCTACCTAGGGTGGCTTATAGAGAAAGCAGAGCCAAACTCCTATCAGCAATGCACAGCAATAGGACAAGAAACAATGGACACAAGGTACAAAAGCAGTTCCAATTAGATGTTAGGTAAAAAAAATCCTGTGATAGTGGTCAAACACTGGAACAAGAGCCCAGAGAGATGATATCTCCATCCTTGGAGATATTAAAAATCTTACTGGATAAGGCCCTAATCAATCTGATCTAGTTCTGAAGAGGAATCTACTCTTTGAGCGCGAGGTTTGACTCAGAATACGGAAAGTCTAGCAAAAAAAAGGACAAAGTGAAAGATAAAGGCATCAGTGTGGGCAAAGGATGGAGAAGGAGGAAAAATAAAACTGAAGTTAACGAAATTTGTCAAAATAGTAATTACAGCAAGTAGAATGATTGTGCTAATTTTAATCAGTAAACATGAGATGGTCAAATGAAGTTTCTGTGTACAAGTACTAGGGCAAAACTGAAGGAATTTGCTTTGTTAAAAAATGTGGAAATGGATAAAGGGCAAAAAGGAGGTGGCAATCATTAATACAATAGAGATCAAGATGAAGGTGGAGTGACAGTGCATATCAGCAAAGGCATGACCATGAAGAAAGAAGGGCAAGCACTGCAGAAAAGAGAACTTCTGAGAGTCAAAAAACATCTTGACAAACCACCCCCCATAAGGCAAGTTGGGGTGGAACCTTCCAAACCTCAGCATGCCAGAGTCAGGGACTTAGGATTCCTGGAAACATTTCTCTTGTAATGGTTTTGCTTGCCATGAAGTCTGTCATTAAGGCTCTGTGAATAATTGCTGACATGCTGCAGTCTGATATCAGTTATTATTAATAACTGGGAAGTGCTAGCTTATTAAAGGAGTAAATTTGTGCATGCTCAGACATGATACAAGTTGCTTTCATCTGCCTTCAGTGAGCAAGAGACCTTGAGTGATCAGGTTGCTTTGACCTTGCATAGGTGGTATGAAAATGCCACTCCTGCCAAGGCCATTATGGCCTATTACTACACTCAGGGCCCTGACTCTAATCCTCAAGTCTTTGTCACGGTACAAAGTAATTTTTAAGTGTAAGATAGTAGTTCAGCTATTTCATCCGTACATCAGGGCAGATTTTCATCTATCTGGTCCTTGAAATCTGTTGGTTTAATTTCATCTATATGTTCCATAACTTTCTGAGACTTCAGTTTGAGACAGACTCCAGTGAAGATGCTCACAAATGAAAGACCCAAACACAGGGGCCTCCACATTGAACACAGATGTAAACAAAATATTGGGGTTTTTTCTGCTATGACCTTGATTTCCTGGTGTACTCCTTTCACACCTTCTTCACACCTACAGATTCTGTTAGGTTTCTCATCCTGGTAAGTTTGAGAAAGGATGTTTTACTAGGTTTTATGCCTTTTCCAACCCGGTTTGTTTTCAAAATCAGGATGTGCTGTGACCAAGTAAGAATTGACAAATATCAACCTAGCTAGGATAGTACAAATTCTTTAAAACAAACAGTGAAAAAAAATTGACAAAAAAAAGGAAGATTAAATATCTACACTCTGCAATGTTGAGAGGGTGAGAACGTGTGAAACCTCAGTCTTAAATAACACTGATGGCAATAATGATGACGACAAAGCTGACTTGAGAACAGAGGACACAGAAATGGAAATTACCATGAGAGCAGTGGAAGGAAAACTCCAAGTGCAACTCCAGCACAAGCTGATAAAGTGTTGCTGTTAGAAATATATCAGTGCTAGCTTTTGATCTCAATTTTTGAGGCCTCCACCAGAATATGGGGAACACTGCTGTTTGTCCGCATTCAAGAACAATTTGCTCAAGTAGGAAGATGTATGGAGGTGGTATCATGGGCTGATCAAGGTAGTGGAGGGCAAGCTGTATTAAAAAAGAGTGAATAAGGTTAGTTTGTTCAGCCCAACAAAAGAGAGATGGGGGGGGGCGGACTATTAAATACCTTACAAAGGTAAATACCAAAAGGGAGGACAAGGTGACAGAAAGACAAATGGAAATAACTGACCATAAAGAGGAATATCAGGAGATTTTTAACCATCAGATCTGGCTAACACAGCCTCCTAGCCAGACTAATAAGGCAGAGTGTCTTACAGAGTTAACATAAATTTATTTATTTTATAATGGGAATTCTGTTACACAGCTTTCTGCCACTCAAATTCAGAGGTCTTTTCTAAGGTCAGAAATGAAGACTGGGAGGACAAATGGCCAGGAGACACTGAACTCAGAAACTCTTGGCTGCAGTAAATGCCAGTTGGGAGTGACTTGCTGTACAGTTATTTTGGCAATTTGTTGTCCCTACCCTTGGGCATTCTCTTTCAATAACCAAATTATAGTGAACTTTGTGCACTATATGATAGGGCACCCCTGTATTGGGCCAGCAGTAGGGCGGTGAAGAAAGCTTTAAGTAAGACAGTGCACTCATTTGCACTAACAAGGCAGCATTACACAAGCTTTAAGCGCTACCAACATCGCTGCCAGTGAAGCCCTTAGAATAGGAGGTCCCAATTCTTACCTGCTAGCAAGACCTTCACATCCTTTAGGTAGAAATCACAGATCGGTATTTCATCCAGACAGAAATACCACTTTTGTGTGTCTGTCTTCTCCTCTGCCAGTCATAGTGATGATTCTTACATCATTTAGTGTGTACATTTGTGTGTATGTATTTGTGTACATGTCTGCCTGACAGCATTTTATTGGGACCTGCTGAGTGCTTCAGGGCCTAAGAATCACAACAGTTGTCTTAGGGTTCATGACTCTGCTGACTTGTGATCAAGAATGCAGAAAGCTGTGACCCAAAGAGTATCCACTCCACCTCCTTCGGCATCCGGCTGACAATTGAGCTGACAGCAGAGCTAATGCTCCCGCGTGCTGCGTCTAGTGGGCTGAGTCCCCTGCTGCAGACTATAAATTACACACAGCCAGTTTTAACACCTCTTGATATGCATAAAAGCTTTCAGTCCTAGTGGCTCTGTAAGTGTTCAGCGCATCTGCCTGTCCAAACAGGTGTCAATAATAAGGAAATAACCCCCCTGGTGAGAGGAATTTTAGAAGCTGTAAGGAGAGGACGCAGTTGCAGGGAGGACAGTGTGAATGTGGCTGTATGCACCTCCTGACACCCCTGGGCACTTGGCTTCAAGGACAGGAGCTGTCTCTGCAAATAGATCTCCCTGGCAGAGGCCTGTGCCAAACACAACTGCTACAACAACAACAGTACTTGTACCGTGCCTTTTGGTTAAGAACATTTTGCTGGACCATGAATCCCCAGACTGTTTCCTGAGGAGGTGGGAAACACAGAGCTGTTCATGATTTGTTTAACATGAGAAATGAGCATTCCTGAGGCAACTACTAGGAAAATCTTTCTCCAGACTTTAGGACAAAACACACAAGACCTGACATGACCATTCTACAGTCCACAGTCCCTTTCAGAGCTACAGAGAGCATCCAAAGGCTCTCTGATTCATTTCTCTGTGTTTGGTGAGATGCACTGATTAATTTGGTTGTGAATCAAAGGAATCTCAGTGCCACCACTCAGAAAGAAAATTCATCATGGAAACAGTAGCCAGGAAGCAAAACCAAATAGAATTCTCTTCATACTCATAAATCAGCTTTTCCTCACACTCCAGCATCCCCCAGAGGTGAAGATGTGCCTTGCTTTGACTAATTTGGATGAAGTGGGAGAAGCAGACGCAGGGTGGGGCCCTGAGACCAGTGTCCTGCTATGCCGCTCTGTCAGCAACCTCACCGCCAGCACACTGCTGTAACTTGGCCGTTTACCACTGACTCCCTGCGAGTATGGGCTGGGCCAAGCCCACGTTACCCCGCGAGTTCCCAGCACACACGTTCCTGATGAAATGGTCCAGTAGAGCATCAATTCCAGTCAGTGCCAGAATCCACCTCCTTTTCATGCTGATCATTGTTCTCTGTGCACTATACACTGCAGGAAGGTGAACTGGCTTGTGATCGGGGCTGCTGGGTAGCACATGACCTTCAGCATGACCACTAGTAGTCCCAAGAAGTTGTCATTCCTGCTCTAGGCTTTTTGTCTCCACTGACACAGCTGTAGCATACTTTCCAGATCACCTATTACAACAGAGTAAGACAGCATAACTCCACGTTAAGGCTATTTGCTTGGCACCATAGAGGAAGAACTTGGACCTGGCAAGTTGTGATCCCCTCACAGCCTTTCAGAACACGCCATCAAAAGAGGTCTCTGGTACTCTTCCCTACAGTCTGTGTGGTGAATATCTTCCTTGAACCATCAATTACAACACACAATTAGCTCCACTAAGCGAGAGTGTCACAGTACAGTCCTGGCAAACTGCCCTTCCTCCCACTTCTCCCTCATTAGGCTACTCCTCTCTTGCTAGATCTTTAATTAGCTTGTCATCAGCAACTTCGCCTGGATTGAATACCCTGCATTCTCCCAAATGAAACCATATAAGATAGATGGGACACGAAAAGCAGCAAGAGAGTAGGGTGAGAAGACATGTAAAGCAATCAATATGTGCCTGTGACTTCAGGGACAGGCTTGCCAAGGGCAGTAGTAAGATTTCAGCTGGCTTGGACAAACTAGGGGTGTTCAAAATGTAGGTTGGCTGACACCCAGCAACCTCATTTCAGCAAGCCCACCATAGGGCCAGCAGAAGGGAGAGACAAAACCCAGCAAAATAAGTAGCCTTGAGGAATAAAGCTATTTCTTGTACTATTAAACTGAAGAGCCCAGCCATGGTCAACCTACCAATTCAGCTTGGAGCAGTTTCACAAGAAAGCTTTGTTTACACCTTGCCTGACTCCCTTGCTTTCGCTAATTCAGAAGCCAATGCTTGGCCTCAAATCACCTTTTCCCTGAATTCTGCGGTTGGGCTGTATTCCCCCTGTCTGCCACCCACTGAGCTCAGCAGATGCTCCACAGCACTGCTGCAAAACATTGAGCCAATACATGGAAGGAGGGGAGGTCAGCAAAAATGCTGGATGGGGAGAGCAGCCCATAAAATATACACCTGTTGTCAATCAGAAGCCAAGGCTTATGTCAGCCTGCTGCAAATATTTTCCCTTCCACCTCGGTGACCTTTTCAATCATACTTCACGAGGGAGACTGCTCCCATTAAGGGCTACTTGATCCTCTGCTAATGCAGCAGTTATGAAAGGACCACAGCACTTGTCATTAGGATAAACACCTTTGCAGTGGGAGAAGGCTGCAGAGAAGGGCACACACCCGCTCTCCCCTCTGCTTCCTCAGGTCCCTTTCCCTCCATCTGCCCATCACCACTGTTATGGCCTCACATTTGGACAAGGAAAGCTGAGCCTGGCTAAAGCACTGACCACTGTCTCTGCATCTGCTGTCTCGGCAGGCTCAGCTGCCAGCGCCTAAACTAGCGCACAAAGAAGAGGATCTGATTTTCTGATCAGTGAAATGTTGCTCTGCAAGAGAGCAATTCAGGATAAAATGCTAGGTGTACACTGTCCCTTCAACACTCTGGATAACATAGGCTCAATTAACTTTTATGAAGATGGCTCCTACTGCAGCCATCCACTGTCCAGTCAGGTCTGAGAGCCCATTTGAGCTTTCAGCTTTATCATGCTCAGAAAAAAAAGTCTCAGGGGAAGCATGAACCCATCTTTCCTGCTGCTTCCCTCAATCTTCATACGTGTGAATGCAGCTTTCGGCAGCCTGTTTGGGTGGCACACAGAGGGTGACCTGAACAGGATCTCCAAGGGGCTGGGACTAACGGGTGGGTAGGGACTACTGCCCTGCAAGACTTGCCCGAAAGAAAAGAAGAGCTTGGAGGTCAGGGCAGCCTCTCCTCCAGGAGCACCCAGAATGATGGCCACCACTCTGGGTACTGGGAGAGGTGAGATCCTGGAGGACATTTATCCTTGGTTTGATCTGGTGCCATGTTTCTCTGGCCTCTTCAGAGTACAAACTAGTGCTGCCATTAACATCCTGCCAGCTGGCTCCTTCCAGCTCCTGGTCATGCTCAGATGAGTGACCAGCACCAAGGTATTTCACCAGCTCTTTGAGGAGGGTGAATAAATTCAATTCTCTGCCCCAGAACAGGACTCTACACACACAGAATCTAGCTCTTCAGTCCTGAGGAGAGACCTACAGACCCCCAAAAAGGGACTGACTTTGGAAGAAATGGCACACATAGGCAAATTAATGTGAATTAAAAGGTACTCAGCATCTGCACTGAAATATTTATCAAAGGAGAATAAAAAGCAATGAAATTAAGTCCCTTTCTTTTCCAGCTTCTTCGTTCCTCCAGCCCTGGCTCTCTAAATTGTGGAAGAAGCCTCCTGAGTCTCGGGGAGCAAGAGAACACCTTCAGCCAGCAGAAGTAGCTGGGCTGTCGTCAGCAGCTGTGATGGATGGTGATGGTGGTAGCACTGTTGGGGCCACTTGAGCTGCGGGTTGCCTGGGTTGCAAGTGTTCAAGGTGTGCGTGCCTGCCTTACCACTGTCTGCCTGGTGAGAGTGGTATGAGATTGCTTTTGGGCAAACAGGAGATGAGTCTGCAGAGACACTTAAGTATTAGCTGCCTTGGGTTTGAAATTTTCCTTCTGGAAAAGATATCTACAGAGTGGTGTTATGCTGGTCACTGATCCCTGTGCAATGCCTTGAATCAAGTCTGTGTCATAAAACACAGAATCATAGCAGGCAATGGACTTCCGAAGTCTGTAGTCCAAGCCCAAACTTTTCTACAGCTGTACCTGCTAAGGTATTTTTGACAGGCTAGAGTTCTGTTATGGGTGCAAGCAGAAAAAAATGGCAGTGGTTTATAGGATCACAGCTCTCTGTACCAGTCTGAGCCGGTTATTGTGAAAGCAATGGTAATCCCTGCCACTGGGACACCTGCAGACCTGGCCACCACTCCTACAGACTATCTGGCCATCCCTGTATTATCAGTCATGAGTATTCCCCAGCAAGGAAAGACTCATCAGGGCTGGGAAGGGACTGTGAAATCTGCCCATCACAGCGAGATCAGTTTTCAGGAGAATTTTCCCTATTTCTGTTGCACTTGAGGTAGAAGACCTATAGAGATCTAAGGGGGTCTCACAGCGCACTGAGGGCCCTCCTCCAAGAGTTTGGAGGAACCAACCACTGAACAGCAAGCAGCAAAGGTTTCTGCTGAGCAACTACACGTCACCAGCAGTAGCTTTCTGTAGATAAGACAAAAGAAGGAATGGGGGCAATAATGGAGAAGCTCTCCACTGTCTTTAAATCACCAGGGAGAGATTTCTGCCCATCAGACATGCAGCTGAGTGGGCTTTCCCTCAGCTTGCACTGTGTGCATAGAAAAGACAAACGATACTGCTCTGGAAGATCAGGCTGTTGAAATATAAAGGGAGAGATGTTATCTTAGCCCTCAGGAGAAATTTCCTGGTGTATGACTGCGATCCAGGTGGTGATAACTGGGTATAATTTATCCAGGTAGAAATCCCTCTTCCCACTCTAACAATGTTTTGTTTGCTCTGTCCTGAATAACAAGCCCACCAATGCCCTGGCAATGATGATTTGGAACACATGTGCGGAGCCTCTAATACTGTGCAATGACAAGAAGTTTCATCAACTCAGATAAATATCCATGCCTTCTCAGTGACAGTCCGTCATACTTCAGATGTCTCACTTCCCCTACCTGCCAACATTTCAAATCTATAAATAGGGCCAACTGGGAGAGGAACAGGGGATGTACACTGCCACCCACTAGATATCTGTTAGGCTAAGGCATACCTTTGGAGGGAGGTAGTGGTAAGTAAACAACACAGCACTGGGCAGTAGAAGCCTGACCCTGCACGGTTGGGACAGTCTGGCAGATCACTAATCAATCCAGACCTCCCTCCAGAGCAGACTGGCTCTGGGCATTTCTCCAGCTCTCCTGCCACCTCAGGAGCACAGGCCCACCGTGCTCCAATGCCTGCAGCAAGGCTCCAGCGGAGACCCCACATCCCCGCAGCAGACTATGCTGAGCTGATGGTGAGGTTCAGGAGGTGCTTGGGACGCCCAGTACGGCGCTCACTGACATTGGTTTCAGCCTTTCCGTCACTGCCAGTGTGTTCTGAAGCAGGACACCACCACCTACCTACCAGCACTTTCCAGTAACCTACCAGTATCTTCCAGCATTGCACCAAACACCTTCTGGCACAGCAGCCCCCATCCCTGCCTCTCTGCACAAAGGCTGCTCTCAGTGTTTGCAAGTCCCAGCAGCGCAGATCACCCATGTTTCCATAGCAAAGGCAAGTACTTCCCTCCACAGACTTTCTTTATTCATACAGCCAGAGGCTGAATCTTGGTCTGCATTACACACCCCTTTTTCACTGAGCCCAAAAGAGCAATGGAGGGAAACATGATTTTTGGCTCACTCCTACTGCTCATGGGACCATTTGTTACACAGAGCCAGAAGCCTAGAACAATCCAGGGCAGGTCTCAGTGAGGTGGAAGCATTCAGTCGTGGTGTGTCATATCTGCACAGGCCACTCCTGTCAAAAAATACCACTTGGAACCTACTCTTGAAAAAATCCTGACCAAGCAGAAAGCCACCCCAGCAGTATTGCAGAACAGCTTCTGTGCCCAGGCCCTCTTTTGTCTTCCCTTTCAAGCAGAAGGCTCTCTGACAAGTACAGAATGGCTCTTTGACAAGTACAGAATAACCTGCTTTCCAATCAGTGTCTACTTGCAGGCAAAAACTGTTAATTGCCTCATATAGTCTTCTGTCAGCAACATTATCCCCTCCCATCCTGCTGAGACTGGGACAAGGGATTGTCCTCTTCAGTGGCTGCAGTGGGACATGGAGAGGGGGAAGGTGAAATATAATATGAAAAATAATATCTATGGCAGCAAGCAAGGCTAACTGAAAAGACGTAAGGGAAGCAGGATTCCAAGGAGAGAGGAATGATGGGGGAGGAAAAGCATGGAGTTCTCTTGACAAAGGTCCAGGATCATTTTAAAAGGGCCCAAGAAATTATTTTTTAAAGTCTATTTTTAATACAACCTACATGTGTGATGAGAGCACTGCCTGCCACACCGCTATCTTATTACTTCCAAGATTAGCAACAAAAAGATTAATTTAGACAGGATGGAATATTTTCTAACAAAAGTGTCACTGCCTTCTGGGGAGCAAGTCTGACCTGAAAAGATCACGTACAAGGAAATCCCACACCACAGGCAATCCCTCACGGATAGGAGTCCCCCAGCTGGAAATACAACAGTTTGGGTTAATTTCAGCACAGCTGGGGTGACTGCTGATGACATCATGTGACTGTAATATGTCACTATAATTGATCATAAATATATGTACTCCACTACAGCTGACAACAAAAGCTGTGGAGACAGGAGTGGATTAAGCCTACACTCCTGTTCTCTGAGGAAAGTTCAGCAAGCAGCTATTAAATACTAAAATGAGCCCATGGTCTTTGGTTCCGGAAGTTCCTAAGACACAGACAGATGGACCTATGAGGCAAACCAAGGACTGAATCCTTGTACACTAGCACGGCTCTTGTACCCTGCCCTACACATCACTATCACACAAAGAGAGAAGCAGGCTATTTGTCTAGATGCTCTGATGTGATGCCATATAGGTATATTTATGTACTTGTACCAAAGTGACTGGTGTAATATGGGGAGCCTTCAAGAGCTTCCCACCTGCATGTCAGTGCTTGCTTTTCTGGTTTACATTTTAATACCTCCAAGTAATATAGAAATAAAAGGCCTATGATTACTCCCTGTCTCTTTTCCAAGGGCTGCAAAACCCACTGACAAACCCTCTCAGCCCTCTCTAGTGCTGATCCACACAGAAGATGACAAGCTACTATAGCTGGAGCCTCTATTGCCCTCCTCCTTCAGGATCAGCCCTGAAGTGGGAGGCAAAACTCCCATCCACATTGATGGATACATAGGGATGGCCCATTTGGGGACTCTCAAATTAAAAACTGATGGCATAGCTGAGAAGACACAGCATTTGGGTTGTACTGAGGGAACTTGCCCACTTATTAACATATTTGCATTCTCTTCTTTGCCAGAGAAACTGAGCAAATACTTCGGTTACACTGAAAATTACCTCCTCCAAATGCAACCGAATCATTTCTCCAAGTTGCTACTAACATTTCTGGAGAGCACCCTGCTCCAAGGGAGCCAAATACAGATAGGATCATACAACCACAGCCCCCTCCCAGTCCCACCAGCTCTTTCACATGCTGGAAATTCATCCTGCCCAGGGGTCTCCACAGAAATCACTTCATCCTTTCCAAAACAGAGCAGCTGTTTAGCAGCAGCTCAGCATGGTAGGCCAGAAGATGACGAATCCCGTATCCAGTTGAGACTTGGGAATTTTTAGGGAAACAAAACCCCAGCTGTGTAAGTTGGAAGAGGGCTGAGACACCTGGCCCAATACTGCTGCTCCCAAAACAGCACCAAGCAACCCTTCCAAACCACGGGGACTTGTAAACTGCCCCCAAAGCAGTGACCTCTGGCAGGAAAGACTTCCTTGGTCTCGCGTGAAGTATTTCCCCCACTCTGAACCAGAAGGAGGGATCCCTGACTGTCAGCCCAGCTCAACAGCTCTTAGCTGACAAAGTTTGCAGGAGTAGATCACAGCATGAGGTGGGCTGGGATGACTGCAGCCCAGCAGGAGCATGATCTTAGAAGGTAAAACCAAGCCACCACAGCAGGCCTGATGCCAATAATACACTTAGGCCTAAATGTTCCAGTGTTTCATGCCATTCCATCAAAAATCTTGGAGAAACTTATTTTTGGCTGAACCAGGTGTCACAGAAAAGAGTGCCAACTGCAGTGTTTCTCTGCTAAGTCAGGAGGAGACTTACAGTGAAGCCTGCACAGTGCAGAGATGGGTACAAAGCAACCAAACAGCAAAGGACTGTCACCAGAGGCTGCAGCCACTCAGTCTCACAAACATGATCTATCACACCCAGCCTGATTTTATTGCTGCCCCTCTTCCCTCTCATCACATACACATTAGCAGGAGGATAGCAGGAAGGGTGTCACTAATTCTTCACAGCCATCTATACACCCAAATGTGCTGTAAGCGCCACCTCTGTAGGCAGTGCTCTACACTGGTGTCTTAGAAGATGAAAAACAGTTAGGTGTCTGGCTCTGCAAAGTCTCTATCTGCCCCAACTCCATAAGAGCACATTCCCCTACCCCTTCAGATGGTGGCTCCAGCAGATGAGGCTACTACTTAAGCTCCTGTGTGGCTCACAGTAGAGCTGCATCACCACACAGGCTCACAGGCTCCAGGACAGAGCACTGGCTCTTGAAAAATAATTCTGGCCACAGAGAATTCCCTTTTCCCTCTAACAAGGCCTCTGTTCTTTACTTGGGAAAGCACACCAAACTCAAGCAGAGTGAAGCAGTGTGGACCGGTGGCTAGAGCACTGCCCTGGGGTGTAGCAGATCTCTCTCCTAGTCTTAGCACTGCAAGAGGCTTGCTGAACTTGGACAAGGCCTCTCTCCTCAGCTGTCCTGTTTGTAAACTGTGAATATTTAGACTGGAAATGGTTTTTAATCTAGGGGCAGAAGCAGCCTACAAAATGGTTAAATGCAGCTAAGGTGGAGAAGCATGAGTCAAGCCCTTTGGGACATAAGTCATGTCTGGGTTGTTTCCCCCTTGCCACCCCAGAGACACCCTGCCACCAACACTACGAGGCTCTTCACCATCACACTTCAAGGTGTGAGTGAGCAATTGCTGCATAGCTGTGAGCTATGAGACCCAACACCAAATTCCATGGTCCAGATTTATCCTTTCATGGCTGTTACATCAATGGTTGTTTTCTAGCGCATTCATCCCATGGGAGGTCATGCTTGATCGAGGGTCCTTCACAACGCCAGCCTGTCTGTGCATGACCCAAGGACACATAGTGACATTGTATCTCCTGGGTTATCAGAGTCCAGCATGCTGGGAAAGCCGCATCTTCTGTCAACCCCCCCACACACACCAGCTGCTCCTGCCTGTGACTAAGTTTGTCCATTAACATATGATCAGAAATCTCTAAGTGGCTTCTACATGTCTTTTTAAGATCATCAGGTCTTTCATGCTGAGATCTTAACGCACCCTCACAAGCAGTCCTTGTGATCCTCACAAGTTTTTCAGTCACCCTCACAGAAACCCTATAGCACTGCTGCATATCATTTGATTGAGGAAACTGAGGCATGTCCCCAGAAGCCACTTCCTTGGAGTTGTAAGGGAGCTGACAGCAAAAAGAGAAGAAGAATTGCTATTCCTTGGTCTAACCAACCATCCCGCACAAGGAAGAGAGCTCAGGGAGGTTGGCCCAATGCCCAAGCACCCTTGCATCCTCTCTTGTCAGTTTACAATTCTGAAAGCATTTTGCAAGCAAATTTCATTTTGTGCTTAATACAAAGACCAGATCATTTTGTTGCAGGTGAAGAATGAAGTGTCTTCTCCCTGAATTATAGGATGCCTTACGATATTTACAAGTCAATCTGTTTGTTTACAATTTAAAATAAATTGCCCTTTAAATATCTGGCAGCTGATGTGACCCCATCGCTGTGCCGGAAGAAGGTTTACAGTGTAGTTGCTAACCGTTTCCAGAAAGAACAAGGACAAGCTGTTCTTGTGTGTCCTTAGCCGCTGGTCATGTTAACAAAAATGCCACCTGTCCTTCAGAAGCTGACACCATGAATAGCAGTAAGGACTAATTACATCGGTAAGGGGAGAGTTCAGGGCATTAACAGCAACACCTGATGCATTTCCCCTCTTATACATATTTGTGTTTCTTTGTTTCCTGTGCTGATCTCCGATTCCCTCTCCCTCCATGCCAAATGAATTGTGTTTGGCCTCTATTCCCAGGACACTGCCTATGGAAAGCTCCTCTGAGGCACTTCTCTCACCTGTCTGCTGCCAACAAAGTAAGAGGCAGAAATCGGGAATGAACAGCCCCTCAAAGTCATTGCTAATCCTGCGGTCTCCAAAGTACGATGAAGCCTCTTGCCAGACCACTGTGCAAGTCACAGGTCTCCGCAGGTGAGTTTCAATAGCTAACATCAACCCAAATTATTCAGAATCCAGGGCAAGATCTCTAAGGATTCAGGACCCACTACCAGAGCTATGTTTTTGAAGGGACCTGCATTCAGGACACCAAGAAATTGAGGAAACATGACCACATCTGTTGGGTCTGTAGAGCAGTGCACTTACGAATGAGGACAAGGCTGAGCAACAGGTAGGGAGAAATAAAGCAGCAAATACTGCTCCCTCCAGCCAAACTCTTCTTCCACTGCTGCTGGGCTTTAAACACAGCGACAGGGATGACATCCAGAAGATAACTGAGCCCACTGCGTCCGAGTTACCTGGGACAGACAAAAAGGCTGCTAGACAGGGGGAAAGCCAGCAAGAAAGGGAACAGAAAATGGTCTCCTGGTGTGTGTGAGATCTCCCTCCCATCACTACAAAGGAAATGCACACGCAGCTAACCCTCCCTTCCGAGAAATCAGAAACAAGCCTATTGAAAAAGGGAGTTGAAACTGAAATGCAACTTTCAAGCTCATCTTGTATTTGGTGGGTCTGTCTTTGAAGCACCCACCTAAAAAACCTGATCCCTGCATTCAGTGCCTCAGCTGTCTGGGCCATTCCTTTACTTACTCCAAGGGATTGCTCAGTGTCTTGTCACCAGTTCAGGCTGCTTCCTCCAGGTGTCTATCCAGCTTACTCCAGCCCCACAAGAAGCAGTGATATGTACCTTTGGGCTGCAAAAGAACATAGAAAAACAGACTGCTGTGACAACAGGCATGTCGGAAAAGACAAAAATACCTCCTCACCAATTGTGCTAGGAGAGTTGGTAACATAAAATCCCGGTGGTCATTTGGCTTTTAAGCCTGTAAAAACTCAGTCATTTGACGACATTGACGGTGTCCCGCAGCCAGGCCTAAGGTTCTGCTCTGAAGTGAGATCTGCAAGTTAGCACCAAAGAGGTTCTTCCGCTCAGCAACGCTGGAGTAGGAGGAAGGAATTAGAAGTCCCTTGTGCATCTAATACCCAGGATTATTCTCATGGAATATTTCCTTGGATCAGTCCAGCTGACGTAGGCCACGGTCCTGTAACAGACTCCAGCTGAGTGTGGGGGGAATGCAGCCGCGGCAGGGTCAGGATTTTACACATTACAGCAATGTGGTGAGAAAACACTTTTACATCAGTAATTCCCGTACCTGAGTCCATGGAGCAGTGTGGGACATTTTAAAGGCTGGCAGCCTCCACAGTCTATACATCCTACAAACGCTAAACCAAGCAGTCTCAATCAATTTACTCCTAAGAAGTTAAAACTATCTATGCCAGACAGACATTCCCGTTTGATTTACACATATTTCTGGCTGAATATATCTCATCTTAGTCTTCTCATTTTTATTTTCATCAAAGAAGCCAACTCTGCCAGGACTGGAAACACCCCTCCCACGACGGGCATTTGTTGCAGACAGGTTCCTGCCACCCAGGCGGGATGGGGCTGCAGGGCCGCATGGAGCAGCCCCATCACTACACAGAGACACGGCCCAAAAATGCCTCCCCGCGCCCGGGCCCACCCCAGGCAAGGCACCAGCCGCAAGGTTCCAAGACGTTAAACCAGAGGTTTGGGTCTCTTTTTTTTCCCCTTCCATCAATGGATGCTTTTTACCTGAAAGAGAATTAGGTCCTAACTTTATCCAGCGCCACAGACATAAAGCCCAGGTAAATCAGCAATATGCCGGAGTAAGCGGAGAAGCAATTCGACCCACCCAGCTGCAGAGCAGAGCTTCCCGGGGAGCTGCCACAGGAGCAAGGCCAAGGTTATTTGCACACCTGAAGTTAAGAGTGCAGCCACAGAAAATGGGGCAAAACCAAGATACTTTTAGAGCCAGATTTCAGAAATATTCTCATTGGCCACACACAAGACTCCATGGCCCTGGAAAGGCACAACATTCTTCTTGGCACGCTGATGGAGCAAAAATGAGTCATTGGTTTCTAATACAAGAAATTGACTGCAGACCCGCAGCCTTTGAGCCTAGCGGATCGTGAATATCATTTATAACCATACATCAGCCAAAAAACACAACCAAGGGCACCGCTGTGGCTCGGCTTTTCCCCTTTGATGGACACAGCAACGTGAACGGTGTGGTGAACGGTGGGAGGCCAGCTGAAGGGAGAACGGGGCCCAACGAGGGGGGAGCCAGGCAGGAGCTGCCCCAGGCCAGGTCCGCCTAACACCGCCCGGGCACTCCCGGGGCCGACCCCGCCGGCTGACGAGCGCCAGCGACCCCGTCCCCTCAGCTCTGAGGGGCGGGAAGGGGTTGCGGACCGGCTCCTCAGAACCCGGCCGGGCGACTTGCCTTCCGACTGGCCGCGGATACTGCCTGTCAGCGACGTCACCCTCCGCAACCAATGGGCGCGCAGGGACCGGGGCGGGGGCGGGGCTTGCAGGGGCCGGGCCCGTGGGTGGCGATTGTCGCGCACCGGCGTCGAGGGGCAGGTAGGGCCGGTGGGGGCCGCGCTCGGGGCGGCCTGAGGGGAGGCCGGGCCCGGCCGGACCCGTTCCCGTCCCTGCTCCTCTTCCCGCCCCCCCGGGGCCGGGCCGGGCGGGGCCTCGCCGAGGCGGGGGTGTGGGGGAGCCCGGGGGTCGGTTGCTCTCCGGTGGCGGCGGCCGCCTGGATTACCGGAGGCATCCCGGGGCCCTGGAGCGGGGTGGAGCTGGGTCGTGGGAGGCGCTGAAGGGCTGAGCACCCGCGGCCCTTCGGCGGGAGTTGAGGGGTCGCCGCCGAGGGAAGCCCCGCTCCTTGAGAAGGAGCCTGCTCCTTGCGTGGGACCGGGGGTCGGAGTGGGTCGGTTCAGTGTCGGGGGTGGTCAGAGCACGGATCCCGGGGTGGGGGCAGTGGTGGGCAACGTGTCGGAGCCGTCGTAGATTTAGTCTTAGAAGGGCTCCAGGTGATGTGAAAGGTGAAGAGTTTATTGGGGGTGCTCCCAGGGAGAAGGGGCGCAGGGCAGATGCGTGCGGTTGTGCTGTGGGCCTCCTTTTGGGGGGTGGGGGGGTCATGGCTGGGGGCTGCCAGGCTCCTCGGTCACGACCTCCAAGACCTTAACTTCCCTCTCCTCCACTGTCATTCACAGCGCTGTTGGGTTTTGATCCAGATACAGATGCTTTTAGACAGATGGCTGCTGTAAACTTGGGTGATTGTCTGGAAAACAACAGCTTTAAGGCATGTGTGCAAGTGCCCCTTCGAACGTACGCTGTCAGACTTGGAAAGAATTAGGAGTAATTGCCCTTTGCGTGGCCGCTGGTGTTTTACAGTTCATGATGGGTGGACTCTGTCTAGGTGTCATTCCAAGTTTTTATTTTGTTGCTGGCAAACATGGTATAATAGATCACGTGTTTTCCCCTGCTTTTATTAAAAATGACAGTTATGAGTTGTTTGGATGATCTGAATTTAGTTGAGCAGGCTAAAACTAAATTCCAGGTATGCGCTCCATTGTTGAGTTGAAAATTCAAACAAGTAGTAGTCCAAAAACACTTACAATGGGGAATGTGCACTGTGCGGCTCAGATAAGTCATATGTTAACCAGCATTTCTGATGAAGAGCTAAAACCCTGACGTGCAAGGGTGTCTCCAAAGAAAGAACCATTGTTTGAGGAGGTTTCTGCTAATTGGGGTGCAAAGGATTAAGAAATCCTGCAATAAGCCGATACGACTGGAATGTATTCTGATGGTTTTTGGCAGGTCAGCTTGTTAGAAGTGGCTGGTGTTTTGTTTAGATAAAGAGGAGAGGAACTTGGTGTTTGTAATCCATAACATTAATTTTTAGAGTGTTGACATGAGATAAAGCAAACGGTGATAGAATATTCGAGTGATGTAAATACTAATGGAATTATGTTAGGTAATACAGCATAAGTATCTGGAGTTAGCTGTGGGATTACATGTGCAGTGTGGAGCTCATTAATGAAGGTGTAAATTACCTTCCCTGAATAAAGCTGTGCTGAAGTGGCTTTTCAGAGCTCTCCCCAAGGTGGCACCACGAGGCCTGCTGTGCCTTTTGTCTCCCAGTGAGCTGCCGTTGCGAATGTGAATGCTAGCCTTGTTAAGACTAGCTTTGCTTTTTGTGGCAAAGAATATGAGCTCATGTTCTTTTGGATTTGTGCAAACACATGTCTCTAGAACAACTTTATCTATGCATATGTAGCAAAAGGCATATAATGAATTCACCAGGCTAGCAACTTGAAATAATTTTTAAAAAATAGGGGTTTACTGAACAGGTATCTTGGGGTAAAGGAGGTTTAGGAATCAGTAAATATTCCACTCCCTTCCTGTAGTTCATGGCTTGTGAGAGAGGAAAATATGCTGACCCCTTCAAAAGCAAAACTTTGACTATCAGAAGATGAATGATTTAAAATTTATTATACAGTACAGCAATGAGGCCCAGTGGACTTCCTTAAGTCGCTCTTGGTGCGGTGTTTTCCTCATTCTGTATCTTTTACTGAGCAAAACTGTCAGTAGCAGAATACCTGTTGCAGAGCTCTGCAATAGTAAGAGAGTAACAGGAGGTTACATGGAGTTGCAGAAGTCAAACTGTAAGGAAGTCAGCAATACTTTTTTGCAGGACTGTGGTAGTTTGGACGTGTGGCTCTGGATGGTGGAAACTTTTTTGATAGGAGTGTTTCTTGGGATCTGTGTAAAGTGTTTCCAGGAGTTTTTGACTGGCATCAGCCTTGATTTGGCGATAAATTTCTACTTCCTGGGCAAAATAGAGGCAAGTGGGCCAAAAAAGAAAGCTCAGACTAACTCATTCTGGCTGCATTCAGCTGAGATCCTCTCTCCTGGATGTGAATTTTTGTTTCCTCAGGCTTCCATGATGTTTACCCAGTGCACCCAGAAGTGTGTGAGCTCCGTGCTCCTGATTGTGCTGCTGTGCTGCATCCTTCCTCCTCCAGCACAAGCCAGCAAGGTGAGTGAACAGCTTCAGACACAAGCACTGAACCATGTGTGTAGTACAACAGAAACAAAAATGGCAGAGAAGCAACTGTTTTTCTGTGGAAGTTTGCAAAGATAAGGAGTGCTATAGCAGATATGCATTTATCATATGTAGAGCTGTGAATGTACGTGACAGTGGCCTCTGCCCTGCCTTCTACTGTGTTTTGAAGTTTGCATTTTAAAATTTATTTGAAAAGTACCTGGTGTCTGGAGCAGAGGGGCTCAAGACATTTTAAAACTGTGAAGTTATTGATGTGAAAGAAGCAGCGCAGGAGGAGGAGACATGGTGTGAAGTCCTCTCTCTCGCAGAGAATGTTTTGCCTTTTCCCACACCCCTGGCTGGTAAGGGCAGCAGACCTCTGCACACATGTTCACTCACTAACGCCGTCTGCTCTTGCTTCTGCAGAGCTCAGAGGACATCCGCTGCAAGTGCATCTGTCCCCCGTACCGGAACATCAGTGGGCACATTTACAACAAGAATGTGTCGCAGAAGGACTGGTGAGTTGTGGGTTGAATCCGGAGGGATCAGTCCATGAAAGCCAATGCTCTGGAGTTTCCAGCTGGTGCTAAGGAAATAATTCCCTGCCTTTGTATTTGCAGAGGAAGCCGTTTTGGTACGTGATGTTTAACCCAGGCGAGGGGCATTTTTTGAACAGAGATTGAGGAATCTGGGAGGCATGATTTCTTAAGCCACAGCTCTCAGCAGATGTAGGGTGTACCCTCCAGTCCCCTTCACCTAGACCGGATCCCTGCAGAAGGCACTTGGACAGTCTGTCTCGGGAACTTTGGGCTAGCTGAGCTGCGAGGGGAACTCTTAAAACCCGATCAGTGTTATCAGCCTGACAGGAAAGCTGGGACACCAAAAAAGTCACCCCAGCATCCTTCCACAGAGCTTTGGTTTCACCTTGTCCTGTTGCTGATTTTGGTTTCTTTGTGTTGCAGCAACTGCCTGCATGTTGTGGAGCCAATGCCGGTGCCAGGGAATGATGTGGAGGCCTACTGCCTGCTGTGTGAATGCAAGTATGAGGAGCGCAGCACCACCACCATCAAGGTAATGGCAGGTCTGCTCCCTGTGGCTGGCTCCTTCTCCTTGCCATGCCACACCATCCCAGGCACAGCTAGACTGGTGGGTTCCTGGAGAAGAGCCCAGAAAGGGAAAATAAAACTATCACAGCTAGTACATGGTGGTAGTGCCAGGGGCACCATGTCTGAGTCAGGAGGGCTCCTGGCAGTGAGGAGCAGGCTGCACAGGAGCCCAGTCTTCTTGCTGAGGATGTGTGACAGTGCCAGGCATCCCTGACTGGGGACCCATCTTGTTGGTCTCCTTTCACATGCAGCATGTGTCCTAAATTGGCACAGTGTGGAGAAGATCAGCACATTTTATACAGTGATGACACTTACATGTTATCAGCCTTCCTGCAAGTGCAAGAGACTTTCTAGTGAGCAAAATTAGAACGAGAGAAGAGGTCAGACATCAGAGGCAGCTGTGAAGGGAGCTTCCTGGCCTCTGTGGTGCTTCTTATCTACAATACTGATCCTTTTCCACTGTGCTGTCCTTAACTGCAGGTGATCATCATCATTTACTTGTCTGTGGTGGGGGCACTGCTGCTTTACATGGCTTTCCTTGTGCTGGTGGACCCCCTGATCCGGAAGCCAGATGCTTATACCCAGCCCCTGCACAATGAGGAGGAGAATGAGGTGAGGCTGTGCTGCTGGTGCATGCAGGGTGCACATGGGTAGCTGCGGTCGTGGTGGAGACAGGGTGGTAGGGTGACAAGAGAATTGCTGACAGGGAAATAGAGTGACCTCATGCTTGTCCCCTCTGATCCAGTGCGAGACCAGCGCTGTTGCTTTTTGGGCATTTGCCACAGGTAAACATTTATACTCAAATCTATGCAGATCATGCTGAAGCACAAGGAAGTATTCAAAGTACAAGTTGTGTGTTACGAGCCCAAGAGAAGACCTGTCCTCTGGGGCAGGGGGTGGCTTTTTACCAAGTGGCCTGAATTTGGTATGTCTGTTTAGATGAAACCAAAAGTTAAATGGTTCCTGTTTGTGCAGTGTCCTAGGCGTAGTTACTTGGTGGTGAGCTTCCAGGGAAGGATGGGTTTAATTATTTGCTGAAACATGGGGCAGGCCTCTCTTCTAGATGCTTAAAAGAGTGGCCTCTAAGGTGCTGCTGTTTGACCCTGTTCTGGGGCTAGGCCCTCTTGTGTCCAGGCTCTTGTTCCTTGTGCTTCTCCCCAGAGCAGAATTTCACTCGGATCCCATCTTTTGGGGGGACATTGGCATACAACGTCTTGGGCAAGAAGGTTAGGACCCAGCAACAAAGAAGGAGTATCAGTATCTCTCTCTCTCTCTCTCAGATTTTGGGGGAGGACAAATTTCGTGCTGCATGAAATTAATGCAATTTCAGCATCCACAATTTTTCCCCTTGGGAGAGAGGCAGTGCTTTAGGGTGAATGATCGGGCCTGATTCCAAGGGGGATTTCGGAACAAGAGTGCCCTGACTTGTGAATCTTTTCTTCTTCCCCTGAGGCTTCCCTTCTGTTATAGGGAAATACAGGAGACTGAGATGGGGCTGGTCTCAGAGAAGGAAGTGTTAGAGGCAGAGCTGATGGCTGGTGTGGAGGAGTGGAGTGGCTGCACACACAGTGATTAGCTCTCATGCTTGATTGCATCTGTAGCTCATGCTCTGTTTGCAGGATGCAAGGGCTGCCCAAGTCTTGCTGCCTGTTAGTGCAGCGTGTGGCTCTGTGACACAGCTTTCCCCATGGCGCTCTCAGTTCAGACATGTGCGGTTCAGCAGGGCGCAGTGCTAGACAGAGCTCTTTCCTGGAGCTGAGTTCCTTTCCTTGGTGGAGCCCCAGGGCTGTGCTCGAGCATTGCCCCAGCTGCCGCTCCAGGCCCCCGGCTGCTAGGAGGAGACTCATGAGGAGGCCTTCCCTAGCAATTGGTGACTCTGGATGCTAGTGATTAGCTCAGTCACACTTTGAGAAGGGAAGCTGCAATGTTTGAAGATGCTCTCCTTTCCTAGCCTCTGAGAAAACCACTGGATCAGACTGTCCTGTTTATACTTTGTTGTAAGTACAAACTATTTTGCCCAATTCTTTCATACGCTGATGTAAGCGAGGAGTAGCTGCTCTGATGTGCAGTCTGTCCATTACCTCCATCTGCTGAAAAAAGGAGGTCCTGCAGGAGGAGATGAATTGTATCCTAAAAGTATGCTTTTGCTCCACTGCTCCACAGCAATAATTCAGATTTAGATCTAGGTACACACTGTAAATGCCTGATAGTAAGTGAGGCTTATCTTACTCCAGTGTGCTGGACTGCAAACTCTTTGGGATAGACCTTCTCATTGCCTTGGTGTTTGTGTGCCACGATGGATCCCCATCCAATGGGCCTTCTGACATTACTGCAGTGTAAATTTGGTTGGTTGGAGCAGTCTGAACAGCAGGCCTGGACAAAAGTCTTGCAGCACCATCCGAGAAACAGATGAGCAGCTACTGTGTAAGCTAGTGTGCTGAGGACAATGGAAATTGTTGGCCCAGTTTCAGTGGGGTGATGCTGTTTGCTTTAGCAGTGTGGCTCCTTGCAGACCTCCTAGCAGTGGATTTCCAGCAGGGGTTTAGACGTAGTGTAGTTCCTCTCCTGGAGGCTTTTTATTTGGGGTCTGTGACTTTACCATATGAGGTCCCCAGGAGCAAGCTTTCCAGCTGGAGTTGGGGGGCTGGTGTTGAGGACCTCTAAAAGTGAGGTTCTTCATCAGGACAACTCAAGCCTTGAATTGCTCTTTCAGTTGAAATTTCTCCCAGAGTCAAGCTGCCACCTTCTATGTTTGGGCTGGGCATGCCTTGATATCTTTCACCGTTTCTTTCCATTGCAGGATGCTCGCTCCTTGGCCCCAGCCCCCACCCCATCTGGTGCTAGAGCCAACACAGTGCTGGAGAGGGTGGAGGGGGCCCAGCAGCGCTGGAAGCGCCAGGTGCAGGAGCAGAGGAAGACCGTTTTCGACCGCCACAAGATGCTGAGCTAGATCTTTGCTGAGCTATGCGCCACCACTTCCCAAGAGACAAGGTAGCTCCGCTGGTCGAGACGGACAGCAAGTCATCCTTCAGGACATCCGTGGTGTTTGACTAAAAGCTCTAACCCTCTCTGATTTACCGTCTTCATAGAGAGAAGCAGACCAAAACGCTTGCCTCTGGTTTTGTCCCCTTGCCCTTTACCTCTTAGCCCAGAGGCTCCTTAACCCTTGCCTGGCTGAGATCTGTGCCGATCGTTAGCCCCGTGGCTGCATGTAAATGGTCGGTCATATGCAGTGCTGCTGCCCGGGTTCACCGGCTGACTCGAGTGGGGGCTGCAGCTCCAGCATGCTGTGCTCGGCTGGACCCTGCGGGCACCACTTGCTGGGACTGAAGTCTCTGTCAGCCCACCCTCGCATCAGAGACAGGGGTCTCAGTACAGAGTGTTGGAAGCTGGCTGAGTCTTTCTGAGACAAAAATAGTGGGATAATTTTTATGTGGGATAAATTATGTGCCACTCCTCCAGGATGAAGAAGCCTTCTCCAGTTCGCACCGATGTTAAGCGGGTGTTGTGGTGATGAAACAAGTGTATTGCACTGGAAGGAAGAGGAGGGGGTTCCCTGCCCGTGGTCAGCTGCTGCTTGCACTTACCCTGGTGTAAACAGAGTGGATTTCCACTCTCTTCAGTGGAATCTGTCCAGATTTACACCAGCATAACCGAGATTGCAGCTTGTTTCTGTGTAGGTGAATATCACAAAACTGATCAGTACGTTCACAAGTAAAAGACCAACAACAGGTAAAAGGTTGATTTAAGTTCATATCTTTTCCTGCTTTAGCAGTGGATAAACATACTGGGGAGAAAGCTTTCTGTTTGTACCCATGCCAGTAAGCCTTGATGCTCTCACAGTGTGCTCAGGAGCATTTGTGTCCCAGAGGACGGGGGCAAAGGCTCTACTGGAGCACTGTAAACACTTGTCTCGGACTTGGGGCCCTGGAAAGGGGACACTTGTGCTACTCAAAACACTCCGAGAGCTCTGACTGTACTTGGGCTGTTTGGAGGAAACTGAGGTGATTCTGCAATGTGTATATTTATAACGTCAGGAAAGTGCTGGAGTTTATCATGTAGCATCTCTCTGTATTAAATGCAGACAAAGATCTGTTACATGGCTGGCTTTTTTTCAGGGGAAAGTCCCATCATGCCAGGTCTGGGGCTCCCAGCACTGAGTAGCTGCTCTCCAGGCTGCCTTCCAGTGCCCAACAGGCAAGTTGATGCAAGACCTCAAGACTGAGCTGTGGTTACGGCACTCAGGTGTTTTGGCAGGTGGGTCCCCTGGCACTGGTTTGTACTTGTCTGTGCTCAGAGGCTGACTGTCTTGCTCCAGGAGAGCTGGGCCTAAAACACTGGCAAACCAGAGCAGTCCTGCTTGGCACAAGTTAGCGACAAACTGCTCCGAGCTGTCTCATGAGAAGGCCGAGCAGATTGGAATTCCTTGTTTGTTGAAAGCTGAGGAATTGTTGCTAAAAGCCTAATTGGGAGAGGCACTGGTCACCGCCTTGCATGCTAGTGCCAACAGCTTTTGATCGAGCTGCCCAGCAGAATCCAGCCCTCCAAGCTGATCCTGCCAGACAGATCCAAACAGAAGCTTTTTGGGGGCTTTGTGCCTGCAGCCTGCGTGTACCCCAGTTACCCTTCAGCACCTTGCTGGGCTAAAAAGTACCCAGAGCTTCACATTATACTGAGGTCACGTTTTCCTTTACCCATCCTTGTTCCGTGGTGCTCAGTTGTTGGACCTTTCTCCTCCTTTTAGAAACCCCATCTTCCCTGTCCTTCCCTCTGGGTGTGAATCCCTCATGGACACAGGGTGTGGTCCCTGGGAACTGCAGCCCCCCCCCCCCCTCCCCCGAGAGGGTGAAAACCTGTTTGAAGGGTCTGAGCACAAGCAGCAGCTGGATGAGAGCTGCCGTGGCTGTCGTGCAGGGACTGAGCTGGTGTGGTGGGTCCATCTTGTGGCCGGTGCCCCTCTGATCAGCACTGAGACATCAGTGATCACCAGGGTTCCTGCTCCCAGTGACCAGACCCTGATTCTAGAGGGTGAGGGGTTTGGTAAGCAGCACCCCCATACCTTTCCCTGACCCTTCCCAGGAACAGCTTCAAAAATGCCATAGGAGAGGAAAAAAATGCAGGTTAGAAATGAGGAGTCAGTGGGTTAGAAAACTCGGATGCGGAAGGGATGGTGTGGAGAGGTTGCAAAAAATGCCACTTCCTGATTAATTATTTGGTTTGTTAATTAGCTGATTAGCTTCGTCCTGTACACCATCCTCCCTGGGAGGAAATGTTTTCTACTGCCCAGTCTCTGCTCTTCTCATACCACCTGGGCATCCCCCAAGCAGGCGCAGTCTGGTGGGCCCTGCTCCTGGCCCCATCCGTGTCCCGCAGCAGCACCTGCCATCCCTCCAGAGACAGGCGGCAGCAGCAGTGGGAGTCAATAATTTAATTCCTTATCAAAAAAAGGGAGTGAGAAAAATAAAGGACCTCTTAGTACAAAATCCAGCCGCTTTGGCAACCTGCTGCAGCTGTGATCAGGTGCCTGCCGTGGTCCAGATGTCGATGCTCTGGATGATGAGCCACTCACTCTGGTCCCGGGTTACCCGGATCCTCACGCACTCCACAGGGCCGGGCATGCCCCTCTCCAGTCCCCGCTGCTCAAAGGTCCCCTTCTCAAAGGTGCCCACAGTGGTGTAGGCAGAGCAGTCCCGGCCATCAGCCTGCCGCTGCCGGCCCAGCTCCAGAACCCCCGCGCGCAGGAAATCACGCTGGCGCTCATCAGAGCCTGTGCGCACCCGGACACGGGTGACGCGGGCCGGCTGGTGGAAGATGATGGAGAAGACACTGCCGGCTGCTGGGTCTTTACCCCAAAAATACCCTTCTGCTGTCCCGTAAGCCTTGAGGGGCTTGTAGTTCTCAAAGACGGACATGCTGGTGAACAAGGCCGCTGGCGGGTTGTCCGGAAGGTCCAAGGCATCAGCCTGGAACTCATCGTCCTCCAGCCGGTTGATGGTGCCCTGGAAGGAGGAGTAGAGGCCCATGTGCTGGAAGAGGGAGGGCTTGAAGCGGATGACATCCTTCTGAGTGAGCAGGAGGCGGAAGTGGACCAGCAGCCAGTCGCAGGGCATCTCCTGGTAGAAGAGGAGGAGGAAGCGAGCCAGGCGAGGAAGGTCACTGGAGCGGTAGAGCTTACCGATGTAGCCCAGCTTGGAGAACTCAAGGGTGGCCCAGTTGGAGCCTTCCTGGGAAGCCAGTGCCTTGCGGATGGCCGTCAAGAAGGACTTGGCGCACCACACGTCATCCTCAATCATCAAGTAGTAGGAGGAGAGGTTGGCGGCAAAGGCAAGGAGGAAGGCATAGTCCACGTTCTGCTTGGACCTGAACCTCACCCGCTCCTCTGGGTCGTTATAGTTTCTCTTGAGGCCTTCCAGGGTGGGGTAAAACTCCTGGGGAGTGTGGATAAGCAGGAGCTGGCCCAGGAGGATGTGGTGAGCAAACTTGTGGGCAATGTTGGCAGCCACGTGCATGTTCCATCTTGGGTCTGCATCGGCCAGGTGCACCACCACCACCATCTCCTGCAGCTCCTCCTCTGTCGACTGCTTGAAGAGGGACTGGAGTGTGGCTGGGAGGTAGTAGCCACGCGGCCGCTGCACTGATGCCAGTCCCACTGCCAAGAATTCTGCAAGGCAAAGGAAAGGCATTAGCAGGCTGAGGGGTGACCTGAGATGCACCACGGTGACATTTTTCCCTGCAAGCCACAAGGAGGGGGCTCCAAAAAGCTCTCTGCATGACCAGCCAGCACGGTTACTGCTATTTATGGCCCCATGTCCAAGGCCAGCAGGTCCTTTCTGAAGGTGAAGCCCCCAGCATCTCAGGAGGTGCCCAAAATTGGCCCAAATGGCAGGGAGAGGACAGGATAAGTAGTCAGGGACTCCTCTGAAGAAGAATATTTGGGAAAAACACCTTAAAAAAAAGCCAGACCTGGGGAAGGAACAGTGCAGAGACAGTCTATGGGGCAGGGATGGTTTTGTGGCATGGCTACACATCCTGGAACCCTACTCCAAACCTTGCAGAGATGCAACCACACTGGGATGAGGCATCCTTCTGCCCTGCCCACAGCCCAGCTGTGGCTGCAGTTGTTCAGCTTTGCTGCAGCTTCTCTTGCTGCTGGTCTGTGCAGCACTGTGCACATACTGGACCTCTGGTTTCAGCATGGGCTTGTGTGGGGCTGCCCTAAGCTCCCTCCCATGGTCTTTGCATGTGAATTGTTCTTCGTGCACCTGTCTAAGAGCTTGACCCCCATGTCCCACACTATATGGTTGTGCTGGTGGTCCAGCCCCACCATCTCCACCTTCCTGACTGGAGAGCAGTAAACAACCCCAGGGAGATGGGATCTCAGCCACCCTCCCCACAGAGATCTGGGAAACCCAGAATGCCTTCTGTCACCCCCAGTACCAAGGTGCAGAAGCATGGACCATGCTTGGAGCACAAGGACCTTCCTCTACCCCTCCATCTTCCCAGGAGGAGCAGCAAAGGGTGGTTGGGGGAGGTCACCAGGTATCAGCAGGTCCCTCATCCCAAAAAGGTTGGAAGCAGACCCCACCCCACCCTGGCAGCAGCAGTGATGGAGCAGGTCCATGCTGGGACATGCAGCTGCAATGGGAGAGATGTGCAAACCCGGAGTCCTGCTCAGTCCGGGGTCCCAGAGCCACTCACTTTTGTGGGGTGACAGGGAGCCAGCCAGGAGATGGTAGGAGACATTGTGGAGTGCAGACAGGTCATCTGTGTCCCTGAGGATGCGCTGGGCTCCTTCTGGCTGCAGCATCTGGAGAACCGTGGCTGGGGCCAAGCCCCCAAGTTCCACCTGGATGGGAGCCGCAGGCAGCCAGGTCAGACCCCAGAGCACAACGGACACACGTGAGCAAGGGGGAATGACAACAGGGGGACCCAGAAATGAGGGGGAGCCCCTGTCCTGCCCTCCCACAGCTCCTGGATCGGGGGGGAGGCCCAGGTGCACAGGGCAACCCCAGGGAGAGAAGACAGAGCTGGGGTTTGGGGGTGATACGGTGCAGGGAAGGGAGCAGAGCTGGGGTGGGGGGTCCATGTGGGGACGGAGGATGCTCCAGTGGCCCCTCCAGTGGGACATCACTGGTGGGGGACTCACCTCCAGGGGATCCTGTTCCTGCCAGCTGCCCCCCTGGAGGAAGAGGAGGAGGAGGAGGAGGAGGAAGGAGGCTGCGAGTGCAGCTGTGAGGGAGCGCTTCAGGGAGCATCGCATAGCACCAGGCCGGCACGCTGAGGCCTGTAGGAGGAAGGGGCACGTCAGGTCAGGGTACAGCCCGGGGAAAACCACCATCCCCTGGACAGGACAGTGGGGCGGCACCTGGATGCACCCCCAGGGCTGACCGCTCTGCCCAAGGCACCCAGGGGTGCGCACCCAGGGGCAGCCATGGGGCATCAAGAGGCACCCACGCACCATCCTCTTTGGGCAGGCAGGGGGAGGACACCCCAACCCAGCCAGGAAAAAAGATCGGCCGGGTACAAAATCCACCCCACCAGCCCTGCCAACATGCCCGGGTGCCCTGCAACGCTCCGTGCAGCGGTCCCGGAACTGGAGGCAGAAGCAATGCAGGTGACGCACGCCTCGGGGAAGGCTTTCAGGTCAGGGTGCTCCTGGCACCCCAGGAGCAGTCACCAAGACCTCGGGACTTGGCACCAAACCCTGGGAAATGCTCAGGTCTCAAAGGAGCCTGGGCTGCTCTTCCAGCATCACAAGGCCGAAGCAGCTCGTCCAGCCTTTCCTGCCTGCCCTGCTCCCCGTCTGCCTCCTGGCAGCCACCACTGCAGCCGTGCTCACCCTGTCGCAGCCACGTCCTTTGCTCAGTAGGACAAGAAAGCCATCCCCACGGCGGGGGGTGTGTCACCTTCAAGGAATTTGTACTGCCCTTGAGATATTTTACCTTGTGGCAGAGGCGTGGCAGAGGCGTGGCAGGAGGCTAAAAGGCTCCTGTGTTCACCTGGGCTTTTTCCATTATAAATATGACCATGTCTGCCCTGGAAGAGAAGAAACTGGAGACTGAGCAAGTGCTCAGTCCGGTAGGGCAGACACAGTCAGTCAGCCCCATCCAAACTGCTTGTTGGCTTGGTCAAAGTGTCTTTGAATGCAAACATGTGGAGGAAAAGCCCTCCTAAGCTGTATAATAAAATGCCGAGAAAGCTGCCAGCCTTCCTGAATGAAGGCTGGGCTTTACTCAGGACTTCTCCTTAAATACCTCACTGCATCAACTGCCACTGATGCAGCGGACGCTCCCAGCCCACCCACAGTCCCCAAACAGCAGAGCCGGTGCAGCACCTCTGTTGCTGCTGCCCTGGAGCGTGTGCAGGGCTTATTTTAAGAAGAAAACCCCGGTTTTCCTGCTCAAAAGTCCTTTGAGGGGGTTGTTAGCATCTCAACAGGGCAGTGCAGAGCAGGTTCCCCCAATGCAGCAGCCAGTGCCGTCCTTGCCGCACTGACCTCACCCAGGAATGCTGCTCATTACTCAGAGATAAGCAATTAAAACAGAGCTAGCTGCTCTCTCCCAGGGAGGGTTGGGCTGAGCCATGGCCTTAGTGAGACCCATCTCAGCCAAGGAGCTTGAACCCAGCAGTGGCTGAGCTCTCGTTATTGCTGGTTCTTCAAAGCACTCAGGGGGGACAACAAGCTCCTGGAGCTGCTTAAAATCTCTGTCCAGGTCACAGCAGAAAGTGGGGACAATTGGGGGTGCTCACTGCCATGGGCCAGGCCTATGGCCAGCTCTTCCCAAAGTCCCCCAGCCTCTCCTTCCCCTGCAGCGATGGGGGCACAAGCAGCTCGCTGGCTTAGCGGGGAGCAGCTTTAGGGACCCATCCTGAGCCACAGGGACATCACACCCTGAAGGTGAATTTCTGAGCCCAGACCTCCACAATCTGTGGTGCAGCACCGAGACCATGGGTTGAGCTGGGAACGGCAAGGCTTGGCAGCCAGCCACATGCTGGGCTGGGCATATTTATACTCTTGGTGGACAACGGTTTTTCTGGCTGCCGGGAGGGTGTCTGGCTGCCAACGGCCCATCCTGGATGGAAAACAAGGTGCTGCTCAGCACCCCCAGCTCCCACGGGCAGTGATTTCGTCCATGGAGCAGGAGCAGGGAGCCCGTGGGGAACAGGGAGTTGCACACACCTCACCCCTCCAGCATCGCTCTGCATTGCAGGCTTAACAGAACAGATGGTAACAAATGCTGCCCCATAATTAGCCCCCTAATTGGGCTTTTTATTTTTGCCTCCATGGAGAAACAAAGCAGCGCAACCAGATGGGCACAACCAGGGCCCACACCACTGGGATGCAGCATCCTCTCAGCTCCTGCTCGGGGTGCCTCCACGGAGCATCCCTTTCCCCAGTCCTGCCCCGGCACCTCGTGCACCTTCCCCACAGCTCAGCACCCCACTGGAGATGTCCCCAAAAGCCACCCCCCCATGGGGACATTGGGCTGGTAACCAGGAGCATCTGGCTGCCGAGAGCCGCTCGCCCGAAGCCAGATAAACTCCTCTGCTTTGTTAGGAGACTCCCAGCCAAATGGGCTGCGTGACGCAGCAGCCATGAGTCAGTCCAGCAGCGGAGGGGAAGGAGAACAAGTAAATACACGGCCTCGGTCCCACGAGGCTGCGAGGAAGGGCCGGATGCTCTCCGCGCGCAGGCGGCTCCAGCTGCTTCCTCCAGCACTGGGGAGAGCGGGGCTGTTTGCACAGAACAACCAGAGCTCACCATCCCACTGCTAGAAGCGCCTTTCCACACTGGGGGAAACTGAGGCACAGAAAAAAGGCTGTGCATCACCCAGCAGGGTAAGCACCAGGTCTCCTGCGTCAAGGGCCAATGCCCCTCACCCCATCCTGGTGGGGGTTCCGAGGATGGAGAGGGGCAGGGTGTAACCCAGTGCCAGAAATCGCCGCTCGCTCGAGCGGAGGACATGGCAAATAGTGGCAGCAGAAGCGCAATGTGCCCAATGGGCAAACAGCGGCCATTCAGGGCTGCGTGGGACGGGGCACTCCTGGACCCCCTGGGAGCCAGCCCGGGGTCTAGCCCCACACTCTGGGGGTGTGTCTGCTCCAAGGGCTGTCCCGCAGGGAGGAAGGGGGGGAAAAGCTGTGTTTCAGTAGCGCAGGACTCTGGGAGCCAAAGCTTTAGGTCAACCCAGGTCTCCTACAGCCCCACAGAACAGGGGGGGTGTCTGCAGGCAGCTTGGTCAGGGGACACTGGGGTCTGATCCGGTCCCTACAGCTGACAGCATGGGGGCACCCAGACCACCACCCTGCCCTCACCCCCCCCAGGTGACCCTGGCCCAGGGCACCCCTTTCCCATGACACCAGTGAGATGGCTCATGCCCAGCACCACTCTGGATGCACCCACCAAGGCAGCAGAGACTTACGGGGTGCACGGAGCCCGGCGTGTGGGTGCACAGCAGCAGCCAGGCAGCCTCGCTGTCTTGCCGGGGTGCTCAGCCGGGCAACTTCCCCCGGGCTGGCCAGACTCTGGTTTCTCTCTCGGCAAAGCCCCACCCCGAGTCCTTGCCTGCCTCCTGCAGAGGAGGAGCGTCTGCTGGCATCCTCTGCCCCACGCCGGTGAGCGCTCGGTGAATCAGCCGGGCTGGTGGGGACCCCGGGCTGGATGGGGCGAAGGGGCCCCAGGCCCACTGCGGGAGTCAGGGCAGCCTCAGCCTCCCCCCCAGACTGGGCATCCCACAATGGCACTGGCTGTATCCCACCCACCTGCCATCTTCATTGGCAGCCCCAGTCCCCCAGGCAGTATCAGACTCCCCCGAGGGCTCTTGCCAAGCCCCAGCACCCCAAACTCCCGTGCGAACCTGCCACTTCGGTGGCACTGAGGTGAAAACACACTGTGTGCTGAGCCAGGAGCCTGGCGACGGAGCTGTCTCATCTTTTCACCCCCGTTTATTTTCCAGCCCTTTTGCTGAGATGGCAGAAACCTCCTGGGGCTGCTGAGCCAGAACCGCACTCCCAGCACCCTGGGCCAGGGCAAAGCTGGCTGCCAGGATCCCACCCGGGATGCACCCCACAGGGGCACCACAGTTTCCCCACACACCCCAGCTCCTCGCTGGAGTGTTGGCCATTGCAGCCCTGGCTGGGGACGAAGCTCCTTCCATCCCCGTCACCCAATGTGGGCCACGCAGGGCCCTTCCCGTGGCCCAGTTTGTCCCCAGCTTCTCCACCCTCCAAGCCTCATTCCTCTCCCACTGCTTCCCTTCTCCAGCCCCACAGCGGCAATGCAGCCCCAGAGCACCCATGACAAGTCACCCAAGAGCATCGCTTGCACCCAGCTCAGAGCCAGGCACTCCTCTTCTCCTTCCAACACAGCAACTCACCCGCAGCGCCCAAACAGAGAAGACGACCCTTCCCTTCCCTTCTATCCTATCCTATCCTCCCCATTTATCCACATGTAAACGTTGATCCCATTTCCCTTCTCTCCTTGCTGTCCTGAACCTTCTCCTACCTTTGGAAAGGCCCCAACGTCTCTTCTCAGGCTCTGTCTTCTATAAATCCCCCACAACGCCTTCCAGCCCCAGCTCCTCACCGTGTGTTCAGATGGAATTGCTAGCCTGACACGTCTGCGAGGACAAAGGTGGCTGCGGAAGATGAGGTAGGGCAGGAAGCAGGCGATGGCACTTGGAGGGAGAGGAAGAGACGCCCGCAGGCTTCCGGATCCGCTGGCTTTTGCTTTTCCCATGCTGTTTGATTTTTAAATCCTTAAATTCCCATCATGGGATGCCAGTGGCTCTGTCCCCACAGGGTACGAGGGAGCTCAGTGGGGATGCCCTGCCTGCATCGGGGCAGTCCAGTATTTGTAGCCAGGCAGGGGCTGGAAGATGCTGGGAGGGCCAAGGGAGCTGGGACAGTGCAACCCAGCAGAGATTTGGTGTTTAATCGCACATGGTAAGGAAGATGTGGGGCCTGGTGACTCACGTGGGACGTCAAAACAACTGGCAGCAGCTGCAGGATGGGCAGGGCTTTTCTTACCGCAGATGCCCCATGACCCCCATCCCTGCACAGGAAGGAACTGGGGCTTGGTCCTTCCTGCCCTCGTGGGAAGGAAGGGGAGGGGGGGGGCCACAGCACCCAGCGCAGCCCTGGGGTCCCCAACGCTCATGGGTGCAACAGGCAGCCCCGCCATGGAAACATGCCTTTCGGGAAACACACAGCACTGCTACAGGGTACAGCAGAGCCACCAGAATCCCCCTTTGGTCCCCACATGCCATCTCAGGGTGCAGAGCTAGGGCAGAATTTGACCTTCTCCAGGCACATCCATGAGCCCGTCGGAGCAGGAAAGGAATCCCCAGCCAGGACACAGCCCCTGGTGCCCACTGCGATGTGGTCCTGGCTCCTCTTGCCCTCCAAGCAAGTCCCGCAAGCCCAGCCTGAGGCAGCCTATCCCGTCACACCCTTGTGCTATAGGGAAAATCCCAAATGCTGGTTGGAGTGCTGGAAAAGGGCCCCTCCACCTGTCCCCCCCCCCGTGAGGGCCACAGCACAGCCTCATGACCCAGGCACAACCGGGGCCCTGGCACCCAGAGCCGCTTGCAAACCTCCCTCTGGCCCAAAATCTGGTGCTCATACTCTCTGCTCGTTGACTTATTATTTTGCCTGGGGAATAGAGAGGTGTCTTAAATGAGGCTAAAAGGCACATTTTTGCTTGTTCTTGGAATAAACTGAAGAAGAGAGAGAAGTCCCAGATGCAAAGGCTGTTTCGAGAGGGGCATGTGGCCGCGCAGGCACAGACCCAGCCCAGGGGGCCAGGGAGGACCAGTCTCCCCAGCTGGGGCCAGAGCAGAGCACTGGGGTGGGGCAGGCACAAGGGGACCCACCGCAGGTACTGGCCACCTTCCCCAGAGCACCCAGCCCTTGCCCTGCCCCAGCTCAGCTCCCATCCGACACCTGATCCCCAGCAAGGAGAAGAGCAGGATGAGGCCAGGGTCATGGGCAAGCCTCCATGTTTCCCCTGGGGAAACCGGAGAGCGAGGCCGGATCCGCTTACAGCCCCTTCCATTATTCAGGAACCTGAGCATGACAAAGCAGAGGTAAACCAGGGCCCCATGCAGCAGGGAGAGCATAGGGGCTCCAGCCATCACGATGCCCATCTGGTGCTCTGTTTCCACACCACCGGGGACCCTTCTGAGTCATGTCCTACGGGAAAGAGTGATTATCTTACACCAAACCACAGCTCCTCCTGCCTGGAGCCCTGGCAGGGACCACAAAGACCAGTTGTATCACAGCCTCACTGCATCCCACCCTGGAGAACATGGAAAAGGATTTTTTTGGCAGGCAGCCTTCAAGAGAGGCTGGGCTTGGGGGACACAGGGTGGAAACCCCCAATGCTTGGGGCTGAGGTCTGGCCAGGAGTCACTCACGTCACTGAGCAAACCCCAACGTGGAGTTCCCGGGCTCCAGGTAAGGGAGGAAGGGGAAACCAGGGTGCCCTGCAGCTCTACACGTGGGCAAGCAGAGCCCACCCTCTGCAGCATCCCCACTGCCTTACTAGCCTCCCCATGCAGATCACAACAGGTTCCTGATCCCTGCCAGTGCTGCTGATCAGCACAGCTCCATCACTGGTGTCATTGTTAAGGTTTGCTACTTGCAAAGGAAAAGATTGAAAATTGTTCTTCAACATTTTATACATTTCAGCCTTGAAAAAGGCTGGCATGGGAGAGGCACCTCTTTGGGTTAGGGGCATCTGTCCATATTTAAATATCTTCATTTGAGACCAGCAAGTCTGTTGGTAGCAGGAAACATCCCATCCACCTGCTTCCTGCCATTACAGCCTGTGCCACCTGCTCCAGCTGCACCACAGCTGCCCACGGAGAGTTACAGGGCTGAAAGCCGTCTGCCATCTGGAGCGGGTGCTGCTGGAGTACCTCTGCCCCAGAACATTAAGCACATCCTGGACATGCCACACGCCTGATCAGAGCATATTCCTGCCTTCACAGATGTCAGAAACTTGCAGCCCTAAAATTTGTTCTGTATTTCTTCACAGAAGCAAGAGCAAGGCACGGGGTGCTGTGCCTGTCCCCACTCAGCCGGAGCAGCTCTCCGCAGGTGAGGGCAGAGCTTTGGACAGACTCCAGCCTGCTCTGTCCTCCTGCCAGACAGCCCTGAGGTGGACAGCAAACATCTCTGCCCCCACCCTCCATATCTTGTGCACAGCGCAAGCATCAATCACCAGGCACGTGGCGCTGGCATCATTCTGCAAAACAGGAGTTTTCAGGGTAAGTATGCTCTTCAAAACACCTCAGAGTCTGCAGAAAACAGGCTGATTAAACAGACACCTCCCTAGCAGAGCGTACACCGGCCAAGAAGGAGCCCCTACCCAAGACAACAGATAACTGAGCAAGCTGACGATGTTTCAATTACTAAACTCCAGTGGAGAAACCACCACATCACCGCTGAGGACTTGTCACCAAGTTCAACAGTATTTAACCCCACCACAAAATGAAGACTGTTATTCACCCATTGCCCTGGAGCAGCTTCCTTCTACACAGGCACTGCCATGTGTTGCACAACACTCGGATGGAATGCTGCAGCTGCAGCCTTCGCACACAGCTCCACCGCTAACTTGCTGCCCTTTCTCTGCTGCACCACAAAGGCAACCACAACTCAGACCAGGCTCCACTATCATGGGAACCAGCTTATTATCACGGCACATTTTTCTTGCCCTGTATCTCTACTTTGACTAACCTAGTTTCAAAACTTACCTGTTGGCATCAACATGTGTTCAGCAGCAGCAAAAAAGGGAACTGCAAGGCAGGAGTTTTCCCAGATATGCTCGTTTGAAGTCAACATCACAGAGCCTCTAACGTGGATCCAAGTTTGGGGTAGATGTTCTTGCTGGTGATTTACAGAATGGCAGAGGCACATGCAAGAAATTCCTCACAGGCAGCTACACAGGGATCATGGGGTATTTGCATATTAAATTCAAACTGAGATGGCAGAAATCCCTCTCCTTCCAGAAGCTTCACTAAACATTATAGATGGAAAAGTGCTCAGTTACTCCTGCTTGAGACAAGATCTGATGTGAAATAGGACTGAGGAGCTAATCATCAACAGGCAGCAAAACTCAGCCCAGGGTTACTATTTCCACTGTTGCTCACCTGCACTCCAGTACCTCCTCTGCCTGCCACCACTCCTCCATGAGACCCTCGTCTGTCAGCAGCAAGATGTTCACCCGCTGAATTAAATCTCCAACCCAATTCATTCCGGACACAACAGACTGTGCTCTTCACAGGCCCAACCTCTATGCCCCTCTCCCTTCTCAGTCAACCCAGAGCCACAGAAAGTTGCAGGGCTGCTTCTTCCTCACAGGCATTAATTTGTTTAGTCAAAAGCCACATCACCGATTGCTGCTGGGCTTTCCAGTGTCAACAGGCCGACACTGCTCCACTACTCTTAGAAAAGACAGAGAGTCAAGTCCTTCATCACTGCTTCAGTTATTTTAGTTTATCCCCTCCATCTCCTCTCCCTCCGTTTATCTTCTCTGAAAAGCACCTTCTGGTTTTAAAGGTTTCGATCTTCTTTTCAAAGAGGAAACATCAGTGTGAGAACCTGGAGTGTCTTTACAGTCAAGAAAGACTTTTGCCTTACAAATCCTCTTTGAAATAATTCCTTTGTTTGATCATTTATGCTTTTTTCTTTCCCTAAACTCGTATCTGTTGGACTGTGAATTAGCATTATTGTTGATCACTGCTGCTTTGCTTACTGCTTCTCAGACACTGAAATACCACACTGTGTTTGAATGCAATCATGCTGCAATAAAACAAACATGGATTTTGTTTGTAAATTGTTTCTGGTCATATTAAAGCTGGAAAGCAAAACCTCCTGCTTCTTCCCGAACAACAGAAAACAGGACCACTTTCATTAGCACCAAAAGGATTTTAAATGAACAGTTCCAGGGACCTCCTTTCAAATCATAAAACGTGAATTTTACATAAAAGTGTGTTTACAAATAGTTTCTGCTTTACACTCAGCTCTGCCCATCACTGACCAGAAGTTATATACATACAGACTAGCTCAGTAGCTTGAATCACTTGCAAGGAGACTGCAGAATTTATTTAAGAAATAAAAATAGGATTTCCTGATTCCTAGAAATTCTCTTCAGCCTGCCAGATACTGTCACCTCCCAGCTCCTGCAGACGCAGGAGAGCACTAAGCTTTTGGAGAGAAGGGGTACTGTGGATGCCACCAATCCAGGAGCCGCACACTATGCACAGGGTCCAGCACAACCTGCACTCCTTGGTCAAGGCGTGGTTTCTTGCCATTGCGAACTGGGGCGTCCTGGAACACCAGGCGCACACGATGATGCCTCATGTCTGTGCTCACATTGATGGTGAACTGCAAGAAAAGAGACAGGAAGTGCTTCAGAAAATCAAAATGATGAATAAACAGAGTTTGTAACAGTACACTTTTAGATTTTTTTTTTTTTTAATTCTTCTAAATTGTACAAGTCTAAGGTATTTCAGGTGCTGGCAGCATTACACTCTGAATCTACAGCACTGGTTTCAAACCAGTTCTCTCTAGCTGGCAACCCCAAATAATAATGCTAGAAGTGAACCTGAAAGCAAGTGGCTGTCAGAGGAAGTCTGAAACTCACTGCCCTACTCTTAAGTGAAGCCAGACTGAACCTTTCTCGGGCACAGGCCACTTCTCAAACCCTGACTTACAAGTACAGCCACATGTGCTGCCCCATGCTTTACCACTGTTCTTGCCTAAGCACACCTGCTCTGCTGCTGTCTGGAGCCGAGTTTGTGTAAGTTGGCTCAACAGCTGCTCTTTCTCCCAGCAATCAGCAGTCAGGGACCATATACACATTGAAAGAGTTTGCTCATATAGGTTTTTGCTCTCAGAATTTATTGCCATAAGGTAAGGAGGTATTTTCTTGAGGGAAGGCTTCCTCTTCTCCTGCATCCCTAACTCTTGTACCCTGCTGGAGTACTGACAACTAATCTGCCCCAAGATGCTGCACAACCACAGCTCCTTGCAGATTCTCTACATCATCTATATTTGCTGCACCAAACAGGGAAGAGCTGATGGAAATGCAGAAGCTAAACCAAGGAGATCCTCAGCATTTCCTCTGTTCATTAACCTTAAGATTCCCAGAATTGGTTTGTTCATGCAGCAGTACGATTTACACAACACCAAATAAGTGTCCTCTTCATCTCTTTACAGAAACTACACATGCAAAGTTTGCCTGGCAGATTTCTCAAGCACTTACCAAGGTAAATGTCATACCCATGACTATTGGCACGAATATGAAGTTAAAGGTGGTGATCTGCAGTAGACAGCAATCCTGATCTGGATTTGTATGGACTTCTTCATACTGAATTGGCGGCTGAAGACCTTTGCAACACTTGCTCTTAAATCTGGGAGACTTGAAAGAAAGAGACTTATTTAGCTAAGCAGGAACCTATGATGAGAGTTTGGCTGCTTCTCACTGGTGCTGACTAGCAGGTTCTCACCGTAGTCCCACACGTTTGGACAGAGCATTACGTGAACAACAAATAGCCATCACTTGGGACAGACAATTTGCAGGACCATTTCCTTAGAGGGGAAAGCTGCTGAATTCCCAAGGTTGCCTGAAACTAATTCCTTCTCCTGAGACCAATTACTGGAGGTTTTCATTGGCAGTGTTGGCTTTCTTCCCTTCTCTGGGAAATCTTTCCAAGGGTAAAACAAGAAGTTTCAGATTTTGGTCTACATTTTGATCACTAAAGTGGTCAAATAGTCTGGTTTTTGGTAGTAATCAGTAGCAATGACCAAAAGATTAGATTATTTGGGGTAACAAATGATTCACATCTTACAGTGGAGAAAGGATACCAAATGAGGAAATAAAAATGTGGGATTCTAAATGTCTTGGTAATACAGACTGAAAACTGAGTGTAGTTTCAGAATGTGCTTTAGTTTATCATAGGAGTCAGTTTCCATTTATGGCCTGAACGCATAAAAAGTTTCCACCTTCCTTTCTACCACCTAGAAAAATCATTACTGCTTCAAAAAAAGTCACAGCCATTCTCATTCTTCTTTCATACCTGCTTTTTGAACTTGAAGTTGAATTCCCACATTGCTTCTTGTCTGTTCCCTTCAATCTTTTTGCACCAGAAAAGCAGACACTGCGGTGGAAAAAAAAAAACCACACACGAAATTATTAAACCCTTAAAGGCACCACTTTAAGTAAGTTTTAGCAGAGCATAAAGGCTTCCAATTACAAACGCAATTACATAGGAGCAGTTAGGAGCCATTTATTCAAATTAATTATGTTCAAAGAACACACTCAGCAGTTTAGGTCTCCCAGTTTCAAGTTGGCCAACTCATCATGCAACTGGATGATACAACAGGTAGCCACTGACATGCTAAACAGAAAAATCCTGTTGTGCAATTTGTCCCTTTAGTAAGGCAGAGATGAGCGGTACAGATTCACCCGTTTCCTCCCACCCACGAAGAACTCCCTTTAAACTGGGCTCCAAACAAGACTAAAGCGAGGAACAGCTGAAAACAGAATAAGGATCAAGAAGGAGAGAATCTAGAGGGAAATGCAAAGACTAATACATGAGCTATGAGGTGACAGATGAGAAAGTTCCTAAGCCACTGTGGTGTCAAAAGAAGGTCTTGACATCACTAGGCACTGACTGTCATACTTCAGAGTATAAAAACACTGCCAGGATAGCACAGTCTGATCAACCTACTGTCCCTTTTTTAAAAGAAAATGAGAAAAGGGCCTCAAACAGCATCAGAGGTAATCAGCACTGCCCTCCCATGCAGACATACACCAGGAGTCCTGCAGTTTAATCCAGTTATCACTATGTGGTCCACAGGATCCATCCCAGCATGCAGCACTCACTCTAGAGCAGGAGTCTCAGCAGAATTCCTGTATTAAACTGAGTAGGAGGAAAACTCCCTGCCTACCAGTGAGTAGAAGCAACTATCCTTCAACAGCCGAGAAAAGAAGCTAGCAAGTCAGTCCAGCCATCACTGAAAGTGTTTCCACACCACAGATGCCAGCCCACTGCAGCTGGTCTTATCTTTTAACAGTGTCAGCAGGAAAAGAAAGAATAATACGGTTAAAGACAACTCCTCATGATCCATACACAGTCTCTCCCATGCCGAGAAGGCCTGATTAGTTGCAGTGAAGCACACATTTCATTTCATTCCAGAATAGCGTGACCCCAAATGAAACAAAGCCAGAGCCAGCCTCCACCATGGGGGCTCCATAATTAGAGACTACAGGTGATACGAGACCCTTTACTTCAACTCTGAGTCATGTCCATAAACAAGAGTCCTTAAAGGACCTTTATCTCAGCAACCTTCATGAGGTGAACAACAATGCTATGTGGAGTCAAGCTCAGAAACACGTGTCAAGTAATCTCCACTTGGGAGAAGGTAGCCCTCATTTTTTTCTGATAAAAATGTTCTCCAGATCTTTTTTAACTAAGGTAAGCAGCAGATGCTGCTGAGTTTAACTCCACCATCAGCGACATTTGTAGTTCACCTGCAGAGACAGCCTGGTCTAGCAACTTCTTTGGTCATGGCAAGTAGTGAAGCACAAAATGGTCAGTACCTCCTAAGGGGCAGAGGATGTCGTCCGCGGGTCAGCCGTCCTGCCCTTCAGACGCGCCGTATGGCCTGCTGCTCCACCAAAAATAATGGGGGTGTCTTTAAAGGGCAAACACTTCTGCTGACACCATAACGGCTCCAGTGTCCCACACAAGCTAGGCTAGGGAAAGAAAAAAGGAAATTAAAGAGGAAAAGCTAGATTTGATAACACCCGGGTCTGGGGTCTCCTCTTGCCACATGCAGTTTATGTAGGCATTTGCCATTAGTTTCAAAGACCCGTAAAGGTATAACCAAAGCCCATGAAAGCAAGAACATGGGGAGGCAATGTCAGATCCTCCTCCATACCCACTGTGCTGAAGCATAACTGTGCACAGTAACACAGGTGGAGCTCCGAGTCTTGCAATGCAGTAGTACAGCAAGACCAGACTCAGGATGGCTCTTTTATGCTCCAAGGGGTTAGGTCAAACCTCTACTGTTGTAACAAAGCCTTGTCACCATTTAATTTCCTTTTTTAAAAGCTGAACAATAAAAGACTGCACTTCAAGAATCTTCCTCAAACCGTTAGTACAGTAGAAGCGCTAGCAGTGGGCACCAAAGCCGTTATGATGTCAACGTGAATGCTTCCAAAATGCCGACCCTGACAGCATCACCTCAGGGTTTCTAGCTTTTACAGCCACGCTACCAGATCCGAGCAGTGGTAGGAAGTTAGACTCAGAAGGACTAAGGTTAAGTTGGAATTTCCTAGAAATGTTTTGCTTTCTATTTTTTAAGAAAGATAATACCCAAACTGGGCATTCAGGAAGAGAATGAAGAGCTCTGGATGCAGAGATAAGACTACACACAGAACTGTGTGCTTTTCTCCTGCTCTGCAGCACCACCTGCTTGTGTTACTGCTGGATGCTCCCTAAGCAGTATGACATTTTTTTCCAGTATCCACCCAGGGAGAGGAAGAAAGAAAGGAGCGATGTCACATACAGATAGATGAGGTTGCTCTATTTTGCATGGAAAAGAAAGTACAACTATTGAACCAAAACCACTTCAGTTTGGCTCCAAAAACCTCATTCAACAGGTTTTTGACTTTGGATTTGGAGGGCAGAGAATTCACATTGTTGCTTAAGCTGCTCACAGAGTATCAGCCAGTTGCAAGTTAAAACCAAACAAGAGACACAAAGGCATTTCAGAGTTAATGGTCAACAGCAATTAAGAAGGAATGGATATGCAAGTGCTCCAAGCTGGGATAGCAAAGGGAATTGCCTGCCCACACCAGAGACAAACCCTTTACAGCCCAACACAACTGCAGCCCCAGTCCCAAAGCAGACATTGGCTCTGCACATTTGCCATGCTCACAACCTCACTACCCTCCCCTCGCCCAGACACCAAAGACGATGGATGACCTACAGGAATGTAGTATGAAATGACTCCCTTTCAGAGGCTATCAGTGTCACTTCTGATCTCTCCAGATGCCTGCTATGGAGAAAAGATGTACTCTGGCAGACAGTGTCAGAATAAAGCAGAAGATATAAAAGCTGATTCTACTGCAACCTCCTTTCAGCAACAAATTTGCAGCAGAGGAGGGGAGAGCTGCAAATATCCCTAGCAGTTCTGACATTCAGTGAAGCAAATGCCTTTTTGCTGATTACAAAGATGTTGTGGTAGGACTTAGGCAGAAGTTACCCAGAAGAGTAACTAGAATCCTCTGCAGTAGCAACTATACAGATACAAGTAACCAGATACAAGTAACCAGCATACTTTTAAAAATCATTATTCAGAGTTAGTAATCATCCTACACCCAAGCTTCACTGGCAACCATCTAAACATCAATTTTTCTTCTAGAAAGAGAACAAAAAAACCAGAAAGAGCAACATCTCAGACATAACCAACTTCCTTAGTGATTCCACTTACTCTGGAATTTTTTAAAGTGCTGGGAGTACTGTCTGGAATAGCTGGATTCCTGGAGACTCGAGACGCAAAAGGCTCGTACATGTGGTACAGTGACCGGATGACACACGCACGGAGACAGTGCAGCTTCTCCATGGACTCTGGCCGCAAGCGGAGAGGCAGGTACGCATCCAGACTGTAGTGCCTGAAAAGCCAACAACAAAACCCAACACATGCTGAAGGGTCAGAATGCCAGAGATGTGCAGAAGAGAGCTATGAAGAGATCAGTGTTGAGAGAAAACTGAACATTTGATTGATCAGAGGACCTCTTGTCAACTCTGAGTGCTTCAAGGGTGTTGTACTGCTCTACATGAAATCAGATGACAGTCTCAAGGACTTTACCTGCATCAGACAGGTTTCCAGCATACACATAAGCATATCATGCTACAAGTCCCAAACAATTCCTTGCAGATAGTTTGCCCAGAGAGACCAGATGGTGTTTTAGCTGCAGGATGCACAATGGCCTGCAGATTCCTGCAAGGTTCTCAAGGACTCACTTTAGCTGAGCTTGACTGCATGCTTGCAGGCAACTGCCTGAGCAGTCTGAATGCCTGCGCTCAAGGGTCATTCTTTGCTCAGACGCCAAAGGAGCCTTCGCTAGGAAACTTCACACTAAAACAGGGGCAAGGATGACCATGGCTGCTATTTGCTCTGTACTCCTGCTGCTTGCGCCTCCTGGGCAACAGATATAGAAATGTAAAGAAAGTGTTCTGTCCTGAAGGAAAGTCCAAGTGACATACACCAGGACAGAAGGCTTTGTTTCAAGTTTTGACCGCCTCTTTGCTCTTCTTCTCTTACTTTATTTGTAACTTACTTCTGCCACCGAGACAGCTCCAAAATGCCTTAGCAAATGCCTTAGCTTCTCTCAGGCCACCCTAATTACAGGAAGGTGGCCACGATCAAAGCTTGAGGCAGGGTAAGTTTCCTATCAGTGATGTTTGCCTGTCTTTCAGTAAGGTAACGGTGCTGACCTTACCATAAGCACTTGGAGTGCTTTACACACAAAGCACACTGTCAGACAGGAGCGTGTAGGCCACAAGAAGCAGAAAAGCACACGATGCTTTGAGATTTTATACAGAGCATACAGGAATATGCCACGCAGATCCATTTCCAGATCCAAAGAGGATGCAATATACCACAACCCCTTGCCAAATGAGGCCCGCAACACCATGTCAATACGCAAACATTATAGGACCCTAGCTTATAGGGAATTATTCCCTTATTTACAGCTCTGCAGCCAGCTGATCACTGCTGAAGCCTCCTACAAATAGCTTAAAAACTCTCTAGAGTCTCACCTTCTGTAGAGCCTGGTCCAAAAGGCGGCAGTGCAGGTGACAGTCCAGGCTTTCTTGCAAATCAAAGAAAACCGGACAATGTCTTCAGGGCGAATGTAGGAAGCCAACAACAGCCAGATATCAATGGGGTATTCTTCTCCACCACCCCCATCAGGATTTTCTAAATGCAATGAAGGTATGTTAGTTTAGTAAATAACCTCTTTTATCAAGTCACATCTAGACACGTGTGCTTTACTACCGGTAGCACAGGGTAAGCAGCTGAAATATATATATACACAGAGTCAGCTAAACAAGCCCAAGTTAGTACAACTTCATTATCACTGCTACCGGTTTTCATCAGCAGGCACTTGCCCATCCGCACAACCATTACACTTTCCCTTTGCTGGATACATGCCATCATTTATCCCTGCTGCACTGTTTGCACAAGTATGCAAAGTGGAAGATTCAAAGAATAATTTGGGCTGAAAGGGTTCTCTGGAGGTCTCTAGTCCAAACAGCCCAGCTCAAAGCAGGCTGAATTAGATCATTTTGTTGAGGATCTGGCCCAATCAAGTTCTGACTGTATCCAAGGATGGAAACCCCACAGCCTTTCTGGACCCTGTTTCAATGCTTGACCCTTTCACAGCTGAAAGATAACACTTAAGTGGAGAAATAAAAATTGGATGGCAAATACAGAGGCAACTTTATGTAAAGGAGGGCCAGGCTCATGCATTTTTATCAAAACTGTTTTGACTGTCGTCAAAAAATGCTTTACACTAGAAGTCCCTGAACATTAAAACATTGCCAAGCTTGCCAAGTCTTTGTTCAAATGGTCGCAATATTTTTGTAGGAGCTCTGCTAAGGTGGGCAAGCAATTCTCTTCTTCAACTGGCTAATCAGCTGCTTTTCTTAAATCTGTAATTTCATTAAAGCTTCCTGGATGGGAAACTTTTAATGCAATTCAGATGAACAGAATGGCCTGTTCTCGCTCTCAGAGGTGTCAGAACTGCTTGACCAGAACTGAAGGTTCAGAAACTCCTTTCATTCCTGTGGTGTTTTTAACACCACATGTTTTTCCACAGACATTGCTCCAACTTTAGGAAGAAAATAAAACTTTTAAAAAACATAAATAGCTAAACAATACCAAGCATTAGGAACATGAAGAAAGGAGAAAGAAAACATACAACTTGTACACAGTGCTAACAGAAAACACTGCTATGAGGTTTGTGAACAAGTGGCATAAAGGAGGTGTTTAAGAACTTGAAGGTGCCAGATCTAATCCTGAGACAGCAGGTTAATAACAAAGGGCAGTATTTTATCCTCATGTGATAATTGCTACGGTCATTGCCAAAGAAAGCTCTGGATGTGATCACTTCCCTACATCACTACAGATTTATGGCAGGCATACCCACAATGGGCTGTAACATCCACTTTGCAGTTTCAGCTCTGACTCAAGAAGCCATCAAACTACACAACTGCTGAAAGGCAGAGTGCAGCCAGAAGCATCATTGGTCTATTACATTTTTTCTTCCCTAAACATGTAGCAGAAATAAGACAAGGTTGTTGTAGAACAGAATACTGTCTTTCCAGACTCATAACTCCTGTAACTCTAGCCACTCAGATATTCTTATTTACCCACGATTCTGAAAGATGTCTTACTAAAAGAGATTAAACCCCTATCCCAGAGGAGTGTGCACCTACAGTCCATGGTGGATGTTGATGCATTAAATAACTTAGTATCAACATTAATAAAGTTGGTTTCTTGAGCTTAAGAAAAACTTAAGTTAAAATTTGTTTCTCAACTTGAAAGCAACCTGTTATTAGAAACTCCTGCAGGATTCCACAGTGCAGTAGAACAGTTTGCTCCTTACACTGCATTGCGACTTGCTTTCTATAGAGTTGCACAAAGTGTAAATGCTGAAGGATACATTTCCCTGGAATTAACTTACTATGATGCCACCAGGGCCAAATTCACTTGCTTGCTGGAAGAAGAGCCCTCTAAACTCATTTGTAACAAACCACAGCCTTGGAAACATCCGGAAGACAGAGCTTGGATTTTGCCAACAAATGCATCACGGACAGCAGCATTGTTTTTTCTCCAAACCAAACCCTGCTTTCACCAAGATGTGTTCAACGCAGTAACATGTCCAGTGGCAAAGTTTCACAACTCTTTCTAAGAGCAGCATTCATTTACCAAGGTTGAGAAAAGTTTACTGAAAGCAATGAGCACTCAGGCTTTGATTTCATGCCCAAGGCTCTGCCTTTGTGAAAAGACACCACCTCTGACCAAGTCCCAGCAGATTTAAAAGTGATTTAACCCTTGGCATTTCTTTGTGCACATACAAGTTGCAGAATGCCCCGAAGAGCCCCGTGACTAGCCTGTAAATAAGCAAGCACTAACATCACACGCACAGAAGATGCAGAAGCAGTCCACACAGAGCCCGCCAGGAGAGGCTGGCGACCATACCTTTGTGCCTTTTGCTCTTCTTTTTTCTAGACGCAGCTCGCCCATTGATGCTTTCCTTTGTATCCATTTCATCACTGCTGTCGCAAGACTCTCCTGACACGGAGAGAACTTCCTCAGCAGGAACACACGAAGCTTCCAAACCACAGAGGGATTTTACTAGAATGACAAGCAACGACACAGTAACTATACTAGCAGAGAGAAAAAGGTGATCCAAGTTCAGGAGATACTTCAGTGGAACCACTGCCACAGCCACTGCTAGGAATGCTAACTGCATTGAAGCTTTCTGGTGAGTGACACAAGCAAGTAAATCCTGGGCCCGAGGATTACCTTGTCAGAGAAAGATTAGCAGGGGTGAGTGAATTGGAAACATAATTATTCAGCTTCGGGTTTTAAAGAATGAACAATGAGGACGATTACCAGCACATTATGCAGATGATCCCACCGGTTTAGCTGAAGCTGTTTACAGTTCTGAATAAAACAACAGGTTCTTTTTCTACAGTGCTAACTGGTTCTCCTGCATACCAGAGCTTCCTAGCATGACCACCGTTCAGCCTGTATAGAGCCGGCACCTCCTCTGTAATTGTTGTATGAACACAGAGAAGATACACCCCCTTCTCCACAGGATAAAGAGATCCTGTGGCCGATGACACACAATCCATCAGCGATATAACTCAGTGCCAAGCATAGAGGAGCTCCACTTATCCTAGAATTTAGTGAAGGGAAAGACTCTGGCCTGATGAGGAAAACAGCAAGTCGAATCAGTTGGGTTGGTTTTTTTTTTCCTCCCTCTGGGGAGATGTTTAGACCCATCCCTGTTAGGAAATATTATTTTTAAAACTTGATCTGTAAACTGAGGGCTCACTGGGGCAGAAAAATCCACGTGAGGCAGTAATGACAGTCTTGAAAGAGAAAGATGTGGTCCTACGTTACAGCTGCATGAGGCACTGTCATAGAGAGACTAGCATTGTAACAGCATTACCAATGCTTTGCAAACGGTCTGTAAAATTCATTCAAGAAAGTTGAATTTCAACCTAATGCACTGGGTGAAAAAAAGGACTTCTACCAAGAGGCACCTAACCATGCCAGAGGAGGCTTGCACTGCTTGAGCTTTTCTAACCTAGCGCAAACTGCAGCCCAGGAAGGTTTTATACATCATAGTTACAGTCACCAGAGCCACTGGAGAGCAAGACGTGCTATTTGAATTAAAGGGACAGAGTAGCAAGAAAAAAAAAAAAAAATCAGGAACTGACCATAAATAAATTCAGGTGAGAAATGTTCTCATTTCTAACCACAGAACGAGGTTCTGAAACAGTAAAACAGCAGATGGAAAGAGAGTCTTAAGATAGAGCTTGACTGTACCCCACTGACTAGAGATACTTTCAGTGCTTTCCTAAACCAGTTCTACCTCGCTTTGCACAGTTTACTCTGTAAACTGTATGCATTCACGACAGTGGTATCCCTCACCGTCAAATTGTACTGCCCTCTCTACATGACCGTTTACAGGCAAAAATAAAGAGAAATAGATGGCAACACAAATAGCAGTAAGTTATGACATCAAATTCAGCCAAGCAAGAGAGGACAACAACTGACAGAGACTCAGAGAGGGGTTTAGAAAAAGAAACCCTCACACTCTGCAAAGGAAAAATCAGCATCTGAGTTGACAACACAAGTCCATTCATACACTGAATTACACTGCATTGCAATCTTGCAGAGAGGCACCCTCTCGTCATCTCACAGCCATAATCTCCACCCCATCCCTGGGGGTTAGGGATGGGGAGGAAAAAAGCTCAGGAAAATTCCACCTGGCCTTTGCTCCCCTCTCTGTGAAGCTCCCTGCTCGCTGGCAGTCACACACAGTGCAATGTTTACTTGGAGCCAAGAGACAGGAGGTGAGCAAGGCCAAAGGCTAAAGCTCCCTGGGCAGAGACTGCCGTCTCCTCCCGGCTGCCTGCTGTCCCCATGCCATGGCAAGCTGCACCAGATAAGGCCATAGCATGCGTCATGACTGCACCAGATAAGGCTGTAGCACAGCCCTGGGGCTGGGGAGGAGAGATCCCGAGGATCCCCGCCTAAGGAGGGGAAAGCCCCAGTGACTCTGCCCTGCAAAGACCTGAGAAAGGGGTGAGCAGGGGACTGCTGTGACCTGGAGTCATCTAGATAGCATGGAGGTGATCCAGAAACAGAGCAGGATTTTAGGAGAGGGGTTAAGCTGACCAAAGCAGGTGATGCTGGATGCAAGGCCTCAGGGTGGGGCAGGAAGGAAGAAAAGACAACAGAGTTTGCCAGGTATGATGCTGAAGTGCAATACTTTGAGGCAGTGCCTCAGAAAGAATACAGAAGGGTGAACAGGAGCAGGAATGGGAAGGGAGAGGCCCCCAGCCTATTAGAAAGGAGGCAAAAAGAGGGAGGTGCCCTGATCTTAAAAACTTGTGAAGTAGGGCTAAAAAGGATATTCACCAGCACCACTGCCCTGTACAGTTACCCCATGACAGGCACTCACACAAAGAACATACTTTCGTTAAATGGGTAAGATTTCAGCAACATAACAAGAGTTTTCCGATACAAAGGGTTCAGCCATCACTGTCAATGTAATAACATTCACCTCCAACAAGTGCAACCAGCTACATTTAAGAGTCGATGCCTAAACATTAACATTTCTGAAGCAAACAGGGCGTGTTAGTTCAGACTGCTCCAAGCAGCTAAAAACCAAGGAGGAAGTAGATAACAAAATATTTCAATACCTTTCCCGGAAACTGCTTGTTTATACAGTTCACCAGGGGAACAGCAACACCCTCAAAAGACCTCCTTGCAGCTTGCAGCACGGGGTGGGAACACGTTTGCCAGAACTATCATAACCTTATTCCCACTGCAAAGAATTTTATCTGCTAATAAAATTGTCTACAGTTTTATATGAGGTAATAAAGACTCCTATCATGTTATTTTCTGCTTCAAGCAGGAGATAACACCCAACGATTAGTGGGAAAGGCCTTCCATTTCAGGCACTAACAAAGACTCAGCAATTCTTACTGGGCTTCCAACAGGCTTTCTGCAAAACCTCTTGTCTAAGATCCTAAACGCCTGATTCTGCAGAGGAACACAGGCTCATTTTCAGGCACTAAATGAGACAGATTTTCTCAGGCCACGGAAGGGGAGTTTCCTACGTCATGCAGAGGCCAGCAAAATGGGGAGGCAGCCTGGGGAAGGCAGGGTCCCCAGTATAGACTCACCTTCCTGCTGAACTGCATTGGCCACAGCTTTTTTCACCCGTCCAGATTTCACGACAGCTGGGTCTGAGTTAGCATAATCTGCCACCGTCACTGCAGGAGAGTCGAGAAACAGGGCGTCAGCGGGATTATGGATTATAGGGGAGGGGATAGAAGGTTTAAGAGCCACGATCCCTCAAGGGGACGCTCCTGATAGGAACAGAGGCTTGAGCAGGAGGTGCACAAGCAGAAGGAGCCCCGGCAGAGAGGTGCAGGCCAGGAGCCCCCAGCAGGCCTCCACCCCAGCCCACCAGTCTACCAGGCCCAGGGGATGTACCCCCCTGCCCAGCCCAGCCCAGCCCAGGTCTCCCTCTGCCTCCACCTCCACCAACGCCAAAGCCCGCACCCCCTCTCACACACAGCCTAACTCAAGCCCGGCTGATCCTCTAGGCCCAGGCTCCTCCTTCACAGACCAAGACGGCCCATTCCCAGCCCAGGCCAGATCCCCCCACCTCCAGCCGGAGGCAGCTCGCTCTCCCGCTCCACAAGCCCGAGTGGGCCCGTCTCACCTCCCGGCTGAGACCGGACCCCTCCTCACCTCCCCTCACCCAGGCCAAGCCCAGGCCCCTCGAGCGAGGCCGCTTCGTCCCTCAGGCCCCAACCCAGGCCCAGACCCTCCCCTCCGGCCAGAGCAGGCCGTCTTCCCCCGCTAGGACCGGGTCCCGGCCCGGGCCCCGCTCCCCTCGGTCCCCCCCCTCCCCGCCCCCGGCCCGGCCCGGTCCTCACCGCGCTCGGAGCACACGTCGTCGGCCCGGAACTTGAGGCGTTTGCGGGCGCCCCTCTTGGGCATGGCGGCGGCGTCGGGGCGGCCGCGCGGGGCCATGTCCCGCCCGGGGCCGCAGCGGGGCCGCGGGGACAGCGGGGACAGCGCCACCCCCGCCCGCCCCGCGCGAGACCATGACGTCACCCGGCCGCGCCGCTGCCGGCGCGCCGCTCTGACGTCACGGCGGCGGGCGCAGGGGGGTAGTCCTGTGTGCTGTCGTTGGGTGACCTCCACCCACCCGCCCCGGTTTTCCCAGTAAGAACAGCCCGGCGGGTAGCCGCCCCCCAGTCCTCCCGGTAACGAGGCCCCTGGGGGGATTCCCCCCCCTCCCCCAGTAACGAGGGCCTCTGAGGTAATTGCCCCCTCATGGTAACGAGGGTACTTGAGGGGATTCCCCCCCCCCCCAGTCCTTTCAGTAACGGGGGTCTTTGAGGTCATTGCCCCCCAGTCCTCCCGGCTACAAAGGCCTCTAAGGTAGTTGGCTCCCCAGTGCTCCCAGTAATGAGGGCCTCTGAGGTAATTGGGTCCCCAGTCCTCCCAGTAACAGGGACCTCTGAGGTAATTGTCCCCTCACAGTAATGAGGGCCCCTGGGGGGATTTCCCCCCCTACTCTTCCCAGTAATGAGGGCCTGTGGGGTAACTGGGTCCCCAGTCCTCCCAGTAACAGGGACCTCTGAGGTAATTGCCCCCCAGTCCTCCTGGTAACGAGGGCCTCTGAGGCCACTGCCCCCCACCCCCCCAGTCCTCCCAGTAACAAGGGCCCCTGGGATGATTGCCCCCTTCCACCAGTCCTCCCAGTAATGAGGGGCTCTGAGGCAATTGCCCCTCCCAGTAGCGACTCTCTTGCACCCACAGCCCCCCTGAGCGCTTCCCCAGTGCCGATGCCTGCATCATCCCTCTCCCCCTCCCCCTCGAGTCCCCAGCTCCAGCCATGCCCCTGACCCTGGGTGTCTGCCACCACCCCGGGGTGCCCCAGCTTAACACCACCCCCCCCCCACCACCCTGCAGATGACCACCAACCAGTGCCTGGGAGCACAGCCTGCACCACCAGCTCCCAGTGCCCACCTTACACCTTCGTGGTGGGCAACACCTCGCCTGCGGGTGCGGTGATGGGTGGTTGCTGGCTGTAAACCATATTTACTGTTTCTTTTAGGGCTAAATTGGGTGCTTGGTGCTTGTCGAAGAAGCGATGCCACCTCATGGGGGAGTAATTGTTTAAAGAGGATCTGCAAACAGAAAACAGGAGCAGCAGCCCCAGAGTCTGACAGCGATCTCAGGGCCTGTGTACCTCTGAACATTTGTGCCATGCTGAAATGGGGATTTGGGCACCGCCAAGAGCAGATGCTGGTTAGGAGTCCCAGCCAGTCCTGGGGGTGTCCAAACTGTGAGGCTGGTGGGGTCCCGCTCCCCTCCTTTGGGATTTACACAACAGCAGAAGAGCACAAGCCCTGTCCCACTCTCCCTCCCTCGGCAGGCACCAAACAGCCCCCAGCATGCTGCTTTTTCCACCTGCACTCCTTTACTACAAGACCTCAGGAGATGATTCAGCTCTTGGGAGGCTGGGGCCACAGTAAGATGCTTTCAGGGCTGTGGCTTCAGCTCTTGAGCCTCCCCAGAGTGAGGCAATGCGTGGGGTACAGAGAAATCTGCTTTCCAGGTATGGCCAGGAACTAACGGTGTATATAACTTACATTCCTGACTGTATTTCTTTCTCTCAGAGTTTCTTAAAATACATTAAGAGCATTTTATCAGCAAAGAACATATCTGATGATTGAGAAAACTTTTGATCGTCCCAGACAGGAAAGGCCACTCCTTGACAGAAGTGCTATTTCTAATCCATCTGTTTTAAAAACAACTGATACAAATTAAGGGGAATGGCAGTTAATACAACCAGATCCTGGTGCTGATGGCTTTATCCACCTCTTCTGTAAATGTTGAAAATGTTTTCCTTGGACTGTGCTATTCATCGTCGTTATTTGAGAGCTGTATCACGTTATCATTTTTAAAAAGTAGAGGTTGTCTTGGCTTGGAAAACCCTGGCACGTGGAAAACATATGAAATTTTACCAGGGTGTGACAAAAGCAACCTGAAGGCAGTTGTTTCCCAGTCTGGCTGGTGTTTGGATCCAGCGCACTTGCTCCTCCAGCAGGTTGGTGGCATTTATCCGAGACGTCCCCAAAGTCCTCTAGCAAAAATACTGAGTAATGAGCTTAATGTCCCTGATGAGACCTGGTGAGATGAAGGAGCCCCTGCTGCTCTCTGATGATGCCAGTGATCCCGCTTGTTCCCAGCTGCATCGCTGAGAAGGGCTCCTCCATTGTGGACTGGGTGAGGGCTGCCCAAGGGATGCTGATGGCTGTGTGAGGGTAGGAGCAGCATCTTATGGTTTCAGGGGCCCCAAATTCATTGCTTATCTGCTAACGATGCCTCCCTGTGCTGGGCAGGGTGCTGGGATGGGTTAGCCCTTTGGCTGCTCCTGCTGCAGTTCGTGGACAGCATGTGTCTCAAACCCCATTTTAGGGTGCAAGAGACTCCCCTGAGGGAGCGAGCCAAGGCTGATGGTACAGCCTTGCACATCCACCGCCAACCAAATCAGGAGGGGCGACGCGCCCTGTCCCCCCACGGCTCAGAGCTGGACCTCGGCAGGGCGAGGAGGGGGATGTGGCAGAGTATGGGGCTCACCACCTGGCCCCATCTTTGCTCCCCACACGGTGGGGGTCTCCACAGCCAGGGGTGGGTGTAAGGGGCACCCAGGGCTTGGCTGCCCCACAGCCAGGGTCTGCTCCTGCCCCCCTCCCTCTAGGGGTGGACGAGGCCCCTGGGAGGCTCCTGCCCCCCATGGGGGCTACTCAACCCCAAGGGGGCTCCTGCCCCCCGAGAGAGTTCTCTGCCCCCCCAGGGGAATTCCTGCCCCCCCCCAGGAGTTTTCTGGCCCTCCCCAGGGGGGATCCTGTCCCCCAGGAGCGGTCTTGCCCCCCAAGGACGTTTCTGCCCCCCAGGAGGACTCCTGCCCCACAGATCCTGCCCTGCCCCCTCCGCACCCCCAGCTCCCCCCACGACCCCCACCTGACCCCGCGGGGCGTGGCCAGTTGGGAGGGCGTGGCCAGAGGGGCGTGGCCAGGCGGGGACGGTGACGCAGTGGGCGGGGCGGGGCGGGGCGGGCAGCGGGAGGCAGCGGCGCGGCGGCGGCGGCGGCTTCCAGCGACTTCGGCGGTCGGTGAGTGCGGGCGGGGCCGGGCGGCCCCACGCTGCCCACGGGGGATGCTTCGCCCCCCGCGGAGCCGGGCGGAGGATGCTGTGCCCCCGCGGCCCCCCGGTGGGGTCGGGCGGGGGATGCTCAGCCCCCCCTTCTGCCCCCCTGGTGGGGCTGGACTCGGGGGGCTCTACCCTTTTTGCCTCCCCCCGGGGATGGTCTGCTCCCCCCGTGGGGCTGGGCCGGTGGGGCTTTGCTCCCCATTGTCCCCCGGGTGGGGCTGGGCGGGGGATGCTCTGCCCTGCCGTGCCCCGCGGGAGGGGGTGCCTCAGTCCGGGGGCGCTTTGTCTCCCACTCTGTTACCCCGTGGAGGGGGTGTCTGAGTCAGGGGGTGTGCTGAGCTCCCCCGTTTCCCTTGGGTTGAGTCTGACCTGGGGGTATGTCATCCTCACCCCCGAGCTGGGTTGTCGGGGGGACTTGCTGTCTCCCGACATTACCCCCAGGCCGGGGAACTGAGCCAAGGGGTTGCTCATGCCCCCACACCGCTGGCCCCAGAGCAGGGGGCTGAGCCAGGCAGATGTGCTGCCCCATCCCTGCTAGGTGTGCAGGCAGGAGGGGCGAAGCGGTGGGCGTACCCACACCCCGGAGGCTGCATGGTATGGGGGGGCAGTGATTCCTGTAACCCAGGAGTGGGGAGGGTGGTTCCTTGATTTTCAGCTGCTCTCTGCCCCTGGCAGCCCCCCAGTATGGTCCCAAGCTGTCCCTTTGCACCCCCCCCCCCCCATGCTTCCACCTTACGCTGAAGGGGAGGGCAGGCATCCTGGTGAGACTGGTCCTATCCTGGCCTTCTCCTGCTCCTCTGATTTCCCAGCGCTGTATCCTGCCGCCTCCCTCAGTACTGTCTCCAGCCCTTGAGCATCCGCCCTGTGAGCATCCACCCAGTACCGAGCTCTGGGCTGTATCAGCCCCAGTGAGCATCTGCCTGGCACCGAGCTCCAGGCTGGACCAGCTCATGGGGATGTTCACTAGACAGATTCTCGTGGGGCTGGTTCAGCCCGGAGCTCGGCACCAGGTGAATGCTTGCCAAGCTAGTCCAGCTCAGAACTGGGCAGATGCTCACCAAGCTGGTCCAGCCTGGACGTTGGCACCGGGCAGATGGCCACTGCGCTCAGGGCTGGACCAGCCCAGTGAGCCTCCAGCCAGCTTGGCTAGCTCCAGCTGTGCTCATACTGGTTCCCATCCTCTGTTGGCTGGTGCCGTCTCGTCATGGCCATGGCAAGCTGCCTCCAGACACCGTGGTTTTCTCCTGAATAACACCAGCCGTTTAAGGGCTTGTTTATCCCCTAAATTGCATCATTATAACAGCAATTGGCTTAGGAAGCTGGGTTTTGTTAAAGCTGTGCAAAACCTTCTGGGGACATCCTGGTTTTGGCCAAGTCAGGGTTGGCAAAGGTTTCTTTTAAGCTCGTTTGCCACCATCTGCTCGTACGCTGGAATGAGGTTCTCCTGGTGTGTTTGACACCACTATGCCATTTCATGAGCACGAGGTGGTACAGAGGCAAGGTGTGAGCTGGAGTTTGGTACCTGGATGAACGTGCCTGTGCGGTTCAGGAGTTTCTTGATTGTGGTGCTGCCCAGGACTTTAGAGGAGATGGTGTCTTTGTAGCTCTGATGGTCTGGGAGTCTCAAGTATCTGTGCTCTTGGGGACGCCACAATGTGCTGCTCCCTGCATCTAAGGACGGTGCTGGTTGGGAAGTGGGACTGATCTCTGGGGGCTTCCCTGGAGATTTGTCGGGGAGCCGCCAGCACCGGTCACTAGTGCTCTCCCCCAGGCACCTGGAAATGCTCAAGTGCATGGATGACTTCCCAGCTTCGGTGCTTGCTCCTCCTGCATCTCTTTTCGAGGACACAGACCGGAGGCTGTCTGGGACCTACATCACCGGCTGGAGGGTAGGGGGGAGCCCCTAAACTGGCAGGTTCCTGAGGCATCGGTGGTGGGACTGATGGACAGATCTGGCTTTTCCGGGTGGCCAGCTCAGCTGTGGCTTGGCAGATGTGGAATTAAATGACTCGTCCGTCTCTGTGCAGCTTTCTGGCTTCCTGGCGAGGGTGAGCAGATCTTGCTCTGCACCGGTGGCTTGGTCCAGCTGGGCCTCAGTGCTCGCCAGCAGTTGAAGTGCAGATGCTGAGGGATTGAATGTGCTGGAGATTTGGGTTCTTGCCTGTCTCAATTGTCTCAGAAGGTGCTGGGAGTAAAAAACCACCCTGAAAACCTCCTTGCCTGTATCTTTGGAGGGCCCTTTTTGCAAGCGTTGCCCTTTCAGGCAGCTCCTGCTGGGGTTCAGGGGGATGGGGACAGGGACAGGGACAAGGATGGTGGTGTGAGGAGGAAGAGGCTGAGTGAGTGCAAGCTGGGCAGGTGATGGGGTCGTGGTGTGCTGGGTGGGGAGATCATGGCCGTGAGTCAGTGCTGGGAAAGAGCCTGACACTGTATTGGGGGTGGGAGTTTGCACTGAATCTGGGGGAGGCAGCTCTGGAGCCTCAGAGGGTACTGAACCCAAACTGGGACCCAACTGGAAATGCTTCTGGAGGTCTCCACTCTCTGGGGACAGGGAGCAGCTTTGGCATGAGTGTCTGTCCACTGCCTGGGCAGTGCCATTTCATGTTTTCCAGCAAAGCAAAAAGATACTGGATTCTTTAGCAAATCCTGAAACCTTATTTTACAATTAATTTCCTCCTAAAGAATGCTTTGGTGAGTCTGAGGTTTCCCAGATGGCTCCCAAAAGTGAGCTGGAAAGTCTCCGGGCTATTAACTGGAGGGGAAGGGTGTTGAATCCATTGCCCGGCTTGCTTCCCAGAGAGGTGTTAAATGCAATAACAACCCCCCGCTTTACAGATGTTTTCTGTGAAACGCCAAGCGCCAGGTGTGGGGGTGACGATCCTGACGGAGGGTGAGGGCTCTGGCGTGGGCTCCGCAGGTGTGTCCAAGCCCTGGCCAGGCTCCTGAGGGTTGGGATGTGGTTGGGAGTTTTCAGCGCTTAAAGGGCTCCTCTGTGAGCAAACGATGCCGAAAGGCTTGGAGGTGGGTGCACATGTGGGTGTGCATACACGAGTTGGCATTTGGGAGGGAGGAAGGGAAAATATCACATGAAACAACTGCAGCATTGGGGGACAGGTCTGCATTTGGGCCCATCTGGAGCAGAAGTAGTGAAAAATGATTCAAGGCTCTTTGCTTAAAAAAGTTGCGCTGATATAATTGGATTTTGCTTCTGTTTGTGCTGTGTTCAAGCAGGTTAAAATCCTTGTGGGGACATTGTAAAGCCCTCCATTTAATTACATGGTGAGGATGCCCTAAGGAGTGAAGCGGGTGTTCATCTCTCTCATTTTTGTGCAAAGCCATGCGTGGAGCAGCCCTGCCTGCCCCTCAGTCCCTGTGCAGCGCTGGCAGTGCAGCAATTTCCATCCCGCAGCAGGGAGGTGGAGGGATCTTGGAGCTAGGTGCCAAACCTTCTCCAAAAGACAGGGCCAAAAGTCACTGGCCAGGAGGGGACTGACCCTGTGTCCTCCAAGTTGCCCTTCCTTTTCTGAATCTCCACCCTGGTGTTTTAAATCAGCTCATGGGTCGCTGTCTCCAGCACTGTAATCCTGCAGGACTGACAAGGCTGGAATTTATCTGAAATGCAGATTTTTTTTTTTTCAGCTCCTGGTTTTCAGTTTCTGCCACGCTTCTCTTAGCAAGCATGAGGAGGTACCGGCTGGGTGGCTGCCTTTAATTGCATCAAAAAAAAAAAAAAAAGAAGAAAACAAGTGGCAGATGAGAGCTCATTTCCCCCATCCTCCTGTCCATTGCGACCGATTTCCAGGAGAGGGCAGTTCCCAGGGTTTTTTGCTGCGTGATGCCTTTTTCTCCTGCAGCCTCCCAGCCAGCATCAGCTGTGCCGAGCCCCTGCCTCTGCATGCCAGCGGGTCATGGAGGCAGTGCCATGCCAGGAAATGCCGGGGCATCGGCCCAGCTCCTCTGCGGGGAGGTGAGACGTTGACAGCGTGTGGCCAATTTCTTTAAATAGCGAGCGCTGTGCCGCGGGGATGTGCAGCAGGGAAGGATGCTCTTCCTGTCTGGACTCTCCATCCAGCCTCCCGGAGGGGAGAGGATCCATTGCCAGGGCAGGATGGCACAGATGGGGAAGGGACCCCCTCCCAAAAATGCTGCCCATCCACCAGGTGCATTGATTCAAAGCTCTTGTTTCCACCCTTTCTTGGTAGAAATTAATTTTCTCCATAATTACAGATGGGTTTTACCTCCCTGGCTAGCATCGTTCCTGATGCGGCTAATGTGCTGGGACAGAAGAAGTGCACTGCTGCAGGGCTGACGGCCGTGTGGTGCCCTGGGGATTTCGATAGCCGAGAGGTAGGAGCTGGGCTGCACATCAGATGGCTGGAGTCTGGGGAAAGGGGGATGTTTGGCCACGCTGCCAGCCAAATGCTCACCTTTCTGGGCATCTCGTTAGTGCAGTGCATCTTCAGAAGGATCCTCTCCTGCCAAAGCCTGGCCTTTCTGGCTTCCAAAATTGAGAAGGGTGTTTATAGCCTTGCTGTGGCATTAACACAGGTGTCATAAACCTGATCTCAAGCTCTTAATCATGAATTAAATAGGCTTGGTGGTGGTGCCTACTACTATTCCCCATGCAGAAATTCGTGGTGCCAGGGGCCGCAGTGAGGGGAAAGATGGGCTTGTACAAAGTTTATAGCCTCAGTAATTCAGTTAATCTGCCTTGTAATTCAGTGCCTGGCAGCTGTACTAACTAGATCTTGGCCTCTTTCTAGCATTTCCCCCAAACTGTTTTGCAGGAAGGAGTCAAAAAGGTCCAGAGGTTATTTTTGGCTATGGCTGCTTTATTCACACGCTGATCATCCAGGAGAGGAAGTTATTCTGGTCCCAAACTGTCCCACATAATGCGCAAGTGCCTTGCGCGAGTGTGATTTCTCCCGGCGAGGTTGCGAGATGACATTCTCGTTTGGCGGACTGAGCTCTCGTAAAGCACCTTGATGGCTCATTGTCCTGCGAGCCCACTCGGGGAGCTCAAATCAGGCCAGAGCCCCACAGTCAGGGAATACGGGCTCTGCACCCTCCTGTCCTTGGGGGACAGACCTGACCCCTGTGTCCCTGGGGTCGTGGAAAGCACTGTGCCTTGAAATTCCCCCTCCATCCAAGGGAGCACCCAGCTAGATTGTGGGTCTCCTTGGGTGAGACCTGGGTTTGGGGAGTGCAGGGCAGCGTTTCAAGGCTCGTTTGGGCACGGCATCATTTCAAGGCTCTGGAAGCGCTGCAGTGTCTTGGCCAGTTTCTCTGCAGGATGAGGTAGCTGTGGTGCTGCTGAATATCTTCTCCCTGTGTTTGCTTTCCCTGGCGTGCTGCGAAGCTGAGCTCCCTGCTCTCGGGAAGGGGCAGTGGGAATGAAGTGTGAGTGTGGCACAGCCGGATCCTGCTTTTCTCCTGTATCTGCATGAGAGTGTTTCTGTGGGGCTTCCTGGTGTCACTGCAGCTGGTTTCTGGCCAGGGGTAGTGGAGATCAGTCAGGGTGGCATCACTGGGACATGGCGCTGCCGGTGCCTTTGCCATCCCGTCGTGCCAGTAACGTGTTTCCCACCCCAGCTGGGGATGGTGTTGCTGTTGGTTGCATCCCCCTGCAGAGGTGCCAGCTGCAGCAGAGATCCTGTCCCCGTGCCACCCTCATAGTTGCTGCGGGGCTGGGGGCATCAGCGGTGGCAATGTCCAACCACGGATGCACTGCTGGCACGGGCGAAGGAGGACCTGTTCCCTACATCTCCTGCAGCAAGGAGGCAGGCAGGGCTGAGTCTGCACGGCGAAAGTGAGGCGGGCATTTGGGCGAAGGCAAGCTGGAGAGGATTGGAGGAGGCTTTGCTGGGGCAGAGGAGCTGCGAACCCAAGCCCCTAAAGGACCCAGGGAGGTGTTGAGCAAACCAAAGGTTGGCTGCTGCTTTGCTGCTTAGAAAACCTGGCTGTGCTAGCGAGTGGATGGGTGGAAGTCCTGGAGATTCCCATCTGGGGATTGCTGTCCTCGCTTCTTGCCAGCATCACAGCACCTGCAGGCAGGTGCCTGCGAGCTTTGTTGGGACACAGGGGACAGAGTGGGGTCTCTAAAGTCACTGCCAGCATCCCTTGGAGAGATGCCTCCCTGAACCCTTCCAGGGGCTTGGGCTCTCCAGTCACCATGTGCAGAGTAACATGGCTTAACTCGTTTTAACCCATTAACTCTTTAATTGGAGCCAGAAGGCTCATCTCTCCTGATCTGAGCTGTCTTTCCTTCGAGCCCAGATCCAGAAAGGGTTTGCTTTGCTGCTGTTACCTGTCTAATATCCAGATGTACCACCCAGAAAGCAGCTAGTGTCTGATGGAGAGAGAAGACTTCTCTTTCCTCCTCCCCAGCATCAAAACCTGGATCATAATCACTTGATTATTGCCAACACTTTGGGGCTGCCATATTAAAAAAAGAGCATTTTTCCCCCCCTTTTGATCATCTGCTTCTAGTTAATTTAGTTACAAGACTTTTGCAGTGGCCATTTTTGGAGATGGCAATTGGAGCATCTCTGGAAGCAGAAATGGCTTTCGTTCTGTGTGTCTTTTGTGTTTACACGTATATAAACCAATTTTGCCTCTTAAAGTGAAACTGAAATAAGCCCCAGCATTGCTGATCACTGCATGGCTCTTCATGAGTGCGGGTGTTGCTTTCAAATCACGTCGTCAATAAATCTACTTCTAACTGCCCTGCAGCAAATGGCATCAGCCTGCACTTTGAGATCTCTCCCACACGTACTCCCGCTGCCTAAAAATACCAGCGTTTTAATTCTCAAATGACTTGGCTATTGTACAGCCACCATTTTTTATTTAAATATTGCTGCATGGCTCAGTGCAGGACATCTGTTACGCTACAAAGGGTGAAACTCTGCTCTCGAGATCTGGTCTAAGTAATGCAGTGGCTGTGTCAATCTTTGGGGTAAATGAACATTTATTACTTTTATTCTCCGTGCTGTGAGGTGTGTTAATCAGAGGTGCAGCGGTGTTCAGGGAAGCAGAGTCCAGGAGGGGAAACTCATCCCTGATGTGACATCAAGCAAAATACCCCCCAAAACTCATCCTTTCACCAAAGAGATGGACCCTCAGCGGCCACCAAAGAAATTGCCGTCATTGCTGGTGACCCTGCCGGGGAAGGCCTGGCCAAGTGTGCTGGCAGTGGCTAGTGAGGGCTGCTCCCATCTCAGGACAGGGCACAGGAAAGGCACTTCCAAAATCCCTTCCAGCCCATCACAGGAGCCCTCCAAGCCCCTGAGCTGTCCCTGTCGCGAGGAGAGTGGAGGTGACTGTGCCCAGCTGGCCAGCGTCACGAGAATGGTCTTGTGTCCAAATACCTGCATGCATTAGGAGCTGTTGAAAAGGCAGTGTACTGCACTTCATCGCTGTTAACCCTCTGTGTGTGTGTCCCAGGTGTCTAGTCTATCCTCTTTGCAGTAAATACATAATTTACATTTACATGTCTGGCTTTGAGATGTGGAATACAGGGAAGGGGACTGACTGCTTTGATTTGAGCAGCTGGGTCTCTCTTTAATGGGTGAATGCAGAAGGCATGCTGGTGTTTTCAGCTCATACAGGGCACTGGGTAGACTGATATATAACTCAGAAGCAAGCAGGCTTTTTTCCCCAGCAGGTTTCAGCCTCTTGACCTTGCTGGCAGGGCAGGGAGAGCTCATCAGTTGGTCTACGAATTAAGCCAAGGCCTAATGTCACGTGCTGTGATCTTCGGGTGAAGCGGCAAACTGGCGTACTGGCTTTGTGACATTGAGGGATTTTGGAGCAGTGCTGGATGCAATGGGTGTGAAAACTGAAGTTCAGCATAGCTGGGAGGTGCTGAGGCTATAAAACATGAGTGATGCTCTAAATGGATGTGTTTCTTTAGGAGACTTTGGATTGAGGGTATTTGGATTTTCCTCTCTTCATCTCCATGTGATAAACCCTTACGCTGCTGGGGGAGTTCATTTCTGAGCTGTAAATGCATCCTGGGGCAGGGGGTGAGCGCAGGCTTGAGGCACACACAGCTAATGGGGTTAGCTGGTAGCTAGGAGTCCTACACCCTGCTGCAATATGGTCAAGCCATGGATGCAAGCATTGATAATTCCCCCAGTCTTGAAAAAAAAAAAAAAAAGTGTATTTTGGAGGCCGAAAAGGCGAGGAAACCAGCCACCAACCCCACATAGCTGGCAGGCTCTGGCTGCTTGGTTTCTTCATCTCTCCACTGCAAGTAGGAGAAAATCCAGCCACTGGAGATGCCAGGGAGGTGCTGCCACTGCCCTGGGGTGGGGACAAGTGTAGTAACCTCTCAGGAAGAGCCACCCCGGTCTGTCAGACCAAGATGTGGCAGGTCCTCCATCACTCAGTGCCTGGACTTTCTCCTTCCAAGGACTCTTGGCTCCACATAGGCTGACCTGGTGTGCCCCAAAATGCCAAAAACCTGTTGTGGAGGAGGAAGCAGAAGGATCTCCCCATGCTGCTGCCTTCACCCTGAGCTTTTTTCCCCCTTTCTCCTTCAGTGCAGGTGTGTACACAAGGAGAGCAACTGTGGGTCAGCTCCCACATAGTCACTGGTGAGCTGGAAATTTGCCTGAGCCTGTTCTCCCAAAAGTGTGAGATTTTGCAGGGCTTATCCCCAAATGGTTGGGAGCTGCTTATGAGCACCCAGGTTAACCAGTCTCTGGGGCAGCTGGGACCTTCATGGTCTCCTTTTGCCCCTTTCCATCCCCATTGGCTTGGATTGAGGCTGACCGCTCTGAGGCAGCTGCCAAGTGCACTTGGTGGTACCCAAAGCTTTCGTAAATCTGTGAGGACTCATGGGCACAGGACAAGTGTGCTAGCAACACCAGTAACCAGAGCAGGCTTGCCAGGGAGAGCTGGTCTGGACTGGTGGTGGTAGGAGGATGCTGCTAAGGAGAAGGCAGTGGTGGCCGCTGTCACAGCTTTATTGCCTCCCTATCTTCCTCCGAAGATGATGGTCTGAGTTTGAAAGAGTCCAACCTCTGCGTAGCCACAGCTCCTGGCTCCCTGCCAGCCTCGACCCTGCTCAGGCAAGGAGACACGTGCGGTTTGGCTCTTGCTTCTTGTTGTTTTCCAAAAAGTGAATATTGTCAGATTCAGAGCAACTCTGGCCATATTGTGTGCATATTAATGTGGGGCCAAAGCAAGGCTCCGCACGCGTGTGTCTGCCTCCATGGATAGCTGTGCTGGGAGCTGGGTATGTGCACGTCGGGGTCTCTGCTGGGGCGGGGTTGGGAGGGATGTTACCTGCAAATGCAGCTCACGGACAGCTGGGGAAGCGGTGGAGAGAGATGCCAAGAGTGGAGGCTGCTGTGGGGAATCGGAGTCGCTCCTGCCTGCAAAACTCCTCGCATCGCTGCTTGTGAGATGCTGGAGGGGCAGATCAGCTGGGGAGGGCCAGCTTGTCTCCACACTGGGAGCCCGAAAGGGGCTTTGTGTCAGTGCTGGAAGAGCAAGAGCAGCGTGACTTCAGCTCAACCTCCCGGGCTGGGATGGAGCTGCCTTTGCTCTGGAGCAGGAGCCAGCGAGCCCACAATGCTGCATGACACTGATACAGCCCAGACGCTCCTCTCCCCGGCCGTCACCGCGGCAGCCTGAAAAAGCCGGGGCCATGCGAGGCCGCGCTTGCCTAACATGGGCACCGGCTGCTCCCGGCTACAACTGGCAGCTGCGGCTTTGCTCAGCCCTGGCTGCGGATGCTCAGCTCCTCTGAAGGTGGGACGGTCCCTGGGGAGGGTCAGAGCCGTGGGTGTCCCCTTGCAGGGTGATGCTCGTGGGGATGCTGGAGGGACTGCTTGATTTGCTTTTCCACTCAGGATTCCAGCAGCTGGATTCCCAGCCGTGCTGATAGGGCTGCAAGTACCCTGAGAAAGCAAGGTAGCATCCACGCTTCTCTCCTCAAGCAGTCAGAGCAGGGACCCTGTGACGTGGTACAGCGGCAATGTGGCCTGGGGGTGCCAGGAGAGCAGGATGAGGGCCTCTGTACAGGATGCTTCAAAATATGGAGGCATTTAACCATGGCTTCCAGGGAACTCGCTGGTCTGCAGTGGGCTGAGGCTAGCCTGGGACTGCCATCTCCTGCAGCTGCTGTCACCTTCCTCGCTGGCATGGCCTCTCGGCACCCCAGATTTCTCACAGGTCACCCCAGGCACACCTCCAGAAGTCAGCCCACCACTGTAGTCACCAGGGTGACTTTCAGGGGCAAGCAGAGCCATTCTCAGGTGCTTGCTCCCCATCCCGCTTGTTCTCCAGCTGTTCGGCTTCCCCCATCATATCCTTGTTCTCATCAGTCGTTATTTCTCACTAGGTGAAGGCTTTTTAATAACATATGACATTTCAGCCATTTTTGAGTCATTTCCTTTCTTCTACTCCAATTTTCTTCCTCTTCTTCATAACTAGGAAGCCTTGCTTTGTCCTTGGCCAGAGGGGAGATGTGTGTTATCGCCTCTGTTATCATATTCCAGGAGGTTTGATTGTGTTAATGAAAATCCTTCTCTCTTTCTCTTGTGTGTCGCTTCCACTCCCATCTTCTTCAGTCTGGGTCCTCAAGGAAATGAAACTAAAGGCCTTGTGTTGTCACGGCCTTTTCTCTCCCTGAGCTCACTCTCAAACATGTTGGTCTCTCCTAGCAAATCTGATGGGGTGGAGAGCTTGAAACGCTCAGGGGCTTGTGATGGCTGGCAGGGAGGACAGAGCCAGGCGATGCCCTGGAGGGGCACTGTGCAGGGGACCGGTGGTGGTGCAGCAGGCTGGGGCTCATTGCCTGGAGAACAGGGCTGTGGATCCCACTGGAAGCACAGGGAGGGCCGGGGCTGTATCCCCAATCCTGTTAGCTGGGATAACAGGCTGCATCACTTGGCTATTTTTGCTGCCCAGCTGCTTTTCTTGTGTTCAGGAAGGGAACCAGAGGAGGAGAGTCGCTCTAGCCTCACAAATGGGGTGTTAGTCTGGGTTTCGAGAAACCTGGGCTGTGTTTTCAGCTGCAGATTTGCGCGTGGCTGTGCTCGAGGGCTCTTCCTGCAGCAGCGGGAGCTGCAGCTGGTTTAAGCTAATCTGTTGGAGTGTGAACTGCAGTGACAGAGGAGCCAGTGGAGATTTTCCGCTGCTGTCCGTGCTACAGTAAGGAGAGGCGGTAGAGTTTTTCCAGTGGCTGCTACAAAATCTGTTTCCCTGGCAGTAACTTGGGGATTGTAGCGCTACTGGTGAGGGAAATCTTGGGGGGTCTTGAGAGAAGCACAATGTGCAGTCAGTAGTTCAAGTGCATCGGTGGAAAAGGACCAAAGTGCTTCTTGGTGTGTCCTTGGAGCTCATTGCCCTTTGCAACAAGGGATGGGGTACCTCATGAGCGTGTCCCCTCCTTTCCCAGCCCAGCCTGGGGAGAGGGATCATGCCAGGCTGGGGAGGAGGGTTTGCTGAAGCCCTGCAGCATGGAGATGCTCTGCCCAGGTCTTGCAGTGGGGAAGCAACCTGTCTGCTTTGCAATTTAGCCAGCGACTTAGCTTTTCTGTGGGTCAGTTACTGCTCATTGGCACCAAGTCATGTTGTAGAGCTGCGCTCTGAAGGTTTCACCCTCGCTGTGCTGTGTCCTTCACTTTGCATGTACATCTGGTATTTCTTTTGGGCAACCTGTTCTGCTGTTCTCTCTTCAGCCTTCGTCCCTCAGGCCTGGAGCCTTGCTGAACCTCAGCATGGTCCCTGCCTAGTCCCACTGCTGGAGAAGGAGATTGGGCTTGCTGTCGGGGGCCATGCCTCATTCTCTGCCTGGTCCCACCAGGCACAATAAGCAGCGTCCTCGCCAGGTCCCCATGGGCTCCCTTCTCCTAGGGGATTCCCAAACATGTGATCCCCTTAGGGGGCACGCACAGCAGTGGCTCTGTGTCCCAGCTCATGGTGCATCCCTTTCACCTTGCTTGGCCCCTCCACCTACTTGTGGTCTGCTGGGTAAGAAGGCTTGATGGTAGGAAGACAAGACCAGCCTTGATGCCATCATGGTCATGCATGAGGCAGATGTTTGGGGTGTGTTTTGGAGCTAGTTTTCTTAATCAGCTGTGAGACATGGATAAAGGTAGGAGGAGGGCTTGCCAGTGGCCCCTGCTCAGGAGCTGGGTGCTTGTGTGGTTTCTCTTTCCAGGAAGGGTTTTGGTTTTCCTTTGTTCTCTCCAGCCTCTCTTTTGATGGTGGTGAGATGGGCTCTGTAATTGAGGAGATCCCAGCTGAATAATCCACTGAGGAAGCTGCTAATTTGAAGACAGGTCTGTAGTAATTAAATCATTATCTGGAGGGAAGTAGAGAACAGATACCAAAACAGGGCTAATTAAAATCCAAACCCAAGATGACTTGGGCTCTGGGCCAGAGCACAGCATAGTCTGTTGGGTATGTCTTCATGTGTAATTGCTTTTCAGAACATCAGTCCCACCAGAAAACCCATCTGTTCCCCCTCACGAGACCAAGATTGACCCAGAAACCCTCTTGTCTTGTCCTGTCCCATGTTCCTCAACCCAGACACAGCTAGAGGATGGCAATATGCTTTGCAGAGGGCAGAGGAGATGGTGAGACCCAGTCTGGGAGGGTATTTGGTTCTTGGGCCTCAGGAACTAGATTTCTCCATTTCTCTGGAAGATTTAGTCCTTATCTTCTTTCAGCCCTCAGACTTGACCGCTGCTCTTTGGAATTTGCTTGAGATCTAGGAGCAAAGTGGGCTCATATCTATGCCTACTCCATGCAAGGAAGGATTTGGACCTACAAAGGTGCCATGGGGACCCAGTGCCTGGGAGGAAGGTGGCTTTGGCTGTAGGGAGAGATGAGTCTTTTTCAGGTTGGCTCTATGTCTGGGGTGAGAGCACCTTGGGAGAGGTTTTGTGTGCTGCATCACCTGTAAGGATGCAGTGCATTGCTGGATATGAGCCCAGCCCTGGAGTTATCCTGGGGTGTCAGCTCTGAGCAGGTCCAAATAGGTGAAGGTGCCTCTGCTGAGCTGAAACATGATGACCGGCAGGTGTGGTTGTGATGTTGGAGGGGAGAAAGGGTCCCTAGACAGCACTTCATGCTGTGCCATGACGATGGCAGATCTACAGGGTGCCGTGAATGCACGTCTGAGGCTAGTCGAGCCTGATGTCAACAACTTCCTTCAGAGGGCCAAGCCCTTTGCAAAGCACAATGCGTAAAAATCCCACCTCCCATTTTCAGGATGCTGGGTCCAGGGTAAATTCAATCTTTTCGAACTCCTGCACTGGGTAGATTTCTGCATCAGGGAGGTGTGGCTGCTCTGTCTGCGTAGACTGAAGGTTCTAATGTGGGTGGTGGCAAGGTGAAACCCAGCAGCAAACATTGCTTCAGGCGAGCTGGCCTTGAATCACTGTATTTCGGCAGGGAAGGGCTTGCAGCTGTCCAGAACAGGCCCCTTCCAAAACTGGTTAAGATAAATTTGTGCGTTTACCTAGTAGAGACAAGGTCAGGGAGCTCTGTCTATCAGGTGTGCATGTCCTGAGCATCGCTTGGTGAATGCACCTGTATTGGCACGGGAGGTAAAGGTCATCCCAGGTGAGCTGGTGGCTGTAGGCAGCATCTGAGCTTGGGAGAGTGGGAGGAGGGCATGGCACAGGAGGCCCGGCAGGGAGCCACTTCTGCTCTGGTGAGCATCCCACCAACCCCGACACATGTTTTTTTTTTTCCCCCTACGTTGCCCTGGAGGGACTGCAGCATTGCAGCAGCACAGTGCTGGCACTGCGACGGTGACGTGGTGGATCTCGGGGATGGGCTGCTTCGGGCTGAACCATCCCTAAGCCAGTGCTGGTGGAGCTGGGTTCTGCTTGGTACATCTGCAGGAACAGGGCACTGTGGGATGCCCAGGGTCCAAAATTGCATCATAAAGAAGGCAGAAATTTAAAGCTGTCTGCAAAAATGGTCACTAAACCTTCTAGAAAATGTTGGCTCAGCTGCTGTGCTTGAGTTGTGTGTGGAGAGGGACTGCCAACCCTGTGTGCGTCCTGTTGCCTTGTGAGCTTTAATGTGCTGCTTCCTTTTAAATAGAGAGGGCACACGACATTGTCATCTCAGGCAGCAGATGTGTTGCCAACGCATTGGGTCATCTTCTTCCCTTCATCCCCCTCTCCAGGGATTTTAAGGTTTCCTGGCCACCATGTTTTTGGGCACCCATGGGAGCACTGCTCAAACGAAGGGACCAGGATGGAAACCACCATGCCTGCATCTCTTCCAGCCAGTCGTGCACCAATGTAATTACCTACATTTAATTTCTTTAAAAGCCTGCTGAGCTGCAAATGTGGTTCCCCTCTTCTGGTGATATTTCACATGGATCGGCCAAATCCTGCTCTCACCTCCTCCTGGGGTGGTTCAGGGGATCATCACTGGCACCAGTGCTTGGCCACTTGCCGCAACTCACTGTGTGCAGGAGCTCCTCAAAGTGCTGGGGAGGGAATGCAAAGTGCTGTGTTGAGGGGCTTTGTGCGTGATGGGGGTGGGTGCTTCTTGGACGCCCTTTGGGGGTGATGGACAGAAACATGGGCCAGGCTCAATGATGGCATGGTTGGGACGACCACCTCTGCAGTCTTCTTGGGTGAACTGGGCATGGCTGTGGGACCTTGCAGGAAGCACAGTGGGGACAAAGGCACAGGCTCCTGGGGCTCTCGGTGCCAGGCATGGGGCTTTGCTCAGGGGACACTGGGTGCAGCCAGCAAGGATGCAGAGCTCACTGCATTAGCTTAGCTCCACGGAACTGACATTTTAAGAGGGAACAAGTTGGAAATTGAGCTGAACTAATGCCCAGCGCTGCTTTTCGTGACAATAAATGCTCAGATGAGATCTCTGTTGACACAGAGGAGAGCTGCCACCCCACTGCAAACCACATCACTCCCCATGCTTTCTGGAGCAATTTTGTGTTAGTTCCCTCAATTTGAAGCTTATCGTCTTTTTTTCAAATCCCTCAAACCAAGGGAACAGTGCTCGGGCACTGTATTTCCTCTGGCTGGTCTCTCTGCTCATCCAGCGTGGTGCTGAGCATCCCTAGACCAAGTGCTGGTGCAGAGGAACAAGGATGAAGGCCGTGCTGGGCATGCGCTGCTGGGACTGTGAAAAGCAGGGTGGGTGCCAGGACCACCGAGTGGGCATGGTGATAGCATGGGCTGGAGCATGCTCACTTATCCCTGGATGCCCCTTAGTGCCAGCACATTCACTGGCCTTTTCAGGGACATCTTGAGGGGATGGTTGCCCTGTGGCACCCCCATCCCTCCCACGGATACACCCAGGCTCCCAGCTGGGATGGGAACCCTATCCCTGGTGGCTCAGCCGCTGGCGCACTGGGACCGCACTGGGTAAGGAGCTGGCTGGTGTCCATGGCTGCTCTGCCCTCCAGGCCACCCGGTCCTGCTCCACCTGTCTGGGCTGCAGGAGGTGGCCTTTCTGCCCCATAGGCCATGGAGGTCATTAGCTGGGGTACGGGGTGCTTGTAAATGAAGAGAGAGGGGAAGGAGGGGACTGGGGGAGCTGGGTGAAGCCGTTGAGGGCTCTGCTCAAAGCTCCCTGCTGGGTCTAACGCAGCTCATGACATTCACAAAAAGCTTGATTTATTCTTCCTGATCTTCTCCAGTACTTGGGATCTCTGGAGGGAACTGGACTTTTATATCCCTTGTATCTTCCTTGTGGACTATATCTCGGACGAATGAGCTCCAGATGGAGCTTTTTCCATATCAGGGTATTTTTGAGGTGCTCTCTATTAGCCATTTTTCTGATGGCTAATAAGGGTTGAGCAAATTCCACCATTTTCCTAAAGGGGAACAACTTGGATTTTCCTTCTCAACTCAGTTCTCAAAGCATAGCATCTTCAGGACCTCTGCCTCGCTGGCGCAGAGAGCTGGGAACATAGTCCTCTGCTTTATGGTATTTGGAGACGTGCAGGGGCAGAGTCACCACCAAAACCTCCTTCTTGCAAGAAACAAGGCTTAAAATGCAAGACAAATGCAGAAGCCTTCCTGCAGCGCTGTCCAGCCAAGGCCAGCACTTGGTGCTTTCCTGCTACTATGGCTGGAGGCTGTGTGCTGGACGAACTTCATCTGTAGGCTGATTTTGCATAATGAAGAGTTTGGGTTGAAGATGTGGACTTGCTCGATGCAGGTTAGACAGAAGCAGACAGAGCTCTAGTGTCTGCGCCTTGCCCCTGGCTGCCTTTTAAATGTCACTGTCCTCAGATGTCCCTGCATGGCTGCTTCTGCCATGCCATGCCATGTCCTGTCACTTGCCATGAACTGCAGGGACGAGACACCAGGAGCTGACACCCGGCTGCCTGGACCCTCTAGGGCACGGGCACCGTGGGGAGCAGCAGCAGGATTATTGCAGCCTGGGTTGGGGGTGGAGGGGGGCCGTGCTGCAGTTTGTCTCCATCTCTGCCTGCTCCTTCCTGGGACCAGACCTGCCTTCTGTGCTCCTCTGCCAGCTTCATCCACCCCTTCCAAACCACATCATGGGCAGCCAAGATGCCAAAGGACCATGACTTGGCCAGGGAAGGTTGTGGTTAACCCCAGCATGAGGATACTTGGGAAGAAAAGCAGGTTTCTCCCAGGCGGGGATTTAACCCCATGATCCTGCCTTGCCCTACACAGAGCTGAGCAACCACAGCGCTGAGATGCCATCCACCCACCCATGTGTCCCAGTAGGTGTGGAGATGCACGGGGTATGTCTGGGGTTTTTTTCCCTGTGAACGTTGCAGAGCTGTCCTGGTACTGGATCTGGCCCGATCATCCTCAGAGCCTGACTGCACAGAGCTGAGAATCACACTGGTATTCCACTCCCCACCAAGGCATGTCTGCAGCTGGGCGAAAACTGTTTAGTAATTAGCTGCACCATCAGCAAAGGGATTGAATAACTTTCACTTAGCACACGGAAGGGAAAGCAGAAGGGATGAATACGAGGGGGAACCCCCCCCATCTCTTGAGTTACCAAAAGCATCCGAGTTGCCTCTGGCTGGGGTCATCCAATGCCCAAGCCAAGATGTCACCGCTCTTCTTGAATAGGAGGGACTAAAACCTGCCATGTTTTGGGAGGATGGAGGAAAGTGATATCCTGATGCATCTGGGGAGCCCCTGGATTATGTGCAGGTGGGATGGGGAGCACAAGGAGGGCTTGGGGTGCAGGTCTTACTGCCATTATCTCTGCTTGTGTGCTGAAGTGGTCGATGGTGAATTGACGAGCTCTGGAGGCCTCCCCATGATGTGGGTCCTGCTCCAGGACCATTGCTTTTCCCTTTCAGGTTGCGTTGGCTGTGAAACCTCCCTGAGTGTGAGGCAGGGACGTGTTCCTGAGTCTGCCACAGTCCAAACTGGAGCCAGCAGCACTAGGCATTTCCCTGGTTTGTCTTCTATGGCTCTGAATACCCTCTAATACTCCCCAAATTTCATACTGAAAACCCAGTCTGCCTCTTCTCTGGCTTTCCAAATTACCTCCCTGGGCTCTTCCTCAACACCACTCAAAATTTGTGGTCTGGTGAAGGATAGTGACAAAATGCTTAAGACCTGCCCAAGTGGGGCAGGGAGCGGGGTGCTGCTCTGGACCCTGGGGAGCTCACTGAGCCACTTTCCCTTTCCACCGTTCATGGAGTTGGCAGCCAAATTTTATAATGGGAAATGGGCAGATGTGCAGCAAATGTGTGGGAGCAATTATTATTGCTGAGGCTTGTTGCACGAAGGGCCATGCTCAGGGTGTGGATGATGCACCTGGGTGTGGAGGAGATGCCTGTGAGCTGAGCGATGCAGTGGAAACCCTAGATCTTGGGCAGACGAGGCATGCAAGCTGCTTAAGGCGAGAGGCTGCTGCGTTAGGATGCATATGGTGTTTGCCATGGGGCTTCTTTACAAGCAGCAGCCTCCCATGTCCCCTGGGCTGGGTGCAGAAGCCCTAGCTGCCTGCTGTAGCATGGCTACTGGGCCCTGGGTGGGTGAAGAGGAACCTCTGCATCTTTTCATGGGGCTTGGGTGCACCCGCGGCACAGATTTCAGCAACCCCCCTTCATGCTGGTGACTCTTCCCCCATCACTGAATAAATTAGCACCAGCAAGTGCTCGCAGTGTGTGACTAAAGCAGGGCAGGGGCTGGTTTGGCAGCGAGGAGGAGGGCCCCCTGCTCTGGGGCGTCAGGCTCCCAGATGAAATAACTCCTCATCAAAAGTGTCATGGGGGTGGGAGGGATGTACCCGTGGCAAAACCTCAAGTGAAATCACGGAAAATCACCAGCCATCCCTCCAAGTCTCAGCGATGATTGAAGTTATGCCCTGCTAGTGGGGAAACTGAGGCACAAAGCCTCACCTTCCCAAAGGTGAGGGGCCTTTTGCCATGATGCTGCCTCTGTGAAAAGTGCATGATTTTCTCCCCTTGGTTGTAGACTGCTTCCCTGTGCGCCGTTCCCTCTCAAAGGAGTCCACATCCACCTTGGGCTAGAAACCAGCCTGATTGCTGGGATCTCAGTGCTCACCTTCACTTGCAGATTCATCTAGGGGCTGATTCACCTTGATGTGCTGCTTCTAGAAGAGCCATGGCAATTGCATTTCCCTCTGCTGCTTGTTTAAACTAACCTTGAATGAAGCAGAAGTCAAAGGCTTTGTCCTAACAGAGCAAAGGACGTAGGGTTTGGTTGCAAAGTTGTAGAAAAAAAGAATGAAACAGCCACGTGCACACACAGGGACAGTGAGCGGATGAGCTATTGAAAAAGGAAATTATTGTAACCAGCATTGTGGCTTTTTTGCATCGGGTCGGTTGCTGTTAATACCCCTCGTTGTCTCTGTGGACGGGTCTGACTGCAGACCACATCCCGGAAGAGGGATGTGAGCTCGGTATCATGCATCAAGCACATCCTTCTCCTCCCTTCCAGGGACTCCGGCTCACGGCACGAAGTGGTTTCCCAACCACTCACCCATTGAAGGAATTGGTATTTCTCTGGCATTGCCTGCAGTCCCATCGTTTCAGTGATGCTGCTGGATTTTTGTGGAAATCCGCTACAAAGCATTATCAGTGCAGGTGACTGGAATGGGATTGTGGTGACAGGATTTGGGGGATTTGGTTTCTAATCGTTTGGGGTAACCCCTTCTGCCTGCTGGGGCAGGTCTGCAGCAGGGTGAAATCCAGCTCATGGGCTTGTTACGGTGACCATATTCCTTTGCTTCACCAGCACGCTTGCTGGGCCCCGTGTGAGCTCCTGGCCACACTGGAATGGATCCTTACAAGTTTAGCAACAGCTTCAGACCTGTCATCCTCTCTCCCCTCAGTTGTGTTTTCGGCTGTTGCAAACCCAGGGATGAAGTTTGAAGGTGAGCCTGGGCTTGCTGAGTCTCTTGGCCAGGCTTTGGGATCCCACTTGTCAGAGGGATCATCCAGTTTGGAGGCCCTCCAAGGCTCATTCCCGTCTGTCATCTCACCCCAAAGTGCAAAGGCAGGAGGTTTGCGTGCTGGTGTGTCTTTACCCCACAGTCCCTTCCCGTGCCAGATCCCTCCTTGCAATAAACTGAGATTACGCCTTTCTCTGGGATCCGTTGAGGACACATAGCCCATTTTGGAAACAGGGAAACTGAGTCAGGAACCATAACACGACCAATACAACACTCTCCAAGGGGTGACACAGTCCTGTAAATTGGCGTACATGACCAAGTTTAGGTGCCATCCCCTGTTAGGGGTGTTCACCGTCCTCCGCACTGTGCACCCCATATCCACACCAGAGGACCCAGCAGAGATTTCAGCTCATCATCTGACGACCTTTTTGTTGCGGAACAATTGTGTTTCTGCACAATGGCGAGGAGCAGGTGGCTTTCTGAAAATACCCACTGGAAGTTGTGTGTAATGCCTCCCCTCCCACTGGGAACTATAAATATCGGTTGAATACTAACACTTACATCTCCCTGCAAAGAAACAGCCAGATCTGGACATTTTTCCTCCTGGTTTCTCCTCTGGCTTAGTGGCCTGCAGCGAGCAAGGGCTGAGGATGGGAACTGCTTTTTGGGTTTGGAGCAAGCCTTTGGGGCAGAAGCGTGCCCATTAAGGTAAGATATTGGGAATAGCTGTCTTTTATTGCTCGTAGTGTCCTCTGTCCCCATGTCTTAGGGGCATCCACTGCTTCCCTGCCACCTCTGAGACAGGTCCAAAACCTGGAGACACTGCCCACATGTCCTGTCTTGCCAGGGTTGCATCTCCAGCAAGGGACAAGTTGGGCATTGTCCCCTGGGGAGCGAAGGACATGTTGCTGCAGGTGTGGGGACCCCAGGTGACTTCCTGGGCCTGGATGGGAGAAGAGGCACCACTACATCTTTTCTCAGGTTTCGATCACATCCATAGTGCAGATCTCCACAGCGGTGACTCTCCCTCTGTGAACTCATCTCACCCTTTAGTATGTGAATCTAATACTTTGCAGCTAAAAACTGGCACCTTATTTCTAGCCAGAATGCCTCATTTCCCTTATTATCCCTGGGTGTCCTGGCCACGGGCTGTCCCTGGCATCAGCCAGGTACCATCTGCGCGGTACCCTGCCGTTGGCGGGGCTGCATTAAGGAATGTGGAGGCACCATCACCATATGGGCCCCATGGTAAATTGGATCTTCCTTGTCCTTCTCAGGGACTGGAGGTCCCCAGAGGCCACAGTGCATCCCAGGAGTAAATGTAAGGACTCAGGGGAGATGCTGGGATGAGGCTGTATCTGCCAATTGGTTTTCTTATTGAAAGGCAGCTTTTCCCTGTGGATCAGCCAGGATGGAGAAGCCAGGGTGCTTGAGCTTGCAGAGAGGGCTGCTCCAGTCCAGGCTTGTAAAACTGTAAGAAACCTGTGGAGTATATAGGTAGGGATCTATGCCTAAGCACAGAGATAGAGGGAGGAAAGGAAGGATGGAGAGGGGCCCTGCCGAGGAGCTCCTGGCACATGTGGAGCTCAGCTGGCCATCTCCAATGCAGACAAGCCCCATCTGGACACCGTGGCACAAGCAGCAGCTCTCCTGCAGTCTCAGGGCAGAAATGCCTTGGGAGGTGGAATCTCAGCCTGTGGCCCACATGAGGATGTGGCAAAGGCATCTCCAAGACTTGGCACGGGTGAAGATTTCCATTTCTAGTCTCTGCGCTTAAAACGGCAATTTCCACTGTTGAGCCAGGGCACTTCAGCATCCTGTTTGTCTTGTGTGCAGGAATAATCTCCATTTTCTCAGCCTATAATTACCACGTCTCCCACCAAGGGTAAAATGGAAAGCGGGCTCCGTGGGTTGGTGGAGATGTTGAGGATGTTCCTGCTCTGCCATCCACAAGCCATTCCATGGCTCGGTGGGTCAGGACTGACCTTCCCCAGGGCAGACCAGGAGGATCGGTGGCTCAACATGTCCTGGCTGCTCCAAAGTGGTGTCTGATGTCAACGAGGGTGGGAAGCACTTATGGTGGTACATGGCTCCCTCTGCGGGAACAGTGATTGGGACGAGCTTGCTGGAAATGTGAAGATATGACACTTTTAGAGCCTGTCCATGTAATCACGTTTAATGCAGCGTCACAAGGAAAAGGTGAAAAAAGAAGTCCTGCAAGTAAAAACCAATAGCAAAAGGGCATCATCCTCCTTCTTCCTCCTGGGTCTGGCTGGGAGGGGGTCAGCACGGGATGCTGGAATCCCATCTTTGGCCAGTTTGGCAGAGGGGAAGCTGTCCTCATGCCAGTGAGCTGGAAGCAACGGGTACTGATGCGGGCTCTGCCGCCCTGACTGCGCTGCTCTTTTGAGGCCAGGTTGGGCGGCTGATGAGGATTTTCTAGGAGCGGAAAAGATCAAACTGACGTTTTTATGGAATGATCAATCTCTGCGAGCTTGTTGCCTCCGAGGTGCGCGTTAAACCCTCTTTGCCAGCTGCCTGCTGGGGTGATGATCTTGCTGACAGAGCCATAGAGGTTTTTTTCTTTCTCTTGTCAGGTCTGAGATGAGAGTGAAGCTGTTCAGAGAAAAAAAGCAAGCCTGTCTCTGCCTTGGTGCACAGGCGGTTTTGTGTGTGGATAAATGCTGGGTGTGCTTCTTGCCCTGATGAAAAAAGGAAAGCCAGGGTGCTCCCTGGGACCGAGCATCCTGCAGGCAGCTTGGCTCACTACAGAGTTGTGCCGAGCAAATAATCAGCTCAAGGGCAAAAAAAACCCCTCTGCTCTCCATCAGCTGCTCCATGTCTGGGCATCATCATTGCAAACCGGCATCTCCAAGCAGGCAGCACGTGACTGTGCTGTTTTCCATCCCAAAGAGTGGGGAAAGCATCTTTTGGGGGGGGGGGGGGGCAGGGATAGTAAAGCAAGCACGTTTTCACTGGCAACAAACCTGCTTCCAGCAAGTCTGTGCCTGGCAGCCCCGCGGGACTAAAAATACCCAGCAAAGGGCTAGAGCTGCGCAGTGTCTGTTTTCTCAGCTCACCAGCTGTCTCCTTGCATCCTCACTCCTCTACCCAATGATTATCCCATCAGTTAAGGCCCTCTAAACCCAGGCAGCAGCATTTACATAGTTGTACCAGATACAGTTGAAAGGTTGAGATTCACAGGCAGCATTTTGCTGCTAATTGTGAGCAAGCTCAGACCCCTTGGACATCCAGTGCCAAAGGGCTGCTTTCAGACTGCCCTTGCTGCTGCTAAAGTCACCGGCAAAGTGTGTGATGTGTTTGGGCTGTCGTCCACACTGACATCCCCAAGGTTCTTAAAAGTGACTGGTTGGATATGCAGGTCTGCCTAAGAAATGCTGAGCTTTGCTATGCGGGGACAGCATCTTGTGTATGCAACAGCCAGCTGGGCTCCTGGGGGAAGAGGTGCATGGGAATGGGTGATTTTCTGTTGCTTTTGGAGAATGGAGAAAATCCCAAGGTTCGAGGTGGTACAGAAATGAGGGGATGCTCGTGTCGAGGGGAGCTGACCCTAGGCAGGACCTTCCTGCACACATGTTCCTGCACATCCCCGGACACATGCACATTCCTACTTGTGTGCATGTCCCTGCATGCGTGGATGTTGCTGCATATGTGCATGTCCCTGCGTGTGCACATACCCCTGCACGCTCACCCGTGCCTCTTGCTCGCCAAACACGCTTCCCGCTCCAAAAGGCTTGAAGACAGCAGGTATCAAACCCAGCCTGGTCCTGGCTTCCTCACTTGGCATCACAAATAAAACCTTTGCAACTGCCCTGACCTCAGATGATGGTCCTTCCCATTAGCTGGGCAACTCCTGGTGCTTGTGGTTTTGCTGTTGCTCTGGTTTTGCAGTGAAAGCTGCTGTGGTTGAATCCAGAAATAATCACTCCCAAGTCCATGGGGTAGGAGAGTTGCCCAGTGGTTGTTGGCGTGACAGCTCTGCGACAGGGGTGCTAGAAGCAGCTCAGGGTCTGTCTGTAGCAGTTATGGATATGGACGGTGCCTCCGCAGTGCAGGGAGTTTCCCACTCTTGGGGTCTACTGTGGTTTCAGCCAGGAGATGGGCACAAGTGGCTGAATTGTTTCCAGAGCCATGCTCAGAGATGGCAGAGCATCAGCCTGGATTTACCCGCCGGGGACCCACTGGCAGAGGAATGCTCACGGTGCAGCAGTGTCACGGGGAGGGTGGAGAGCCCTGAAAGCCCTGGGCTGGCTGCCCACCACCTGCCTGGGGGCTTCAGGCCAGGACAAAGGGGGCTTTGGCTGCTCTTTGTGGTGGTACGAAGTCTCATCCCTGCTTGTAGTGCTTCTCCAGCTGCAGAGGATTGTAGCAGCTCTCCTTGCCTTATGCCACAGTGTGTATCCTCCATAGCACCCACGCCTGGTGGCCCGGGATGCAAGGGGAGAATGTGACCATCCTCCACTGAAGACACGGGACATGGAGGACCTTTGAGTCACTAAGCATTGCCTTGTCCTGGGCAGACAGTATTATGCTGTATCACATCTTTGCTGAGCATGCTCAGGAGGACAGAGCACAGATGCTTTTGGGGACCAGTGAGACAGGATGAGTCCATCCTGGACCAGCATCGGTGCCATGCAAGGTCCATGTGATACTGTTATCACCCTCCCCAGGCTGAGGTGTTGGGCTGTGCTTATCACCCCCGGTCTCCCTTCACAAGCACAGCAGATATAACAGGATATAACTATGTACAGGAGCAGGTTGCAGTGAAGCAAAGTAGCACATGGGCTTACCCAAACCCTCCAACCACCTGTGCATGAGCTCAACCATGGGGGAAGCAAAAAGAAAATTAGCCCTTGGGTGATGCATGGGGTAAATCTGTGCCTTCTCCTGGACTGTGTGGGTCCAGCCCCTTGGATTACGTCCACGGTGTGTGAGGAGCTGCCACAGCCCGGCTGGGACTGGCATCTGCAGATTCTTTTCAGGGTAAGCGAGTCTCTCCTTTGCAGCTGGGATAAATTTCCATCCCATCATCCCTCTGGTCAGATTTATGTCTTGGCCATTCCCTGCAGCATTTCCCCTCCCTGAGTGCCTGCAGGGCTCTTGCCTCCTTGATTAATATGTCTTAATTCACCTGCTAATTCATTCAATCCCTTGCCAGCAGCTGGGGTGGGGACATGGCCACGTCGCTAATTTTGCCATTCATGTTGTGCTCAGGGGGCTCTCTGGCTTTCTGCTCAACCCACAAGCAGAGGTACAGCAGTGAAATGGTGCATGAAAGTCACCTCATTTGGGTTTTGCATCCAAATTAGCAGGGCTTAGCCCTGGGGTAAGGCTGATTTCTACTCTTCTTGGCCCAAAGTCTCCCTAGAGCCTGGGACATCTGCCTTCCAGGAAGGCTGACAGCATGGCCATGCTTGTGTGTGGGTACCACTGGGACTGCTACTTAGGGGAAGGAGGACTGGAAAACATTTTACCTGCTTAATTATGGGGATGAGGCTCATGTCCAGCTCAACCCAAGGAGAGCAGGGGGCTGGAATGGTCCCTTGGTTGATGCCGTTTTCTCCATGAGCCTCCTTTTTGCAGGGATTCTGTGGGGATGGGATGTCCTCAGTGCACGGTTATCCCGGTCATCCATGTCCCAGCAGCCAGGAAGGAGCCTGAACAAGTCTCAAAGGTTCACGACAGCATTGCCTGCCCATAACAGGTTTTATCCCACTTGAGGAATGTGACTTAAATCTGCAAAGGGGGAGGAGGTTGGACAGCCACCTGCGGGACAACCATGTCCCATGTCCCCAGTGTGCAGGAGCCAGCTTTCAGTATAACGTGCTGGATGCACATTGTGGGGCTGGTACTTTTGCCAGAGCTTCTCTATTTTTAGAGGGTTTTTTGTGTCAAACTTCCCATCAGCTGATGAGCCAATGTCATCCCAAGAACAGAGCTATGGTTCCCCTGGCCCTGGCAGTGTGTGTCTGTGCGTCTGGGTGTGCACAAAAGCATCTCCTTACGCACGCTGCCTTTGAACGGGGGAGAAGTGCCCTGCTGTGCCGCCAAGCTGTTTGAGACATGAGCTTTTATTCTAGTCCAAAGGGCCAGAACGGGCTGATCTGGTCCATGACTGCGTGCAGGTCCTTTTTGTCTGTATGCGTATGTTGGTTTGAAAAGAGAGTGATATAAGGATATTCACACCTATCCTTGAGCGTTATATCTGTTGTAAAGATTGAAAAACTTAAGGGGGACTACCCCATAACTGGCATTAGACCAGTGGCCCTTGCCCTGTGCTTGCCATGTCATGTTTTGTTGCTCAGCTCAAGTCCTGCCCATGGTTTGGCCCCTTGCAGACAAAGCCTGGCAAAGACAGTGATAAGGGGTGGACAGGTCCCCAGGGTGGCTGGGATGACAGCAGCACACCGACCCTTGCTGCTGGGGACCCTCATCCAGCTGTAGTGGGCTGAAGCTGACCCAAAGGGCTGTGTCAGTAGAAGTCCCCATTTGGCACCTTGTCTGTGATGGTTTTAGGCTGCAGAAGTGAAGGCGAGGCTGCGGGTACCAGCATCACCCCCAGAACCAAGTCCCCAGTTTCAGCCACGCTTTAATCCAGCCTAAATACAGGCTGCTGCCCAAATTGGTGGCTCTGCCTCTCCCCTCCAGCCTCTCAACCCTGGCACTGGCTGGGGAACAGCGCTTGCGCTCGGGCAGTAATTCGGGGATGCTGCTGCCTCCATCCCCTGGGTAGAGGTTTGAGCAACAAAGGTTGCGCTGAAGTTCAGTTATCACTGAACAACTGGTCCCACTGCATCTGTCCCTGTTGGTGCCACAGAGAGAGAGGGAGTTGAACATTAATCTGGTCATTCAACTCATTTATTGCTGTGACTTCATGCCGGGTTTGGGCCAAACTCAGGTTTGAGCCTGATTTTCTGCAAACGGAGAGTTTCTGCAGCTGGAGGACACTTGGGCCATGGGATCCCTTGGCAGCCAGACACTCCACGGAGGGGATGGGATCCTGGCCCAGGATGTGTGAATACCAAAGGCAATTGGAGGATTTTGGGTCCCAGGGATACTGTTCCCTGCAGCGTGGTACCATACTGGATACAGTGTAGCGAGCACATGTGTGCAGGGTGGTACAACCTGACACAGCCCATTCTTGTGGGTGCTGAGCCCACCTGTGGCAGCCTTCCAGGGTTTGATGGGGGGAAAAGAGTGCTGGGCAGGTGCCCTGGGCATTTTGGGGGCAGCAGGAGGGATCTGATCTCTGTCCCCCTCTCCTGTAGGTCACCGCAGTGCGTTTGAAGAGCTGTGATGCCAAACAGAGACACATTCCCACATCAGCAGTGACCATCTCATCCAGCCTTGGGGAGAACAGCCCATCATCACCGGACTCCTCCTCAGCATGCCTGAGCAGCCCAAATGTCCCCCGGACCCTCCCTGTGCTGCTGCCAGCTTGGACTCCCCATTGGGACAAGTCCTCAAGGGTCACTTTGTCCCCCTCTGAACATCTCCATGGCTCACTGATGCTGCAGCCCCCTCCGAAAGGCATCAGAGAGGTGACACGAGGGACCCTGGCAGTGACAAGCAGCCGAGCGGGGGGATTTGAGACTGCAAGGGCCTTGTCAGTGCCAAGGACGTCCCTCCATCCCCACCAGACTGATGCCAGCTTCTGCTTAGCACCCAAGAAGAAGGGATGCAGAATCCCCTCCACTTTCACCACCCCATTGCCCCCTCCCATGCTGGCTCCCCTGACCCGTAGGAGCCTGTAGCAATGTAATCGGGACCCTGCGGCTCAACAGCACCCACTGCCCGCCTCACCAGCCACCTTCAAGACCCACACCCACCTGTCACACCCCGCCATGATGTGCGAGGTGATGCCCACCATCAGCGAGGGGGACCCTCTGGGTCCCCCCCAGGGCTCTGAGGCGGATGCCGACTTCGAGCAGCTGATGGTGAACATGCTGGATGAGAGGGACAAGCTGCTGGACACCCTGCGAGAGACCCGCGAGACACTCTCTGTCACCCAGAGCCGCTTGCAGGAGACCCTACGAGAGCGTGACCAGCTCCAGAGGCAACTCAACTCGGCGCTCCCACAGGTAAGGATCTGGCCCTGGAATGAGCAGGAGCCTTCATTGAGTCATATAAGGACGATCGGCTGCTTGGATGTGATTTTTAGCTCATGCCTTTAGGAAGGTCAACCTGGTGTGATAACGGTGATCCTGCCGGGTGTGTTGCACTTCATGCCAATAGTAAAACCCATAGGTTCTCCCAGGCCAAGCCACAACCAGCTTGGACATCTCCCCTTCTCCTCTGTACCCCTCATTGGTCTGTGAGTCCATGCAGGGAGATGTGGGACTGCAATCCCTGCTGTTGCACAGGGGAACGGGTATGGAGAAGGGGCAGAACCTTCCCAAGGACACCCCAGGGCGACAGCGAGGCAGACGCAGAGCCCGTGCTTGCCCACTGGAGACAGCCCATTGCGGAACAGTGCTTGGGGAGCAGACAGCACATTTTGGGTAGCGGATCTGGCTTGCTACCTCCAGCCAGCTCATCAGGATGTCAGGAGGTCCTTGGTTTCATGAGTCCACACTGGCAGTTAGAGAGTCCCCAAACATGGGGACATTAACCACATTCCTTCCCCACTGCTGGAGCAAAGCCACCACTCCCTGCCCCTTCCCTCGCCAGGAGGGCTTCTTTCCATCAGCCCCATCGCCCAGTGGGGTGACGGGACTTTCTTTGTCTTGAGCTTGGTCCTGAGAGGGGACACTGGAGGCAGAGCTGGGTACAGACTGGGGATTGGGACATCGCAATGGGCCCATTTGTTCCCTGAGCTGGAGCAGATGGGCAGCGGGCCGGGAGGCTGCCAGAGGTCTGTGCTCAGCGAGCAGCCCAGGGCATAGGGAAATCAGGGCTTGCCATGGCTCTGCTGGGGTTTCTGGTGTTGCTCTGCTCCCGGCTCTGCAGGACCCACTCCAGGTACTCCAGAGACCCGGACTTGAGCTTGGCCTCCACAAACAAAGATGCTCAGGTCAGAAGAGGATGAGGTGGATTAGTGTCACAGGGCTGTGCCTGGTGAATCCGAGCTGCCCACCTTCCCTGCGGGGTCTTGTGGGGCAGCACACAGTGTCCCAGGGCCCAGACTTGGGGGAAGCAGGATTTGGGGAGCTTTTTCACTGCTCCATTGTGGGTGTGATGTGGGGAGGAGCCCAGCAGCCAGGGGAAGCAGGAAGCTTTGAACATTTATATCTGTTCTGACTGTGCCAGTGCCGAGACCTCAGACCCTCCTTGCCTGGGTGCTGGGGTTTGGGGCACCCTGGGGAGATGGGAAGTGACTAATGGATCAAAACTGGTGGCACAAGCCAGGACAGAGCTTGGGCTGGTGGCTGGCTAGCTCTCAGCATCCCTTCTCCACTCTGGACAGGGGAAAGCAGCTCTGGAGGAAGGCAGCCTGTGTCTCCATGCACGGAGCTGGGCTGGTCCTGGCTCTGGCTGGGCTGCTGAAAGCAAAAACCCAACAGTGCTTCCCCAGGAGCTCCTGGGGTCCCCATGGATGAGTTGCTCCTACTCCTCAGAGATGTGCTGAGACGTACCCAAGTGTTGGGTGCAGGCAGGGCTGCTACCATCTCTCATGTGCCTTGGGCTCACGTCCCCTCTGCTCCTGGCTCCCCTGTCAGCGCGCGCCGGAGAGAGCAAGCCAGGTCACCCTGAACGCACACTGCCCTCCCCGCCGCAGCCGCCTCGGATTAAGGGACCGTGCGGATTTAGTCTCCACTCCTGCTCCAATAAAGGGTCCTTGGTGCCTCGGCACGGGCGGCGTGCAGACGGAGCAAACTGGGTCAGCGCAAAGGGACTCGGTGGCAGTGCTGCACCCACGAGCCCGCTGGGTGCCCTGCTCCAGCCGGGGCTGCCTCCGGCTCCCTGCACTGCAGCAAGGGATGTGATTAGGGTGGGCGGCAGATGGGGAATTTGCCTGAGCTCCCACTGCCTCCCTGCATGGGCAGGGGGGCTCTGTGCCCCGGCACGGCGGCCCCCAGTGCCCACTGTGCCACTCGCCAGGGCTGCACCGACCACCCTCGTGGGAGATGAGGGCTCGACATGAACGCGGGGAACAAACCTAAAGGCACTCACCTGCCCAATGGGATTAATCCCAGCATGTGCATGTACCAGGTAAGCAGGACGCGGCGGGTCTTTTTCCCAGGGCACTGCATGGGGGCATTCCATGGGCCTGTCCCATCCTTTTTCTCCTTCTCTGTGAGCCCTTTTGCCCTGCAGCTTACTGCAACGTGTCAGACCCCATTGGGACAGGATTCAACCTGGATTGCTTGAAGAAACCCTTTTTTGGGGGCAGGGTTGGGCACCCAGGCTCATCAGTGGCCACCCATGAGGCTTACAGCCCTTCCCTGTTGTCACCAAAGAGCCAAGCTCTGGCTGTGCAGAGGACATGCTGCCTGGGGAGGTTGGGGTGAATGGTGGCAGAGGACATGGCACTTTGCATCCTTTGAGGGCACAGTGACAGCTGGATGCTGCTGTGTCGGCATGGAATCCAGAGTGCCGGCAGAGCCATCAATGGGCAGGCAGGGAATGTGTGTCTGGCGCAGACCCATGCATGGGGCAGGCAGGGGATGTGCTTGTCCAGGGCAAATCCCTGCATGGGGCAGGCAGGGATGCTCCTGCCTGTAGCTCCTGTTCCCCCTTGCCTGTGTGGGGCTTGGTTGCCATGTGGCCAAGCCATGCCCCCTGCCTAATCCATGGGGGCATCCCTCAGCCCCCAAAAGGCAGAACTCCAGGGCTATTTCCCAGGGAGACTAAGCTGCCTTAATGCTTCTTACATGATTTATTTATTCATGTGGGAGTGCTGAACGCGACTTAATCAGGCTGAAAGCTCTCAGCTCCAATCCCTCTGCCCTCTGTTCTTGTGCAGGAGGTATGTGACCAAGGACCAAGCCCTGACCAGGGTCCGGGTGCTCTCAGCAGCCCCCTGGGGCCCTGGCATGGCTGCCAGCTCCCTCCTGCCTGGCCACTCAGCTTGGCTCCCCCCCTGCTCCTCTGGGTGTAGGTGCCACCCAGGGATGTGACATGCAGGGCTCCAGGTGTATCCAGATGTGTTCAGTGCGGCGTCCTGCATGGGATGGCACTGCTCCCCGTCCTGTCAGGGCTTGGGGGCTTGGCAGGAGTCCCTGTCCCCAGCTGTGTCAGGGGGAGAACAGGCTCCCAAATTTCACATGGGCTACTGTACTGAGGGCTACCAATAGCCGTGGAAACCTCCTGCAGTTCTTCCTTCCAGGCCCCACTCTGCTGCACTTTTGCTGCCTCTTGGGGCTGCCTGGGGAGCTGAGAACTGGGCTTTTTGGGGTGGGCAGATCCCCTAAGAATCCCTGAGCTCCCTGGAGGTCCCCCAGGAAATGGGGAGGGTCCTGGCATCAAACATTCGCCCCAAATTTCTCCTGTTTAACTTAAAAATATATCTGGAGTTAACACTTGCAAAAAGTAGTGTGAAAATGGGAATCTCAGCAGCTCCAGGTGGGAGGAAGGCACCCACTGGGTAAGACCTTTAAATTGTCTCAAGATTTTGGGGAAGCATGGAGGGATCTGGCAGCTCAGTGCTGAACCATTGGAGCTGAGGTGTTGGATTTCTGCTTGCTTGGCTGCACAGTGCTCCTCCCTGAGCAATCCTGGGTGGAAATACACATTGTGACCACATGTTGAGAAGGGATGACACCAATTCTCCATGGATGGTCCCTGCAGAGTCACGGTGCTGTAGCTGCTAGGTCCAGGATGTGCCACCGTACTGCTCAGTACCGAGGGTGGGTGATGGTCGAAGCCCTGGGTTTACCCTACAGGATTTAATCTTTGCAATCCCATGCTACACACTGCTGGGGTTGTGTTTATCCCCTCAACTGTAACTTAGGGCTTTCTCTTAATTCTGCACCACTCCTGGGACAGCAAGGAGAAACCAGGGTGATGGGTCTGCTAACTCCCAGCACGGACAGACAGATGGATGGGGCTCCATCCCTCTCGTGCTGAGTCAGCAGTACTGATTTCCCGGCGTGGGCATCCTTCCCACATCACCCTCCATTGTACGCCTGGCCCATCAGGAGCAATCACTCCAATTAGGGGCTTTAAAATCTCATTAATCCTGCAGCTGGAGCCAGTTTGTTCCCAAGGCTTGGGTGCGTTGGAGCAGCAGCCACGCTCCTGCCACAAATGGGGGAATTTTGTTCGCTTCGGTGCAGTCTCGCTGCATCCTTGTCTGTGCTGTGGATGGCACGGGGAAAGGCAGAAGATGGTTCTGGGCTGAGGACTTCTGCATTTCAGTTTTTTCATGCTATGAGCCTTCTCCCCCTGTGCTTCCTAAACCTCTCCTTGCTTTCCCAGCCATCTCCGTGTAGCTGGTTTCTGGCCTCCCTCCAGCTCTTCCCTGTGCCTTCCCCATTGATGCAGCCAAGGGGGAAGACCCTGAACCCCAAACATGCCTGGTTCTGACTGAATATCTGAGCCCTGAGCCACAATGCCCTGTTCCAATACCTTGCATGGTGCTCCGGGTCTCCCTCCCTGCTCCAACAGTGAAAATAGCATCTGTCCACCCTGCTCCCTTCTGCCTCAGGGCTTGGGGCTGACCCCAGCCAGTCACACTTTGGGTGGTTTGGTTTTAACACAAATTAGCCACTTCCCAGGCTGCTGGGCTTCCCGCAGGGCTCCCGAGGACTCCCAGGGCTGTGTGTTATCATCCGTCCTTTGATTGAAGATCAGGCACCTCTCCTTCACTTTCTAATCCATTTATAGGTGTCCCTGCTTAGTTTGAAAGCTTATCGGAGCTGGGGGCAGGCACCTCTGCATCTCCTGGAAGACTCCTGGCTATGGCCAGGGCAGAGGAAAAATCATCTGGATCCTCTTTTTTGCCACTTCACTGGGACTTAGGGCAATGGCATACCTGTGGATGGGGGTGAAAGCTGCACTCCACGGTGTGACACTGCAGCCAGGGGCTGGGGACAGCTTGTCTTCATGGTCCCCAAACTCGTCTGGTGCCTGTCAGTGGCCCAGAAGCAAGGTGGCAGTGTTAGGGCAGACGTCTGGCACAGCTGGGGCTGATGGAGGTAGCTACGGGTGGGTGCTGGAGTAATTTATTCCTATTTTTTTATTCCCAAGTCATCAAAATCAGCCTTGCAAGTGCCCCCAGCTCTGTGCACTCGGCTAACCCTTAATGCTGTCCTGTCTCCCTGCAGGGGTGTTGCTATTTTGGGCAGTAAATGCTTCTTTTTGCAGCCTTTCCCCAAGGAAGGACAGTTGTCATGGTCTCTTTTATTTGCCATGGGATGCTCCAGGCCTGGTAGCCTTGCAGGGGCACACAGCACAGGATCTGGCCAGCCATTCCTGGTGGGGTGGAGGGCTTGGAGAGGAGTACCTTGATGGGATAGGGTTGGGCAGGAGCTTTGTGCTGTGCCCGGGAGTGGAGCTGCCACCACCACGCTTTGACCTGCTGACCCATGGATTGCATTGGGCTGGCCGGGGTGGGGGCTGCCTGTCTCTCTCCAGCAGATTTTCCCTCTCTTTTAATCTCCTTGCCTTTTTGGATGAAAGCCTGATTGCAGGCGCAATCTGTACAGCTTGGCCAGCCCGGGCGGGCTGTGCAGGCAATGTGGGGTGAGGAGGGCTGAGCACTGGTGATCACTGTCCCCAGTGTGGCATCCTTCTTCCCTTGCTGCCTCTGATGCCTTGTCCCGTCTGTCCCACACTACACATAGCCCTGTTCACCCCAGTGGAGAGAGCATCCACGTCTGCAGCCCCAGTTTCCCCTGTCAGCCATGGGGCAGAGCAAGAGGTTTCCACCCTTTGCAGATCTGAGGCTTTGGATCCACAGGGTCCCTGCCCTGGTGCTGGAAGATTGTCCACAGCCAATATGTCACTTGCCATTATAGCCTGGGCTGCTGAAAGACATTCCTGGGGCCATCATGGCTGCGAGGTTGTTTTTGCTGAGCTCCTTAAGCCTTGCTGCCTGTCCCTTGGCGTATTGAGAGACTGGGGGAGTGACGTGTTCCTAAATCTGAAGCAGCCAGTGGTGCATGGGTACCTAATCTGGCACCTCTCACTGCCTCTCTTGCACACTTTCTGCTCACCGGCATTCCCAGCCCCAATATAGTCCACGGGGATGCTCGCAAGCTGCTTGCTGTTGCACACAGCGCTTGCATAACCCAGTGGTGCGCACGCACATGCATGTGCCGCTGGGCTGTGCCAAGCCGTAATCCCACCGGCTGGGAGAGCGCAGCTCTGGGAAAGGCTTGGCCGGCACAGCGGTCTCCTGGGGGAACTGGCTCTGCAGTGGGGTTCACTGAGCTTTGGGGGCTGTGGGATAGTCCGAGAGCAAGCGTGGGATGGTGCCTGGGCACAGCAGAGGTTGGTGACAGAGGTTTGGGGTGCTGTGACTGATTTGGGGGACAACTGATGGGGAGAGGGATGACCCCAGGGCTGGAGCGGTCCCTGGGGAAGTGATGGGGCAGGACTGGGTCTGGAAAGGAGCCAGGGCACTCAGGCCCTGAGGCGATGCTGGAGCAAGGATGTCAGGTGGCAGCAGCCCTGAGGCATGGTGATGGGCAGAAAAGCAGCTATTTATAGGGTTGATGACTGACTTCAGCCACTGCAGTTGCTCTTTCCCTTCCTCCACATTGCAGCATGCTCGGGTCCTGTCCCGCTGTGGCGTCTCGGCATCACCAGTGACACCACTGTCCCCACCAACCCCAGACTAAAAACCACACCAGTGCGAGCAGTTTGAGCTGGGAAGGGAGAGGGAAAATCTAGCTGGGACAAACAGAGATTAAAAAGCTCTTGATTTCTTGGAGGGACGTCAGCTGTCGCAAGAGGTTTCACTTTGAGCTGAGCAGAGCATTTAATTCAACCTAAGCCTCAACGTTTTGCTTCAGTTTGAAGGGGTTTTATTTGTTTAACTTGGGAATTAAAGTGAAAGAGAATTTCATGCTGTAAAACAGCTCTCAGCCCCCAGTTGAAATTTGGTTTGTTAATGCTCAACCAAATCCTTCTCAGCTTCTTCTGAAACCCTTTTCCTTTTTAAGTTCCTCTCAACAACGCTGTGAAACTGGTGTAAATTCATGAAGCATTTCCACATTTGCATTTTTCACCCCCAAAAATCCCAGCTACAAAATGTCACTTAGTCCTGGCACCACTTGGTGACTGAAAGAGCAACTGGGAGCAATGGGAGACTGTTCCTGGGCTAACCCAGGTGCTTGGTTTTCATTTTTTAAGGGAAAATGGACTCTCCTACATCCTAGGAACTTAAAGCGAGTTTCTTTTCCCCTCTGACACAGTCACAAGTGCGATTGCTTTGTTCCTGAGGAGCCCATCGTATCCCAAAGGATGTGCTGGCTTTGCAGCTCTGCTTTGGCATTACTCTGTGCATGGCTCTTCCTCGCTGGCTGTCACCTCCCTGGAGGGACCGGTGACTGGAACAAGGACTGGTGGCACCTGCCACATCTCCTGCTCTTCCCCATCTCTCTCAGCTGGGATTTGGGGCTTGGGGTGTCCCATAAGAAGCTCGATGGGGCCCCACATGCTGGACTGGGGCAGATCTTGCTCTTTCCTTTGGAATGAGATTTTGGATGATGCCAGGTCCTGAGGCTGTGGCAGAGGCTGGCTGAGGGCCAGGGGACTCATCCTGGCCAGCTGTGGCTTTGCAGTGAGTTTTAGCCTGATGGGATGCTCCAAGGTGGGTGCTCTGCTGCGTTGCATCAAGGGGACAGTGGGGATGGGAGCATGCTGGTGGCCTTGACTGGTATGCTTTAAATGCCATCGAGCACCTCTGGAGCTGTAGAGGGGTTTCTTGTGTCATTGGACATCAAACCAAATGGATAAATATTGGGATGCTGCATTCTTCTTTGTCCAAAGCACTTAGGGAAGCCAGGAATAGATCACCTCCCAGCCTGGCTGTGCTTCTCCACCGATTTCTCAGTGTTCCCCTTGGTGTCGCCATCTCTCACTGGTTGGATTCAGATGGGAAATGCGCTGTGCTGGAAGTCCCGGCAGTGGGGCTGGAATGCTGGCTCCGTCTCCATCCCGCTCTCCCTGCTCACGGCTGTGTCCTGATTTCTGCAGGAGTTTGCAACGCTGACACGGGAGCTCAGTGCATGCCGGGAGCAGCTCCTGGAGAGGGAGGAGGAGATCTCAGAGCTGAAAGCTGAGCGCAATAACACCCGGGTAAGCATATAAAACCTGCCGCCTGGATTTTAGTCCTCAGAAATGTGGGACACTGCAGGCTGCTGGGCCGATATCGGCACTGACAGCCCCCAGGGTGGTGAGAGCCTCACACTTGCCCTCTTGCAGCTCTTGCTGGAGCACCTGGAGTGCCTGGTGTCAAGGCATGAGCGGTCCCTGAGGATGACCGTGGTCAAGCGTCAGGCCCAGTCGCCGTCCGGGGTTTCCAGTGAGGTCGAGGTGCTCAAGGCGCTCAAGTCACTCTTTGAGCATCACAAGGCACTAGATGAAAAGGTGAGACAGGCTGCTGGGACCTCTCCCGGCTCGCTCCATGAGCATCCCCTGCTCAGAGCTGACCTTCTCCGAACCCTCCTCCTCCCTCCCACTGGATGCTATTTTTTTTTGTTAAGCTGGGTGGTGACATGGGGTCCCTCAGGAGGAAGGTCTTGGAAATCCTGCAAGCTGCAGCACCCTTATTTTAGGAGCTGGTGGGGCTGCCGAGTGGATGCTGTGGGTTTGAGGCTGTTGGGGACGGGGAACTTGCTTCCCTGGGTCACTCACATGGCGGTGGCGAGCACTGGCATTTGGCACCCTGGTTCAGTCTTTGCGTTACGACTCTTGTTGTTCCTCCTCCATTTGCCTCAAGCATCTCCTTCCTCTGCTAAAAGATGTCTTCAAGCTGTCCTGGCCATGGGTCTCCAAGAGAAAACTTGGCCCAGGCTGTTCCTCTCCAACATGCTTTTGGTCTCCCAGGCGATGGGCTGGAGCATCCCTGAGCCTGTGCCCTGCATGTGAATCCACCTAAGCCTGGCTGTCAGCCAGACAAAAGGGGCTGGGAGCTTGCCTAGATCCTGGGCACCTTCACCATGGATGAATAATGGCCCTTCCCATTGTCTTACATGACTGCAGGTCAGGGAACGCTTGCGAGCAGCCTTAGAGCGAGTGGCAACCTTGGAGGAGCAGCTCGTGGATGCCCATCGGCAGGTAAGAGGTATTCGGGCAGCCTACCCTGGGCCTTTGCTGGGGTGCCCGGTGGGCTCGGACTGCTCCATGTTACATTTGTGAATTCATGTTGAATTTGCTGAAATACCACCCTCAAATTATCATGCAGACCAGAGAAATGGCATTTGGGCATTTTAAATGTAAGGCTTTTGTTCTAAATAGCTATTTAGATGAAGCATTGTCTGTATTTAAGGAAACTGTGTAAATATTCTGAAAACTTTTGTCTCGCAGGCAAGGTTTCCTCTGTCATTTTGCTGTTTGGTGTTCATTTCACTGACAGAAGCAACCTGAACTTGAATCATTTCAGGGGGGTTGAGTGACTTGGGATTTTCCCTGCCTCGTCAGAGACCCAAACCTCACTGCTCCAAGCACCTCATCTTGCATCCCCCATCTCCTTCCTTGCTGGGGCCCTGGCATAGGGACTTTGCTGTCCCCAGCATCTAGCCCTTTTCATCTTGGAGAGATATTAACCCTGTTTTCCTTCCTGAAGTTTGTGCCCAGCCACTACTGCCAAAAGTAAAAAGCCATCCTTATAGCCTCTGCCTGGCCAAATTTTGCTCCTCTTTCCAGTTCCCAGGATGTGTCTTGCGGTCATTCCCCAGGCTCAGCGGGGAGGCAGTGCCTGGCCTTCGGTCACCTTGCAGGAGGGACTTTTCCCCATCCTCCCCCAGCAGAACAGGGTGCCATGTCAGTGGATATCCCCTGCTCCTGCTGGCTATGTCTGCACCAGGTTTGGAGTCTGTCTGGCTGCAAACTAGTGAAATGAGTTGGGAGGCAGTCCTGGGTTGGGAGGCAGTCCTGGGATGCAGGGCTCAGGTCCCCGAGAGCTCACCAGGAAAACCATACTGCTGGGGCTCAGGCTCTTTGCGTGCTGTAGCAAGCACTGCTCTGTCCATGCAGGAAGAATAGGCTTCATCCTCCATCAGTGCTGAGCCTTGACAGTATCTCTGCATGCCCTCTCTTCTTCACCCTATCCCTCCAGTTCCTCCCCAGCCATAGGCACTAGCTGAATATGACAGTGGAGGAAGCCAGCAGGAAGCCGGTTGCAGACCTGGGTGCACCAGGGCTGGCGTCACCCATGGCCAGACCAGCTGGTCTCATCTGCTTTCTCTCATTAATTAAGCCCTGTTGTCATGCAGGTGACGGCTCTGCAGCAAGGCACCACACGGGAGACCCCAGCAGGTGAGCGGGATGAGAGGGAGCCCAAGGAGTCAGCACAGAAGCTTCCCTGGAAGGTGAGAGCCCCAGAAATCCCTACTCTGACCATGCTTACTGAGGCCATTGTTTCTCCAACCCCTTTGTTGCTGGCTCCAGGGTGCTGAAAACTTTTTTCCCTCTCCCCTGGGGTCCAGCTCCCTGGGAAATGCCCTTCCTGGTGGATACAGTCTATTTCTGAGTGGAGGGGAATTTGTGCTCCTGCTCGGATGCTTCTAGGGGCTCTGCTTCCCAGAGATGCTCTGGGAAGCCCTCAGGTATCCCTATTCCATCGTACCTGTGAGAAGCCACATCCCTGGCTAGCGGAGACTGTTGACAGGGGGTCCCAGAGCCCCATGTCTCCACTCCTCACCACCTCACTGGGTCCCTGCAGGGCCATGTTCTCCCATTGCATAGCTGCAGGCAATGCCAGCCCATGTTTTGGGGCAGCCTGGCATCCGCCTCCCTCTCTGCTGCCTTGCAGCGGCTCTCCAACGGCTCCGTCCACCCAGATGATGAGGCAGGGCAGGTGGTGGAGCTGCAGGAGCTCCTGGAGAAGCAGAATTTTGAAGTGGTCCAGGCCAAGGAGCGCATCTCTGCTTTGGCTGCCAGTGTCGCCGAGCTGGAGGAGGATCTGGGCACCGCCAGGAAGGATCTGATCAAATCGGAGGAGATGAGCAGCAAGTACCAGAGGGACCTCAGAGAGGTTAGACACTGCCCTCTCGCACTGCCAAGCCAGTTGCAGTTGCAGAGACATTCACAGCAGCTTCCACATGCTCTGGGCTGGGAAGGGATTGTAACTCCTGTTGTATGCAGGGTGAAGGCCTGTGTTCCCTGAAAGAGGCCACTGCCTTTGGGAGATTGTCCCCAAGTCCATCTGCAGGACTTCCCTGAGGTTATAAGCAGACACCGAGATACCCAGGTGTGCTGCAGACCTGGGGCAGTGAGCTGTGTCCATGCTAGAAGGCTTTTCTGTGATTGCTTGACTCTCCCTTTATCACTCTCCCACTCTGCTGTCCCTCATCCCTGTGTGAAGCAGGGTTTTCATTGCATGCTTGGACTTGGGGGTCGCAGGAGCTGGGTGGCCCAGTTATTCCCAAGTTGGTGGTCACAGATCAGGATGTGACAGCCCCATCACTTCCCCAGGCACTGGCTCAGAAAGAGGACATGGAGGAGAGGATCACCACGCTGGAGAAACGCTACCTGGCAGCCCAACGAGAAGCCACGTCCATCCATGACCTCAATGACAAGCTGGAAAGCGAGTTGGCCAACAAGGAGTCCCTGCACCGCCAGGTACTGAACCTGGACCCAAAGACTCCCCACCACCCCAGGGACTTGGGAGGGAGAAGTGGGTGCTGGGGATGGGAAAAGCAGGCAAGCCTTGGTGCCAGGCACCCATCCTGCCCTGTCTTGCAGTGTGAGGAGAAAGCCAGGCACCTGCAGGAGCTGCTGGAGCTGGCAGAGCAGAAGCTGCAGCAGACAATGCGGAAGGCAGAGACGCTGCCCGAGGTGGAAGCGGAGCTGGCCCAGCGCATTGCTGCACTCACCAAGGCAAGTGTGTGGGGTGATTGGGCACCAAGGGAGTGCAGGAACCAGAGGAAGAGGCAGGACTGGCAACCCCCCTGCAGTGATGGAGTCCCTGGCAGGCCCAAGGCACCCTGCTCTCATTCCTAGCCTCTGAGCTTTGCTGTCCTCTGCCTTTCCCATGGCTGCAGGGACAATGCACCGCTTTTAAAGCTCTCGATGTGTCCTGCATGCGTGGCGTTTGTTCCTTTCCCTCGGCTCCTTTCTCCAAGGCAGAGGTGGCCCTGTCGGTGTGGACAGCCTTCAGCTTGTGCTGGGACCACTCTGGGATGAGGAGGAAGAGGAAAGACCCAGGCTGGATCTGGGAGGGTGCAGGCCTTCAGGGAGGTGTGGATATGGCCAGCCCTGCCCTTCCTGGGTGCTGGAATGGGTGCCTAGTTGTTCACAGAGCACTTCCATCTCCCATCACCTTGCTAGCAGGGCTGGTTTGGGCTCACAGCACACAGTGAACCATGGCAGGGATGCAGGCAGTGGGAGAGACCGCCACATCCCAGGGAAGGATGCAGATGGAAGGATGGAGGGAGGGATGCAGGAGGGCCTGCATGGTCTTGGGGAGCGTCATCCGAGAGGGCTGCTTTGCTTTTCCCAGGCAGAAGAGAGGCACGGGAGCATCGAGGAGCACCTCCGGCAGCTGGAGAGTCAGCTAGAGGAGAAGAACCAGGAGCTAGCCAGGGTAAGCGCTGCTCAGCCTGGACGGGGGAGTCCTTGCGGGTCCTGATCTGGCCTTGGCTCCCCCGTGCCTTGCTGGCTAGGTACCTGTGCACACCATAAAGGGCTGGCTTGCTGGCATCTCTGAAGCAGGATGGGGAGAGGAGCCTGGTTAATCCTTTCCCATCCAGGATCTCTTAAACTAGAGCCACACAGGAGCTCATGACTCTCTGCTGTGATTTCCCCCTCTCCCAGGCATCCAAGTCTTGCTGTTAGCATGCCACATCCACTCCTCTCCCAGCATCACTCCCTGGTGCAAGCTGGGACCCCAAATGCAGGTTGGAGGGGAAGGCTCCAGCAGCTCTTCCCCCAAGCCTGGATCAGCAGCAGGGCAAGACCAATGGGCACTGGGAGCAAAGGGTGCTGCCCCTCAAAAAGACAGGGAGGCCAAGCTGATGTGTCATGGGCTGCACAATCCCTGCTGTGCTCCTTAAGCCAGTGGTGGGACTGTCCATGCAGAAGGTTGTGATACCCATTTCTTGGATTGCCCAGGTGGCATTACAGCATGTGCCCCTGGGGAAGTCCGTGGCTGTTTTGGCCTAGGGCAGAGATTTGGAGAGACCTTTGCAAATCCAGAGCATCAGCACCCATTGGGGTCTGGAATGTGCCCCCAGTGTGGCTGTCCCTGGCAGATGCACAGGTCAAACTTTCTTGAGGGTCAGGCAGGCAGGATCTCTGGATCCTGTCCTCTCTCCAGTTCATTCCTGGCTGGGAAATGGCAGAGACCAGCAGAGCCCCAGCAGACGGTCCAATCTGTGCTGGAAGGGGTGGATTTGTCCCGTGGATAAGCTCTGACACACCGGCAGGCACGGGATGGCAGGAGGGCACCGAGTCGCTTGTGGCAGGAGGAGCAGATCCACTGGATCTGACGTGGCCGGTTGCTGTTTGCCATTGCAGGCCCGCCAGCGGGAGAAGATGAACGAGGAGCACAACAAGCGGCTCTCGGACACTGTGGACCGTCTGCTGAGCGAGTCCAATGAGAGGCTGCAGCTGCACCTCAAGGAGAGGATGGCAGCCTTGGAGGAGAAGGTAGTGGCTGTGGGGCAAGGGGTCATCTGGGGGGCTGGTGAGGGGTTGAGTGGTCTGCAGCCCCTCCGGCACAGAGCCTTGGCCAGCCACAGCACAGGGGTTTGGAAGTACCTGTGCAGGGATGGAGAAATGATCACATGCAGGATGCCAGCTGGGCGCTGGGACTGGTGGGAGAGCAGGGAAGTGTGCTCTGCATCGCACGCTCGCCTCCAGCTGGCCCTCGCCCAGTAAGACCCACTTCCCACTGCCTTTCACCTCCGACAGCAGCAGGATCCATCCTGCTCTGTTCCCTTGCTTCCCTGTGTCTCTTCTGGCGCAGCCTTGACTGCAGCCTGCACCTGGCTGTCGGAGCAAAACCTACTGCATTTTTCAGGAGAAAATGCAGCATTCATTCTCTCTGACCTGCCCATCCCCTCCACATGCTGCCTTGAAACCTTCCTGTCCCTCGAGCCTGGACCGATCTGCCTTCTCCAAGCCAGGGCAGGGTCCATGAAGAGCCTCCCAGCTCCCACCCCACTCCTCCTGGGGAGCTGAGCTTTCCTTTGAGGAGCCAGCTGGAGTTGCTGCTGCCCCAGCGTGAATGCAATTAGCTGGGAGAGCAGGTGGCTCAGAGCAAGGATTAACCTCGCAACGCCAATGGGAGGTCAGCCCTTGGTAATTCACCTCTATTTGGGTTCCTGTGGGGACTGGACTCCCCATAGCAAGTCAGAGCACAGAGGGGTTGCATCCCCCAGCTGATCCCTCCAGGACTGGGTCTGTCTCCCTGCTGCTTTGCACCTCCTGTCCCCAACCAGCTCTGGCTGTGCCAGCGTGTCCACTCATTCAGCAGGTAGGTCTGAGCGGCTCTGGATAAAGAGCAGGACCCAACATATGGGGCTGAGTCCAAATTCCCACCGCAGCAAGCAACAGGGACCAGAGCAGTGGCACCTTGCAAAGGAGCATTGTCTGCTTCCCAGCCTGCTGCCGTCACTGGCTTACCCAGAGAATTTCTCCAGGTCTTCCGCAGGCAAAAATGATCCTGTTTGGCTGCCAGCACCTCCCAAAAAAGAGCGCTAGGTCAGGCAGTTGCAAATGCATCTTTCTTTCCCCCTGCCTATTCCCTAGCTTAGATGTAGGGGACATTTTTGCCCTTGATCCAGGTGCTCAAGGAGTTGATCTCCTCTCAGACACATTTCCTAATCTTTAAGCCCTGCCCATCAAATCTCTAATCGCCACTTGCCCTCCATAGCTGTGCCCTGGTGCCGGTGTGGGGCAAGAGTTGGGCTATGGCAGCCCTGCTTAAGGAGGAGCAGGTTTGCAGAGAAGACCAGCTCATGGGCAGCTAGGTGAGGAATAGATCAGGGAGCCATTGCCATCCCTCCTGCCAGGTGTCTGTCACACCATCCACACAGTGATTCCACACTGGCCATCCCCGGGAGGCCACATGGCCGTTTTCTAAATGGTCTCTCTTTTTCTTTCCTGTTTTTGTTCCCCTTTCTTTTGTTTCATTTTTCAAAGAACACATTGTTACAAGAGCTGGAAAATACCCAAAAGCAGATAGAGGAACACCAGCACGACAAGGTAAATGCCGCTGCAGGGAGCCTGCCCTAGTGACTGCGCTTCCTCGCTCCTAATCCCCGGCTAGTGGCAGTGGCGCCTCCTAAAATACCCTAGTTTCGGAGGAGCTGGGATCCCAAAGCGCCCAGCAGCAGGAGGCCACAAACTAACCCACGCAGTGGCTGGATGGAAGCTACCACCCACCTCCCTGGAGACCCCCGGTTCAGTTCCCTAACAGGCACGTTCAGTCCCATCTCCATATTTCTATCACGCTCATCCATCCCTGATCCCCTGCCGAGGACAGCAGCGAGGCCAGGGTGGCTTCGCCCACACGTCTAGAGGAGGGTTTACCCCAGTGCTCTTCGGTGCAGCCTGGCTGCGAGGGACAGTGCTGCACAGGCAGCCACGTCCCTTTTGCCCCCAAGGCTTTCTCGACCCCCTCACTCAAACTGGGGGGAAGATTGCTCCATACCCAGCTTGCGGAAGGCCCCGTAGGTCTTCACATCTCCCCTGCTCTTAGATAAAGCATCTAAGTAGGGTCTGCAACACAAGTCCATGTTGGTCTGTGCTGGGAAGCATGAGGATTGCAGCTTTTGAAGCTTTTTGGGGATGTACCCCATGTCTCATGCATGGTTGGGGGCACTGGGGGCGTTGCTTTCCCCCCTTGCCCAGGGCTCTCCCAGGTGCTCCCTGCACGCGGTGAGGATGTGTGGGCACTGCTTGTGCTCTGCGGCCATGGCTGTTCAGCTCGGCAGAGCTCAGAGACTTGCATGACGCTGCCTGCATGTTACCCACCCTGGTTCAGCCTGTTTGCCCGCAGGACTGGATCCTGCTGTGCCTGAAGGCTCCCATCTCCCCTGCCTCCCTGCCCGCCCGCAGCGTCCCCCTCGCATCTCCCACAGGACAGCACGGCCACTTAGTGCAGGCGCAGGTTCCCGATGAGGATGGGACTGGCAGCAGGAAGGACAGGGCCAGCATCAAATTTGGCTAGCAGGTCCCTCGCTGCTAGCCCTTTGCCAAGGCAAATGTGCGTGTGTGGTCTGGAGCAAAACCTCATCCTAGTGGGATCGATTTTCCTTTGTCTCTCAAAGCAGCATCACTTTGAGCACGTGTGTGTGTGTCTGTCTGGCCTGCGATCACTCCCTCCCTCCGCAGCATCGCCCCAGCATCGTCATTCACTGTCGCCTGCATGAGCTGTTTCTTTACTGATGTATCAAAGGTGCTTTGAACCTGGGACAGGGATTTTTAAAGGGAATATTAACCTGGAAATAGCTAAGGATGTGGATTGCCCCAAACCTGGCTGCTCTTCAGAGCAAAACCAACCCCTGCCTGTTTCTTGTCTCGCCCCGAACAGCGACGGTTGTCCGATGAGATCGACAAACTGAGGCTGGAGGTCGATCAGCTCAAGACCAGAAGTGGGACGTTTGTGGAGAGCGTGCACGCAAGGTAAGGGCCACCTGCAAAACCCTGCCAGCCCTTACATGCCCCGCTTGCATCCTGCACCCATGGCTTTTGGAGCATTTTGCTTTCAGGGCCCCACAATGCTGTTGGCATCAGGCAATTCTGGTTTCACCAAGCCTCTGTGTGGGACTGCAGGGTGTTTCATCACAGCAGGGTCGGCTCTGGCTGTGCTGTCCCCCACGCAAATCTGTGCTGGCATGAGGCATAGACCATTGAGAATAGCCCAGCCCAACTGAATGGCCCAAAGTTTACTGTTCTAAGGATGAAAAACCACTGGGCATCATTTCTTTTTCTGCATAAAGGGCTTAGGGCTTAATTTTCTATGAAAGCTGGATGTTCCCCAAACACCTTTGTCCCCTGCAGTGCACTGGGGATGGGCCGGTGGAGAAGGAGGAACCTCTTCTGAGGTGTTGCAGGCAAAGGAGAATGACACACACACCCCTCCCCTTTTTTCCCCTCCTCTCTACAATGGTCCTCCCACACCCTTTCATTTAAGTCAGCGGGGAGATGGGGACGTGCCAGCCCAGAGCATCAGGAGGAGAGGTGAGTCCATCAGGTCTCAGCCTCTGGCACAGACTGGGGTACCCAGCACCGCTGCAAGAAACCACGGGGTTGGAAAAGGAGGGTGCCAGCACGACATGCACCCCACTGCATTGCTGCAGCCGCCTGGGAGACCACATCCTCTCCTGAGCACTTTTGATGTGGGTTAGGGACAGCAAGGGATCAATGAGAGTGACCACTAGTGGGGAGAATTCACCTCTCAGGAAGGCTGGAAAAGATGGAAAGGAACCAGTGTAACCAGCTTCAAATCTCTCAGCAGCTGTGGCAGAGAGGAGAAGGCCTGGAGGCCCTATATCTGTTGTGAAGAGAAGAAATGGGGAGAGTGAGGAAGAGCTTGTAAGGATGAAGGATAGCTGAGTGCCAGAGGAGTGTCTGGAGCATGTGTGGGACCTCTTTGTATGGGTCTGTAAGAATAGGATGGACGATTTTTTATTTTTTTTATTTCTTGGAGGAAAAATCAGCAGAAAGCTTGAGTTACAGAGGCCAGAATAATCCCTCAGCTGAAATGTCAGCTTTTGTTTAAGGCGCCTTTATCTGTTTTTAGCGCGGGAGCAGCTTGTCAGTGGCTCCACAGCTTAAATCCCCTTGAAACTTGGGCTGTGCCTTCGTCTGCAAACACCAAGCTGACGCCGAGCCAAGCTGCTCAGTTAGTGGTTTCATCTTGGTTTGGTGGGATGCTGGGTTGGGGAGCCTGGATCCGTATCTGCACTGGAAACTAGACCCACCATGGTGGAAAAACACTGATCTGCCTTGGACAACTGCTTTTGTCATCTTAAATCAAAAAACCCTCATGCCTCCTATGGCCATGCATATAGGGAGTAACGACCCCGTGCTCCGGGAAGGCACTTTGCTCAGCTGCATGGTTGGGTCTTCAGGGTGAGGAGGAGCAACCAGGCAATGTGGAGATATACAATGAGTACCACTAGCGGCAAAAAGTGGCCCCATGTCCAACAGCAGCCGCTGTGTTGCTCTGCCTGGCATGGAGACCTGTGCCCCAGCGTGGGGGAGGAGGATGAAGAAGTCCCAGCTGGTTTCCGCTAGGAGATCCCAAAAGATGCTCGTGTCCCCGCACCTGGAAGATCTGTTTCAAATGGGATTTTATTCATCAGGGGTTTTTTTCATGCAAATGTTGAAGAAAACATAAAATGAAGGAGAAAAGCTCCCTGCCTGGCCCCTCTTCTGTACCATGGGGATGGAGAAGACAGGCACAAGACGTGCTGTACATATTGGCAGATTCAAGCTGTTCTCGAGAGGGAAGGACAGGAGGGGACTGTTCAGCCCACGGCTTCACAGCAGACCTACTGCGCAGGCTGGTTTTGGCCAGAACTGGCTGGATGCCCCAGTGGGTACTGCAGCGAACGGGGAGGTAGCAGCAGGGTAGCGCCCAGGGCTGAGCTTCCTACAGTCTGTGAGCACATCTCCAGAGCCAGCGTCGGGGGAATGGGGCACCTTTTTATGGAGTCTGGTTTTGCATCATTTCATGCAGAGCAGGCAAGCATCACTGGTGTGGGCATTCCAGAGTGGCCTCATCCTCCTCTGTTCTGAGCAAGCCTGGGCTGCAAGGGGATCAGCCTGGGGATGAGGGCATCCTTGCATGGAGCAATGTCCACAACAGGGCTCTTTCTCCCCAGGTCCCATATGGGCAGTGCCACAGACCTGCGCTTCCCACTGAGTGCCGTGGTCCATGCCCCAGCCGAGCCCTTTGGGACAGCCCCGGGCCTGCCTCGGGCACAGAAGGGCCGATTTGCTGCTCGACGAGAGGAGACAGCCAAGGTAATCCATCTTCATGCCAGCATGGAGTCAGAGTTGGGGTTGGGGTCTCCTGCCTTGCATGCTGGTCTCATGTGTCCTTGATTTGGGGACATGGGGCAATTTTCTTCACCTAGTGTGTGGACGGGGGTAACATGGTAGGAAGAGTTTCCCATTGGGGTTGCACTGAGGTGTGACTGTTGTGCGGAGGTCTCCAGTTTGGCTTTGGAGACATGGGAGTGATGTGTAGGACCAGTGGACCTTGTTCCCGCAGGACTGGGAGCAGGCCCAGGCAGGCAGCGTCCTGGCCACGGGGCCTCATGCCTTCGACAGCGACCCTGAGATCTCTGATGTGGACGAGGATGACCGCGAGACGCTATTCAGCTCCATGGACGTGCTTTCCCCTGGTGGGCACTCGGATGCCCAGACATTGGCCATGATGCTCCAGGAGCAGCTGGATGCCATCAATGAGGAGATCAGGTAGCGACCATGGCCAAAACCCACCACTGCCTTGCTCTGAAATGGCTCTGGGGGGGGCAACAAACTGCCAGGTGGTGGGAGGAGGCTCTGATGCCCTAAAATTGAGGTCTTGGTCCAGCTTCAGCCAGGGAAATGGCTCCAGGACATCCAGCCACAGGGCTTGGTCCTTCCTGCACATGGTTCCTTGTCCTTCAGCTGCACCAGTGCTGGCTCACAGAAAGGATCATTATTTTTAAAAAAAGTCACCCATGAATATTAAAAGAAATCGTGGTGTGTCTCAGCTCTGGTTTATGGGGATCCTGAGGGAACTTACTGCCATTCCTGGAGATCGGGGGCTTGAGTCACAGCACCCAAGGTGCATTTCCCCAGGGTAGGGAGATCCTATGGCTGGGAGGTGTGAGATGACTCCCCAGAAAGGTGGGGAGCCAGGAGCCCTGAGCCCCACTGCTCCCCCAGGATGATCCAAGAGGAGAAGGAGTCCACCGAGCTCCGCGCGGAGGAGCTGGAGACTCGCGTCACGAGCGGCAGCATGGAGGGCCTCAACCTCACCCAGCTCTGCAAAAGGGCTTCCATCCCCACCTCGCTGACGGCCCTGTCCCTGGCCAGCTCGTCCCCACCGCTCAGCGGCCGCTCCACCCCCAAGCTCTCCTCCCGCAGTGCCGCTCAGGACCTCGACCGCATGGGGATCATGACATTGGTGAGGAGGCACATGGGGTGGATGGGGGGGCTGGACAGGGTGTGGGGTGAGAACGATGCCCCGGCATCTACACGGGTGTGCGGCAGGGTGGTATGGATCGGGGGTGCCCATGTTTGCTGTCTCCCAGCCTGGCACACCTGGCCCCGGGACTGCTCTGCGGGGGGGTTTCTCCATTAACTGCCCCCCTTTCTGTGTCTCTCTCGCTTTCCCCCTTGCAATCAGCCCAGCGACTTGAGGAAGCACCGGAGGAAACTGCTAGTGAGTGGCTCCCATCCCGTTGGTTTTTGTCCAAGCCCCTTTTCCAGCCTGCTCCTGGCTTTGTCCACACCAGGTCAGGGTGCAGCAGGCGCGGGATGGAGCTGGGGACCCCAGGGATTCAGCAGGAGGATCATGGGGATCCTGTAAGGTGCTTGAAGATGTGCTGGCTGGCAGCCTGGGGGGTCTGGCAGGACATGGGGAGGTTCAGAAAGCCACTGGGTCCTCAAACATTGTGTCCCCTCTGGCGACAGGGTGTCTTTGGGACATTCCCATCTGTGCTCCTCAGAGCCCTCTGCTGAGGGCCAGCAGCTTCTGTCCCCACACCCTAACCTGGACCATGGGGCTGCATCCTCTCTCCTCCCTGTTCCCAGGATCTTGGCCATATGGCCACATCCTCCCCATCTGCTTGGGCATCTCGAGCCATTGCCAGAGCTCTAGTTCAGGCCAATCCTGGAGCGTGGCAAAGCCTCAGGGCCCTGGTGGCTCTTTTGGCCATGTCTCCATGGAGCAAGAGAGAGGCAGGCAGCAGGGCAAGGATGGAGCTGGGCTTTGGCCACCCAGCCTCATGGCTTCTCTGCTTGTTCAGTCACCTGCAGCTCGGGATGAAAGCCGAGAGGATAAAACCACCATCAAATGTGAGACGTCCCCCCCCTCCTCACCCAGGACATTGCGGCTGGAGAAGCTGGGCCACCCTGCGCTAAGTCAGGAAGATGGGAAGAGGTATGTGGAGCACCCTTTGGATCTCACACCAGTGCCTGCTCCGTTGGTTTGAGGATCTACATGGGGCAAGTGTGGGATTGTGGGACGGTCTGGGGTTTGCCACAGCTTGTGCGCTGCTCGGGAATAACCTAAAGGCTTTGCTGTTCCTCTCCCTCCTCCATCCCCAGCTCGCTGGAGGAGCAGGCCAGCAACCCCAGCAGCAACAGCAGCCAGGACTCCCTGCACAAGGGCTCCAAGAGGAAGGGGATCAAATCCTCCATCGGGCGCTTGTTCGGGAAAAAAGAGAAGGGTCGCTTGATTCAGCTGAGCAGAGAAGGGGCCACGGGGCAGGGTCCGTGAGCAGCCCTATTCCCATCCGTGCCGGGCGGGCGTCCTCTTGGGCCAGGCTCTCTGTACGCCTCGTGGCACTGTCTGGCTTTGGGGTGCTGTTGGGGTGACAGGCGGAGGAGCAGGGACACCCCTGCTGTTTTGGGGATGTTGGGGCCCCTGGCTCCGGGCTCCGTGCAGCTTCAGGGCAGTTGGATCCTGATGCTTTCTGCCCTGCGGCCCTTTCTGGCATGAGCGTGGTATCAGTCTTAATGCTCTGTAAGAGCTGCAGTGAGGATAGTGACCCCCCATCACTGTATCTTATCTTTAATGTCCCCGAATCTGCTTCCCTCCCCATGGGACCTTCTTGATTTTGCACAGCCCTTTGGTGGGAGCTGCTTTTCTACTCCTAAATCCTTTACTGCTTTGATGTTGAGCATCTTGAAACAGGAGGCTTGGCAGGCAAGGATCCCCTTGGGCTTCCCAGGGATGCAGTGGAGCTGTGGGGGTGGGATGGAAATGGAGACTCACCTCCTGTGCTACGATTGTGCATCCCCAACACCCTGGCATGGGGACTGTGGCAGTGCCCACGCTGACCCTGGGGGATGTCATGCTGACCCTGGGGACATCACACTGACCAGAGGATGTCTTGCCTGCCCAACAGTGCTGCTGACCGACATGGAGGTGGGCATGCAGGACCCTCTGGGACTTGGCAAGCTGGGTGCTCAGGCCGAGAAGGATCGACGCCTGCGGAAGAAGTGAGTGAACTTCCTTCCCTGCCCCAGCAAGAAAATGTCCTGCCTGATGGCTGAGAAGCCATGGCATGGGACTGGGAATTGTTGGAAAGGCTTCTCTTCACCCTCTCTTGAGCCCTTTTAGCTCCTTTATTGCTTTGCTGCCAGCTAGTTCTTACATGCCCTTTCAAGAGCTGCTCCCTTCCCTACAAGCCCCCAATAAATCACTCTTCCACTTCTGTTCCCTCCAGGCATGAACTCCTGGAAGAAGCTCGGAGGAAAGGATTGCCCTTTGCTCACTGGGATGGCCCCACTGTTGTCTCCTGGCTGGAGGTGAGGCAGAGCACGCCCGTGCATCATCCCCATGCACCAAGGGCTTTGCATTTGCCGCCGGTCTGTAGTGTGCTCCCTCAGCAGCAGTACAGCAACCCACAGTCCCACCATGCTTGGTCCATGCACATGGTTGGTGGTTGCAAAACCTGGGGGAGCAGAGCAGATCCCCAGATCCCTCACAAAGTCTGTAGAGTTGTGGTTTGATTAGAGCTTTGAGTTGAAAGGCTCAGTGGGTGCTCTTTCCCTGTGCTATGTCCATCAGATATAGGGATGCTGGGCTGCCCGCAGGCCATCTGTGCAAGGTACAAACAAAAAAGGAACCCCATGTGGGTATCCAACTTCGATATTGAGCTTCAAACAGGATGGCCTTGATCCTGCCAGAGGAAGTTAGGGTAGGTCAACCAGGCAGTCACTGGCTTTGCCGTGTTTTGGCAGCTCTGGGTGGGGATGCCGGCCTGGTACGTTGCCGCTTGCCGAGCCAACGTGAAGAGCGGAGCCATCATGTCGGCCCTGTCCGACACCGAGATCCAGAGGGAGATTGGCATCAGCAATGCGCTGCATCGCCTGAAGCTGCGTCTGGCCATCCAGGAGATGGTCTCGCTCACGAGCCCCTCGGCACCACCCACCTCACGGACCGTAAGTGCTCCATGCTACAGACCCCCTCTTCCCCCAGACAGACCCTCCATGGGGCAGGACAACACACTTATTGCCCTCCTTTCCCTGGCTCCTTGGGACCACAGTGGTCCATTGGTCACCAGGGAGTCTCAGTGTTACAGGCAAGCACGGCCATGAAGGGAGTGACGTTCCCTCACTGACCGGTCAAACCACCAGACACTTGTCCTCAGGCACAAAGATAATTTACGGCTATCAAGTGTGAAGCGCTTTCCTGTCGAGGCACCAGCAAATGCTCTTGTCCTCACACTCAGACGTTGTCAGCAAGAGGCTGACCCTGCTGAGCAGCCTGCAAAGAGCAAAGCTCAGAGACTGTCTGCCCTGGAGAGGATAAAATCCCATCCAAACAGCATGTGCGTGATTTACAGGGCCAACTCGGTTATGCACAGCCGTTTTCTCAATCATTTCAATACAAGCCTTTCCCTGGGACCATGTGAAATTCCTGGGGCAAGTCAGAGCAACTGCAAATCCCAGTCTTGCCCTGGATAGGACATGGAGCGGATGGAGGGATCATGTCCCCAGACCCCTCAAGAGGTTAATCGTGCCCCAGTAATGCCAAGACACATCTGTAGAAAAGCAGCCAGCAGAAAAAAAGGCCCCAAGCATGCTGTGCGCCCCTGAGATGGCCATGGCTGGGGTCACTGCTGTCAGAGACAAGCCTGCAGGCTCCGTGAGCATAACACCAAAGTATAAAGGCAGCCAAAGGGCCCGTGGTCCTTGTTGTGCTCTCCGTGGCTGCATGGAGAGCCCAGGATCCCTACGGGCAGTGAGGTGCCACCACGCTGAGCTGCAAGGACACTGTGAGAACTCCCCAGTACAGCTCCAAGCGCAAGGGTGGCCTGATCCTCCATCAGCCTGAGCTGAGCTTGTTTCCAGCACGGTTGTGAACTGAGGCCACAGCTCCATGGTGGTTTACCCTGACCACTCTGCTCTTTTCCCTGCAGTCCTCTGGAAACGTCTGGGTCACCCATGAGGAGATGGAGAACATGCCGACTTCCACCAAGACGGTGAGGCTGACCAGCCCCACTGCTGCTGCACAGCATATCGGTTACTGAGCTGAGCTCCAGGCGTGCATTAATGTGCTAAACCCCGGGAGGGAAGGGGATCTTTGCTGCGTCTCATGTGTCAGCTCTTGGCCAGCACCATGCACCTGTTTAGAAACCATCTTTCAACCTTTAATATCCCAACAATTTCTAAAACTGGCTTAAAAACCATCAGATGTATTTTCCTTTGCCAAGCCCCTGTGGGTTTTGCTGGGTTTCTAGAGTAGTTTGTCGGTTGTGAGTTAGAGGAAAGAAATGAAAGAAAAAAAACAAGAGTCATCTCAAGATAGATGCATGAGAGCACCCAGAGGAGTCACAGTGTAATCTCCTGTTGACCTTAGCACACCCAAATATTGTCCCCACTGCATCCCTACCACTGGGTGAGAGCGTGGGGTCCCTCGGAGGGATGTGGCTGTGCTCCCAAAAGCTCTGGCTCCTTTGGAGAGGTGCAGTCCTGCAACATCTGCAACTTGATGACCCTATGCCCATGTGTCAGAGCAGGGGCAGCATTTTGGATTTGTTGTGTGAATTAGGCATTTTATTGAAGTTTTTGTCTGCTGGTTGAGTAGCACAGACCTGTAACTGGCAGGTGCCTTTTGGGGATGGAGAGCTCTGAGTTACAGCAGGGACGTGACACTTTCCCTTGGCAGGTTTTGCAAGGTTGAGCAAAACCAGCACAGGTTGACAAGGAAGGAAATAGCTACAAAATTGGCAAATTGGGTTGGGCAGCCCCTCTTGGGGGTGTGACCCAGGAGCTGAAGCTTAGGTTTCTCTCTGCATCTGTCTTTGGGGGACCCAAGAACTACCCATATTTCCCAGGAAAGATGTATGAGCCCCAGTGTCTGTGCCATCTCCAGCCCAAGGCCCATGAGAAAAGCCTCACCCTGTATCCTCCTTATTTGTCTGAGAGATGGGGTGAAACCCAGACCCAGCAGGGTCAGGGTGTCCCCAGCACCCTGTCAACAAAGCTGAGCTCCCCAAGCCGTGCAGCCATAAGACTGACCCCCAACCCCTCTGGGTCATGCCATGCCAAGGGATCCCATGCTCAGCACGCCTGGCACATGCTTTCACGGTGCAGGGCCGCCGGGTACTGACTTTACCTGTCCTTTCTATTGACATGCTGCATATGTCACGCTTAGGACACAGAGGAAGGCAGCTGGGCACAGGTGAGGTCCCCGTGTCACCCTTTTCTGCGGGCGGTATGTGGGGTGGTTATGGGAGGGAGAGCAGGACACCCTGGAGATGAGCTTGGGGCATCAGTATTCACCAAGTTCTTGTTGGAGTCTGAACCTGCACCCTGTGGTTGCTCCTCTGAGCCATCTTTCAAGTACAAGGCGGTCCTCCTTGGACCTTGTATCAAGCAGTGTCCTCTGCTTCAGGCAGAGTGAATTTTTCTGGGACCTTCTCTGTAAGATACAGATTCTGTGTTAAAAACCCCCACCTAAGAGTGATCAGCCACCCTGCATGAGAGGCAGGTTTCTAGCTGCACAGACATTTAGTTTTCACCTTTTTTTTTGCCCCAAGTTCAGGATATAGACCATTTTCATGAACTGACAAGGTGGGAGGAAGGAGTCCTGCTTGGATCCATCTCTTCTGGTTTTATCACTCTCAAATGTTTTACTTTTCTTTTGGTGGATTTTATTTCATTTTTGGACCCAGAATCAGCTTGCAGTGAAAGTGACTGAATGTTTTTCTGCCCCAAACTGACCTTTTTTTCCATTTTGAAGTCATGAAGTAGATCTTTGGTGATTTCTAAGCTTCTTAAAAATCAGTTGGGAATGCACTGAAGCCTGTTTCTTAGTTAGTTGTTTCATCTTTCATGAATGTGCTTTTTCTGGAAGAAGCTTGTCATAAAGTCCAGCTATCCCTTATGCTTGCTTTTTGGCTACTGCTTGTCTCCTTGGGAGACATCAGTAGGACACAGACCATGGCCAACAGGACTGTTCCCTCCAGCGCCTTCAGTACAAACTAGGATTAAACTTCTCTGGCCCAGGTTTGGTCCTCAGACTGCAGCACTGAACTGTCACTGGTCTCCTGGGAGTCTGCAGCTCCACCAAGCCCTGGTTTCTCCCTAGCTTGTCCATTTGCTTGTCCACAGACACTGGCCTATGGGGACATGAACCATGAGTGGATTGGGAATGAGTGGCTGCCCAGCTTGGGTCTCCCGCAGTATCGCAGCTACTTCATGGAGTGTCTTGTTGATGCACGGATGCTGGACCACCTCACCAAGAAAGATCTCAGAGTGCACTTGAAGATGGTGGACAGCTTCCACCGGTGAGTCCTCTCCTTCGGGAGGTGCCTGGCGTGCAGTGTCTGCACATGGAGCAAAGGATGGGGCAATTTGAGGGATTCTCCCTGTCTTGGCCAGCCCTGGTGCTGGAGGATGGCTCTTCTAGGCTAAACTCAACTATGTGGTCTGGGGCAGCTCATATGGGCAAATGTTCTCCTTCATCACACTCCTTGCAGCAAAACTGCAGAGGACCAAGCCTTCTCCTGGCTGTGGAGCAAACCATGGGCAAAAATAAAGACTTGTCCCACCTGGTACCCCACTGGCAGGCAGAGCAGTCATCTGCCAGCAGCCCAACTTCGAGAAGGCTTATGCCATCTCAACCACCTTGCTCAAGCACCAGTATCCAGCCCTGTCATGGGGTACCACCATCTACCCTGACCCATGGGGCTGTGTCCTTGGGCCTGCCAGGGCCCTCCCTGCTCTGGGGATGAACACTTCAGGCTGGAGTAGCCCCCATGGGCAGGTTCCCCCTTCCCTCTCCAGCCACCAAGCACAGAGTACTGTTATTTGGATCCGTGTGCTCTCAGGCAGATGGAGTGGGGAATTACCATGGAAGGGAGGGACATTCCCCATTTTCCAGCTAAGATCTTCCCTTTGGGTCGTGTCTGTCCTGACCCAACCTTGAACTGAAGCGTCCTTTGGGCACATGGAGAGCGAGCAGGGAAGTGGGTCTCTCCGCGGGTCCCTCTAAGCCACCTGGCCCACAATGCTGAGCCTTCCTGAGGGGTGGGTGACATCTTGTGTCCTTGCAGCACCAGCCTGCAGTATGGCATCATGTGCCTGAAGAGGCTCAACTACGACCGCAAAGAGCTCGAGAGGAGGCGAGAAGAGACACAACACGAAATCAAAGGTAGCAGCTGCATACACGATCCAGCTCTGGAGAAGGAGATGAGAAACATCCCAAGAGATGCCCAGTGATGGTCTCTCTCCTATCCCTTATTTTTAACACAGCATTTGCTTAGGGAAAAACATTATTTCTGAGGAACCATGCCCACAGGGCTGTTCTCCCGGGGGGGACCTCTCTGCAGTATTTCCCCAACAGATTGTTCCAAGTGCATTTATGCAGCTTACCCCAGTCAGGCATGAGGAGGGAGGAAGGGTGTCAAGACAGAAAAGATCCAGTCCGAGCATCAGATCATCTTCTCCTGCCCATTTCAGATGCTCAGAACAGCCCCCAGCTTGCTCAGCCTCCCCTTCCTCGTTGGCTGTCCTGAGATTCCCTGCACATCTGGCTGCTGCTTAGATTACATCTCATTATTGATAATGCCCCTAATTACACCAGCAGCCGTGGATTCTTAGGATTAATTTTCACAGTTGTTTTCTGCCTGTTATTTCAGCATTTAGTTTGGTAAATTGAAGTGAGCTGTTCTGGTGCTTGAGCACCCAGTATTGCTGCTGGCTCAGGAAGGAGAGTCCCAGGATCAGCCTGGGGCAGTGTGAACGGACTTCAGGACATCATCAGGTCCCTGCAAAACCAAGAGCGTGCTTTGAGCTGGCCCTGAGACATGCCCTTGCTCTTTTGCAGACGTGTTGGTGTGGACCAACGACCAGGTCATTCACTGGATCCAGTCCATCGGGCTTCGCGAGTATGCAAACAACCTTGTCGAGAGCGGGGTGCACGGGGCGCTCCTGGCCCTCGATGAAAACTTTGACCACAACAGTCTGGCGCTCGTGTTGCAAATCCCCACGCAGAACACGCAGGTAAGAGCAGGATCCTTGGGGGATTTTGGAGGAGGGTGGCCAGCATGAGACACAGCCGTGGTGTGACTCCACCAGTCCCACCAACTCAACTCTACCTTTCAAAGCAGAGGACTCAGATGGCGCGTGGGCTTTTTCTCTGTCGTTCTCAGGCTTTCCTTGGATGGGAGTTTGTGCTGGAAACTGTTTCCATCGACAAGGAATGCTCATTTTTTGTTAATTTCAGGCTCGACAAGTGCTGGAGAGGGAGTTCAACAACCTGCTCGCCTTGGGCACAGATCGGAGGCTGGACGATGTGAGTACCAAATCTCTCCTGTGTCCAGATCATGCTGAGCGCCTGTTCTTGTGCAAGACACAGGAGAGGCAGGACCTCTGCTCTCTCCCTCCTTGTCCAGTCGTGTCAAATAGTGCATCACAGGCTCTCTAGAGCAGTCACATGAGCAGTATTAGTGGAATAAGCTAAAACTATTAGACAAGGCCCCGAGGAACGTGCTGCCAGGCTGTGGAGGCAGGTGAGGAAGAGTCTTGTGCATCATTTCTAGCCTCATGCTCAGTGGGCTGAATTTCAAGTAGGCTCACCTGGCTTTCTTTGCCAGCTGCTTTAATATTGCCTTTTAGAGTCACAGATGTTCTGGGCATGACACATCTGCGGCGGGTAAAGCTGGTGGGTTAGAGATGCCCCGTTAAGCAGCCAGAAAACTGTTCAGGTTGAGTCACTGAAGGTGGGAATTCATCTAGATCTCTCCTATGTATAGCTTTCCTCCATGAGATATGATAGCAGAGCCAGTCAGGGCTCTCTTTAGAGCACAGAGAGAAGCAGGCTCTTCCAGATGCCATTATCTGGCCAAGGTTAGGTGCATCCCTCGGGATCTTTACTGGGGCTTGTGTGTTGATGTCTCCAAGGCATCTTTGCAGGCAGGCTGGAAAGAAGAGATAGGCAAGCTGGAAAGGATAAAGCCTATGTCATGGGATCCCGGAGGGGTCTCCTGTGTCCTTGGCCCAATTTGATCACACACTTCTGCACTGAGTTGGTCTCCATGTACAGGCACACCCTTGTTAGGTGGAAGGTTAGCTGGTATCTCACAGGGGCAGAAGGTCCTGCTGCCACTGATGCTGGGCCCATAACCTGCTCTTCCCTCGCAGGGTGATGACAAGACTTTCCGTCGAACCCCGTCCTGGCGAAAGCGCTTCCGACCACGAGACGTTCACAGCATCAACATGCTCAGCGGCTCAGCCGAGACGCTGCCCGCCGGCTTCCGCGTCACCAGCCTGGTGCCCCTGCCCCCTCCATCCGCCCCTGCCAAGAAAATGCCCCCGGAAGGTAGGTCACCCCCTTCTCCCCAGGGTCCTCTCCCACCCCTGCTCAGACCTCATGGTGAATATGAGGAACAATGTGCGACCAGGAGAGGAGAGGCAGAGGGGCTTGCTGATCGCCTGCAATGCTGAATCCATGTGATCCTTGAGCCGTTGTCTGCTGTAAATGTTTTTTTCAGGAGGGTTATTTCAGACTCTGGTTTGGTGTGCGATTTCTTTGTTTCAAACCTCCAGGACAAGGGATAGGGCTGGATTGGAGCATGACATAGGGATATGTGTTATTCACCCTGGGTTTGGCATCCAGGTCAGAGGCTGTTGGGGTAGCACTGGGGGCTGTCAGGAAGCAGCAGCCCAGTCTGGGCCGGTCTTGTTCATCCCCAAAGGGACTTAATTAACCAGCTCAATTCAGTCCGAGCGCCGCTGAGCAGCCACTCTCCCAGGGCTGGTAGGCACCTGCTTTGACATGCTTGCTGCCTGTGCTGCTGGCTGTCGTGTGTTTTAGCTGAGCACACATATCCTGGGCTCTGCCCCACCAGCACACGACATGACTCCTTTCTACAAGGTATCTTGGTCCCTTGTGTAGGGAGGCAAAAGCTCCAGCCAGGTCACCCCAGTTTGTCCCCTGGACCAGGCGCCCTGGTCCCACTGTCCCAAATCACCTGCCATATCCCCAGTGGTGCAGAGCTGGCTTCAGCAGGCTCAGAAATGAATGTGTGAATGAGAATTAGAAAGTTAGGCTTTCACCTTCCGGCTCCAAGCCCCAGGCCCAGCTCTCCTCCTGTCTCCAGATTTGCTCAAATTTCAAAGCTTTCCATCCAGCAGTTTGGGTCAAACTTCTGTTTGACCTTTTCTACCCTGAGCCTTTCTGGCTGAGGACAATGAAACCTGGGACAAAATCCCTAGGTCTGATAGCACCCAGACGCTGGTAGTAGGGTGCTCACTGCCCAAGAGTAGGGATGGCAAGTGGCAACTTTCCAAATACCCTGGAGCCTTGGGAGCATCAGAGCTGGCCAAACATGCCTCTTTCTTTGACCCTCATCTTCATGTGGCTTCAGTGCACAGATGCTGCCTAATAAATGTTTTGGTGGGAAGCCAAGGGCTGATTGGAGCAGTCACTAATTGCATGCTCTGCTCTTTGACTTACTTCCAGTTGGTGCCTCTGGGTCGCCAAGGCTGGAGACCTCTACGGTCCGGACATACTCCTGCTGAGGGTCAGTGTGACGGGAACCAGCCCAGCCCTGGGTAAGTGCAAGGAGGACCGAGGCCTCAGAGCTGGATGGGGACCGAGAGGAGATCACGAGGCCCAGCGTCCTCTGCCCAGCATCACCCGGGCAGGGTGTCTGCCTTCACCAAGGTTTGCCTTGCCATGGAGGACCATGGAGATCTCAGTGGTGGGGGAGCAGCCCACTGCTGCCTGAGGCTTACAGGACCCTGAGATAATGCAGAAGGGATGCTCAGCATCTCAACCACGTGTGGTTTGTCTAGTCCCTGGACAGACAGCTCCACTGGGGACCCCAGAATACCATCCTAGATAGGGGGGTCCCATTGGGGTGCGGGAAGGATAGTCAAACACTTCAGAGAGGCTCCTGGGATCCTCCTGTACCCTGGGGCATGGTTCCCCCGTGCCAGGAGGATTCATTACCGACTCTGGGTTTGTTGGCCTGTGGGTGCACGGGTGGAGATGAGCCGCCATCCTCACAGGGCCTTTCCCACTTCGTTTCTCAGCACATCCCCACTATCCGTATGGCCATGTGCTGGCTGCCTTTCAGGACAAGAGCCCAGCCTGCGCCTGCTCCTCGGCCCAAACCAACAGACACTGCAGTCTTGCTGCTGTGGACCGAAAAGGATGCTCTCCCTTCTGCTTGTGCACCCCACTGCTTCCCCTGGCTCCCCGTGGGTCCCGCCTGTGGCTTGTCTCCCACCTCTCCCCACGCTGGCCGGGCTACAGATGCACTCACTGGGTGCCCACTCCGTCGCTGGCAGAAGCGTGGTGCAATCCGGCAGAGCAGCAGAGACACCCCAAAAGGGCTGCGATGTTTGGAAACCTTTCTCCTGCCTGGTTCATGTTGCCAATACGCCATGGGCTGCTGCACTGACTTGCCCAAGTTCCGGGCATCAGGGATGCTGCTGCCCACAGGACTCGAAGCCAAGGAAGATTCAGGCTCGTGAAAATCCTCATGCTGGGGTGGCCGGGCAAGGAGCTGCCGGCAGGGAGGGCTGGGGCCACTGCCGGGGTTGGTGCTGCATGGCATGGAGCAGGGACTGGCCATCATGGGGGCTAGGAGGGTGGCTGTCTGCCAAGGGGTGGGCAGCTGGGGTGCTGCATTTTAGGGTGCTGCCAGATGCCACGTAGGGGGGAGGCTGCGCCTGCACGGCGGGTCCACGAAGAGCTGCGTGGGGAAGGGCTGGAACCGCCCCATACGGCTTGCTGCCAGCCGGGACGGTACCCAGCACCCACGGGAGAGGCGCCCCTCCTTAGGTGCCTGGGGAGACACGACGGGGGCACCCACCACCCCGAGACGTGCCCATCCCTTCCCCTCCGGGTGCAGAGGAGATGCTCTCCCCTCCTGCCTCCAAGCTACGGGCAGGGATCAATCCAGGAGGCTCTTAACTCATCCCATTTCTTCCCTGTAGCGTAGGATCTCTTCGTCTCCTCATGCCACGTTTGCCTTGTGTGGCCCCTATTTCTGATGTGATATTTATTGATGGCTGGAATGACCTTATACTTATCATGTGCTGTCTGGAAGTGCAATATCTGAGAGGCTATACAGTCACGATGTCTTTTCGGTGTATTATTTGCCTAATACAGTATTAAATATTTTTTTAATTTGAAGAGTCAGTGAGCCCTTTATATCAATGCCCTATTTCTTTCGTCATATTATTGGTACTGCATGGACTCCAAACCCTGGATCGGGTCAGGAAAGGATGTATGTGTGTTCCAATAAACAGGATTTTAAAACAGTGCTGGCTTGAGCCTTCTTTCTACAGCCTAAATTAAAAATATAATTAATCTTTAGCTCCCCGAGAGTTTTTGGGGTACAAGGCTGAGCCCCAGTTGCAAACCAGTGAAATCACTAGTCTCTGCAGGGCTGATTTAAGCATGGGACATCCAGTTCCCACTGCTAAGCGACTGCGCTGAGGTCCAGCTAGATTTTCTGATACAGAGGAATCCCCAACCTGGGAATTGGAAGAGACCTGCGCAGAGGGGGACAGCAGTAAAGGAAGCCCTGAGCAGTTCAAACAAGAATGCCTTTATTTAAAAAAAAAATCCAAATAAGTTAGCAAAAATAATAATTAAAAAAAAAACCACAAATGGCAACTCCACACAGCGTTCAGTAGAAAAGACGGCACGGGCAGCCTCTGCGGGGCTCAGCGCCCGCAGGACACCAGCCAGAGAGAGACATTGGTCGAAGAGCATCTTGGAAAGAAATCAGCAAGCGAACCCAGCACACACATTGGCCCCCAAAAACCGATCGCCCCTGGATGGGGAGCGAAGCAGAGCCCGACGCCGGGCAGCCGCCCTTGTGGGAACCAGGGCCGCCGCCAGCATGGGGCCGCAGTGCTGCCGACATCCCACCTCTCCCCCCCTTTTTTTTTTCAGCTGGCCGAGCGGGAGCATTTCGTGAGGAGTGGGAAAGGAGGCGAGTGATTCCAACGGTGCAGTCCACGACGCCGGAGGGGTAAATATGATTTTCAGCGGCTGGACCCTTCTGGCATCTTATTCCCACCCTGTTACCAGCTCAAAGAGCCGTGGGGGTTTGCACTGGCTCAGTTTTGAACCCGCTCCTCCTGGAACGTCACGGCCACGTCCTCCACAGCAATGCTCTCCACGATGGAGGAGAGCGAGTGGAGGTTGCGGTCCTCCGTTGCGTCGTCAGCCAGGAGGTGATCTGCAGAGAGCAAAGGGATGATGACTCTGCTGGGGATGGGGTCCATGTGCTGGAGATGGCTCCTGGCTCTGCGCGGGGAGACCCTGTGATCCCCTGCATGGCCAGAGTGACCTGGGGACCTGCTTTCAGGTCCCACCCTGGCAGGAGATGAGACCTTCCCCTGGAAAGTGCAACAGGGAGTGAAAATTTGGACACATTTTAGGTTTTATTCCCCATTGGAAAATGAGATTTAAGTTTCTGCCTTCGGGGGAAAAAAACAGGTGGATTTAGCAGGGGAGGGGATAAATGCAGTAATGGAAAAAAAATCAGCAGCTGCAGAGAGGCATGGAGAGGGAAAGGGAGCCTGGGGCACCGATGTTCAGTGATGCTCAGCACCGCAGCAGGCCAAGCCAAGGGATGGCGATGGACAAACCCTTGATGGGACCCAAGCCGCCAGGACCCCAGGCTGCTGCAGTCTGGTTTCTCAGCTCCTAAGAGCAGGCATCTTGGTGAAATCAGGGAGAAGCCTGAACTTGCAGAGCATTGAGCCAAGGAGGTGCTGGAGGATTTATGAGCCTGGGGAGAGCTCATCTCTCTACAGCAGCAGTGGGGAGAGAAGGACAAGGCTCCTTTTGTCCTCTGCTCCGAGCACCTCCTGCTTGGAGGGGGGGGGGTGGCTCAGCGATGCTCTGCTCCAAGTGCTGCAGTGTCCCCCACTGCTGTCCCCCCACGCTAGAGCCCAGCGAGGCTGCAGGACACCGGGATGAGGCAGGGAGGACCTTACCCGCGGGGTTGGTGCCGAACTCCAGCTGGCTGCTCCACTCAGGGCTGCAGGATGAGCTGCCGGACCCGCACTCGCTGGCTGCCTGCAAGGAGCCGAGATGCCGACCATGGGTCTCACCTCCTCCAGCCCGGCCAAACCCCACCAGCCACCCCAAAAACACCCCGGGGTGCCCAATCACTGCAGCACAATGCCCCCACGGAGACGGGCATGTCCCTCCCCAACTGCAAAGCAGCTGGAAGAGCTGACAGCATTCGGGGTCCCCAGGACCCATCAGGGCCAGATGCTTCGTTAACCATAAAGGCTGAAAAAACTCCTTTGGGGGCTCTGGAGAAATGGGACCATGCGCTCACTGCAGGTAAAAAAAGTGTCTTTTTACCCAGTGACTGTGAGAAAGGGCTTAGAGACAGACGAACGCCGTTGGGCAAAACAGCTTTTTGCTAAAAATCACCTAATCAGGCTCATAAAAAATGACACAGGGGCTGGACACCCTCAGGCCATCCCAAGGGGATTCCTGGGGAAGACCTTTTGGCAGTTTGATTTGTGGATTTGGGGCTGAATGACTATTTCAGAGAAAAGAGCTGACAGCCTGAAAAATGAGAGCGTTACTCAGCAAAGCTCTGAATTAACTTTTTGTGTATGTCTGTCTTTACCTGGAAGTGGATGCCAGCTCAGGTTAAACCCAAAATATGATTTATAGGAGCAACCCCAAGGACCCAACTATTTGTAGCAGCCTAGAACTGGTGCTTTGGGTCTACAAGTTCACAGAAGCACAGGCTAATTAATTAACTTGGATTTATTTCCCACTAAAGTAGGGAATTCTTACAGATATGATTTTTTTTCCCCAAAAATATTGGATTTTGCACTCAATATGTGAATCCCTGGCTATGCCTGGAGGAACGGATGGCTCAGAGCAGCAGTGACACGGGAACAGCTCCGCGGAGTTTTGGGCACATTTGCAGGGGCAGCCAACAAATCCACCTGAATCAAACCCAAGTGGATACATTGGATTTACACTGGGAAATCCCAAGAATATATAGGATGGAGCCTAAAAGATTTTTCAGTCCTTTATTCAGCTCTAAATGTTGGGCTACCTGGGTACCTGCTGTTTTGGTCCTTAAATCCCTTAGTCTTAAAGGAGATGAATCTCTGTGAATCCCTCTTTTCTGTGCCTCTTATGAAGTTCTTTATCTATATCTGTCTAGGTCTCTATATCTATTTCTATCTATATAGCTATAGGTATATCCATATCCATATCCATATCCATATCCATATCCATATCTATACCATCTATATCCACATCTACATCTACATCTATCTATAGCATCTATATCTGTATCATCTCTACCTATATCGATAGCTATAGCTATCTATACATTTCCATATACAAAGACTCAGAGCAGCAGGGAAGTGCATGCCCAGACATCCCCCCAGAAATCAGAGGGCAGATAAAAATATCTCTCAAAAACTTGGTTAAACAACCAAAGCCTTGCGGTGTGACGGGGCCTGGCTTGCAGCATCTCTTTTGGGGGCTGTGGCAAGACACAACCGCTGCGAACATCTTCGTCTGGCTCTCAAATCAGCACCTTCGGTCTGAGAAACCAGAGGTGGCCCCACACCGACCCCCTTGTCCCCTGCCCTGTCCCCTGCCCAGGTGTGCTGTGCCACACCGATCATCAGAAAAAGTCACCATGCCCCAGCGTGTTGTTGCACCGGCAATCGCATGGCGGCGGGGGAGAGGGGAGGGAGGCTGCAGGTTTGGCGCCCAGGAGCACTGATACCTGCGGGGTGCCGCGGGTGGTGACCCCCCGATGGTGTTTGGTCAGAGGCTTTGTGGTTTGTGCCATGCCGAGACTTTACAGGGAGAAAAAAGGAGCGTGTGCGTGTATCTGTGAGCAGGGGGTTTTAACTTTATTTTGTATTTTATTTATTTTAATTTATTTAATGTAATGTAATTTAATTTAATTTAATTTCATTTTGTTATTTCATTTTATTCTATTTTATCTTGTCTTATCTTATTTTGTCTTATTTTATTTATTTTAGTTTTATGTTATTTATTTCATTTTTGCCTTTATTATCCCTCCCGAGCTCAGGCACACATGCCACACTCAATGCAGTGTCCAGCACCGGACCACGCAGCCCCCACTGCATGCATTCACAGGGGAAGGCTGCTGTCAGCCCCTTTGCCCAGGGATCTGAGCACACAGCTGGGGCTGGATCGTTGCTGCCCTGGATCATTTCTGCTGGACGCATTCACCAGCCCACGATAGCAGCAGCTGCCTTGCCCCCAGGGCTGGGGGTCCCACTCCTCCCAGCAGGACCCAGTGCCCCAGAGCTGCCCGCAATGCCTCTGCTTGGGATCGCCCCCAGACAGAGCGTCACCCCCCTGCTGGTCCCCAGCCCGGGTTTGGGGACCCCGGGGGATGCACAGAGACACTTACCCCAGGCTGGGGAGCGGCGGGGCAGAAGCGCAGGTCCCTCTGCTCCCGCTCCTGCTGGTTGAGGGTGCTGAGCAAGCTCTGCAGGCGCTCGATGTACTGGATGGCGCTGCGCAGGATTTCCACCTTGGGCAGCCGCTGGTTGGGGTTGAGCAGGGTGCTGCGTTTCAACGCCTCGAAGGCTTCGTTCACCTTCTTCAACCTGCGTTTCTCCCGCAGGGTGGCTGCCCGCCGCCGGTCAATGGAGACCGTCTTCCGCTTGCAAACCTTGCAGGCCCAGGGCAGGCATTGCCCGGGACAATGCTCAGGCAGGGCTGAGTCCTTCTCCTCCAAAGCCACCCTGCCCTCGGGACACAGGGCCACCTCGGGCCGCTCCGGGAACGCCGCCGGCTCATAGCCCTGCAAGCGGGAGCCCAGGAAATTTTCCCCATCGTAAAACCTCTGGTCCGGGAAAAAATAAGGGTTGGTCTCGAAGAGTTCCATGGGTGCGCGGGTGGCTCAGGGATGTGTGCACGGCTCAGGGATGGCTGCTCCCTCTCCCCACGCCAACTGTTTGGTGCCATTTAAACCCTGGCGCTGGCATTAAATCACGGAGATAAATATAGAAAACCTAAAGGAAACCTGAGCCCGCCCTAAGCTGCTGCCTCACATCAAAACTTGTCCATCTGATTTCATGTGCTCTCCCCGCAGGGATTACACTGCCTGGACCGCGGCCGCGCTGGGGGGGGTCTGGGGGAGCTGGCACGGCTGGGAGGGCAGCTCGGCCGCCCCACAAACAAGGGCTTTGTTTGAGCCCAAGGGTGTCACTGGGGACAGCGGGTGGCTGCCAGCTCCCCCCCGGCATTCCTGCATCATCTGGTCCCTTCAGTTATGGCTGGGATGGGGGGAGTTTACGGTGGCCTCGTGGCCAGCCTGCCCGGCCAGGGCACCCTCATCCCTTCATGGCTGCCCCCCTCGATCCCACGGCACCCCGGATCCATGCCTTCCCTGCGGTTGGACCCGACGGCGGCACAGCATCTTCCGCCGCTCGACCTTTCCCACCTCCCAGCCCTGCTCTGCCCCACACTGCTCCTGCTCACCCCCCATATTTCCCATGGCCCCATCCTGCCCCTGCGTGTTGCAGCGTAAAGGCCTGATCCTGCTTCTGCTGAAGCCGTGGAGAAGTGGAAGAATCCAGCCCCGGGGGGGATGTCCCGATGCAGGGAGCACGCCAGGGTCCAGCCCTTTCCCTCTGGGCACCCCTTGCCATGCAGCACCCACCCCGGTGCCAGTCCCTGCGCTCTGCTGCCCATCCCTCCTGCCTGTCCCACAGGAACAGAGTAGGCAGGCAGGCAGGCAGGAGCAGGCAGGACAGCACCAGGCCCAGCCTTTCGCCCACCATGGGCTTCCTGAAGGTCCCTGGCCAAGTCCCTTATCCCAGAGCAGCATTTTTGGCACAAAATCCACGTTCATGGCTTCTCCCATGCACCAAACCCAAAGGACACCTTCTCCCACGTGTCTCCATGTCCTGGGCTCCAGAGGAGCCCAGCTGGGCTGCATCCCCTCCCACCCTGGCACTGGCTTATCCAAGCTGGTCTCTGGCACCGGCCTCTGTACATGTGGATAACCAAAGCCCCAACGCCATCCTGCCACACCCTTCTCCCAGCAAAGACACATTGTTCCCACCTTCCAAATGGGGAAACTGAGGCACAACCATGGACGCTGCATGAGCAGCAGCATGGGTGGGATTTTAACCCACCCCCGCCCTTCCCTACTGACTCCAACCATTTGACTGCGTCTCTCCAGCTTTGTCTTTAATTCAGAAGGGATTTTTTTTTTTCCACCGGGAACGTCAGAAACCATCTCCCATCTCCTCCTATTCCTGCTCCGGGCCAGATTCCAGCCGAGGGATCGGTCAGTGGAAAGAATGTCAGCAAAGAGCAGGGCCAACCCTGCCGGGATTTTCCTTCCCCAAATCCCCCTCCCCAGAGAGGCCATGCCACGATGCATTCCCCACACTCACCCTTGCTCACTTGGGGTTGATTTCTAGCCTTTTTGGAACCTGCCACAATGCTCTCCTCTCTTTGCAGTGATTTCTTTGGGACCAGGAGCTTTATAATGCATCCTCGCCTTGATTTCAGCAATCCTGGGGTCTCAGCCCTGGGGATTTGCTCTCCCCACGGTTTTAGCATCTATAAAAAAATCTGCAGCCTCAAGGTTCGTCCTTGGCACAGCCCCTGTTCTCCCCAGGGTCACTCAAACTCCCAAAATACTCAAGAAGGAAGGAAACAGAGTGCCAGCTTGGCCCCTGCCTTAAGTCAAAGCACTGAAACAGTTAGGAAGAGGCAGGATTCACCCCTGAGAATGTGCAGAGGAGCCAGTGGCAGGTGTGAAACCGTTAGAAGGGGATAACCCGAGCCCAAGGGCTTCACATCAACTTCACATCACCATGTCAAGCAGTTTGACTTGCTCGTGGGGACCTTTCTCGGTGGCACTTGCTGGTGGACATGACCCTGGCGAGCCCGGCGAGCTGCAGCCTGGACGAGAGATGCCTGCAGGACTGCCCTGGCTGTACCATGTAAATGTTTTGTTATTTTTTTTTTAATTGCAAGAGTGTGTTTGGAAGATGAGGAACCCAGCAGTGACATAACCAGCTCTGCGGGGCACGTGGCAGATCCGTACAAGAGCACGGCCAAGCATTTAGCACTTCATAAAAGAGGGGCAGCATCAGCAGAGCAGGCACCGGCTGCCGCAGTGGCCTTTCCGTGGCCAGGAGAGGAGCAAGGAGGGATGTGGGTTGAGCCAGCCCCCATGGGCCACCAAGGCCATCATGTCACTGCGACCAAGCAGGCAGTGGAGGCAGGAGGCAGCCCGTGGAGATGGGGACGAAAGGGCAGCCCTTGCCAGCGTGGGATGGGGGCTTGGGAAGAGAGACCCTGAACTGGGGTGGCAGCCCCAGCTCCTTTTGGGGGGTTTTACCCAGGCAGTCCACGCTGCCACCAATACGGGGAGCCGGGATAACGCTGTGCTCCCCCCGGCCACGGCTCTGGTCCTCCATCAGACCCTCTATGCCAAGGATTACCCTAATCCCAGGTGCGGTGCAGGGACACAACAGGGTCTGGGGTCCATGAGTCCAGCCGGCTCATCCCAGTGGATTTTGAATCAGGGATAATGATAACTGCTATGCAAGTAGCTATCACCAAGGGACCCCGCTGTCTGGATTACTGGGGGGCTCCCGTTGTAGCCCGCACCACCCTGAGCTCCCCACAAAGACAATTGCTGGGGGACGGACAAGCAGGGCAGCTTTTCCCAGGTCCCATGGGTGCCCACGGCGGCTGCAGGCTGCACCCCGGGTAATTTGGAGCTGGCGGGGGATTAGGGCTCTGCTGCCGGCTGTCAGGTTAACCTGTGATGGATGGTGGCGGCTGGGAGGCACACAAAGGCGATGCTGTGTGAGCCCCAGGCAGAACGTGCTGCGATCCGTCACGGGGTGACCTTCCCCTGGCTGGCGGAGGCCTCGCGGGGACGGCTCACCCCGTCACAGCCGGCGGGGACGGGCAGCCACGAGGCCCGAGCTAAAAATACCCGACCATTGAGAAAATCTCAGCGAGGAAGGTTTGTCCTTGCTCCTCCAGGGCAGCTTCCCAAGCTGGTGGCCAGGTCCATGGCACAGGGTCATGGAGAGACACCCAGGGGCTGCTCTGTCTGTTTTGCTTTTCCACTGTGGCCAATGGTCTTGATTTGCTGAGTTTTGGGGAAGCGCATAAGCATGTTGCAGCCTGGCGCATGTCCCTGCCTGGTGCACGGAGCTGCACACACACAGTGCATGTCCCTGCTCAGTGCACGGACTTGCAGGGTCCCTGCACTGGAGCAGCAATGGCAGAGATGGTGCCTGCTGGCTCCTTCCATTGGAATTGGCAGAAAAAGCAGCAAGATTTAGGGACTGGTGAAGTGAGCCAGGTGGTCAAGGCAGCATCTACACCCACAGGGTGCAGGCACCATCCCGCTGATGGCGAGAAAAGCTGGGCCTGGCCAGGGCCCAGCAAAGAGATCATCCCACTGGGATTTCAGCACAGGAAACGGGTCCCGCTAAAATGCTATTTCCAACGGGACCCACCTTCCCGTCCCCCCAGGCACCCCGCTGCCCCATGTCCCCTCTTGCTTTCCAGGCTTGCCGACATCCCTTCCTGCCACAGTGACAAGTCGTAACATATTTGGGAGCAGCTGCAGGCAGCGGGGAGATGCTTGGCCCTCTCCCCGCTCCCGGCTGAGGAATGCGGAGCAGACCTCTCCTCCGACACCCGGGATTTCCGACATGCCTGCTCGCTGGAGATTTGGGACGGCGACAGCTGCTCGGCTGAGATGGGGCCATGGCAGAGCGTGTTCCTTCAACCCCATCCCCGCCAGCCAGTAGCTTTGCACAGCCACCTCTCAGCCTGCTAGAGATTCAGGATTGGTTTTAGGTCCAGCCTGTGGGGAGTGAGGGGGATGGTGTCCTGCTGTCTGTCCCCGGCTGGGATGGGGGCAGTGGTAGCAGGACGGGCCAACAGCACCTTCCTCACCTCTATGTGCCAGCTCGCCCACTTTGGGTTCACTGGTGGGATGGGGCTGCTTATGGCCCTGCAGCACCATGTCCCCACAGGGCTCAGCATCCTTGGCCCCCACTTCACCTCTCATCCCCAAGCACCAGCCCCCATGCCTCAGTTTCCCCATCAGGAAATCAGGGATAACAATGGAGGTATAAAGTCTGGCTGGATAACAGTTTTATTCTGGTTATTAACTGTCTTTACAGGTTTGACCTGGGATGGGGGGGGAGCAGGGTATCAGCAGAGAGGTGCTGGTGGTTGACCAGTGTCCTGGTTTCAGCTGGGATAGAGTTAACTGTCTTCCTAGTAGCTGGTACAGTGCTATGTTTTGAGTTCAGAGCGAAGAATGTTGATAACACTGATGTTTTCAGTTGTTGCTCAGTAGTGTTTAGACTAATGTCAAGGATTTTTCAGCTTCTCATGCCCAGCCAGTGAGAAAGCTGGAGGGGCACAAGAAGTTGGCACAGGACACAGCCAGGGCACCTGACCCAAACTGGCCAACGGTGTATTCCATACCATGTGACGTCCCATCCAGTACAGAAACGGGGAAGTGGGGGGCAGGGATTCGCCGCTCGGGGGACTGGCTGGGTGTCGGTCGGCGGGTGGTGAGCAATTGCACTGCGTATCATTTGTACATTCCAATCCTTTCATTATTGCTGTTGTCATTTTATTAGTGTTATCATTATCATTATTAGTTTCTTCTTTTCTGTTCTATTAAACCGTTCTTATCTCAACCCACGGGTTTTGCTTCTTCTCCCGATTTTCTCCCCCATCCCACTGGGTGGGGGGGAGTGAGTGAGCGGCTGCGTGGTGTTTAGTTGCTGGCTGGGGTTAAACCACGACAACCAGTCCCCATTCCACTGGATCCCAGTCTGGGGACAATACTGGGTGCCCCAACATACCAATCCACTGGATCCTGGTCTGGGGATATTAGTGGGTGCCCTGACCCACCAGTCTGCTAAGTCCCAGTCCAGGGACCATACTGGGTGCCTTGAACCCCCTGCTTGCCTACACTTATCAGGTGATGCTCTGCCCCACTGCCAGCACTAAACCTCCTGCATTTCTACCCCACCATGGCCTCTCTTGCTCCATGACCCCATGGCCTGGACATGGCCCTTCTCCTTCCCAGCCCCCAGCCCCAAATTGCAGCTGGAGGAGGGACTCATCCGGCAGGTCACCCATTAGCGAACCCCACCATGGGCTCTCCCATCCGGAGTCCCCCCATGCCAGGGGCATTCCAGGCATGTGAGATGCTGCTCCTCCATCCCCTGCATGGTGGCACCGGCCAGGCTGTCCCCACATCTGTCACAGAGGGACCGGGGCGGGGGGGGACTCGGGTTGTCAACAAGGGGCTGTTTTCCCTGGGGTGGGAGAGTCTGGCTGGGGCGAGCTGTAGGACAGGTGGGTGTTTGGAGGAAGACCCATAAATGCGAGGGATTCAGCAGCGACATGTGGTGGCTATTTGACCCCCCGAGAGGGACAGCTGTCTGGGCCAGGGGGATGGCGCAAGGCCCAGGGATGGGACCTGGGGACAGCAGAGTTCCTCGGCAGGGGACAGCCCTGAGATGGGATGCCTGGAGCCACGCAGGGACCATGGAGGGGGCTGAGAAGGAGCTGCAAGCCAGGTCTCCTGGGTGGGTGACCATCATCTTGTCCCCATGGTGGGCATGTTCCCACTAGGGCTCATCCAGCCCCCATGGTCTGGCCGGGGGCTGATGCTGCAGGATCAGGGTTCAGTGAACAGGGAGAAAAAGGAGTTGGTGATGCTGATGTGGGGCTTTCAGGACATAAACTGGTGACTCCTGCATTTTTCTGCCCCCACCCCACAGGACAGCAAATGTTGGCACAAGGTGGGATGACCCCATGTAGCACACTCCGAGGTAACTCAGAGAGCTGGGGGAGGGAGGGTTGTGGGGATTTCGTGGCTTCAGGGTGGGATGCTCAAGGGGAGAAATGATGGCAGACCCTCCCCGTGACATGCCAGAGGTGATGCCACACAAGCTGGTCCCCAGGGAGGGGCACCCGGCCCTTCCGGAGGGGCCTCACCCTGCAAATTCCCATAGTGGGGAGAGGCTGCCGGCTCAGCCTGTCCCGTGAGCACCCAGGCTTGGTGCCCCCCCCCACCCCAGGCTGGGTTTTCCCCTTACCGGGATGTTCAGCCCCATCGGGTGGCTGTGCCTCAGCAACACCCCAGCTCCCACTCGCATGCTCAGCTGTCGGCCGCTCCAGCACATGCTGTCAGGACCAGTCAAGCTGCTGGAGGATAATCTCGACCCTGCAGCGGTGAGAGCCGTGGCCAGGCAGGCAGTGCTGCACCCCACGGGACTCCCTGGGCCACCCACTGTGAGGGTGTCCTGCACGCAATGAGCTGGTGGAGCTGGACCGCAGCCAGGGGAGATGAGAGCTGGGAGGATGAGGAAGGGCTGGGAGGGGTGAGGAAGGCTGGTGGGGTTTGGTGTAGGGAGCAGAAATGGGGTAGATGTTTTTGGGGTGCTCCCCACACCCCATCACAAGGGGTTGAGCTCCTTCCACCCCGTCCCAACCACTGAGCAAATGCAACACCTAGCTGCCTGCGAGGAAAAATGCCTCGAAATGCAAATTCTCAGAGCCCTGAAGCTGTGACCGAGGATAAACCCCCGATTCCTTAGCCGGGTCACCCAAGGGTCCCATGGGACCCGGGGGCCGGAGGTCACGCTCTCCTTGCCAGGAGGGATGGAGAAACCCTCAGCCGCCGCGGCCGTGCGGGCGGCCGACGGGAGAGGGCACCAGCAGCCCGGTGATCCGCACACCGCGTCCGGATTTAGGGCTGCACACCCCAAATAAAAGCCGAAAGCATCTCAGACCCCTTTGAAGCCCTTTTTTTTGGGGGGGGGGTAGGAAGAAAACCCCACCACCTCCCTGTGCAGCATCCAGGGTGCGGACCCAGCCCTTTGCCCGGGGGCTGAGAGGGGGGATCAGGACCTGGAAACCCTCGGGGTGACCCCTTCGTAACCGGCACCGATTCCCCATCACGGATGAGCCCAGCAATTCCTTTCCCACCCCCTGGGGAGAAAATCTCGAGGTTTGTTTTTTCCCGCGGCGTAATGACCCCAGCAGGTGCTTTTCCTGCCCGAGGGCTGAAAATAGCTCCCAGGGTTTGGCTTCCTCCGGTTCCTGCCCCCCTCCCAGTCCCCTCGTTCATCTTTTGGGCCAAAACATCCCAATCCGGGGAGGGGAGGCTCCGGGGAAGCAGGGGGACTTCCCGGAAACCCTTTGCATTTTTGTGCTCAGCTGGAGGTGAAATCGTCCCGGGGAAGAAATTTTTGGCCTCAACCATGCTTGCCCTCAAGTCTCTCTTGGGGTGCAGCTCAGCTTTCACCCCATCGGGAGGGACAGGAATGTGCTTTGAGGGTTCCCCCCCCTTTTATTTCTCCTGCAGGAGCTGTGTCCTCTGTCCCTCTTGCCCAGTGCCTGTGTCACATCTGGTCCCTTTGGCCCCATGGATTTAACTGCTTTTGGGGAGTGGGGGGGAGACGAACCTCTCGGCCACCAGTATTCATGTTGGTCTCTTCCTTATCAAGAGCATGTATTTAGGGAGTTGAAACTGGGAGACGCAGTTGCCCCTGGGGCTGGGCAGGTCCCTTGTCCTCAGGAGGGGACCCTGGGGTGCACCTGGGGCCGTATCTGGATTTTTCCTTCCCAGTGCCTCTTTGGTGGCTATGCTGGGTCCTGACTCCCCTTTAAACCCAGGGTATATGCGGAGGCACAGCAACTCAGCTCCTGGTGCCCTGCGATATTTTGGGAAGGCCAAGCAGGTGTGAGATGGGGTTTCACCCTCTTTCATCCCTGCAGGAAAACACAAGGGACAGGGACATGGCGGGGAGCTTCCTTCCCCTGCTCCATCCCCTTGTCTCCACCCTGGATGGAGGAGATGGACATGGACGGCAAACACCGCTTCGGCCAGGGCTTTTCATGGGAAAGGGCTGCTCCCAGGGTAGAGGAGAGGAATTTGGGGGTTACACACCCAGCTGCCTTCACAACGCCTGTCTGAGGTCTCTGCCCTTCAGCCCGGTGCTCTCCTGGCCCATACCTCCTCTCAGCTTTTCCCAGCAAGGTGATGTCTGCATCCTCCCTCGCCCCTTCTCTGCTCCCCCAGAGCTAGGAAAGCATCTCAGGGCTCTCAGCACCCCAAAAGCTTCAGCCACCCAGCTGACACCCCTTGGCCTCTGCAGCACTGAACCACCACTGATGGGTCCCCACTTCTCCATCACCTCCGAGCCCCGGAGCCATGAAGCACCCCACTGCAGCAGCAGGTCCACGGGGCATCGCTGCACCAAGTCACCTCCTCCCAGGGCACAAATTCATCCGGGGGCTTCCCACAGTGAGGCTGGGTGAGCCCCAAGCTGGGTCCTGCACCCCAAATCCTCCCCACTCATGGGAGCAAGGGGAGGAAAGACAGGAGAAGCAGCCTCCATGTCCATCGAAGCTGATACACTCCAAGCTCGTGGCAGGGGACTTCTGGTTGCGCGTCCCCGAGGAAGGCAGCCAGCTGTGGGAACATCTTTGTCGACCGTCTCGGGGTTGCTCTGTGCAATGCAAAATGTCACATGTCCTGCTGCAGCGTCACCGTCCCAGAGAAGCCATCCCCCAGGGATCAGGGCTGGGAGGCTGTTTTTGCCGGTGCTCAGACAGTTTGGGTAATGTTTGTGCTGCTCTGGGGCCACGGGGGAAAGGATCCCAGCTGGAAGAGGAGAAGGGGAACAGGGAAGGAGGCAGATCCCCTCTGCTGATAAGAAATTTTCCACGTCTTCAGTAGGAATCTGTAGGTTTAGGCACATGGGAAGGGTTTAAACAGCTTTTCCTACGACATAGAGGACCTGCCCTGTGTATTTCTGTCCTGACAATTTCTGGAAAGAAACCAGTTCAGTTTAGATTGGTTGGAAGGAAATAATTTGGGCAGCAGCAGAGCCCAGGGCTCAGAGGCTGCAGGAGTCAGATGGAAGAAGAGCTTTTGTGTTGGAGGGTGGCAATGTGGTTACAGTCTGTATGTGTCTGAGTGGGGAAATAACCCTGTTACCAAAATTGAGAGCTGCCCAGCCAGCTGAGAAAGACGCAGTAAGTGACAGCTGGAAGCTAAAAGCGGAGAATTTTAAAATAGAAATATGGGACATGTTTCTAAAGCGAGAAATACAAACTTCTGGAGCAGCAGCCGTGGGGACGTGGCTTTCCTTTACACCCCACGTGAGGGGGCACATCTCCATCCTCACCCCGGAGGCACCAAACCAGGCAAGCCCAGTCCTCCTCGGCCGCTTCCCTCTGTTGCTGTCACTCCTTCACCCCCTGCTTTTTCCTTCACCTCAAATCCTCATCTTCCACCGCCCATATGGAGCATGGCGGGGTAGTAGTGGGTGTCCCCAGGCCACCACAGCCCCAGGTCTGGGGCTGGCCCTGGTGTCTTCCAGGCACAGCACCCGCTTGGCTCTTCATCCTCTCCCCAATGTTTCCCCCGAAATCAATCAGAAAATGATTATACTATCTTGGAGATCCATCAAGGGAAGAAGTTCCCCTCATTCATCTCTTGTAGCAAACCAGGATTCGCAGAAGCCACGTTTTTCCTTTTACATTTTTCTCCACCCCCCTTTTCTTTTTCCTTTCCTCGGAAGTCACTGTTTCACAGGAGTCTTTGCCCCAGAAAGATCTGTCATCACTGCTGCATGCTTCAGAGCACTTACACCACCAGCCTCCCTCCTCCCTCTCCATAGGCACAGCTCAGTGCCCGCAGGGCTGGAGGTAGCAAGCACCGTCCTGTCTTTCCATGGGCTACTTCAAATAAAAAGAAAGGCTAAACAAGTACTGGGTTTGTTTAAGGGGTGGCTGTGGAGTGGGGGCAAATGGTTTTAACCGTCCTCTAAACTGATTTGCAGCAGTAGAAAGGTTTAACCCCCTCCTTCACTGCAGAGCCTGCTGGAAGTGGTGGGCAGGAATAGCTCTTGGCCGGCAGCCTGCCTCGATAACACTCCCGGGGCTCCCTCGGGATTAAAATAAACGCAGTGCGTGGTGAGGAAGATGCAGTGGTGAAGAGGCAAAGGGCCTGGATTGGGGCACGGGGGCAGACGCCAGCACCCCACTGCGGTCCCAGGCGTGCCGCAGAGCCAGAGATTGGGGCAGACCTCTGCTCTACCCCGCTGCCGTGCCAAGGACAGCACTGGCGGAGAGCTCACTGGGTCTCAAACATGTTTTCTCTTCCATCAAGTGATGTCTCAGCAGTTCCTCCCTGCCAGGGAAGCGCAAAAGCCCGTTAGCATCCTGCTGTGCCAAGGCACCCAGCTTGGCTGCAACCCAGCTGCCTGCGGGCAACATCTGGCTGGCATCTGGCAGGGTACCAGGTGGGGCTTGACCCCTTTGGCCACTGCGTGGGAGCCCACAGCTTCATAAACATGGCATTTTCCCAGGGCAGAGGGGAGCCGGGGCACGTCCTCGCACTGGCACCCGCTTGTTGAGTGACCACAGACATCATCTGTGACTCAGTTTCCCCTTCGGTGCGTGGGCAGCGCTGCCAACCTGCTTTAAAACCTGCTCTGGGTGGCAGGGCTGAGATATGCTTGGCGGAAAGGGTCAGTCCATGGGGAAGCAGCCATTCCTTAGTCCACCCTCCGGGATTTGCTGGTTTAAATTATCTCCCAGGAATTTTTTCTACGCTGTGTCATTGCTGCTGAGTATCTGCTGCAAAGTCCAGATGGAGATGCATCACCCTGCAAAAGCACGGTGCTCCTTGCTCCCCAAACGACTTCCCAAGGGCCATGTATCCTGTTAAATGGGAGAGAAACAGAGCACAAGTCATGGAGCTGCCCTGTATCCCAAGGGAAGTCCTGCCAGGCCTGTGTGTCACCCGGTGCACACAGACCGGTGGCCCCAGGACTGGTGCTATGGGGCAGCATCTCAGCACAGCAGAGGCAGCCTTAGAAAAGCTCTGGGTTTCCCCTTTGTTTGCTCCTTCTTTTTTTGCCTTGTGCCATCTTGTCCAGACCCACCGGACTGTAGCATTCGGGGAGTCACTCATCCTAATTAATATCTCGCAGAGATGTTAGCCCTCCAAGCACACAGCCCTGTGCTGCTGGCACCAGCCGCACTCCTAATTAACTTTCCTAATTAAGAGGCCCCTTTCCGTGACCAGAAGGGCTGTGCAATGGTCCCCGTGATGGAGGAGGTGGAGAAACCTTCAGCATCTCCTGCACTGAGCAGCTGGGATGGCAGCATGGAGCTGCTTTTCACGTAGGTAAACTGAGGCAGGAGGGGGAAAGCTCAAACCCCCAAGAAAGGCCGAAGAAAAATGGGTGGATATGAGCTACCCACGTCCTGACTTGCCTCCTTGGAAAAGCATTTCTTGGCTGCTGCTGAGCCCCGGGGCTGTTCAGTCGGGGTTTGGTCTTGGCAGGCTGGCTCAGCCGGCCCTGACACGCCAAACCCTCTGGTGCATCACGCTGGCACGGAGCTGGCCACCAACCATGCCCTCCTGCCATGGACAAGGTTTGGTCCTCTGGTGCAGGAATATTGAAGTCACACCGTGTCCCCTCTTTGCCCTCCTTCATCCCATCTCTCCCACTGTGCTGGGGATGGCAGCAGGTATTTGCCTGTAGCAGCAGCATCCGACACTTTGGGATCATCATGACCTGTTGCAGGTCTCAGGCCATTTTCCCCTTCCAAAGCCTAGCAAGGGCCTGGAAGAACTGAATAACCTTCGCAGTGCTTGATGTTCACCAGAAAATTACCCTTCATGGGTTTTTAAGGAATTCCCAACACTCGCCTGGCACAAGCCCTAGCCTGGTGTCCAGGAGGACAAGCAGATGATGCCATGTCCATCAGGAACAGTCTCTGCACAACCACTTGCAACGACCAGCAGCAACATTTGCTCATTCAATCTTTGCAGCCTTTGCCAAAGCCCTGGGACAGTTTGCTTGGGCTGGTGGGAGAGCTCATACCCCGCTTTGGCAGACTCCCAGCCGGGCAGCTCATTTTTGCTAAAACATGGGGTTTTTTAGGGGTGCTGCTAAAATTAAGTATGCTGGGGCGTGAGTCCAGGGAGGAAGAACAAACTGCAAATCCACTAAGGAAAAGGAGTGGTTTTTAATCTCTGTGTTTGGGAGATTTGCATACAATTAGGCCGGGACCTGCCCGCGTTTGCTTCCGCATTGCACTCCTGTGATGAACCTGCCGGTTTTCCTGCTCTGCTCCCAGCCAGAGCTTGATTGCAAGGACACTCACTGTGGGAAGCTGCTGGGCTCGGGGGCTCGGGGCTCTCTGGGGATGCCCTTTCCACTTCCAGTACCCTGTCCTGCATGCCCCCACCCCACGCGTTGCCTCTGGCTTTAGGGTTTCAGCCCTATGGCTGGGTAACAGCTTCCTCCCTGCAGTGTAGGATGCATGAGGACATGCGCTGTGAGATGCTCCAGTGAACGCCTCCTGTAAATAGCACGGTGTTTACGTGAGCCTGCCATCCTTGGTTTATTTTTCTCTCGGCAGAGCAGATCGTTCAAATCCAGATAAGCTCTCCTTGCCCTGCTGCTGGCAAAGCCCAATGGTCAGAGGTGGCACATGCCACAGTGCCCAGATGGCCCTCGGCTGCTCGAACCCCCCAGCCCTATGCTGGCCACTTGGCCAAGGAGGTGAGGGGGAAGCCCACAGGCCACCAGCTGATGGAGAAGTCCAGCACTGGGTTTGTGATGGTCCCACAGCTCTTCCCATCCCTGCCTTGGGGTGTGCAGGCTCTGATGGAGGATAGGGTTGAGGGTCAGCCCCAAAGGGCAGATCCAGCTGTTGGGTCATCTCTCACAGAGGCAGAGCACAGCAGGAAGGGACAACTCCAGCCCCAAGTCTCACCAGAGGAGGGAGAAAGGATGGGGAGAGGTGCAGATGGGGTTTGGGAGAGTCCCCTTGCCCCAAATCTGAGGTCGTAGCCGGTCCTGGTCCCTGCAGCACTCGGAAAAACCAGCCCCGCTCCTGGGGAGCAGCTTAAGCGGAATAAGCCTTGCAGGTGCCGGGTCCACCCCTGGGCGGGGGGTGTCGCTGGAGGGCTTGGCTGGTTCAGCTCCATCAGTCAGATAGAGCTCCATTGCCTCTGCGCTACCCAGCACAGGGGGGGAAATTTTGGGGGTGGCTGTTTTTCCCCAAACTTCTCCTAGGACCTTAAATAGTGTCCGGTCCAGCCTTACCACTAGTTTGGGGCCACTATTGCTCCACACGCCTTATCTGGAAAGACCCTCCACCTGCCCCAGCAGCTCTGTTTTCCACCGACACAGCCCCCTGTGTGAGGGATGCTGCCAGCCCTGTGCCTTCCCCCCTCCCTAGTACGGGGTGCAGGCCCACTGCAGCACCCAGAGGTGCCGATCAGAGGATGAAGGGTGCTTTGGGGCTCGCTCCCAATGCACCCCAGCAGTGATTTTGGGCGAGACATTGTCAGCCAGAGCCCGGGTGAACACCCCAGCTCTTTGGGCCGGTTTGGGTCTGACTTGGGGTGCCAGCCCCATCCTGGGGCTGAACCCGGAGCAGCGACTGCTCCGTGCCCGGGTGATGCGCTGGGTCCTCCCTCACCCCGAGCTCGGGCTCTGCCTCGGGGCTCCCCTCCCCGGATCCTCTGTCTCACACCCGACCTCAAAAACCCGTTCTGGTAATAAAACCGGGACCCAACCCGTGTCGGGAACTTGGGGCTGGTACTGGCTCTGCTGCTCCCCCCCCGCTGCCGGCTCCCACCCCGCTCACCCTCCCGATCCTGCCACCCCACCACCACCCCCTAGCCCCCTCCCCCGGTTACTTCCCGTAACCCAGATTACGGGTCCCAAAATCGGCGAGCCCCGAATCGGGTCAGTCGCTCTTTAAACGGCTGGAAGGCTGCACCATGTGATGCTCCGGCTCCGGCTGGGAGCTGGCAGAGCCTGCGGGAGCCGAACGGTGCCGGGTACCGGGGACCGAGCACAGCTCCGTTCGCCGGTGGCAAGCCCGGTACCCAGCGCCCCGAGCATCCCTCCGGCCACCCCCTCAGCATGCCTGCCGCGTTCCCCTGCGGGTGAAGAGTTCTTGCTATTTTAGGGTGAGGACACCCCAAAACAAGCCCTCGGCTTGCAGGACAAGGTGAGGTGGGTTGGGGCCGGGCGGGGGCGGGCGGCTGCCGCCGGGGAGCGGTGCGAGGTCGGCGGGAGGAAGCAGCCCGGGGAGCGGGGGGAGTGAACGGCGGCTCCTCTCCGGTTGCAGCGGCCCCGAGGGGCTCCGGCAGACGGCCCCGGGGCGGTCCCGAGGGGCGGTGGGGCTCCGCCGCTCTCCCCGGGGCTGGCCGGCGGCTCCCGCTCCCCCCGGAGCACCGGGAGCGGTTGCGAAGTGGGATGGAGGTGGGTGCAGGATGAATCCCGGGGGGTGGGGGAGTGGGCCGGAGCCCCAGGGGACGGCACAGACGGGAGTGGGGTTGTTTTGTTGGGTTTTTTTTCCCACCTCCCCGCACAGGCTCCATCCCGGCTCACAGCGCAGTTAACGATGCCAGTTGCTGATCGCCTCCCTGTGCCTTTGCAGGTGACCGAGGGACCCCAGCGTGAGGCGGGGGGGGACCGGAGCGTCATGGCACACCCCGTCTCAGCCTTCCAGGCTGCCTACATCTCCATTGAAGTCCTCATCGCTTTGGTGTCCGTGCCGGGGAATATCCTGGTCATTTGGGCTGTGAAGATGAACCAGGCGCTGCGGGATGCCACTTTCTGCTTCATTGTCTCACTGGCGGTGGCCGATGTGGCCGTGGGGGCTCTGGTCATCCCCCTGGCCATCATCATCAACATCGGACCGCAGACGGAGTTTTACAGTTGCCTCATGGTGGCCTGTCCCGTCCTCATCCTCACCGAGAGCTCCATCCTGGCACTCCTGGCCATCGCCGTGGATCGATACTTGCGGGTCAAGATCCCCGTCAGGTAGGAAAACGCGTCAGGACCAGCTCTGCAGTGGCTGCTGTGGGGGTTTGAAGGGAGCAAGGATGCCCCAAACTTGGAGAAGCACTGGGAGAAAGGTCTTCCTCCAGGCTGCCAGCCCAGGCACATCTGGCCACAGCAGCAATCAGGACAGGCTGGGTCAGGGGGGATCCCGCAGCCTCCGGTAGCTTTGCCTGGGGGTTCAGGGGATGCTGGGTGTGCAGGCAGAGATCGCATTGTGGCAGCCAGCAGGCAGGACAGGGCAGCCCCTCGCAGGGTCCCTGTGGCCAGGACAAAGTGTGTCCCACCCACACATGGGACAGCACCGGCAGGGTGCTTCAGGGAATGGAAAGGGGATGATAGATTTGTCTTCAGCCCAGGTTTTCCCTTGCCATAGGGAGCCCAGAAGCCCGGGGGTGATAACCTGCTTGCTCCTGGACATGTGAGACACAGCTTTGGGGTTTTGAGGGACCAGAGGTGACAGCCCGGCACATCTCATGGGGCAGGCTCACCCAGGAGAGACCCCTGGCTATGGGGCTGCCCCACAAATGTTTCCTCTCCCTGTTTTTCCCCTTCTCATCATCTGTATCTGTTGTCAAAGCCAAGTCAATAGCAAATACTGTGGGGCATAAATGAGGGGGATGCACTGTATTTGAACGCTGCTGCTCCAGGAGGAGATATTTAACTGCTTTATGGCCAGGTCACTCCACTCTAGCATGGTGCTGCAGCCCTTGGGGCTGGGGGGAGGCAGCCGTGGGGCCCAGGTGCCGCAGTGGGACCGGGGGGTGTCAATGGGGCTTGAAGGGGATGTGACACCAAGCTCGAGTGCAGCCCCTGTGTCCCGGCTCAGCCTCTCGCTGTGCAGTCACTGTGGCTGGTCCCCCTTGCTCTGTCTGAGGACGTGCCCAGGCTGCAGGGACAACTTTGCTGGGCTCGTCGGCTCCGGGAAGGCTCCCACGGCTGAGAGCATTGCTGGAAAAGTCAGCCCAGCCAGGACGGCTGAGCACACACCCAGCTCATGTCACCCCACTGACCGCTTTGCAGTTCAGACGTGGGCTCCAGCCCCTTTGCTGGAGGGGTCCACAACCCTTCATCAGCACAAAGACCCCCAAAAAAGGACCCAACCCCCTTGTGTTAAGTGCTGCCCAAACCCCAATGGGTGTAGGACCCTTCCCGGGGCAGGAATCACCTTCCCGTACAGGGACACAGGGACAGGAGGCACCTGCATCTGGGTCAACTGGCTGTTCTGGAGTGCTTGGTGTCCCCAGATCTACTGGATCAGGCCAGAGATCTGTTGTTTTGGGAGTTTTCCTGCAGCCATGGCCAGTGGAGGCTGCTCAGTGAAGGAGTGTAAGGCGGGGGGGGGGGGGCGGCCACAGGATAAAATCACAGTCCCTGCCCACCCCTTCCCTGCCACACACGATTTCGCAGGCTGTTCCTGACTTCCTCCCTAAGTGTGATTTTCCCAGCCTGAAAAATCCTCGTCTTCCAGCCTGTCAGTGTAACTGAAGTGATTCTCACCCTGTCATTGCTCTTGGTGCTTTTTTGGTCCTCCTGCATCCCCAGCGCGGTGGGGATAGGTTCAGGTGTGGGAGTACTGCAGCTTTATACATAGCAACACTGCCTAGCTCTCGTCAGTCATTTTTCTAACAAACACAGTCTTTTTTTCTCCCTTGCTGCCTCTAAGAATCAAATGGGCTTTTTCAGGGAGATTTTTGCCCTGAGCCCAGGACCTTTACTGGGAGCAATATTAAGTTAGAGCCTTCTGTGCTGTGTATAATTTGGGTGGGTTTTTCTCATGCAGTATCAACCCTGAATTTTGTCGTCCCATCATGTGCCTGAGCACCCAGCATCATGAGATTTTCCTCTGACTTTTTGTAGCCTACTTTAATATTGAAAGGGTTTGTAGCCTCAACAAGAAAGGTTTGGCTTCACCAGCTCTCCTGTTCACTTATCCCTGGATGTTTCCTTCTTTCCCTGGCATGAATTCCCAGCAGTTGGCAAATGCAGTGATTTTTAGGTGATTTTGTGCCCTGGACACAGCAGCAGGAAAAGTATCACAAATAGGAGAGAAAATGCCACTAAAGAAAATTCCCTGAATCTGAAATGCCTCAAGTTTCTCCCAACCTGTTGCTAGATGCTAAAAGATGATACTGAAAACATTTTTACAGTGCTGACAGTTCGAATCGCGGCTTCGTGGTGATGTTCCTCATTGCAACGCCAAACCCACCGGCATGAAAATTGGTGCTGGGTGCTGAGATCCTGCAACACCTCGGTGGGACTTGGGTCCCCAGCGAGACCTGTGTGGCCACTCATACCTGGGAGACCTCGGGCAGAGCTGCTAAGGTCCCTGGAGGTCCATAGGCAGCAATGGCATCCAGTCCTGGGCAGCGATGGCATCCCACAGAGATTTGCAGGCAGGTGGGGAGCAATGTGGGGGGATCTCTGCCTCAGCCACATCGCTAGGGCAGGCAGGACACAGAGCAGGGATGTCCCCTCCAGCACGTGGCTGGGCAGCATCAGGTACGGAGGGGACAGGGTCAGCAGGCAGCGTGCACGCTGCAGCCCGCTCGTGCCAAGTCCCCAGATAAGCCTGGCACAGGGTGGATGCTCACCAGTGTGACCCACATGTGATCTGGCGTGGCCAAGGGGATCTCGTGGGCTGTTGTGCATGGGGATCCCCCACATCACTGGCCCCGCTATCCACTCGCAGGCAGCCCTGGCTCTGCCGAGGCTTGGGGAGAGGCAACAGTGGGGAAGGGAAATGCATTTCATAGAGGCAGCTGACTGGGAGCAGCAAGGAGAGAAGCTCCATGCATCCCTGCTCCGTCCTCATGCCGACCACCCCACAAATGCCATCTCCGCTCTGGGGATCCCCAGCGAGTCAGCACTTGCATTTCGGGTTCCATGAAGGGGTGTGCAAAGGTTTCCACATCCCGGTCACGTACTGGCCAATTGGGGTGAGAAGCCAACAGGACTGTTGTCTGGAAAGAGTTTTCTGAAGGAGAAGCAAAGTCACCACTGGACTTTCCAGGCTTTCTATTTAATTAGGTAGAGGCAGGACTGGAGGCACAGCTTGGCAGGGAGCGGGGGGAATGTGGTGCATCGCAGCCCGGCTCCGGCTCCTGTCTATGCATGCACACCCTGGCCCTGGGGGCTGCGAGCCTGGGGGAACAACCTAGAGGTTTGCTCCTTCTTCCAGCAAACACGTGGACCCGTCCGCTGCCCAAGCACCTGGCTGGAAAGTGAGCCCTTGGGGGGAGACTGGGAGCTTTGCAGCCCTGGGGCTGGGTGTTTGGTGGCAGTATGTCTTGAGCAAATGGTGCCCCAAGACATTTGTAATGTGTCTCTGGATGGCAGTGGGAGATGCCCAAGCGGCATCCGATGTTCCTTCTCGGGCATCCTCCTCGGTCCCATGGCTGTGTTTCCCATGGACGCAGAAACACAGAGGAACATGGGCCACTCGTGCAAGGTGGAGGCAGATTTTGCAGAGTGAAGAGGGGTCTTGCATGGCTTTGAGTTGGCACCTCCTTCCTCCTGCTCTTGGAGGTAAACTCAGTGCCCACCCAGCATGGTCGGGGGACCGGATTATCCCACCAAACCCTCTCCCTCTGCCCCAAACCCCTGGGTAGCATCCTTCCTGGCTGCTGGGGTCTGAAGGATGCTGCCTCCCTTCAGGAGCCTTATCTTGACTATGGAGGGATGCAAGAGCATCACTCAGGTTGAGCAGGCTGGAGCAGAGGGCACCACGCTCCCCAGCCTCCACAGGAACCGCTCTAAACAGCTGGAAACCACCTAAAATAGGTTTGCGGCCCTCATGCTGGTGGAAAAGCTCACATCTCCCCTCTCGCATCCTTCCTCTCCACCCGGCGGCAAGGCAGGACCCCTGCCCTGGCGTCCCCTCCAGCCAGGCACAGCGGGGTCCCCCAGCGCAGCCCAAACTTCCCTCTTGCAGCTGCGCTGGGGGAAGATGAAACGAGTTCAAAGGGAGGGGAAGCAGCCGGCTAGGGGCGTCCGGCAGGAACCGGCCCCTCGGCATCCCCGTGGCGGCAGTTGGCGGCAGGATGCTGGAGGGGACGGTGCCGGGGCGATGTTTGTGGGGGGATGTAGCTCCTTTGTCGCCAGCCTCTACTGACTCAGGGGCCCCTGTCTCTGCTCTGAGATGCTGCGTTTGGCTTTTTGGAGAGGGCCATGGCAGAAGGAGCTGCTGTCCTCAGGACATGCTGAACCATAGCCCCTTGGCCAGGGATGCTGGATGCAGCCTGGTCCTGTCTTGGCATGTCCCTGGGGGTCCTCACCTTGTTTACTTCACTTGGACCACCAGCTCTTTCCTCAAACACTTTGAAAGATGTGCCAGGAGGATAAAAGCTGGAGAAATCTGCTGGTAGTGAGAGCCCTTGTACGTGAGGTCTCACTCCACAGCAGGGACCTCCACCCTCTGTGCCTGGGCCCCAACATCGGAATGCCCCTCCCCACCCCTCCCCCAGCCCTGCCGTTCCCATCCGGCAGCATCCCGAGGAGCATCCCGCCAGGGCAAGCTGCATTTTCTGCTGTTAAAGTTTTTGAACACACACATAAGACTGCAAAGCCATGGAAATTAGACCAAACCAGGCTGGAAATTGCTAGGAAATGGGGGGGGGGGGGGGAGAAGGAGGCTGGGGTGCAGCAGGGGGAGAGCCCGGGGTAAAGCAGGGTCTGTGGGTGGTTCTGCAGACAGTGCTGGCCTTCTCCCATGGTTCAGAAGTGTCCTGTCCTGAGCCTTTTGAGATAAAACAGCTCAGGGATGGCAGGAGCAACCCTCAGCCCTGGACTGCAGTGCCTGCAAGCCAGAAGGTGAGGAGGACTTGCAGGTAGTCTGCGAGCTCTTGGATGGACCTGGCAGTGGAAGGGGGAAGTTTTCCACCTTGACCCTGCTGGTTTTCAGGCTCCTGCCTGAACTTGGGCTCTTGCTGGGATTGCAGCGCTCTTTCCCCTTCTCTCCAGGCCTGCCAAAGGCAGCAGGCGTGGGGCCAGCTGGGGCTGGGTCACAGGGAAGCCTAGGAAGTCTCGTCACCCTCAGCCAGCTGGGTCGTGGAGCAGGGCATGCGTCCGAGATGATTTTCCCCCTTTTCTTCCACTGAGAGTTCATGGAGGGTCTTGGCAGGAGAATGATGAGAACCCCGCTGCCATGGGAGGGGGGATGAGTAGGACATCAGGATGAGACCCTGCTTTGTCCGAAATTCCCAGGCACCAAAGCACCTAAGGTCCCATGAGAAATCTTTCCAGCACTCCCAACACTAATTGCCAGGAAACCTTCCCGGACACTTGGGCTCTGAGACCGAGCAGATGTGTCCAGTATGGAGATGGTGAGGTTTCAGACCAGGTTGGGATGCTTGGTGGCCCCAGTGCCTGTGGGAGCTGGTCCCCCGGGGACGGTACCCACTGAAGGGGGAAGGTATCAAACCACAGAAGCAATTTTTCAGACTGGCACGAGGGTTTCAACCCAGAGCAATGGGATGAAATTAAGAAAAGGAAATGTATGCTCCATCTGAGGGCAATTTGCTGGCCAGATGATGGGTTTCACATGTCCCCAGGGACACAAAGGTGACTGGAGATGCGTCTAGCCAGTGTGGCCAAAACAGCAGATGATAAGTGAGGGTAACTGCGAGCGATCCTGTCCAGCCAGGCAAGTGAATAAACCAAACCATGGCTCTTCCAAGGCTTATTTTTAAATTTGGAGGAAACATTTCAAAAGCATCCAGGTGACTCAGAGCAGGGAGCGTGAGCTCGGAGAGCTGCAGGGGAGCTCTTGTGCCCAGGAGGTCATCTAGGTTACTTTTGACCTCCATTAGTCAATGAAAAGACGCCATCCATCCTTACAGGCTCTGCTCCTGCAAAAGCAGATTGAATTTCCAAGGAAAACTCTCCCATTTATCCTACACCGGAGAAATTTTGGAGACTGGCAGGTCTTTGCAGCCGCCTCTTTTGTTTCTTCCTTTGCTGCCCTCTGCCAGGTATATTTTTAGCCAACAAGGGTGATCTATGGAGACCTTCATTCCCAAGGAACAGGCAGATCTGAACCAAGGATGAAGAATAAAAGGCAGAAATCAGTCCAGAGAGGTTTGCTGGAGACTTTGGGCTATTTCCAAGCTGCAGTTTCCAGCATCCTGCACCAACTCAGCAAGTGGGTGCTAAATCAGAGCAAGCATTTCACACCGAGCTCTGCTCAAACCAGATCCAGGGTGCACAGACAAGCTGTGTTGGTCCGGGACCAGGAGCTCAATTCTGGTATCACCAAAATACTCAGAGCCTTGGAAATGGGAAGGAATTTACCAGCAGGTTATATTGGTCTTGAGATCCTGGTAAATACCCAGGTGGGCCGGTTTTCAGCATGACTCTGATCCCCGGAGTAATTTTCAGCCAAGAGCATGCTAAGTCAGAGATCAAAGCCACAAGGGCTCTGCCCTCAGTGAGGGGACGTCTGGATTAGGCTCGGCGGGAGCGAGCACAGCTGCTGCAGCAGCGCCACGAGGCATTTGCCAACAGACGCAAAATCAGGTCACTCGAAAAAGATACAGACGCTGCCATGCCAGCCAGAGGGAAGCGACTTGGGCTGTAAGCAGCGTTCTCAGCTCCTGGGTTCTTAGGGAAAATGGGGGGTTTGCGGGTGTCCCCCTCCTTGGATTGCAGCGAGGGTCTGACTGTGGGATGCTCTGTTCTCAGTAGCACAGAGGGAAGGGGAGAAGAGCACTGAATCCTGTGTAGGGATGTTGCGGACTTGATGATATTTGGGGTAATTCCCAAATTTTCTGCATTAAAAGGGCAGGGGGAGATGCATGGTCTCCAGACACCCTGGACAGGCTTCCTGGGCAGCAGCACCCTGTCTCATCCCAGCCCTTCTCCTGTATCTCTGAGCGGGGCAAGATGTGGTCCCTGTGCGGGTAATCTGCCCAGGGTATCATTGCGCCTTGACCCCTTTAGCTGTGAGTCAACATCTGTCCCCTCAGCAGAGCTTACGTCTGCCTGCGTTGTGCTGCAGGGCGATGAACAAAAGCAGCTCCTTCTTGCTGGTGTTTGCCTGCTACACCCCAAAATCATGCTCTGGAAATATTTTAATTGTTTTTTTTTTCCATTTCTACTGATTTTCAGGTTAATGCATTAACCCCTGACAATTCATCACCAGTAAATTTGAAGGTATGTTCCCAGCAAAGGCAACAGCACGTTTGCAGACAGCGAAACTGAGGCACAGAGCAGCACCGTGGCTCACTCAGGGTGACCCCACCAGGCAGGGACAGAGGCTGAGGCACAGCGGATATACTGGGACAACCTGGCCTTTCTGTTCATGCACTGTGCAGTGATCAGATGGTCTCATGTCATGACTGTGCCCAGGGCACCCAGCAGCCAGGCTCCTCCATGATCCCAGCCCATGCCATGGTGATCCATGCAGGAGTAACTCAATGAAATGGGGTTATCCAGGAGGCCAAATGGTCCTCCTGGGCTACAGGTCCCTGATATGCAGAGCCTGGAATCAAGAATGCCAAAAGTCACTCTTGTCAGCAATCAGTCCTAATTAAAAGTGGCAGCACCTCCATCCACTGGGAGAGTCAAAAGGGGCTGAGACACATCTGTAGGGATGATGCCCTCAGTGAGGGGGCTCCTGCCCATTAATTCATCCTACAGGGAACACAGACATCAAACCAGATGGAGATGGGTAGATGGAATGCAGCAAGGCTCTGCCACCTCCATAGCAGTCATTCAGGTGTGTTGGGTACCATCAACCCAAGAGGAGCTACTCTACAAAGCGGGCAGATGGGACACTAGCCAGCTTGTGTTTCTTCCTCCCATGGCAATATAAACTGACCATGAGGTCCCCACCAAGCAAAAGATGAGGATCACCAATGGTCAGGGCCACCCGGACATGGTGGGGTGTTCAGCGAGGTGTCTGCAGTGAGTAAGGTGAAGTACCTCACTGCAGGTGAGTGATGGTCCTGTGTCCATGGTATGATAGTCCATCAGACCTGTGGTTGAGCAGCAGAGCCCCAAAAACACCTGGGAACACCCAGACAGACTGTCATACTTCCAACAGCACCACTGAGCACTTCAGAGATGGTTTTCCCTTTTCTGGAGTGACTGGGGTGTTTCCAAGGGTGCTAGGTTGGTGGAGGCAATGATGATGCACATTGGAGCTTGGGGTCCAGTGCTTTTGAAGGACCCTGTGCAGCTGCTGGCAATAAGACAAGTGAAACACCCTACAGAAGGAGGCTCTGCCAAAGCAAAAGCTGCTGATTCAGCCTGCCCAGTCCCCACCAGCCCAGCCTGGCCCTGCAGGCAGCATGTCAGGAGTGAGTCAGGACCAGCTCACCATGGTGTGTGCCGTTACCACAGCCATCCGGTGCTGGAGCTGGCTTGGGGCATGCAGGAGCCCTTTGGTGGGTGGTCCTGGGTCTTCCCCACCCCTGAGATGAAATAATGTGATGCCAGCAATGGGAGGTGTCGTCATCACCCAGTCTTTACAGAAATGGTCCCACCTTCGCTCCACACCAGCCAGAGCAGGTGATAGAGCAGAAATAAGTGACTCACAGGGTCAGGGCTGGGTGTGCAGGCAGGCTCGGGCACTCCTCTGCCACAGAGCCAGCACCAACCCCCTCCCCAGCAACCGGCTCTGGAGCCACAGGCTGGTCTCCGTGTCATTGCCCAGCCCTTGGCACGTGCATGTGGCATCTGTCTTGCTCTGGTGGGGCATGTGCCATGTGGCCACCAACAGCCAAGCCACCCTCAGCTCCTTTTACAACCCAGGGTGCATCACAGCATGGTTTTTATAGCCCATTCGCAGTGTTAGAATAAGCTTAACTGTGTCTTAAAGGTGCCAGGTTGACTCTGTTGACCAGAAAGGGGATTTTGGCCATGAGTTTGGATGGGAGACAGTTGGGACAAAGCCAACCAGACTCCATTTTCAAAATCTGATCTGGAGGGAGCCCCAGACCCACAGCTGCAGTGTGCAGTCGGTGAGGCCAGACCCAACAAGATCTCCTGTCCAGGACATCTCAAAGCACCTTGTACCCAAACACAAGGGACTATTGGACATGGGGATGTGCTCTGAGGGGACATGGCAGCCACCTGGCTTGGTGGCCTGGGATCTGCAAGTCCCTAGGCCTCCAAGGCAGAGCAGGCAGGGCTGGGCAAAGGCTCAGGGATGGGGGCCATGGAGCCACTGCATTCAAATGGCCATGTTCGAAATCAACCTGACAGGGGGGAGGAATGATTCATCCCAAGGGGTCACAGTGCAAGCCTCAGCATGGAGAGGGGGTTTGGTGGGACTAGTCAGAGCAGACATGAGGGAGTCGAGAGGGGTCTGAAATTCAGAAAGTCGGCGTATTTGCAGGTCTATATTCTGGTGTGGAGGCAGGGAGGGTAGAAAAGTTACTGCAACACAAAGAAGTATGGAAAAAAGGAGGAAAATTTAGAGGAGGCACCGTGGTGAAATGACCTGGGAGATGAGTTTCTTCATGACACACACAGGAGTCATTTCAGAATGGAAGGAAACTGGTGGGCTGGAAGAAAACCTCTGGCTGGAGGAAGGACAGGAAAAAAACCTGCAGGGTCCTGCCCACAGGGGTGTGAGGGAAGCCCAGGTGTGAATCATGGGGGGGTTGTGGTCCCTGCAGACAGTGGGACGTGGAGCATGGAAGAGACCATGCAGGCGAGAGACTCTTGGAGGGATGGGGACAGCTTGAAAGACTCATCCCGCTGGGGACAACAGTACCATCTTAGAGCCTGGGGAAACGACAGCCAGCACAACGGAGCTAATATGAACAGCATTGGTTTATCCTGGAGATAAATTAATGATTTTTCAAAGTGATCCCTCCAGATGCAGCAGGGATGGACGCAGGAGCTGAGAGCAGGGGAGAAACCAGCATGCGGGCTGTCGATGGGCTGGGAGGAGCCGTCCCAGGGAGCTGGTCCTTTTGGGACACATCTAATCCAAGGTGACCTGAACTTTCAAGCCCATCAAATGGGAAACCAGCCATCCCAGAGGCTGTCCGGGCTCCTGGCAGGGAGATGCCTTCTCTGGCAGCACGGCTGCCCAGCTGCTGAGGCAGGCATGTGGCTCTTGCACAGGATGCCCAGTTGCAAGAAAGAGCGATTGATGCTCTCCAAGGTGGCCACAAAAAAGCCCCACAGCTAGTGGGGTGTCCTGCAGAATAGCAATGAGCTAAGCACCCCCTGCTCTGCCAGCACCCAGCCCCACTGCAGCCTGCTGCTGGGCACATAGCGGCCTTTCCAACCGGAGGGCGGCTCAACGGGCTGGTCTGGGTACTCAGGAGACATCAATGGTGATGTCATCAGCAAGAGAGTATAAACTAACCCCAAGGGGTTGAGATCCTCCTTCCTATAGAGCACAGGCAGCAATTGCCTATGGGCTAAGGGCCAGATGGGTGATGGGAGGCAAATAGGGGAGGAAGGACCATTTTTGGTGATGTAGGGCAGTGCAGAGCAGGATCAGCCACTGGAAAGTTTTGCAGCATCTGGGTTTGCCCTTCACTGCACTGAGCCCGGTGGGACCCAGCAGCTCCCCCTTATGTCCCTGCCCCATCTCTCGCTGCCTTTTCCATCCTTCCCCCCATCCCTTCTTTGCCTGATCTTTGCCCCCCCAGCACTGAGCAGGGGACCACTTTCAGCAGCCGCTGCAGTCTTGAGTGGTCTGGTTGGATTTTTGTTAAGAACAAAAGTCTCTGTTCACAAAAAGGAGCTGGAGGAGGAAAGGGGATTTGTTCCCCAGGCCCATTCCCTTGTCTTCTTTGCCAGCCTCCATCCATGCTGTCCCTGAGACCAGCCACGGTGTTCTTGCACACAGACCCCCGGGTACAGCGATGCCCAAGCAGGACTGCAGGGACACAGAGGCAGGGAGGTGACATCGTCCCATTCCCACACCCTGCCTGTGGTGACAATAACACCTTTCTATTGCTCCTCGAAGGAGGGCCAGAGCACAGAAAGCCAGGACATCACTGGCATGGCTGTCTATCTGCCTTCTCTGGGCCATTTCTGTCACTGCATCCAGAGACCAGGATGATTTTTCTTGGCCTCCTTCAAATAAGGGAAATGCCAGCTCCTGGCACCAGGGATGTTTTCTCATTCAACTCAGTTCATCTTGCTTCACTTGGCATGTCATAGCCCCCCTCTGCGACTCAGTCTCCCCATCTGTTCACAGAGGGAATGATGCTACAAACTCTCTGCAAGCACCAAGAGGCTGATGCTGAGAAATGCTGTCTCAGACATAGCCATAATTAGTCTTACAGACTAAATTATTTCTCTTTCTTTTCTGCACTGGTAACAACACTCAGTGACTTAAACCGTGTAACACGCAAAAACGAAACACTCATTTTTCTCAGTGCAAATGGCTCTGTTCGCCAGTGGCACCAAGTGGTCAAGGCTAGGAGAGAGCTTAGAGCACAGCCTGTGTCCAGATGGACATGGCAAAGCCTGCACAGAGCCAGGGGGACACCCGAGTGGGTGCAGGCGAGAGGGCTTTATTTTAAGGGAGATCAATCCCCACATTCAGCGCTGCTGGGACACAGGTGCTTTATGGGCTCAGAGGGGTCAGTTTGCTCAAAGGGAGCTCAGGCTGCTCTGATACCAGCAGCCATCCCTGTCTTGCTTTCACACCCACTCTCATGATGCTCACAGCACCAGTGATGCAGACGGCCACTGTCTGTAAGGCCATCCCCTGCCCTAAGTGCCACAGGTCCAGCCACAGCAAAGCACCTCCATTTCCAGCAACCTGGGGACCTCCTTGCAGTGCTGCATGTCGCTTTTGCACCAGGGAAGGGGGATGCCAGGTCCCTCGCAGGCTTCACAGGGACCGGCACAATCCTTGTGCTTGGGGAGGACTTGATCCTGCCTGGCCCATGCATCCTTCACCTCCATGCCCTGTGCCAGCCAGGCTGCCTGGGCAGGCTCAGGCTATGTCTGCCCATTGCTCCTTGCCTGGATTTAACTGCCAGAGTAATTAGGAAGATGCACAGGGTGTAATTTATGCCCAGCTGATACATTTTGCTGCAATTCCTGGTCTTGGGTCTCAGCTCTTTGTCTCCACCATCCTGATGGAAATACTGAGCTGCTTCCTTCCAGGCAACAAGGTCAATCAGTTTTCCTCCAAGGGAATAAATAATCTTTCAAGTATGAAAGAGTAATCAGAGTTTAAATAATAAACTTCAGGTTTGCTTTGCATTTGCACTTTTTATTTGTTTTCCTGGCAAAAGATTGTTTCTCTGCAGTGAGGGAACATTTGATTGAGGTGTTAACTGGAGCCTTCGCTTTCAATTTGAATATAGCTATATAGACCTGCACTGGACAGATTCATCCCAATGTAAATAACTTAATGGCTTGACACATATGTGCTCTGATCCTCACTTCTCCCATTTTTATGGTGTTGTGGAGGGGCGAATAACAGAGGTTTTACTCAAGCTTTGTGGCAAGTTGTGTTTGGACAGAAGTTAAAAGTCAACTATAGCACGAAATGGTGTCTCTGAAACGATTTTCATTAATTGAAAGTACATATAGCCAACTCATTAGCAAAAAAAAATTAAATTAATCCAACTGCTTTTTGCATTTGAAATTGATCTTTTAATCAGGGGGGGAACATGCATTGGACAGAAGATGCTGAACTCATTGTTTTGGGTTACCATGTCCTCTGAGGTTTGGAAACAGTAGAACTCGTTGGCGCTCCTAATTCTCATTTAGACATTGGGTGGAGAAAACAACCTCCCTCATTTTGTCAGCTTCCAGCCAATTTTTCAGTCTTGAATGTATTAATCTTTGAACTGGGCTAAGTGCAAGAAGGGAAATGTTCCCTTTGCAGCGACAAATCGTGCTGTGAGGATCCTGGACAGCAATAACAAGTTGTAGCCTAAGAAACTGAGGAGTTCAGTTGTTGATTGCAAAATCAGGAGTCGGGTTAGCAAGCAGAAGTGTAAAAAAGAAGAAATTAAAAGGCAGTTGATACTAATCTCTTGTTCCAGCTGTAATTTAGGATATGTCTTTTTCTGAAGAGTATTTCTGCATTGGAGAGATAAAGTCCCACCTCAGCCCTGCTTCATGGCTGGGTTAATGCCTCTTAATGGGAGATGCTATCTCCAGTTTCCTGCCTCCCATTTAACCAGGGAGAAGAGCTCAATGTCCTGTCAAATGCAGATGAAATTCCAACAGCAGGTCTCAAGACCCCTCTTATTTCCCTTCTAGTTGGGATCTCTGATCTGCTCCTGCCTTTTAATGGCTCTCAGTGCTTTTCAGACACACCTGGTTGGAGGTCTCCTCTGGGTACTGACTTGCCCTTTGATTTAGCAGCATTCACAGAGCGTGGTGGTGACATGCAGGGAAGGACGATGGCACTGGGCAACCTGCCCTGGTGCTGTACAGATAGCACCAGGCACTTCCTTAGCTGGCATCTTCCTCTTAGCACGGCTGGCTTTCTGCAAGCCACAGCATTTTGTGGGATGGAGTATGAGCCATAGAGGCTCTCAGAGCCCAATCTCACCAGGCATTTTATATCTGCCATCTCATTTCAATTTCTCATAGAGCCCACATTTGACAGATTTGGCATTTTAAGTGGTTTTTAGAGCTGCCTTCTTTCTTCATCCTCCCCTCTTCCCCCTCCCTTCTCCATTTTGGGGGGCTGACTTTCAGAGTCCTCATTTCAAAGAGGTTCTTTTGCATAGGGAACAAAAATATGCAATGCATAGAAAAATTCAAGTACAATACAAACAGTAATTGAAAAAACACTGCTTTTATCCAGCAAAGGCCTGGATTTACACTGAAGATAGCCAAAGCTGCCTTTTATCCCTTCTCCTTTGTACTACATGAGTACATCGCCCTGACTTCTCTAATCACACAGTGACACGCAGAGACACGCGGGATCAGCTGCTGAGCCAGGCCTGGGCAATCAGCTCCCAGCTAATCACCACGGCAGGGACAGGGCTGATGTGTGAGAGACCTTTGAGGTGGCCAGATCCACAGGGTGATGGTCTGGCATGGCGAGGGCAGATGACTTGATCTCCCCACCACGATGCTGGGTGAGAAACACCTCCAGCACACTGTCCAGAGAGGGATGCATGTGGGGTTTGAGCAGCTTCTCCTGAAACCTTCTTGCCCTGCAGAAATTGTCTTCTGCTGGAGGTGGGGTTGCTCCCAGCATTAGAAGGGGCTCAGCCATGTGATGGGGGTGTGCAGGACCCACCCTTAGACTCAGACCTGTACTCCTCTCCAAGGAGATGTTCGCACACCAAATTTCTAATTTTGACAGAAAAACTGTAAACAGACACTAAAAATGTCCAGTAAATCTATAGCACAGGGGTAACACTGAAAACAAGTCCATGGGCACATTGTGCTGTCCATCAGTGATGTAGCCAGCTTTCATAATTTCACCCCCATCTCTTAGGGACTGGGCTGTTCCTCTCTCTGTGCCCTAATTCCCAAAGTCCTGGTGCTACAGAAGAATCTTAATTTCTGTTTCTTTTCTCTTTTAAAGCAGCACTTCTCATGCTTTGCATTGCAGAGAAATGCTCAAAAATGCTGCTGCCTGAAACCAGGAGCCAAAAGACAAGAACACCTCATTTTTTTCCCCCAGTTCTGAGATTCTGCAGCTCGTTTCATGATTTTACAGCCGTTGCCAATAGTGTTAAATCATTTCCCTCCCACCTACCCAGGGGTCCTGGAGGGAGAAGCCAATGATCCAGGAAAATCCTGGAGGGCCGTGACCACACATGTTGGAGCTGGGAGGGAGCTCTGGAGCTGCCTGGGCACAAATCTATGGCTCAGTGCAACTTGTACCCCATTGAGCAGGGACACTGAGTGCACCCTCAGGACTGTCACATGGTGGCAGGAGGGTGACACATCCAGAGCATGGCTACCCCCGTGCAGGCACTCAGCACCCTTGGATGCAGTCAGTGCTGCCCACAGCATCAGGTGATGTCACGGCTCCCTTTGGGACATGAAGGGTCCTGCCTGGGTTTAGAGGGCAGCACGCCCCAATAGGCACAAATTAAATTATCATTTCCATCAGACATCAGATGCCCTGAGCATCCCCAGCCCCCTGCTTAACCCCCACCCACCCATATTTGGGATAAGGGGCTGAGCACTGGGTGAGTGGTCCTTGCCGAGAATTGCTGCTTATGCAGTGACAGAGCACTTGAATATGTCGGGATCCAGCCACAGGCTGTAAACCAAGCCCAGTTTGAAAACAAGATTAACTTTATGTGCACAAAGGATTTATATTTGCTGCTGGGGTGAAGGATGCTGCTTGAAGGATGTGAGAAAAATTGCCTTTCTCATTGAGCAGCAGTGCACAACATGTGCTCCTTTGCCTTCTTTGGACAACAGCAGCGTCTCCTCCGCACCCAAGGCAGACCCTGAAGGGGAAGGATGTGTGCAAGGTCCCCATGCTTTCCATCCTCCCTGCCTGCAATGTCCAGCCCTCCCGTGCTCCTCCTTCCCCTTGCAGCATCCTGTCACAGTGGGAGCCGCTGGGATGCCCGAGGGGAAGCTGTTGGCACTGGTTCCCGGTAGAGCCGCTGTGGAGGTTACTCGCATCCCACCTCTGAGATGAGAACAACTGGGCAAGTGATCTGGAAGAAGCTCTGCAGTTACTGGAAGCCTGTGGTTTGTTCCCAAAGATGGGTTGTGATTCATCGCCAGAGCCCGGGGAGTCCAGTGGCACAGACATCCTGAATGAAGCAGGCTGCAGAGATCCAGCCAGCAGCTACTTCTCCATCGAGGCCAGGAGCAGCCCCAGGAGGGGTGTGCAACTGCTTGGCAATGAATTCATCCAGGCTGGTGTGATGTTGTGGCTGCTGCTAACATACCAGGGACCAGAGATGTGATAAGACAAGTCTCTTTGGCTCAGCAGGCAAAGATTTAACTCAATCCTCTAGCTGGAACCCAAAATATGGCAGGTTTAGACTCAAAAAACAGGTGGCCAGTGTGGGCGTGTGTATGGGCACTGAAGTGGAGGGAAACAAGCCCTTAAACAGCTTCATGAGGCTGTGGGTGATGCTGCCCCATGGGAGATGCCAAATTCAAGGTGGGCTGAGCTGTGATGTGTGCTTTGAGGCTTGGTCCCACCAGGGCTGATAGCATCAAGAGAGCAGCAGAGGTGGGGGGATGTGTCTGGCCTCTGGGTCCACGCCGTGGACCGCTGGAGTCAGGGGAGGACACCTCTTTCCACACTTGTAGTCATATGCTGGATGGACATCCCTGATGGACTTTCATGTTTTGTACTGCCTGTCTAGGGTGAAGATACCCTGGCACAGCCTGGCTGCCCTGTAGAAGCATTATTCCTCATTTCTAGGTATTTTAGCCCACAAAGCCCTTTTCTACCTTATTTCCCCTGCTTCTTGTGGGGATGTTTGTCTCCCTAGGGCTGCTTTTGGATGTGCCCACATCCCTCTGCAGTCCTCAGGGATCCCAGGGTGTCTCCAAGGTCCTGGGAGATGTGTCAGGACAGGCTGAACCCACGCTAAGGCAGCAGCATCTCCCCTGACCTTGTGTGGGGTCCAGGAGGGCTGCAAATGGTCCAGGTCCCTGCACAATCTGCTCTGACAAAGCCTGAAGCACAAAACCTCCTTTTTCTGTCACTTCCTTGCCATTTGCTGGAGCTGTGGCCAGCTCCAGCTTCACCCACCACCAAACGAAGCACTCACCAAAGCCCTGGGGATGCCGTGCCTCAGTGTGTGGGGACCAGTCAATTTTGACAGGATGGATTTGTTCTCATAAGCCTCATAATCACCCTTGCCTTTATCCATTACAGAATTACTGGCTATTAAAAGTGGTTAGAAACATTCGGTGGACTTGCCAGATGCTTCACCCAGTCGTAGCTGCTTGCGCTTTGCAGTCACTTGTTGCAGAATAATTCCTACACAGACAGCTGCCATTTTAGGATGGTAAAGCCAAACCCTGGACACAGACTGGACCAGGAAGAACTTCAGTGTGATGCACACAACCCAGTGCACTTATGGATCTATACACACCCATGCACATGCTTTCAGCCTCTCTCATGGTGGCTTTGGGCAAGGTTTGCATTAAACAGCCTCGTGGTGTGGTGCCATCTCCTCTTGCTGCAGTGGAGACCCGAAGTGTTTTGGGAGCAGACGTCCTCAAAGAAGAAGGCTGGTCATGCCCAGCTCCTCTCTCTGCTGAGCCTGGGGTGCTGAGCTGCTGTAACTCCAGGTCACCACCTGTGGGCTGAGCTATAGGGATTAGAAAGGTGCCAGCTGCTCGTAGAGCTGATGCCAAGCAGAAAGGACATCAAATGGTGAGAAAATCCTTCTCTGACTCTTGGTGGGGTGGTCCCAGCCCTGCTCTGCACCTCTGCAGGGCACTGCTCCAGCTGCAGTGGCAGCCGTGACCTCTGAAATCATGGCTCAGTGCACACAGGGAGATTAGCAGCAGTGTGGCAGGGAGGACCTGGCACCCATCAGGGACATCTATTGCTGGACCCCCTCACAGACTCCCAGCTTTGGACCACCTGCTCCTACCTCTTCTTGCAGCACACAGCTCAGGGAGTGCCAAGCACCCTTCTCCTGCGGTCCTCTGGGCTGTCCCAGTGCGTGCTCCAGACTGGGGCGGCTGGTGATGATGGGAGCAGGACAGCCCTGACCCAGACTGTCTCAATGGGTGCCACAGAGGTTCTAGGTGGAGATTTGGGATGCAGCCCCATCCACATTAGTGGTGGGTAAAAGGTGTCTGTTCCCATCGGTGCCTCTCCTGCCGTGGGAACCTGTTGCAGCCCCCCTGAAAGAGTGACCTTTAGAAAACCCAACATTGCCCTCACCCGCCTGTCCCCTCCAGCCGAGCTCTTGCTTACCCTGAGCAAACAGACACGGGTACGGTGCCAGGCGGAGATTTTCCTCCTCAGCTCCTTTGAAATCAGTTCTTCAGTCACGCGAGGAGTCTGAGGTCAGGATGGTGGAAACCGCCTTGTCATAGCCACCTGGCTCGTCCTCTCCCACCACGTCCCCCTGTCACCTCTTGTCCCAGGGACCTGCTGGCACTTCTCAGGTTTCTCCCACAGCTCAAATTTCTTGCAGACCAACCAACCAGAGGTGCTGGAATGGGACATTGCACAGGGCGCTATGGGTCCTCCTGGTCCCTTTGGAGCACTAGGAAGTGTCTCTGTGGTAGGACATCCATGTTAGGCTGGAAATACTGTGCCAATAGAGGCTGCTGGGCTATTTTGGTGCAGGACAGGGGCTCCATCACCAACCAAAACCAATGTCCTTGCTGCAGAAGGACATACTCTTCTGACTCACCTGAAAGACTCTCCATGGGTTTTGGACCAGTTTTTTTACATCTTTACTTGCCAGCTGGCATCTGACAAGCAACAAGTCTGGGATTTTGGGATCAGGACAATCCCCCATGCATCCCAGAGGAGATGCTGATAGGGCCAGTCTCTTCCTTTTCAAGCATTTGTAGGAACAGGCTGTCATGGAGAGCTCCATCCAGCTACCAGCTTTGGCTGTTGTTGGTTGACATCTGTCCCTCCCAAGGCCACCTCTCACATGGCGACGCACCCACCAGCGTCACAAACCCACATTTCTTCCAAGATGGAAAACCAGAAGTGATGTGACCATGAGAGCAACATGCTGAAACAGTGTCAGCACCCCTCTGCCCAGGAGATGTTTTCTCACATCACCTCCACAGTTGTGTCATTGCCACCTGTCACCCCTATTCTGGCTGTGAGAGTTGCCAGGATGACACAGGATGGTGTGAAATGCCTTCATGGTGGGAGTCATCCAACAGCTCAAGCCGTGTTTGCAAACAACTTGGGCCAATCACTAGCGTTGACTTGGGGCAGTGGTTGGATGGATGCTGTCAGGAGTGTGAAGGACTGAGCGGCTAGTGTTTGACCCCAAAGATCTGAAAAGCTCCCAACTGTCACATAGGAGGGATGTGAACAAATAGGGGATGCACTCAAATGATGAAGGGGGACGCTGGTGCTAAGGGACATTTACGCCAATGCTAACAGACCTTTTTAGACATTTTAATACACCTTCAAATCCTTGATAACCTCCAAGATTTTGAACTTAGAGTTTTAACCTAAATGAAGCCCAAAAGAGATCTGAAGGGAAGGAGGTAAACAAACAGCCAAAGCAAGAGACTGAAGGAATAAACTTTTCACACCAGGGTTAGAGGTGACAAAGGAGCCATAATCAGGGTTCCTCTGTCATGCAGTGTCCCTTCTGCAGCACTTCCCACCTTGTGCAGGTGCCCAGGGGCCTCCTTGTCCCAACCCTGAGCCGCAGCTGAGATTGCCCCTCACAGAACCTGGATGCCACTTCACATTTCTCAGCTTCGCATTTATGAGCAGCTCTGAACACCAACATCTGAGTTTTCCCACCCAGTGGCCTCCAGGACACTGAAAGATCAGAAGCAAAGATGAAGCCAGGAAAAAGGAGCAGAAACCAAAATCCTCTGAGATCAAAGCACTTTTGTCTAGAGATTTTCAATTAGATCAGAACATGCTCTGGCTGCTTTTCCTTGCTGCGTTCATAATGCAGATGAGCTTCATGTCAGCTTGGCCTCCTTTCCTCCTACCACGTTGGCTCCAGCTTCATTTCATTAGCAATGGCCTGCCTTCATTAGTGAATTAATTCCCCAGGAATTGTACTGCAATAAACTCTACCAGAGCAAGGACCAGCAGAGCTGCATCTTAGGCCTGGCTGGACAACTGCAAGTATTTTCTGGACCAAAAGGATATTCACAGAAATACTAAACCAAATTTTATTCAAACCAGATCTGGAATCTTTGAAGCTTTTTCAACCAAAACAAGAGGAGATGTTTTGTGTGTTAGATTTGGATTGACCTGTGGGTTGGAAATCTAGGAAATGAGCCCTCCTCTCTCTTGGGGGACAGACCCCAAGACAAAAGTCAAATCAATATAAATGCAATGAATACACCGCTCTCCATTTGTTTTCAGATGTGTCCTGATATGTTAGATGGCCATGGGGGCTTTGCCCACCCAGTGCCAGACACCTAAAGAGCAGGTCCTGGGCTGAGCTGGGCTCCCTTGGCTGCCGCAGAGAGGGATGCAGAGGTCTGGCCACACCAAAATGTGGCAGAAGAATTTGAATCTAGTCTGGGAATGATGAGTGAAGGGAAAGGGGGGTGGATAGTGTCCTTGGGGTGAGGGCCCAAAGAGCATTTCATGATGTCCTGGAGAAAAGGGGCCTCAGCGTCTCACCCAGTGACTCCATCCTCAGCCCAAGAAACTTTGACTGCAACATCTCCTGAAGCATCCTGTCATGAGGCAGCATCTCTCCCTTGAGGAGCCTGTTCCATGTCTCCCTGTTAGCTCTGCGCAGCCCCTGGGGACAATTTGTCTGCCTCCGCCTCCAACCATCACTTCTTGCACTTCCTCTGGGGATGCAAACAGCACTCTATCAATAATTGATATTTTGCCTCTTTGCGTTATTTTCCAAACCCACAAAGACATTTTTGTTCCACACCAAACCAAAGCTCCTTCCCACCCCATTTCCCTGGGATATCAATGAGGTTGGACAGTTGCTGTCCTCCCTCCAGGGTCCTTTCTCCTGGCCTTGGCAGGGCATCCAGGAGGACTTGGGGTGATGCCCATCTCTGTGGGGAAGGGATGGCGCAAAAACCACCAGTGAGGGAGGGCAGGAGGAAAAACTAGCAATTATGGTCAGGCTCAAAACCCCACAGACAAAGGAAACAAACCCAAATTGTATGATGATGGTGGTGACTATTATCATGGATGTTTTAGTCGCAGCTGTTAATAAAAAATAATAGTAGTAATAAAATTGCAATGATGCTAGCAATTGTTCTAATGCTGATGATAATAATACGATTATTTATGAATTGTGAGCCATTATCAGCATTTTCTAGTGCTGCTGCCTCCCAGACCCATCCCAAACTCCAGCCCTCTCATATTAATGCAAAATGAGGTAAATGAGAAAGGTTTTTTCTTTATGACATAACCAAGGAAGAAACATGGGAACAGCAAAGTCTGCCCCTGGCCCCTCTGTTAATTACACCCCACCAAACGCCCTATGCCATGGGGTTGAGCTTTAGGGTTTGCAGCCTTTAGAGCAGCTGAGTCCCATGAGAGCTGCATGGTCAGACCCTGTGGGGTGGACAGAGGAGTCATTTTACGGCTTTTGTCATTCTCCATGTAGGGCTGATGGGGGACAGTGGGCACCCATGGGCCCCCGGGGAGCATGTTTCCCCGCAGGCTGCTGCAGCTGGCTCTGCCCTTGGCTTGTTGCTTGAAGGAGCAAAAGGAACAAAAACCCCAGCTCCAAGTGTTGCTGTTTTCTATGGATATTTCAGGTTCAGCCATGATTCCTGTGACCCTGATGCACACGTGCAAGGGGATGCACAGACAGGCTTTGCTCTCAGCTGCTGGCTGCTTCTGCAGTGCCACACTTAAACCTCACGGTGTGAAGTGAAGCGAGGAGCAGGGAGAGCCAGGTCCTGATGCTTGAACTGGTGTGTGTCAGGCCAGGCATGTGCAGCAAGGTGGCAGAGATGGATGTGCAGCAAGGAGGGATGGATATGGACCATGGCAGAGAGATGGATGTGCAGCAAGGAGGACGGATGGATGCGCAGTGGGGTGGGGGCATCCACGTGAAGTAAAGAGGGATGGATGTGCAGTGGAGAGATGGATGTGCATTAACAAGGGGTGGATGTGTATTGAGAAAGGATAGATGTGCAGCGAGGAGGGATGGATGTGCAGCGAGGAGGGATGGATGTGAACTGAGGAGGGATGGATGTGCAGCGAGGACAGATGTGCAGTGAGGAGGAGGGAGGGACATACACCGAAGTGTGGAGGTGGATGAGCAGTGTGTGGGGCGATTGCTCTGCTATGTGTGTGTTATACACTCTGGACCATGTGAGCTTGCATGCACCCAGGGACCTGAGGTCTGCACGACCTCCGCAGCTGTCCTGATAGCCATCTGCAACAACACGCAATGTTCTGGAGCTGCAGGGGGCCAGGACCATCTGGGCTGGGCCCCCTGCAGCCGTTCCCCATCCCTTCTGCTTTGGCTGCAAGAGTGAACACTGTGTCCTCTGATCCGACCCTGATTCATGACTAACAACAGGTCTCAGTGCTCTGAGACTCAGGACACTCTGTCCTGTGTGCTGCCCCAACCCAGGCATGAGGGCAGGGGGAGAAGGGGTGGGTGCTCTGCGAGGTGCTCCATGCCAGGGTGCTGGCTGCAAGCCCTGGGAGGGTGTTTGGGGACCACGGTGGCACCTCTGCTGCTCAGCAGCCTTGTCTCTCCGGTGATGGCTGTCACACAGCTCTGAAGGGTAGGGAGCACCCAAGACAGCAGCACGTTCAGCAAAATCAGTAGAAGACCCTAGAAACACTCGAGAGTGGGGAGGTAGGATGCAGTTTGCAGGGATTGCAAAGAGGGAAGGAGCTGGGGCGGGGGGGTGCTGTTATTTCTAGTGTCACCCCACTGAGCTGCTGGAGCCTGGGGAGGGGGGAGTGGGGTGTCACAGCTGGAAGGGCACATCAGCCTTCCCCAAGGACCTGTTATCGGTGACGTGGGGTGCACAGGCCAGCACACAACCCCACGGGAGCCTCTGGTATCCTTCTGCCGCCCGCTGCTCCCATTACCCCCCCTTCCCTTGACTTGGTCCACGGCACTGGTGCTCTCCCACCACTCCTCACCCTCCCCATGCCCCAGCTCTCCCTGCCCTGTGCCTTTCTCAGGGTCTTCTGCCCTCTGTCCTCCCCACAAGGAATAAATCAATCTCCAGCTCCAGCCTTGGCTCTCAGAGGAAACAGCAGCCCGTGTTGCTACCTCCTTCCCACGGGACCTGGCTGCCTCCAGGATGCTGGGAATCTTTTCCCAGACCAGAGGGGGTTCATTCAGGAAAGCTGTCAGTGACCAGTGGCTCTGGACCCTCTGGCCTCGTGGGCACCAGTGTCTCCCCCTCCACCCTGTGCCCCTCCATGCTCCCAGCCTGACACCTTGCCCATTAGATTGGTCTTGAGAAGGGACCTTCAAGGGGGAGGGAGAGTGGGTTTGCGTCCTTAGCTTTATTAAAAAAACCCAAAATGCTCCATTTTTCCACCACAGGTAAAGGTTGCAGGCATGCAGCAGGGAGGTCTGAGCATCAGGATGGAGATCCAGGTTGGCCAGACACCTCCATGTGGTCCCCATGGCCAGGTTAACACCAGCATCACTGAAAAACCCAGTAAACAGTCAGAAAAACTTCCTTTGTTCAATCCCTTCTGGTGGAAAGCAATTACACTTGGGCTGCGAATCTTCTTGGTCTCCAAGGAGAAGATTTCCTTTGAGGGCCAGGGGGAAAAAATCAATCTAGCAGGCTCCACTTCCCGCTTGGAGAGCTCTGGAGAGACAAGCCCAGCCCCGGTGTGCTCTCTGGTGGCATCAGGGAGGGAGCAGAGCCCAGCCGCAGCACGGCTCTCCTCCCCCTCCATCCCTTGGCACCAGCCCATCAGGAAAGAGGGTTTTGTCGATTGGCCCAGCACATTAGGAAATGAAACAGGCTGTGCCCAGAAGCTTCCCCAGGAGGTCCATTAGCACCGGTGGATCCTTCCTCCAGCCCTGTAGGTCCCAGAGGATGCTTTTGCTGGCGATTTCCTCCCCCGGCACACGGGGAATTGTCTGGGACAAGGTGCCAGCAGGGCTGGTGCACGGGGGGAGGAAAGAGTGACCTGCTGCTCTGGGTGTAGGGAGCTCAGGTGTAAGGTGGGCTGCCGGAGCTACATGAAACCCCCCTAGATATGAGGAGTGACCACACGGGCACGGTCCAGGTCGCTAATGCATTTCCTGACTTGGCATCAAGCCCAAGAGCTCCAAGATCATGTCTGAGGTCTCTGCCCATCCCTGGGGCTGGGGGTGATGGTGGGAGACAAGGTGAGGTTCCCCAGGGCACATGCAGAGAAACCAGTCTGTTTGTTAACACATCTATCAGGACAAGCTGTTACCAATTGCCAAGGAAGGCAGTGAGGAGCATCGTGCCATCTCAGCAGGGGCACTGCCATCCCACATGGAGCAGTCTTAACCCCCAGGCAGAGCATCCTTCTTGTGTTTAATTCTTTCCTTCGGTTGTTGTCTCTTCCACAGGTATAAGAGCGTCGTGACACCCCGGCGGGCAGCAGTGGCCATCGCTTGCTGTTGGATCGTCTCCTTTCTGGTGGGACTCACCCCTATGTTTGGCTGGAACAACCTCAACAAGATGCGGAGGACTCAGGAGCTCAACGCCAGCCACACGGAGTTTGTCATCAAGTGCCAGTTTGAGACAGTCATCAGCATGGAGTACATGGTGTACTTCAACTTCTTCGTTTGGGTCCTGCCTCCTCTGTTGCTGATGCTGCTCATCTACCTGGAAGTCTTCAACCTCATCCGCAAGCAACTCAACAAGAAGGTCTCCTCCAGCTCCAACGACCCCCAGAAGTATTATGGGAAGGAGCTGAAGATCGCCAAGTCATTAGCACTGGTCCTCTTCCTCTTTGCGCTCAGCTGGCTCCCTCTGCATGTCCTCAACTGCATCACCTTGTTCTGCCCATCCTGCGAGACACCACACATCCTCACTTACATCGCCATCTTCCTCACCCATGGCAACTCGGCCATGAACCCCATCGTCTACGCCTTCAGGATCAAGAAGTTCCGGACAGCCTTCCTGCAGATCTGGAACCAGTACTTCTGCTGCAAAACCAACAAAAATGCCAGCACCACCGCAGCTGAGCTGGGCAACTAGGAGCTGGGATAGAGCAGAGAGGGGTTCTCCAACCCAGTCCCCATCTGGCCACTGTTCCTGCTGTCAGGAGAAGGGGTAGTGAGGACCCAGGAGGGCTGGGTTCACCAGCCCTGTGCAATCTGAACAGCCATGTCCCCCAGCTGCCGCAGGCGGTTATTTATTCACAAGCATCGTACTGTTTTGATATTGTAGCCTGCAGTGTTCCTTTCTTTTTTTTTTTTTGCCTGTTTGTTTTTGTTTTTCATTTTTTTAAGGGTTGCCAAGTATTTAAGGAGAAATTGTACAGACAAAGGCGCAGTTTATCTTCGTGCAAATAAAGTAAAATAATAAAAACTACCCAGGAGGTCCTCTGCCATTGATGGAGACCTCTGGCTCCTTGGAGCGCAGCAGTCGATGATGCTGGGGGCACATCGCGCTCTGGCCCCCACGTTCATGGACCCATGGGGGTACCTGGGCACTGGGGCAAAGGGATGCTCTGGTGGGAGTGAAGCTGGTGAGAACCAGGAGAGCCCAGGGCAATGTGATTTCTGCAGCTCTGAAGCTGGCAGCTTTCAAGCCCTTTGTTTCTCCTCCATAACCAGGGAGAGGTGAGGTGGGATGAGACATGGGAAGAGATAGGAAAAGGCATCCCATGGCAATGCCAGCACCAGCAGGGTGATGAACCCACCATCCCCACAGAGCAAAGGGTCAGTCTCCAACTCTCAACACTACCAGAGAGGTAGGTAGAGGGGAAAGGAAACCCTTAAGCGTAACCCCAGAGTACTCTGGAAGAAGCACCCTTTGCTGCCCCAATGGCTCTCCATGGACCCCAGCAGCACCCACCACCCCTGCAAGCTACAACCAGGGAGCTGTGTCCCCTCCATGTGTCTTCTCTCTCCTCTTACTTTGGCTTTGAGTCATTTTTCCCTCTTTTCTCCTGCCTGTCTTCTGTGCAAGGCAGTAGCAAGCCTCTCCCAGCTCCTGTTTGTCTCATCTCTCCCCTGTCGCTCCCTACCACCCTCCCTGTGCAGCCAAACCCTTTTGAGCCAAACTTTGTGGATTAATGCAGCCACCTCCATGGCCCCGGGGAGCAGAGGCACCTGCGCCCATTTGGGGGCAAGTGGGGGACAGCTGCAGGCCACAGTGTTGGTGTTGATGCTGCCGCAGGGGCATTTTCCCACCCCCATATGTCTGCCTCAGGTTTAGCCGTGAGCAGGGTGTATTGTTAGTCAAATTTGAGGAAGGGGTGGCTGGAGGTGGACCATCACCCCCACCCAGCTCTGTGGTACCTGTGGATGCTGGCAGCCACACTGCCAGTCCCTGCTCTGCAGCAGGATCTTGTCCAGGGCTGAAGAGGTGGTGGGAAGAGTTAATTTGAGTTAATTGGGATTCTTTTCTTATCAGCATCCCTTGTTCACCAGTCTCCCATTGGAAACACACTTCCTATGACCCTTCCCCTGCCCTAGGAGGGTCGTGTCCCTGGGACGTCACCAACGAGCAAAGTGAGTGCAGCAAGTTCCTGCAGGGGCTGGGAGCGGGTGCAGAGAGGGAAAGGACCTTGGATGGGTGACATTTATGGGTAGCTCATTAGCTGGCTATGGAGAGCAATGCTGTGCACATGTAGCATGGGCAATGGGGCTGCTGGGTGTCCCCTTTGCCCACTGCTGCAGCCAGCTCTGTTTAGCCTGGAGGGAGTTCCTCCATTTCTCTGAGAGGAAGAGGAGGGCAGCAAAGAAAAGAGGAGATGAGGGTCTCAGCCTCCCACACGTTGCAAGGCCCTCAATATATAATATTCAGGCTCCTGGCTCAGACCACACTGGGCAAAATGGGAGTGGAGCAGAAAAGCAATGGCAAGGACAGGACCAAATCCTTCCCTTGGGCCTCATTGTGATGGTGGGACCCTGAACACCTTCCCAGCCTCCTCGAGGTGAAGAACCCAAAGTCCTTTATCAGTAGTGCCTGAAGATGCTGCAACCCCAGGCTAGTGCAGAGAGGACCCCCCCCTACCCCGTGCCCATGGTCCTTTTGCACAGCAGTAGCTTGGCCTCAGATTAGGGCTGCTGTTTACTGAGCACAGGTCTGATTCCCACTTGCATCTTATTTCTGCAAGAGACTGCTTTCCTGGAACTGATGCCTTCGCCTGATCCTTGCTAAGGTGCCCAGAAACCTGATGACTAGGATGCTCATAAATTAAAAGGCATGTGAATGATTGCTTTCAGAAAAAACATCTAGTGGATTTTTCCACTCCATGCTCTCAGGACCTTTCCCGGGGAGAGCTCACTAAAAGTGGATGCTGTTACCCACCCTGGTCCCCTGTGGGGTTACAAACACAGTCTTTGCCCTGTAGGACTGCATTAAGAGTCTGGAAAGGGCATGGTGTGCAGCATGACACAGTCTTGGAGATGCTGCTTCTCCCCTGTGTTAGCAAACCCCCATCTACTACAGCCCGGTCCCAGCCTCTGTCCCTCAAGGCTCCCACTGGCCAAAGCGACATGCCGAGATGCCAGGGACATCAAGAGGGCCAGCACATCCCCATGAGTGTCCAAGGCCAGGTGTGAGCATGCCAGGGGAAGCCAGCTGGACTGCAACCTCCATGCTGGTGGCATCATCGCTAACCCCAACAACCTCAATAAACCAGCCTGACCATCAGCTGGGATAAAAATTAATCTGACAATGCCCTCTGATGGTGGAAACGATGTCTGGTGTGGACAGTGCTGAGCCCCTGGGAACAGCAATACCCCCATGGACTTCAGTTTGGACATGGAGAGTACGTGGCTGGGGGCAGATGTGGACAAAGCATAGGGGCTGCAGGAGAGATGCTGCAGAGAGGGGTCAGCTATTTTAGCCATAGGTACTGCCTGGCTTTGCTCTCCAGTGGAACCAAGGGCAGGCTGGGCTCAGATCTGTGGATGCTCAGGCTGGATTTGCACCCACGTTTGCATTGCCAGGGCCTACAGGGATATGCCTTTCTCAGGACAGGATCTGGGTCTGGCCCCATGACCAGGCTGGCATGGGGCTGGGAGAGCTCCTGCCCTCACCCACGTGCCAGACCTGTCAGCCCAAGAGGAAGGTTGTGCTGGCAGAGGAGGTACACCACGCTGCTGACCCCTGGTTAACGATGCACTTAGTCAACTTGATGGATCTGTCTGGGCTCTCTGTTAATAAACAGCATCTGACCTGAGCTGTCTCAGAGCTATAAGTAACGAGTCATCTTTCTGCACATGAGCTATCGGTAGCTAACGGGGCCAATTTCTCCTCCTCCTGATAACGCATCAACATGTCCTGCCCCTGCCGTGTCATGCCATGGGGAAGGGATGCTGGTGGCAGCTTGTGGCTGGATCATTGCATCACTGGCATGGATAAAGAAATTGCGCTTTGATGAAGAAGCATCAGCATGCCACAGTTCTGATGTTGCTATTATTTTTTCCCCTCCTCAGCCAGAATCATTCTCCAGCTCCAGAAGGAAACTTTTCCCCATCCTCATTCTCCTCCTTGTTGGGTTGCTTCTGGTTTAGTCATCTTTGTGTTTTATAAAGCTGGCCCCTTCTTTCCAAGCTCAAAAACCATCTCCTCCACCCATGGTTTGGTAGGATGCTATATGAACCCGTAGCATCCCTGGCAGCTCTCTCCCCTCTACCTTTCCTCACCCAAGCCAACCCCACAATAAGCAGGACAGAGTGGTTTGGGCTTTTTTATTAGGACCAAAGTCCCTCACATGGGCTTGTTTTATTGTCACAGCTAAGAACACATTCAGAGAAGACCATGCCATGGCAGGCTGAGGTGCAGGCCCCCCCCCCAGAGCACTGCCAGGGAGGGGGCAGGCCAGCAGGCAGCAGAGGCCATGACCAGGAGCATCGCCATGTGCCACGCTACCGCACAGCAGCTGGAACATCCACCTGGGGTAAAGGAATGAGATCTGAGTCCTGTGAGGGCATCACTGCCAAGAGACCAGTGGTCAGGGATGAGATGGGAAACCACGTCCCAGCCATGGCTCTAGTGCAAGACAAACCCAGCCCAGCTCTTCCACCCTCTCCTGCCCCACAAAATTCAGGTGCGACTCTAACTCTGCTTTTCTACCCTGCAGCCCCATTTCACACCCCTTTATAGCTGCCCCCAGCCCCAGTACCTGACCCTTATGTGCATCCAACCCCTGGTGCCCCAGGTCTTTGAGCCCTGCCTACAAACTGGGGCTCTGCCCACTGTGCTGCCCATGTGCCAGGCACACCAGTCTCCACATGCATCTTCATCCTCCTGGCCATATTTACAGCCCTCCCTCCACTTTGCAAAGGGGCAGGTTTCTCTCAGGCTCTGCAGCATCCCACCCCACCAGTGCATCTCCAGCCATGGGATGAAGAAGACCTGAGCTGGGTCTCCATCAGCAGGTGACAAGGGCTAATCCAGGACACTCAACCCACTCCATCCCTGACAAAGTGATCCACCCTCCCTCCATCCCGCAGCCCCAGCCCAAACCTACCTTGCTTTTCGTCTTGCCCTCCAATCTGTCCTCACTGGGGCACTGCAGGAGAGCACGGGAGATATAAACCCCCTGAACTCCCCTCATCTTACCCCCTTTTTGACTTCCAAAAGTGAGCCAGGGCATAACCAACCCGCTCATGTGCGCACACCAACGTGCACCTACCCACACCATCCCTGAACACACATGCTCCAAGCAAACACCACCATCACTGCCTGCTGCTGGCCGGCTCGCCTCCAGGATCCCAGCCTGGGTCACTCCCAGGTGCTTTGTGTCCCCAGCACAACGCCAAGCTCATCCTCCTGGCCGACTTCACTGTGTTGCCTGCATGGCTGCACTGACAGCCCTGCCTGCAGGGCAGTGTGGCCGGGGCTGGCTGGGTCAGTGCTCGCTGCACCAGCTGGGAGCCCTGGCACCAGCTGCCGCAGAGCCAAGCACTGACCCCGTGCCACGCCGGCAGCCCTGTAGCTTCAGCAGGGACCGAGGGTGCCAGGCACCTGCCAGATTGGAGCCCTGCCTGCGTGGGAAGTAGGGCAGAGCATGTCTTGGGGCAAGCATGTGCTGAGAAGCCACAGGAGGACAAATAATAAAAACTACATGTGTCTAAGGACACACTGCCACGTGGGGAACATGCATATAGTGTGTGGGCATGCATCCTCCTGCATGCCGAGGCAGGTCTACAGCACGCAGGGGAGGCGTCTGCAGGGAGCAAAGCGGGGTACCTCCGTGCAAGGGCTGGACTGGGTGCTCTGCTGAGACAGGGAAATGTGAGCTGGAAAGTCTGGGCAGGATCCCGAGACATAAATCAGAACAACCCAGGTGCAAGTGGAGGGGGTTCAGTGCAGCCCCCACACGCATGGCTTGTGGATAGCTTGGGACACAAGCGCTGGTAGACGCAGTGAGGAGCAAGGAACTGTCCCAGCCTCCACCAGCACCTTTGGTCCTTTGGCTCTGCAGTTTCTGGTTTCCTCCCCGTTTTTTGGCCATGAATGAGGGAAGGCGATTTCAAGATGCTTCAAGGCCATAAACCCAAGAAGCCCAAAGATCCAGCTCTACAGGGCTGCCCAGTGTCCTTAGGCTCCCCCATCACCAGGATCAACACAAAACAGGGATGAACCACACCATTGTGAAAGTGAGAACACGAAAAGGCAGGCAAGGAGACATGCTCCTCTATATCCTCAGCCAATCTTACCTTTCACATCAAGTTTGCAGTCTACTGAGGCTTCTCCCAAAGGGTTCACAGCTTTGCAGGTGTAGATGCCCCCATCGAAAGGGCTGGGCTTGCGGATTTCCAGGGAGCAGACACCCTGTTCGATCATCGCTATATATTTGGGGTCTTCCCGTATCTCCATCTGATTTTTCATCCAGATAATTTTGGGCTGGAAGGCAGCAGGATTTATTTATTTGCTTAAGGCAAGGACAGAAATGAAAAATCTAACTGGCACCAAAACGCAGCCACCTCCCTCTGCCTTTGCCTTGGGCCTGCCTGCAGCTGGTGGCCATGGTGGGATTCACAGTCAGAAGTAGTTTGAAGTGCTAAATCTCCCATTCTTGAGCCCTAACCACTGCTCCACACTTCCTCACCCAGTGCAGAAGGACACAGGACATGGCTTGAATTAAGACCAGTCTCCGTTCTCCATGCAGAAACACCCCAAACTTGCCCCATTTTGACTCAGAGGGCAGCTGCAGCCCCCTAACCTCATCCAACCCTAGCCAAACATGACCAACCATCTCCCAACACCTCCAGCCACCTTGCAAAAAACCCACTGGTGGCTGCCCACATGTGGAGGCAATGCTGTCCATGGAGGAATCACTGACCTGGGGGAAGCCCCGGACGCAGCAGAAGAGATGTGTGCTGTAGCCCCGGGTGGTGGTTCGGTCTGTCAGGGGCTGGGTGAACTTTGGAGGCTCCATCATGTCCCGTTGGGGGATCTTCTCTGGCTGGTAAGCAGTTTCTAAGAAAATAATTATTTCTAGGTTGAGGCAAAGCTCGGGCTCCTGGGCTCACCAGCACATGGTCACAGGGATTCAGCCCAAGGTACCCCAAAATACTTCTGCTCCCTCACATAACAAGCCAGACAGCATCTAGCCTGAGCCGAGGACCTAGCCTTCAGCTCAGACCAGCCCTGTCTATAAATTCCTTCTCATCCAACCATGCCATGTTAGTGCCCAGTCCCTGTGGGGGACAGGGGAGATGCCAGTATGCAAACCAACACTGTGATGCATGTTATGTGCAGCATGTCAGATCCAGTCCAGGCACCTCTCTGGATCTCCTACTCCACCCCCCCAAAATTCAGTGCACAGAAATAGGAGCTGGAGATAAGCTCTGCAGGTGGCAGAGACCCCAACTCACTGTGTGCTACCAGGGAGCAGGATGGAAATAGATGGAGGGAGAGTGGGGCTGAGGGATACTGGTTTGGAGATTTGGCCCTGAGATGGACCACTGCAGCGGTCTATTCCTCTGCTGGCCCTGAGCTGCAGGGCCAAGGCCAGGGCTGTTCCTCACCCCTCCTGGCTCCTGCTTCAATCTCACCCCAGGGATGTCCATGCCTTGATCCCTCCTGGGGGGCTGACCATGGCACAAGCCTTCCCCAAAGGAGAAAGGAGGGGTAGAAGGAGGGCAGGGGACCTCTGGAGCTCTGCCTTGGGAATGCACAGCCTGACCCCTGCAGGTCCCTGCAGGACCCCTGACATCCTGGGGACCAGCCCAGCAGCATCACCACGACACCAAGGAAGTCCCACTAACCCCAACGGGGACAAGACACCTCTTGCCCACCACCACCCCCAACCCCTTAGCCAGGGCCTTGTCCCCACTTGTCTTCTTGATGTGGGCCACTCCAGAGGTGACGGCTGCTTTCTGGCTCAGCCCACAGGCGTTTTCCGCAAACACCCGGAAGGAGTAGGTATTGCCAATGATGAGGTCAGAGATGGTGCAGCTGGTGCGGGTGCAGCGCTCCAGCACCGTGAACCATTTCTGGGAGAGAAAAAAAAAGAGTGGTGAGGAAAGGCAGGTTGTCCAAAGGATGGAGAAGGCATGGGGGGAGACAGGGGTGTGCAGCTCCCCCTTTCCCATCAGGGCATCCTCAGCATCAGGGCATGGGGGCCCAGGAGCGTGCAGACTCACCCCACTCTTCTTGTCTGACTTCTGTACCACATAGCCCTTGATCTCAGAGTTCCCATTGTCCACTGGCGGGGTCCACTCCAGGGCCACATTAAAGCCCCACACATCCACCAGCTTCAGGTTCTGGGGGGGGCCCGGTGGCTCTGCAAATACAAACCCTCACAGGGTGGCATCCTAATTTGCTCCCCCCACAACATTCTGTGCCTTGACCATCCCTTGCACCTCACTTTTAATCTCATCTTACCCTGTTGCAGCACACAAGGGATGAGAAGCTGCGATGGGCACAGGCTGGCAGAAACCCTGCATCCCCAACCAGAGTTGTTCACCTCCATGATCCTGGAGAAGATCCCACTGGAAGAGGGACCCCAGAGTCCCTTGCCTTGTTGCTGGCCCTGTCCCATCCCACCCAGAACAAGAGCTATCCCCCAACCAAGGGGCAGAAATGAGCCCCAGAGTGACCCTGCAGGATCCCATCCCCAGCCTTACCAATCACTCGGATGTCCAGAATAGCCTTGTCCTCCGCCCCATTTATCCGCACGGTGAGCTCGTACTTGCCCGAATCGCTGCGCTGCGCCTCACGGATGTAGAAGATGGTGTCTTTCTGCGTGTTGCGGATGTTGATCCGGCTGGTGTCCAGGGGCTGGTTCCCCTTGGTCCAGATCACCTCAGGGTGTGGCTTTCCCTGGAGCAACCCCCACAGGCAGGTTAGGAGCCGCTCGAGCACACGGTCCCAATGGGTCCTGCTGGGAAGGACGGGTGGGCAGAGCCACCCTGCTTTGTCCAGGCAGCAGTGGCCTGGATACAGCCTCTCCCATCCAGCAGTCCCCAGGGAAGAAACTACAGCCGATCCCTGCCAGCCCCACTGATGGGAAGCCATCAGACTCCAGGGATGATGCTTGAACATGCTGGTCCCCCAAAGTCCTCATGGAGCAAGCCCAGCTTTACCTGCCCAGGGCATTGCAGGCAGAGCTGTGCTCCTGTTACCCAGGGACTGAGCCCAGGTTCAAGCCCAGCAGCAGGGGCCTGAATTCAGCATCCAGTGCCAATTCATGCCTGGAGCATGGCCAGCACAGGCTCCCAACTGCCTATGAGACATGGCATGGACATGTCCCTCATCTCAGGGGCAGCTTTCTGCCTCTCATTTCCCCCTGCTTCGTCAGCATGTTTCAAGGCTGGTTTTCTCCATCCCAGATGCCGTGGTAGAGATGCTTTAGTGATGCCCCAGACAGTATGTGATAGATCATTTGAGGAGAGGACCTCCAGCTTGGCCCACCAGTATCAGCATCACTCCCCTCATCACATAGCTCTGGGGCTGCCCTGCTCCAAAGACAGCTTCTGTCCCCAGGGGGACCCCCACTGTTGTGCTGTGGGGTCCCGTGGTATGTGGCCAGATCCCTGCCAAGCTCGGCCAGGAGCACGAGCTGAACAGGGCTCGTGGGCTGAGGCAGCAGCAATAGCTAGCCCATGCTCTAGTGTTTTTGGGGTTGTCCCACTGCCAACACCATCAATAAAGACAAAGCAGAAGAAAAATGGGAGCACAGCAGGAATGGGAGAGAGGGTCCCATCCCATCTCCCACCCTTAGCCCATGAGACCAGGACAAGCCAGCCCACAGTTGGCCCCAGGCATGTCACGGTGGCTAGAAAAGTCACTGCAGAAGCTAATCTGCAATGAAAAAGCCTGGGGGATTAAATCCCAAATCGTACACCTACCTGGAAAGGGATCATCATGTTCACGGCATCCCCAACATGCCTGACATAAGTCTGCCGCAGATGACGGGGCATGCGGATCCTCGGGAGCTCTGGGGACCAGAAAGTCATGCCTTGGGGCCAAGGAAATCACAGCTCCCAACTGATTGACCCACCCCACACATCCACTTGCTTGGCCATCAAGAAATCCCACCCAGAAACATGGCCACCTCTTCCCTCTCATCTCCTGGACAGTGCTTGCTTCCCTGCAGGGCCATGCCAGCCTACCCCAATGCCTGCACCCCAAAATTATATCCATCCTTGAGATACCAGGTCACCAACCCAATGGCACCACCCTGATGGACCATTCACCCCCTTCATTATAGCCAGGACATGGAGACCAACAGGCGCTTAACCAGAAGAACCACAGCACAGCCTACGTGGTAGCAAGGCAGAGGACAGCATCTCCCAGTTAGGAAATAGTCTCCCCCAGCTCAGAAAGCAGACCTTCCAGAGGCACACAACCAAAATTCCAGCAAGGACAAGGCTCACCAGACCTCCACCTTTGCTGTGCGCTCAAGGCTATTGAGAGACCAAGGTGGTGCATAGTTACTCACAGCAGAGCTGTGAAAGCCCCAGGCTTAAAACGAAGGCTAACGTCCCCAAGGGAACATAACAAAGATAAGCAAAAAACCACTGGAGAATGCTGATGGAGTGTGTGTCTCCTTCCTGGGGTGAAAATAGCAGCCGTGTAACCCTACCGGCTCAGTGCCGCTCGGTGATCCTTTTGGAGAGTCATTGGGTTTACGTGAGCCCCTCATAAAAGAGCTGTGTGTCTCTGTCTGGATTAAACGTGCTGGAGCTTAGCTCTGGGGAGGGGGCACAGACAGAATTAAACCAGGACTGAGCGATGGCTAAACAGCTGTGAGCATGAAACAACGGCGGTGGGCTGGGGAGGGCAGGGACATGCCCGGGGGGTCCCAGATGGCCCCGCCGACAGCTGAGACAGTCCCTCCTCTGCTCATGCTGCTATTCGCTCCAGGGATCCATGCATCGATGCTGCCACTTGGGCTCATCAGTCTCAGCAGGGCAGAGAAACCTGACCTCGATGGAGGAATGTTAATTCATGGGTGTTTTCCCCAGCTCACGCGTGCCTTGCTTAGCTGGAGAGGGCTGGCCGAGGTCGTCGGTGGCCCAGGTGACATGCTGTCATGGGTGGGAAGACATTTTTCCTGCCCCAGGTCCCTGCAAAACATGACTCCCACACCAAATCTTCATCTGATTTCTCCTTGTCTCTCTCCACTTCCCAAACCCACTCATCCCACCTGTTCTTAAACTTTCTGCTGTCTGTATTGCTGCTATTTAAAATCCATTGTGATGCTATAAATGAACTGGTGAGAGGTACAAAATGCAGTCCCGAATAAAATGTGAAGACCAGAAGGTAGCAGATGGGGCAGAGATGAGTGGACTTGTGCACCCGACACACACCAGCACCACTGGGGTGGACATGGGGAGGCAGAGGGACACTGAGGGCTAATTTGCTCTTCAGCAAGGCCAGGCAGTGTGCATAGGGCTGTATTTCAAATGAAATGCAAAAGTAGGCAAGTGCTGTTTGCTGATGAAGAGTTTCAATTAGCAAAAAGAAAAGAGAGAAGAAAAAATACCCACTGGTGTGGAACAGGAGCAAGTTGTGTGGGGGTCTTTCAGCTCTTTGGGTTTTACACCTCTCAGCCGGCACACGAGGCTGGGACAAAGCTCAGGCAGCAGGGACAGGGGGTTTGAACTGGTGGGTGCAGCATGGGACTAAAGCGGGAAACACGAGCTGTGTATTTGGCATATCATGCCAGTCCTCCATGCCTCAGTTTCCCCAGTCCCACAAGGTATGGTGGGATGACTTTGAGATCCGGAGGTGAACATGGCAGCAGACACCAACGACTAAGACATGTTCACCTCCTCCGAGCAGACTGAGAGAATGGACCCTGCAGGACCCTTTCCAGATGCTGATAGCCTTCTCCAAGCCTTTTCCTATGAAAAGCTGATGGTTCCTGGAATAACTTTTGTTGTTATTATTATTACTGTTTTTAAGCAGCTGAAAAATCCAATGTGTTCTTTGAGTAATAGGAAAACTTGTGCATTAATAATTCCTTGTAAAGGGAAAATAAGTCTATATTTGCTGTTTGATAAGTGAAAACCAGCCTTGCAATCATACAGCAGCCTCAGCACATTCACAGCACCCCAGGAGGAATGCAAGTCTTGCTAAGCATGGGAGCAAGTCATTCATTAGCGAGTTCAGCATGATTAAAGTTCCCATGCTCCAGACTACCAGCTCTTGACTTTCCTTAGCTAAATAAATAAAGCTGTCCAATGTGTATGTGATGGCATATTAGAGATGTAACCACAGCCAAGAAGAGGAGATGTGCTGAAAGTGAGACTGCTCCTGACCTCTTGGAATGAAATGGGAAAATGTAGCTCTGCGTTTTGAGTCCTTCACCGCCAAAGCTTCACCATTTGCAAGATCAGCGTCTTGAGGTTGGGAAGATACTCCATCCCACCCCAAGGGAATTGGACACAGTTATTGAGAATAACAGCTCGGTCAAAGGCTGGATTGTGATGTGTGAGCAGGCAGAGGCTGCTCAGGCTGCAGTGATGGACTGTGATTTCTTCATACTGCTGACAAAGCACATGGGGATTATGCATGGCAGGAGCAGTACTTACGGAGGATCTCTCTGATGAGGACTGGTTGCTCCAAAGTAGCCGGGACACTGGCACCGCTGGTGCTGAGAGCCTTCACCCGTACGTGGATCTTGTCACCGGAGCTGAGGTCCTGGATTGTGTACCGGGTGGAAAGAAAAGGCTCCTTGTTCGCAGCTGTCCAGTCTGTACCTACAATGAACCCAGCAGAACACTGCAGGTGTGCAAAGGACAGACAGACACACACCCCGAACAGCGGGATCAAGCCACAGGGGATGAAACCCAGAGGCAAAGAACCCCTTCCTTGCAAAGGCTGAATGATTTGGGGCAGCAGCAGAAAAAGTATCTTAGAGGGGAGGTTGGCCACCCCACCCTGCCAAGGAGAGTGGGGTATGAAATGCTGGCAGAAGCTCAACTGTTGAGCAGGAGGCTATTTGCAAGTAAGAAAAGGCATTAGGCCAGCAAACATGGTCCCTGCTGACCTTCCAGGTGCATTTCTGGAAGTAGTTAAGAACCTGTGACCACCCTGCCAGACAGTCTGCTCCTCTAACTGCCCCAGGATAACTCACTGGGGCTCACCACGTTCCTCAGCACATCCTCCACATCGGGCAAGGTCTGCTCATCACCTGCCACCAGCCAGCTAGACCTCTCCAACTGTTCTTCCTGCCTGGAAGGGGTATCTCAAACTCACTCCACAGCCAAGAGGTAGATCTCCCACATCAGGCAGCTAACACAGCCTTGCAATGTGCCAAACGTCTTAAGAGGTTTCTCAGAAAACAGACTGCCCCAGTCACCAAAGAACTGGGTGTCCCAGGTGCGCAACTAGAGCAATCCACATGTGCCAGTTTGCTAAGCCACCATGTGCAGCTTCAAACCAAGAAGGTTTTCCCGTCAATGCAATCAGACCAGCCAAATCCCACCAGCTCCTCTTCCCTTCACCACTGACAGCACTCAAACCAGCCCTCACTCAATTGTCACCGTATTTTAGCCAGCCAGGGTCTTGCACCAGCCCAATAACAGCAGTCACAGAGCCCATGTGGTTATCACTGAATGACTAGAGATCTCCTGTCACTCAGCCAAGCCCAAAGCAAGCTAGGAGAGCATCCAAAACTGTGACCTTTGGGTAGCTGTCAGCCAGCACCCTCCAAGAACGGCTGCATCTTTCCTTGTCCCATGCAAGGGCTTCCTCATGCATCCCATCCAGCCATGGTTACCTCCCCAATCCCCAGTCCAATGATGAAAGACTCCCACAGCCAAACGTGTTGATTGTGCCTGGCACAAGCTAAAGAGCCAAGGGTCATAGATCAAGTTCCCCAAGGCCCACCTGGGTCTCCAGAACCACTCCAACCTCATGCAGCACCCAGCCCACCAGCCCCAGCCTCCCCTTGCAGATCACCCCAGCCACACAGGTCATTCACTTTCACCCCAAAGCCAAGCAGGGCTTCAAGACAGTGCCCAAAACACAAGTCTTATCCATCTACCCCATTCTACCAACCAGCAATGCAACTGGAGAACCACACATAATTGTTGCCACCCAGCAGCCAACCTCCATCCACCACGGCCATCCTCCTTCCAGGCATCTCAAGCCCCATCTTGCTTGGGCAGGGCTTGCCTGCTGATGCATGTCAGCCCCTCTTGTGCTGCCCAGGATCCTTTCCTCCCTCACCCTCCCACTTTATCCCCATTCCTTCTGCACTTCATTTTGGTCAAACATGGGAGAATTGCATCTTCTTCCTCCTGAGGTCTTGCATCACCATCCCAACCCCAAGTCTCTGCAGAGCTGGAGTTCATCAGAGACCATCTTCAGTAGGTATGCTGGTCTCTCCTCCACCCTATAGCTGGACATGGTAGTGACATTAAACCCGGTTCAGCCCCCCACTAAAGACATCACTACTATCTGAAGCCAATGGGAAGTCCCTCTCCTCCACAGGAAAAAAAAAAAAAAAAAAAAGACCATTTAAAATGAACTCATTTGGGCAAAGAAAGGGAAATGGTGCCCAGGGAAACACGCTGCCAGGTTCTGCCCAGCTCTGTCCCACGCCTCCGCAGCAACACACCAGCTCTCCATGCTTACAAGGCAGGAAAGCCCAAGCCTACTTCCATCTTTGCAGATCTCCACCACGTATCCATCCAGGCCCGAATGGCCTGTCTGCTCCGGAGCTTTCCAGGTCAGCGTAACTGAGTTTTCACTCACTTCTTCCACAGCCAAGGACAAGGGGGAGCTGGGCGGCTCTGTAACAAACCCGCAGTGGTGAGGACAGGCTCTCGAGTACCGGGGCTGTTGGAGGGCAATCACTCAACCTCCATCTTGGTCTTCAGCCCCCCCATCCTCTTAATCCCCCACCCCTATCCCACTGCAAAAATATCCTTGATGACTTCATCCGTCTGTCCCTTCACCCTGGCACCCCCACATGCCCCCTCCCAGCCTTGCATATCTCCCCTCCCTACTTCAGTGCCCAGTCCTGTCCTCACCTGCCTTTGGTTTCTCAGGCTTAGGTTCAGGGGCTGGGGCTTGGGGTTCAGCTGGAGGAGCCGGGGGACCTTCTTCAGGGGCTGGAGTCACTTCTGCCATGGGGACAGGAGCAGGCTTGTCTGTGGGGGCTGTGGGCTGCTCTGTGGCAGGGGGATGCTCAGGGGCCGGGGGCTCTTCAGCAGCTGGGGCTGGTGCTGGTTCTTCCTTTGGGGTTGGCACTGGCTCTTTCTTCGGAGTTGCCGGAGCTGGCTCTGTGGCTGGAGGTGCAGTTTTGCCAGTCATTGCTGCAAAGTCTGGGGGCTGGGGAAGAGGATGTTTCGGGGTCTCTGCTCCGGGATCTCTGCTCTGTTTCAGGGTCCCTGCTCCGGACCAAAGGTGTCTCCTTCAGATCTGGGATCTCAACTCCGAAGTTGGGGTCCCTGCTCTGGACCAGGCGTCTCCACTCTGGACAGACGGTCTGTGCTCCAGGACGGCTGTGCTGGGAGGGGGGAACCAGGTCACTGAGCCAGAACAGGGGCTGGGAGATTTTTATAGGCTTCGGCTGGCACTTGTCACCTCCCTGCAAACCAATATGCCTGCGCAGGCGGAGACCGCCAGGAATAGCCACCCGGCACCTGCACATTCAGCAGCACACCCCTACCCCCTCCTATGGGACTGCAGCACATGGTCCTGCCCCCCCCCACCATCCCCCCAGGCTCACACAGGACTGGGAAAGCCAGGGCCAGGTCACCTTTCTCCGGGGACATGGCTCCTGTTCCCAGCACCAACACCCCTCTAGCTAAGGGCTTCCCTACCCCCCCACTGCCACCTCCTCAGCCACCCACTGCCACCCCAAGTCCTCCCCCTAGCCTCCCCATTGACCCTGCACCCCACATGCCTTCCCCCAGCTGCTGCATTAACATCAGACCCCCCACCCCAATCCTCCTTGTTAATCCTGCATTAACCCCCCAAACCCACCTGCTCCCCACCATGTCCTGCCATAGTCCCTGCTGTAACCCCAGACCCCTCTGATCCCCCCATGTCCTCCCTCAGCCTCCACCTCAATCACAAAACTGTTGAGGTTGGAAGGCAACTCTTGGGATCATCTGGACCAACCCAGCTGCTCACACCACTGATCCACATTCCTGGAGAAGATTAATCACTAGCCAGTCCTATGCCATGTCCTCCAGCCTCTGCCCTGCCCATTCAACCAGGACCTTGTCCATGGAGTCTGGTCACCCCAGGACTTGTGACCGACCACCCTTCTGTTAGCCCTCAAACTCAGATTTGCCCCAAAGCCCCTCACTGACCCAGGAAAGTCGTGTTAGTCCTATAGGATATAACCCCGCTCACCCTCTGCCTGTCCTTTTTTTCCTCACTTGCCATGCTATATGCATGAGATGCTACTAAAAATGTCTCCATAACCTAGGGTTTAATTCCTCAGCCTTCCTCAAATTCGAGTTGACAGAGCATTTTCTCCTGTTCCTCAGCTACTTGCCTGCCTCCAGGGATGCTGCTACAGAGGAGCCAAGCAACACCGGCTCTCTTGAGCATTGGTCCAAAGGCTCACGGTTTCGTGCTCCCCGGGAAACACCTCCAAACATGGACATCAGGGTCAAGAGGTATCTCTGAGACAGCCAGAGCATGAAGCTGTTTACTCTGACAGGGCCAGATGAACTGAGCTTTGCTAACAAGGGGGTGGTTTTCCAGGTGGGGGGAGCTGTCACCACCCAGGAAGGGGAGGGAGAGAAGAAAGAGCAAAACTCCATTGGCCAGGCTGGTCTTTAAAGGGATGGTGACATCCCAAAAAAGAGCCACAGGGCTCTGAGGGATGCATCCCAACTGGAGTACGAGCCATGGACTGGGTGGGAAGAGGGGATGGGGAGAGGAGGCTGGGGCAGCAATGCTGGTTCTTTGGTCCATCAGGGTCTCACAGGGGTGCTAGGCTTGGCCAGACACCAAGCTCAGCTCTTTGCTGCAAGACAGCAACAGGCAAGCACTGATGGAGGCATCGTCCCGAGGACCCCTGCCCATGGTGCTCTACACAGACAGACAGCGAGACATGCAACTGCCAATCTCCAGAAAGAGCACAAAGGAGACCCCGCACTTTCTGCTAGCCCTGCTCCTCCTGTAAGCTGAGAAGAAAGCTCATCACAGCCACCAGCCTTGCAAGTCACATGGGGATCAGGTAACGTGAGTGCAAACCTGGTCCCCCATGGGCTCTGATCCTGCCTGGAGGCTGCAGCCTGGCAGCATGACCCTCCTGCTCCAGGGAGGGAAATTTTTTCTCTCCTGGTTATTTCAGAAACAGTGTTTGGCAGCAGGATGAAGCCAGGACACCAAGAGATGGTATCAGTATCTTGGGGAGGGCATGTTTCCTCCAAAATTATGTGATAACCCAGATGTTCCTTGATTACTTTCACCAGTGAGGAGGAATATGACTAATAAAGGCTCCTCCTTCCCCAAAATACCTTTGGGATGCCTGACGGATGAGCTCCCTTAAGTAGGAGAGGGTGAGATGGGGTTCCTGGCCCTTTCTGCTGCCTGCAGGCCATGGACGGGTACTCGCAATCCCTCCCGCTCCCTGGAGCAGCTTGGAGTGGCTCAAACTTACCAAGTGGGTCACAAACCAGAAGATTTTCTGCAGCAGCTCCGGCAAAAGAGAACACAGCCCTGCTCTCCAGCACAGCTATGTAGGGCTAGAGGAGACTGTCTGTCTGTCCTTCTCCAGCTGCCTTTGGCTCCCTGGTAGGTCTGGCACCCAGAGGGAAGGATTGGAGAAGCCCTGGTTTCTCCATACCTTGACCCACAGGGATTTCATCCTGTCTTGGATGATCTTGGCACCTCCTTGACTCCTCAGCATTCACATGGCCCATGCCTTGATATCTTTTTCCATCAGCTCACAGGTGGCCACCTCCAGACTCCCACAACCATCACCCTGCTCAGAAGTCTTCTGTGTGTCTTTCCCAAAGGCAGTCATGATGCCTAATCTAAACCAAAATGCTTTGCAAAAAGCAGGTTTCTTTTGATTATGTGTTAAGAAAAAGCAATTTAAAGAGCTCTGGGGAAAAAAAAAAATCAATACCAAAACTCTAGTTCATAAGGAAACGAACACTCAAATTTCTCTCCTATTTCAATCCAACTGCGTGTGCTTGAAAATTAAACACTTTCCCCAGGAAAAGAACACCAATGCAAATTTTTCACTTGAAGTTCTTGATTTGAACAAAACTTGAGTTTTTCAACCTGCTCGATGATGTTTAGATGCTGTTTTCGCTGTTGACTCACAGGATGACTCATAGGTTAAGACCAAGTGAATCAACATGGTTTATCATCCAAACTTATCTGGGCCATGTTACTGTAGTATATTGGCATCTTGTTTATTCGCACATTGCTGGCAAGACCACCGTACATTGAGCAAACTCAAGCATGGAAACACTACACTGCCTGCTGTAGATGACAAAGGCATCATGGCAGGTTGCCAAAGTTAAAGGGTTTTCTTTAGGGACCAGACTCGGGAGCCAAAGGTTTCATTACCCATCATGATGGCTTCACTTGTGGATGCACGATGGGGAGGAAGAAACTGCTCCCATGGAGTCATTACACCAACAAAGATGGGAGCAGGGTGTCTGAGCCCCCTAACTTTGGGGTGAGGGAACTAAAATGAGTCTGGTGTTGAAAACAAAATTAAATGCCCACTGATGCAATTCCTCCACCTCAGCAGGCAACTGGGAGGGTTGAACATTAAAATGTTAGTGATAATTTAAACATCAACACATTTTTTGCCTGCAACTCCAAATATTTCAGGAATTAGCTGAAATACTGGGTATTTGTGTTTTCCAATGAGAAAAGATCTCTTCTCTACAGGAGGCAGATACTTTTTATAAATTGGTTTTGATCCACATTTCCAGCCCACTGCACCATTGTTATGTTGCCTTACTTATCTTCCAGGTAAAATATAGGTCTAAATAACAAGAGCCTCATTTCTTCATTAAAGGATCAGATCCTCCTCATGCCACTGTTATTCAAACCCCCCAAAAGATGCATCATGATCATCTTTCAGCTGAGCTTATTGACAGGACTGCATTGCAAAGAGATAAATCTGGCTGTACCCCAAAAGCATCAGGTCTACTCATTCACCCAGATTTGCCAGTTTAGGAAATTGCAGCATCAGAGATCTGCCAGGTGGGACGGGGCAAAACCTCAGCAACACCTTTGCCCATCATGACAGCTGGTGGGTCAGTGTGGGAAGACAGAAGATGCCTCCAGCACCTGGGGCAAACCCTGGGGGCTTTCAGAGATTAGGCCCATGCCCTGAACAGGGCTCCAGGATTAGACAGGAGGTGGTGAGACCTTCCCACTTGCACATCGTAAAGCAAAGCAGAGATGCCAAAGGCCCAGAATAAACAAAGGGCCAGTGTCATCAGGGTGGGAAGGGCTCCTTGAAGCTGTAACATCCTCTGGGCTCGTCCCCTCTTGCCCCTGTCCCCATGAACATCTCTGGAAAGCCCAGTGGGTTCTTTGCACTGCAGGAGGACTGTGAAAGCAGCAGGGTGGATGTCACATGTGATTACCTGGGCCACCACTGGTTCTGAGTATGGCATCATGAGGTCCTTGGCACCAGTGATGTGCTTCACCAGGGCAGAGGACAGAGCCAGGCTGAAGGGATGGTATCATGGGTGTCAACAAGGAGCAGTGACCCACAGCCTGTATCAGGGTGGGGAAGGGGACACCTGGGACTGACAGGGTGCTGTCCCCATTGCCATCCTCAGCAGGATATATTCAAAGCCACCCAACAGGAGAGAGCAAGAACCATCCCCACCTCCCTATGGCCACATCCAGCCCTGCACACATAGTGTGGACTGTGAGACCATGGGAGACACCACAAATGGCCAGAAAAATGCCGAACCCCCCTTGATTTCAGCAGAAAGGAGGTGACCAAACTCCTTTGGGGGATGATATTGCTGCCAGTTACTGATGCAGCTAGAGATGGTTCCTGTGAGTGGCTGTCCCCTCCTTTCAGCTGCTTCCCCCCTCCTGCCCTTGCCTGTCCCCTCTCCGGGGGGGGTTAAGTCAGACCTCCAGAAAACCAAGGAGGTCATATGGAAAACACACAGCGGCCCACTGCAAATGCCAGCAGGGCTGAGGCTCAGGGCAGCTCAGCGCCCTGCCTGCCCCGTCACAGATCCCCAGCTCCCAGCAGCATTTCCAGCCTCCGTGTCACCACGATATTCGCAGCGCGCTGAGTCAAGCAGCCGGGGCAGGCGGCAGGTGGGCTGGGACATAGGCAAGCTTTCCATTTTGTGTGTCGCACGCAAGCAGATGCTTACTTCACCCTGAAGCAATGACTGCAGGCAGGGGCTGCTGGGGCCGAGCTGGGACATGGGCTTGAGCCCTCTCCCAAACCCCCCCCCCAGAGTAGTGCCTGTTGCAGTGCTGCCGTGGGGCAGGAGTTTTAAGCAAGTATTGCTTTAAAATGTCCTTGTCTGGTCTAGAAAACACAACCAGGCAATAAAGAGACATCGTCAGCAGTGTCTCAGGCCCTGTTGGGCATCCCTTGCCAGGCACAGTAGTAATGTTCATGCAGCCCAGCCACACGCCACACGCTCTGGAGTTACTCCTGTTGCATGGTTGGACGTCAGCTCACACCACCAGCACTCAGCATCACTACAGTTTGATTCATAAAATCATCAATAATCCTTTCTTTGCCAAGAGGGTTGTCGAGCATTGGAACAGGCTGCCCAGGGAAGTGGTTGAGTCACCATCCCTGGAGGTATTTAAAAGACATGTAGATGTGATGCTTAGGGACATGGTTTGGTGGTGGACTCGGTAGTGTTAGGTTAGTGGTTGAACTCAATGATCTTAAGAGTCTTTCCCAAACTAAATGATTCTCTGATTCTATGATCAGTCAGGGCATGCAATGGGTTCATCCACTACCAGGACCCCCAGCATCAGCTCATGGAGCAGCACGGTGGGTGCCTACACCTGCAACCTGCCTGCTGGGATCAGGAGCTGCCGGCTGCAGGCAGGACTCATGGATGCAAACACCCAGAACCGATGGCCTCTTTGGGGTGTTATTTCGGGGCTGTGATGGGATAATTCTCCTCTGAGCTGCAAGCGGGAGAGAAATAGAGAAGCCCATGCAGGCATGCCCTGATTTTGCCCGGTGTCTAGCTGGGAGCTGAACCAGGGAGCTCAGTGCCAGCTCCGTGTCCTCTCCAGCCCAGGCACAGCACTGCAGGGGGAAAACCACCATGGAGTGGTATCATCTGCTGCCCCCAGCCAAAGTGGTCCCCACAGCGCTATGCACAGGGCCATCGCACATTGCAGCCACGGCACAAGGCGGCCAGCACCCTCCGAATTGGCAGCTGTGCAGGGCAGGAGCAGTGACCTCCAGCAGCTGCACCCAGGACCGGCCGGGAGAGGATGTGATGGGCTGGCAGAAGCCCTCATGCACCTTGGCACTGCATCAGTCACCTCCCGTGTCTCCAGCGCCCAGAAGCAATGCCAAACCTGGGGCATTGCTTTGCCTTTGGTGTTTTTTTTTTTTTTTCCAATCTTGCCCTACCTTTGGGGCTGCCAGCAGGAGCTTACCTAGGGCAGGCAGGCAGAGAGCCTCCAGGGGCTGAGCCCATGTCAGCCCTGCTGTTCTCAGCCTGCCGGGGGTCACCTCTACCAAGGGTTGGGGACAGCAGCTGGGGATGCCAATAAGGCTCTGTCACCACCTGACCTGCCTGGTCCCGCTCTGCAGCAGGGAAAGGCTGCAAACTGCAGCTTGGGTTTTCCCTTCTGCATTAAAAGCCAGGTGGTCAGAAAGCCCTAAAATGTTGCCAGACACCTTTGCTATTTTATTCAGGACATTTACACACAGCAGTTGTACCTGGGGGATGCAGCCACACACCTGACTGCTTCTGTCCCAGAGCTGGGGCAACCCTTGGGCCAGCAAGTGGGGAGCTCTGCAGGAGAAGGGGGAGGAAACAGCTCAGCCCTAGGCTCCACCAGCACCGAGGGCAAATTTCTTTATTATTTAGTTTCAGCAGGGAGCTCAGGTGTTTGCTCTTCACTGCACAAGGGCAAGTACCACTATCCAGAGCCCCGCTTTGCTCATCTCCATGTCCACAGTCCCAGGCAGTGCCAGTACCTGCTGGTTCCCAGGAGGGTGCCTAGCCCTGATGTAAGAACTTCAAGGCACTGAAACTCCTGCCAGGGTGCACCATGCTGTTGGCCAGTTACACCCCAGGCAAACACTCCTGGTCTCACTTGACTTTCAGCATCCCCTCAGGTCCCCTTATCTCCATCACATTACTACTTGAAAGGAGGTTGTAACAAGGTGGGGGGGGTCGGTCTCTTCTCCCAAGTAACAAGCAATAAGATGAGAGAAAATGGCCTCAAGTTGCACCAGGGCAGGTTTAGATTGGATTTTAGTTAAAATTCCTTCACCAAAAGGGTTGTCGAGCATTGGAACAGGCTGCCCAGGGAAGAGATTGAGTCACCATCCCTGGAGGTATTTAAAAGACATGTAGATGTGGTGCTTGGGGACATGGTTTAGTGGTGGACTTGGCAGTGCTAGGTTAACAGTTGGACTTGATGATCTTAAAGGTCTTTTCCAACCTAAACAATTCTATAATTCTATCAAGGACATAAGGCCACCTTAGGAGTCTTCAGGGCCATTGCTCCTCTTCAGTCCCTCCTGTAGAACCAACACTGGATGCTGGTGTCTCCACTTCCCCTCCCAGCTCCTCCCTTATATTCTCACATCCACACCCCTCCTTTCTTTGCCTTAAATGCTTTCACTTGCACCCTCACCTGCCTCCTTTCCCTCTGCTGTCCCCATCTCCCCCTCCTATCTGCACCCTCCAACCTCTTCCCCACCTCACGCAGAGTCCCTGCAGGACACTGCCATGCTCAACCCCACTACAGCCAGAGCAGCCAACAGCCTGTTTGGCTGAAAGCATCAAAGCAGATGGGGACGAGCATGATGTCCTGCAGCCAGACCCATCCCAGCCCTGGTGGCACTGGGACCAGCTGCATTTCAGATGGTGCAGCCAATACCCCAAGGAGATCCCCAAGGCCAGCATGGTGGTGGCTGGCACCACAAGGGCTGTCTGCACCCTGCCATGCCTGAGGGGGGCTGTCCCTTCCCAGGACGCTCTGAAGCAAATAGGATCTGCTCTCTTAATGGGACAGCATGTCCCGGAGCCATCCCACATCTCTCTTTAACCCAAGCACCTTTGTTTGGGAACCCCCCTACTGTGTCCCCCTCCCTAGAGAGTTTGCTGCATCGGAGGGGCTATGAGAGGAGTTGGACCACCCCCAAATCCCAGTGACTCCCTCCAGGTCCCAGTAAACTGGGAAGACAAACCGGTCTGGAGATGTCCAATCGTGGCCCAGCTGCACCCTTTCTCTGCTGCCACCAGGGAGCATCATGGGGACATTCAGTCAGGCTGTCCTCACCCTGGGTCCAGCTGAAATCCTCCAGAAATTGTGCCGAGCTTTGGGAAGATGCTGTTCCCTTTATGCCTGGTCCTTGGTGTCCCCACAGCCAGGTGTGGCCCAGCCCTGCTTTGGATGCATGGGCTCGACCCACCACAGGGTGCCTGCTGCCATGGTTGGGACACCTGGGTGCTGCTCCCTGCCCCATCTCTGCTGTCCCCATTCAGCACCGTGTGACAGCCCTGTGCCTTCCCTGGAGGAAGCATCACCCCAAAACACCTCCAGAGCAGCTGGGCCAGGACATGGGCTTCAGAGAACAAATGGGGTTTGATCTGTTGACCCAATAACCTGCAAGGAAACAGCTGTGGAAGAGGATGCTCCATCCTCCTCCTTGTCCATGTGCATGTCAACGCAGGAGGGACACTCTTGTATTTTTGCAGGGGAAGGCCACCACCTCCAGCCCACTGTGACCAAGGGCCAGGGCTGAGGCCGGTGGTGGCTTTTGCCATGAGTGCATGCGATGGGCTCGTTCCCATATCTTGAGGGTTAGGAGGTGGCAGTGATCCCAAGAGAGAGATGGGGGTCCCATGCCTCTTAGGCAGGGAGACCTTAGGAAGGAGGAGGACTTCCCCAGCAAACAGTGAGCTGGATGGAGGAACCCACTGCCTGTGCCATGATGCAGCCGACATGCAGAGAGGCCACCCCTTCTGCAGGCTGGAAGTGCCCAGGGGATCCCACTGGGCAACAGTGGCCAGAGGCTTCATTCCTGCTCGGCACCTGTAAAGCCCTCAGGGATCTCGTGGGGTAGTAAAAAGCTGCAGGAATGCAAAGTGACGTGCAGGGCTCTCACCCAGCCCTGGGTGCCGCTGAAGGTGAGAAGCTGATTTAATTTTACAACCTGCAAAGCCCTTGGGGAGGTGGACACGGCCAGGCTCGGCACCAGGGCTGGTTATTTTCTGTCCCTGGCAGTGTGACTTGTAAAGCAAAGTGTCAGGGCTCTCCACGAGTTCACATCTTCCTGCAAGCCAGGCCACGACCCACATCCCACCCCACTGCCTGGACAAGGAAAGATGCCCTTGGTTGTCTCTTTTTTCTGCTGCTCTTGACCATGGTCACCTCTTCCTTGCGGGGCACAGGAGAAGCTGATGTCCTTTTGCACCCCAGCACGGCAACCAGGAGGGATGGGAGGAGGATGGAGGGAGCAGCCAGCAACTGGTTATCTGATCCCGGCAGCTCCGGTGTAAACTTAGCATGGCCTTTTGGAAAGTACTTGCTGTGGCAAAACATGCAGTAAATCACTGTTCTGAATGCCAACAATATTTTGAGATTAGCAAATCTTACAGAGTTCGGTTTGGGGTCGCAATTTGCCAGTGTAACTGGGGGGCTCTTGCCACCCCGGTACCCCCCAGCCCCCAAGGATTGTACCGAGCTGCAAATGCTTCTTGTTCTTTGGAGGAGATGAGGTAAGTTCTGGGGTCATCACTGGCCATGGGGTTGCAGGACCCCCACACTCACATGGGTGCCCACCCCGCACTCCCGAAAGGCGGGACTGACCCTCTGATTTCCCTGCCGTCTCCTTCCCAGCCTGTTCAGCCCAGCTTGACAAATTCCCAATTTCCTCCCTTTTTTAATCAAGTAGCAAAACCAGCTCCCACCGGCTGTGCCAGCCCTCTCCAGCATCATCCTGTGCTCCCTGGGGCAAGACACCATGACCCCCAGCACCATCAGCCTGGTCCCCAGTGTCCCCAGCACCCCCAGCACTGGCAGTTCACTGAACCACAATGCTTCAGGGTGGGGATGCCCAGGACTTTGCAAAAGCCACCCAGGAGGTTGGATCCTGGTGCCACCACCTGTGTCCAGATGTGCCACGAGTTTTCCAAGCTCAGCGGAGATCTAAATCTGCACCAGGGCCCTGCTTGTGGGACAAAGAGGAGGGAGAAACCCTTTGAATTGAGCAGAAAAAGGGGCAGCAAGTACCTGGGAGCCAAAACCAGGTGCATCCTGATGGAAAATCAGCCATAGGCTTTGCACACTGCAGGAGATTAAGCCCTGAAACACTCTCCCAAGGCCAAAACGGGCCAGAGCTGGCATTTTAACCCAGGATGAGTCACTGGCTCAGTACGGCAGGGACTGGAGAAGATCCCATGCTACACCTGAGGCTGGGCTTGCGCTCGACCCTTTCCATCTATGGATGCCTGCTTGCAGACAGCGATGCTAGCCCAGCCAGCAGCCTGTAAACTGAGACGTCTTTGCACCTCCTGACCATTAAATGGCCTCGAAAAGGAACAGTTTCCCTGCACTATATTTGCAAGGGGGCTGCAGCCCAGCACCAATCCTCCCTGCCCAACCAGTGCTGTCCAAGCCCCTCTGCCGAACACTACCTCCAAGAAATCCTAAAGGTGGATTGGATTGGGATTAAAACTATCAGGTACAGGGAAAAGTGGCCCTATTAGCTTTGTTTTCTAATTCCTGGGAGCTCTGCAGCCCCCCCCCCCCCGCAACCACCATGCAAGAAATGGTCCCTAAAGCTTTTTTCATGCAAAAATGTGCAAGCTTTGGGGTCTGTGACTTTGACATGGGGCTCTCTGCACCCCAGCAATTGGAGCAGGGAGGACTCTAGGCGATAGGGGCTGCACCTTGCTAAGAAGCTATGATTTTGGTGTCCCATGAAGGTTGACATCTCTTCTTGCCCAGTCTGGCACTGCTTTGCTCCTGGTCGTGGCCCAGAGTGTCCTGGCTGGCTCTTAGCCACCCTGTCCCTGCAGGTCCCCCTGCACCCACAAGCATCAGGGGGAAGAGTAGCAGGCAGAGGATGTTATGTGGCACCCTGTTTTGGGGAGCTGGGAGTGATCACCAAGCACCAAACAGGGCAGCGAGTGAAGCATCAGTGGCAGGAACGGTGCAAACACAAGTGAACTGAACCTGCACGTCCTCAGCCCAAGCACAAACCTCTGGAGAGCCAGATAACCCAGAGAGAAAACTCTCTCCTGAGGAAGGTCCCCTCTCCCGCAAGGTCTCCCAGAGAGGTTTCTTTGCTCTGATGCTGCCATCCAGTGGGAGAAACTCCCTGGCATGGGAAAGGCTGGAAATGAGGGCCTTGGGCTCCCTAGCCCCAGGGCGGGGGGTGCACCCACTACCACCAGGCTTGGGGACACCCCTGCCAGGGATGCTGCAGCCAAACCCAAGCCTCCGTCTCCAAGCCCTGACCCCAGCCTGGCTGCAATGGGCAAAATAATAACCGCTCACACACCGCATGCTTGAGCTGCTCTGGTACCTAACACCCTCCCGAAACATAGCAGCCAGTGAGGGGACAGGGAAGGGGTGAAGATGCACTGGGATGAGGCAAGGGGCAGCAAGCTGAGCCTTCCTCAAGAGGAGGAGGAGGCTGAGGAGCTGTGGTGGAAGCAGGATCCCAGCAGTGAGGACACCCCAGTCCCAGTGCGATGCGGCCCCATGGCATGCTCACAACGGTGTCCCCCAGCCACAGGATATTTGCAGTCTGAACACACCATGCCTGCAGAAAGCCAAATTCCAGCATGTATTCATCAGCACTGAGGCTGCAAGGAGGGGAAAAAAAAAAAACCAAACACAAAACTCCCCGGGCTTGGTTCAGGGGAACAAAATTACTTTGGCAGCGGTGACAGAGCAGTGCAGTGGCAAGTGTTGCATCCGCAGTGGCCAGCAGCCGTGAGGATCCCACAATGTGCCCATTTGTTGTCCCGGTGGGCGGCTGGCTTCCCGCAGAAAGGAGCTTTCAGTGGGAATATTCAGAAGTTCAACCTCTTTCAGCAGCGCAAGGTTTGCTGGATTGTGTGCTGGGCACAAAAGGGACAGTGTTTCCTCAGGAGCGGGGAGGTTTTGTGACTAGGGACACGGCTCTTTTCTTCCCCACACAGAAGCCATCTGAGCGGAGGCAAGGCGTTATCCAGGCAGGATCATAGTCAGAGACTTGCCTTAAAGGGAGAAAGCAGAAAAGATTTGTGTATACAGGAAAAAAATCAAAGAATTTGGGGATTTCTTTTGGCTGAAGGCAGCAGCTGTTTTCCCAAGGTGGCTCTGGTTTCCAGGAAAACAGGGATTTTCCTCCAAACTCAAGGGGGAAACCCCCTAACTTTTTATTTTCCCTTCATGCCAAGAGGAAACTTCTCCTGGGAATGAGCCCTGTGCACAAATAAACACGCTGCCCTCTCCTCCGGGAAGCACAAGTGCTCTTCCACCCACTCAAGATCAGCCAGAAACCATCCCCCAGACCAGCAATTCCCTGATAACCCCAACAAGGCAGCAGCATCCTGGCTGGGTCAGAGGCACGCATCCCATCGGGGACGTGTTTTGAAAGCATCCGCCACTTCTGCAAGCTGGCAAAGGCCATTTTCCCCGGCTGCAAATCCACCCTTGAGGTCCAGCCCACTCTCGGGAAAGGGAAGGGAATGGGAGGTGTTGCAAAATACGAAAGGAGGATAGTTGGTGTAGGAAATCCAGTCTACATCTGCAAACAGCCATGCTCCAGCATTAGGGCTGAGAACTGTGCACAGCTCATCACACCTAAAGTCCTCATAAGTGATAGCTGTGCCCAAAGCCCTTTCTGCATGTTTAATTACTGCCTAAAAATGGCAGAGGACATATTAGGGGTGTGGACAGGCTAAGGATGGAAAAGGGGGATTTTTTTTTAAGATATCACTGGTTTTAAAGAGACTTTCCTCATTGGTGGGTCTGGAGCAGTAAAACCACCCAGAAAAGCCAAGCAGCTCCACAGGCGTCCCAGCCGCATGCCCGGAATGGGGCGGCTGTCGTATCGCAGCGCTACCGAACTGTTCTCCCTTCATGTAACAAAGACAGATGGCAACCAGCCTGGAGCCCGAGAGCTGGCCGAGGCAGCCCTGAGAGGGGGAATAAATCTCTGCCTGATGGAGAAACGCCAGCCCAAGGGAAAGCACAACCCAGCCAGCGTTCTCAAGCGGAGTCAGGACAAGCTCGCAGCCGATGGCCATGGAAATGAAAGCACGGTGGCATCATCAGGGCGGCTTGGCTGACTCCCCATCATGTTGCAATGCGGGAGACCCCAAAACCTCTGTCCTCTGGAGGGGACGGGTCAGCATCACCCCCAGCCCCGCAGCAGCTGCGCTGGGCACCGTCCCTGGCACCAGTGGGCTCCTGGGGAGAAAAGGGCTTGGAGGAGGCAGGGAGGCCGGAGCGGGGCTCAGGCAGGGGTACTGGAAGTTTGGGGCTGGGCGCTTCGTCCCCCGTGGGGTAGGGCAAGGCCACCCCTCGTCCCCGAGGTCCCTGCCCCATTTCCCACCCCGTGCCCAGTCGTGCCCCGTCCCCCTGCGCGGGCTGTGCCCGGCTCCCCACCGGGGTGCCCAGCACCGTGTGCGGGGGTGCTCAGCTCCCCCCATGCCCGGTGCTCCCACGACCCCCATATCCAGGTCCCCCCCGGGACCTCCGTGCCCGGTGCTCCCGGATCCCCCACGTCCAGCTCCTCCTGGCATCCTCGTACCCAGGGGTGCTCCCGGCTCCCCCATTCCCGGCGTCCCCGGGACCGCCGTGCCCGGGTGCCCTCGGTGCCCGGTGCTCGCGGTGTCCCCGTGCTCGGTGCTCCCGGTTCTCCCTTTCCCCATGCTCCCGGGACTCCCATGCCCGGTTCTCCCGGTTCCCCGTGCCCGGCGCTCCCGGCCCGCCCGCCGTGCCCAGGTGCCCCCCGCTCCCGGGGCGGGCTCCCCGTGTCCCGGCCGGTGCCAGGTGCCCGGCCCCCCCTCCCGCTCCTCCTCTCTCTTCTCTTCTCTCCTCTTCTTTCTCTCCTCTCCTCTCCGCCCCGTCCCGTCCCTCCTCCCCCGGGAAAGCGAAAGCGTAGCGGGCGGAAGCCGCGCTCTCCCCGCCGGGCCGCACCGCACCGGGGCCGCACCGGGGCCGCTCCGCGCCGGGAGCCACCATGGCCTCCATCGGCAGCTTCTTCCGACGGAGCCTGCGGCGCTCCGGCCGCAGAGGTGAGAGTCGGGAGGGGACGCCGGGGAGCACAGCCCCGCGCCGGGCTCCGGGAGGTGCCGGTGCCGGTGTCGGTGTCGGTGTCGGTGTCGGTGCTGGGACTGGTACCGGTGCCCCGGGGCCGCGGCTGCGGGAGCCGACGACTGCCGGCGGAGCGGGGACTTTCCCGGGCAGCGCAGCGCGGCCACGCCGGGTGAGACCGACGGTACGGGCACCGGCACCGGCTCCGTCCCCTCCAGCCCTGCCCGTACGTGCTCACCCTGCGGACCCCAGCTCGGGCCATCTGCCCCCGGGTCTTACCGCATCTCCGGGGGCTTGCTCCATCCTCAGGGGCTCACCCCAGCCCCCGGGAGCGCACTCCATCTCCCAGGAGCACACCCCAGCCCCTGGGGGTTCAGCCCATCCCGGGAGCTGCACCCCAACCCCTGGGAGCCAACTCCATCCCAAAGGAGTCTACCCCATCCCCTGGGGGTTTACCCCATCCCCAGGCTCCCCATTACCACGTCCCCCAAAGCTTTCCCAGCCATTTGCTCACCCAGCACAGCGATGCCAGAGCGTGGCATCGAGGGCATCCGTGGGGGCACGGTGCCCCTGAGGCAGGTCAGTGTTGCGGAGCCTTTAGAGGACGGTGCTGAAATCGGTCCTTTGGGATTTGTGAGCTTTTCTGAGATAGAGGATGGATTGTCTGGGTTTTCTGGCCTGCCATATCTCAAGCCACAACAACCTGTGGATTTGGGGGGCTTACTGCAAGCCCCCCCTCCCCTTCAGGTCTGTTTTGTGGTGGCTGGCTCTTGCTCTGGGTGCGATATATATTTTTCCAAGCTCAGCAGAAAAGGTTTGATAAAGCAAAAGCCATTTCCTCTTTGCTGGGGCAGGTGGGTGGCTGCATGGCACAGGAAGCAGAGCTCCACCACAAACTGTTGTGCCAGGCCAGGAGATTTCGACACGCCGCAGCCCGGGAGTTTTCTGGGAGGAAAGAAACAGGTCGTGCCACATCTCAACATGGGTCTGAGCACAGCCCTCGGCTGATAAGAAAACCCCACTCTGGTTGGGGAAGCTGGTTGTGCAGCAAAACGTCTTTTTCTTTTAATGCCGGCAGCCCCGGTGCCATTTCCGTGCACCGTGGCAGCCTTTGCCCTCTCTGTGCCCAGTGGAGGGAGGGGTGAAAATCCACAGCACTGACAGCCGCTTTCCATCCAGGAGCTGCAGGAGCCCCCCTGCCCCAGCCGCCTGGCTCATGCCCCTCCTCGCAGGGGATGCTCCTGCTGCTGGGGGGGCTGCAGGGTAGTCCCCAAGTCTTCCCCGCTTGGGCTACAGAAGAGTCATTGGCCAAAGCTCTCTTGACAGTGGCTTACATTCTCAGGACACATGAGGAACTGCATATGCTGCTGGTTTTGGGGAGCACTGGGACCTCTGATGCCACATTAAACCTGTCCAATGCTGCACGATGGTGCAAGGCCCCGTATGTACCCGGAGCTCGTCTTCCAGCTCAGGGATGGGGTATTATGGTCCCGGAGGGCTTTAGACTCTGCCAGCAAGGGCTTTGCAACCAGACGGTGCAGGGGAGCATTGCCGGGTGACGCTGCGCTTTTGGCAGGGCTCGCTGCGCTGGGTCGCGCTTTGGGCAGGCACGTGGGTCCATCTGCAAGAGGTAGACCTGCAGCCCGGCATGACCAGCCTCCCCAGAGCAGTGGGTTTTACTCGGCTGTTTGAAAACGCCATGGACATGATGCAAATCCAGCCCTTGCTTGAGAGTGCATTTTGTATTCTCTGAAATGCAGGATGGGACTGGATAGGCAGGATTTAACCGGACTTTCACCTTACCCTGGCAATCTGCAATGGGAAAACAACCAACGCCAGCATCCAGCGAGGATGGGGGATGCCAGCAGCCCTCCCCGCTGCACAACCTGTTTCCCTGGGGTCCCCCCAGCAACAACATCCTACCCCAGCCCCATAGGTGAGATTGGACCACTGAAGCCATTGCTGGAGCATCCCAAGGAGGAGCGGGAGAAGCAAAGTGCATCTTGTTGACCTTTTTTGCCTGGCCCAGAGCACCTTGTTGGGCTGTCACATGGGTGATCCCCACCAAGGACAAACCAGAGGTGTCTGCAGGCGGGTCTCATCCTCAGGATGCTCCTGGGCCTCCCCTTGCTGCGAAGGGAGCTCTTTGGGTTGAATTTCACCTTACCAAGAGGAAGGACTTTGCATGCAGAGGTGGAGCAGCCTCAGGGTGCCCACAGGGGTGTCTTCACACATCTCCCCACCCTGAGCTGGGAAAGGTGTTTTTTGTCCCTGGGAAGGAACATCCCATGATGGGACTGTGAGTGTCACCTCCTCAGATGAGCTATCGGCTCCCAGTGACCTGGAGTGAAGGCTGCAAAGGTGTTTCCAGACTAAAGGAGGCGGCTACAGAGCCAGAGGGATACACGTGGTGGGGTGCCCACCAGCATTGCTTTTGGAGGAGGATATCATGCACAGGGGAGAGGGACGATGGGAGCAGCCAGCCACAGCCATGCCTTGCCCTGCCAAGGTGCAGCACAACCAAAAGAGCCCAGGGCCAAACTCTGGGATGCAGGGACAAATTGCAAGAGTCAGTTAGTTCATCCAGCCAACACATTTGTTTCCCTGCCTGTTATTCCTAGGAACAGCTCAAGCATTTCTGTTCTAGCTCCCTGCCGTAATCAGAGCCAAGACCAAGCCCGGGACAGTTTCGGTGCCAGGAACCAGGGATTTAGAGACTCGCAAGCGGCTGCTGGGAGAGGGAAATCCTACGGCATGGCCTGGCTGCAGCCTCCCGCCGGCACTTAACTCCTCTCTTTCCCAGCCCTCAGATCTCACTGCCTCACCATGATCATCCCAGGGCCCTTGGAGATGTCGGCTTGGGCTCTTTTCACTCTTATTTCTAGTTTTTCGGGTTGTGACAGCTGACGCTCCCCAGCTGTCCTCCCCAACCGGCCGAACAAGAAATGGGATGTAATCTCAAGGAATTGCTTTGGTTTGGGAGCTGTGGTTTAGGGAAAACCCTCAAGTATCTCATTTGCAATCAGCAGTTCCCAGGACTGAGGACATCTGGCAGGGAGAGGTTGGGATTCATCTTGTTGGAGCCTTTGGAGGTGCTCTAACAAGATCTGTGCTGTTTGTTTGCTTTTTTTTTCCCCTAAGGAATAAAATTGACTGCTATAAAAGCATTCCCACACCTTCCTGCTGATGCTTTCTGCAGAGACCATGTGCTCTCTGCCATCCCACGTGCTGGCTTCACCTGGGGTGTCCCTCTGCCCACCCTGGGATGGGGCAAAGCAGGGTTTGGGTGTCTGACAGCACTTTGATTTTCTCCAAAAGCCTCATAAAAGCCATTTCTCTTTCCTTTCTGTGTCCTGTGCCTGCATGTCCCCAGCTGTTCACTGTCAGGGTCCAAACCACCCTTTGCACCAGGTCCCGGTTCCTTCCAGCCACTTTGACTGGTTCATGGGTAGCTCTGCATCTCCTCTCCTGCCATCAGGATACCTCCTGGCTTTTCATTTCACTCTGCTCTGGTTTTGGGGTTGTTTGGGGTTTTTTTGCTACAGAAGGAAAAGAGGAGGCCTCTGCTGCAGAAAACAACCCCTCACGGATGCCGCAGGGGAAGCCGGGAGAGCGGAACTCTGTCCTCTATTCTGCTGGACAGTTTTTCTTTGAGTACCTGGTGGTGGTGTCACTGAAGAAGATGTCAGATGGACGTTATGAACCCAAGATAACCTACCAGTTCCCAAAGGTATTTAGTCCCCTGTTTCCTGCAAGTTGAGTATTCCAAATTTAGAGGAAAAGGGGATGTTGCTCCTTCCCTGTCACTGGAGCCAGGGGAGGAGAACAGAAAAATACCCCATGCCCTTGAGTCACAGACTCAAACCCCAGGGCTTTGCCTTCATGGGTTGAGGTTGCTGGGACCGTCTGTCCCTCCCTGCAGTCCGAGCCCAGGGCCACAAACCCCAGGGGTTCTCCCTGGTTTCCTGTCCCAAAAGGGGAGACCATGGCAGTGAAATCACACCTTGGGGAAATGGCACAGGAGGAGAGCCCCTGTTTGCAGAGGCGCCCTTGGGCGCCTCTGCTTTGCCCCGCTATCCCTGGAGTAAAAGAGTCAAAAATGGGATTTTTAGGAGATGCTTGTCCAGGGATGTGTGGGCACCCTCTGCTTCGGTCTGAGCTGGGGGTTGCTTTGTGACCTACCCCACCCCACCCCCTGGGGCTATGGTCACCCTCCATCACCCTGACTCTTGGCATTGCTTCGTTCCAGCGTGAGAACTTGCTGAAGGGCCAGAAGGAGGAGGAGGAACGTCTCTTGCAAGCCATCCCCCTCTTCTGCTTCCCAGATGGCAACAACTGGGCCCCTGTCACTGAGTTCACCAGGTACCTGCCCCGCTGCGGGGTCTCAGCCATGGTTTCCCACCCCATGCCATCACACCCCTGAGGGCTGTGGGCTGGAAGAGCCGTCCTGTTCCCATGTATTGTCTCTCCTTGCAGCGAAACCTTTTCTTTCGTCCTGACCAACGTGGATGGCAGCAGGAAGATCGGCTACTGCAGGCGGCTGCTGGTGAGCATCCCACTGCCCGTACTCCCGTCGCTGGGTTGGTGGTGGCCGTGTCACCCCATCCCCATGGTGGGACATGATGCCTTCTGCCATGCCCAAAGTACAGCTCTTGGGGACGTGCCTTAGAAAGCCACTTGTCTTGGCAAGATGATGAAAAGCAGCAAGGGGGTGCCCAAAGGGATTTCTTTAGAGCTTTCTTCTGCTGGGGCATCAGTTGGATGCCGGATGGAGGCAAGCAGTGTTTGCTGTAGACCAGGGCTGGCCTGAAATGCAACCAGGAGATGAGACGGTTGGGAGGTGCCATTCCCTGTATCAGTGGTCGCTGCCTCCCCACCGATCTCCTTTCCCTTGGTCGCAGAGGTCAGGACAGCTGCAAATCCCACTCGGGATCAGGATGGCGATGCACGTGCACCCATTCAGGTGCCAAGGAGCCAGGCGCCCTCAGCCCCGTCCCCAAAAATTGCTTCTGAGCAGTGGCTGCCTTTCTCAGCTCATGGATTTGGCCAGCTTGGGGGCTGCGAGGAGCAATGGAGGTCTTCCTTGGCTGCTGATTTACGCACAGCCTGCTTAAATGGGGACATAAAGCCATGGAACCATACGCCAAGGCTTGGTGACTTGCTGGATGCCACCACCATTTCATTCCCTGGCAAACCTGCCCACTTCTGCATCCAGGGCTGAGCTCTGGCTGTTTGAACTGCATGTCTGGAGGGCTGAAAGTGCAGAGAGCAAACAGACCCAGGATAATCCAGTTGGAAAGGGAAAAACAGCCTGGATGCTCATCCCACTGGTCCCTGTTTCAGTAGGAGGCAGGATTAGCCCCGAGGGTGTTGGGGCAGGAGGTCTCAGAGGACACATGTCTGGGGGCGAGGAAAGTTTGGGAATATGCCAAAAGGTTTTGCACCAAAACAATTAACAACTTTGGCATCTGAATTGCCTTCTCCTGGTCCTGGGCACCCTCTGCTTTTACAGCATCAACTGGGCCTGAGCCCCAGCTCTGAAAATCCAGTGCGTGATTTGGCATCTTGGGGTGGGGGGTGAGTAGAGCCAGGGAGGATCTCTGAGGAGGGTGCGGAGCTGGTGCAGCGGGGCTGGGAGATGCTCAAAGCCTTTTCCCATCCTCTTCCAGCCATCCGGCCGTGGTGTCCGCCTCCCTGAGGTCTTCTGCATCATCAGCTGCCTGGGCTGCTTTGGGCTCTTCTCCAAGGTAGGGATGTGGTGGCTCCGTCTGGCACGGTGGTGGCCCAGGCAGCCACTCCGTTGCCTGCCAGGGTTTCACAGCTCACTTTTTTCTCCCCCAGATCTTAGACGAGGTGGAGAAGAGACGCCAGATCTCCATGGCGGTGATTTACCCCTTCATGCAGGGCCTTCGGGAATCGCCCTTCCCAGCTCCAGGGAAAACCGTCACCATTAAAAGCTTCATCCCTGAGTCAGGCACAGAGGTTGGTGGGGGTCTCGAGGGCTCAGCGGCACCTCCTGGACTGCTCCAACATGGAGAGCCCATGCCACCTCTGGGAGCACCCTCCACACCTGCAGCACCCATGGGTGCTTGCTGGAGCAGTGGGTGGTGGGTTGGGCTGCCAGGGGCCTCATGCCCTGAGGAAATGGGTGCCATCTCCCTCCTGGTGCAGGAGGAGAGCAGCAAGCAGTGAGGATGAGGATGGAGCTAATCCACAGGCAATGCTGCCCCATCTTTGCATCCCTGCAAAGCAGCATCTTTGCAGCTCCATCAGCCTCATGCTGGACCTGCAGCACAAAACCTTCCTGGACGCCATTTCTTAACATGTTGGTGCTTGCACAGCCTTTACATCAGAGCGGTGTGTCATGCAGGGGGCCATGGAGCGGGGCTGGCTGCACCCCACTTGTGAGCTGGTGTTCATACCTCCAGGTGCAGCACGCAGGGTTGTTGGGGTGCGCGGTGGTGCCGGGGCGTCACAGGCTGCAGCTTCCCCTCTGCACCACAGTGCTCGGCTCTCAGCCTTGACACCCGCCCCAGTTTAGCATCACAGGCAGGAAGCTGCTGCGGCGCAGGCATGCAGCAAATCCGGCCTTTACCTGTGGAAAGGAGATCTGATACTGGCACGGTGCCCACAGGGCTCATCTCGCCCACGTACGGCCCAGGCTTGCACAGGCAGAGCCTTTTCTTTTGCTTTTTCTTTCTCTTGTGGCAAAGCTGGGGTGGTAAAAGGGGGAGGATGTGCCCTGGCACCTGGCAAAATAACCAGAGAGCTGAGCATCCCAGAGATGCATTCTGCCAGGGTGGGTCTGAGGACAAGATCCCTCCTCTCTAGTGCAGTTGAACAGCTGGCTATCAAATTGCAAGAGATTTCTTCATCCAGGAAGGCTTGTGCCTTGGCTTTGCAGGTTGCTCAATGCTCTGGCTGTAGGCCAGGCTGCAGGGAGTGTGGCTGCGGGTGACTGGGGAAGGAGGGTATACAAGGACATTCTTCGAAAGAACTGTGCTTTGGGGCTCCAGGCAGGGGCTGGAGCAAGTTGAGGAGATCAGTGAGAAAACAGGGAAAGGGGTGAAAATAAATTCTGAGTACTGCATGGGTTGGGAGCTGGGGATCGTGCAGGATTTGTGCTGGAAAGGGGCTGTGGAGCCCAGCCAAGCCCTATGCTGCTGGCTGGGAAGATGCTGCTTTGCTGGAAAGGCAGCTTGGCACATGGAGGAGGGGGATTTCCCCCCGTCCCGTAAAGCTGGGGAGAGGGGCCAGGACTGTGTCATGAGCTGCATGGTCCTGTTAACCCTTCAGCAGTCACCGTCTCAGGGCTGCCTGCAGCAGGGCAGAGGTATCGACCAGGTTTGGGAGACACTTGTCTGGGGCAAAGCCAGCAGAATAGACAGACCCCCTGCAAATATCCATTAGATAATTCACTTTTGGGCCATCCTAGCTAGGATGAGGCAAGCTGGCCCTCCCAGAGAGGCTTTTGAGGAAGTTTTTGTGGTTTTTATAGCAAAAGTCACGCCCTCATCCCTCCTCCCTTTCCTGGGCAACAGGAAAGCCTTTCCTTGTGAGTGCTGGAGAAAAGAGGCATTTTGGTTAAAAATTCAGTGCCCCAGTAAATAAACCCCACAGCACACATCACCACGGGCTTCCCCTGCATCCTCAGCACTGCACAGCCCACATCTCCAGGCAGGACAAGATGAGGTTTGTCCCTTACAGAGGGACATGATGCAGATGCTGCAAACTCTGTGTTGTTAATTGCTCCCAAATCACCCTCTTGGGGGGCCAGGGTGGTGGTGGGGAGCATTGCACCTCCTAAGCCAGGCTTTGGTGGCTCTCCCTTGGCAGCTCATTGAGCTCACGCGGCCTGTGGACGCCCACCTGGAGCACGTGGAGTTTCAGGCTCTGCTCCAGCAGCTCAGCCCCCACCTCATCCTGCACATCTTTGCCTCTGCTGTGTTGGAGCGACGGCTCATTTTCCTGGCAGAGGAACTGAGGTGAGTCCTGATCTGTTTATTTAAAAAAAAACAAAACCAAAAACACATAAAAACCTCTTGAAGGAGTGCAGGATGCAGCTGAGCTCAGGGTGGGATGCCCTCTCTGAGCAGTGAAGTTCCCTTTCCTCATGCAATGCCACCATGATGGCTCCTTGTCCTGCAGCGTCCTGTCGCAGTGCATCCATGCAGTGGCTGCTCTCCTCTACCCCTTCACCTGGGCTCACACCTACATCCCCGTGGTCCCCGAGTGCCTGCTCGACACCGTCTGCTGCCCCACACCCTTCATGGTCGGCATCCAGATGCGGCACCTGGAGCGGGTCCTGGACCAGCCGATGGAGGAGGTATTTTATCTGGGTGGGGGAAAGCATCTGGACGGAGCCTTCGGTTAGTCTGTGACCCTGGGTTTGGGCTGGCTCTGGGACTGGAGGCTCTGGTTGTGCCCTTTTCCCATCCAGGGAGGCTGGAGACTGGGGCTTCTTGCATGTGCCCTCCTGTTGGCACCTGGGGCAACAGCTCCACGTGCTCCTGGGTGCTTCTAGCCACCCCAGGACCTGCACCCCTGACCCTGGGGGCTCAGGGAGCTGCTGTTGGCCAGGCAGGCTGTTGGCATCATCCCAACCTTGCAGAAGTGGAGAAAAGCTGTGTGGGGACAAGCCACTCACCCTGCAGCAAACACGGTCCCTGGGGGGATGCCCTGGACCCCCTGCCCAGGTCCCTCCAGCCCACAGGGACTGATCCCTCTCCCGCCACCCTCGTGGGCTGCGGACACACCGGCCTGATCCCAAAATGGGTGGGAGGAAGCCCAGATGCCTTGGTAGGGCTAAACCTGGGTGCTGTCTGCTCTCTTTCAGGCTCTGATAGTGGATCTCTGTGAAGGGAAGATCCTCCGGGCGGTAGGTCCCCCCGTGCAGGGCATGGGGCTGGGGGTGGGCTCGCCTGGCCTGGGTAGCCCCAGGAAGGGCACCTTTCCCCCTCGGTGCCACATACCTGGCAGCTTTCACATTTTGGGGGCAGAGATATCTCAGTGTCACCCATCCAGGGGGAATGTCCCATGAAAGGATGTATCCAGCCACTGCATCCATCTTGTGGTGAACCGGAGCAGCAGTGGCTGTGTGTTGGGCATCCCACTCCCAGCATCACTGCAGCACTCTGCAATGATAATTAATTAATGAGTTCTGCAGAAAGCCCAACTGATGGGCTGCACTGACTGCTGCCCACTGCCATCTGAGCCAGATTCCCACTGGTGCCAGGTGCTTCATGGTCCCTTTGCCTTCCAGGTCGGTGATGAGGAGGAGATCTTGCCTGTCAAGCTGCAGAACGAGATGCTGACATCTCTGAACAGGCACAACAACAACAACAACGTACATAGTAAGGATGTCTCTTTATATATGGTAAAACACACACAAGCTGCCCTCCGCAGATGGTCAGTGTCCTCAGCAAAATGATTTTCCTAAAGGGACCTGGCCTGAGATGTTTCTGCTCCAATTTGCAACAAAATGCAGCCACGGGAGGGAAATCCCTTGGCCTTTCCCCTCTCCTGAGAAACATGAGAGCAGGAGCAACTACTTCTGCTGAAAAAAATCAGCTTTTGCCAATATTTGGCCCACAAAGACGCCACCACCCTGGAAAGCAAAACCAGCCAGTGCTCCCTCAGCAAAATTAGTCTGATCTTTGTTTACTGTCAGAGGGAGGTTTTAAGAAATAATTTCTTGGAATGCAAACACAGACTGTGAACGGGCCAGGTTAAAATAAGACCATCCTTTCCATGTTCAGAGGTCCAAACCCCACCTCTCGTGCTCTGTGTCCCCTTCCAGCATCCGAGCAGGTGAACACACTCGTCTCCGAAGCCTTCGTGCAATTCTTTGTCCGAATGGTTGGCCACTACGCCTCACACATCAAGTGGAGTAAAAACGGCTCGGGCATCTTCCAGGAGCGAGCATTCTGCAAAGCCATCACCTCCAAGACCAACCGCAAGTTTGTGAAGAAGTTTGTGAAGACGAACATGTTTTCCCTATTTATTGAGGAGGCAGAAAAGAGCAGGATCCCACAGGAAGGTAAACAGCCCTGCGTCTCCTTCGCTCTCTGGTCACGTGAGCTTTGCAAAGTCCTGGGCTATGTGGTTAAGGGAAAGAGATGCCCCATGCCCGGAGAGGAATGCAGCTCTAGGCTGAGGATGCTCAGGGCAGCGAGTACCACCCATTTGCTCTCAACAGCTGCATTTCTCTGTCCCTGTCAAACAATCAAAAAAAATCCCTGGGCTCATTTCAGATCTTGTCGCTTGACTGGGGATGGGGCAGGCTTACTGAGAGCACAGTGTTTTTAGGCAAACATGCCAGTAGCTGCACAAATATTTGGCTTGGACACAGGCAGCAGCTGGGAGCCTGGCTGCGCTGCCTGTGAGCCCTGACTCATCTCTGCCACCGGCCCCGGCACAGACCCGTGGTGGCTGGGTTGGTCCTTTCCCCTTCCAGGGGATTTACAGGGCACTGGGCAGAGCTGAGCCTTCTCCCAGCCCATGATGAGGACAAACAGGGGTGATGGAGGTTGAGGAGACCACCCAAAACATCTATCGGTGGCCAGAAACATCCTGGCCTAGGGCATGCCCCCCCCAAGGTCTTGCTGCCCTCGGAGAGAGTGCAAGAGGGTGCAGTCCTTGCACTCTATCAGCGACTGCCGCATTGGAGCAAAGCAGACATCCCCTCGGACGGCACCCCATGGCAGCCAGCAGCACATGGTGCCCGTGGTGGGTCCCTCTCCGGCTGGTCCGCAGCCTGCCCGGGGGACTCGGGGCCTGGCTCTGCCTCGGTTGCTGCTTTCTCTGCCCTTTTAGGTCAGACTTTATAGGGCAGACATGGGACCTGGGTCTGCCTGGGATTGGCAGAGAGGGATGGCACAATCCCAGCTTTCTCATTATATTCCCAGTCTACGCCACCTTTTTGGCTATTCGCATTCCCAGGGTCTCCCGCTTTCTCTCTTCCTTGCTGGTTGGAAAGGAAACACAAAAACTGAACAGGAGTGAGTGTGTGGGTTAAAAACTTACACTAGCCCAGCATAATAAAGCCCATTTTGGGTAGGTGAGAGGGATGGGTGGAATTGCAACAACCTCAATTTCACCTGAGTCCTCACCTGGGTGCAGTTGTCCACATGGTTTGGCTCCCAGGGTGCATATGCACTCCCCAGGACTCGGGCTGTGCAGCTCTGTATCCTCCCCAGCCTGAACGCTTGCATTTCACTAACAATCTTTTCTCATCCACAGCATATTTCCAGCAGAAAATAACAGAGTACCACGAACAGAAGAAGCACCGAAGGGACTCCTGAAGTCCAGCCTGGGAACACAGGAGCAGGGCTGAGACGGAGCAGGTCCCCGCCAGCACCACTACACTGCATAGACTCGACGCGTGCCCCGTCCAAGGGCAGAGCATGCTGGACTCTTCTGGATCTGTCTGCCGGTTCCTACCCATCTGTGACTCATGAGATGCATGGGCAGCACCGAACACCAGTTTCTACCCTTTCTTTTTCCCTCAGGGCATCATTGCACTGGAAAACTCTTTTGCACAGAGCTAGCAAGCAGGCTGTGATTTCTTTTCTGATCTTGCTAGCAACAGGGACAAACTGCGGCTCACAGTGCCTGGCTCTGTGCAGAGTCTTTGGCCCCATCAGGACCTCATGCAGTGAGGGAGGGAAGTCAGGGAGCTGGCTGCAGGACAACAAAGGTGGTAGAGTAATTGTTAGAGAAAAAAAAAAAGGACAAGTAGGAAATAGTGTTATTTCTAATTAAAACAAACCTAGGTTTTGCAAATAAGTAACATCCTATTGAATAAGTTTCAGAGGTTTCTATTATTAATAACTGTTTCACTTTATTTTCTGTCAAGATATGCTCATTGTTAAATACCGGCAGGAACAGTTGCAGTGGATTTTAGCGGTTTCCTCTATAGCGGCTGTCTGCTTCGTTGGTACCACTTAGAGCCCAGTTTAGCTCTTTAAAGAAACAAAAATATTCTTTTCCAACAGGTTATTTATTTGTGCTGTAAGCAAACTGTGAAGGCCACAGGGCTGTATTTTGTAGTGGAGGGAAACAGCTGATCAACAGCTTTGGGTAGGGAGGAAGTATGTGTTAAATCCAGTAGTAAAACATGTCGACATCGTCCTTGTTTCTGATTTTGATGCCAACTTCTTTAAAAACCTTGCAGTTCATTGTCTCTGAAATGTGATGTCTGCAGCAGATTTAAAGGTAAATTATGGTTCTCCCCCTTTCCTAATGCACTCATCCAGGGAATAAATATTGCAGCAGGGGAAGCTGGTTCTGGCTGCAGATCTGCCTGGTTCCTTCCCAGACAAACCAGGGCCAGATACTTTGCCCAGCAAGGGCTGGGGTCAAAGGCAGAACTTCATCCTCCCCTCTGGGATGTTACAGCCAAGCTGCCGTATCACTCGGTACCCACTAGACAAGTGCACACATGTAGATGTTATAAAAAATACAGTTTAATACAACTTTTGCAGTGGTATTGAATGCCATGGTGAAAGATTTTACATAAACACTAAAAAATAAGCAGGCTGACTGCCAGACAGCTTTTGCTTTTGGAGCTGTTGAACATCTAACAAAAACAAGACAGATGTAAAAGGCATTTATTTTAGAAATAACTACTTGTGCAGTCATGCACAAATGTAAGTGACAGAAACACAGTCGGACAGAGGGTACAAACTGAAGAGCAATGAAACTCTCTAGCCCCACTGAAATACAATTGTCAATTTTTGTTCAGCCCCCATGTGTGTTTGGAGGGGGGAACAAGAATTATTTGTTAGAGAAAAAGGAGATTTGTGGCATTGTGGGTATCCTCTGGCTCCACAAGTTCCCCCTCATGAGTAGAGAGTGAGTTACAGGTTTAACTACAGGAAATTAAAGGTTAGTGGTCTTTTTCTGTGGTTTTTTCATTTTAAAAAGTTCACCTGCCAGCAGAAAATTGTGTGTGTGGAAAATCAAGAGCACCTATCAAGAACTGTCCCTTTTGAAAAGGCCACTTTCCTCCCCCTTCTCCTGCTTGTTCATTACCATTTTGAGAAGATGCTGACCTTTTTGGTCCTTGCTTTGGCAGTAGCTCTTTAGAAAGGAAGAATTAGAAATCACATAAGGGACTGGATTGTGCAGCTGCTTAATTCCTGCCAGAGAAAAATGTAATAGAAGGTTATTCCTTAGCTGCTGAAAACAAATACACAAAAGATGATCCTGAAATTTAAAAAGTTGTTCAAATGTAGCCTGTGCTGTAGATGTCAGCAAGGGTTAACTACAGCAAGTTAGAAGGTTTGGTGCTACCTTGCCTGACTGCTGAACAGAGAATAGGTTGAAATACAATGTTAAGTTACTTAAAGCACTTTTCCTTTTAGTATTGTTATAGAAAAAGGGACCTAGATTAATTCCCAGACAAGCATCCTTTGGGAGGCACATCAATTCTTAGCTCAGCTTCTCAGCTGGCTACAGGAAGACAAAAAGAACAGGTACAGAGTAACAGGAACAACCAGGCGCTTTTCTAGCACTAACTTCTCTCCCCACCATCCAGCAGCAGCTTCAGAGCTACAGGTGGTGGCTGAAGATGCTGGAAAGAAAGAAAACAAGCCCAGGGGCATCATTTACCCCAGGACTCCCAAATCTCCCCCCACCCTCCTCTCACATCTTTTCCCTTTCAGTATGCTGTTACTCTTCCTGACAGCTCTGTCCTCTCTTCCTAAGCCTGTGTGACTGATGTCATTCCTGATAGCAAGTTTTACGGGTTTCTTGAGTTGGGTTGGCCTGAACATTGAAAAGCAGCTTGATATTATCATGCTTGCTTAATCACCTGACTGGTACAATCTGGCAAGAGCTTTAATGCCCTCTCTTTAATGCCCAGAAGGTGGACAGACTGCATATTGCAAGAAGTGTGCACGTCCCTATGATCAATCAAGATCAGTGAAGAAAGAAGACACCATGCTGAAAGGGCAGATGCTGAATAAAATACCCTATTTATTCCTTTGAACTCAGTCTGCCTCTCTTAAACCACCTGCTTGTAGGTGGACACACTGTGTTTGCTGCTAGAGACACTGGAGTAACTCAGCTGCTGTTTGCTAGGAGCATGGACAAATCCAGCTGGGCTCAGGTCACATTGCAGCGTATCAGCAAAACTCACAGCATATTTCTAAATCCTTCTTCCTGCTCAAGATCTGTCTAACACTTGAGCTAAGTCTACAACAGTAAATAACAGTGCAAAGAAATGTTTCCCTGAACTGGAAAGTGCTCATTTATTCTGCTAAATTATTAATGTAGTTCCCAGCATAGTATTAGCCACCTCACACTCATACAAACAACTCCCAGGCATGGTTCAGGAGTCAGCTCAGGAATTACTCCTGATTTGCGGTTCAATTCCTGCTATGCAGCTGCCCTGCTTGGAAGATAAATTTTATGTTATGGCATGTGTCACCCTCTGCCAGCTGGCCTCAGTGCCAGCAAACAGTCCTGGGCATATTTAACCTACCAGAGTCAATATAGTCATTATTGCTAAGTACTTTCAGATTGCTCCAGTACAATAATAGACACAGCTCCTACTTCAGATCACTTCCCACCTGGCTCTAACCTCTGAAAAATGCTGCAGTCTTCACCTCCTGCTTTCAGGAAATGATTAAACTTCTAAGCAACTCCACTCCACACTCAAAGATGGGGCATAGCGGCACTGGATATACCTGGTACATGCAGGGTAGGAAGGAAAGAAGAGAAAATACTAGTATGAAACAAAACTGACACTCAAATGAAAGAGAAACAGGCCCTGAGGTATCTTGACCTGTCTCTTTCCTATGTTAAAATCCTTGCCAAAGCAAGGGAACTCCTTTATCAGTTTGTAGAAGAGGCAGCAACACTCCAACACCATGTGGAAATTTTCAGTTTGCCTTTACAGTTTTAGGGGAAAACTTGCTTAACAGAGAACAGGTTGTATTTGTTTTGAAGGGAGTATACTCAGACGCAGGTGTTCCAGGAAGCTCAACAGGCTGCTGTTGCAAGAGCTCTTCCTTCTAAGTGTCTTCTGAATGCAACAGAAAGTGAAAAAGCATGTCACAAGGTCAGGCTGAGCCTGCAAAAATTCTGTTCCCCTTCTCAACTCCTTGAGCAGCCTTAGCTCTACAAGCATATCTAAGATAACCCATGATCACAAGACAGTGCTGTAATGTACAGGTGCCAGGGTAAAGTTCATGTATTCCATTATTTATTACAGGCATTTATACAATACCTATACATCCATAGCAACACTTTATATGGCTTGGATTACAAGCAGTAACTATTCCCTGCTAACACTGAAACTTTATCAGGATAGAAATGGGAATTTTTTCCTGGCTGGCTAAACGTGGAGGGCATTCAAACTTCCAGGTAGCGAAAAGCTGAGGAAAAGGTGCCTTATTGCATTTCCTGAACATCAACAGGCTTTAGCTTAGACATGTTTCTTAAATGGAAGTTTGGTCCTAGACAATCCTTTAAAGACTCCAGTTCTTCACTAGTCTCAACTATCAGTGACAAATTATATGGAGCAGCTTAAATCTTAAACCCCTGAAGACTGAGAGCATGATTCTCCTTGTCTGCATCTCTAGAAAACCACTCACACTCCAGGGAGGGACTTTCCAAGCAACTAAGTTTTGCACTCACTTCATGCTGATGAAAAGAAACACATGGTTTGTGAAAGGGGAGACAGGCCCTCAGCACCTTAAAATCCTTCCAGTCTTTTGCCTTGCAGACTTTGTCTTGCTCGCCACTTGAAGGGCAGCAGCAGAGGCTAGACTACCTACATCAAACCTTCACCCAGCTGAATACAGATAAAACTAAATAAACTAGTTATCTAAATTCCAGATGTATCTAAAACTGTGATACTGAAGAGACAGCTGCCACCTTACACACTGAAGATGCTCCCAGTATCAAGACACTGGGACCATAACATTTCCAGGACACTGAACTGTGCCCCATGTACATGGTCAGGATGCGGGAACCACTCTCCCTCAGGCTTCAGCCTGGCAGGGACCCTTTGGGAACCCCCAGTACAAACCCACAGGGCAAAGTCCCCCAAAGAGCCCTCAGCTGCACTTGCCATAAAATAGCTGCTCACAAGCATGCAAATGCCTGGAACTTCAAGGGTGAAGTAGGGAAGCCTACATAAATTCCTCCTTGTTCCTAAGACATTCCTCCCTTCCCCAGTGCCCCAATCCTGAGGCATGACCTCTAACTCACTTGTTGAAACGGGATCACCCCACAGGAAGGAACCAAAACTCTTCGAACCAGAGAAGACACAAGACAGAGCACATCCACGTGCTAAATGTTTGGCTAGAGAAGTGAGCATCTCAGTTCCACTTCCTGCAACATCTCAAACAGAGGCCAGGCCCTGTTCTTTCCTCGCAGAGACAAACACTTCAACTACTAAACTGGAGCCATGCTCCTCCTGTGTTCTCTCTCTAGCCCAAGCAGTCCTGTGTCTCTGCAAGAACACAACACAGGAAGGCTGACCTGTCTGTCCATGATAGCCTGACACTGGGTACTGTTCCAGGCAGGTGGAAGAAGGGGTTTAAAAGCGCTCCAGTCACTGAAGGAACTGGATTTTCTCTCCACTTCTGAGCACATTTTCCAATCGCTAGAGTATCACAGGAAATACATGTCACCACTTCCTGTGGCCAAGTGGGGTTTTCATTTATTGTTGTTGGGATTTTTTTGTTTGTTTAAGTGAGCTGTGCTTAATTCCTTCAAAGAGACACATGCAGTTGTCTTCAGGTACTGCTGTAGCTCTGGGTTCCCAGTAGACAGAGGCATTTTCTTACCATCTTGAGTGAGATGCTTCAAGGCCAGAGGGCTAGGATTTCAGCCACGAAGTTCCTAGCATTCCCCACCATCTCCCAAGCAGCTCCCTGATAGCCATGGCAGATCCTGCTCTGGAGACACTCCCTTTGCTCTGTACAGCAAGCCTAGGCACTTTTTTCAGGGTCTGAATTTCCCCGCAATGCCAGGGCCTGTGGCACACATTGCAGCACTTCACTACTGTGTGATTAAACCCTCCATTAAATCTAACTTAGCCTCCCTGATGCAGTTCACCACATTTAAAATGGTATTAAAACAACAGCAACAAAAAACCAAACCCCACCCCAAACTTACTGCACTATGTAGCAGCAAAAGCTCTTGGAGATCCTGGAATGACAACACTATACACATTAGAAAACTGCTTTCTAAATAGCAGGCAGGATTGTAGCCTAAGTAGGACAGAGCAACACACACATCTGAAGACAACTGTTGCTCTCAGAATTCTTATTTATTAAGAGCAGAAAGGAAATTTTGCTTAAGTTTTATACATAAAAAAGTAAACAGTAAAATTTTCTTTTTATAGTCTTTCCACTGAAGAAAATTGAGAAATAAGTTGTCTTTTTAGATAATGTTTATTTAAAAAAATAAAATTAATTGACAAAGATACCACACTATTTTGCATGCCGGTCATCCCTTCCGCTTGCAGAACCCTGTTCAATGCATTATTCTTTAGCAAGAAACCACTTTATCAGCAATGCATAAGCAAAAGAACCACATCAGTCTGGACTAAAACCTTGACAGCTGCTTCAGCTACACAAGCTAGTGCGATATCTCTGTTTTTACCAGCTCAGGTCTTTAGTAAATAAATTTCAAGTGGACACTAAACAAGTATTTCACTAAGAGATGATGAAATATTAAAATTAAAAGCAAGTCGTATTGCAGCTGTAATTATACTACATTAGAAACTTCAGTTGTTGGGGATCCATTCACCATATATAGATTATTTTGTAATCAAGGTAATTACAAAGACAGAGCATTACTCCCTGCATGCTTTCCCAGGCTTTGAACCAACAGAGTTGACTACATGTAGAGTTGACTAGGGTGTACTTGGAATTTACTCTCTCAGGCAGGAGACTAGTTAAGGAGTGTTACTGATAACAAAGAATAAAAGTTATACAACATTGATTATTATAAATTACGTTGTTCTTATCTGCTTTTTGCCTTAGTCTCCCATGTATCTTCACATCTGTTCATGTAGAAAACCAACTCTTTCTTATTTCTCCTTATGGTGACTTCCCATTTACTAATGGTGATTAGAATGCGTGGAGGACGACTTGATTCGGAATACGTAGATGTGCAGATGGGCAGCAATCTGATTGCACACACTGACACAGTATCGAAGCAAATCAAAGAGAGAAAAGATCTGCCACAGGAAAAAAAAGATACACACATTTAGGTCTATGTTTTCCTAGAGTATAACGCCACCTGCATACTTCAGAATAAAAGCACTGGGGTCTTCTTTTCACTGACTAAATCTCCAACTCTGTAGGAATAATCACTCAGTGAAGAAAGTTTCTAGGCATGCTGGGCTTTTCTCCAGCTTTGTAAGAATACAGACTCTTAATTCTAGAGTCAGAGAGGGGAAACCAGTTACAGTAGCTATACAGATACTGTGAAATTCCCCATTAACTCTGAATGGTGATAACGATACATAAAATACCAATTTTATTAAAAGGTTAACACTGCATTTTGGTAGATAACACTTAAGTGCTTGATAAGCACATACGAGTTTAACTTACGATATTTTTTCCTAATCAGTGCTGCTAGTAATGACAGACATACATACTTCCAAGAGCTTAAGGCACAGCCGTACTACACTTGCACTGTGCGTAATGTATTCTCTTGCTAACAAGACATCAACACAAATCGTCATAATATTCTATTCTAAGCTTTGAATGTTTGCTACATTGCTTTAAAACTGTTTAAATCATGCACCAAGCAAACCATGTTAACCTCTGTTTGCATGAGCTCTGTTGAAAATCAACTCAGTAAAGTAGGTTCCCAGTCCCACTACCCTTTAGGTGAGTCAGCTAGGCTCAACCAACGCAAACAATATTTGTGAAAGAGCACACAAATGCTTGCAATGATTACCGACAAGCAAAGCGAGCTCATACTTACCAGGGCAATCCAGAGTACAATATATTCATCAATAAAGCTGTTAAAATACTGGTCCAGAAACAATAGCGCTGGGCCTATGAATGCTGTGTCGTGCAGGTGCATTTCGCTTTTGGTCATGTGTGCAACCTATATTAAAAAAAAGGAAGTTTAAGAAATAAACCTATGCTAGCCAACATAGAGTGATTTCAGAATACACAAAGCCAAAAAAGTGCAGTTCAACCCACATTACCGCAAGATACATCAAGTACTTAAGTAGCAGCAGCTATGCTGTTTTAACCATGAAAGACTACAGTTATATGAGATGTAAGGTTTGCAGAGAAGTATCTTTCATTAGAACAAAGAATGTAGCTACAGGGAAAAAAAACTAACACATTTTCCAGCCCACAAACTCTTCCTCCTGCCAGAAACAAAACAGTAAAATGGAAGTAGACTGGTAAATTTTAAGGTTTAGTTGAGCCTGGAAACAAAAACTCACAGCTGCTAGATCTTCAAAAATCAGAGACACTTGGTGTTCCTCTCACTCCACCTATTTGTTCCCATCCCATAAGGATCACCACCTCTCTCTGGTTACAATTTGATGATCATGCCTTTTCATGCCCAAGTGTGACCTTCCCACCCTCCCCCACATGCACAGTGGCTGTCCTACACCACATCCTCACTTTTACCAGCACAACTGTTGATATGACTGTGTAGTAAACTGGTCTTGGTAAGAAATAAACTTTTCTTCCACTGAAAGTTATGTCCAACACTGATCCAGTTCATGTGGCAACACAACATATGCCTGCAGAACTGAGATGGTGGGGGGCAGCAGTTGTTTAATCCCTCATTCACTCTGTTCAACAGGGGCTCCTCTCCTGATAGCATTGCCATCTGTTCCCTGGTACAAGCCTGTTAATAATTTTAACCACTACTTCTCTCCAATTGTTTAAGTTAAACCCTGAGCAACGGTTCCAAACCTCAGCAGCTCTGTCACATTCTCTGCTTCTCCCAAACTTTCCTCCCCTCTGCACCTGCATCTGAGGGGGGTTTCAGCCACCTCTGTTCCAGCCCAGCTCATCACACATGCATAAACACACTGCAAAAGTGTGAATAAACAGCTGGGAAAGGGGGAGAAACAGAACTCAAGCAACTGTACGCTGTACTGGCACTGACTCTGTAACCATGGCATTAGCTTGAGGTTCACCACTCCTCTTTCAAACAGAAGAACGGCTCCACTGTACTGCCAAGCAACTGAAAATAAGTAAAGCACGAGTATTACTTCAGTACACAAACAGGTGCAAGATAGTCAATAGAATAACCAGAAAACTTTAAAATCTACAAGAAGTTTTTCTTACTGCAATAATAAGAAACTCCAAGGGTCTGGTGCACTTACCACTAATTTATTTGTTATTTTAGCAGATACAAAACCAAAAGTAAGTATATATAAGCAGGGATGCCTTTCAAAGAGCTGCACAGCAGATTTCTTGTAGATCATCGCAGCTAATGCAATCACTGACCCAATATGAAGAAAAGGTGAAAGGACACTTGTTCCCTACAGCAAGATAAAGTTAAAGCATTAGGTTAACAAAACATACATGGTACAAAGAAACCTCAATAAGCCAAACACTCACGCGGTATGCAATGGGTGGTTTCTAACTAAAAATCACATTAAAAACATGTCTTTCTGAACACTGGTACTAACAGGAACAAAGTATGGTAAAACTTGAGTGAACATCAGCTGAGAATGTGGTTGAACCTTTCTTGTGCTGGGGGAGAAAATGAGGTTTTAGGCAGCAAGAAGTGCGCATTTCTGAACTTGTCACACAGGCAGTAGCTAACACTGTTAGCAAGTGACAGGAGACAATATTTCTATTGCTTTTTCTGCGCCAGCTAGAAAGCAACTAAAACAGCCTTCTAGGTAGCAAATAATCATTAGGCCAGCATAGAATTGCTTTTTGGAAAACTCCCAGGGCTCCAGAATCAATCATCATCTTCACTGAAACAGAAGGTACTTGTGCAGATACCTCCACCTGCACTTTTTCACTGGTAATATGAATAATACAGATCATCTAGAAGAATCCAAACCATAACCAATCTTCTTGACAAGTTTCCTTCTGAATAGATTTTTGCACTGGACTTTTCTATGAACTCTTTCACAGGTTGTGTATTTGTATAACCTGTTCCATATGATTAATTGAAAAACAAGTATCAAAGTACCATAAGCACTTTTAATCACTCAAAAATTTTAAAAATCTTGACTCCTAAAATTACTATTCTTATGCAGACAATATTAACTTGTTTTTCCCAAGCCAGCAAGGAACTGAAAGGAAAACATTTCACATGTAGGAAGTATTATGTTAAATAAAAACTAAAGGCATGGCTGAAAAGCCACTCAGTGCTGAAGAGTAACTAGCAGAACAAAGTACTTACTGCTATAGTGGATCCATTTTTGCCAACTCCACCTGTGAAGATCACACCAAAATAGTTTGTACAGGAGAATATGGTTCCTGCGACAGTACAGAGAGCCGGGAATATTTTCACCTGAATATTCAGTATTGGAATCTTAATGGAAGAGAGACAAGAAGTTAAAATATGCACAAGCAATCTAAAATTGGGCTTAATACTTCTGGTGCACTCAAACATTCCACTTTCCAACACCATGTTTGCTTTTCTTTCTCTGCTATACAGAGATTTAAATTTCTACAAGGCACAGAGAAATATGTATTTTTCCAATAATTCTTCCATCAAGCTTCCCATAAAGCTGGACTTATCTTCAGTTACCTGAAAAGAGCTGTCAAAAGCAGAGAAGTGGACAGAAAACAAGAACTTGCAAGCTAAATCACCCAGCTATCACATGGAAGAGAAATGCATCAGTCATCTTTTCTGAAGCTGGTTGTAAAACTCACAGATGCAGCCCAATATCAAACTGGGCAAAGCAAGAGCCATTGGCAAAAGCCCCTTAAGAAACTGGATCCTATCTTATGGGCAAGACAAGGGAAGCCAAGAGAGATCAAACAAGTCATCTTGGAGTCAGTAAGCCTAGGAGAGCAAGCAATGAGGTTGCTAAAGAAGTGAAAAATGAGTGCAGGCAGCTTTGGAAAAGGCATTTTTTAACAGTAGTGTTTCAAGCAGAACAGGAGAAACTCGAAGTGAAGAAAGTTCAAAATAAACCACAGGAGATATGGTATGGAAGCAAGTGTTTAGATGAACTACCCAAAACTTCCCAACTTATCTATACAACTACTAAAAATCCTCACAGGCTCTTAATTCAGGAACTGAAGTCATAACACTCAACTGAAAAACACACTTGGCCCCCCAACAGCAAGGAGTCCAACTACATACAGAAGGCCAAATGAGGTCAAGTTGTTTCTATTTTTCCTCAATTATACTCTCAGTGTAGCTTTCAGCAGGTAAAGATCATTAGTTTTCTATCACATTCAATAACTTAATCTCTTGATCTTTTCAGGGCACAATTAAGAGTCAGAGCCAGCTTTAACTCTCCATGCCTTGCTCTTAGGCAGCCTACAGATGAGCACCCAGACCACCTCTCCAAATCACTGCCCCACAGGCTTCTGTCCAGCTGGCATAGTTTCATGACACTCAAACATATCTATCCCTTGCTCAGGCTGCACTGTCAAGTCAGAAAACATTTTCTGAAAATAGTAAACAAAGAATAATGATAAATAAAAGGCATACATTGCCACAGACTGGAGTGCTAACTGTAATCATTCATTAATGTTACTAGGCACAGGACTTCTGAAAGTCTCTCCTCAGCCTTATAAAGGAAGGTACTTGTGCTGCCCTCTGCTTCAGTAACCATACTTTGGTATTTAAAGAATGGGGTGAATTTGCTCTTCTACAGGAAGAGGAAAACAATGGCAAGCTTCATACAGGAGTCAAAACACATTAAGCTTGACATTTCCCAAAGACAAGGGGAGTTTGCTGGGAAAACACCCCATGAACTCCAAACTACTACCAACACATCTGAGAACAATTCCTGAGCATCCTTCTCAAACCAGAAGGATGAGACCACACTGTTGTAACATCCAGTTTGGCTAGTTGTGCTTTATTAACACACACCTTTTTGCTTCCACTGTTAGCTGCATCAGTGATAGGTATTAGACTGCACTTATCTGGCATGGATATAATTAAGAAATAATTAATGGGAAACAAAGCCACATACAGAAATTTGGCAGAGGGAAGTCAAAGGAGAGGTATAAAAAGGCAGCACCTGCTAAATTGCTTTGCATACAAAATGGAGCAGCAAGGCCAAAAGTTGGAAGCAGCAAAGGCAAGTAAATGGCATGGAGAAAAAAGAAAAAAAAAAAATCTGAGTAAAGGGAGAGAGGGAGTTGTACTCAGAAATCTTCCTACAAAATGGTATTGCAGCCCCTGACTTTTTAAATGAGGGCACTACAAGGCAAGCCACAAGACTTCCTTGCCTGGTATTCCATATATCACTACAGTCTACGCAACTATTCTGACCTTTCTGGTAATTGCACGGGTTTCACCAGAAGTCGGATGCATGCAGAACTTCACAAGACTATGTCAATAATGCAGAGAAGTATCACAAGCCCAATCTTTTGCAGGTAAATCATGTTCTCTGTTAAACCCTTTGAAGTTGATTACAAGAGAAAGGCTACTCTGCACAGAAAGCTTCTGAACACAGATACATTCTGGCAAAGAGAGCATTCCAAATTTTGTCTGGGGAAAAAAACCATGCACATTTCTGGAAAAAAAACACCCATGCATGTTAATAAAAACAAGTGGCAGCAGGCAAAGAATGGATTAATGAGTGCTTGCCAGAGCCTGGGTTAAAGCAAGTCCAGAATCATTTGCCAGAAAGTTTATGTCAGGCCTGCAGACTAGATGCCATCAGACTTTTATGCAGCATGAATTGGGATTTTAAAAAAAATATATATGATTAGGACACAGTCAGGAAAAGAACACAGCTAAGGGCTCAGGGAAGCAGCAGTGAAGTGTGTAAGAGACTACACGTCCGTAAGTGGACAGGGGCACTCCCTCCAGAAACTCTTCTTGGCTTGCTCCTAGTCACAAATACCACAACCAGCTGGGCAACTCATATTATTGTGGGAGTCCTTCTCACAAGGCTGGATCCCAGCTGTAGTTGAGAGCTATGTATGTACGCTTCAGTCACATCTGCAAGAGGAATAACTCATAGCAGGCCAAAACTAAGCTTGCTTTATATTCACAAAGTGTTTATGCTTTTAAAGATTACGTTGTGGAATAAAACTCAAGCAATTGCAGCACTTTTCTCACTTCAAACAGAAAAAACCCTCTATATAATCAATGCATCAAACAAGTTGCACCTAAGCTTGCTCACTTTACTCACATTTTCCAAATGAGGATCACAGCTGCAGTCATACTTACCATCCACCAGAAATTACCAAGCTCCAGGAGCCTTGCAGAACAGCATTTTAACACACTTTAAAGAGAATCTACACTGACAGAAAGAAGGAAGCCAGTACAGGTATGCACCATTTCATGGAAAAAAGAAAGCTAATGAAAGCAACAATTGACAAAATACACAATTCTACATTTAGCCTACTCAGATTGTTTTGCTTTTCACATGTTAGCATAAGAAAGTGGAATGTTTGAGTATTCAACCACATTTTATTCCGTTATTTTTTGCCCCAGATAGAAAAAAAATCAAAAATACCAAACCACCAATTTTGCTGTCACATAAAATGTTAAAGGATTGGGGAGGGGGATGAGGTAAGGAGGGGTTATATGATATATCTTGCTCTGTAAGTAGTAAATAACATTTATCTCTAAATAAACACAAAAAATCTCACAAGTTGAATGAAAAAGGAATATTCCTAATTGTCCTGGGAAACCTGATGAAGTTTGCTCTCTGGAGAAATGCCTTCATTAATCCAACACCGAAATTCAAAATAGTTTCATCTTTTGGGAGCTGACTTAGCCAAACACTGCTGCAACCCAGAACTTCTAATACATTTTAAGGTTTTGCTGAAAAGGGTTATTTCACAGGTTATTTAAAAGGGTTATTTAAGTTATTAAATAACACAAGAGAACAATTTCTAAGCTCACATAAACATCACCTGGCCCTGAATCGCGCCAGAGGTCGCTGTGACAGCATTTGCCCCCCGTTTTTTAAAAAAAGAAAACAAACCAAGAACATGAATTGGAAATCCCTATTTGTAATGTGGAATAATAGCTGTGTAGGGATGTTGGCCACACTAATCTCTCTGGAAAAGTTTGGCACCAATAAGCTGACTTGTAACCTCATTTTTTTTAGAATTAGTTCTATCCACACTCATTCTCTTTAGATGGTATTTACTTTGCAGTTTTTATAATTAATTGGGGGTGGGGGGGTGGGGGGGAATGTAAGCCTGAAAGCACATGTAGCAAAATTGGGGTAGCCAAGGTTAGCTCCTTTTTCTAGATATTCTCTACAATGTTAGAGGGTTCATTTCTCTAGTTATATGAAGAATATTAGAAATTCATCAATTTGGGGTGACATGTTTCAGTAATTTTTGACCATCTCTTGGTTTTATTGCAAATCAAGATTTCTTTATCCACCTTAAGAATTGCATTTATCAAGTACACAAACAAGATCAATACTCGGGAAGGAAAACCTTCCAGGAAATCAATGCTTTAGATGTTATTTCCAGAATTTTTTTTTTTTTATTTATGTATGCACGTACATGCTTTTCTCTGGACAATGCCATTTTGATAGCCCAATGTGACTTCACTAATGCAAATATAAAGTCAACTTATGACAGCCCATAAACTGCCAGCTGACATGGCCTGGTGAGCCTATATAACATCTGCAGGATCTACATGCAGCCAGCCTATGACAGTCAGCTTGCTTAATCAGGATGATCTTCATTTAAAAAAGAGTGATAATTTTTTCCTCCCCTCCATACAGATAAGAGTTTTCAGCCACATTCAGGCCAAATTATCTACTGGTGGTTACCAACTGCTCTCCAGAAGTTTCCCCCATACCCTCAGTCCAACTTAGTACTCCTCCATTGCTGATCTAGCTCATTGCATGAAATTAATTCAAGTTTTGGCCAGCACTCTCAAAGGAAGCTGGACTTCACTGAAGGTACATTTAAGTTTGTGCAACGTTTGATAACTTTCTACCTGCAAACACAAAATACAAAACAATAGCTTGTTTTAATAACTCTGGTAAAACCAGAATGCAGTTATTGCCATGTGACCTATACTCAAGAATATATATTTCCCTTTATGAGGAAAAGCGAGACCTTCCCCTCACAAATTAAACTGTGCTACTATACGCTGGTAGTTCTTCCAGGTGTCTAAGAGATTATTAGAAAGGATAAAATAAGAACATGAACAAAATTACCAGAGATTGCCAAAAAGGTGGTCCTCCAATCACTGCCAGTAAATGCATGATTATTATGAAGATTTGTACTTCAGTCACATCAATTCTGATTAGGTACAAAAAGCCAAAAAAAGCAAAATTATTCAAAGCAATTTCAAGTCAGTTATTTGCAAGCTCAGCAGCTCTCCTCTATCATGCACAGTATAAAAACTCCAAAGTACTGAGGAAAACGAGAGGCAAAATTTATAAATAATTTAGAAAGCAAAAATATATTTTAGTTTTATTGTTAAAATTAAGAGCCATGCTGTGCTATACTTTTTGTTTTATTTCACAGTGCAATAAAAATCCATTTTGTCAAAAGGAACAGTCGGAACTCTTTTTTAACTGACCAATACCAGTTGCAGAAATAAATATTCAGTTTTAACCTTGCCCACCGAAAAAAGAGAATTTATTTCAGATTATAAAATTCAGGAAAGATATTTTTAATCCCTATTATAATCCCTACACTATTTTTAATACGAATATTCTCTCTGAATAGCATCAAACTTTAAAAAGAAACACAAATCCCTGAAGAGTTTATGCAAATGTAAATGGTACAGTCAGGTGCAGTGCTAAAGATTACACAGTTCAGCCTCTAGCATGCAGCAAGAAGAGAAACCACTTCTGTTTCTAGCATAGCTAGCATGTTTTGTAGAAGGGCAAGAAGGAAAGGCTTATAGAAAAGACTGAATTTAAGACTTTGTTTCAAAGAGCATGCAAAAGTCTTGGAGCTAGCAAGAGGGAAAAATGGCTATACAAATCAATTCCAGAAATAGAAGTAAAGAAAAATACAAGTGAAACAAAGAGGATGGACTTGCTGGTGTATTATATGAAGCCATATAATACTATCTTATACTGGAGTACTTTATCAAAAATAATCCTTTGAGTCAGTTTGAAATATTTATGGCATATTCCTTACCTCTAATTATACAGTTCTACCTAAAAGACTCAAAATCGCTTCTTGCAAATACATGCTTTGCTGTTACAAAAGTACTGTTGATATCAACTGTATAGGCATAAGGGAGTAATGGTTCAGGGATAGGGTTTTTTGCCTGTGTTAAATGAGCTACAAGACCATATAATTAAGTTTAATATCAGGTTAGCATGCTACCTCAAGTTTTCTCTACAGCCTTTGTTGCACTTTTGGAGTGGATCCTCTCACTTGAGAATCTGCAGTCTGACCAAAATATGATTTCATTTCAGCAGCAGATCAATATGCACACAGGATAATTATAAAGCTGCATCCAATTCCCATGTAGAACATCCCCCAAAGCATAAGAAAGCAGAAGGGCAATGGTACGTGGCATTCAATGCAATCTCTTATCTTACTATGGATTCTCTAAATGCTGGCTGCTGCTTTCAGCAGCCTGTAAAAACACTGCATCCACCTCCCACTGTGCAACTTCACCTTTCCATCAGCCACGAGACTTTCTGAACAACTCCCTAAGAGCAGGACACACACCTATGAAACAAGCAAGCAGAATCAGCACATGGCAGCACTGTTGACAGCAGGCAAACAGGGTATGAGGCACCCAGCCCCTGACTATTGCTGTTGCAAACTACCACTGCTCCCTCCCAAAGTCGTAAAGTAAATAAGCAGTGAAGCAGCAGAGGGGAGCATAAAGAAGGTGGGAGAGCAGCAATACCCAGGAACTAGCCAGACTCTTAGCATATATTGGGAAAGTTTAGCCAAAGCTGTCAGAGGAAACCTAGAGAAGATTCCAATTAAAAGACCATTTCCTTTAGATGTCTCTGCTTTGTAAGTTTTCTTTTCACTACACCAAGCATGGAGATATGAGCTCCACAGGAAATAACCTCAGGGGTCCTCCTATATTCTGATATATTCAATAACAATCCTGTAAGGCAATCAGAGCTGGCTTGGGGAAAAAATTAACTTCCACAAAGAGGAAAGAATGTTCTAAAAATCCACATTTTCAGTCCTCATACAAACAAATTAAGCCATTGAGCTACCTTACAAGAAAAAAACAAAAATGCTCAGCCATGCAAGAAGAGAGATACACAAAACATCTGATTAAATGCAAATTGCTTCCTCCTATCTTTTGGAGTCAGCATGGAAATGTGTTTTCAGTGTGTCCAACTGAGGCAGGGCTGAAGCAGCTCCATGAACCCACATAGGTTAAACATGAATGCATTTTAGCCTACTCCACTACTTACGTCAGTGACCTAAAAGGATATAAAGCAACTGAGAAAGCTCACAGAAACAGTGACTAATAACTAATGTAGGTAACTCAAGTTTATAGCTTTCCTTGGATGGTAAAACAGGTTTCTTTTGGCAGCAGTAATCTTAATGCAAAATAAAGTAAGGTCATATACTTCAAAAAAATTTTCAGATCATAAAAGACAAGGTATTCTGGAAGACAAACTCTTACACAAAACTGAGCGCCCAACCAAATCGGTGGAAGCAGTGCCTGGATTCAGGTTAAGGAGACAGCATTATCTTCTTTACAGAGTCATGGTACAACCTTTGCTCCATTGTCTGTAGTTCTGCACTCCTGAACTTAAAAATGGCATCGGGCAGCTGGAAAGGGTTCAGCAATGAATTGCAAGTATATTTGGTTAAAAACTCCTCCCTGACTTATTATAAGAATCTCATATTGCAGAACAAATATGAGTCTTAACTTCAATTCTACGTAAAGAGAAGATTTTTTTAACACCGCAGGGCTCCTTAAGACAGAAGACAAAGACATAAGACCGAGGAGAAATTAAACACCTGACCTATCACCTAAATAAAGCATAAGTTCTTAATACCAAGGATGAAAGAGGATTGAGAACATCCTATGCTCACTAAAACCACTGTTGGATGACAAAAATACACGCTCAACACCAGTAGAGTACATGCCTGGTGCTAGAATTATCCAGTGAATTTTTATTGCAGGATGTCAAACGGCCACTGCTTAGAAATCTAAGAATACAGGAATCCAGACAGGCAGCTCCTCGAAGCTAGACCACAAAAGGGAATAACATTTGGAAACAGAAGCTGGATGAAAGGGAGAAGAGGCACACTGTTCCTCTATTCCTTTAACTTGTATTTAAAATGACTGTGCAACTACAGCATAAACTGGACTAAATCCATGGTACTGCTAAAAGGAGCAGTCATCCCAGCTTTTCTAAAGACCAAACACTTTCTCACCCCAAAACCACCTGCTCGGTCCCTCTCTCTCCCTTGTGCCAGCACTACAGTCTCAGGCCATCAACTGGATCAGGGAAGGGGCTTAGCTAAAACGACCCAAGCGAAAAAGAAAGAAAAGAAAGTTTCCTGTCCCAATTTCTAGCATATCAGCTTTCCTTATCCATTTTGCGTGGCCTCATGAATGATGCAAGCACAAAGGAGAGGGCAGTGGAAGGTCTACGCTGCCTCTTTTGGCAGCTGAATAAACAAACTGTGCTGAGTCAAAGTGACTGTGCAGCTACAGACTTAGACAAGGGAGTAAAAGGAGGAATAAATGGGAACAAGTTAAGGCTTCTGAATGCAACACAAGTGGACTGCTACCATTCATGAAAGTCCTAAGCAGCCCTTAAAATGTAACACGGTAAAAAAAGTGAAAGAATGCAATTAGCAAACAAAGTAACAATGGTTTTGTCAAGAAAGATACTGAGCAGAGGTAATACTGGTAATGTTAGAGGTAATACCTGGAAAATGTTAACATGTCGGGCAATGTAGAAGACATTTGTTCCTACACTTTAATGATTAACTTGTATTCATTAATTGCTTCAAGATAAAATGTGCTAGTAATAAAAAGATCCATAAATTGCCTCAGTCACCGTATTGTTTTTAAACTCTGGTAGAACTGGGAAGGTACCTAACAAAATGACAAGACAAAAGCAGACCTGCAGGGAAAGTGGCTTGCTCAGTTTGGATGTAGACTGACTAAAGCCTTTCTGTGCTCCCCACACTGGCCTTTTGAGGAAAAATATATATAGCTTGCTTTAGTGGCTAGGGAAATTATTTGCAAAGCAGGGTGATAACATTCCTGGTTAAATATTACATAAATAGTACTATATTTTTTTCCACAAAGTTCCATTGCACATTGGAGTGCCTCTTCCTATGATAAGGACTACAGAAAACACAGACTGGAGTAGTGGATCATTTATCAACTAATAGTAGAAAATTTTTTTAGCTTCAATGCAAAAAGATGGGTACCATGAGGAAAACAAACCCATAGCACTGGGAAACCAAAAACGGGAAGAAGCCTTTGGTGCAGCAGACCCCCACCCCCCATTTAATTACTGCACACAACCAGTAGCCCAGTACCATAAGCAGACCTGTAGGAAAGCAAAAATATTTCAAAGCCAGAAGGGAATTGGCCAGTTCAAAGTCTGATTCTATTTTCTCCATTGGCCAGTTCAAAGTCTGATTCTATTTTGTCCTTGTGTTTGTATTTATTTACTCATCTAAATGATACAGTGGACATCCTAAGAAAAAACAAATGGCAAGAGCTAGCAGCATGAATTCTGCAGCTCAAGTAAGGGGGTTTCTTAAAGCCTCTTAACTGGGATATTTTCAGCAATCACTTGAGCCACACTTCCCTTAACCTGACAGTTTTTCTGCCTGATGTTTCCTGACAAATTGAGTCATGTCAGCATTGCCCAAACAGTTTATGTTGCTAGGATGATGCAGAGACATAGCACACAATATGTGGCAGATCCCTAATACCTATGAAATGAAGAAAATGAAACAAACCATTTCCCCCAAGACATGCCCACACCACAATAGATGGACGTAAAGTTATTGTAACAGTTCCTCAACAGACACAAAGCAGTCTAGTTCCAAAGATCTCTTCTTCAAATAAACCAGGGATTTTTTCGTCTTCTAGAAAATAAACAGAAGACCCTGAATTAAGATTTTAAGATCACCAGGAACATCCAGGCAAAGAACCAAGGAACAAAGATCAGACACCGAAGACAAAGCAACAAAGAACCTAGACTCAATATTTTAAAAATGCCAAGACAGAACATCTAATTGCAAGGCTGGGAAAAACATTGAAAATTACCCTGAAAAATACTGATTCTGCAGCAAACTGATGTTAGGAAAGAATTAACAAAGAGCATCTCTGCAGAACTGAAGATAGCAAGCAGGGACTAGGTCAAACAATGTCAACACTGCACCAGGTACCTTTGTGAACTAAAGGCTTGTTTTGGGTTGTGGTGCTTTGTTGCCAGCTGGGCTTAAACCATGACAAAGCTGTAAACAATATTTAAGTGTGTTAATTCAGAAAAAGTCAGGGAAGCATAAAAGCTGTGAGTTTTTAAATGCACATTTCATCCCTCACTCCCTGTCTGCCTAAATTCACAAGACAGCACAATGTCTATAGAGCTTCAACAGGCATTCTCCAGTTCTTGCAGGGAGACTGCAATGGATTTTACTGCACACACTGCAACACGTTTTACTCTTAATCTGTCCTTCCTTGTCATGCCAAACTTGGATGCAGATTACTTGCTAGTTTTCAAACATTAGTTTCCTGACATAATAGAAGATTATTAGGAACGGTATTATTTTAACATTTTTTTTCCTATGAAAGCCTTGAGTAATTTCCAGATTCAATCATTTTAAACACCTTAATTTTCAATTTCTCTATATAGTTGTGCTAAACTGTATTAAAACTGCCCAATTTTGGTCTTTGAAAAAGCACCAAAACATGAGGTAAAACACTGCAAGCAAAAGTCACATTCCAGCAGTACAAGTACTAAAGGGTGACATTGCAGAGCTGCAGGAAGAGGGAGGCAGGGCTGAAGCTCTTTTTAATTCTGCATGTTTACACTTCAGGTTAGAGTAAACCTGTTTTAAGTTGATTCCCAAAATCTTTTTGTTTTCTATTGTTTAAAGCCTTCATGTTCTTTTAAATAATTTCTCCATAGGCTAAAGGCATAAGCAAACTTCATTAACAATTTAAGAATTTTTTCCCCTTCCTTGATGAATAAAAAAGCCTTACCGCCCAGCACATGTAAGTACAAGGTTTATCTGTGTTGCAAGAATTGTAAGCTATTCACTTCATATTTTGCCAGATCACGTAATATTTTCAAGACAGGGCTATATTATTATACTTTCTCAGTACAAATGTTTGTCACATGAAACAGCTATCAGATGAAAAAGAACAGCATAAATACGTATTTCCTGTAGCTTAACTATCTCAGAGATGGTGCAATATTGAAATAAAAATCTATACCACCTGACCTCAAACTGTGTAAAATAAGCGTGATGCTTCGTGTGTTCTGGGTGAATGACTTAGAAGCAGCAGCATCTTTACTTATTAATTAAGACTAAAAATAAAGATGCCACTAGGGATCTGAAACTACACATGCAAAAATTTAAGAAGATAATTAAGTCTATTCTGTAATTCAGTATGCCTAAAAACTGGTTAAAATTAGCATGCATGAGGGGACTTGTCACAAGCAAACACTTGGCATTCTGTTACTGGAGCAAAAGTGACAAAACAGTCTGCTTGGCTCATCCACTACACACACCACTCCTACCAACCACTGCATTTATTTATAAAACAGATTTCTTCTTGAATGGCAAAGGCATCCTTTCCAAGGGTGGAGACCATAGGTGGGGTCTACAGACTGACATCTCCATCAGCTCCAGGTCACCTGTGCAGAGAATCAGAACTCCTCCTGCTCCCCTATTAGATGGCAATTTGTCCTCATCCATTTTAAACAATTCACTTTCATGACAGAATTTGAGTTGCTTCCTCTCATGTAATTATCATACCAGTGGGTGACTTTGGAAGTCTCTGAATGTTTTGGTATTAAGGGATTTTTTTTTTTTTTTTTCCTCCCCTAAATGACTTCTCAGGCAGAGTCATAATGCCGTTATCACAACAGGCTAAAATCTTGATTAAGCTCTTCCTTCAAGTTATTGCTTGCTACATTACCATTTCCTGCCACTAAGTATTTCCAACCTTTCATAGACTGTCAACAAAGTATTTAAAAATTATGTCATCTGACTACCTTCAGAGCATGCCTAACTGGCACTTGGCTTAAATTGTCAGAGGCAGCCAGTGGATGACATACACCATGATTTACGAGAATGCTGATATTGTTGGATCTAAAGTAGAGCTGATAATTAGACTCTTTCTAATAGCCTCATGAAAGCAGAGATTGTGCTGAACCATTAAATGAAAAAAAACAAAAGAACAGCATAATTTGCATCAATGCAAGTTTAACAAAGGGTATGTACCCCACCCCCCACCCCCCCAAATCTCAGTTTTACTTAAAATCCCATGCAGTTCTAAGAAGGCTATCAAAAAGCTATTCTTATATCCTCAAATATTTCAAGGGAAACTCCTGGCTAACAATCCAGCAACTATGAGAAATTTCAAGAAACCTAACCTACTCACTTTTAATGATACCATTTTGGGGGGGGGGGGGACGACAACACCCCACCTTTATACTGTATTAAAAAAGGTGAAATGAAGAAGAGAAATTCCTTTCTAAAGAGTAGTACACCAGAATGGAGAAGGATATATTTAGCACAGACATAAGGAAAAGCATTTTGAAAATAAAGACAACCCGGAAATAAAGTTACTTAACAATGAAGCTACAAGCACAGTTAAGCAACTAGACTACACGGATGAAGTAGCATAGTTCAAACCAGGCATTTTTAACCAGTAACTGGTGACTTTTTAAGCTATTGCACTGCGTACAGTTCCCTGAACTAGCTAAGCAATTCTCTTTTCTGGTGGAAAGGTATTTAAACAGCAACAACAAAAAAGTTTCTACAACTTTAAAAAAAGTAGTTCCAACAAAATTATTCTACACCCACACTTACAGAGCTGCTTCCACAACCCTGGTTATCTTTTAGGTGAAGCCAGAACTGTGACAAAATAAAAAGAAATGTTTAAAGCAAACTTTTCTGTTTAACAGGCAGGTTTTTGCTTTGTTTTCAAGTAAAACATGATGCTTTCAAAAAATTTATTTCCGGTTAGATAAGATTTATACTGCTCATTCATACTTTGCAAATGTTTTTTTTCACCTCATATTAAAGCACTTGTGAAATACCCTCAGAAAGATGTTTTTCATATACCAGTTACTATGTGCATGACAAAGGTGCTGTCTCTGCTTAGTCCATGCTATTGCTTGCCAGGTAGCTTTAACGTTCACTTTACCGTATAGTTCCAGAACCAGGGCCCCAGAGTTCCTGTGAGAAGCTGGATTGCTACTGTACAGAGCATAGACTCCGTAACATCAAATCTATGTGTGAGGGAAAAAAACATTTCAAAACATTTTCCCGAGCACTTCAGTTAAGTGGAGCCATTAGAACGGATCTTCAGTCATGGCATAAAGAACAAAATCCAGACAACTACTGTGCAGCATTGAGATAATTTAAAGGGTAGGTCAGAGGAAGGGAATTAATGACCACAAAAAATGAGAGTATTAATGAATTAACAAAAATATCGTAACCCACATAGTATTTTACAGATTTAAAACCCCATTCAGAGTTTCTGCAATTTACCGTACAACTCCAACACAAGGGCAAACACAGTCATCAGTGTATGCATGAGGAAACAAAATGAAATTCCTTGCTCTAAGTCACAGCAAATAAAACTCATAATCAAACACAATCCAGGACCTCTCATCTTCCTACCTCATGTTCATATCTCCAAATGACAGTGAAGATATGAATTCTTCATCTAAAGAGGCTACTGCATATTTTGTTTGTAGAGCAGAAGCACAGACTGCATCTTGAGTTTGCCACTTCTAAGGGAAAGCAGGAAGCTACACCTCCCTGCTCACGCAACTCTTTGGCTTCTTGGCAAATAATGCGAAAAAAGTCAAGTGAGCTCTGGACCCCTACTCAGTGGTAACTGAACTCCGTTCTGTACACCTGGATTTTTCACCCCTGACAGAAAGGGATGAAAAGATACGCTGTAGCCAACAGAGCCACAACTACAGGACATACTCCTTATGGTAAAATGCAGATTTATAGCATTTTATAACTAAAATATTTTAAAGTGTGATCAAGTTAAAATTACATCAAACCATCTAGCTTAAAAGAAAATTCAGCAATGAGATTCAGCCACAACAGAGATCCCATTTATTGCAGTGCTTATCAAAGTATACTTGGAACAGAAGCATGCAGACTGCTATCCAGTAACATGCCAATTGATTAAAAAAGTACATCAAAGAAACAAAGTTCATCGCGACCACACTGACAGAGCTTAAGAAGTACAGTAATGATGTGCAGTCCCATGCCTGCTGAGAGGGTACACAATTTTAGTCTGATAAGCATTTTCAGTTTAATTATCACAGCACAAAATACAGTATATAGTTAGAAAACATAGCATTTGGTATTTTAGGGAATACAGGAAGAGAAAGTCACATATACAAACAACACAGCTAACTTTGGTACTTTCAGATGGCTGCATTTTTTTTTCCTTTTATTCCCTTGTTACTTTAAGTGATATTTGTAATTCAGACATGGATTCATTTTTTAAACATTATCTGGGAAAGATTAAGAGGGGGCCATCAACCTCAGCATATGCTTAACTCTACTTAGATGTTGGCAGTGACAAGTCTTATTTTGTATGCTGTCTGCTCTGCTGGGTTCCCTTGTCAACCTGGTGAGAGTCTTGAGCCAATTAACACACAATTGAGTAGTCATGCATCCAGAATATACTCATCAGTGCTCATTTATTGAGCATATTCCATAAGCAATTCTTAAAAGGTCCTGTTTGATTAAACAAGCCATTAGACTTTACAAGGGCAACCACTGAATCAAATTTCAGAGTTGAGACAGCTGCAGTCAATTCTTTCCTTGTCCAGAATGGTGAACTGAAAGGATTTAATTCGAAGTTGAGAGATGTCCTGAGAAAGTGAACCAAGAACAACAGGAAACAGATACTTACACTGGAGATTGCTCTGAAATCAAGTCAATCACTACCAATACAGCTGATCTAATACAGCTTCTTTTTAATATTGTGTGAAACTAAGGGGGGCATTTATGTACTACCCTCCTCCTCCTCCCCAACATACAGAATTCCTTGCAACAGTTCAGTGTAGCAAAACACAGCAGACAAGAGAAACACTCTTGCCTCATCAGAAAACAGAAGTTACGAGGATGGAAAACTCAAGGGGGTATGTCTACTATTTAATACTCTGCATAGCAGCACTCTGGTCTGAGAAATGATGATTCTTCCATCTGTTTTATGCATATCTACTAAGCATGCAAGTGGGATTACTCAGGCTGGGCAATGAACTACGAATCTGAGCATGAGACAAAGGATTGTTTTCTTAAGGGAACCACTGCAGCAAAACAAGAATGTTCATCATCACAACACGAAAGAAAAAAGGCTAAAAGTCACACGCTAGAAGTCCAAACGCTTAGTTTTAAAGGTTATTACAGAATTTAATCTTAACTCATTCCAATCCAGCATTTTCACTTGGACATAATGAAACACAAATAGCATTAATAAAGCAAACTGTACAGAAGAAAGAAATGAGTACATGAATTAAAACTATTTCCAGCTACTGGAAATTCATGTTGAGGTAAAAATAATATTAAAAATGAGCCATAAGCTTTTCTACTTTCCTTGTTGTAATACACTTACGATGATATTTAATTTTTTCCTTTTGCTACTCACTAACATAGATTAAAAGTTGTACAGGTCAGACGATAGCCACATGCTTCACCTCATGTTGAAGCTCACTATTTCACAGAGCAGTAGGAATATCTTTCAATGATAACGGCAGAAAAATCGGCAGCAGCACCTCTGCACATGACTGTTTTGTTCCTGGCCTAAAACACTGTTAAGGGACTTGTGAGAGGGAAAGGAAGAAGGGGGGAGGATCATGATGTGGAAAACCCCCCTCATCATTTATGTCAGCCCTCAGCAATTTCAGCTGTATGTATTAATGCTGTAGCAAGGTACTTACACGTATTTATATGATGCACACCAAGCACTATAGAAATGCCGGCAGGTGGCAACGAGCAACTGAAGTACACAGAAGGTGGCAGGTTGCAAGCAGCAAACTTAACACCTACCACAACAATAGTTCAACACATACTTCTTGCAAGCATAGAGAAACCAATTCCCCCCGACATCAAGAGAGACTCTACTGAGCTTCAAACTTTCCTCTGCAAATAACCAAGTTCTTCAAGTAGTGTTGGAAAAAACTCGTAAAATTGAAAGTTTTAAGCCCAATAATCATGGAGATTACTGCCTTATCTCCTACCATAATCCTGAGATCCTGAAGCTGTTCCCAAGAGCAAGAACTCAATGTGCTAAACTTTGACTTGGAAGGCTTCCATCTCTGTATTTTGATATTTGGTGTGAATTGTCTATCCAAGACAACACAAACTCCTTTTCTGCTAACTGCTAAAGAAGAAGCCTTCATTTTAGCGGCTTTCTGAAATATGTACTCATTTGCTAATCTCTCTTTCATACCTCAGTGATAGTACTGGCAAGAGGTCTCAGAAGATTAACCAAATTAACTTTCTTCCCTTCCTAAACCACCTCATTATCAAGTGGGCTCTTGCTCATGTACAACTGCCACAGTGTCACTGAACAAGAATGTTCCCCCAAATTCTCCAACATTCCTCAATAACGGCTGTTTTGTTAAACAGCCTCCTGAATTCTTTTGCTTTCTCTAGGGATTATTATTCAAACAGTGAAGTAACATTTTTAGCTTTTCAGTTATATGAAAGCTGGTAAGAACTGATCCTTCCTCTCAGTGTTTACTGATATGCCTTTATGAAGCATCCTTAGGCACTAATTTCCACCTCATTGTCTGTGTATATAGTTACGCATATATATAAACACATACACACCTAGTTTCTACTATCACCAACTCTCCCTATTTCAATTAAAAAAGGTTGGGATAAACCAGTAATGCAATAACTCATAGGAGAAATGCTGGAGACCATGGTGCAGCAACATCCTCATGTCACTGAATTTTTAAAATATGATTTAGCACTTCCCGCCAGTCCAGCATGGACAAACATACAAGGTCTTTACCTGTGCAGTGCTGTGTCTCCTGTTTCTTAAGACAACACTCCAGTTGCAATGCAGAACCCATCTCAGATCTGACAGAGAGTAATAGCTCTAGCTTCACTTCTAACTATCCTGGATTTGAGACAGGTCCTGCAGAGTCAGACTGTCTGCATACTGCCCTTGTAAGGTTGGATACAGCACTGAACCTGCATAAACAGAGACATCTCCCAATATAGTTCTTGAAGCCAGAACAGTGAGCAGGTGCAGTACTGAATCCAAGTGGAGTAAATTTGGGTCTGGAAGAACCAGAACTAGTAATCACAACTAGACTCCAGCTAACGGCAAGCAAATTTCTTTCAGAGTTTGTGCACCATATTCCCTAATGCTTCTGGTTTCTGCATTCCTGAAATACTAAATCTGCTTCCACAGGGACATGTGGAAGTCCATTGGGGCTTGCCAGTTTGATTTTTGTGATATGCAGGAGAAAAATGCACTTTTTCCAAACCAGAGACGCCCCCATTATGGCACAGCTGCACCCATACAAGATTAAGCCTGAAACAAAGCTCATTCTGTACTGCAGCACAGCAAGTCCACAATCCAGATAAACCAGTTACTGTGCTGAAAAACAGAACAGGAGAACAAAGTATTTGCACTGCTTTAATATTGAATGTTTTCCTGCAATTCAGAATCACCTTTTTGTTTCTTCAAATGTGCAGTATATTCCTGCTCTTTCACGAGCTCATTCCCAGGTTGGGTGTTTGTTCTTAAACGAAACTATCTATGCTGTTCCCTGCTGCCTTTGCACTGTTGATGTTACTATAGCGACTTTTACTGCAGCCAACCCAACTTGCTTTGAGACACTTCCTACTCCCTCACGGGGTATTTTTAAGCAATACTGACCTCTAGCTACTTTTGTGAGCTATTTAACCAACTCGGGTTGCTTTTTGAAAAGTCTGCATCAGCTGCCAAGTTCTAATAAAATTATACGATCATGTAAAGATGGAGACATATCAGTGGGACCTTACCGTCTCAACTGATTATTCTACAATCTTGATGTAGTACAGGGCAGCTCCCTGCAGCTGTCAGTGCGAAGAAAAAGAACCAGCACAGTTGATGTATTCAGTAATTGGGCACAAACTAACAGCTTTCCTACTCCACCTGCAACAGTCCATAGGAATTTAGCAGAAGCTATCCCACTTCCTCCACCCTCAGGGTGAACACTCCTGCTCTGTAGATAGAGACTGACACAAAGTGCACTCTGCACAGCTTCAGTGACTTGTCAAGGCTGGTAGAGCGACAGCATATACGAATCAGACATTCTGTTCCGCAAGCATACACTTAACTTGACACACAAAATTTGTCTTTTTTTTTTTTTTTTTTTTAAGACAATGGACTTTTTCGGCAAGCGAAGTTGATTATACATTTAACTGTTCAAGTTTGAGCTGTCTGTAAGACATAAAACATTAATCTTTCCCTTTAGTGGTCTGCTGCTCTTCTCTGAGCCGTTTCCAATTTGCCTATTGAGTTGATCTTTAACGAAATACAGTTTCTTGGACATAATCTCATCACAGAAATACAGTAAGTGATAACCAGCTGTGTGCTCTTTCCTGTTTCTTTGGAATGGAAGGCAAGTTAGAAATGCTGTCACATTTCCTAAAACATCACTACTGTTCACAGCCCCCTCAGTGTATTTTTGACATAGAGTTACTACTTAGGATACACAGACAGGGAAAAGCCACTGTGCACTAAGACCTTTTCAGCTCCTTTCAACAGCTGTCTCCGACTCCACTTATTCAGGAGTAAGAATACCTAAGCCTGTGCACTCCAGTGAATCTGAAAGGGTAGATAAAATATATAAAATATAGACTGTTTTTTCAGTTTTACGATTGGTGAAATGAAAGCTTCACAAAAAAAACTAGTATCAGTGAAAATCAGTTAACTGGATAAATAATCTCAGAGTTTTTGCCATAGAAATGAACATCAGCTTATGGCAGCCTATTAACCTTATGACATGGGGCAAATGAAGACACAAATGTGTTTACTACACAGTGCTGTCCATTACCTAAAATAATGATACACATACATTCATGTGCTCATTGCCTTCTCAAAATTAGCTACATATTGATGGATCATCAAATTCTCATAAGATAAGGCCATGCAGAACTATAGTATCTGCTATAAAATGCTGCCACCAAAACACACACAAAATCAAAAAGCAAAAGTTACAGTGAATACCAGCAGTAATGTACACATTTGTCTGGAGCAAAAAGCAAATTCGGTGGTTGCATCTGTAAAGTCAAGCACATGCTAAGGTTGGGGTTTTGTGTGTTCTTTGATCGATAACAGGAAAACTTTAATTATCAGGGCCCCGTAAAGTTCAAAGGGAGCTAAAAGCATTCAGTATTGAGACCTTCAGTACAGCTTGAAAGTGAGAAGCCTAAAACAGTAAAAGATTTGAGCCAGATGTCTTACTTTAAAGATTTAAGTATCAGAATTGACTGCAACTATCTGCTTTGGTGTAGTCAGAATTAGAATGGAGGTCTAGATTTTTTCTTTTCTTCCTCCAATAGACATTGAAAACTGCTCCAATGTCTTAAATTTTTGAGCAGAAACACAGAAGTTTCTCAAGAGAATGTGCATTAGTACCCTGCCAATAATACCTGTTATAAACAAGAGGTCCATATTTGTACTGGTTTAGCAGTATCTGGGTACCTATAGATCAATAACAATAGACTGTAAATAAATAGTGCACGTTGTAGCATTGTTTCAAAATCCCATACAAACGAAGGGCAAATTTCAGAGGTTTCCAGATGCAAAATCATTCTGTAGTGTATTTATTTGAAACATATTTGTTAGATCTATGAATGCAAACACAGAATAAACATACATTTCCACATTAAGGCTAGTTTCCCTTGTGTTTCCCCACCTACACTCACCCAGCAGTAAACGGGATTTCAGCTGTTGACTTTCTTGGCATTGCAGTTTTGGTCCTGTTATTGACAGAACCATGGCCTGCACTAACTAAAAGGGATTCAGAACTTTAAATTGTAGGCACAATGTCAATTAAAACACTATATTTTAAGAGTTATGGTTAATAGTAAAGATTTACTATACGCCATCACAAGTCAATCAAGATCAAGCATTAAGTAGTTAACTGAATACTAAAGCCAGACTGCCACCATCTGACAAAAGCATTCTATTCTTGGGGATGAAACACCAGGTACTTTCCCTTATTTATTTAGGTTTAAATCACATCAGAAGTTCCTAATTAACTAGTATGACAAAAGGATATTTTACCACTCCTAACACAAGCTAAGTAACTTTCAGTATTAATTGCAGATCCAAAAGGTAATAACTGCTACAAGCTCTAAGTGTGTATATACGAATATAAACCATTTACTACTGCTCTAAGGATCTGAACTACAATCACATAAAGCGCAACTAGACAGGAAAGCAGCCTAACTTTCAGTTTTATTTTCAGCCAAGGTACTTACATGCCAAAGCGCAATGTTCCAGAGACGTATGTCTGCCAATGCGCGCAGTAAAACATGAATGTTCCAGCAAAACAACAAAAGAACATCCAGTCAGGGTTCGTTCCCAGCTGCACAGCAATACAAGTTCCCAAAACCACAAAGACTGCAGAAGAAAATCAGTCACATAGTAAAAATATAAAGTGTGTATGTGTGTAAAGATCCTTACCAGAAACAAATCTAACAAAAGGACCCAGAGAAGGAGAGACAGCGTGAAGGTATCCTGATTTGTTTTATTTCACAGACATAAGAGATTAACACTTCCATTTAAAAAAAGTACAGACTGTAAAATATATATTTAAATTCATATCAGTTATCAGAAGTCCTGAATATTGAGGGTTTCTTAGTCTCCTACATTTTTATTGAACTTAATGGGATTAGAAATCAAGGGACTTGAGTGATTTATGCAATTGCAGCCTGCAGCCAGAGTTTTGGGATTTTCTCATGTATCCAAGATTTGCTGGACATATTTTTCCCCATTTTCTGAATTTTTATTATGCCATTAAGAAAATCTAAGGTCTGTCACTTAAGATTCATAAGGTATCTATGCTTTCCCCTCCACCTTTCAAATACATGACTTTGCTTTAAATTTTTATGAATACTTTATCAGAAGAGCTTTAGAATTTAAGTAACTGAAAGCATCTGATCATTCTCTTGAAATGGGGTTAAACTTCAGGCTGGCTCAATGAACTCTACCTACGTAGGAACCAATCTTGCTGATTCTAACCTTAAACTCAGACTTCTACCTTCCCATTGTTTAGGCTTCGTACCTGTCTTGCAATTGCTCTATATAGATTCAATCTAAAATAATATAGAAGAGCATTTTGACAACTTCTTACAGAAAATTTTTTAGAACCAAGACTCTGATAAAGCATACACAGAAGACTGCTGGCTCAGACTGAATTAGTCACATGCTTAATTTTTTTTTCAGTGTAATACAAGAGAAGACATTCAGTTGATTAAGAATACTGTCTATGGAAATAAGGTTGACTGAAAAGCTAAACATTCAGCAATATCAGCTGTCCTCTTCTTCAGTAAAGAAGCATTTTTCTGTATTCCGGATTTGACCCCTGAAATAGAGTCATTTAATCCTCATACCTCAATTAAAAATGACAATACCTGTGGAAAGTGAATCACAGCCATGATCAAAAAGTTCTCCTAATGGAGTACTGCTATTTGTCCTTCTTGCTTGTTTTCCATCTATAGCATCCAGAGACTGGTAGATGAAAAGGCCACATGCACAAGCAATGTATGCCCAGGGAGGTGCCTAAGAAAGAAAGTCAATGAGAGTAAAAGATTTTTTAAACCTTAAAAAACAAAAAAGCCTGAAGTTGACCTATTTTACACTCTCATACAGTAATTTTTCATTTACACACACTTCCTTATCACATGCATGGACCTTTCAGTAGCTGGTCCTTGCAAGGACAGCCAGAGGGGGTTATGACATGTGAAATGTAAGTAAAAGTGACAAGAATTACTAGCTTAGATTAATAGGTACGGCACATTTTCTAAAGCAGGAAGCTGCACTCTACATCTGAAAAAATTATAGCACTACATTTGCAAAGTGGTGTGCAGTTAAGTTCTTGTCTTGCTTCTATTTCCAGTCAGAGTACGTGCAAATTGTCCAAGCGATTTAGAAACTCAAAAACCTTCTTAGCCCCCAAAACGTGAAGATGAGCTCAGTGTTTGTGACGCAGCTGCACAAGACCTCAATGAGGTGTCACGTACTGAAACACTGCCAAGTACAGGGTATTACCAGGCTGCAGTGGCATTTGAGAACTATGTCATTGCAAAGTGATCAAACTTTTAGAGTTCAAGTTTAGCTATTACATTTTCCAAGATCTGTAAAGCTTCAGTGCTCTGCAGTACAGCACCTCCACCACCAATTGTTTTTTCTATTATTAGGTAACAGCAGCTTTGTCAAATCTATGTTAATAACCCTTAATATTCACATCCTGTATAGCAATTTTTATTTCTACAGAAATACAAACAATACCAAATCCCTGCTAGACCAAAGACTACAATTCAAGCTTTTTTCAGTAGTTGAAGCATAAACCATTATGACTACAAAAGCCAGAGGGTTGCCATTAGTCTGTCTCAGTTTACACATCCATAAAACAGATATTATTGGATATTTTGCAATCTTCACACTTGACTCACTTTATAAAGTGAGCATTTATGAGCAGCTCTATTTTACAGACCACACCAGTAAAGTCCAAATACAGCTAAGTAGCTTAATCAAGCTGACTTGCCTCTCAAAGTTCTGGAGTCCAGCTTCTTTTGGTCTACACAGCCATGACTCATTTGTAGCACATCAACTTAAATGTATTTCTTTCTACAGCTTGCACTGTTCCTGCTACTGCATTTTACTAAAACAGTTCATTCTGCCTCAAAAGCTGGCACCATGCTCGGCTTTTAGCAGTGTATCTATACAAACCAGCACAAGAAAAGAGGTAAGGGGGAAACATGTCACCCAAAAGCAGATGGCCACATTTGGACAAGGTTTTGATGCCACAGAATTCCATCCCATTATACCATTTCTATTTCTCATGTATGAATTTTATATGCAATGTTTAAGTTACCTTCAGGGTCATGCAATTTCTCCTTATAAACTTTAAAAAAAAAAAAAAAAAAACCACCAAAAATTCAGGTACCATTCCATTGCTCAGCACTTTGCTAGCTGGGGTCCCCCCAACTAAGCAGGCAGTAGAACTATTTGTAGCTCATTTTCTTTTTGCCTACCGTTGAAGCTGTAAATGATAGCTATATTCCCTTGGCTACACCTTTCATCAACAGGAAGAGACAAGTCACTTTTGAAAAAAGCGGAACTAAAACTGAGCTACAAGGAAGAGAATTTACATCTGAAAGCAATAGTGCTTTCAGAAAAAAAATTCTGTTTCTGGAATTTCAAAGCCCCATTTTCTTCCCCAGACAGCTACTTGACACTTAAAAAGCACAAGCTCACAGCTCCACTACTGAGATGGCATCCTCCCTGTCGTGCCAGCACGCAGGGCTGCAGTGCCATATGGCAAATCAGATCAGGCTGAAAGCTACCTCAGCAGAAAGTTATTTTTCAGCTAAAGCGAGAAGACAATCTCATTCATTTAGCACAAAGTAACTCTCAAACTGTTAAACACGAAACAGTGTTTTAATACAGCAGACTACAGCTAACTATGACTTTCTGACACCGACTGTAACTTAGTGCGTGCTTCAGAAGTTTAAATAAATCTTAAATTATGCTTTGGTTCAGTAGCCTAGACTAGCTGCCAAGTTGCTGAAACAGATACAGGTTGAAGTCTCTCTATCAAACTGGATTTCAGAGTCTCAGCCCCCATGTAATACTGCTATAGGAGTAAGCAGCAAGTTAAAACCAAGCCATGCCATAGTCCAAAAAAGAAAGGAGCTCCTCTAAGTATTCACTGCTCAAACTTAATATTCACTTTTTATCTTACACCTGCCAAATTCCACAAGTTATTGCAAAACTAACTATTTAAACAGATTTCTACAAGAGGCAAACATCCCTTTACTATGTCACGTGGAACAGGGATGCAGAGTGTTGAATGTGCCAACCTATGTGGGTTTTTTCAGAGTCTGGTTGGAAACAAACTGTATGCCACTTGACTATGAAGCGTTTTCCCAACCTCAGTTGGGAGACTTAGTTATGAAGGAATTTAGATACTGTAAAAGCTAGAACTCATGAGACATTCTCCAGCTATTTGATATGCAATACATTTGCTGTACCAAATAATTCTTTTTTTCAGTGCAGATAGGAGCAGCTTTTAAGATTCAACATTCACGTGACAAAACATTTCCAGTGCACAAAAATGAGAGTCTTCAAGTGCCTTACCAGGTAACTTTAGTGAGAGAGAAAAGTCTTTGAAACTAGTAACTTGAAATGTGTTGTAAAGACTTTTGTACCCCTGAAACCAGGAATTACAGGAAGTTAAGACAGTTCTCCTGGTCATGAGCTTTTAGTGCTTTCAGAACAAAGAATAAAACTGCTGACTTTTATCCAGCCTTCTCACAGCACGGACTACTCGCACAGCATGCTGCTCAAGAAGACAACTTTGTGTTCCCACAGCTCATCACACACCGTACCTAAGGTCCTGATCTGAGCTGCCTGGTAATATGAACTGCCAGGGCCCACACGGGTTGAAGAAAGGTGTTCTGTTATTTTAGTAAGCTGGGTTTAGTCACCAGCCACAGAGGAAACAGCTGGCCTTGATCTCTCAAGCTACACCACTTTGGAGCTCAGTCCCTTGTCTGAGCTCAAGTTCCTCACTGTGTTGCAACTCTAGCTGGGCTCACAGGCAGACTCAGCTCACTGCCAATCGAGTCACCTTGCACTTCTTGTGTGGTAACTCTAGATCAGAAAGCTGAAGGTGACTAACCCAGTCACAAGCAGAGAAAGTAAACAGGCAAAAACTCCACGGGCCATGCAAGCAAGGCAGCCACAAATCCGTTTCTTAATTGTCTGCACATGCACTCAAACCTTGTGGGGCTGCAGCCTTCATGCAGCAGGTCCTTCACAGCTGCAATTGGAACAGCTATTTTGGTACTAGACCCCATTTCATACAGTGCATGTTGGCCAGAGGAACCACTGTTTCACTCGGCAAGCAGCATGCTAACCCCAAAATCCGCATACGCTCTTTTTGCATGCAAGCACTCACATAGAGGCACACACATTACAAACATTTATAGAGAATAGCTTGAATGTATGAAAACTGCGGACTGGTCAATGCGAAACAGTTCTCCACAAAGATGAGAACCCACCAGAAAATGGTGCCAGCTGCTACTAGATGACAGTAACTACGAACAAAGACTGTCAGAGGTCCATAACTTACCTGTTCTGTAGCTGTTGGGCAGTAATATACTAATAGCAGAGTTGTAAATATATTTATTAACAGTCCAATGACGGTGATCAGATTTGGGGCAATCCAGGCTGGAACTCTTCCAACTAACCATTCCCAGTAACCTTGCATTAGGGGTTCAAGCAGGGATCGTCCAGCACTCTGATATTTGTGTTCTTCTAACCGTTTCAGCTGGTGCTTTGACAAGGGAGGTGTAGGCAACTGAACTAGTTTGCTTAACACGCATCCAGCAGCGGGACCGTGACCACAGCCCGCAGGGGATTCCAGGTGCGACTCCCCACATCGCCTCTTTATGTTTCGATGCCCACTCATGGATTGGGCAGCCTCAGAATTTTTATTTGGCAGGTAGCAGCTGTTACGGAGAATCATAAGATCCTGCAACATAAAGGGTTGAAACATACTGAAGATCAAGAGCACAAATTAGATTTTAAGATATCAAAAGTTTCTAGGCGCTGCTCTAAGGAGCATTTCATTTGCCATCAGCAAAACAAGAAGATTCTATAAGAGTTCTCCCTTAGAAAAGAAAGATATTTGGAGAATTGCTGAGGGAAAGACAGAAAACGAGGGTTCTCAATGCGGTTATAAGATGGTGAGTTGCACTTGTTTGCTTTCCTTGCTGCTTACTGAAGCAAATATCCTGCAGCCACCAGCCTTAATTTCATCAGCAGTAGAAACTTATACCACATCACTGACTTACATTACAGACTAAGGCACAGTCAGTCCCCGCACATCTCTCTCAGAGGAGAGCTAGCTGTACGTAACAGATGTACCCCACTAGCTTATCAATTGATGGCACTAAAGATTTCTCTGTATTTCTAGTGTTTTCAGTTTAACTGGTTTGAAGCAGCTTTGCCTCTTTGGTGAAGCTGAACAACCACCTAAAGGCAGTTACAAGCATTTTTTTCAGATCGCTGTTCCTTATTGCAGTTTTGCTGTGACTTTTTTCTTCTCCAAATTTAACCCAATTCAGGTGAAAGCTCATTGTCTGTTTAACTTTTAAGATATTCAAGAAACATGCAGGAGCTAGAGAGCTTTAGCTAGTCAAAGACAGCCTACAGACACCAGCATGGGGCAGCCGTGAAGAGAAAACACAGGGTCAGGAACAGCATTTCTAGTGCAAACAAGGACCCTCACAATGTTCCATCTCCCTTGAAGGCAGGTGACCAGAAAGACATAACTCTCCATACAAACTAGAGGAGAAGCAGTAGAGAAAGGAGACTAAAAAGAAAAGTTTGCTATTTATCTACAAAAGCCAACCAGAAAAAAAATTAAAAAACAAAAACCTAGTTGTGAAGTCTAGCAGAATGAAGCCAGAGAGGGGAAGATAACAGCTCTCTCTAAAGCCATCAGCAACACACATACCAGGTATGGAAAATAAGCTATGTAAATCAAAGGTCAACACTGGCATAAGAACAAGTGCTCTATTTCTACTCTCCACAGCTTAATTAAGGGAATTTCCAACAGTGAAAAGCCAGCTTCAGAAAGTCCAGGCAGTGGGAGGAGAGAAAGCAAGCAAACAGGGCCTTGCTTATGCAGGAACTTGATAAGTTTGGGAGCAGGCAGACCTGCACCCCTTCGTTTATCAGGAAAGCAGACTTCGTCACCTAGGAAGTCCCTGTGGGTGTTGTCCTGGATGACCAGAAAAATTAGCTCCCGTGCAGAAAACTACACGCTTTTCCTCTCTTTCTGAAGGGTTACTCAACCAAAGACCGCCTCGTCCCCCAGAACAGACCCCACACTGCCCGGCTTCCGCCGGACTTTCACCCGGGCCTGGCTGCTCGCCGGCAAACACCCAGGGGACGGTAGGGAGGACAAGGGCAGCTCTCGGCCCAAACAACCGCTTCGCCCCCAGCCCGAAGGAGGCAGTCAGGACCCACCCGCACCCAGGCCGAGCGGGGGTACCCGGCCCAACCCGCAGCACAGGCCCAGGCCCGACCTCAAAGACCTCCCCCCTCACCCGCACGGCACCCCTCTCCCTCAGGGACTCCGTCCCACCAGGGAAGAGCGCGCAGAGCCAGAAAAAAGAACCCCATCCCCTCACACCCCGCCCGCCACCGAGGGAAACCCGGCATCTACCTCAATCTCCCCACACCAGGCGACGCTTTTACGCCCCTTTTGCGACGGCCGGAAAGGAGGTGGGCGGTGGCACCGGCGCGCGCCGGGGGCGGGGCGGGGCGGGGCGGGGCGGGGCCGGCGGGAGGCCGCGGCGGGGCCGGCGCGGGAGCGGCTGAGGTAAATGGGGGGGGGGGGGGGGCTCACCGCGCACGGGCTCCCCTCCCCACCCCCCCGGTGGCCTCCTCGGTTCTCCCCTCAGCGACCCTCCGGTATCCCTCGGTGTCAGCCCCGGCCTCCTCCTTCCTCATCCCCTGTCAGCCCTGACCGCTGCCCCCCTGCCGCGCGTAACGGCCCGCCGGCCGCCCTGGGAGCCCCCAGCGCCCCTAGAGAACCCCGGTTACCTCAGGCGTCCCCCCTCCCTCCCCTAACAACCTCCCCGCCACCCCCCTCGTGCCCCCCTCTCAGCCCTAGTGACCCCCCCATCAGTCTCCCTGCTGCCGCTGTGGCCCCCCATCGAGCCCCTCTGTCCTTTCACCTCTCTGCCCTCAGGTCTCCCCTTTCTCCCCTCCATCCCCCCTTCCTTCCTGCCCAGCTGCTGTCCTAAACCTTTCCTCCATCCTGGTCCCTTTTCCCTCTCTCTTACCACCCAGAGCTGTCCCCCATGCACTGGGCACCTCCAGTCCCTCTCTGTGACCTTGCAGTAGCTTCAATTCCCCAGCTGTAATGTGGGAAACTGTCTCCTGTGCTCTGCTTCAAGTACTCACGTATTTTTAGCTGCTTTTCTCTGGTTAGACAGGTTGGACTGACAGGTAGCGTGCATTCATCCTGGACACTGAGCTCTTCAGTCAGCTGTAGCGACAGGCCGGTATCGTGGTATGCCAGGTTTCTAAAACAGGCATTGGTACATCCTTATGTCATGGTGTCTTGTGCCTGGCTCTGTTTGGTTTGGCGCCATGCCATTCTGCTGCTTCCCCAGCTGGGTAACAGGGGCTTAGCGAGGGCGTAAAGATCCTCGCCTCAACTCTGGAAGCTGACCCCCATACCCAGAAGATTTAATAGCAGCTTTTTTGGTGTCTGTACCAAGAAAACACTCAAAATGAGTCACCTGTCATTACCCTGCAGTGGGAACAACAAAGGTGACATGTTTCCTACTTTCTTACTTCTCATCCATGGAGGATTAGCAACCTTTAACTGTTGTTATCAGTTTGACCCTGACAGTAAGTTGCTCAAATGAACATGTTCAGTCCCTTTCTGACTCATTGCCGTTCAAACTTTGTGTTTACTTAGGAATGCACACGGCAAATTGCTTTCTCTTTCTTCCTTCAACTCTGTGTCCGTTGGAGTATTTTGCTGGAGAGAAAAAGGAGTATCCCTTAGTACGGCTGGCTTTATCTCTGCCTGTCTTGCTGAGAGAGCAGGGAAGACGCAGGTTGACAATCAGGGTATCAGCATTAATTTAGAAATTTCCCTTTTTCCCACGTATTTTGACCATCTTTTCAGCATTATCATTCTAGGTAATGTTAACTTTCTGCTGTTAGTGGTCTTGGCCACCTTTCATCTTCATTTGTAGTTTCTATTCCGCATACTCAAGCATGTGCAGGGTGCTGCGGCACACTTCCTGCATTTAAAGAAAAACCTCAGAGATGGTTAAAATCTCTTTTGCTTTTGAAACACTTCCTTGACTTGCTTTTGATGATGATGTGATAATGTCAACTGCAGGAAAGATCTGTGATACTCAATCTGGGGCTTAAAAACCCCCTTAGGACACAAAAGTACCTACAGATCAGGATAATGTTTAAGAAAATCCTAGTTATGTTGAAAAGAGAGGCTAGCCATTGCCATTGTATAATCAGTTGGCAAAGGACCTTGTGAAAAAACAAGGAGGTTGAGTGTTTTCTTTCTCACTGATGAAAACAATAGGACAGGATGAGGTGTTAATAATAATTTATTTCAGGACCTTCCAGCTGGCAAACTGCAAGGCAATTCCATCCTGCCTCCCAGTGATTTGAGGTGCCTCGTTACGCGCCTGTGCTTGCCCAGACGCTCCACGTTCAGAGCCCTGTGAGTTGGCAGTGACACAGTGTATCTACAGCAGTGCGAAGTTTTTACGGCCTGGAGCAGATGGTGCCATAAATGTACACAGCGCTTTGCACAGAGCAAAGCCTGTGTTTGGTATATACAGTCTGCCCACATAACAGCGTGAAGAAAAGACTTGATTTCACTGAAAAAATTTAAACAGGAAGATGAAGGGAGATGATAAGAATTCAGGGAAGATCTTGACAGAGCTAAGAAAGAGAATTTAGTGGGGAAAAAACTTACAGAAGTGTTTTAAGTGTAAGGAGAGCTTGTCGGGGGTTTATGTCTGGAAAAGTAAGAGGACCAGAGCTGCAGTTTTCTTACAGAGCCCAAACCAGCTCCAATTCCTGTGCCGTTGGGATGTACCAGCCTGCAGCTATATTCACGGTGAAAAGTCATGCCTCACCTGAGCTCTCTGCTTGCAACTGAAGCTACCATGCTGCTCTTTATGCCTGACCACATGAAAATGAGGATAATTTGTGTCCAGGCCTTAGCTCTGGGAGAGTGACAGCATAGGTTGCAGAGATGCCCAGTCTTGACTGACTGAGGGCTTCTCTGCAGCAGGGCTTGCTCTGGAGCCCTGCCTGCATGGACACATTTATTATGTAATAAGAGCAATATCCAGGGGGCAAGTTGGGAATAGCTGTTCTGCTTTACTAACCTTGCCTTAGTCCAGGTAAATCAATCTGCATAGGCAGGCAGATACTCCCAACAGGTGGAGAATCTGTTTTGCCCGTGAGCCTTACCCCCACATAGCTTCAGTCCCACTGCATCCACCTGGCAGCAGTATCCCAAAGCAGCATCTGACCAGCACCTGAACGTTGCAGACATCTGTGCAAGCTTATGAATATCATGAGCTAGCAGGAACGCTGCACAGTATCTCCTCTCTGACAGCTTCTCTCATGTGAAGAGAAGACAGGAGTTGTGGGATGTCTGATTAAATTCAGGTTGCTTCAACACCTATCCTGCCACATATTTAGCGTAGCACCAGCATCACATTGGGATGCCCATCCACAATGAAACAGGACAACTCCATGTTCTGTCCTCTTCCTTATGTGAAAGCAGTGATCGTAGGCACTGGTTTCAATTGCATTAAAACGGTTGCATTCATTTTTTTTTTCTTAAAAGCTTCTCACTTCAAGTGAAATCTTTGTGTAGACAAGTTCTATAAATCAAAAAGTCTTAAACACCTGCTTTTCTGCATTTCTACCATCCCACCATACACAAGCTTCACACCTTAAACCACTTGGAACATAGGAAAAACATACTGTGTCAGGCCAACAGTCCATCTAATCCAACGTCCAGTCAGCAGCAATGACTAATAGAAGATGCTAAGAAGGAGAATAAATACTATAGAATAAGAGGCATAGAAGTACCTCACATCTTGATTATTTTCCTTTATATCTCAAAGATTTAGAAAAAAAAATGAAGCGAATGTGGAACTTCACCAGAAAGATGACTTTGGATTCCCCTTGAGGTGACATTTCTTTTGATGCCCTTGTTCTCAGGTATGTGGCATATTGGTTTGTTTGTTTGTTTGTTTTCAGGCAAAAATCTATTAGCTCAGAAATAAAGCTAAGGCACTATTAACATTTAAATGCTAAAGAAAAAGTAAAATCTAAGCATCAGACTGACTGCTTGAAGTTTTGAATCACATGCCCAGGCATGTAACATCTGTAACAAGAGAATGCCGTGCAAAATATGCATTTCTCTTTCAAATTCCCAATTTACTTATACAAGAGATGGGATTGTGAAGTTATATTAATTACTATTTTTACTGCATTAGTCTTAAAATGAAAGTCAACATTAGAGGGCAAATGTTATACTTAGCTTAAAAATGAAAGCTTAAGGGTAAGAAAGCAAGCACTTTTAATCCTATCACTCTATTCTTATTCACTACATCTCCTGTTAGACACCTTCATCTGCTACCTAACACCTTCCTTACAAGCAGCTGAACCTTCAATTTTACAAGGATGTAATTGTACATTCTTTTCAAGGGTTATCAGTTAGAATTGGCTTTTGTTACATCCCAGGAGCATGCCAGAGCTCATGTGTTCTTGTTTGAACCACTGATATTCTAGGCTTAAAAGCAGCACAAACACAAGACACCAGTTTCGGGTAAATGAGCAATTCTCATTATGCATTGTTATGCATTATGTGATAAATCTAACAGCCTGGCTTTCCACAAGCTCTCCCAGACATGTGGGCTGGCAAAGGTTAGGCAAAGAGATATGACAAAGGTCTGCCAGTGACCAAATACCTGCTGTGTGCAGTAAATCCACGTCAGAAGAGCGCTGAGGTCTCCTAAGTGAGATGCAAAGGGGTTGATTAGCTCTGATCTGTTGCAAGATTCACCCACTTTTGTTTCAACTTCTTTTTTCCTCTCATGAGACTTTCCAGTCTTGGTGCTTTCTATCTCTTTCTTCCTTTTCTCTTTCTCCTTTCTTTCAGTCTCTTACACTCTAGGCAATGCCCACCTCCTAAAACCTCTCAGTGCTGCAGTCCTTCCTGTTTTGTCTCAACATTATTTTGCTTTTCTCACATACTTTTTGACCTTTGCCTGGAAGCCCTTGGATCTGTACTCTTTGTTATCTGCTCTTCACCTTTATCCTGTTTCATATTCAATTTACAGTCTCCAGTTTCAAGTGTGCTTAAACGCTTTATGTACTCTTCTTACCAGTGTACACATAAGGGAATGCCATCAGTAAGATGGCATAAAACACAGGGGCAAGTATAGCCTAGAGAAGAGAAGGCTCAGGTGGGATCTCATCTCCCTACCTGCAGGGAGTGTGCAAAGAGGACGGAGCCAGGCTTTCTTCAGTGGCACCCAGTGACAGGACCAGAGGCCGTGGGCACAAACTGAAACACAGGAGGCTCTGTCTGAATATCAGGAAACACTTTTTCACTGTGAGGATGACTGGGCACCAGCACAAGTTACCCAGAGAGGTTGTAGTATCTCCATCCTTGGGAGATATTCAAAAGCCATCCTGCACAACTGGCTCTGGCTGGCCCTGCTTGAGCAGAGGGGTGGGACAAGATGACCTCCAGAGGTCCCATCCCACCGCAGCCATTTTGGGATTCTGAAATCAGCTGTGTTTAACTTTGTATTTGAAGCTGATTGAAAATTACTTCCCTCTAGTAGCAAGAGTAGAGAGGAGTCACAGTTCTTTCTGCGTGAGCTCACCAGGGTGACACAGCTGCACATTATTGCTCTTAGAGAACTGGAGGTAGAGACACAGATTTGCTGTCAGGCTGGGACTTAATGGAACTGGATAGCACAAGTACAGAGTTAGCCATTTCACTCCACTGTAAATGGACCTTTTCCTCCCATCTGTAAAAACACGGTAGCTGCTCTACTGCCACTAGGAACAAGTTTGAAGGCTGTGGCTGGCAGCAGTCAGCTCTCGCTCATAGATATCTGTAAGCTTATTTAAGTTATGCTTATAACAGATGTTGAGTCACACAACATGACAGGTAGTAAATGAGTGCAGATATTAAAGTAATTTTAGGTCATTTCCTCCACGTCTACCCAGTTGATTATTAATGGAAGTTAGAGGCTCCACAACAGCCCCTATCAGTTAAACTGTCACTATTGGGACATGTTCTCTGTCAGCCTCACTAATTCTAGCATGGTGTTATGACACAAGGGTAAGAAGAAATAGAGTCAGTTATTCACAATGACCCACTTGACCTTAATTTTGGCAGCAGCAAATGCCGAGACATGTAGTAAAGTGACACTACTGGTTTCTTTTGTCATGAGCTTCTAAGAATTTCAGAATTAACATTTCCAGATGTTATTTCTGCTTATTTATGATTGCTAGTTGCTATGAAGTCAAATGTTCACTTTGCGTTTGCAGGACAGGACTGCGAGCAATATCAAATTGCTGTACTTGAAGCAGCTTGCCTCAAGAAAAGCAAAACCTTTATGAATAATAAACCTTTGTATTTGATTCCTCACAGTGTTCAGAGTTAGAAGTCAGCACTGAAATGTGGTGGTTTCAGCAAGGCCTCTCTTTCTTGCCTGTGGCTTTGGTTGTTTGGTCAGCTGCATCTTTTGTGTTTTCATACATTACTGCAATTGTCCTACACCATGTCGACCCTTTGGTGCCCTACATCAGGTCAGTAACATTCATACTGTACCACAGTATTGAATTGGCCTCTCACTCCTGTGAATTCTTCCCCAACTCCAAACTTTAAACAGCAGCCCTTATCTAACAGGTCCAGTTCTAAAGTTACTAGCTGTTTGTAGTTATTTGTGTGTAACACTATTTAATGCTGTCTATTTTTGTGCAAAAGTCTAAGCTTTAAGCTGTGGCTGTGTGAATGTATCCTTAAAATGATGATGAACAGGAAAACTGGGCATGCACCTCCAACCCTCTGTTTGGAGTAAAGTGTCTTGCTGTCACCAGGTTTGGTTGCACCAGTAAATCTGTACTATAATCTATATTTCCAACGGCATTGCATCAAAGCTGTATGCCTTGGTTTTGGTCTTTCAGTTTTCCAAGTTCTTCATTTTTCCAGTTTTAATGCTCTTTATTCACCTTTTGTGGAATCAAGATCAGTATAAAAGGAATAGTTATACCAAGCATGTTCATTCCTTGTTCTAAGGATAGCGTGTCTTTATCGTGCTTATTTCTACAGCTCAAACTAGCACAGTATGGTTTCAGTAATGAGAAATTCAGTGAAAATATCTGGGAGGGTTTTTACAAATCTGTTTCTTATGGTTCCTTTGTAGACTGAAATAAGTAAAGTTGTGTTGCAAGTATTTTTAGTATAGACAGATACGTATCACCCCATTTATCTCTTCCAGTGATACAGGGACAATACCTCCTGAAAGATGCTTATTTGGGATCATGTTAAATATTTCGTCTTTCTTGGGTGAGTATAGAAAGCTGTCCTTGGCAAACTGCAGGCAGTTCTGGAACACACACAGCTTTAAACAATTTAATGTCCTTATTCAGATCATTAGACAGCCCGTAATTCTCAGTAAAAAAATAAATTCTAAGCAATCAATCTTAATTATCTTAAGCAATTCAGAGGAAAGTGCATGGCAGTGGTGTTATCCACAAAGCCAGCATGACAACTGCAGATTCCAGAAGGCTAAAAATGTGTTTAAAAAAACCCAGCAGGCTAGTAAGAGAAATAGAAACGCAAATTCAAGGCAGTCACCTTACTTGTGCTGCAATTATGGAGAAGGGGAAAAACAACCTAGTATGTCTTTCAAATGAAAGAGATCAGAAAAATCTAGTAAGTTGACTTTAGTTTACCATTATATTATTTGACTTCCAGATTCTCAGCTTTCCTATTTCAGTGTACCATAAGACAGTTTTTGTATTTTCAATAGTTGCCTCTGTCACTTGGCATCTTCCCAGTTAAAAAAGGACAGTCTACTCATCAGCTGAGAATCTTACTGCATTTGGGTTCTTCATTAACAGGTATGGCTACCATGTACGTCCGTTATAAACAAGTTTACGCTTTGAATCCAGAAAAATCCAAGATCATCAAGCTTAATAAGATTGGCCTTACACTAGGATTGATGAGCTGTTTTGGACTTTGCATTATTGCAAATTTCCAGGTTTGTGCTTTGCTTGCAATGTCCTGAAGCTGTCCAGAGTTGTGTGTGTGTTTGTTTACTGAGCTATCTGATAACATGGGGTTTTTGCTGAAAGCAAAACTTTTTAGGGCAAACTTGTTTTTTGTCAAATTCTCTACAGAAAACCATTAAAAAAATAAGTTTTGATGTAGAATTGCTTAATCATTTCTTATTTGCTTTATCCACTGGGACTTGTGAGCAGCCATTCATGAAATTTCAAAACATTAAAAACTCCACAAGTTTTGCAGAAAGCAAACTCATCTTGGATCTCCTCATAGAAGATTTTATTCTGGAGCTAGGCCTTTCAAAGACCACAACTATATTGTATTTTGACTAAGGAGAATCAGGTATCTAATATTCAAAAATTGTTACAACTGGAAGTAAAGCCAACAAAAACACCCAACCCCACAAGAAGTCCAGCTCTGAAAAATCTGCCCTCTTAGGTACCAGCTCTTGAAAATACTGCAGTGTTAATCAGCTTTTGAATTTCTCCATCCCAGTGTCTCTATTGTTTTTCCTCCCCAACAATTCCCACCCCCTCAAAAAAAAAAAATCTGGTATTCTCACATATCACACCATCAGCAGGGCCACATTCTACATCATTGGCTGCAACATGAAAGACAGTTGTACAGTTGCCAGCCTCATCATATTAATTACCTGCTGGGTTTTCTGGAGATCTGTAGTGGTGCCTTTAGCCACTAGAGGCTGCAGTGTCACCTTGGTGTCCTGCTGGATTAGGGCTGGGGAAAAGCAAAGAGGAAAAGCTCCTGGAAAGCCCCACCTTTTTCCTCTTCTCCTTTTACCCTAGCACAGCTCTCCAAGTGCTTCAGCAGCCCCTGTCTTAGAAACCTCAGCACACTCATTTTGGGTAGGGTTTTTTTTTTTTAGAGGCCTCAATCTATTTACTTTTTTCTAGAGCCCTAGCTATACCCAGAGGTCACAGCCTCCCCTACCACATCCACCAAGCAAAAGCGTCCAGGCTGCGTTCAGCTCCATCATTTCCCTCCGCCACTGGTCAGGAGAGGGTATGTCTACTTTCTGTAGATGTCAAGATAATCAAAATATAGAAGGTGCACGTTAATTTGTTAACTAGTTTGTGTAACATTTAATCTTGAGCAAGAGAAAAATTGGAAGTGATGTACCTGCATATCCAAGTGATGCTGAGGACTGTTGAGGGCCACCCCAGAGGCAAAAGGAGCCAAAGCCCCCTGGAATCCACTCGTTACTGGGGACAACTGAAGTGTGAAAATACACAAAGGTGAACAAAAGGGGTATGGGAACAGCCGTCATGCAGAGAGCTCCAGACAGCTCTCACTGCTAGGAGTCAAAGCAATAGCATGGGGCTCATCCTCATGGGAGATTTAATTCATGCTGTTCAGCCAGTACTATTGCTTTATTCTAGCTGTGGCTATTGATTTCCTCTCATATAGGGCAAAGATTTCTGTCTGATGACACCTCATCACTGAACAGCACATGATTTTGGACCACACGCCATTGCAACTTGGTTATTCACTATTTAAATATAGATTCCCACCTCTGTTGTACTGTGGATGCAGCACTTCAAATTCATTTGTGCACGTAAGGTACACATGGAGATTATGAGGAAAAGGTGACTCCAATTCCTGATCTTAATAGTTACTCAGTAAAATACGCAGTCTCATGCTTTAGGGCATAAAAGATCACCTGCATGATCAGAGTGCAGGGAGGCTGCCAGGCCTTGCATTGTGCAATTGGCAAGATAACACAGAGCAAAGGACTGAACACAATGTGATTTTTCAGGGCATAAATTTTAAGTTGGGTTGTTTTTCTTGGAATAACTTCTAGTTTTAATGATTTTTACTATTTGACAGTTGATTCTCCTATAGTGTTTTTTAAGGTAAGAATTATTACTGCTTGATTCAAACTTGTTCCCTCTGAGTATTCAAAGATACTAATTTGACAAACAAGGCTTATTCAAACTAGAGTAATTCAAGGAAGCGCTAAACCTCATTATTTTTAATCCCATTTTGGGTACTAGAACTGTGTCATGTTTATCCCGTATTGCATTATCTTTCACAGATGTTCAGATTCCTGGGCTAGAAATGCTTAGTAGGTAGCCTGTTGTCACTCTCATTACCTGCCCAACTGCAGGGATTCCTTCATCCAGTTTCTGTATTACTGTCCATTATGGCTAATGAGAACAGCTTTTGCAAATTCCTGTAGTTAAGATATAGCTGTGACCTGTAACTTAGCCACAAGAGCTTAACAAAAGCAGCAATACAGAAGGTTGGCAGGTGCTGGCTTCCAGCTAAATCTGTATGGGGTTTCCAAGAAAAATCTCTGAAGTACTGGCATGTTCCAGGACTGCTTAGCTTGGGATATGAGAAGGTAACTGAGTGGGTAGAGTGCCAAAGGTTTACAGAAGAAAATTGTTCTCAGAGTTTAAAATGAAACCAGGTTCTGTACAAGCAGTGCTTTATTTCCCTAGAAATGTATTCTGTACTACATCCACGTGGTTGGAGCCTGCCTGACATTCGGAGTAGGGGCCATTTATATGCTGGTTCAGACCGTCCTATCCTACCTGATGCAGCCAGAAGTTCACAGCAAAGATATCTTTTGGATCCGTCTGACTGTGTTACTCTGGTGTTGTTCAAGCATCGTGAGCAGTATCCTTTTGCAATGCAGTGTCACCGTAAAACAGAGCAGCTTTCATAAATGACAGTATTTGCATCTACATTAATTTAACCTACCAATGTGAAAGGCTGTGCCACAGAAGGCCTGTCATCTTTACACGTACAGTTTGTATCGTGCTATCTATTCATAGTCGGTGTTGCAACCTGGGAACTTTAGAAAAAAGGGAACTACCAGGTTAATCCCACAAGTGAGTCACTGGGTGAGAAAAAAAGGTAAGAGGGATGGTTACCACCCTTTCTCTTCTTTCCTTCTACACACCAGAGACTGAAAATGGCAAAATAAGAGTTTATCACAAAGAGGTCTGACTGTGTATTATGAAAGATGGGGAGAAAGGGAAGTGTACTTAAGAGATGGGTGGTTTTAACAGGGGAAAAAAGCCAGGTAAGAAATAAAAGCATCTGTTCCCTGGTGACAGGAATGCTGCAGCAAGTTTTATAGTTGGATACAACTAAAAGAGAAGTACAGAATGTAGCGCAAGAGAAAATACTAACCTAACTATGTGCAGCAGTCCTGCACTGTGCCAGCTGGCTCCCAGAGCAGGTTTAAAGTGCTGGCATTTGTCAGAGAGACAATTCTGGAGCATATTGCCAGGGTTGAGTCAGAAGAGAGATTTGACCTTTGATCTCCTCCCCTGCCCATCCTACAGTTCAAAAAACAAGATATTTGTGCAAAAATCATTGCTTAAATGCTGTCTCTTTTGCAGCTGAATCAAGGCCGCCAATTTAATCCCCACCAATTCCACTTATTTCCAGGCTGGCAGCCAAAACCAACACTAAACCCTACACCCCATTCCCCAGTGACGGAGCATCTCGCAGAGCTCCCATTCCTGCTACTGCAAGATTATACAATCTGTACTAGTAAGACAAGAAGCGATAGTTGGGGCACAGGCTGGTTATTTATAAAGAAGCGAGAAGGACCCTTACCTGCTGAGGAGGCTTGACACAGAGCAAGGAAGTAATCTGTGAGACTTAGAGAATTGCTGTCCCTAGCAGAAGTTTTTGGTGCTAGCAAAGAGCAAGATTTTCAGCTTTGAACAGTTAGGAGCCAAATACAATTGGGGAAAACTAAAATGGAACAATATGATCTGCTGCAAGTTAAGAGCCTTTTACAGATGCCAAAAACCCACAAACCCCAAATCTGTAGAGGTTTGTTGAACCAGCGTGGTCTAACCAAAATTAGAGGGAAGTAAAGCTGTAGAAATAATGATACATACACACATACATATGGAAAGGGAAGAAAAGGGAAATTGTCAAGAGTATTTTCTAAATTAACAGTTCATAATGTAATAAGGGAAAGATGGTAACAGGGAGAAGTCTGTGGCCATAGGTGAAATGGTTGTGACTAGTACTGGAAGGCAAAAGGAAACATACCTTTTTTATCAGAAATAGTGTGGCCAGCAGGACTAGGGAAGTGATCATCCCCCTGTACTCGGCACTGGTGAGGCCGCACTTTGAATACTGTGTTCAGTTTTGGGCCCCTCACTACAGGAAAGACATTGAGGTGCTGGAGCGTGTCCAGAGAAGGGCAACAAAGCTGGTGAAGTGTCTAGAGAACAAGTCTTATGAGGAGCAGCTGAGGGAACTCAGTTTGTTTAGCCTGGAGAAAAGGAGGCTGAGGGGAGACCTTATTGCTCTCATTGTAATGAGGTAAGTGTCAGCCTTTTCTCCCAAGTAACAAGCAATAGGATGAGAGGAAACAGCCTCAAGTTGTGCCAGGGGAGGTTTAGATTGAATATTAGTTAAAATTTCTTCGCCGAAAGGGTTGTCAAACATTGGAACAGGCTGCCCAGGGAAGGGGTTGAGTCACCATCCCTGGAGGTATTTAAAAGACATGTAGATGTGGTGCTTAGGGACATGGTTTAGTGGTGGACTTGGCAGTGCTAGGTTTACGGTTGGACTCGATGATCTTAAGGGTCTTTTCCAACCTAAATGATTCTCTGATTCTGTCAAAATACTCCTGATCCTCTGCTGGAGTGAAACAGCAGAATTGACAACACAGTTAATTACCTGCTTTGTAATGAGGGGAGGATGGAAGCCAGTTATTTTGGTATCACGATGATTAAATTCTTTCCAATGCAGTAATAACTCAGGCAGGTAACTAACAGCTACTAAAGCTGTACATTTTAATTAGCAGAGAACTGGGTATCTTGCATTCAGATCAGTAACCAGAGCTCCCTGGACAGCTCACATCAATTTTTTAATAAGCTTTGGAAGTCTGGATTTTCAAAGACATATTTGTGCCAGTAAGTTCAGCCTTGTTCACCACCAAAACTAATCTTCCACATCAGGAGGCTCTTGATGTTTAATCTCATTAATGATTGAAGAAGTTAATATCTTAATCCTATGAAAATCAGATCCTCTATAACTTAATGCTCCAAGTTTCATTTATAAAGGCAGTAGCACTGATGTAGCATACCTTCCCTCTGTAAGATGTTGAAAAAGTGACATCTCAATCACTCTAGAAAGAGCCCGGGTCTCTGATCCCTCATTTGATCATTGTCATGTGGGTTTTTCCTTGGCTGCTGTACCAAAGCAGTTATCAAACTTTGAGTGAACTAAGAGGGAAACAGAAAAGCTAACAACCATCTCTGCTGCAAGTGGTATAGTATTCCAATCTGTAACCCACATATCAAGAATTCAAGGTGGCTGAGTAGTTGAAAAGCAGTTGGAGAAAGAGGTCTAGACACTACTAGCCTGGAAAATGCCACTAAAAAGAAATTCAAAATAGAAAGTAAGTATTCACATTTGATCATAGTATAAATGCTTTCATAAGGACCCTGTATTTGATCAAGGAGGTATGACAACATGCAGCATACAGAGAACAAAGATAATCTATTTAGATTAGAATTTGCCTTTTCCTGTGACAGTAATTAGACAGTTGAAACAACCTACAAGTTGAAGGGAATGATGTGAAGCAGTCCATGTTACCATTACTGTTCATTATGCTGAGGAGACCTTGGGGAAAACACAGAGAGATCTTACAGCCTCAGCCTGACACAATGCAGAGCCGAATCTGAAATTTTCAAGTTGCTTGTTCTTGGTCTTGAATCTTCCTTAACATATTTCTTTGCAGTGTTTATTTCCTCAGTTGTTTTATACAGTGGCCTGTATGGAACAAATCTAGTGCAGAAGTTGCACTGGGACCCACAGGAAAAAGTAAGTGATTGAGTGGAGAAAATAAGCAGAGAACAAAAAACAGCTACATTATTTGCAGTGACAAATGCATCTGGGCACTTACGGTGGTTGTGTGCACATACTTGGGATGGGAGAGGACAAGTGAGCTTTACCAGTTGAGCCGGTATGCAGCTATTTGCTAAAGTACTGTTCTGAGCAAAACAGTTGCAGCTTCAAGTGTTATTTTAAATTAATCTCACTGGTGGGCAGTAATTGAACTGCCTCAATGAGATGTCAAGCTACCAGCCTGTCTGGTCTGTGCCAATCAGCAATTCCTGGTCACTGTTACACAGTAACTGTAAATAATGAACCTCACATGCCAGCTGGTTGCAGCAAAGCAGAGTTCCTGACTGCTGCCAGGTGGGTGTCAGGAGGAGAAAAAGGCCCAAGGGTACAAGTGATAGAGCTGCCATTGAAGTGCTAAGGCTGGGCAGTGAAGGATCCCAAGCAGGACAGAGAAAGGGCATGTAGTTCTTAATAGCTCTGCCTGTCTCCCTGGCCATCCTCATCCTCTCCGGGCACTGCTGGAGGTGTGGCACTTATTGGAGGCAATATTATGCAGGCTGGTTTTGAGGGCTTTTCCCACCCCTCCCTTTAAATAAAGCATAAGAAGCTTCTCAGAAGTCTGCTTACATCCAAAGGAGGGCCTTGAACCTTACTTTTGTAAAGGGGTTTTGCTGTTAGTTGTGCCAAGCTGTCCATTAAGCCTTCAGGTTTTGCAGGTTGATATTAAATTCCCAGCGGGGGTCATCCCAGTTGTGTGGAGCAGGTGCTTTCCTGGTCATTCTCACTCTTCTGCTGAGTTCAGCACTTCATTCTTACAGACTCCAGACAGGCTAAGAAATTTTGCTCTCCAAAGGGAATAGTTTTGGATGCGGGATGTCATACACACAAGCCATCTTTGTGCCATTGCAGGTTCAAGAGGAGCTTTTCACACTGATTTTTCCCCCCCCCCCTCTCGCTATTACACAGGGCTACACAGCTCACATCATCAGTACCGTCTCAGAGTGGTCGTTAGCATTCTCCTTTCTCAGCTTTTTCCTCACCTATATCCGTGACTTTCAGGTAAAATGAAGTTACAATTAAGTGCTCTGGTTCTCCAAGGTCTAAATAGCCCAACAGGATGCTATTTATGTTTATGCTATAACATAATATTTATGTTGTTTATGCTATAACAAGATGGACTGCCTTGTATTATCAATCATCAAGGCTGGAAGACCTGTAGCATGAACAACCCTAAGCAGTCCTCTCTTCCTCAGTAGCATCTATGCCTACTGTGTTAACACACAGACTCCAGCATGAGACTAGCTTTAACGAGCTTCACTTGCGAGATCTGTCACAATCACAGGGGATGTTTGCCCTAGGATTGCAAGGCAAACAACAGAGTCAGTGCAGGAGAACAGCTTGCGAGTCAGGCTTATAGTTGTGAAGCCAATCTGCATTTTGGTGTTTCATCTGACTACTGAAATTGCCCATGCTGAGCAAGTGACAAGCCTGCTAACTTAAATTTTTTTCCTTTTTCCTACATAGAAAATTTCCCTGCGTGCAGTTGTCAGTTTGCATGGACAAACCCTTTATAACACACCGCAGAGCTTTGTGACTGATGAGCAGGCACTGCTGATAGCGGGGAGCATCTAATGAAGGTGAAGAGAACATGTTCTCAGCATAACTCAGGAATTTAATAGCAATAATGGTTGATATTTCTAAGCATTTATTTTATATAAAAAAAGGTATGAAGTGATCATATTGTACTTGACACAAAGGGCTTTGCTGTTAACCCACAGAGCAATGCAAATGTTATCAGTATTGTAAACAAGCCTGTAACATTTCTTCATATGCCCATGTCATGAAAGAATTAAATGAAGGTTATTAAAGAGTTGTGTCTCCTCATCTCTTCCACCACACCCAGTTTTACTTCCCTCATTCCCTTGCCCTCTCCAGTGTTCCTCAGGCCAAGTCTTTTTGGATACAAGGAGCCCCCAGCCTAGAGCCGGGCCCCAGCCTCGTCCTTCCGCACCTGCAGCTCCCTCGTCGGGGCAGCTGGGGCTGACCCATGACCTGCACACTATGCCAGAGTGGAAGGACCCCAAAGCCACCTCATCCTTTGAGCAACCTGCAAGGAAAATGCTCTAAATTTCTTCCTTCCTTCCTTTCCCACCTCCGGCAGTTGCTTGAGCTGATGGACAGGTTCATCCAAGAGTCCATGTGCAGAGTGTGCCTACTGCACAAGCCTAGGAAGAGTCAGACTCTGCAGCCCATGTCCTGCTTGCTCAAGGGGGAAGCGCTGACTCTTAAACAAGCATAGAGCATGACACATGTCCTTGTAGCCTTGATGTCCCTAGTTGTCCCCTGAGACAGTCTCCAACCCAAGTGCCAGCTGCTCATTCCTCTTGCTGCTTCCAAAAGCAGTCGTATGGTGTGGCCAGCCCTTAACCTGACCTTGCAGCTTGTCAGGATGCTCCAGAGGTTGAGCTCCACAAGGCTTTCAGTGCTAGACACCCCAGATGCGTGCCAGGGTGTTCATACTGAGTCTTTTCATAGGGACAACCTCCCCCACACAGGAGTCATGTCCGGACCAAGCCAGAAGCCTTAAAAATACACATTTGCTCTAGTTCTACCAAAGTAAAGGGATATTTGATACACACAGACCTACAGAATACATTACCAACAGCTGCCTTTGGGCCCTATTTAGCAGGAATAGCTCAGCTTCCTTCCTAAATTATTGCTCAAGTCTACAGCTACATCAGCTCTAGCATGTGTTTCCTCCCACACCAAAAGAGCTTATGCTGGCATCTTCCCTTCTCTGGAGGGGCAGGTAAAGGACCAGGAGAGGAATTTAAGCTGGAGGCCTCCTGGAAATCCCAGCAGCTACCCTGGGAAACTTCTTTCTCCCAGATTAAAATAGAATGTCTCCATCGCAGTTGTGCTTTGTTTGCAGCCTGGTTCAGCCCAGAGTTCAGACCATCCACATGGTGAAAACAAGCTTTGGAACCAACAAACTGCCAAATTACTGAAGCCAGTGGAGTACAAGGACAAGTAGATACGATTAACATGGAGTCACAGAGACCCCAAGGGCTCTACAGCTTGGGGAAGATTTCCCCAAGTATTATATTTTAGCTGCTGATAAATCCCTAAGGTTCAGGGCCTCCCTAGAGAGTCACACACTTGGCTACACACTCTCCAATGAGGCAATATGCAAACCCCAGTTTCTGGTTAACTGCTACAACCTAGAAAACATGTTTCAGCTAGCAGAAACCACTTTTCTATGCCTCATTTAAGTCTCATTAGGCAAAAGGCTTAACCAGGAGATTGTCATGACAGTGACATAGTGCCTTGGGTTTGCAGAGCCCTGATCCCTGCTGACAGCGCCCTTTTCCTGGTACAAAAGGGGGAGAAACAAAAACCTCATTCAGTCATTCATTCATGCAGCTTCTCAGGAAGGCTCTAGTAGGACCCTGCCTGCTCACGAGGCTTTTCTCTCCTTCCCCTGGTGCCTGGCATCACCTTCCCTTCGTCTCTCTCTCCCATGGATCACTATCAAGCACAGACAGGTTGTTCATGACAACGAGCATCAGACAGGCTGCCCCTGGGAGCAATCCCTACTCCAGAAAGCCCCAAATTTCTGATAACAGCACTGTAGCGAGCCAGCCAAGACAGACCAACGGGTGGGCTACCAGGAGTCTGAGCTCTACCTAAAACAGCACATCCGAGTTTGCAGTTAAAAACCCACAGCCCCCCCAAACCACCCTAATGCTCCACCACCTGCTCAGCACCACTTGTTGAGCTTCTTGCCGATCTGCAGATCCACAGAAGTTCAACCTAAGAGCACCAAACTCTTTGCAGTTTAACAACCTCCTCAATGCTAGGATAACCTTCTTCCTCCTCTCTCACTCTTTTCTAAAGAGACAGGGATGAGCAGCACCCAGGAACCGCTCCGTACTCCTGACGGACTGCTCCAGACTTACATGCCCCCACTGCATCTCTGTCTCTTTCTCCCCCTCCCCTGCAGTCCCACCAACACAGAAGAGTGTTCCTGAGGGCTGGGCTGGGTCCTACCTCTCCTACTGAAGACTTCTGACAGCCAGTCCCCCTGCAGGAAGTTGGGCACTGCCAGACTGTGCTGGCTGAGGAAAGTCTGAAGACTCAAGTAGCCAACCTGAAGACCTGCTTCCCTCACTGCTATAGGACTTACAGGCCCCTGAGGGCATTAAGTACCTTAATTGTCCTGACCAGCCTCACCTGGGACCTCCTCACACACTCTTTGCCCATGGCTCAGGCTTGAGCACCCAGTCCTGGCCTGAGCTATGCTGTAGGTAGACATGCCTTCAGTTCTGCTCCTGGCTTTATTTTGTGGACAGACCTCAGACCTAGATAGTAGGTAACTTTCCTCCAACCTCCTCTCCTCCATAGACCTCAAATGTGCACTCAGTCCTGTCTCTAGTCCCATCTCCTGCTGCTCCTGACTGAACACCTTGGACAGACCCAGAACCTCGTTCATCATCTCACCTTGCCTGGGGCTGTCCATGGACCCTCTTATCACCACCCTGCTCTGCCTACCTGGCCCAGCTCCCTGGTTGGTGAAGGCACTGCCTGTGCCCAAGTGACCCTGAACTCATCCTTCCTTGGGGAGTAGCCCCACTCCTGCTGCTCCCTGACAAGGTGAGATGTTCCAGTCAATTCCCATTGAGTTCACCACCATTTTCTCGTTAAGGAGTGGCTGCATTTGTACTTGTTGTCCTTGCCAGTTCCTGTAAACTTGTTCTTCCTCTACTCCTGGCTGACTGCAGTAAACCTACAGGCTTGGGCTAGAGAAACTGTGACCTAAATGACACCAGTGTCTTCTTGTGAGACCGTAACTAAAAAGAGGGCTGACTTTCTCATCTGCTTGGTGTGCAAGGTGGCTTTATAGCATTACTCCTGAAATGAGACCCACAGAGTGCTGCAAGGACAGCGAGGATGGAGGCATCTGTCAGCAGCACTGGAGATGAGGCATGCCAAGGAGTCGCAGCCCTCTTGCTAAAACTGACAGGAATGCTAATATAAGACATCTATTAAAAAAGGAGAAAAGCCTGTTAGAATGGCAACATCCAGCAGCCACTCAAATTCTTGGTGAATCCTCGCCCCACCACCTGGACAGCTCAGGGCTGTCAGATTGCGTTAAGCTTAAACACCACTCATCAGGTGGGAGAGGTGGAGTACAAAAATATCATATATTTCCACCCAAAGCGAAATGGGAGGCTGCCAACTTGGGGCGGGCAGCAACTTTGGTGGTAGAGAAGAATGTGGAAGAAAGATGCAGTAAAGCTGCAAAGAAAAAAGCCAACAGAGAACGTGGCAAGGACTGAGCATCATCTTCCGAGAAGATGGGGCAGGAACTAGATAGGTGCTTGTAGTGTTACAGAAGGAGACTGTTCCAGCTGACTCATCCTTTATGCACTGAAACACAGTCATTATGGTTTCGGGGTTTTTTATTATTATTTACAGAAAAATTATTAGCAAGTCAGGCCATCATCAATTTAAAAAAAAAAAAAAAGAGAGAGAATTAAAGGGATTAGCCCAAAGGGCAAAATGTATGCAAGTCACTGGAGACTGTTAGAGAGCAAATGCGTGCCAGCTAGACTTCGGGAAGGAGGGGGACAGCCAGCATGGCTGAACTGGGTTAATGCAGCCGTTAGATGTAGGAAAAAAAAGCCTTGGATAAATTGAACTTGCATCCAAATAAGCAGGTAACTTAAGGGACAACAAATGAGTTTTCAAACATCAGGAGGAAGTCTGCCAGGTTTTTGAGATCAAGTTATAGAATGAGTCCTCAAAGAAAAGTCTATCAGAAAAAAATTAAGATATTGGTATCCATGACCACCACAGAAGAGCCCAGAAAGGTTCGCATCCTTTCATCACAGGGAACTGACAGATCTGTCTGAAATCGAGATGTTGGTGAGACGTTTCAAAACAAACTGATGAACAGTAATGAGTTTATGAATGAATGGGATTATACTCTCATGTTCAAACAAGAACCCTGAAGGAAAAAAAGATGAAACAGCTGAAATAAGTTCTCACTGAGAACTGCTTTAGTACTAGAGGACAGGAGAGTGGCAAATACAACACCAACTTTCTGAAATGTTCCCAGGGATGTCTCTGGAGCTGTAAGAGCAGCACTTTCTTGTCCATACCAATAAAATAAGTAGAAATAATAAAAATGGAATGATGGAATAGCAATGCTAGACTGTGTAGAAAAACTTTGTGACATTGCAACAACAATGTAGTGAATTTCAATGGGAGATCTTACTGTTTTAAATTAAAACCCTCTATCCCTCTCATAACCACAGGCAGGTACCAAGGTAGGTGTCCACGTGGTCTGGACAGCGTTGCTTGCTGCGACATGGAGGATGACACCAGCTTCCACATTCTCCTCACATCTCCTGGGTGGTTCTGGTTTTGGCAACTACTTATTGGCTTTGAAAGTACCTTTTCATGCCCTTTAGGAGCTGACAGATTGATCTTTTTGTCTGTCCATCCTTCCTCACTTGTGTGAACCATCTGGATTTACTTACTATCCTTCCCCTTCTTATCTAGGTGTCTTGTGACTCCTACTCTGTCTTCCCACCATCATCTCTTAAAGGCCTGAGTTTTCATTTTAATCTGTTGCCTTTTTTTAGACTGACATTAGTTTCCTGACCTGGAGGTCCTCAGTAGCTACAAATAGCTGGGATCTTGATGACCTGCTAATCCCAGTGCCATCGAATGCTGCCATTCTGACATTCCTCCTGCCGCTTGTTTCTTCTGCTGCTCCCATGGCTGTTCATTCTCTCTCCAGACTGGTCTTCTCTGTTCTATTACAATTCTCTACAACCAAAGAAAAGTCTCTGCAGGTTCAGTTAAGACAAGACCTACCTCACAAATCCAGTAGCGCTTACGAAAGGAATTGGTGTCCCTGTAAACAGGGATCGATGGTCAATCATCTACCTGGACCTCCTTCACCATAGTTCTCCAGAAACCAGGCCACTATTGCAAAAGAGGGACTGTCCTCAGCTGTATGAATAGCTGGTTTAAAGAGAAGAAACAAAGGCTGACTCAACAGTCAGTTTCTCAATGAAAGCAAGAAGTCCCAGATACTCCTGTTGGAGCTTGTACTCTTCAATATTCACAAGTTATTTAGAAAAGTGGGTGAAGAGCAAGATGTCAAAGTCTGCCAGTGGCACAGCTCTCAAGAACATTGAAAAATGCTTCAGAAGGTTCTCGTAACACCAAACAACTGAGCAATAAAACAAATTATGAAATTCAGTGTACATGAATGAAAACCCTTGTGCTTCCATACACAATAATGAGCTCTGAATGAGCTGTTATCTTCAAAGAGAACAGCAAATTTAGTAGATCAGTCCACAAAAATATCAGCTTGTCGTGGTTTAACCCCAGCCAGCAACTAAACACCACACAGCCGCTCACTCACTCCCCCCCCACCCAGTGGGATGGGGGAGAAAATCGGGAAAAGAAGCAAAACCCGTGGGTTGAGATAAGAACGGTTTAATAGAACAGAAAAGAAGAAACTAATAATGATAATGATAACACTAATAAAATGACAACAGTAGTAATGAAAGGATTGGAATGTACAAATGATGCACAGTGCAATTGCTCACCACCCACCGATCGACACCCGGCTAGTCCCTGAGCAGCGATTCCCCACCCCCACTACCCCCCCAGTTCCTATACTAGATGTGACATCACATGGTATGGAATACCCCGTTGGCCAGTTTGGGTCAGGTGCCCTGGCTGTGTCCTGTGCCAACTTCTTGTGCCCCTCCAGCTTTCTCGCTGGCTGGGCATGAGAAGCTGAAAAATCCTTGACTTTAGTCTAAACACTACTTAGGAACAACTGAAAACATCAGTGTTATCAACATTCTTCACATACTGAACTCAAAACATAGCACCGTACCAGCTACTAGGAAGACAGTTAACTCTATCCCAGCTGAAACCAGGACACAGCTCAATAGTAAAGAGCCCTGGAATATAAGAAATTATTAGGGAGGTATAGAGAGCAAAACAAAAACCATCAAAATGCCACTGTAACTCCATGATGCAATGACATTTTCATCAGTATACCAGTTCTGGTCCATCCATCTGAAAAAGATTATGGTGGATCCAGAAAGCTATGGAGAAGGGTAACAAAAATGGTCAAACGTTTGGGATAGTTTCTGTTCAGAGGACACCTACACAGAATTTCCCAGTCTAGGAAAAGAAAGACTGAAGATGAAAAAAGTTTACAAAATCATTTTTTGCTTGGACATAGTGACGTGAGGCCTGGTTAAACTCACTTCAAAAAGTTAACAGAAAAATATAACATGCAAAGAAAAAAAAAATCAAGGGGTATTAAACATAAAGATACCACGTCTGTTTAAGAGCTGGAAAATGAGAAGTACCAGTGAAGTCTTGCATATGATCATAGAATCATAGCATCATAGAATCACATTATCATAGACTAGTTTGGGTTGGAAAGGCCCTTTAAAGCTCATCTAGTCCAACCCCCCTGCCATGAGCAGGGACATCTTCAACTAGATCAGGTTGCTCAGAGCCCCATCCAACCTGACCTTGAATGGTTCCAGGGATGGGGCATCGACCACTGCTCTGGGCAACCTGTTTCAGTGTTTCAACACCCACATTGTAAAAAAATTCTTCCCTTATATCTAGTCTGAACCTACCCTCTCTTAGTTTAAAACCATTACCCCTTGTCCTATCGCTACAGGCCCTGCTAAAAAGTCTGTCCCCATCTTTCTTATAAGCCCCCTTAAAGTACTGAAAGGCCGCAGTAAGGTGTCCCTGGAGCATTCTCTTCTCCAGGCTGAACAACCCCAACTCTCTCAGTCTGTCCTCATAGGAGAGGTGTTCCAGCCCTCTGATCATTTTTGTGGTCATTTTTGTGATCATTATCTCTTTGTACTCTTTTCTAGGCATCCACTATTGGTCTCCACTCCAATTTCCTTCCCCATGTTGATCTCTGCTGGAGAGACAATGATGAGCTGGATCAATCTTCAGACTAATCCAGCACTGACTACTTATGCTTTTATGTCTTGCTTTTGAAAGCAGAGCCATCTCCCTCTCCATTTGCCAGAAGCCATCTTCGGACTGCACTGCTCTACGCCTCCCAGATCCACAAGAGGAGGACAGCTAGGGCTCTGCCAAATTCAGCCTTGGTATATGCTCCCACTGCAAAGCGTGCCACTAGAAATCTGTCACAATTTGTTCACTCAGATCACACGCTGTAGGAAGTCCAGGGTCGGTTCCACACTGTCCAAAACAGTTTCACAGCTGAACCTGCACATCCCTGGTAACAAGTATCTGCAGATTAACTAATTTTCTAGTATTTCTGCACATCTCCACCCCAGCAGCTGACTGCTGGCTTGCCAGGAAGAAACGACCTGATGCGCTCTAGGGTACCTAGCTTCCAGGTGGCCTCTCAGGCTACATATGGTTGAGACACCATCCCTGGAGGTATTTAAAAGACATGTAGACATGGTCCTTAGGGACATGGTTTAGTGGTGGACTCAGCAGTGTTAACTTTACGGTTGAACTCAATGATCTTAAGGGTTTTTTCCAAACTAAATGATTCTACGATTCTATAAATGGCTGGGACAGACCTCTGTGAAGATTCATGTTCGCATACAGAAATGCTGGTGCTGTGGTGGGTTGTCCTCTAGCTGAAAAGTAACATCTTTGCACATGGATAGTTCTGGCCAGATACTCCCAGTCACCAGGTTAGGCTGATGTTAGCAACTGGCCCAGTATCACTTTGCTTCCCAGACTGTTTTGTCCAGCACTCACTGCCACTTTTCCTCTTTGGATCCAGAAGTTCCTAAAAGACCTTACACTGATTCTTCCTGAATATTTGCTTGAAAGTAATAGTTTTAATTCATAGCCTAAATCCATGGTTTTCATATTGCTATGTACTTAACACAGCAAGCATGGTGTGTAACTGCAATGCCTTCTGCCAGCCAAGGCTGCACATAGGGATGGCTGCCAGTAACTTCCACTCCTGGGGCCACAGCCAGCGTTCCCAGGACTCTAGTTTTTCTGTCACAGACAAACTCTTAACAGATCATAGGAGTTCAAGGACGAACAGTGCAGAAAAACAGAATCTGTGCTACAGATGATGTGTCTGGATGAGGAGCAGTTCCAACAACCCACAAGGTCCTTGGCTGTTGGAAGTCCCTTTGCTCCTGCCGTTGGCGCAGCCTCCCCACATCAGCACACCAAGGGGCCTCTCTTGGCTCTGTGATCCTTTCAACTTTGCGTTGATGTTGTTCCAAGAAAGGCATCTCTTTTCCTTCCATAGATGGCTTGGCTTTGTCTTTCTGAATTGCACCAAGTGTCTTCCATTACTAGATCGCAAGGAAATAGCCCATTCCCTTTTTTCCACCAAATCCTACTCATCACATTTCTTCAAAACCTTGCAGTGAGGATTCTTCTCCAAATTTTCAGTATCTTATCATTGCCTCTAGAGAAAACTCAGGCTAATGGACCACTTTGCTAGGGTAAAAGAAGTTCTGGAAGAAAGAAGGTGGTGTGTCTCAGAATGTCAAATCTGGAATCCTCCCAGCAAAAGGAGAGGGTAAGTGAACTCGGCTTCATTAATTTCTTTGGAGATTGTTGGAAAATAGAGGAAAGACTTCTGTCAGAAGACAGGATAGGTGAGTGACATCTGTTGGAAAAGTATCACAACAGGTGACTGCAGCACTAGATACAAGACACAAGGCTGCTTTCATCCCCTTTCTGATTGCTGTCCCGTCATATTGGGACATATCCTGACTGGAATGGAGCTAATTTTCTTCATAGCAGCCCATGTGATGCTGTTTTGGATTTGTGAGGGAGACAGTGTTGATAACACACCAGTGTTTTGGCTATTGCTGAACAGTGCTTGCACAACATCAAGGCTTTCTCTTTTTCTCTCTGCATCTCTCCCAGCAAGCAGGCTGGGGATGGACAAGTTGGGAATGGACATAGCCAGGACAGTTGCCCCAAACTGATCAAAGTGATATTCCATACCATATGATGTCATTCTCAGCAAATAAAAGCTTAACAAAAGGAGGATGATGCAGGGACGTTTATGGTTGCAGCATTTGTCTTCTCAAGTAAACACTATACACACTGAGACCCAGGAAATGGCTAAACATCTGCCTGCTGATAGGACATGGTGATTAGATTCCTTATTTTGCTTTGCCTGCATGCAGCTTTTGCTTAACCTGTTAAACTGTCTTTATCTCAATCCACAAGTCTTGCCTGTCTTCTATTTTCTCCCCATCCTGCAGGAGAGGGGAAGGAGTGAGCAGCTGGGTAGGTGCTTGATAGATGGCCAAGGTCAACCCGTCACACCCACATACATGTGGGGAATATTCCCACTTTTCACACAAAAAGATTGCCTTCTCACTACTGCTTATATTTGACAGGCAGGCTTGGCTAAACTTACACTTCTTCCATGCTTTCTGGAACAACCATAGATGAGACTGCAGACATCCTCTTCACTGACATCATTGGCTGCTCAAAAAAATCATCTTCCATAAATTAGCCTCTTTGCTTTGCACATTTACCAATAAAGGACACACAACATCTGTGCACACCTGCTCCATGAGCAACTTGGCCTGTCAGGCTACAGGATGAAGGTCACTGGTCCAATGAACAGTCCTTTCCTCAGGCACTCAGCTGTCTTGCATGTGCTCCTAGCTCTGCAATACTTGGGCTGCATGATAACGTAGGTCATGAGGCCCAATTCATGCACATCATTCTCTCCACTGTGCATCAGCCCTTCATTAGGTGTCTGTTGTCCTGTGCTAAATTATGGGATTTCTGCCCCAAAACACTCACTCCACACACAGTGAACCCATGGATGCCCATGATAATATCATCCTTACTTGCCTGCTCTATCACAGGCACTTGCCTCTTATACAGCAATCTCAATCATTAAAGAGTTTAGGTCCATTATAAACTTTCTTCTTCACCCACCATTGCGTGTTTGGTGTATCATCTTCTCCTACATTTGGTCTATCTCAAGCTATTCAGAGCAGGGACCATCTTTTTCCTCCCTTGGAAGAAAAAGCCTGTCTCTCTAATCCACTTGAGATTTTCACACTATCAAGATGCATATTAATTATGAACACAGGGCTGATACAGTCTACTAGGCTCTCCAAAGATCTATCTCCAAAGCAACATCCTTCACCAAAACTCTATACATACACTAGGCATCCATGTGATAATAGAGAAAAACCTTACTGATGATAATTTGATTAAAATACAGAAAATAAGAATAGTTGCAAACAGCCTCCCATGAACAGAAATCAGCAATGGAGTTCTACAGGGATCAGTGATGTTGAATATAACCATAAATGGACAAGAAAAAGAACAATGACAAATTCTGTTGGCAAAAGTTATTCATGGCTGTAACAATAAGGACTGAAGAACTGCAGAAGGGCCTTACAAGATTCAATGACATGGACAACAGACGGTAGTGAAAGGCGCCCATACAACACATGACAGAATATGCTAGGAAAATATACTACAAAGATCTATAAAAATTATGATGGTAAAGACAGTCTGAGTGCACATTCTCTCCTACAAGGCAGAACTAAGGTACCATCAAATTAAGGTAGCAAGACACACGTTCAAATAAAGACTGAGCAAATTAATGTAAAAGATACTCATCAAGAATTATTGAAGATATCACCCCTGGATAAAGAAATATGCCTTTTTTGCTTCAATAAGTTATTATTCAACATAATTCTGTTTAAAAAAAAAATGCACCTCCCCCCGCAAAAAATAACCTCACAACCGAACTTCAACATTGCACAGCTGGCAAAAGGCCTTATAAAGGCTTACAATAATAACAGTAAGAGACACATAACTAGATAACTGTCAGCAGGGGTTTCTACTGCTTCTGTCTTCACACCTGTAAGAGGTTTTGTATAAATATCTGCATTATTACTGCCTAAAGTCTAACGCCAAGATCACTTAAATAGCATTTATTAAACACTGACCATTGACCTTTTATGACAATTGACAGTTCTCAGGAATTCACAAAAGTTGTCATGCACATTAGGAAAACAAAAAAATATCTCCAGTTGGGGTTTGCAATTTACATTCAGTTTCTAAGAGCTAGGCCATGGAATTCCAAAGTGGGAAAGTTTATTTGCTAGGACTAATACAGAAACCCCTCAATTCAAAATATAAAGAACAGACTAATAAAAATGCCTATCTGCATTCTTTGATACATATAATGTCCCAGAAGCAGAGTTTGATGGTCCAAGTCTTTTATTTCTGGTATTTAACAAGAAACCAATACTCTTCTAAATACACACATACTGTAAACCTCATTAAGATCTTCCATCTACCAGAAATATTCACGTTTGTTTAAACAAGGAATTTCTTCTTGAAGTCACTGAAATGAAGATGAACATGGTCCAGATCACCAGCTTCAGTATTTCAGCTTTGCTGCATTTTTCTACGCATCTCTTCAAGTGCCGCTTCCCGTTCTCTTAAGAGCTGTTTAAGTCGTTTTATTTTTTCATCCCGTATTGTTTCATCCAAGTCTGGGGGAGTCAAAGGGAAAGCATCATCTCGGAAAGAACCTTCAAGAACTGAAGTATCACCTTCACAAGACACTAAAACTGGAATACTTAAGTCTGTAATGTCAGTATATTGAGAGTATGGGTCTTGCTCAGAGTCCCTCCCTAGAGACGATGTAACAAAGTCTGTGGAAATACTTTGCTGCGGTAAGACTGGTGGGGGTGAAACACTTCTGTTAAGTACACTGACACTTGAGCTGGTATTTTCTGAACTTGGACTTGTGGTTGATTTGACTGAAGTTTTCCTTCTCTTTCCACTGTCTGACAGTGGTGAGGATTTTATTTTTCTTTTCTTAGTCAAATCCTCTTCCAAATCCACAATTATCTGTACAGTCAAGAAACATACAAAATATACTTCTGTTAAATTGAGCATCATTCTACATTGTAACATCATAGTTCACTAAGCGCAAATTACAAGTTATTTGTTGCAAGCTTCTTAGAATTACTATATGGAAGATGTTTCTTTTAGCAATTTGAGCAAACATACTTCCGTATTCAATATTTTTCTAACAAAGATTCCCAGTTAACAATTCCAGAACACTAAATTCCTTCTTTAGTCAACAGTGCACTTCTGCCTTTCCTCTGCATACCTATCACCTCCTGTGGCTGCTTGAGTTCTTTAACTGTAATGTAAGACAAAAACTTTCTATCTAGCTTGATGGGAAAATTCAAAAGGTAGAAGAAGAATTCATGCTTACATTTCTAAAAAGCTCAAACATTAGCAATAATGTCCATTACAAGAGTGCATTCCTCTCAGCTGTTTCGTTATTTAAATGTTAATGTACTTTACTAAGAGCACCCAGTAGATCTGCTCAAAGCAGGGCCCTTAACACAGAATTATTAAAACCTGAGAAAGCCTTTGACTGGGTAGAGTAGAATCATACAAAAGAAAATTTAGAACACCCAGTAGATCTGCTCAAAGCAGGGCTCTTAACACAGAATTATTAAAACCTGAGAAAGCCTTTGACTGGGTAGAGTAGAATCATACAAAAGAAAATTTAGAACACTATGGCTGCACAGAACTACTTTGGATGGATAAAATAATTTTAATGCATTAAGATGGAAATCCTTACGTCGAGGGAACATTTCCAGAAGCACCCAAACAAGTTCCTAGCCAATGACAAAGGACTAAGTTTATAAAGACATCTGTAACTCTAAAGATTAGAGAGGTACACAGGTAAATTTCTTTTAATAAAACCACACATGACTAAGTGGGCACCCTTCTTTGGAAGTCAGCCACACCTAGTCATGTGAGTGACTGAAGTGCCTTGAAATAATGGCACTTGACTGATTTCAAACTCAAGGGTAAAGCCTCACAAAAAATTATTCTTCTATTATTCTGCTTATATCCATTGCACTACTGGATAAACATAATTGTTGCATAAGGCTAAATATAAATCAGGATACAGAGGTATGGTTTCTATTCCAATGAAGACTATCCCTTTGACTGTTCAGCCACCACTAGAGGGTCCAGTCTTCTTCAGAGCATTTGTTCTTCAAATTTCCTCCAGTGGAACCCAGAAAAGAGGATAAAAACTCTTAGATGGTACTCAAGTCGTACTGAAATCACACAACTCTGTTGTGGTACACAAACAAGTTGTAGGAACAATTCTCACAGGGACCATAACAATTACTGACTTGCTCTGGTGAATCCAGAGGTGGGAGGGTCCAAATAAACACGCAGCTCTGTATTGACTATACATATGCTGCTTTCTGAATGTGTTGCAGTACACGTTTTAGCACTGAAAAATTTCAAGATACCTTTTCTTCTTTAACACATTCCTGACGTTGATTTGTTATTTCCACATCTAACGATGAAGAACTGCAAGAATCATTTTTCCTTTTCAAGCTGTTACTGGAACAAACCCTTTCTTCTGGTTTCTCATAGGGGGTCCTTAATGGTATTCTTTTAAGGTACACTCTCTCCTCCTTAGAGAGACCAAATTTTTTCCTTAATTCCAAGTATTGTTTCCAATGTGGCTTCTCTTGGTGTTTGATTTTAATAACCTTTCCCGGTGAATCCATCTTTTCACACTGGATCTGAAATATAGAAACAGTGAGAGAGCCATCAATCACACTCTCTCACTCTCTCTCTCTTTCTCTCTCCATACATATAAACTAAAATCTAGTTACTAGAAAGACAGGTGAACATTTGTTTTGTCTGCCATTCTCCAAGAGTTACATTTAACACAGGTAAGTAAATTTTGAGAAATTATATACATATTATCATAGATCTAACTTTCTTGTTGGCTATTTAAAACCCAAGTACATTGTGGAACATCCAGAAAATGCACAGTCCAACTAGTGAACCACAGAAGTAAAAGAAACAAGGGAATCACCTGTTCTAAAACTTTAAAGTAACGTAACGAAGGAAGATGACAGAAGATCAGACAGTGTCTTTACAATGTCACTTTCAGACTACTGAATGCATTTCATATTTGCATTGTGGCTGATAATACTAATAAAGAACTATTAGCCATCTCTTGTATCCAACTGCATTGTAACATGAACTGTTTCTGATTCTTCAAGTTCAATCTCACATCAGTATGTCTGGCAATCCATGGGCTTGCAAATTTACAGACTAAAAGCAGCAAACATTTGATAACGCTATTTTTCACAGAGGTTAAAGCAAATGAGAATGCTAACACTCAGCATCACACAGAACTGAAGAAAAAAAAAGTCCATTTTAACCGTTTTTTCAGGTGAGGAACAATCAAAAAAGAGGGCCTACAGTCTGTTGTAATGATTAGATGTCTAAAATTTGTGCAAACGTGCTTAGCTGACATTTCTCATCTGCCTCATCAACACAAGCAAGTATAAACTAGCTTCAGAATGATTTTTTTTTTTATCTGGAGGCACATTCATTCTGGCCTCTTGAGCAACTGAAAACTTGACCTACAATCCTTCATGGGTAGAGTTCATGGGATTTGAGGCTGAAGACTTTTTTACATATTTTTGACGTTATGATCTTAAAAGAATATGTAGGTCCAGCCTGAAGAGGAAATGCCATTAAAGGTCTCAAGAGTTTCTTCTGCCTGACATGAAACCATAAGTCAAAGGAGGTGGATCCCTCCCCATCATGGCATGAAAGGAAGGAAACGCAGCTCCTGCCTTTGGCTGTCTGAGCTAGTGGAGACTGAAGCTGACTTAGTGCAACACCAGTTTGTCTCTGGATGACAAACCCTGCTCTTCTACCTTGTTTTCCTCTTGTGTAGCTGCAAATGTTTCTACCTTACATCACACCTACAACACAGTCAGTGGCTGTGCTGTGAGAATGTGGCATCAACAACATTAGAAAGCAGATAGCTGTCAGAGCTCAAACAATGAACAACTTTCCTATAGTTTCAGTTGTTACCAACAATTTATCTTGTGAGGAAATAAAAAGTCATCTTTTGCCTGCCCCTTTCTTTTCTTTATGCATTTTCTCACTTGCATAGTGCAATCTTATTGGAAAAAAAAAAGATCATTTATTGATTACAACCACACTTTAGACCAGCATTTCCAGTGACAGGATACCTAGTTACAAAAAATCTGTAAACTTATTAATAGCCATTTTAGTCAAATAGAACCAGGACCATATAACAGTTTAGCAGAGATGGAGATGGGCATGTTTATTGGAGAGAGTTACCTTTTGCCAGTCTTCACTGAAAGCACACTCTTGCTTAGACTGAGGTAAAACAGCACTTGCTGCTTTGGGGGAATCAATCTTTTCTTTGCCATTTTGGCATACATTTTCCTGTGTCCCTACTGCTGTAATAGGGGTCACTCCACTTGAAATGCTCTCGGTGAAGGGCAAACTCTTTCTCTGGTTTACAGTGGAATCCTGCTGATTAGCACTTGGTGTCACCAGAGCTGCAGGTGCAGATTTTAAATCATTTCTTAAGCCAGCTGGTGAAGAAATTTTTGAGTTTGTACATGGTTTTGGATCTTTCTGAGACAGCACCATTCCTTTGCTTTTTGACAATACAAGATTCACTACTTTATTGGTTATTTTATTGACTGCAGTAGAATCAATTAGCTTGGATGTCTGCTTTTTAAGTGAAGCATCAGAAGAAGAAGATGCTTGTTTGTCAGCTTGGGCTGACAGAACATCAGAGCCTCTTTTGGTCAACAAATAGACTTTCCCATTGTACATGACCAGAGCATTATCTTTAATAGGTGTGATTTTTGTTTGGCTTCCACCAGGACCACTAGAACAGAGTGGTAAAATATTTGCAGAGTTAGCTTCTACATTCTTCATGTCTGACAAAGTTTTCAAGATCTTGGAAGCCATATTATTAGATGACTTTACAGGAATAAGGCAAGGCGCTGATGACTGTGGACTTTCTTGCACAATCCATTTCATTGGCGTTTGCTGACACTGCTGACCATCAGATGTTACTGTCTCAGGAGAAGAACTATTTCCCTTTTGTGTAGCTGTCATTATTAATGTTTTTGAAACTTCTGTGGCAGGTTTTGGGCAAATGGCTTGCAAACGCTTGGGAAGTACTGTTTTCACTGTGTTCACTGGTGACACATATATAACAGTTGGCATTTTTGTACTGTCAGCTCCTCCAGACACATTTGTTGCTGCAGCTGCAAGTATTTTTTGCTGTATTGCAGGTGGTAAAAAAGAAGCTGGGACAGATTTCACTTCTGCATCAGCTGGTATCTGGAGGTGGTGGCCAGAGGGCAGTACTGGAGACTTCACAGTAACTGGAAGACTTTTTGTGTTTACCAACATGTATGCAGTGTTACTCTGGTTAGATGAACTTGTTACAGCAATGTTCTGCAAAGACAGTCTATCAACTGAAACACAACTGCTCTGGATGTTAGCAGCTGATTTTGGAATTAAGCTTTCTCTTTCAGAACCTGCCCTAACACTTTCCTGATTGTCTAATGTCCTTGTAAGAATAATCTTTCCAGGATTAGGAGACTGAAAAACAGGTATCTTAACAGATGAAGGTGCAGTAGTATTGGCAAGCTGTGTCTTAAAAGTAAGATGGACTGGACTAGAAATATTCGCTTTAGAATTATTTGGCATGGCTGAAGACTGAACTATTGGCACAAAGCTTCCAGAAGATTTAGAAATTGGAAGTAATTTCAGAAGGTTTTTTCCATCTGGTCCCGTCGTCTGAACTACTCGGTACATACAGCCTGCAATGCTTAACAAAGAAAAGATAAAAGAAAAAGAAAAACGAAAGATAGCATAAGTGAACACAGCATAGATATTTTAATTAATGTGCATCAGTGAATTGTATACCCAGCACTGCTACACCTTAGAAGCAGATTAACTACTGAAAAATGCTAGATCTAATCTTCAGGAGCTTCACTGGCAAAAATCATACTGATCTACTCAGTGTACATTTTGGGTTAGCATTTCAGAATACCACAGCCTATCTGAAAATAATGTCCAACTTTTACATCACAGAGTAGCAAGAAATGGCATCCTTTTCAGATAAAAATAAGTTAAAAGACCCAAGAAAACACCTTACATTATCCTCCTCTTCTACTTACAGGGCCTTTCATTCTGAAAAAGAAAAACATTATCTCCAGATTTCACAGAGAAGCCATATTTTTTTGCTTTCCCATCTCCCTGTTACTATTAATATCCCTACTTAGTGCTATGAAGCATGAATTTCAGGAAAGCTTCAGGAAAATACAGGCAGATTAGTTGCATGGCAAGATGGAAGCAGAACTTACTTCAGACACATACATACAAAAAAGAAATTAAGATGCAGAACACATTTACTTTGTGGAATAGGATGTAGGGTGACCAACTCATATGCTTGCATCTCACCTGCCCGCTCATTCTTTAGGCAGATATAGACTACAAAGGCGGTCATCTTCAAAGAGATGAAAAAAACCCCAACTCAAATGCTATCAAGGTACATACATTTATGAGAACAGAAGTCTAAGTCTACGAAGGAAAAGGCTTCAAAAACAAGGAGGAATACACAGAAACAGCACCAGTGAAATCTGCAGAGTAAATACATATTTTTTGCAGGTGAAGATAGGAACTGAAAACAGCAAACAGACAGAACCTTGTCAAACCAAAAGTTAGTTGTGACTGCTTCAAATGCCAAGATTTTTCAAGTCCACTGCAAGACAGAGAATCCTTCCCACTTCAAGTGAGTTTGCCCAAATGCAGGCATCTTCCCCAAAGAACTCTTGGACTTTCAGAAGAACAATCTAATGCCCAAAGCACTGCAGAAGCAACATGGCCTGTTGAGACATACATGATCAAAACAGAGTTTCCCTCACTAGTAAAGAAGAGACCAAATGAACTGGAAGTAGGTTTCATGGTCTTGACATCAGATCCAGAATGATTAAAAGGCAAAGCTGCCAACTCCACTTTCAGTCACCAAGAGCGTTCTAGCTCTGTCCCATTGACTTTCTACATCAATAAATGCATTGAGAACATGGACGTGAGATTATTTCCCAGTCCCAATCCAGATGACATCAGTATTGTGTTCTGTTTACTGTCAAGTGGTTTTGAAACACTGGCATTTTTTCTGGCAGTGAAGTGTTACAGTTTGGGCTTCCAACTCAGCTTGGAACAGTGACTAGAGATATCATTCATGCGTCCCACCGTTGTATCTGCTCAGGAAGTCAGTCAAGACATTGCCTTTTCCCATCAAGTGAGAAGTCACAAGGATGCTCTTCACTCACAGAGCTGGAGAGTTCCTGCTAGTCTGAGGGGTCACATTCCCCTTGGTGGTCGACATAAATAACCATGCTATTGTCTGTCTAAAACATAAAGGCTTTAGACGCGCAGAGCTTTCCTTGCTGCAACCTTAGAATTAACTCCCACGTCCAACATTTTGGTACAATGCCTCATTTCTACGGCATACTGTGTGAAAAAGCAGACATTTACATCATTTATCAGTGCAGTGGGCAAGAAGGTTTGCAACATTTTTGTTTTAAAAATAACGTACTGAAAATGAAAACATGGGCAATATGCCACATGGTTCCTAGTGGAAGCTGCCGTCAAAGGTTTTAGTCGTAAAATGGAGATGGATGTTTTGGAATCAGAAATGGTAGTTGAGAAGGACTAGCACTGAAGGGTAATGATCTTACAGAAATATTTTTGCTTAAACAAAGAGCAACTAGAAATATTTGTATGTTTAAACTTAATTAAAGCAGAAAAGACTCACTTTTGGAGTCACTTTAAATCTCCTAGCACTACTGATAATGCAGAATTAGGAAGACCAGCACTGAGCTCCTGGACAGCTTTTTATATCTGTATCTGTTACATGCTTTGAAGGCAGATACAGAAGAAAATTTTCAGCAAGTTCCACAGACATGGAACTGCTGAACCACTACAGCTTTTACAGAGCAAGCAGGCACTTACCTCCACTCAAACTAACTAGCACTGCAAAAAGGCATCAAAGGGCAGAAGAAACCTCCAAAGAGGCACGGTCCTCCACCTGTCAAAGCAAGGGGATACCTCTAACTTTTGGGCAAGATAAGGGGGAGCAGATCAGAGAGAGGAACCAAGAAAAATGGGGAGAGAAAGAGAGAGATGAGATGAGATGAGATAGAGGATGCATTTGCATATTTCCTTCAGCAGCAATGCTGGTTTCCGGTGCTCACCTCCATTTTTCTTGTTTCTGCCTTGAGTCACTGTTCACCTCCCTTTCAATGGACTTAAAAAAAAATGTTTTGACACTGTGCTACAAACAGGATCTTTTAAGAAGGCTAAGGAAGAAATCTCCTTTAAAAAATCCAGTTTGTCTGAACTCCAGATCATTCTGCTTTTCATGATTACAGAAGACAACCGCAGCTTTTTATCTTCACACTTTATGCAAAAAGAGCAAGAAACCGCAAAATTACAGTTTCCTGGAAAATAACATTCTTTCACTTGAAACAAATAGCAGGTACTTACAGGATTGCAGAATTACAAAAAGCTAAATAGATAGACAAGAAAAAAGGAAAGGAAGTGTTCAGATGATATTGAGAAGTTGTATTCACACATATTTACTCAAAAACCTATGAAAGAAGAAGGAAAGATCACAGAATCATAGACTAGTTTGGGTTGGAAGGAACCTTTAAAACTCATCTAGTCCAACCCCCCTGCCATGAGCAGGGACATCTTCAACTACATCAGGTTGCTCAGAGCCCCGTCCAACCTGACCTTGAATATTTCCAGGGATGGGGCATCGACCACTGCTCTGGGCAACCTGTTTCAGTGTTTCAACACCCGCATTGTAAAAAAATTCTTCCCTTGTATCTAGTCTGAACCTACCCTGTCTTAGTTTAAAACCATTACCCCTTGTCCTATCACTACAGGCCCTGCTAAAAAGTCTGTCCCCATCTTTCTTATAAGCCCCGTTCAAGTACTGAAAGGCTGCAGTAAGGTGTCCCCGGAGCATTCTCTTCTCCAGGCTGAACAACCCCAACTCTCCCAGTCTGTCCTCATAGGAGAGGTGTTCTAGTCCTCTGATCATTTTTGTGGCCCTCCTCTGGACCCACTCCAACAGAACCATGTCTTTCCTGTGCTGAGGGCTCCAGAGCTGGACACAGTACTCCAAGTAGAGATGTCATTGTCAAAATTTTTAGATGCTTTTGCTATTTCACTTCACATTGTAAGTTGAAGATGCTTCACCATATATATCTCACATCACTAAAGACTTTTCCAGGTGATACAAAGAAATAACAAGGACTGACATTTCATGTTACTGAAATAAAATAAAGCATTTTCAGCTTTTTCATACATTATTGAGTGATGAAGAGGAGAGCTAGAAGCTATTTTATTTCACTCTGCAAGGCCACTGTTTCTTTGAAGAATATGTTTTAAGAATCCCTTAAGTAGAGTGAAAAAATCCTTCCATCAGTATCCCCCATTAAGACTGTCAGACTAATTTAGTTTAAGAACAGACTAACTTCTTTTCCTAAAAAATAGTAACAGAAATTCTGTAAATCATGCCAAGTTGTACTTGGGGATTTTTTCCCATAACTACTGAAGTAGAGTTTTCTTTCTGCTCTTCATCCTCCTTCACTTCCCTCCCCCACAAATATAAACCTCCTCAAATCTCATATATTAACACTTAGAAGTACTTCTATTGTTATGATGCTTTTAGCATGGCCCAAGGCCTGAATATAAGGCAGATCCCTGAACAGAACTTGAGCAAAATAAACTCATGGAAGAAAAAAAAAAAAAAAAAGTGGTGGACTGATAGAAATCTTACCTAATGACATCACAGAAACATTCAAATTCAGGTAGCCAGCTTTCTTTAAAAAAAAAAACACAACAAAACTGTGACATTCACAGAGGGAACTGTCAACTAGATGACATTTTTCTTGACAGAAAGAGGTCATTATTTCTTTAGGTAAATAGTCTGCATGGCAATATTGAAAGCTTCCTAGTTAACAATGGAAATGGCACTAAGCAAGCTATGAAAGCAGAGATAACAGAAAGAAACAGAATTTATTTCTATCAAGCTAGAAAAATAAAAAGAATAGCCTACATTTCCCTCAGTTGAAACAGAATTCCTGTTTTCTTCACTTATATGATCAGGCACACCAATCTTATTGTCTAAAGTTCTCATCCCATATTGCTTATCACTCTTACAAAGCAGCAGGCTCAAAGAACAAAATACTGAGTATTTAAAAATTCATCTCCTGTCTCTAATTTTTGCATTAACAAAAATACCCTCAGAATATTTTCAGTAAATAAAACCATTCGCCAAATCCATTCCAACCACCAGGGCATCCCAACACATTACTGCAACAGAAATCATGATGATGCCATCTACAAAATATATCAGTGGAGATAAAAAAGACAGAAGGACTGGCTTAAACTTCACTTAACACTTCAGAGTTGTCAGAAGAAACGTTCCCTTTTGGTAGAAGCAAGCTACTTTTTAGCCTGCCTTTACTCCCAGCTATTACTTCAGAGACAACTTTCATCTTCTATGAATATGAATAAATCAAACAGGGACTACAAGCCACTACAAACTTCAGAGAACCAACTTAATTTATTTTAATGGGTTAAGCTGAATCCAGGAAGCAGCAACGTAACATTTATTATAAATTGGAAGCATACCCCTAGGGACTAATCAAAATTAATTGACTGTAGTCTATATTTACTTTAAACAGCCTTATCCCATCCAGATATTAGCTGAATATTGTAATAAAATATTTTTTGTTATTATTTTGTTATATGTTTTGTTATTATTACCTGAAGGAAATCTGGAAATCTATGTTGAATCTGTAGACGAAGCTAGAAACCCTGTCCAGAATTTAGGTCTAAGCCATTCCTAACGGCTTGGGGTTTTATCGTAACCCAGAAGGTTTCAACAATGGCAGAAGAAACATTTTCTGTTTGACAATAATTTTGTATGGAAACTCCTTTGCCCACTGGGGAATACTCCTTGGAGTACGGATAATTATTCTAGGATGCGCTAACTGCCGGGAAACAGCCTCTGTGCTTTATTATAAACCACAGCTCTACCAAACAATGACCAGGTCCTCCTTCAGCCATAAAACCTTTGGCAGAATTGCACAGAACATCAACAGCGCCAAAGCTACTTCCCACGGCCGCAGCAACGCCGTGGCTCTAACGAGCTAACCCAAAACTCTTCACCGAACAGATGCAGCGATTGCACAATTCCAGAGAGACAAACAAAACGCATTGGGAGCCAAACCACGACTCAAGCAGTCGGCCCCTGCTGAGCTCCTGCCAGTTTAAAGCAGGAATGTAAACATGGAGTCTTGGGCAGCCTAGAAAATTTCCTCGGCATGATTAGAATCAGCATCATCCAGCTCACATCGGGTCTACGGTTGTGTGTTTATGTTGCAGTTGAATTAAGAGATTGGTTTAAAGGCGTTCTACTACCGTAAAAAGTTAAAATCCCTGTATCTCACATCCCGCTTCCTCTTCCCAACTTCCGGGCTGCCTCCGGCACAAACCTAATCGCACCGGGACTTCACCAGCCTCACGCAAACGCAAACCCCTGACAACGAAGGAGCGAGCGACGTCGTGCCAAGAGAGCCGGGCGAGCGCGCCGCGTGCCAGGGCGGAGGCGTGAAGAGCCGGGAGGGATGCCGGCGCGGTGGCGCGAGGAACACCCTCCGCCCACTTCCCCCGCCCAGCCGCCCCAACGCCCCCGTCCTCCTCTTCGGCCTCCCGCCCTTCGCCGCCGGGAAAGGCGACGCTGCCCCCAGCCAACGCCCCAACACCCGCGACACCTCGCCGCCTCCCCGCTGCGGGAAGCGGGCGGATGCCAGAGCCCGGCCCCTCCCACGCCGCCGCTTCGCACCCCGCTGGGCCCCAAGGCGCACCGGCGGGGCCCCGCCGAGGGCGGGAGGGAGGACGGCGGGACCGTACCTGGCGGGTCTCTCCCTGCTCGGCCGTGCCGGGCGCTCCCGAGCTGTCCGGGAGAACAGCGGCGCCGGGGCGGCGGCCCGTCCGCGGAGGCGCTGCCCGCCTACCTCGGCCCGACGCCGGGAGGGGGCGAGCGCCGGCCCGCGCCGCTCCGCTCCGCTCCGCCCGGGGCCCGGTACTCACAACTGCGTGGCGCTGCCCGGCCGCTCCTCTCGGCTCCGCGGGGCCCCCAGCGGGCGGCTGGACATGGCGCGGCGGCGGGAGAGAGGAGAGGGACTGGGCGGCCCCCGCCGCGGGGGGCGCGAGCGTGGCACCGACCGGCGGCGGACAACAGCGGCGGCGGGCTGGGGGGGGGGGTAGGGCGGGGCGCGGGCGGCGTGTCACTTCCGCTGGCTCCGCCTCCCCCCCAGCCTCTCCGCCGCGCGGCCCCGCCGCCCGTAGCCCTCCGCCACCAATCGGCGGCCACTTCCGCCCCGGCTACTTCCGGGAGAGGGAGGAAGTGGAGCGCGGCGCCGCCGGGCGGCCGCAAATGGCGCAGCGAGTGAGTGGCGGCGAAGCTTCCGGCGGGTGCCGGAAGTAATTGGAGGCAGTGAGGGACTGCTTCCTGCTCGCCCGGGTTTGAGCTGGAAATGGCCGGTTTCGAGGCTGGAAATGGCCGGTCTCGTCGCCAGCGATGGCCCCCATGGGGGGAGGGGGCAGCCCGGGCCTGGCCTCCCCCCACCGTCACCCTGTTGGGCCCGGCGGTGGGTGGTGCTGAGCCGCCAGGCCACGCCAGGGACGGCCCCAGCGCTGGGGCCCAGCCCAGGCAGGAGGCGACACTGCTCCGGGCCCTTCCCCACAGAGACCCCCTCCTCGTGCCCACAGGGGCCCCAGCCACCACACCCATCCTCACACGTTTGGCCAAGGCACTTTTCAGCCCCAGCAGCCAGGACTGGATATCGCCTCCTGGGACCCGTCTTCAACACATGTCCCCTTCCTCGGAGCCCTGCAATGCACAGGCACGCTGTCCAGATTGCTGTTGCTCCCAGTGCGACTCTTCTGACCAAAGCCAGCGAGTGAGACCATTGCCATTTTCTGCTGTCAAGTTGCACAAACACAGAATTGCAGAATGGCTGAGGTGGGAAGGAACCTCTGGAGGTCATCAGGTCCAACCCCCCTGCTCAAGCAGGGCCACCTACAGCCTGTTTCCCAGGACCATGTCCAGACTTTTTTTTTTAATATCTCGAGGACAGAGACTCCACAACCTCCTTGGGCAACCTGTGCCAGTGCTCCATCACTTTCACAGTGAAGAAGTGTTCCCTTGTGTTCAGAGGGAACTTCCTGTGTTTCAGTCTGTGCCCGTTGCCTCTTGTCCCGGCACTGGACACCGCTGACAAGAGCCTGGCACTGTCCTTATTGCACCCTCCCTTAAGGTATTTACATACATTAATAAGATTCCCCTGAGCTTTCTGTTCTCCAGACTAAACAGCCTCAGCTCTCTCAGTCTTTCCTCATATGAGAGATGCTTCAGTTCCTTCATCATCTTCATGGCTGTTAGTTCAACTTTCTCCGGTGTGTCTCTCTTGTAGCGGGGAGCCCAGAACTGGACCCAGCACTCCAGGTGTGGCCTCACCAGTGCTGAGCTGAGGGAAAGGATCACCTCCTTCAACCTGCTGGCAATACTTTACCTAATGCAGCCCAGGATACCACTCACCTTCTGTGCAGCAAGGGCACGTTGCTGGTTCACGGTCAACCTGGTGCTCACTAGGACCCTCAAGTCCTTTTTTGCCAGGCTACTTTCCAGGTGGGTGGCCCCCAGTACATACTGGTGCAAGGGGGGGGCATCCCCAGGTGCAGGACTTTGCTCTTCTCCTTGTTGAACTTTATGAGGTCTCCGTCGGCCTATTTCTCCAACCTGTCGAGATCCCTCTGGATCACGGCACGACCCTCTGGTGTATCAGCCACCCCTCGCAGTTTTCCGTCATCCGCAAACTTGCTGAGGTACACTCTGCCCCATCATCCAGATCATGAATGAAGATGCCGAACAGAACTGAACATAAGCTCTCATGCTGTGGGCACAAATGCTTTTACTGTCTCACCTTCCATATTGAGCTGGGCTCCAACACATTTTCTGAAGTGTCACAGTCCGTTTGGGTCTCTCAAATTTACAGGACAACGTACTCTGTGATTTAAACTTTATTTCATGAGCTCATTAAGAAATACAACAAACAAACACAACAAAGAGGGCTCAGTCCCCTTTGCCCAGGCTACTGTATGTTGTGAATTCACTTATTCACCACTCGAGTCATAAGATTTCATACTTCATAACCCGTAACTCTTAATTCATGCACTTATGAGCCAAAAAAAGTAATTAGTTACATAGCCAACAGTGAGAGCACTCATCCTTCCTCCTCCATCACAGCGTAGACATCCCCTGTATCAAACTGGGAAGCATGAAAGCCTCAGCAGTCCAGCTAGTGTTGGATCCACTTCAAAACCTTTTGGGGCAAGCTGATATTCCAGCTTGGAGGTTTGGTCCTTACTGCTTCCATGAGTGAGCAGATTCTGAGGAAACTGCCAGACAAAAGATGATGGCTGCAGGACACAGCAATCCACAGGTGGTAATGGCTGCATAACAGCCCTTTAGCTCTTTCTGGCCACATGGCCTGCCTACACGGCACTCTTGCTTTGACCTAATGGCGCTGCTCCCAGCATACATCAGGCCTTAGCACGAGCTGTGTTAGCCAAAATCTGAGCAGGAGTAGAGCGAACAGTCACATGAAGGCAGAACTGAGTTGTCCAGGCTCCAGTGTGTTTTTCCCCCCCAATTTCTTTGGCACAGGAAGATCATCAAAGTAGCTGCCCCCAGGACAGCATCCAGGAAGGCTTTCTCGTGCAGCTCATCTTGCCACTTCAGACACGATGGTGGCAGCAAAGCTTTCAAAGCGGTACCAATTCCGTGGCACTTATGCATCCTGCCACGGGTGGCACTGTGCATAGGACTCTGTGGCTCTAATGGCCCAGCTTCCCTCAGCCTTCTCACATGCTCCATCTGTCGTCTCCACCCAATTGACAGCTGGTGCTCTTTTGTCTCTGGGAATCGCTTTGCTGTGCATGGATCTCTTATTCCCAGTTACCACTCTGCTTGTTCCTCTGTGCTTACATCTCCTTGCTGCTAGCTCTGATATTCTTTAATTGCCTTGAACTAATGGCTTCTAACTCATACTGAACCTGCTTCTTCCAAGCCATCTCATTAACAGACATCCTCAGTTATTGCCTCTGCCATTGAATAAGCTCCACGTGTCACCCCTTCCAGAAATAGTTTGAGGGGAGACTAGACAAGCATTTGGACAAGACCTCTATTAGGCATCCCTGAACAAACAAACTACAACAGCCTCAGGAAATCCCTGACATGCAAATCATTAGAATCTGGGAGTGCATTACAAAGGAGGAATTATACACACTCATGGCAAATGTGACTTTCCAGTTTTCATTGGATCTCAGTGCCCCCTCTTCTCTCTTTCCCTGTGAAATGACCCCATCACACCCAGAGTCTTCCTTTCTCCCCCCAGTTCATCCCTCTTTACCATGCTCCCAAAGTCCACAAGACATCAGTCACCTTTCTCTACCTATACTTTCTCTGCAACCCTTCAACTGACTTCTTCAGCCTGCTACATCACTGACCTCTACTTACTGCAATTTTCTAGCCTCCTTCTGCTAGTGAGTCTTCACACTTTCACTGACATCCATCCCCTACACTCACAGCCTTCCTAGATGTTGTCTGCCTTTTCGCTTCTGCTTCATTTTCTCCAACATGAGACCCTGGCTTATCTAATTATCTCATCCAAATAAACTTCCACACTGGGTTAGCTCTCATTCCTTCACCCACCCACCAATCCCCTCACCCCTTTCCACCTCTCCTTACCCACAGCACTTACTTTTCTCTCTCATCCTTTTTTGTCTATCATCTATCTCCCCTTCAATTCCCTAGAAGTATCCTGCCACATAAATTACTTTATATGACAAGTCATAGCATCATGGAGTCATAGAATGGCTTGGATTGGAAGGGACCTTAAAGATCATCTAGTTCCACCCCCCCCTGCCATGGGCAGGGACACCTTCCACTAGAAGACTAGAAGTCCTTATGAATCAGTTCATACAGACTCCAAGATTTGCAGTGTCAGTCTTTGTATTTCATGGAAGGGAAAACTTTCAAAATAATCTGTTAAAATTTTGCTTTTACCAACCATAAATTGTCAAAGGGACATGAAACTTTGAGCGCATGTTGGACTCCTCTCCATGTATGGAGGAACAGCTTGCTAAAGCTATTTTCTTTCATCTATGTTGGCAGCCTCGTTCTCTCTTTGATGAGGACTTAGCTTGTATGGCTAGTATGAAAAAAACCAGGAGTGACTCATCTGATCCCTCTCCAGATACCTGCAGTGTAGGTGTCCATATGTGCTAATTGTCCTGTATAGCCAGTCTAGAAAAATGGACTGTTTTCAAGTTTTGTTCCTCTGATCTATTTTAGACACCCATTTCAAGATTAACTCGGTCACAGTTAATCTTAATGTTAATGGTCATTAGAGTTAATGGTCAGCAGAAACCTTGGGTGAGACGGAGGCTGACCTCTAATTTAGGACCTCAGAGCTAGGCTTTTCCGTTTAGTCAAATTTTAAGAAAACCCTCGGGTACGGACTAAAGCTCTCAGTGGCATGAAATACAACCTGCTTCATGTCAGCCCAAATCCCATCTTCCCAATGCTTCAGCTGCTTCACCGGCTCCCAGACAAAAAGCTAACAATCACTAGTGTTGCCAAACATGGTACTTGATGTCGTATTATCAGTGAAGATGTTAAAAAACTACTTTAGAGGTTCTTGTTACTGATTTTGAAATTCTTTGGGAATGGACTGAAAGACCCTCTTGTATTCTGTCCTCTTGCTCTGTGACCATAATCTGCCATTACTTCCCTCCACCCTGAGAAATAGAATGAGTCAAAACTGTCTGGATTTGTGAATCAGAAGGCAAAATTTCCCCTGGCACTACTGTAGGCATCCAGATTGTGGTAGCAGGAGGGCTGCAGGGGTGGAGGACCTGACGTGGGAGCAGGTGGATGTTTCCTGAACAAACCACAGCCTGTGGAGGACCCACACTGGAGCAGGAGAGAAGTGTGAGGAGGAAGGAATGGCAGAGAGGAGCTATTATGGACTGACCACAACCCACCATTCCCCATCACCTCTGCGCTGCTCAGGGCAGAGGGTAGGTAGAGGAGCTGGGGATGAAGTGAAGTTAAGCCTGGGAAAAAAGGGTGGGTGAAGGGAAGATGGTGGTTTAATTCTTGTCTTTGTTTCTCACCATCCAAATCTATTTTAATTTGCAATAAACTAAATTAATTTTCCTGAAGTCAAGTGTTTTGCCATGATACTAATTAGTAAGTGATCTCCCTGTCTTTAGCTCAACGAACGAGCTTTTTCATCTTCTTTTCTCTCCCTGTGCTGTTGAGGAGGGGGAGTGAGAGAGCAGCTCGGTGGGCATCTGGCAGCCAGCCACGGTCAACCCACCACAATCACATTTGTGAGGGCTCATCTGGAGCACTGCATCCACTTTGGCATGTCTTCCCCACCCTACTGTACAAAAAAGACGTCAACCAACTGGCAAGAGTCCAGTGGAGAGCCACAAAGATTGTCCAGGGCTGGAGCACATGATGTATGAGGGGAGACTGAGAAACCTGGGTTTGCTTAGCCTTGAGGAGAGAAGGTAAGGGGGATCTAAGGGCTGTCTTCAGCCACCTAACTGAGGGTCAGTAGAGAAGACAGAGCCAGACTCTTCTTGGAGGTGCAGTGAAAGGGCAGGAGGCACAAGTTGTAGCAAAGGAAATTCTGGCTGGATAGAAGAAAAATATTTTACTACATAGGTGGCTAAGCACAGGTATGGGGGCCCAGAGACATCATGGGATCTCTTTCCTAGGAAATATTCCAGACTTTACTTACTAAAGCTCCGAACAACCTGGCCTGCCTTTGATGTTGGCTGTGCTTTGAGGAAGGGTTGGGTGTTCAACTTAAACTATTCTATTATTTTGTTAGAATGACCATGAGCAGCATCACCTTTAGCTCAGAATGGAAAGTTCCCTTCTCTGACTAACTGACTCCCAAAGCAATACAAGCAACCTGCCAAGGGGTTGGAAAATGAAAGTAGTAACCTTTGTGGTAATATTTTTTTTTTAATTATGAATAAACACTCCTCTCTTCCCTCCCTCTTGTCTGGGATAGCTCAAGGCACATCGCCACAGAGGTTTAGACCATCTTCTGATCTGTATGATTCCTGATAGACCTGAGAAATTATAATCTTTAAAAATTATTATTTCTTTATAACATAAGACTGACTTTGCAACCTGCCATGATTGTATACATGAAAGCAGTGATGTGCTTACATGGAGAGATGCGGTATGGGGACACTTGAGGATAGACTTTCTGGAATAGCTCTGGCAGGTGAAGCCAGGCAGAGGCACCATGACCGGTCACAGTCTATCCATATCACCTCTCTGAGAAGGACCTGCACCAATCTAACCCCTGAACTGCTTCAGGAGATTGTCTGGAGAAAGACCTCGTCATTTCAGCCAGAAGGGAGCCTGTATCATCTCGCATGTATACTTCTTGACCAGCAACTCATGAACGGGATTTGCTTATACCACGGCTGGTGCTTGTGAATCTCTTTCAATTTTTCTACAAGACCTATAATCTTTACTGAGTTCATTTTCTTTAAAGCTCCAGAAGCCATATCATTACAGCTGATTTTTCACTTCAAAAGTTAATTTTGAGTCTTCCTGTTTTCTGAGGATGACCTGAGAGTATAAACTATGATTGTTACAATTGTATAAGGTATTGTATAATTGAAATAAAAGCAAGAAATAACTTCATGCTATTGGGGGATTTGCTTTTTACAATACTGATGATGTAGTTCATTCACTGCTCAGAGACAGTGAAATAACTATCACTTCAGGAGACCAAAGAAGATGACCTAGACAGAATAAATTTTCTAGTTCCAAATTCATCAGCAATGCTATTCACTGGAGGCTGGAAGCCAGAAAAAAAAAAAAAACAAAACTGAAAAGAAAGAAGTTGTCTTGGACACAGATCTTTCCAGGGGCCAGCCTGTAAAATTTGAAGAGGAACTTGGTGTTTTTAGAGAAACAATCAGTGCACAATTCTGTATTAATTTATAATTAATACAAGTGCTGTCCTGCAAATCACCTAACCCATAAAGTTGATTTTCTACCCTAATGAAAGTAACCCAAATTGATCCCAAACTTACATCATCTATTCAAGCTGAAGTGGAAATACCCCCACATCTGAATATATTTAATGGGATGGATGTATTCTGACCCAAAGAAGGGGCAAAGCTCATGGCTCTTCCTGTCCTGCCATGCCATACAAATAGCAGAACTTCACCTGAAGCTACTTGCAGTGATTCCTACATGCCTGTATGTCCCCATACAAGAGTTTGGCAAATGTCTAATCACCAGTGGGTTCACCACAAGTCACCACTCCACCCAGTCAAAAGCTTTTTCTCCTCCTTTCCCTCCCTTCCCACCTGGATATCCTAATGAATGAGGTTTGGCATCTGACTGAATTGGAAATATTGCATCTGACATGTTCTAGACATTATCTGTGCCAGGCCAGCCAGGTAAAATCTCTGTGTATAAGTTTTTACTATTTCACAGCAGACTGGTGATGTTCTGGGCAGTACATTGAAATCACACGTTTAGACAGAAACTGGCTTCTAATCCAGAATATATCAGAGAGACACAGTGTTAGGACTAACTCCATTTTTTAAAAGCAAATTAAGCTAGTCTCTGAAAAGTGATTTAAAATTTACCAATCAATCCAATAGCCTCAGTGCCCTGCAGATACTTTGTTCAATTGGATGGGAGCTGATCCAAGTCACTGGTTTTCTCTGCGGTACAATTCTTGCCACAGCAGGATCACCGTTTCCAAGCAATATTTACTGTACAGTTTTTATTGCAAGAGGATGCCGGCTGGGCTTCTGGGAAATTCAGGTTCCTTCAGATTTGGGCAATTCTTGTCAAGCCTTTCAAGCTCCCTTTGAATTGGCAAAGTACTCCAGCCTCTGTTAATGGCAAGGTAGATCTTTGCCTTTTTCATTTATAAGCTAGACTAAAAATTTCTCTAATGTTTTTTCATAGTCATAACTTTTTCCTCGTGTTAAATTCAAATATGTTGAGTGAGATTGTGAGAGACTGGAAGAGTTAATGTCTCAAACATTGTGGTGGGGCAAGTTCTGCTTAAAGACAAACACTGCACAGCAAGGAACCAAGATAAAAAGCCCATCAGCTCAGACATCAGCAACAGGAGGGGGAGGGCATGCTGGACAGGGGCGTGCAGCTCCCTGTTCTTATTAGCTGTTCTGATTCAAAGATCAAACAATGGCCGCGTCTGCAGGGAAGAAGTTACTCCACAAATGACCCCCAAACCCAAAGGCTCACAAACTGGTCATTAGCCTGACGAGTTCGGGTGCCTGCCTGCAAGAGGGACAAGGATGATAAAAGGACACAAACTGAAGCCCCGGGCGCACAAGCCCACCAGAACTGGACCCCTTGGCTGACTGAACCAACGCTGGACCCAGGACAAGTGAAATCTTCTTCTCTTCCTTTTTCTCTCTCTGTCTTCTTCTCTCTTTCCTTTTCCTTTTCCACGATCTCTACACCTCATCCATTTTGAGCTATAAACTGTTGACCAAGTCTGAGACTAAGAGTGGATCCAGCCGCCCCTAGGCCCTTCTCTGAGGAGGAGTCTAGAAAGCAAGGGGGTCTGCTCTGAACCTCGTGACTCAACGGGAGGGATCTCCTTATTCCCTGAATTGATGTATATGGTTACCCTGGGTTACACGGTTTACAGAAATAGTTATGCCAATTCCTGTTGTGAGAAACCCTGCCACCTACTACCATGCCTCTCCAGTTCAGTTTTTTTCTGTCATAAATAAAATCTTTAACTGATCGTTTGGTGTCGTTTCACCTTAATTTAGCCCAAGGGGATTTTGAATTAAACATGACTCCCTGGTCTGTCCAGTCTGGGTCGTGACAGAGATGTAACTCAGCTTCCTCTAAATTGCAAACCAGACACATAAAGTTCACACGAACATCAATTTTGATGCAGTCTTTGGGGAAAACCAGTTCAACTGACTGTCTCCTTTTCCTGCCTGTTTGTACAGCATCATTTGTTTTTTACTTTCAGTTCACCACGTGTCTAATGAAAGCAGATACTTGTGTGCAGAACTGACAAGCTGTTTATTTATCAAATGCTAGTCCAGTCTCCAAGAGGATTATTTGGCTTGTTGGTCTGACACTTCAATTAGAAAAGCAGCCAGACAGATACATCCTCTGCCAGTCCATATGGATATTGTAAACACTTGTTCTTGTCAAACTTGATGCCACTGAGATATCACAAGATGGCAAATTTAGCTAACGTAACTGATGCCCTAATACATCTGGAGTTTTGTAACACTTGTGACAGCACTAAATGATGCTGAATTAGAGTTTACCATGTGCTCCCTATTCAATCCATGCTACATGAATTATAAAGTGTTTTATAGTTCTTAATGCAATTTTTAGTGGTGAGTCATCAAAGGTGTACATGTCCTACAAAGGCCAGGTTCCACCTCTATGGTGATGCATGCCAAATTAATATTTTCAACCATGTAAAGCAAATTTGCAAGTATAAAGTAGTAAGACTGCCTAAATTTACTGCCAATTATACAACTTGAAAAAGTAAACTTGGTATCAGACATAGTAAAACCTTATTTTAATTAAAATAGGATTTCATGAGGGTTCACAAGAATTTTGCATTCCAATTCTGATTCCTAGACATTAAACAAATTAATGCTTGAAATTCTATTAGAGGTCCACCAAATCCTAGCTAATATTACTTATTTCGTTAAAGATATTTCTTTGTACAATTACAACTAAGCCACAAAGAATTAAAAATCAAAACTCATCCAAAGTTTGAAACGCCAATGGGCTGTTTGAGGATCTATTACAACCACATTTATAACCAGTGGTTGCTTTGTTGTTTTAAAACAGGTGAACAGCTTATTAAAAACTCAATTAATTTAAAGAGTAATATTTTCTAATGAGAGCAAGTATAGAGAGTTTCAGGATTAAAGAAAAACAGCTGAGTAAGAAAGGAGAGGTAAGTTACAATTTTGACAGGACAATTCAGAGCATGAGGGGAATAAATCTTGCACAAAAGTCACGTTTTCTACCTTGGAGTGTGCACTCCACTGCCTCCCACCAGTGTTTACCACACATAGGAGGGTAATTATTGTTCCTGCTAATGAACCCAATAAAATAACTCAAGAAGTAAACTACTTCGAATTCTAAATCTCATTCTTTAAAGTGACATATCACTTATCAGTGTAATATAACGAAACACATTAGAATACAGATTTCTATTTTTTGGACTCTAGATCTGGGAAAGGATTTAGATTTAACTCAGACACCACAATTTTTTAGCTATAAAAACTCAGAAGGTTTTATATCTAAGTTTAATATCCAGAACTACTCCCATCAGCAGATGCTGGAGAAAGAACAGCTTAGTTCTCCAGAAAAACCCAATCCATCCAGAAACCAGCTATTTCTCCCCTAAACATCCATCCAAAACAAGACAGTGTTGTCTGGGGAACAGGCAGGTTGTTCTTCACGCCTGTGAAGGTTCAGAATGGCAGCACACAGAGAAACTCAGCCCTTAACTTGCAGCCACACTTAGCTGAAGCTGTGACCCAGTGCATGCTGTGAAACTGAAGTGCATTGGGCTTGTAGTGAATAAGTTTCTTCCAAAAAGCATCATTCATATGAAGCATGGACAGATGACTCTAAGTTCAGGGTCAGCTCCAAGCTTGCATCAAACATCTCCCTGAAGGTTTTTTGCTGCATAGTCCTCAGCCAGCTAGGACTGTTTGCACCTACTGCTTTGCTGAAGTGAAGATGTTGGAACACAAATGCTTCAGCACTGAAAATACAAGACCAACAGGGTCAGTCACAGCAGTACTTCCTAGGCAAGGTTCACTCTAGCAGACCCCATGCCTTGGAGATGACCTTATTGAGGTGAGGCATGGAAGTGCCCTCTGCTGTCACTCCTGGCAAAGACCCACCCGTCACCATCCAGGGGCGAGTCCTCCAGGATAAGGTTATACAGCCACTTCTGTTTTCAGCTAGTGATTTCGGTCCTTCAAGCCAGCCAATTCAGTTGGGTGAAATGGTGAACACTATTAGCAGTGAAGGTTTCTTCAACAGCAAGGAAGGAAGCTGTCTTATCAACTCCACTGTTGCCAAAATGCTAAAGCAGCTCTGAAAACTCTGCATCCGGCTGGGAAAGCCCCCCCTGAAGCAGTTGACCTAATTTGGCCACCTACCTATGGCATGATTCACCACAGCACAGTAAGTGCCTATTTCCGTCAACTGTGACACAAACCAAAGGAAGCAAGATCAGAAAAGACACCTAAAGCCCTAACTCACAACCCCCAAAATGTAAACTTAAAAAGACAAGCCTCATAAAGAAGGAAGAATGAGGAAAAATATCACCTGGACATACATAGAAGCTTTCTGCATGTTGGAGAGGAGTGATGGAGCCAAGGGAGGGGCAGGAGTGGCCAAAAAAAAAAAAAAAATCAAGCAAGATCAATCTTCATCAAACACCTTTCCCTACTGTAGTAAATGCACTTAAGATGAGCTAAATTCAGATATTACCACTGCCAAGCTGGAGTGGCTATGCCTCACACCAGGCATGCACAGCAAAGACGCCATCACTCATCTCCATGCCCCAGAACTCAGAGATCTGCATCAGCAGAAAGTCAGGTGCATTTTATTGGCTCAAAATCTGACCAATTCCACATGCAAATACTGTTGCCTCCAAGGTCAGGTTCCCCACAGCAGAGAAAAAGAAGGTGCAGAGACAAATACTCTATCTCACTCATTTTTACTAAGTAAGTCTTTTTGCCATGAGGTCACAAACTAGACCTCAGCCCTTCTGCTTCACAGGAACTTCTCCATTGCTACTTTATCAGCCAGGAGCAGCCGTCTTAGAGTACAATTGCCCTTGCCGTTTCTTGCTCAAACATTGCTCCTACTCCTACCTCAACTCCTTAGCAGGCACGAGCCCTATTCCTTCCAACCAAAGACCAGATCATGCAGCTGCTTTGCAACAAAAGGAGTCCCAAAGAGGCCTTGATCCTCCTGAGTCCTTTGATGGCTGACCAGGGCCACCTGCATGGTTGAAAGTCTCTCCTCCTAGGGTGGATGCCACTCTGGCTGCATGCACATTCACGACCATTGAGCATCCAAAGTCATCTGCACCACATTAGAGGCAATGCTGAACAGCAAAAGACATTCGACAGCTGCTGATGGTCCCGTCTTCTGCTGTATTAGGCAGTTCCTAGGGCTCACAATGAAGCTCAGGTGACACAAAGCACTCCAAGGTAGAGATGTTTTAGGTAACCGAAGAGCAGCCCATTTAAGGTTTGAAGGCAATAACTATGCCTTAAAACATGAGGCAAGAACCAGCTCCGCATTCCTGTGGCCACCTGCACTGGGCTACAGCACTGCAGACCCGGATGCAATAAATCCCTTCAAGCACGGGAAGGAACCCAATTAAAAAGATGATGGATGCCAGGAGACTTCAGAGCAGTAGTCATCTTCCCCGAAGGAACAAGCACTGCATTGGCCTCCTCCCCCTCATCAAGGGTTCAGTAACTGCCTTTCATTCTGGTCATCCTTGCAAGTCATTAGGTTTGCTGAAGACTAACATCAGCACCTCCAGGAGCTCGACACAGGCTCGGTGCAGCAGGAGGGTATGACAAGCCTCTCAGATCAGCCTGACAGTCCTTGCAGCTTTTGTATTTACTGTAGAAGCAGAAGGCAACACCGCTCTGCTGCCATTGTGCACTTCCCTGACAGGTCCTGCAGGTCACCAGCAGCATTGGAAGATGCGGCTAGGAGCAGTGTTTGGCCTCCTCCTGGTGCACATGGGTCCTGTGCTGCTTCTGCACTAGGTCCATAGATGCTTTCAAAGGGAAGGAGTTTGGGTGCACTGGATTCCTGCTGGAGTTGTCATGCAGCCAGGTTTCCACAGAGGACCAATGGATGCCGATTGTGATAATAGATTACTCTAGAGACCTTACATTTTTCATGTCAAAAATCATTTTTATTTCCTTTAAAACCAAAAATAGTACCTACAGTGATTAAAAACCCACTCCACTCCCCCCACCCCCACCAAAACCCCAACCATAACAAAGATAATTGACTAATCCAGCCTTGTGAAACTTCACAAATAGACATTGCAACAGATGGGTAAATTTTTACATGTGGTACATGATAGAAATAATACCTACCCTACAGTTCTAGAGGGATTAGCCAACAAGGAGAGTTATGGTGAAGGAAGTTGTACATCAGCCCTAACTCAGTGTGAGATTTTGCAACATTGCCCTTAAAATGCGTAAGAAGTCCCATCCAAGTCATACACACAACCTTACAACGGGCTGCATTGTGCTGTACCTCCCCAAGGTTTGTGCAAGCACAAACTGTGAACTTAAAAACCATATCTGAAAACCCCTAAGCCTCTGTCTCTACAAGACAGGCAAATCATGCTTTTAACACTAATGTGTGAACACATTAATGTGCATATATTCTTCAACTGATACTTATCTGGCATGTTGGAAAGACTAGTATTTACCCTTAAGATTATTTATACAGATGCATGAACATCAAGTGGATTTGAACAATGCTATAGCAACATGTCCTATCAAAACCAGTGTCGTGGTTTAACGCCAGCCGGCAACTAAGCACCACACAGCTGCTCACTCACAGTGGGATGGGGGAAAGAAGCAGAAGGGTAAAAGTGAGAAAACCTGTGGGCTGAGATAAAGACAGTTTAATAGGTAAAGCAAAAGCTGCGCATGCAAGCAAAGCAAAACAAGGAATTCATTCACTACTTCCCATCGGCCGGCAGGTTCAGCCATCTCCAGGAAAGCAGGGCTCCACCATGCGTAACGGTGACTTGGGAAGACAAAACATCATCACTCTGAACGTTCCCCCTTCCACCTTCTTCCCCCAGCTCTATATGCTGAGCATGACGTGATATGGTCTGGAACACCCCTTTGGTCAGTTGGGGTCAGCTGTCCTGGCTGTGCCTCCTCCCAGCTTCCTATGCACCCCCAGCCTACACTCTCACAGTGTGAGAAGCAGAAAAGACCTTGACTGTGTGTAAGCACTGCTCAGCAGTAATGAAAACATCCCTGTGTTATCAACACTGTTTTCAGCACAAGTCCAAAACATAGCCCCATACCAGCTACTGTGAAGAAAATTAACTCTATCCCAGCCAAAACTAGCACATTCTCCACCCCTTATTCCATACCATTTACGTCATGCTCAGGTCTCACACTATCCAATACATTCTCATTACCCACCACCACCCATCCCATCCTTTGATACAATAACACAGATATCATTCCCTTAGTCTACGGGCCACCCCTGTGAAATGTCTGTAAAATGTCCATAAATGTCCACTGAGTTCATTTAGTCCATGACTTTGGGCTCCATCTCTTATGGTGGTCACTAAGGTCAGGAGGGGTGCTGTGTTGCATGGAATTACTGGGCACCAAAGCCAGCTCAGGTCAGGTCACTGCTGCACTTGCACTGCTTCTTGTAAGGCTTGTGCTCCATTGGTTCAGGTGGTTCCTGCTGTAGTAATTCCCCTAACATGCAACTCAGATCCCGGGTTACAACAATTTAAATGTATTTCTATTAAAATCTCCACCCTTGGTCCCTTTGGACCAGACCATAGGGTTTAACATTGCAACAAACTCCTCCCCTTGCCCCTGCTCCAGCTTAGACTTATCCACAGACTGCAGTCCCTTAGGCGTGCACCTGCTCCAACTGGAGCCTTATCTGTGGGCCACAGCCTCTCCAGAGGTATACGTGCTGTGGCGTAGACTTATCCACAGCCACTTTGAGGTGCACCTGTTCTAGCGTGGCCTTATCCATGGGCAACAATGCCTTCAGAGATATACCTGCTCCAGCATGGCCTTATGCACAGCCACAGTCCCTTCAGAAGTAAACCTGCTCCAATGGCTCTATGGCCTTACCCACAGCTGCGGTCCCTCCAGGGGTGTACCTGTTCTGTCATGGGCTTACCCATGGCCACGTGTGTTGAGGTGCTCCAGCATGACCCCATGGACAGCCATGGATGCTTCAAGGTGTACCTGCTGCAGCGTGGACTTACCCAGAGCCACAGATGCTTTGGGGTGTACCTTCTCTAGCATGGACTTATCCTTGGGCCACAATGCCTTCAGAGGTATACCTGCTGTGGCATAGACATAACCACAGCCACAGACGCTTCAAGATATACGTGCTCAGGCATGGACTTATCCACGGTCACAGATGCTTCGGGGTGTCCTGCTCCCATGTGGACTCATCCACAGGTCACAGTCCCTTCAACTCGAGTTCACACTGGAGTTCCAGCCTGTCTGCTACAGCAGCACAGAAACAGCAGCGATGCCCTGGCCGTCTGCCAGCCCAGGCGCATTGCCATTGCTGTTATCAGAATGTTCCCAGGCACAGCAGAGTAAGATGATAAGCAGTACAGCAAACAGCAAAAGCAAAAAGCAGCCACTAACGAGCACTAGACTCCAATAGACAGTGAGACAAGCAAGCCCCATGCAAGCACAGGAGCCTGCCAATTAAAAGCTAAACAGCAATAACAGCTATAAATTTGATATAGCACATTCCAATCAAATCTGTCGTTATCTCAAACCCTTCGAGCCCCACTTGGGCGCCAAAAAGGACTGTCATGGTTTAATGCCAGCCGGCAACTAAGCACCACGCAGCCGCTCACTCACCTCCCTCACAGTGGGATCGGGGAGAGAAGCAGAAGGGTAAAAGTAAGAAAACCCATGGGCTGAGATAAAGACAGTTTAATAGGTAAAGCAAAAGCTGCGCACGCAAGCAAAGCAAACAAGGAATTCATTCACTACTTCCCATCGGCAGGCAGGTTCAGCCATCTCCAGGAAAGCAGGGCTCCACCATGCGTAACGGTGACTTGGGAAGACAAACGCCATCACTCCAAACATCCCCCCTTCCTCCTTCTTCCCCCAGCTTTACAGGCTGCACATGACGTGATATGGTCTGGAACACCCCTTTGGTCAGTTGGGGTCAGCTGTCCTGGCTGTGCCTCCTCCCAACTTCTTGTGCACCACCAGCCTACGCTCTCGCAATGTGAGAAGCACAAAAGACCTTGACTGTGTGTAAGCACTGCTCAGCAGTAACAAAAACATCCCTGTGTTATCAACACTGTTTTCAGCACAAATCCAAAACACAGCCTCATACTAGCTACTGTGAAGAAAATTAACTCTATCCCAGCCAAAACAAGCCAACCAGTCACCACTTGAATTTACCCAACAGCTGCAACAAATGGCTTGTAAGCCACTCACAGACACACAATTTCATTCAAAATAACTACACTAACAAACACATTCAAGATACGACATTTTTCTTGGAGGTCAGTTCACAATAAGAGGCACCATTTGCAGGGCAAAGTACTGTATAGTTTGTCCAGTTCAGCTGGCCTCTGGCTCTCCCCTTTTGCCATTTTTTGGTTCCCAATGAGTAATCCCTGATGGGATCTTGGTTTGTTCTGTCATCCTGGCCACTTTTCCTTTGGATACATTTTCTTCAGAGTGGTCACGCTTTACCTTCATTTCCATTGGGTCATCCGTATCATCTATGGCAAGAAGGAAAGAAGAATTAAAGTTTGCAAGTCCTTCTCCAACTTCAGTGCAACAGCCCGCAATGACAGTAGCAAGCAAAGTTACAAAGCGTGCCAGAAAATGCTTCTGTTTACATGCAACGAGAACAACACTGGGAATAGGGGACTCTGGTCCCCTAGAATAGGGGACTTTGTCTTTCCCTATCTCCCAAGAGCAATCACAACAACATTTACTCCCCTATACCACAGGGTTTGTGGGAGTACTGTCAACATATATTGGTTATATGTGGAAGGTACCAACGTGCAACCTCCTGGATACATTAGTATGCACAGGATTGGGAACAATTAATTCCTTCTGTTCATAGCAATTGGGGCAAGAGTACTTAAGACTCCCCTCAGCTGCTGCATGTTGGATTTCTGTAATATATACAGAGGCTGCTATGGCATACTCTTAAATACAAAAGTGTTGCTTCACTTTCCTTCCTGCAGAGGATTCCTCTGAGGCTAAGAGCTCATCACAGGCCCTAGGATTTCAATTTTAAGAGCACACGTGCCATATAAGTGAAACATCTGTGTGATTGAAAATACCTAATGAATTCAAGCTCCCCCAAAGTTTGAGCGTTCCAGTCTTACCTCATAACTACTGGTTTGTTATGCATATGCTTAACCTACTTAGAAAACAAGGTCAAAAGGTAAATTTCTTAGAGCAGTTCAGCTCTCAAGGGCTTTCCGCTCATTAGCAGTCAGTGGGAATCTCAAATAATTCTTGCTACGGGGCAGGGTAGATTATGGTAAAAAGGACAAACAATGATGCTCTGGTTCGCAAGAGGCGTGGGCAGAGCTGCAGAGATTTCTGCACCTTGGAGATATACCTCGCAAACCTGGGGGCTGGGGAGTCCATTTGTGCAGACCTACGGAAGATAGAGAAGGTTTGCTTTTGGGAAGGCATTCCTCCAGCAGGCACAAGCAAGTTCCCATCCTGCAAGAGCAGCCAGAAGGAAAGGAACATTGCTCAACCTCTGGTTTCCCATTTTAACAGTTACTAGAAGAGCAGCACATGGTGTTGGTAATCAAGAGGAAAGGCGTCCTGGAAATCAACACAAAATCAACCACTAAAGCTGGTGACAGCCTCTGCAACACAGTACACTGAACATCCAGCGCTGCAGCACCTCTTACCTCTCGTGAGCTGGGCTGTTCTGTACTGTTCCTCTCTGACCTGTTTCATCAGCTGCAGGTTGTGGTCGCTGGCTTCCTTGTGGTTCACCATTGGGAAGGGGTAATCTTGACCTGGTGCAACATGGAGACAGCAGCCTTTACAGAGCTAATCAAGGATGTTTCACTGGATTTGCACCAGGGCAAATGCTTGCAGCTTTTCTTAAAATAAATGGCATCTAAGATAGACCAAATGACCCACTCTTCAAAAGTGCCTATTTCTCTCCATCAAAGAGTAAGAGTTCCCATTTAGACATAAGCTTTTAAGAGACTTCAAAGATGCATTAGAGCAAGCATAAAAGCACAAGATGTTCAGGTACTATTTAAAGACAGCCAAGCATCCCAGACAGAAAAATACAAAAGCAACAGCTCAGAGTGATCCAATAGTTTTAGGACATGAAGTTGAGGCAAAAATATGTACTTTGAAATTAGACTCAAGTAAAAAACTTTAAAGGAGAATTGACAGAAGGTAGACTGCTGAATTAATCCACTTTGAGAAGATAAATGCATGACTTGTGTTGGAAGTGTGATGCTTCCATCTCACGCATGTAATTATTTTGGACAGTTAGCAGCAGCAAAATCCTTAGCAAGGTATTTGAATGAATTACCTATGATACACCCTGCTTGCTTCTGCTCCTCTTCAGTTGCTGTCCAGGGCTCGTAGATGTACTTGGAGGGAAAGTTCTTTAGTATAGGCAAGTATTTCCTACAAAACAGGAATAATATGGGGTTTTATAATCCTGCACACAAATATTCATGCATTTAAGAGAAGTGTAAACCAACCTATGCCATATTAATTCTTGGTGATCATATTGATACTACAGTCCATGGGAAAGTTCTGATTAATTTTGCACAAAAGAACTGTTTTTATGCTCTGAAACCTCAATAGGGTGATACCTTCCAAAAGTTAATTTTACAACATAGAATAAATGGGTTGATTAAAATATTCCTTCAGTTTTTAGTTCATCCAAAATATTTTGGTTTTTAACATTTTCACTGACATTTCATCCTCAACTTTAATAAATTTCAAAAACAAACTCATTAAAAAAATCTAAAAAATTCTTACAGTACGGGAAAGTAATTCTCTGTCCCACTCTGTCAGGTATGTCAGCACAGGCTTCCCCTCGACACTACCCAAAGCTATACAGGATGTGAGGAAGAGGAGATGTGGGGAAATGGAGTTATTTGCTCAACATCAACACAGTCTGCGGTAAAATCACCCACTACTTACGAGAAAGCCCATCAGTACCTTATTGAGAGATAAGGAAACTGAGACTCTGAAGCAAAGAGGACCCACTCAGAGTGGAAAATAAAACGTAAGTGTCTGAAATTAATCAGACCACCTACAAAACCAAGAAACACAGCACAGTCTGGAGCAGGGGGATCTGTGAGAAGTTTTACTCAAGTCCTTTAGAAAGAGGAGTCAGCTGGGTGATCAAACACAGTGCTGGAGCCAACAAGTGCTCACAAAGCAATACAATGCCCTGCTCAGTCACCACCTGTGCAACCATGGGTATGTCTCTCTGCTTCTCTGTGCCTCAGTTTCCTTATGTGTTAAATAAAGTCACCGCTATGACCCCTGTTTCACAGGTGTATGCATTTCAAACAGACCGAGTTCATCCGCTCCTGCTGTAAGAGGAGCCAGGGAAGCTCTAATGGAGCAGACAGTGCCATGCTGGGCATTGCCCTACCGAATGTACTGTCCCTCAGGGTCTGTGCGCTTCCCAAAGCGGATGGGGCAGAAGATACGCGTGTACTGGTGGAAGAATGCGCTGGCCGACAGCCACATCCAGTTCCCTGCGTTGATGCTGTAGTCAGCATCTAACAGCAGCTCTTCGAACACCTGCACTTCAGGGATGGGAAGAGAAAGAGAGAAACACCCCTGAAATGGCTAAGTTGCAAAAAATAAACAAAAACAGGCTGGGAGATGAAAGGTGAAGCTTGCAGCTAAAAGCACAGCACCATGCTGGTCTGGGCTACCCTTCTCACGGGGCACAGAGGGAAGGCTCTCCAGCAAGACAGTTTGCCAGAAGGAAGATAGGGCAACCCAAAGCCCAAATGTCTGGCTTTGAGGCCTGCTGTAGACTGAGCAGGTCTCCAATATCCTCATCATCCAAAAATCATCAGGCCTTGGGGATAGGAATGACCTCTCACTGCTGCACCGAGTGCAGCAGGGCTCAGACTTGAGCGAGAGACCATGAGATTTCTAGCAAGGCTCAGTAATGAAGCACTGCTCTACAGTACCACCTCCCACTGCCAGGCTCACGTTTTGTAGGGGTTTCTCAAGGTTTCTGAGAACCAAGAAAACAAAAAACCAGAAGTGAACCTTCATGCCCTCTTCCCAGCTGATCCAAAGGTCCCCCCGCGTCAGGAAGCAGGCGACAGCATGCCGAGCAAGATGATGGATCCAGCCTTCCTGGCGCAGCTGGGTCATAATCGCATCGATCCATGGGAACCCTGTCTGTGCCTGCAGCAGAAAAGAAACGTCAGCCCTCCCACTGACAGTTTCATTACACTTCTTCCCTACACACTGCTGTAAGCCCCACCTCAAATAGCCAGCAGGGACCAATCCCAAGGCAATAGAAAAACTAAACTGAAATACAGCAGTTGTGGCAATGCATCTTGTTACCATTTTCCATTTGTGGCAATGCATCTTGTTACCGTTTTCCATTTGTGGAGCCGCTCCGCATCCTCATACCAACTGATCTGAAGGCAGATGGGGTTCCCAGCCATTTTGTTGAAATTTGGTGTTGCTGATGCCACCGTATAGAAGAATTCCCTCCACAGAAGCTGCCCTTGAAGCGACACCGGGGGCAGAGAGTGATGCTTGGCCTGCAAAAGACAGATGAGGTGAAAGCTTTGGTTCATATACACCATTGCAGTCTCACTCAGTTTGTGACTGTCAGGCCCATAAAATGAAGATTAATCCAACACTACTGGCTTCATGGCACTTTACCATAAAAGCTAAAGAAATCAAAGATCTGAAGCAATGCTATATGCCCAAAAGCAAAGCTGAACTCTGTTAGACCTCAGTGTTACCTCAAACATTCTCTATCTACCTTCCAAAATGGTGTCACACTGGGATTTCTTAAACTAAACATGCATTTATTAACATATTAACTGCTTGGCTAGCTGAATTTAGGTGCCTCAGTGTCCTGGTTTCAGCTGGGATAGAGTTAACTGTCTTCCTAGTAGCTGGTACAGTGCTATGTTTTGAGTTCAGAGCAAAGAATGTTGATAACACTGATGTTTTCAGTTGTTGCTCAGTAGTGTTTAGACTAATGTCAAGGATTTTTCAGCTTCTCATGCCCAGCCAGTGAGAAAGCTGGAGGGGCACAAGAAGTTGGCACAGGACACAGCCAGGGCACCTGACCCAAACTGGCCAACGGGGTATTCCATACCGTGTGACGTCCCATCCAGTATAGGAACGGGGAAGTGGGGGGCAGGGATTCGCCGCTCGGGGACTGGCTGGGTGTTGGTCAGCAGGTGGTGAGCAATTGCACTGCACATCATTTGTACATTCCAATCCTTTCATTATTGCTGTTGTCATTTTATTAGTGTTATCATTATCATTATTAGTTTCTTCTTTTCTGTTCTATTAAACCGTTCTTATCTCAACCCACAGGTTTTGCTTCTTTTCCCGATTTTCTCCCCCATCCCACTGGGTGGGGGGGACTGAGTGAGCGGCTGCGTGGTGTTTAGTTGCTGGCTGGGGTTAAACCACGACACTCAGCCATGTCTCAAGAGATACTCTTAAGAAGGAGGTTCAGGGTTTCTTGGGTTGGTTTCAACCACACTTTTTCTTAATAATCAAACAAGTTTTCAGAAGTTGGTTTTGGCTTATGCTATAGTTAAAACTTGTCTAAGATGTAAACAGATGCTATCTAAAAACAAAACTCCTTGAACAGGCTAAACCGATCAAAAACTTCACTTAAACATCAGGCAGATGTCTTGAACTCCTTGAATTTTAGGAGGGTGTTCCTGGGCTTCCCTGCTGCTTCCAGGTCTCATTGCTCCCTATTTCTCATATTTCTAAAACTTAATGGGGAAAAGCTGTATATAGTCACAGGTGTTTCACACAACATATAAAGCCACTTCACAGATTTCATAGGACACAGTGAGAAGACATTAGCAAAGTAGCATTTTTGTGATGCACCAGGTCTCTACCAAGATGATCCGAGTGTTAAATCCCAGCCTTGTTAAATCCCACACCAGACACATGAGAGTCCTAGATTTGCTTAACTATGACCAACTATTTTCTTACCTGAGCATAAATGTTTGACAACCTATAAAAAAAGGTGCGAACTGACAGACAGCCCATACTGAAATATGGGCTCAGGCCTGTGGTGCTTGGAAGCAGCGAATTTGGGATTGTTCTCGGTTTAGTAAAACTTGCCACCCAGCCCTAAAATGAAAACAGAAATCCAGGTTCAGGCAGTACAATGTGACACATGTTCAGCTAGTGAAACAGGGGAAAAAAAACTCTTAGCAATTGGCTTCTGCACCACAGAGGTCTGTTCGATGTCATGCATGGAAAATACTCCCACTGCCCATCCTCCCCCAAATGCCACCATCAAGGAGAACAAAATCTTGAGACCAGGCTGCCATCCTCCTCCAAGATCTCCAAATACACAGACATCCTCCAAGCCTAACATCAAGGCCACCTCTCACCCGTGGGTGCTGTGAAGCTCTGCTCTTCCCAGAGAGCTGGGTGACTTTGTAAGACAGGGAACAGCTCTCTAGGTCCAACAGCACTGCACTGAAGATCTTTTCCACTTTATGAAATTGGGAGTGGGTAAAGCATCTGCTCAAAAGCAGCCAGCACCAAGGCAGGCTTGGCTGCCAAGAGCTGAGCCCTGGCAGTGGAAAACTCAGCTAGAGCTGGAACAGGACTCTGCGGCTGAGCAGCTTCTCGAGGTCCAGACACAACTACACATAAAAGGAGGACACTAACCTCAGCCCACCTAGAGCCACCAGCATCGCCCATGTAAAATCAAGGCTGACCTGGTCAGTCAAGTGTTGCTCCAAGCGCTGTAGCCCTTCGGTCTCTCCTCCTCTCCAGGGAGAGAGGCTCTCCGCAGGTATCTTCAAATCCACAGGGAGAGGCACCCTGTAACACTCAGCCAGGCCCAGGTCAGGGGGCCTACATTTCCTAATGTGAAAGAGAGGCCTCTTTCAAAGAGGGAACCGGAGCCAAAAGAGGGAGGAATACCCCTGCCCATTGGCTCCATGACAGCACAGCCAGAACACAAGGGAACAAAAGCACAGCCAGAAACCCCAGGCTGCACTTGGGGAAGAAAGAGCTCGTCCTGCAATCACTCCAGGTAATTCTAGCCTGAATTGAAGGAAAAGGAACAGACGCACGAAATTACAGTGCTCAGAGCAGTCGGCTGCAGCCCCCACAGCTCGGACGTCCCTCTCGCTTCCCATCTGCTATGTAAGACTCAGAGGCACCCCCTCTCCAGCTTCCCCCAGCTGCCTCATCAATCCCAGGGAGGGAGCTAAGAGCCTCCTCAGACTCTAAACATAATTATGGAGCACTGGTGCTGCCTCCAAAGGCCATTCCAGCTCCCGTGCCTCTGGGGAAACGTTGCTTTGGGAGACGTTTCATAGGGAAGGAGGCAGATCAGCTCCCTGGGCCACCTCCCCAGCTGCTCCTTCCTAACCAAGGTGGGGGCTCCCCAAGCCCATGCCGCTGAGCAGTCCCCCCACATCTCTTCTGCAGCCTCAGCTGCTGAGGCTTCCCCAAGGCCTCTCCCCCCTGTGAGGCTGGAAGAGCATCAGTGTATGGGTTTTTCCCCCCTGTAAAACACAGAAGAGGAGGTTCAGGGAAGTGTCAGTGGTATGCAGACTTCTCAAAAAACACAAATGAACTCAAGACATCAGTAGAGCTCTTTCTGCTTACCTGGAAAAACTGAGCTCAGCCCTGTTGCAGACACCTACAGAAGGGGCCAGTGCAGCTCTCAGAGCACTGGCATAACAGAGGCCTGCTGGGAAGCATGTGAACCACTTATCTCTCATCATCATTAAATTGAAGTGCAAATAAACAAATTAGGGTAAAAAGAAAAAAAAACAGTGCAAGAAAAAAAATATAGGAACTGATATATCCCAGTACTTACATGGGTCTTATCATGGGACTATCCAAGAACAAGATTTGGGAATTAATGGGATTCCCCCAAGATGGGAAGGCCTAAGCCTAGGTTACTGACACAGAGTTGAGGTCACACAGGACGCACTTGACACAGAAGCCCCAAGCATCTGCAGTCCCATCCCCAGTGGGCAGCTCTCTCCTACCCCAACCTTACCTCCCTTTGGATCACTGACCTCTCCTCATGCAGAGCTAAACATAAGACATCCTTGAATCTGAGCTTCTTCTCAAGTCCTGGGAGACATGAGCTCAGTCCCTCCTTCCCATACAGCAGAGGGGAGGAGAGAAGAGATTTAAAGCCAGAAGGGAACAGTATGATTATTCCACCGAAATTCCTGCATAAAACAAACAGTAGTGGTTCATCCAATTCCTGCCCTAAATCTTGATTTGAGGAAGCTAGAACATGCCTTTGAGAAAAGATCTGTACTTCCTTAGTCATTCCTCTGTGAAACTTTTATATACCTTAAAAGTTTGTCTCAATGTGCCTTGCAAAAGCTTAAGTCTTTGGACCATGACACCTCTCATCTGCTCTCCCCTCCGGATAGCAGAATCACATCCTCTGTACATACAATCGATAAACCTCCATGCCTAGAAGTAATGCAACGTAACATCTAAAACACACTGTTATCATTTGGCCCTGGCTCTTCTTTTGGGCAGAGAAAAAGGACCTGCAATGTCCTGCTGGCTGGCTGTTACTTACTGGAAGTCTTCAGCTGTAAGGTTTCGTACAGGCACCTCAGGGTCACCGAGCAGAGACAGAATGTGAAGGAACCTCTTGTATGTTAATGGGGGAGTCCCACTGTTCAGGTCCAAAATCCTAAATAAAACAAGATCACTTTTCACCATAATATAAACCAAGAAGGAAGCTGGAGCTGCCAGTGGTTAGGAAGGTGACAGTACAGGCTGGAACAGCCCCAGTTCATGCAACTGAATGTGGAAATTACAGATTTTACAAGTAAAACTTCCCTGGGTGAATGCACATCCATCCCGAGAGCAGTCTCTCAGGACTTGAGACAACAAACTTGGAACCAGTATGCCAGCCACGGCTTCAACTGGGCAGTTCTGTACAGCCAGACATAGCCAGGATGGCAGAGTCCAAGGTGCAGGACACCTCTGGGGCTGCCAGGGGCAGACTGATCACAAAAAAAACGTTCAGGGCAGTAAATAACTCTTCTATGTGAGCAACCACCTGTGCAAACAGACAGCTTGAATTCAAGACGGCAAGTCACATACATCCATTCATTTACATAAATTAGGGGCTTTCCAGAATTGGAGTGTTAAGGCCGTTTTAGCTATTACTGATTACCTCCCTATTATTAATTTCAGGATCTTCAGTCATTCAGCTCTGCATAACAGCTTGGATCCAAGTGTATCCAGACACCAGTGAAAGCTGATTAGAAAAATTTTTTAAAATCTGACAAAGAATTTATATAAAAGTCCTATTAAATGTGTTAAAGAATTTCTTCCATTCTGTTTAAAAGAGTAACTAATGTTTTTAAGTGAATTAAACTGCCCAAAAGGAAAAAATTAACAAACTTTTTAGCCTCAAATCACAGCCCAACATCCTAACATCTGTGCAAAATCTCTTCTGTTACTTCCAGCAGACCAACGCACAAAAATTCTCCAGCAAACAGTGCCATGTTCATCTCAGTCCAATTTTCTCAAAAGGAACACATTAGGATCCAGAAAGACCGAGATACTTGGCCTTTCCTCCCTGATGCTTGCTAAATCTAAAATAAACCTACCGTTTGGTATTGTAAAGACTGTGGCCCACCAGAGAAAGCACCTCAAACCCCAGCTCTTCTCCCAGACGTCGTATGTTGGCCTCCATCTCCTTGTAAAATGGCTCCATCTCTGCATCCAGAGTCACTTGCGTGATATTCCACTTCTGGGTGTGATCTCTAAGAACAGACTCGTACTCTCCTTGAATAACCAGCAAGCAAGAGCCCAGCTGATACAAGTTTTTCTGGAGATCCTCCAGGGACTGCAGCAGAAAATGCCACCGCAGGGTTCCTATGTGCATCACAGACGTCATGAACTTTCTGTCCAGGATGTAGACAGGGTAGACGACCTCCGAGCACTCCAGCGCGGCCAGCAACGTTGGGTTGTCGTGAAGCCGAAGTCCCTTCCGGAAAAGATGAATGGTGCGATGTGGCATCCTGGCTGTTCTCCTCAGACCTGCTAGAAGAGAAAGGGAACCCTTAGCTTTTGGGATACACAACCCCTATTAAAGAACAAGGTCAATTAACAATTAGAAATGGAGCTCCAAACAGCCCTCAGCACTTCTTACTGCAAATCTCTTCTGCTTTTTGATAAGTTTTCATGAAAGAGAAAACAGAAACAGGACCAAACCACTCTCCTCAGTCTCCTCAGCCAGGTCCCACCATTCAGCAGCAGTATCATCACCTCGCTCCACAGAGAACGGCTTCTTCCCCAAATGAGTCACTCAAGTCCTTAAATTAAATCCCTAGATTAAATTACATCCCAATAGCACTCACCACAACAAAGGAATCAAAACAGACAGAGCTGCCAGACCTCCATTTACTGCAAAAACATTTTATAACCCCACAGATGTGGCCATCAGCAAACCCTCCGTGTATCAACAGCGAGAAGATGATTTCAAGGAGCTCTGTCCCTGTTCGTACAGAATGGGCCACAAGGAGAACAGCTCTGCAGGAGCCCTCATCTCATCAGAGACCTCATACAACACTGGCTCTGGCAGTGAAAAGTTTCTGGATTTCAGTAGGAGACATCTGAAAGACACGAAATGTTTCCTCACAAACAAGACTGTTAAGGCTTCAAGGTGAAACAAGGGAAAACAAAGCACAGCCCAACCAACACTGATACAAGAGCATAATATCTCAATTCATCGGTTTGCCATAGTTTTTATCCATCTTTCCTAGCCCCGGGAGACCTCATGGTGCTTCTAAGTGTCAGGAGAAAAGCCCTCCTCTCTCCATAGCAGAGCTGGGTGGTAATAACTGCACAAAACTACTCTTATTTCTAAGATGGGGCTGATGTAGGGATTAGCAAGCATTCATTCCCCTTTGAACTGCTCCAGCTGAGTTTAGAGGACAGGCAGGAGGGCTGACCTTAGCTCTCAGTCTGGGGTAGCTCAGGGCACAGTCTGAGAAACTGCTCCACAACTGCTGGCTGCTCTGCTTACGGAGTGACGGACTCCACAGACGGCAGCAAACAGAAACAATGAGCCCAGCTGCCACCTTGTGTTTGTACCAAACCCAGCAGCATCTCCCCAACTTGCTCTCTCCCACATAAAAGGGGGGAAGCTCAACGCCCATCTCCAAGGTGGGACCACACCTGCTTCTAATTTCAAGCATTACCACCCAGAGAAGAATTAAGACATTAACAAAGAACCAAACAACAATCTCTAATCCAGTTCAGCTCTTCCAGCCAAACTGCTCCCCTCGCACCCTCCCAAATGGCTGCAACAGGTGACTCAGCCCCTCGTCCCGACTCAACTCACAATCAACAGCTTTACCAGCCTTGTAAAAGATGATCTGGCTTGCCCTGTTCCCAAAAACACTCATCAGCATCACCTAGACAAACCCAGTTGCGCTCCCAGGCCATGACACAGACCGTTGCAACCCCCCCAAATAAGCGAACCCTGCAAACTAGCAGGGTCACGAGCGCTGGGCAGCACCATGCATAGCCGAACACCGGGGTTTGGGCTTTGCAGGGTGCTCTGCCTTGCGCCCCAGCTCCGGCACTGCCCTGCCCGCACGACCTGGGAGAACAGGAAGAACAAGGCAACTCTCCTGCTGCTCAAGGGAGCACCCAGCTGGCACTTTTGGGTAGCAAGCCATGCAAAGGGTGCTAGAAGAGTCCCCTTCATCCCGTGGCAGGAGCACAGAACCAGCCTGCGCCACCTGGCCTCACCGAGGGGCTGCCCTGAGTCGGGGGCTCCAAGGCCCCCCACAGCCTTTGGGGCCATCCCAAGCCCTGTGGCCCCACGCGGTCTGCAGGGCCACCCCGAGTCCAGAGCCTTGCAGGCCCATAAAGCCCAGTGCCCCTTGGCCCCAGGCAGCCTGTGAAGGCTCACAGCCCCACACAGCCTATGGGGCCTCCCCATATAGCCTATAGGAACACCGCCATCTCAGGACACAGCCTATAGGGCTGTCCCAAGCCCAGGGCCCTGCACCCCCACATAGCCTATGGGGTCACCCTGAGTCCAGTGCCCATACAACCTATAGGGCAACACCAAACTGGGGGTCCCACACAGCCCATGGGGCCACCCCAAACCTGGAGCCTCCCAGCCCCACACAGTCTATGGGATGGCCCCAGGTGTCCGGGGGAGGGGCCCATGCCATCCCTTCCAGTGCTGGCATCCCCTGCAGGGCAAGTGGGGCACAGCCATGGGGAGCAGGGCCACACCAGGACAGGGACTGGGAGGGACTGGGCACAGGGCAGGGGGACACCAGGCCAGGGCTAGCAGGGGCCGGGTTTAGGAGCAGCTCTGGGGATCCTAGTGCAGAGGACTGGGGGAATCAGAGCTGGTGGGGAGCAAGGGTTGCAGGAAAGGGGGCTGGAGCATGCTGGGGAGGAAGGGAGCCCGGAGCCGAAGAGGTGTCAGGGCTGGGTGGGGAGCTGGGACCCACCGCTGGGTGACAAGGAACACAGCGGGATCACTGGTGCAGGCCTGGCAGCACTACAGGCCGTGTCGGAAAGGAGGTGGTGGCTCAGCACCAAGGGACTGCATCCTCAGACACTCCTGCCCTGTCAGGAGGAGGAGGAAGATCTTCCAGGGTGATCGAGGGAAGGCAGAGTAGACCACTGTCTGTTGATCAACTTTCTGTTGGGATTTATCCACCGTCACTCTTCTAACTCTCCATGATATGGTGACTTGCGGCCATTCACCCAGCAAGGCCAGGCAGACTCCTCACATCTGGATTATGTCTGTTCATCAAAAATCAACCAGCACAGGCAGAAAATTCACCTTCCACCTGACACATCCCTGCACTTTGGGACAGATACACCACGACAGAAAGCAGGGAAAACCCCAAATAGGACAACTGGGCCTTACCTCAAGGGTTACCTGGCTGACGCTCCAGGGTCTTTACAACATATCGCCCCGAAAAGAGGATGCCACACAATCGCTGATCACGGCTCTCCTGCTGATAAGCATTTCTCTCTGCAAGCAGAGATCTGCTGGAGGGATGCAGTGGTCCTCAGAGTGTCACCATCCGAATCCAAATGTGCTGCTCCTGTTCCTACAAGCATTGGGAAATTAGTTACCCAGGTTTAAACAATCCTAAATACTATAAATATGTGCATCGAGGTGGATTTTGCATCAAAGATGGTCTGAGCGACTCGAGGCTTTTGTGTAATTCCTGAGGAGGAGGATCGCAGCCAGCTCACTGCCTTCCGGTCCGCCACCCCTCGGAGCCGGCAGAGCAAGATGGGGCACGTAGGGACTGAGGCCCACAAGCTAGGAAGGAAAACATTTAACAGCTTAATTTCCTCTGCAGGCACTCCTGATGTGTGTCAAACCACAGATGTTCTCCTTGGCTAGAAACCTGTCCACTAAGAAGTGATAGTAATGCAGTTATAAAGCTTTAAATACAGGTGTCAGCCACCTGGAAAAGCAGCCTCACGACTGCCCTCTGAAACTGCAGTTTGGGCTTTTGAAGTGGAGTAATTGTCACTATCAAGTTGTTTAACTGTATTCTGATTTGACAGGCTTAAGAACAATTCCTTATTTAAGAGGAATCCCCATTTTTTGCATTAATTTGGTTACATAATCCCAGTCTCCACATCCAGCCAGCCCTGAGGCTGTTGTTGATCCAAAGCCTCTGTGTTATTTCTCTTGTTCTAATAGCTTAGGTGATAAAGTGCTATATATAGCATCTGATACAAGAAAATGGCATTTTAAGTCGCACCAGGAAAAGAGCCCCAAACCCACCCCCCTCCTCCCCGTGTAGGGGCTTGGCCGGCTCTGCCCCCACAGCCCTCGGGGGCCCGGGGACCCCTGCCCGTGTCGGGGGACGGGCCGGGGCCTTCAGACGGGCGGGGAAAGGACGAGGACGGGACCGGAGGAGGCGGCCCCAGCGCCGACCCCCCGGCCCGGCCCCACGCCTCCGCCTTTACCTCCTGCCCCTCGGCCCGTAGGCGCAGCGGGCCCGGCGTCCGGTGGCTCCCGGAGTCCCGCGGCGGCGGGGGCTAGCCCGGCCCCTCGCCCCGCGGTGCCCGGTTACACAACGCCGGCCGGGGGAGGAGGGGCCGGGCCAGGCCGGGCCGCTGCAGTTACGCAAGGAGCCGCTCGGCGGCGGGGAGGGAGAGGGGGGAAGGATGGCCCCCATCGGGGCCCTGCCCGCTGCCCGCGGAGGTTTAACGCTCTTTGGGGTCGGTGGGCTGGGGCCGGGGGCGGCGGCCAGGAGCGGCGGCCGGCGGCGTCCCATGGCGGCGGCGGGGCGGCCTCGGGGTCCCCTCAGGCCCCGCTGTCCCGCCGTCCCGCCGGCGCCCGCGGCTCGCCCCCCACTGTCTAAGCCACGCCCATACAGCGGCATTTTATTAAAGGGGCGGGGCTTGCGCTCCCGCCCGCAGGCCTTCTCCAATGGCAGCGCCCCTCCACTTCGAATTCGAACGGCGGGGCTGGGAGATACCAATCAGCGCCGGCGTGACGGGCTGTGGGGTGGAGTTGCCAGCGAGGCGTCCCCCCTCGTTGCTAGGCGCCGGGGGAAGTCCCGCCTCCGCCGCGCGCGAGCCGGGGTCGCCTCACGCCGCGGGTGTGTGAGGGGGGGCGTTAAACCGGGGTGCGGTTGCTCTGAGGCGGGTATTTAGGCTGGGGGGGCAGGTAGGTAGTCCGGGGGAAGTGGCGGGGTTGTTCCTGGCGGGATTCTGTGAGGCTGGGGGGGGGGGGGGGGGGGGTTAGGCCAGGGGAAGCTATTCCTATCCCTGTGAGGGGGCAGTTAGGCCCCCGGGGGGGGGGGGGGGGGGGGTGAGTGAAGGAGGGGGGTCCTGTCAGGGGAAGGGGGTGAAACTCCTTCTCTGTGGAGGTAGCCAGGCTGGGGGGGATGTAGCTGGACCAAGGAGGGGTTTGGTAGTTGGTTTTTTTGGGGGGGGGGGGGGGGGTGGGAGACACGACACGACTTCTGGTCTGTGTGGTGTTAATTGTGCCCGGGGAGGGGGGGGGAGGCAAGGCCTTGGGGGGGTGTAGTTAAGCCAGGGAGGGATTCTCCCTCCTTAGGGGTGCGTGGTTGGGTCTGGGGTGGGTTATGTGAGCCAGGTCTCCACTGCCCCCCTCGGGGTAGGCTGGGAGTGTTCTCTGTCCTTGGAGATGTGCAGGGCAGAGCAGGGGCAGGGGGGGAGGAAGTCCCTGCCTTGGGGGTGTCAGGACATTCCTGTAGTAGGGAATATCTCATCCCTGAGGCGGCTTTGGGTTTTCCTGCTACACAGGAAGGGAGAGCGGGGTGCCTTTGGCGTGGGAAGAGGGTCCCTGGCTGCTGGAGGGAGGGGGCACTGGTGGGTGTCCCAGTCTAAGGCACCTCTGGGCCCGATGGCCCCAACAGGCCAATGGGTACCCCTGTCCATGAAGGGACAGTGTTTCACCCTGAAGGGACAAGGGTGGCCCCAGGGCAGGTGTTACAGTCCCCTTAGGGGTGTGGAGCCCGGTGGTGGACTGAGAGGGTTTATTAGACTCACCTGGGGACTGAGGGGTAGGACTGGTTATAAAGAGTGAGGATTTGGTTCTCCTCCTCCAGCTGGGTGTGAGAGCAGCTCCAGGAACAAGCTCCTGAGACTGGTTATCGCGTCGGGATAACAACTTGAAACCCAGGTTAATTCTCCTTCACCCCAAAAAAGTCTCAATATTAAGTGCTGTTTTTTAACACCTCATTTTGCCAGCAATAAAATCCAGTCTGTCTGAGTTTCAGCACAATGCAGAGAGCATCGCGACTGAAGAGGGAGCTCTCCATCTTGACCACAGAGCCACCTCCAGGCATCACCTGCTGGCAAAATGAAGACCAGCTAGATGACCTACGAGCACGTATGTACTTCTCTGGTGGGACCTTTCTACAAGTAAGGGCTGCATTAGAGTTTGCTGCTAGGTCTGGATTCTCTGGGTGGTGTGTACTTTATAAGTTGCATGGAATTGTGGAATTTTAGGAAAACGCTTAGGGTTGTTTTGATTTAAACATAGCTTGATCTATGGCTCGGTCGGTCTATGTGCGATTTTGATTGCCGTGGGGTGGAACTGGTCACAAACAAGACAACTTTCTTTTTTTTTTTTTTATTCCTGGATCTGAACAGTGTTATAGTTCTATAACTGTGGGTGGTATGTGGAGACTGTTGAACAAATTCAAGTGGTTTTGAATGTAATGCTTATGTTTTAATCTTGCTTTTAAAGAAATTTTAGGAGGTGCAGACACACCATATGAGAAAGGAATATTCAACCTGGAAATAGTTGTTCCTGAAAGGTAAGTGACCAATGACATCTAGTTAAGCAGCTGATGTAGTGCTTCCATCAAATATAATTTAACTGATGTAAGATATTTGATATAAGTGCTACCATTTTGGTCTTTCCTTTAGCCTCCCAACAAAGAATGTCGTTGATAAGGTGAGAGCCTTCATTTAAGGAACATAATTATTATTTCCATTGGCTGATACACTTATTTCACATTGGGCATCCTAAGATGTGTGATTAACAACCTAAAAGCACTATGACAAGATCTCTACCTTATCATATTGTCTCAAACTTTCTGGAAAGGAGCTCATTTATGAGTAGAAAGCTTCCTATTGCGTTTGCTTCTTTGTGGAAAGCTACCCAGGAGAGTGCTAGTCGGACACAGCTGAAAGCATCAAAGGCAGAGCACTGCCTTCCCCAAAAATTTGTGGGGAAGGATGTCACTTAGTAGATGGCCAGGAGGAGGAAATGATGGCATTGCTTGGGTGATGAAGCAACTGTCATACAAATATAAAAATATTTTTTTGTTTCTTAACACTTATCCCTTACAGGTACCCATTTGAGCCCCCGAAGATTCGCTTTCTGACCCCTATCTATCATCCTAACATTGACTCTGCTGGAAGGATTTGCCTGGATGTTCTTAAATTACCACCAAAGGTAAGATAGCGCTACTTGGGCATGGGTAAGCGAGCCTGAAGAGGATAATGAACTCCTTATCTTTTTCTTGTAAAAGCCTTATTGAATGTCTGTTTGCTACTGACTTATTTACACAGGAGCATGGGAGTAAAGTTTTTAAGCGGCATCTCCTTTGTTCAGAGACTAGAACATGACCTTCTTTGTTCCATATAAGTTTTCAAGGTTTTAAGGACTGGAGTCAAAAGGCATTAGGTGGCCCTGTGAAAATGGGCAACCCCCATACCGACCCAGCAGAGATGTGCAGGATACAGCCTGTGGTTGTCAGTCAGGCTTCCTTGGAGAGGCCACAGCCTGGGTGTTGAGAATGGATCTGGTGTTTTCCATGGGGGATTAGGTACTGTAAGTCCTGAGGCAGCTCGTGGGCAGGTTGGGTTTAAATGCTGTAAGTTCTGAGGCTTCTCTAGGCAGCCCGTGGGCAGGTTTCGTTCTGCTTAACTGCTTCTCTCACCCCGTTTCCTCGAAGGGAGCGTGGAGACCTTCCTTGAACATCTCCACGCTGCTGACCTCCATACAGCTGCTGATGGCAGAGCCCAACCCTGATGACCCTCTCATGGCAGACATAGTACGTGAGCTCCTCTTCCTCTCTTGTGGCCATGGGCACAGACTGGGAAGGAACGGTGTGTTAGATTTAGGCTGTGCTTCCACTTCACTCGCTCTGGATTAACACGCTAGCATGTTGTGTAGCTTGATCTGGATCAGGCCTGGGGGCATGACTGCGTTTCCCTGAAGCACCTGGGGCGTGCGATACAGGGTGTATGCCAGCAGTAGAAAAGAGATGGTGAAGGTCTTCTCTTCAAGCCTGCCAGTGCAAACAGCAGTGTGTGTTCTTCAAGCAAATGAAAGCAAGCAAAATGAATTTTACGCTTCATGCCGCATGATTGTAGCCGTTTTGGTCTGGTTCTAGGAGTCCTAAAGCCAGACCTTAGTCCCAGTTTCTCAGTGTGATGTTTGTATTAAATCTGTCTTGCTCGTTACATTTAGTCCTCGGAGTACAAGTACAACAAGCAACTGTTCTTGCTTAATGCCAAAGAGTGGACTGAGAAATATGCAAGCCAGCAGAAAAGGGTAAGAAACATGCTCTGCTTTCTCAGCTGAGCATAGCTCCATCTTTGGGAACAGTCTTTCTTGTCTCGATTTGCCTTTCACAATTACTTTGAGCGGCTGTCTTTGGCAGCATTTTCTTTCCTCCCCTTCTGTGTTTTGGATCATTAGATTCACTCCTTCCAAATAAATGTGTTCATTCACAAATAATTGCAGTGCTCCTCAAGAAGAAGGAAGGATGAGTAAGACTGAAGCCTGATAAAACCCTTCCCCAGGGATCCTGCAGCCCTGTTTCTTTCTCAGCCCTGTTCCTACCAGACTCCATGTTCTGCTGTGGTTGTGCCTTATGCTCAGCTATGCCTGTTCTCTACCTGCTCATCCATTCACTGACTAGTCTTTCTAATCCCCAGTGGAGTGTGACCTTCCTGCCATCACCCTTCTTTTCCTGCCTCCGTTCTGCACCTTGACTTATCTCACAGAGGAGTCACATAAAAATAAATCACACTTAAGCAGATCAAAACCTGTCCCCAAAAATCAGTTATGTTTGGGCCTTCTCCCTTACCTGGGTGCTTTCCCTCCCTGCACCTGATTCAGACAGCGTGCTTTCCAAGAGGGGGATGTCTCTGCCCGGAAGCCCCATGAGTGGTGCTCGCTACTCCAGCTCCAAACGCATTTGCAAGTTAATTGTGTGGGTTGTTAAAAGCGTTCAGGGTGAAGAGATCTTTACAGCAACACACTTAGCACCAGAGAGACCTGCCTCATACGTGTACGTGGCACTTCTAGGCTCAATCGTTATCCTGCTCTCCTGTCATTCCCCCTTCCTAAAATTTCCAGCAGTGGGAGCAGGATAATTAAGGGTCACTGTGTAAAAGCTGGAAGCACGGTCAGTTCTGATCTTCGTGGGAGTGCAGAGTGTTCCAAGGTGTATGCATACAGAGCTGGGAATGCACAGCGGTGCTCAGGGCTGTAAAACTCAACTATTCACAGCCATTGCTTTTATTTCTTGTCTTATCACAGGCTTCCAAGCCTTTGGAAGAGAAAATAAACCAAAGCGAAACAAGTACCACCAATGACTCGACCGCACAGAAAAGAAAAGGGAGTAGTATCAGCAAGAAGGAGAAGAGATCTTGCCTGGATTCCTAAGTGGTTTTTGTTGTGGCTGTCACCTTTGCTTTCACTGTCTTTTTCTCTTTATGCAGTAGGTATACCTAAATATTTTAACCAATATGTAGCTGTAGCAGGCTTTGTTTTTCTATTTCCTAGGGGGTTTTGTGAAAAGTTCCATTATATAAGTAAAATATAAAGCTTTAATTTATATATATTTTTCTGTTTTGTTATGTGGAGTTTTTGGAATATTCTGGAAAAAAGGAAAATTGGAAATACTGGTTCAGCTTCTGCTTTCCAGCTTTCTCTGAGGAGTGGGAACGGCACCAAGTGTTTCGGCTTCTATGTTACTGTCCCTGCTTCAGAACAAACTGAGAGCAGAAGCTGAGCGACAGACACATTAGAGCTAGCTTGTGGAAATCCTTCTCTAGTAAAGGCTTCCTTTTCCTTGTAGCATCAAGGCTGCTAAAGGATAAGTCCATCATTAAGACTCCTAAGACTCAAAACTCTGGCTCTCTAGAGCAGCCTGTTTGATTCCAGTTGCCGCTTGGACCATTTAATGTGCCCTGGGCTGGGTCTTGACTCTGTTGTGTCTCCAGGAGGTGGCCAGTGAAAAGCACCAGCTGAGAGGGATGCAGAAAAGCCTGGAGGGTGCCTGGAGGTCTGGGAGCAGGATGGGTGTGGAAGAGAGCGGGGGCCGGGGAGGGGAGGTGCAGGGCAAGAAGCTCGAGAGGATGAGGAGGAAGGACAGTTTTTGGTGGTGCGACAGAGCAGAAGGTGCACGAGGGGCAGGACTCCCTGTCACCAGAGCTGTTTAATTGTGTGAAGACTGATGGCAGATCGCAGTGGGAGTGAGTTTGATGCTCAGCCTCCTGCTCTGCGTGGTTGCCTGCAAGGAATTTAGCCTGTGTCCTGTCCCCGCTCTGAGAAAAGTGAGCCAGGCCAATCCTTAAATGCCTGCTGGAGCAGAGACAGGACACGGCAAGGCTCCCGCCTGCCTGGGGAAGTAATCAGAGCGCTGAACTGGAGACCTGTGCTCTCACATGCAAGGAAATGGAGTGTCCTTGCCTGCTGCTGTTTCCAAAACCCTTGGCTTGTCTCTGCCACACTTCATCCTGCTCAGTCGAAGTTGTAATAAAGGCAAAAAGCAAAGAACATGGCAAAGATCTGAAATGACAGGAGCGGGGGGAGCAGGTTAGTCCCCCACTGCAGGGCTGCGCTCGCACCTTGCTGCGGCTGCTTGCTAAAATCTAAGAGCCCAAAGACTAAAGAACTGCTGTCCTCTGCTCCTGGTTTAATCAGGTGGCGGCTGTGCCCCCTCAAGGGGCCGCATGCCAGCTGTCCTGACACCATGGGGGAGGAGGCCCCTGTCAGCTTCCTGGGGTCTGCAGAGAGCTTGCTGAGCAACACACACACCCCCCCCCAGGGCCTGTGGGAGCAAAATATCCCCCCACACCCAGTCCTTTAACCTCGCTCATCTGCAGCGGGAGGTTGGCTTTATACCCCGAGACAAGACCCACTGTATGTGTACCCGCTTTCTGGGTGTGATTGTGACAGCTAGAGGCTTGGGGGGGTCCAGTCTGAGCCCATTTGTTGGTCCCTTCACCCACAGAGCACCCTCCCGGCAAAAAGAGAGCTCGTGAGAGGTGACCCGCTGCCTGCCCTGTCCCTTCCCATCTGCCCTGTCCCCTCCAGCCCCACTCAGTACCTCAATGCCCAGCACGGCCAAGCTGCAAGTCCCAGGGACAGAGATGTACTTCTGCAGGGTCCTGCCAAAGGTGGAGAAGCAGCCCTGGGGGCAGAGGGATGATGGAGGGGATCCCTTGTGCTCCCCACGGCTGCAGGGAGCTCAGGGCGAGACTGGGGGGAGGGCACCGTGGTGGAGCTGGATGAGCTGGGGACTTGGGGAGTCACTGGGCTGCAGAACCACGGGCAGGCAGCGTCCCAGGCTCCTGTCCCCAATGCTCGGGGGCAGAGGGTGCTGCAGCCCTGCTGCCACAAGCCTGGGAAGTGCTGGGGAAGCCGGGGACAGGACAGGGACCTGGCAGGGTCGTGTCCTACCTGCTCATGGATATAGCCGGGGCTCCTCTCCCGGCACTGCTCCCAGCCCAGCAGCTCGCCCGCTTGCAGGAGCCCATCCCGGGCGCAGCATGCCTGCGGCCAGGGCGTCCCTGGGTGCAGCTCCTGGAAGAGGGAGCCATTCTCAAAGTCTTCAGGTCCTAAAACGCCACAACAAGAGAACTGAAACAGAAGGGAAATGCCATCAACACACTGTCAAAATGGGGGGGACATTGCATAGGGAGGTGATGGAGGGAGGGGGAACAGCTCAGCATGCAGCTCAGTGTCTGTCCGGGGTGCACGAGCCCCTCGCCTGCGTTCAGGGTCACAGTCAGCAGGTCCTGTGGATGCTCCACACCCCCCCACAGCCCACCAGGAGCCTCCCAGCTGCTCACCGTGACCATGAGCGTGTTCCAGGCAGTGGAGAAGACCTCAGGACCCTCGTCCCCACGGTAGTTACTCCGCAGCTCAGACAGGAAAAGCTCCGGCCGGATCTGCGGGATGGGTGCCGCCTGTGAGCACTGGGGGACCGGTAGCAGGGACAGGGCTGTGGGGGCTGTGCACCCACCCTAAACCCCCCCCCCCAGAGCCATGCTGGCCAGGGCACCCTCTCTCTTTGAGGGGACGGGGGGACCCACTCATGGGACCCACCCACATGGTTTTGGGCTTGCATCGGGGTGCTGGTGATGAAGGTGAGGGTGAGAAAGGACATCCCTGCACCAGTCCCAGTCCTCTGGGGGACTCAGAGCTGTGACCCATGGCAAGACAGAGGGAGGAGAGGGGCTGGCCATGCCGGGCATGGCGTCAGGGCATGGGGATGGTACCTGTTTCCAGTGCACCAGGAAGAGAACACCCCCAACGAGCTGTGTGATGAAGACAAGGCTCACGAGGATGAAGAACTGAAAGGCAGTGGGATGAAGGAGTCAGAGACCAGCCCGACCCTGTGGGCAGCTTGCTCCAGCTATTCCTCCCCTCCTCTGGGGCCAGCCCTGCCCATGCCCTGCGCCCCTGAGACCAGGGGACACAGGGGACGAGTGCGCAGCTCCTGGGGACAGATGCCACATCTCCGAGCACCATGGCTGCAAGGCAGAGGGTTAAAAACAAGCACCAGCTGCCAGGGTCTGGGGATGCCAAAGAAATTGTGGTGTCATGCTCAGAATGGGGTTTCTAGCCTTCGCCATTGCGGGGGGGAGCTTGGAAATGCCATTTGGGACAAGCCAGCAGCCTCAGAGAGAAGTGACCCTGCTCGGTGGCTTTATAAAATCCTCTGGGCTCTAAATTGAAAGAGTCACAAAGTGGGGACTGGGTTGGGGGGGGCTGTTGAGAGCTGACAGGGACAGGATGGGGAACACCGGGCTTCTGGCTCCGCCAGGGACACCCCACATCCCCCAACACCCTCCATCCCCCGGCTCCTTGCATCCTGCGAGCTCCTGCACCCCGCAGCCCCCTGCCCGCCCAGCTTCCCACATCCCACAGCTGCCTTCCCACCCATCTCCCCCCACTCACCACCAGCAGCAGCGGCCGGCTCCGGCGCAGGGCCCCGCAGCACCCCAGGAAGCCCAGCAGCGAGAGGGCGATGCCCACGGCCAGCAGCAGGTAGGCACCCACGCTCAGCACAGGCTTGGCAGCCACGATGTCCTGGAAACCAGCCGGGTCCACGGCCACCCAGACCCCCACGCCCACCAGGCACGTTCCCCCAGCCTGTGGGACACGTCGCAGTTATGGGGTGCAGGGACCATCCCCAGCCACCCCACGGGGACGGGGGATGCTCTAACCTCTGCTGGGGTCCCCTCCCTTGGACTGGTGTCACCCACCCTCTTGAGCCAGACAGAGACATCACGGCCCGGGGCCGGGACCCCTCCACCCCTCCAGCCCGCCGGGCCCAGGCGGACTCACAAACACCAGCACGTTGAAGATGAACATCAGGTACTTCATGCAGCTCAAGACACCCATGGGGACGCCGGAGCGGGGGACACAGCAGCGTTCGTCCCTGCAGAGGGGAGAGCAGAGCCCTGGCCACAGCCAGCCCCAACCTCTCCTGGACCACCTGGTTCCGGCGGGACACGGGGCTGCCCCCATCCAGCAAGCAGCCCCCCAAAATCCATCTCCCATCCCCCACCATCTCCCGCTGCACCCCCAAAAAGCCCCAAACCCTGTGTCCCCTCCAAACCCCACCACCACTCACCCCGCGGGTGACCCAGGCGCCTCCGACCTGCCCTGGCACCGGCAGTGCCTATTTAACGCCGGGAAGGTTGGAAGATCCCCCCATCCCCTTCCCGGTTGAGCAGCCCCCGAGAAATCCCTTCCAGCGGCAGGTGCATGAATGATTGATGGGGAACAGGATCCGCCATTGTGCCGGGCAGAGGGGAGTCTCCGGCCCCGGCTGTCGTTAGCAGAGGTAATTAAATCTCCGGGCAGGGAAAGACGAGCCGGACCCGACAGGCCGAGGGCGACCTCGGCCATCAATTATTGCTGCCAACATTTGCTCTCCGGGGCTGTTGGCATCTGGGGAAGCCCGAGACGGCCTTCCGTGGGGACCTGCATGCGTGCGGGCAGGGTGGGGCCAAGGTGGCTGACGGCCACTGGGGACAGAGGGACAGGGACGGATGGACGGACGGACAGCTGGGTCCGTCCTCTCTGGCCTGGGTGCCCCTCAGGGCCGCACTGCCCTGGTCATGGGGCCATGACCACTATAATTGTGGCGAGTGAATCAAGCGCTCAAGCTCTCTGTGCAAGATTCCCTTTATTTCACAAAAGAATCCAACTTATATATGTTTCAACAAAGATCTAGAAAGTACTAACGGCACACAGCCAATACTACTAACACAGGAGGGCACATCTGGCCCAGCTGGGATGTTTGCCAGTCCTCAGAGCAGTTAAAGATAAAAACATTCCATAGACATACTAGTGACTGTCTTCAGCCGCATCTTCCCAGGCCTACACAAGGCCATCCTCCAACCTGACCCTGTGAAACGAGTTCTTCAAGGGCTTGGCAAACATGCGGCGCAACAAATTCTAACGGTCATTCTTGAAAACAAATGCCAGGTGTTCCGAGCTGCTCCCACAATAACCACAGGCCTAAGGGCGGCGCGGGCCCGGCCCTCGCTCCGCGGGGGTCGGCCCCCCCCTCCCCGCTACGGCCGCGGGGTGCGGAACCCGCCGGCTCTCCCCGGTCTGACCGGGCCCGCCCGCCGCCATCACGGGACTCCCGGAGGTGGCGCTCCCGGCGCCGCGCGGCGCCCCGCCCCTAGGGGGCAGCCGAGCGCCCGGCCAGCGAGACGCGCGGCCGGGCTAGAGCGCCTCCCGCCGGCACGTCAGGTGGGCGATTCGCCCAATCGCAGCGCCCGGCAGCCAGCGGGGCGCGGGGCGGGGGGGGAGGGAAGAGAGACAGACAGCGGCTGCGACCAATCAGAGAGCGAGGCCCGCGCGGCGCCCTCCATTCCGTCCCGGGGGTGTCGTCGTCGCCGCGCGGGGCGGGGTTTCGCGACCGGAAGCGGCCCGTTCCCTCAGCGTCGCTTCCGGTGCCGCCGCCGCCGCCGCCCAGCGCGGGATGTAGCGGCCGGTGAGTGCGGGTGGGACGGGACGGGGGTGTCCGAGCGCTGCCCCCTTCCCCCTTCCCCCGGCGGGTGGCGGCGGCGGCCTTAGCCCCGGCCCCGGCCCCTCCGGTGCCCCGGGGCGGGGGGCCGGGTCAGCCTGTGCCAGCCCCCGGGGAGGGCCCGGCCTAGGGCGGCCGTCGGTTCCCGGTGACTCTCTTCTTCCTCCCTCCCTCCCTCCCCAGCGCGGCGGCACAAGGACGCGGAGGGACCTGCACCGGCTGCCCTCGGCCACCAGGACCGACCCCGCCGCCCCCATGGCGTCCCGCAAAGCCTCCGCCGCCGGGCAGGGCAACGGGCTGGCCGCCGCCGGCCGGGAGAGGGCCCACCTGGAGCTGGCCGAGCTGGGGCCGCTTCTGGAGGAGAAGGGGGACCAAGGAGCCGCCGGTTCGGCCAGTGTAAGACCTTCATCCACCCCTCCCTCCCCGAGCGGGCAGGCGGCGAGCGGGCCCCCGGCTGGGGTGGCTGCCGCGGCTGGCTCTGCTCCTCCGTGCTTAGCCTCTCTGCTCCGTCCTTGCGGATTAACCTAGGAATTTGCCCGTTATCCCATTAGTGGCTTGAAGGATGCAGGCCGGCCGGGTGCGTTTTGCAGAGTCCCGAGTTTAGTCGTTGTTTTCTGTCAGTGCAGAGATGTTTCGTTACCCGAACACTGACGGTCTGGCTGGTCTGCACCCTGAGCTGGCCCAGAAACTTATCCTGTCGTGCAGGCGTGGATCTGTGATAGCCCTCGTGCAGAGACATCAGCTGAGATGCGCTGTGTCTGCATGCCAGCGCTGCTGCTTGGAGGGAACGGGGTGTTCTCAGTCACCTAGCTGTTCCGTGGCCCTTGGGGCTGGAAACCACCTTCCCAAACCTGCTAATGGAAAAGGAGAAGAGAGGGAGTTGAGCCGGGACAGGCAGAGTGTTCCCAGCCCGGGAGGGTGCTGGGGCAGCACTGCCTCCGTTCTGTGTTGGGCTGCCAGTAGGGGTGGAGGGCCAGGTTTCCTGGCTGGGCCAAGTGGCTGTTCCAGCCTTGGTTGTAGGGGTGAAAACCCCCCACAGTAATCCTACCATTCAACAAGAATAAATCTGGGATTAGCCTGCCTGAGATGGTTAAGACAGTAGCGTGTTGCATAAGCGGTGGTGACCGGCAGGTGCTGCCTGTCCCCTCGGGAAGGGATGACGCCCCAGGTGCTCTCAGAAGGGACTCGCCACTCTCCGCACGCTGTTCCTCCCGTGGGCAGGGATGATTTCCTCCCGGCGTTTCTGCCTCTAGGCTGAAGACCCACCATGCCCAGCGGCCCGTGAGGAAGAGGAGGAGGTGGTCCGTGTGCTGACTCTGCCTCTGCAGGCTCATCATGCCATGGAGAAGATGGAAGAGTTTGTGTATAAGGTACAGGAGCATGTGGCGATCCCCCAGTCCTGATTTTGGAGAATGAGTGAAGCCTGGATGCCCCAAGCCCAGGGCTTGGGGTGGGGGGCAGGGACTGGGATGCGTTGCTCTTTTCTGGGTAAAGCTCCCGGGACTCCGTGCGGCTCTGCCGGCAGTCTGCTCTGGCTCTACTCCCAGCAGCGTCTCCCAGGAGCGGAGTGGGAAGGGGATGGCAGTGGATCGGAAGTGCTGGTGGGGGGTGGTGGTTGTGCCCAGCCATGCCGGACGAGCAGCAACCTGAGGAGCAGCCTCAGTGTCTCTGCAGTCCTCTAACAGGGACCGGGAGCACCAAGCACCGTTGCTGGTTTCACCCAGTGCCTGCACTCATGGTCAGTGCGGTTTGGTAAGCTGTGGCATCGGCTGAGGGCCAGCCCAGTTCTGTTGCCAGCCAGGGCTGTCTCTTCCCTGACCAAAATGGGAGCTCCCCACTGCAGAGAACAGCCGCTTCAGGTGCGGAAGGGTTAAACCTGAGGGTGCGAATCCCCTCTGACTCACTGAGCACAGGGAGCGCTCTGCAGGATGTGCGTGGCTTAAGGGGTCCTACAGGGTGCTGATGTTGCCAACGCTGAACTTTCTCTCCCCAAAGAGCCTTACGGTGCCTTTTCAGCCCTGGCTGGGCTTGTTCCGAGTGTGATTTTAGGCTCCCGGGGTGAGCAAACCTGAACCTTTGGGCTGGCTCGATGCTCTGGGGGCCACCAGCACAGCTTGGTGTGTTGCAGGTGTGGGAAGGGCGCTGGCGCGTGATTCCTTACGATGTGCTGCCTGACTGGCTGAAGGACAACGATTACCTCCTGCACGGCCACAGGCCTCCCATGCCGTCCTTTCGAGCCTGCTTCAAGAGCATCTTCCGAATACACACTGAGACGGGCAACATCTGGACGCACTTGCTAGGTGACTGAGGGGGGTTGGTAGCCCTTGGGCTGAAGGTGGGCTTGGCCCCCATGCACAGGGCGGCCTTTTACAGCCAGGACTTGCTCAGTCCTGGGGTCCTCTCCGTGCCCAGGACCCCCCTGTGAGGATTGCGTACCCATGCCTGATCCTGTGCATGCAGGCAGCTCTGTCACAAGGTGCCCGAGAGCTCCTGGAGCTCTTTGCTTGAAGGGAGACCAGACCACAGTGGGGCCCCAGCGCTGGGTTCAGCGACCGTTTGTGGCTTTGCCGACGCTCTGCAAGAGTGGGATGGAGAAATGTGTCCTGGGCAAAACAGGAAAGCCTCAGAGCGCTTTCCTCTGAAACCCAGGGATGGTCAGTGGCTTTTCACCCTGCGCCTGACCGTTCCCTTGTCCCCAGCTCCGCTCATCTGCGGTAACAACAGCCTCAGCTAACGGCCCGCTTCCAGGCCAGCCCCAGGTGCGACTGAGCACCTCCAGGTGCGCTGCAAGCAGGATATGTCCAGGGCCTGCCTTGCAGAGCACAGTCAGGGCTGTGTTGCTCCTGGCTCTTTGCTGAATTCGTTCACTTTCCTTCAGACTGACTGCCCATTTGGTGTGTTCCCTGCAGGTTTTGTTTTGTTCCTCTGCCTGGGGATCCTGACCATGCTGCGGCCCAACATGTATTTCATGGCTCCTCTGCAGGAGAAGGTGGTATTCGGCATGTTCTTCCTGGGAGCAGTGCTGTGCCTCAGCTTCTCCTGGCTTTTCCACACTGTCTACTGTCACTCAGAGAAAGTCTCGCGGACTTTTTCGAAGTGAGTCAGCACAAGCGGGGTTGTGTGGTCTCATAGGAGGTTTTGAGTTCTCACAGCGCTTCCTCTTGGAAAGTGCCGCATTCCCAAATGTTTTATCCTTGGGGGAAGGGAGCATTCACTGAATCCAGCGTGGAGCTGAGAGGGAACCACAGCTGGGTCCTGGAGGGCTCTGCCCTGTGCCTGAGAATCTTAAATCTGCCAGCTCAAATGCCTTCAGGTGGATGATAAAGACAGGGACCCTGGGAACCTGCAGCTCCTGAGGGAACAGCCTTTGTGACCCTCGTAGCAGTGAAGGGAGGAGGGGTCTTGGTCTCACTGGGCAGCCATGGGACACCGCAGTTTGGCAGTTTCCAGCTTACTGGATGCTTTCAAACACTCTGATTTGGATCCAGTTTGGACTGAAACCAAATTGAAAGAAAACAAGCAGGATTCCTGGCAAAGTGGAAAGGCTGGGCAGTGGCCAGTGCCTCTCCCCGAGGTCAGTGTGCAGGCTGCTCTTAGAGTTAAGCTCACATCAGCCTTCGTGGCACAGAAAGAGCAGTGGCAAGGCTTTCAAATAAGATCTTGCTCACGCAAGTCTGTCAAAGGCATTTACTTGGGTGCTGCTTGCTGGGAAATCCCGCCAATCCCCTTTGTACAAACCCCAGAGATCCTGTGGGATCGTGTCTGCAGAACAAACTGTGCTACTACACCCTCAGCAGAAATGTCCTTGCATACCGGGGAAGGCACTTGCCACGGCTGCCATGCCAGTGGGAGTAACGCAAGCAGGTGTGTTTCAGTGGTGAAATGGTTCCTGGATCGATAGATAAAAAGCACTTTACAGTGGAGGATAATAGTCAAATCCGTAATGCACAAGGACTCATGCCCGCCGTGTCCTGTCGTGGTGGTTCAAGTGCATGGCCCCTCTCGTCTCCAGCCAGCTCCTGTTTATCCCCTGCGCTCCTGCTGAGCTCTGCTGGCATCCCCAGAAGCCGCGTACGTGCCCAGGCCCTTTCTCCTGTCCCATATTGCATTGATGAGACCTGAGTGCAGCCCTCCTCCCCTCTCTGGACACGCAGCTTCACCCGTGGGGCTGTGGCTGCCTGTCTGGCCGTGGTGACTCCAGTTGGGTGCAGACAGGCTGGAGGGTACTGACACACCGTTACCAAGAGGATGCAAGGAGGTGGGGTGGATTTGGGGGCTCACCTGTGACTCTCTGTCCTTGCACCCTGACTGCAGGTTGGATTATTCAGGAATTGCACTGCTGATCATGGGGAGCTTTGTCCCATGGCTCTATTACTCATTCTACTGCTCCCCGCAGCCAAGACTCATCTACCTCTCCATCGTTTGTGTCTTGGGCATCTCTGCCATCATCGTTGCTCAGTGGGACCGGTTCGCCACCCCCAAGCACAGGCAGACAAGAGCAGGTAGGAGTTCTCCCTCCTCACCCCAAGTCCCCAGCCCCGGGAGGGAGCTCGGGAGGGTTTCAGGGATGGACTTTGGGAAGATCCCGTGGTGGGATGACTCTTCCCATTTGGGAAGAGCTTTCAGCATCTGCAGAATTCATTCCCCCAGAGCACCACACTGCCCTGCAGCAGCTTCTGGCAGGGAGAGGTCTTCCTCCTCTCACTGTGCTGGGGATTTAGATCCTCTGCTGAGCAGGGCCTGAGCTCTGCCTGGCACTCAGCAAGCTTGAGGTTTGGAGCAGACAGCCAGCATTTAAAAATAGCCCTCTAAGTGGTGGCTGGGTGGTCTGGGGCTGTGCCGCGTGAAGCCGCCTTCTCCGGGAAGCAGTTTGGCAGCGTGAACCTGCAGCTCAGGCAGAGGAGGAAGAGGTTCCCTCATCATCTGTCCCCTGCCAGTTACACGCTGGCACGTACCTGCCTTCCTGGAGGCTGCGGGGTGAGGCTGCCTCCAGCCTGCTCCACGTGCATACCCCACGTTGCCCCCGCTGCAGCCTCTGCAGATTAAATCTGCCTCACTGAGCACCGCTGAACGTGGAGAAGCACCTCTGCCCACCGTCACCTCCCAGGGGGTCTCCTGCAGCAAAATGTCTATCGCAGCAGCATCTAGCTACCCTATGAGAGATGATGCTGAGCTGGAGGCCGGGCAGCACCACTGGCGCGTGACCCACGAGACCCCCTCAGAATTGGGCAGGGGACAGCGTGGGACTGTCAGCCCCACCGCTCCCCCACGGCAGCACTGGTGTTGGTGTGCTGGCAGAGGTCCCAGCTGCCGGCTCCTGGAGAGGGCTGCTGTCCTCCCCAGCTGTGAAGCAAGATCCTGCTGCGACTACAAGCCGCAGCCTCTCTGGGCTGGTGTCTCACTGTGATGCCGTTTTCTCTCTGCCAAACTAATTAGATGCCAGAGCTGAAAATTTCAGCCCCGCTAATTAGCACCTTCCCATTGAGCTTCAAGCAGCTTCACTGAACAAATAACTTTGGCAAAACTTCTCTTCGAAGGGATGGCTGGGATGGCTGCATTCCTCGTGCTCGTGAGGCTTCGGTGCAATCCGAAGGGCTGGCACCTTCCAAAAGGGCTGTTCCCATAGCCAGGAGCAGGAGCTGCCGCAGCTCTGTGGCTGTACAGAGAACGCATGTCTGCATGGCGAGCTCTGCCCAGTGAGCACTGGGGATCAGCAGTGGTTTTGATGAGGATGTAGAGTTGTAGATCCCTCATGTTGTGAAGGATAGATGCTGTGGGGGTTGGGTAATCCAGAACTGAGTGAGGAAAAGCTGCTGGTGCCTCAAGGAGCTTCCGTTTGCGCAGGATGAGGGTGTAAGGGGAGCTGGTGGGGAGCAGCAGTACCCTGTCCCTGCTGCCCTCCCATTTGCTGATCTCTCCTTTCCACCGCAGGCGTCTTTCTGGGGCTGGGGCTGAGTGGCGTGGTGCCCACCATGCACTTCACCATCGCCGAAGGGTTTGTAAAAGCCACCACCGTTGGCCAGATGGGCTGGTTCTTCCTCATGGCCGTGATGTACATCACGGGTGCGGGGCTGTACGCCGCCCGCATACCCGAGCGCTTCTTCCCGGGCAAGTTTGACATCTGGGTGAGTGTGGGGATGAGGTGGTGAGCAGGGTGCTTCGGGGGAGGCGGTGATTGAGGGCAGTGAGCTCTGAGATGAGGAGAAGGTGGCTGGGGATGTCCTGGTGTAGCCCAGTGCACGTGAGGGCAGCCAGACCTTGAATGGCTGCTGCGAGCAGGCAGGGCAGGCTAAAGTACAGGGTGGAAAATGCTACCTGGGAGCAACGAGGGGGAAAGAGCGGAGCTCAGAGGACAGTCCTGGGGCAGTGCAGAAGCAGCGAGGAGGTGTTCCCGGTGTTGCTTTTGTCCCCTTTGGTCTGGTCTAAAGGGCTTTTTGGCTTCCCTTCAGTTTCAGTCGCATCAGATCTTTCACGTGCTCGTGGTGGCTGCGGCCTTTGTCCACTTCTACGGGGTGTCGAACCTGCAGGAGTTTCGCTACGGACTCGAAGGGGGGTGCACAGACGACTCTCTCCTCTGAGAGAACCTGATTTTAGTACAAGCTTCCTAAGTGCTTTTTAAACTCTGTCTTTGCTAAAATCAAAGGAAGACTCAAAATGGTTTGGGGTTGTTGGTTTTGTTTTTTGTTTGTTTTTTTTTTAAGAAAAAAAAAAAAAGAAACAGAAAAATTCTTCAGCAAAGTTGTTGACCAAATCCTCACCCCCTTCCCCGCGCACTTCACTGGGGCTGAGGGGAGGTGCTGCGGCCTCGCCTCCTCCAGTGTTTTACCTGCACCAGGGTCCTCCGACCTTCCCAGGCATGCTGATTTCTGAAAGCAAAGGGTGCGGGTACCCCGCTCCCGGCACAGCCGAGCACCCCCTTCCTGAGCTCACCGCCGGAACGAGCAGAGTCACGCACTACCAGGCCGAGGGCCAGAGATTTTTGCATATCCCTTGCAGCAGAGCCGCCTTGCTGGGGGCAGCTCTGTGGCCCCCAGTGCTGCTGCCCAGGGAACGGGCACAGATTTATGTAATTTAAGTTTTAATTGTCTTTGTTTGTTTGTTTGTTTGTTTTCCTTGACAAAGTAATGTAAACATAAATGAGAGAATATTTAATATTTAATACTAAGCTTTAAAAAGACTTGCTGCCACCGCAGTGTACTCGGCTCCCTCGCTGTCTGTGGTAGTAAAGGAAGGACAGTGTTTTAGGGGAATGTAGAGCTGCTGTAGCTGATTGAAATAAAAAGGTCAATAGTTCAGTGTTGTGCTGGTGGTGTCTGTCTCGTTTTTTGGGGTGGGTGTAGAGAGGAAGCTGCTCAGGGTCTGGGCTGCTTTCGGGGAGAGGGCTCTGAGCACCCCCCAGGAGCATGTCCCCTCAAAGGCTGAGCAGCAGAAGCAGCTGTGAGGGGCAGCGGGATCCCTCCTGCCATGGCAGCGAGTCCGGACAGCCCCAACAGCTGAAATAAAACACAGGAAACTCCTGGGTGTTGTGCCAATGACAGAGGAGGAAACCCTTCCCTGGCTGGGCAATATGCTGCTGGGCAGGGGGGCCTGCTGACTTCCCTCCTGTGATCGGCACAACAAAGGGCTCTCAGCCGGTCAGAAAAGATGCTGCAGCCCAGCTGGTGTGGGGGAGGGAAGGATGACAGACACCCTAAATCAGAGGCTTCTCAAAGTATGCAAGAGTGACCGTCCAGCACAGACGGTCAAGGGGGATTAGAGGGGAAGAGCTGATCTGAGTAAAACTCAGCTCAGGCAGCCAAAGCCCGTTCCCTTACAGAGGAGCAAGGGAGGAGGGCCTGGCAGGGCCACCACAGACGGTCACCGGTGGCACGTGTCCCAGCTATCCCCGGCAGGTCACTGCTGCAGGGAAAGGTTGTGTGGTGGTCCTTTTTTGAGCTGTTTGGATGTGGCCCAGCTTTGGGGACAGTGAAGGCAGGGCCTGGATGGAGCCCCCAGGGCATGGAGTAGCAGGTTCCCCTACTGCAGATCAACCTACAACAGGTCCTGCGCACCCCCGTGTCCCACCCTAGCCAGAGTCTGCGCCCAGACAAAGCAGTGGTGGGAAAGGTCACCCAAGTGCTCCAGCCTGCTGCTTAAATAGGGGCAGATGACTCAGCTGAGTCCTCTCCCCTCCCAGCAAACCCCTAAGGACAACTCAGCAGTGCGAGAGCCAGGACAGAGAATGAAATCCTCAAGCTGCACGCAGATTTGAACAACGGCCGAGTGCTCTAATCCTACATAAAGAGCACGGGAAAACATCTAGCGATTAACACACAGATTTGGATACACGGGGGAGGCTCCACAGAGGATGAGAGCTGAGCTTGGTTCTCTCTCAAAGACCAGAGACTCACCCACTCTGTGGCTGGGGAGCACTGGCTGAGTGACACAAATCCAGAAAATTGTCTTTCACGTTTGCCCAAGGAACCAGGTAAGCAGCAAAGCAAGACGGGCCTTCATGCACACACACACAGTGCTTTTGTGCTTAGGGTTTTGAAAATGACACACCAGCAGCAACTATATGAAACAGTAAGGCACCAGAGACACAAGCCCCAGCAGTCCTGGGGACAGGCCTAGGACAGCAGGCCCACCCACCCCAGCAGGCCTAGGACAGGCCAGGGTGTGGAAACAGGAAAATGTCACTTTTACAGGATGACAGGACATAGGAGATGGTCAGGATCCCGCACGTGCATGCATGCTTTGTACAATCCTAATTCACCCATTTGTCAACCATTACTGTGACCGTTTCAGTGTTATTTTCATCCTCTCCTCCTACTACATGGGTCTGACTTAGTTTCCTGAGTGAGTGCAGAGATCGAGCTCCTTCCCAGGCAGGAGAAAAGGCATGAAGCGGCTCAGATAATATTACTCAAGTCTTTTTGAATACAGATGTTCTATCAGGAACTGCCAGCAAGCAATAGTATTAACTAACAACAGAAAACGTCACTGGATATGATTTTTTAACTGCTGACAAGAGGGAACATGCCTCCACAACTGGAGTTCAAGAATAAAAACATGGAGCAGATGTTTCAAATCATGTTTAGGACTGGATCTGAGGTGAAAAGGCAAAAGGCTGCACTGGCAGCAGGCATGCAGGTGCAATGCTTCACCCTCCAGCCCCACAGGCCTACACGTTTTCTGTTGGGGACTCCTACACACGTCTCACTGCACTGTTCTAGGAGGGGAAGCTGTCTGTGGTGTTCCCCTGCTGCGAAAGCCACAGCAAGCAGCAGCAGAGGTGAAGAATTAGTTTGCTGCCACCTCTTCCTAAAAGGGGCTCAAAGCCTTGTGGGTTTAGAGGAAGGCAGAGGTATGCTGCAGCCTGCGGATCCACAAAAGGCAGATTCTGCTTTAGCCGAAGAACTTAGGCTGCACTTAGGCAGTAGCATAGAAAACAAAGAACAGCAGTGAAATATATATTTTGCTGGAAGTAATTTTCACTGGCTTGCACATTCTCCAGTAATATTCGCTTTAGGAGTGGAAAACTGTGTGGAGATGAACTCTTTTCCTTAAGCTGAAATATGTGTAGCAACCTAAGTCCGATGGGGAAGAGGCTAAATTCCAGCTGCGTTCACTGTGGATGGTCAATGCCACATCCCAGGGAAGACTCCAAAGACTTTCACTTCAGTCCATGTCCAAAGGATGACAAGACTCCATTTGGTCCTTGTCTTAAATCTCCATGTATTCTATCAGACATGTATTAACATTACAACAATGGACTCTATAATGAATAAATAGATTTGTCATCTTCTAAAAGTTCTCCTGTGCAGCTTTACACTGACAAGTGCTGAAGGTCCTCTTGGCATGGTTTGTGTAAGAGACTACCATTGGTGTAAAGACATACCGCATCTTGGTCCTCCAGCATTTTAAATTACAGCTCAGGTACAACGTGAACTAGGAGAATGAGGATAATCACTGGTATTGTCTGTAGTCGCCAAACGGAGAGGGCTGCAACTGGGAGGGGTCATCTGAAAACTGAGGGCCTGTGAACAAGGCAAGAGAAAAAAGGCAAATAATAAATACTAAAAGACAAGAGATTCTTGTCACTAACAGCACAAAACACAATCACAGTGTTTTTGTTTGTATAAATCCCTCTTAAAATTAAGCCAATAACAAGACTTTACATTTTTTTTTTTCATTCAAAAAAAGTTCAAGAGCTTTACACATTGACAAGAGCCTCAGCCCAATAAGGACCATATTTTTATCTCTTTTACTAACAGGGAAATGAATCAGAGCAGTGAGAGGGAAGGAAATATTTTCAGTCACCTAAAGGAGCTGGAAACCTATGCCTTATTGCCCTTCAGTTGAACTTAGCCACTCTGTAAAGGTTTAGCCACGGTAACTTGCCCGACAATAAAGCAAGCCAGTGAAATGGAACAAGTCATTGTGGAGTCAGCTTCCCAACTCCTCTTACTGACGTTCTGCTGGAGGGAAGCAATACCTTTACTCTATGCCAATTCTAGAGAGAATAAACTGTAATGGACAGATGATACCCTTTCTCTAAAGCAGATTAATTTTAAAATGTCTTTGGATTAAGAACAGAAATTGTTATAATTTAGATTGAACAAAGAACATCCATGAACAAACCTGAGAGAGGAAGCCTCTCAGGAATTAGTGGCTTGCTACTAATCCTTTCAACACTCGTGCTCTTGTCTGTATTCCACCCAAAATAAGGTGGGGCGATAGAGGTATTTTTGCACAGGCAGGTATTTACACAAGTGGTTACCGAGTCGGCTAACTGACACCTCAGCTTGTGTTTTACTTAGAAAAAAAACAAAGGGATGTATTTTTTGAAGCAGTTTAGAAAAATAACACCACCACCACCCCTCTTGGAAATCTTTTATCTCTACCTGCCTGCTGATCTTTATCACCTCATTTAAACCAGGGTTACCTACACATTTGCACACAGACCATAGCTAGCCTGCCGGCATCATCCCTCTTGCCCAAAACTTGCTGCTTGCTGTTCCCCCAAACCGGTCGTGTCACCCACCACTGACTCAAATACTGCTGCCACCACCTGACAGGTTGTGTGGCTGCATCAGGGGACCGGGCAGAAGACAGGGACAGCAGGGACGTCCCTGCTTTCAGCCATGCAGTCTCCAGTCACCCAGTGGGAAGGAGCTGATGATGCTCTTGTGTCAGCAGCAACGTGCGGCTCCTCCCTGACTTTCTGCAGCCTTACAAGCTGGCAACTGGCAGAGTAGATTTACTCTGTGATAAGACCGATGACTGGAAGAGGTACATTAGTAAAGACTGCACTATAAAAGCCTTGCGATACCATAGTCTGATGGCTCCTTACCGTTTGAAAACTGTGTGGAGGCAAATCTTGTTAACAGAATACCAGCTCCTTCAATTAAAGCTAGGAGAATTCCTCCCATCGCAGCAGATCCGACCATGGCAACAGGTCCATCTAAAAATAAAAAGCACAAAACAACACTTTTTACTTCTTTGATGCATTACTTTGCATATTATAGCTCTCTTTCTTTAGTTATAATCTCTCCTATAAGCAGACTCAGAAGCAGTAATTTTGCATCCATTAAGCCTCATTAGCATCACCAACAAAAGGATAATTACTGGGCAACTCCCCCCCTCTTCCTCAAGGAAACAAAGGAACACCGGTAATGTCTGAGAACATAATTATTACTTTCATAAGCACAGGACAAAAGTTTCAGATTATCTTTCAATTTCTCTGAGAAAGTAAATTCCAGTGTGGGTATCACAGACTGTTGCTTCACTGTAACAATAAGAACTGTACATTTAGAATACAGAAGTTTTTCAATTCCGTTTTGCTCAGTTTCTTACTTCTTGCAGCTAATATGGCTCCAGTCAGGGCTCCGCTTGTGATTGAATTCCAGGGATCTTCTTTCCCTCTCATTCTGACCATACTGCAGTCAATCATGGAGAAGAGACCTCCCCAGACAGCAAAGCTACCTGTTAAAAAATTAACAAAAAACAGTTTAGAGAAAGCAGACAAGCCAGCCATGGTGCACCCATATAATCATGAGATGGTCTAGTATGAGTGTGCTTGCTTTCAGACATGGAAGTATACTCAAACCCACAAAGAAGCAAACATAACTTAAAATCAATACTGTGAAAAATTCTCAACTTGCCAGGTGACACACATATTGCACATGCACGTACATACACATACATTCTATACATACTACTCTCACTAATTTATATTTAATGACAGGAAGCTTATCAAATAGTGATTATAATGGAACTTCCATCCTAATAAAGCCAGATTAGCTCAGGGAACTTTCAGACTTTTCACTTGTTAAACACATTTCCTCATAGAGAATGATGCAGAGTAATTTCGTACCTTATCCTAATCCTGCTTCTGACATCTCAGAAGATCGGTGCTGGTCGGTATTGTATGGCAGATGCAAAGAGACTGCGACAGTTTTCAGAATGCAAATTCTGAAGTTTTTTAACAATAATGTGTATTATAAATGAAAAGAAATGTTGATCTCCAGACTCATTTTGGGAAAACTACTATTTAGAGTAAGTTCAGCCCTCCTTAATTTGAGGTGTCTTAACACCTTATACCAACTTAATAAAAAACAGGAGGTGGGATTCCTCTCTGCACAGCCACTACAGGCTGCAGCCATAAAGCCTTTTCAGTCTGTGGCACCGATTTCTTTAAGTAGTTCTGCTGCAGTTGATGTTTCCGTGCTCAACACCACCCTCCCATTTTCTCCTTCTGTAATGCATTAATTCAATTTGCCTGTCAGAATGGCATAATGGCACAGCACAGTGCGTGACCACAGTGTGACCTTTAAGAGGTCACGACGTCATTTTGACTCAAGCTGCAGTTTTGTGATTTTTAGACTTCTACGTACAAAATTCACTTCATAGAAATGACTGAAATTTACCTAGCTGACCTCAGGGGAACAGTCTGAAATCCTACCCAAACCCACCCATCCACTTCATTGTTTCTCCAAGCTTGATTATTTTCATGAGTCAGTTTTGCTTATTTTAAAACCCTGGGCACAATGCACAGGCCCCCAGGCAGCTCTGCACAGAGCTGGTTAAAGTATGACAAAATTATTAACCCTGGCTTATCACTCCATGAACACAAGCTCGCTTCCTCCACACTTAAACTAATTCTGGATGCACCAGAACCGTATTTACTCATTGCTTGGACCAACAAACCCTGCTGCAACACAGCTGGCCCACAGCATAGGTGTCACTGCACTCGTACCACATTATATTCCCAAACTCGGTTATCTACCAACAGCCAACTGACTGCAACAACAATACAAAATTAATTACCTCCCAGTTGTGGAGCTCTTGTTTTAATAGCTGTCAAACTTCCCCGCAGCCGGTGGTTTACACCCTACAATAAAAGAGAAACAGTTAAAATAAGAGTGAAGTCTTACAGCCAATCTGACTGTATATAGCAAAAACTTGCCACAGGCCCAACATATTTCTAAGCTCCCTCAACAGCTGTGATCAGGAGCTGACAGAAACTGCATTTTACACATACTTTAGTATTTATTACTCCCTTATAATAGACCTGTCAGCTACAGAAATGAATTACAGCCATCAGGCATTAAATAATTTGAGTTCAAAGTTTGTTTTGAGTGGCCTAGTGGGGATTGAGACATTTAAAGGAACACTTTTAGCAAGATAAGCATATTTATTTTGCACATATATCATTTCTTTGCTCCTATCTGATGCCCGGTCACTTGACACAGTTTGCACACAGGATACCAGTGGAGCAAACAGCAGCATCAGGTGCAGGTAACCGCAGGGAGCAGACTCTGTCCATGGAGAACAGGGAAATCTACGCAGAGGAAGACTGCCACAGTGCCGCGTTAGAGGAAAACTGCATGCTGTTATATTACAATTCCATCAGTAGTCTATCTATTCTAGTACAACCACCTCAAACCTGTCGCAGATGCCCACAGACCAGGAGCACTGTGCTCGGCTGGCAGCAGCAATCTCACTAGCTGTCCCACATTTAGTCATTCCTGCTGGTCAGGTGGAACATTTAGCCCTTGTCTCATCAGCTCAGTCTCTGTAGCTAAGAGAAGCAAGCAATTCAGCTTCTAAGTGTAGTGCTGAGCCTTCCAGAGCCTAACACTAAGCATGTCATCCAGGAGCCCACAGAAGTATGACTAGATATTTTCCTACACTTTAAGAAGATTTAAAGAACATACACCCAAGTTATATTTTCAATAAAAGCACTCAGAAGTGTGGACAATAAGTCTTAAGCAAAATTAAGCATGTAGTTAAGCATATAATCCTTTTCAAGTTAAGTGTCTGCAGGATCTGACTAGTTTGGAAACAGTTATTTACAAAACTTACCTCAAACTGATGGCTTATTAAGAAATTTTAGGCAAACAAATTGCCACATAGTAACACCAAAATGCACTCAAAAAAACCCCCTTTTATATGGAGCCAGAGAAATGTTTTAAAGCAAAGTAGAAATTGGATCTTATTTTATCAAATGTGTCTACAACAGGTTTATAGTCAAAATTTTGCAGTAGAAATCCTGAAAGTGAAAACTGACTTGCATCAGCTAAACTTCAACTTTCATGTTTACGCACACGTCTGCATTTAAACAAAACCTGACTATCAAAAAAATTCAGCTAATAAAAAATGCTAATAATTAAAAAAGAGATTAATTAAAGAAAATAATACCCCCTAATATAAATCTGAAGGAGAAAAAGATTATTCCTTTGAGTCTTTGCATTTCTTAAAAGAAAGGGAGAAGGGGTAGGCCAGAAGAGGAAGAACAGCCCAGGCTTCACAGCTTTACGTGCGGACAGAACCAAAGGCTGATCAGATCAGCTGAGACAGTTATATTCTGCTGCACCCTCCACTTCCCCATCCTGAGGGAGTTGTCCCTCAGTGAGGGAGGGCAGCCAGCTGCCAGCATTCCACTGCTGCCATCAGATCAAACAGCGGGAAGCAGAACTTTTACCCAGAAAGATGAAGGACCCATGTGGAACCTGAGCCGTTCACCAGATGTACCCTCCTGGTTTGGAGTAATGACATGCAGGCCATTAACCAGTCCCACTCACTGCACAGGGACTTCTTCTCCTTTACCTTCGGCTGACCAGATTAACTGTTGATGGCCAGAGAAAGGAGGACCGCACTCTGAATGCACTCTCAAATGACTTTACTTACCACTGGGGAATTTCTGAACCCCTTGATAGCTTGGAAAATGCCACCTCCTATTGCTCCCATCGTGAAAGCACCTCCGCAGTCATCTACTATCCTCCAGGGACTATAAAGAAAAACAAAGATGAAAATACTAAATTCCATCATGTTCAACTGTAATGGATCCACCACTCATGCCCTGAGTGCATTCACATTGGAAATTCACCGTCAAAACATGTGTCACAGTATCCAAAACTGGCATGAAAATCAAGCCTGCCAGCTGTATTGTCTCACATCCAGCTTGCTGCGCAGACATCAACAAAACACACACACAAGTAATATTACAGCAAAACAAATTCAACCTTTGCCAACAGTCTACCAACCCGTCTCCCTAGAGTGGTAAGCATCAAATTATACAGAAGAATTGCCTGAACTCCTCACACAAGGCAGAGAAATGTATTTCCATCATGGAAAACTTCTGCAGAATTCCAGCTCTGTCCTACTTATGTAGCATAAATAGCTTTAAATTTACTGTTGTCGTTCTTGTCTTGACCTACAGAAAACTTGGGTGGCAAATTCCATGAGACTCATTTCACAGCTGGCACAAAACACCACTTTCCTGAATTACTCATGCTTTTCATTAGTTCTGATTATTGAAATGAGAGACTTCAAAGTCATCTTTTGTTAAACTGGAAAGATTTTTCCTGATGCATCCAGGTTCTTTGAAGTTCATTCAAACAAAACACAGATCTAGTCAGAGGTCCAGAAGGCCACGATTCCTGCCTCCAACAATACAGCACATCGAATGTTTCCACCCAGTGAGCAAAAGCTTTGCAACAGAAAGAGCACCTTCCTCACAGCAAACACTTTCAACACCAGTGAGATAAGCTTTAATTTGGGGTTCAAAACCGCTGCCAAGCACTAGAGCCTTGTAACTCTCTGCCACTAAACTGAACTCCTAAACCAGGTGAGCACTAACCTGCTATTAACTTCTGTTGCCACTGCTGGTAATTTCAAACCATAAAATAACAAAGTTATTTTCGTTCTTTCATCTTATATCAAAATCTTACAGCTGAAGCCAAGCTTCAGATGATTATAGCTCCTGCACTGGTAACAATCACCAAACCTAGCAAAAAACAGACTACAGCAACATGCAGGGTCACAAAACTGAACACTATGGCAAGCTCAGTGTTCACATTAGCAAATCACAGATATAAGCATCGATGTGCATTTCTGATTTCACTCTGAATTTCACGTTTCTGTTCTTGAGGATTCCCTACAGCTTCCAGCTCCTGCACTTGAGAATACATCTTCATTGATCCGTTTTGAATCTGCCACTTTTCTACTTTCACAGAATATGCTAATGCTCTTCTGCTGTAAGGAGTGAAAAACATCATCGCTTTTCCCCAGACCCCTCGCTGTACCACATATTTTGTCACGAGGTGGTGGTTTTTTTCCTTCCTGAAAAAAAAACGTCTAAAATTTGCAGTCCCTCCTCCTACATGTTCTCCCAGGCTCCTCACTTTCATGACCTACTTCTGAATCTCTCCCTACCTCCGCAGACGCTTTAATGAGAGAGTGCAGCCAGCTCTGCACACCTTCTAACCAAAGGTAAATTGTTGTTTGCACACATGGCATTGTTCGCTTTCTTTGCTTTTGCATCTTGGCATCGCCTGGTTGTTCCAAACACACCAGAACCCTACCCAAATGTCACCACCGATCTTCCCCAGTGACAGCGACATCCAGGTCCCAAACCCGCACTGATTCAGAAAACAGCGGGAGGATTGTACATTATCCCACCATGCATCACCCTTCTTTTTTACTGCCCTACCTGTAACATGCTTTCATCTCATACTCCTTACAAATCCCCTCTAGCTTTGACTAAATTAAATAATTTAGCACCACTTCACATTTTATTTTCCTTCCCCTATTTCCTACATTTAATGATCAGGAAAAGGTTATAGGCACACTGTTGTCAGAGATGCCAAGATGAAAAGCGACTAAGTCTTTCTTCTCAGGGTTTTTTTTGTTGTTTTGTTCTTCTCCATGTCTCCTGTCCAGATTTTGATCTACTCTGTTATGAATAAAACATCTCATCACAACTCTCTTCCTTCGTTAACTTGCTAACAATGATCCTGTTAAAAGGCTTTCTAGAAATCTAAATAGATTATGTAAAGTGGTCTTCCTTTACCCACAAGGTCAAAGAATTCCAATTTAGCAAGTCATGACTGTTCTTTACAGAAGCTTCGTTAATTAGACCCCAATCACAGAATGCTTTCCTAGATTTTTTTCCATCTTTAACCCTGCTTCAGATGTCAAGCTCATTAGCTGTTACCTTTGGGGTTCTTAATTTTCCTTTTAAACCACCCTCTAAGCCTCTGCAGAAGCAGCTTTTAAATGAGTAAACGTCTTTGATACCAGCACAGCCATTTCGTATGTCAGCTCCTTTGAACTCCCGAATAGACACCGTGTGCATCTGAAAGCCGACACAAAACACCCCACAGTCCCTGGCAGTGCTTGACCTCAGCAGAGGAAAGAATTGGCAGAGAATAAAAGAGATTATTCCATTATTAATTTGGCATTTACCTACGAGCTTAATGTGACTGTTAATTGTTTCCCTGACTTTAAGGGGAGCCCTCACACTAGGGAAATGAGGTGCTCACTGCTACATGCAAGATAAGGTCAGATCCCTACTCCCGATAGCAACCGAGATCACTTAGGGATATGGAGAGCAGAGGCCAGGACTTCAGGGCAGCAACATACCGGCTCAACTGACAGGAGAGGCTGAGGATACCCCACAATTCAGATACACACCCAGAGGGAGCTGTGGTGCCTTACAGCACTGTTTGGCGTGATAAAAAGAGGAGAGGGTGGCAGGGCCAGCGAGGCGAGGAAAGCCGGCGGGCGCCAGGCCAGCTCTGCCTGCCCATTAGCCAAGACCCTCGCTTAGAGGCGAATCGTCTGCCTCCAAGCTCCATGGCTGCCTGCAGCTCTCCTAACGGCCGATGAACCACGAGAGTCAGAGGCCACTGCGTTTTAAATAAACAAAGCTGCTTTTTCTCAGCGCCAGCCTGACACCAGCTCTCCTGCAGGAGCAGCACTTCATCCTCGTTGCCGAACCATCGTGACATACCAGCCTGAACAGCCTGACCTCTGCCTTCCCCGTCAGCCGTTCCGGCCGCTCCCAGCACAGATGAGACTATGCAACAATCCATGATCCACGCTTCTAACAAAGACGACTGCGATGGAAATTACAGCAAGGTTCTACGGTGTCACCTTCCAGTGAGGTCACACCGCTCCCAGAAACAGCGGTTCCCAGGGGGCTGAAGCCCCCCGCCCCACATTGCTGGGGGGGTGGGGAGAGATAAGGGGGTGACCAGCAGCAAAATGGGACAAAACAGTGTGGGGCCCCCGACAGCCCCCCTACAGCTTAGCAGCAAAAAGTCCCTATTGCATGACCCTGCTGAAGGGAGAATGAGATTACCTGCAGCCCCCAGCAATCAATAAATAAATACAATTTATTTTGCTAATGTCCCAAACTTTGTGCTGTAGAAAGATGGAGCTGATGTTTATGGAGAAACTTAAAACGTGGCAGCAGAGCAACCTGCAAAGCTTCTGGAAAAGCCTCGTGAACAGTCACCAGTCTCTATTTGCAGAGGCGGGCAGCACACTGCATACTTAATCCTGTGCCTAGGCTTTCATTTAAATGGTTTGTTACTACAAATAAAACCTTTAAGTTGCAACCAGCGAGGCTGTGACGGTTTACAGAGACACTGCCGAAACACGATGGGATTCAGATGCTGCCAGTTCGGCGGTAAGGCTGCCTGCGCGGCCTGGCCGGTGAGCTCCCGCCTCACGGAACCGGGGGAAGGAAGGAGACGGGCAGAGTCACCGGGCGCTGGGGGGGGGCCCTGAGGGGGCGAACCGCCGCCCCACCAGGGAGCCTCTGCCCAGGGGCTGCAGCCTACAGAGGCCCAGGCCCGGCGCAGGCCTCAGGGCCTAGCCGTCACGCCGGTACCTTCCCCGCCCCCGCCTCAGGGAGGCCCCGCCGAGCTCGCTAACCGGCGAGGCTTTGGCTACCCAGGCCCCAAGTCACCGGCAGCCCCAGCCGGGCCTCCGCGGCCGCTGCCCTCAGCCCGGCCTCCCCCTCAGAGGGGCCCCGCCGAGGTCAACCCACTCCCCCCCCACCGGGGAGCGGCCCCGGGGAGCGCGCGCCCGGCCCGGCCCGGCCCAGCCCGGCCCGCTCCCGCTCCCGCTCCCGCTCCCCCCCCCCCCCCCGCCGGAGCCCACGGCCGCCGCGCGCGCGGGCCGCTCACCAGGGCTCACGCGCGTACTCCTCCATCTTCGCAGGCGCCACCGCCTTCGCCCGCCTTCTCCCCCCGCGCGATTGGCTCGCCGCCCCCGGCGCCTGCCAATGGGGACGGAGGGCGGGACTAGGCGGTGGGGAGGGAGGCGTGCGCGGAGCTGTCTGCGCGTGCGCCGTGACTCCTTCGCCCCGCCCCGCCAGGGGCTGAGTGGCAGCGGTTCCGCGGGGCGGCCGTCCCGGGGCAGGGCCCGCCTCGTCTGCTGGGCCCGGCGGCCCCGCTCCTGCCGTCCTCGTCCTCGGGCACTGCGGTCTGCGCCTGTCCCTGGGGAGGGGGAGAGGGCGCTTCGAGGGGGCCCTCTGGGAGCTGGCTGTGGGTGCCCCTCTGAGGGCTGGCTGTGGGTGCCCCGTGGGTGCGGGTCGGGGGGCTAAGGAGAGGCTCCGGTGCAGAAAAAAAGCACATAACGCCTCTGTTAGGGCTAGGCCCACGTCACGGCACTCTGACAAAGGCCTGAAAGAAAAAGCGGCTTTTATTTAGCCCTCGGATAAGTAGCGCCTGTGGTAAAAGCGTGAGCAAATCTGAGGGGCGGGCAGGGGTCGGTTCTGCCCATCCTTGAGACTTCAGGCAACTGATCTGTCTGTAAATGCATCCCGACAGAAAATGCTGTGAGCGCCCTAGCTGTGGAAGCGGAGGAGAACCCAGCTGAACCGGAGGAGGACACCTGCCCAGTGACGGAGGGGTCGGTGCAGGGCAACATGCCCATGCTGAGGGCATCCATCCCACCGGAGCTGCTGAGACACTCGGGAGCAGGGCCCACCTCGCTTCTGGTGCTGCTGAGTCAGGTGGGCTCACCTCGAGGTGTCCCTGAGGACGCTCCTGTGGGCCGGGCGGCGTGGGCAAAAGCTGGGCTTTGAGGTCCCCCTCAAGAGACAGTGCCTGCGAGAGGGCAGTTCTTCAGGGAGGCTGGGAAGGCAGAGCTGAAAACCAGAGAATTAGTCTCTGTGCTGGCAGCAAATGCCACGGCAGCCTGCAAAGCCCCCGTAGCCTTTCCCCACATGTTTGCAAGTGCTCTAAGTTGTAAATCACTTATTCTTTTCACACTCCGAATTTAACATTACACACTGCACTCCCTTGTAAGGGCGGTAAATCATTCAGTTGCAATAGACGATGCAGATTGTGGGCCAAAGCACTTAATTGCTCTAATAAATCATGGGCTGAAGCAATGGAAAGGAGCTGAAATTCTCCCCCTGCTATAATTTGCTGTTTTCGAAGGCGTTAAATGACTCCTTGTAAATGTAAGCCTTCACGGTCTGAGTGTGGTGATGGGGTGTTTGTCCTTATTTAAGGGAGGATGGGAGTAGGGGGTGATGCAGTAAAGGAAATTACCAGAAGGTGGTATTGTGGCTTCTGCTTTGGTCAAGGAATGGAGGTGGGAAGAGCAGAAAATCTCATCCCAGAAAGCCTCATCCCTAGCCGCTGTAGCCTGGTTGAGCCTGGGAGCAGACCTCTCCGCTCTCGTGTCCTCTGTTACTACTGTGACTGGTCCCGCACTGGTCTGACCCTTCTTAGGGTGGCAATTTCTTGCAGTAGCCCTTGTCCTTTCTCCTAATCAGTGGCAGATTAATTATATCAGGCTAAATGATCATTTTGGTCATCCCTTTCACAAGCTATGGGAGGGCTTGGGAAACTCCCTGCTGAGCCCATGTGGTGCTTGAGCTGCAGTGGCCAGAGTCACCAAAGGGACCTCCAGTAGATCAGCCAGGGGCACTGGTGGCACCCCCCGGCAGGCTGCTGGAAGGGGCTCAAGGGCTTTCTGGGGTTTTCTGAATTTCCCTGCAGCCAGGAGCTGGCTCCTTTCCCAATATATAATGTCTTCCCTTGGTCTCCCATGAGCGGGTGTTTTGCGGAAGGAGGTTGTGGGTGAAGTTGCAGTTGGGTTTGGGAGAGAAGGTTTCTCTCGCTGGCCAGGGGACCAGTGTGTTCCAGAGCAGCCACCTGTCACAGCTGGGCTGGGAGATGTCACTTGCTTTCTCAAGGAACATCTTATAAATGAAAAAAAGGTCAGTGTGTTTAACCTTTCCTCCTGCAGGCTCTAAAGGAAAGGGAAATAAAACAGATTAGAGGAATCCATCCAATTTTCAGTTGTCCTTTATCAGCTAACAGGAAAAAATAAAGGAAGACAGACGGTCCTAGGTGGTGGCACAAGAGGTTGGGGCACAGAAGGCTTTCCCAGCTCTGCCAGAGACCCTGTGCATGTGCCTGGAAAAGGTACTTAATCTGACTCTGTCTCAGTGCCACATCTCTAAGACGTGGCTAATCATGTTGCTGCGTTTCAAAGGCATGTTGTGCAGAAATATTCATTAGTGCCCCCAAGGTGCTCAGTTGCTATGGAGATGGGGATCCTGATAAATGCAGAGACTGACGGAGCCTCGGTGGAGATTCAGAGCTGCTGGGAGCTCTTCTGCACCAAACCGCACCATACCGCACCGCGATCTCCTGACTGGCACAGCTTCAGAGGACCAGCGTCAAGCCTGCAGTGGCTGGAGCCGGCCACAGAGCAATGCCCAAGGGTCCCTGCACAAGTCCCCAGTCCCAGTTGCTGGTGGCCTGTGAAGGAGCAGCCGGCGCAGACATATACAGAGCTCCTCTTATTCTGGGATGAAAACACTAGATTTTCTTTTGGTGTTTTCTTTCTTACAGCACTGAGAGCACTGTGGAATATTGTGCAGTCAGAGCTATGCTAATATCCCTGTTTAAAGAGAGACATGTGACACCCAAGATAAATTGCAGTAAGACCATCCACTATAAACCACGACAAGTTTTGGGTGACCCCTGCTTCTCTCCCGACTTTTCTACTAATGAAGGAATATTTCTCTGCAAAACTCTGACTCTGTGTTACCTTTGCATAGCCAGCTCTGCAGCTCAGTGGAGGAGAGCCTGGCAGACATGGACTCCCAAATCAGGGAAGGATGTGTGATACTTAGGAGAAACTCAGAGCCTCACAGGTCATGTTTACAGCTTCTTAGGGAGCTCGGTGTCTGGTGATTCTCGTCACAGGAAGCAAGATTCAGGAACAACAAAATAAGAGACCTTATCAAGGTGTTGATAGTGATTTTATTCTGTTGAAAACTGTTTTACAACACAGGAAAGAGTCATGAAGGAGAGGCAGGCAGACAGAAAGACAATTCTAGGTTTTACTCACCACTAGAAAGGTTCTTTCTCTGTTTTAGCATTGCAGATTGTCCCTGGGGCTGTCCACATACCCTGTCCCTGGAGCCAGGGGTGGCACACCCGAGAAAGCTTGGATCTTTTCTGGAAGAGGGAGACACGTAGCTATGAGTCCTCCCTACCTTACTTTCATGCCCTCTCCAGTTGGGAACTGAGCTTCCAGTTTGTTACTGACCTCTTACAAGCACTTGCCATTTGCTCCCAGTGACTGAGCACAGCGACACCACATAGAAATACCAGGCATTTGGTCATTTCTTCCATCTCCAGACTCTGTTAATTCACATTTCTCTTCCAGAAGACACAGTGTTAAAACATTTTGAACTGTGTATTCTGAAAATCAACAGGAGAGCACATTAGAGAGGTCCAGGACTGTAATAAGGTGAGACAAGCAAGACACTCATTTGGCTTCTGCAGGTGAAGAGGGCACCGAATGGACACCAATACACTAAATTCACCCTGGTTCCTGCTGCCTTCGGTGTTGTTGCAGCCATGTCAGTTTTGGGGTGAGGGAAGGAGAAGAAGGTGAAGGTGGATGGCCATGTCTCTCCTAGGCCTTGATGGAAGTGAGCACCAAGATGAGGGTCATGATGTCAGGGAGATAGAAGTGATGGGGTGAAGTGGGATGAAATTCAGCACAGCAATGTTTAAGGTTATGCACTTGGAAACTAAAACGAACAGTTTCTTCTACAATCTGGAAAAAATCTCAATCCTGCTGGTGAATCATAGGAAGGCTATGAGCAGGAGCTGGATGCTGTGATGCTGGAGATAAATGAAATCCTAGAATGCAGCAAGAATGTGCATTTCCCATCAAGATGGGGAATGTCTATTTTGTAACACAGACATTGGGACACTCACCTGGAGCACCCTGTGCCTGTGTTCTGGATGGGATCTGAGCCAGTGACATGGCCAGAGAAGGTGATTAGGCTGACGAGGAAAATCTTATGAGAGCTTATTTTACTGAAGATCAAAAGGCTGCTTGTTTGGACTAGCAAAGAGAGAGGCCTGAGAGCAGGCAGTAAATACTAGGAGGATGATAAAGGATGAAGAAAAAAGGATGAAGTTGGCAGCATAATAAATGGGTACAAAATGCTGTACGTGGGGTGAAGCTGCCTTGAAACTTGGAGAGAAGAGCCTATCTGCCTTTGTCCCCCTGGGAGAATTTGCAGGTGCCAGTAAGCTTCTTTATGGATTAGGTTGATGGAAAGTAGGTGCCTCCAACCAAAGCCCAGGCTTAGGGCACTGCCTGAACCAGAAGCAGGAGAGACTCAGGAATTTAGTCTGTGCAGAAGGAGGGATGTCTCTGGGGCTTGGCGAGGGGAAATGGGAGTGTTGTGATGAAGAGCAGCTGCAGAAACACCCCTGCAGAGGACAGGGAATCAGCAGAAGCTCTGATAAAGCAACCCAGGGACAGTGCTGGGGTCAGACTTTGCAGAGTGAGGAGCAGGCACCGGGCTGGGCTGGCACTCGCTGCCTGCTTCCTCCCCGCTTCAAAGGCGCTGGACTTTGCACATCCTTCGTAAAGAAACCAGCCTGCACCAGCGACATAACCACCCACCACCTCTTTCCCAAAGGGCTGTGTGCTTTGGCTAACTGCACAGATCCTGGAGAGCAGTGGGATAAATATGAAAACTTTCTCCAGGGTGGGTGCTTTATTGCCGATTTCAGACAAGAGCTGTCACTGTCACAGCAGAAACTCTCCCCTCCTGTAACAGAGGAGACACCCCATATCTTCGGAGCCATGCTGACCTCTTTATTAGCCCTCCGGCACTGATGGGCACATGCTAGGGATCTGCCTCCCCCACCCCCCAGATCCCCAGCCTGCCAACTTGTGCATTTTTGCGTGTTTTCTCACTAGGTTGGCCCATTGCCTTTAAAAGGCTAAATGCTCCGGACTAAATTTGGTCATGCAGCTCTGCATGGTTCCCTGGAATGTCCTCGGGTTTCAGGCTCCTCTGATAGCACCATTCCCCGCCTCCCACTGGGCTCCATTGGCTTCCCAGCACCCGAATCGCGGCTGGATCCTGTTATTGGCCAACTCTTGGACCGAGGGGTGTCCCCTCTTTATAACTACTATATCCCGGGCTGCAGTGATTGAGAGCTGCTGAGATTTAACACTTCAGCACCTGCTGCCGCTGGGGGAAGCAGTGTTGGAGCTTCAGCTTCTTTTTCTTTTTTTCTCTTTCCTTGGGTACCACACACAACCGCAACCGTGTCTCGCCAGCGAGCCAAGATGTCCAAAGTGGCCAAATATCGGCGACAAGTTAGTGAAGATCCAGATATTGACAGTTTGTTGTCTACTCTGTCTCCGGAGGAGATGGAAGAGCTGGAAAAGGAGCTGGATGTGGTGGATCCAGATGGAAGCATCCCTCTGGAGCTAGGTCAGAAAAACCAAACAGAAAATTCCCCATCTGGCCCGCAAAACTGCGACACAATGCTCAATCACTGCGGAAAGGAGACCAGGAAACTTATTCAGAGGGAACACTCGATAGACGTAAGTCACATCTCCCCACGCTTGAGCTGTTTCTGTGAGAAATGCAGGGGCATACCTGTGAACTCCGCTGGGCTGTTTTAGGGGACAAGATGGAAAACACGAACCCTGAGAAAGGCATGCTGTGCTTGCTAAGGAGGAATAGCTGTCATGTAGAGACCAGAGGAGCGAGGCAGGGAGCTGGTACGGGCACTCCGGGAGGGAACAGGGTATTTCATGAAACCCCAGTGTTACTCGCAAAGCCAAAACCTGTGCTGGTGACAGGGATTTTCTCTCTGCCTCTGCTCTAACATCCTTTGGCAGGGCTGGGAGCAGAGACGGTACTCCCAGAAGGCGGCTGGAGGGGCCGGTGCAGTGACAGCGATCCTGTGGGCTGCGTTTCTTTTTCCTCTGTTTTTTTCCTTTGGAGATCTCCAGACTCTTGGTCCTTTCAGATCTTCTTGTGCAAAAGCTTAAACAGTCTCTGGTTCTTGTGGAATAAAAAAAGTTTGCTGCTTTGTGGAAATCACCTCAAGAAGCAGATTTTGCCCCAAGCCATTTGTTTTGTGTTTATTGTTCATTTAAAATTCATTCTTTTATTTTGATTTAGGTACATTTATCTCTTTCACTGCACCTGGCAAATCCTTTAATAGCTCGCTTTGAGCTAGAAAGCTTCATGCCAGTCCTTCTCCTCTTTTTGTGCCTTGCCGTAGTGGGAGCCAATCCCACTTCTCTGTAACATTTATTAACCTCTGCACTAAGAATATTCGGTATGCGTGGGAGGCTGGGAAGCATTTGGTTTCCCTAGTTTTTCACAGCAAGCTGAGCCAGAAAGTGAAAGAAGGAGACTCTTCAGCTATTTATCTGTGTGGTCACGGGCAGATTTCATGTCCCAGGCTGGATTCACATCTGCTGTGATGGGATAGGGCTGAGGAATATCAGCAGCGTAAGCAGAGCAGAGGCTTATGTGGATACCCCTCTTAACAGACTGCTCTGGCTCTGATTCCTTATCTATTCCAGGTCACCCAGCAGTACCCTGGATCTTCCAGCTGAGTAATTGAGCTCTAACTAGCCCATGAGCACTTGGAAATAGCTCTTTCTGGATGTTTATGGAGTTTATTATAGGAGGGTCCTCTCCTGACCAGGGTCTGGGACAAAACAGGGAGAAAAATGAAAATTGCAGCTAAGGGAGAAATAAACAAGGTTTATTTTGGAGACATGAACAAGGGGTTAAATTGTTCCCCCCAAGCCCGTCGCCTGGAAGCTTTCCTCTGGCTTTGAGGACAAGGCACTTGCAGTCTTCACCTTCTATATGTGGTGTTTGGCGTGGGCTAGGGGACAGAAAGCGCCGTGCCCCTCGCCATGAGAGTGCCGGGTTTATTTTCGCACCGGTGGGCTGGTGGAAAATTTCCCCATGGTGGGGAACTGCAGGTGCTGCAGGGCAAACCTGCCTAGAAAAGCAAATGCTGTTATGTGGGACCAGTTATCCCAGTGATGCTGCAGGGGTTTGCACTGGTTTGCAGGTGATCCCAGCTTGCAGCCAGTGCTGAGAACTGACACTGAAAAAGCTGCTTTTTCAGGCGGGGGGGGACTCTTGTGTTTGGCATCACTAGTGATGCTATTTTGTTTTTAACCATGGGAAGAAGAGTTGACTGGGAATTGGATAGGCAAGTGTCCACAATCAGGAGGAAGGGAGGAAATTTGTATTTTTTTGGAAAAAGAGAGCTGGGAAATTGTCTGGTTAAACACTATGTTATTTGGAAGGTGCCTGAGTGTGTGTGTGTCTGTGTGCTGTGCAAGAGGACTCGGGATGGTGGAAGGGATGGCATGGGGAGGAGAGGTGCCCCAAGAGAGGGTGTACAGCTCTGGCTGGCGGGGAGGGCAGTAACTGAGGTCCTGAGAAAAGCGGTCCTTGTGCTCTCCTTTGAACTTCAGTAGCTTCAGGCCGTGGAAGACAAAGCAAGTTGGCTGCCGGTCAAATTTGTCAGTGAAACTGGCCCAGTTAGATTGCATTGCAGTAACTGGATATGGCAGAACTGACTTTCTTCTTCTATTTCAATCCCTGGAGGCCAAGAAAAAAATATCCTCCACCCCTTCCTCCTTGGCATTGTTAGGACCTGGGATTAGCACCTAGAAAATGCCAGCTCAGAGCGCTAGCACGTCAGCCCATGACGGTGGTGGAGCAGGGCCTTTGCTCCACTATGGGGCGATGGGATGGGATGGGATGGGATGGGATGGGATGGGATGGGATGGGATGGGATGGGATCATCGGACCACAGAAGCAATCGCAGCAACCAGCCCAGGAAGCCAATGGTTCCCTCTGTCCAAGGAAACAGCAGGGCTGTGTTTTGCTGCAGGATGGAGTAAGAACACGGAGCCATCCAGGGCATCCCAGGTGGCTCCCGAGCTCTCACCTGGCTGCTCAGAGCACTGAGGCCTCTGATGACAAATCCCTCTCTCATATCCGTGGATTTCACATTGCAGCAGGCAGCGAAGCATTTGTGGCCGCCAACATAAGCGTTGTGGCTGCACACCCATGGGAGATGGCATTCCCCCAGCCAAGTGCAGGCACCACCCCATCAATGTCCATCCCTGCCCCTCTCCCTTGACGGCTCCCAGCATTGTGCATCATGAAACCACGCAGTGCCTGGCAGCCCTGATTAAATGCATCGAGCAAAACCTTTGCAAGCAAGAAGCAGAGATGTGAGCACGGGAGGGAAGCGCAGGCACGAGGGCAGGGAAGGAATGGGAGGTCCTTCCAGTGGGACTGGCCCTCTGAACATCTGGAAGATGTTATCCTGTGTCTGTGATGTCTCTTCAGTAGGGCGGGACAGGAGGTTAGATTCTTGTCCTTGAACCACAGAGAGGTTATAGGTCTGTAGCTGCCTTGCACAAAGTCACTGAGGGTAGAAGATATTAGGGAGTTCCTAGTCCAGCTCTGCAGTGGCACCTCAGGCTGTATTGTTATTGCTAAAACTCATTATGCAAAGCTGGGAGGTGACTGGGTCGCAGCCCCTACGGTGCAATGGCTGCTCCAGCTCCCCGCAGCCTGCCAGGGCCGGGGCCGGGGCAGCATCTGCGCGGGGCCGGCAGCATGCTGACCCAAGGTGCTGCGCTTCTGTCTCCCCACCTATTTTTCCTCCTCCCTCCTGTTCTTCCCTACCTCCTTTGCCCCCTCTTTGTGCAGTAGCTGGTGGGATGTTGTCTGTTAGCTGGGATGTGCAGGAATTTCTCTGAAGTGCAAAATAAGGTATTCTAAAGGGAAAGGTTCAGTTCTGCCCATCTCACAGTTCTTGCAGTCATTGCTCTGTTCTTGGACTGGCTCCAGGCACCCCCATTCCCTTCTAAATATTGGGAGGAGTGAGTATATTTAGAAATATTGTAACTACATAATAACATGTCTTCTTAGTGATGAAAAGGGCAAACTTGGGTAACTAGGAAGCAGTTTATAAACAGCCCAAAATAGACATGAGCTTTGCCCTAACTTCTCTGCACTGGTGAGTCAAATTCACATCTTGATGATGCATTAATTAATTAATCTTCATTTTGTATTGCCAGCGAGTGAAAGTATACCCCAGTTCAACAGTGGGGCTTGGGACAGTGCCTCTCTTCGGATGCGCTCAACAAGGCTTTCTTGTAGGTCCAGGTATCACAGGAGCCAAAGTTAAACTAATATTCACGAGTAGATAAATGAAGAGATGATTTGCAATAGCTCGTGGCTCTTTACTGTAGCGGGCAAAGACATAATGAGAGAGAAATTCAGGTTAGAAACATGCTGTAAAGTTGAAGCAGTGGCATTAACCAAAGGATGATTTACCTGGTGGCATGGCTGACGTGGTATCACTTGAAATCTTTGTATCGTGCCTGGGATTTCTCTTTAGAAGAGGAAAAGCTGTTTGTGCCAGGAGATAGGGGCTCCGTGTGGGTGTCTCAGCGGGATGGGTTTCTCTGACAGCTGAGCTGTATGAGGAGATGGGTTTTGTGAGAGCTACTCTGGTTTTGTCCGGTTCTTCCTCTGCTGTTGGTGACACCTTCTTTAAAAAGCAGTACCTATGCATATATATGTACACCCTGGAGATACTCACATCTTTCCCATTGGCGTTCAGTCACTCCTAAAACCCCTCAGGGGTACCTTTGCCAGGAGGGACCTGGCTGAGAAGTGCTAGCCTGTGGGAAGGACCACCGCGCCGTGTGAACCACACGTGCCATGGGACCAGGTGGTTTGGTGGATGAGCACTCCTTAGCAGTTGCCATATCCACAGCAGGAGGTTTTACTTTTCAAAGCATGGCACAAAATCCACCTGCTGCTGTTCTTGGCTCTCCTTGGATTCCCACCTGGCCTCACCACAGGGCCCAGGTGGTTCAAAAACACTGAGCACCTGGTGGCAGAAGCAGCCCCTGCTTGTGCTCTCCTTCTCCAGCACCACTGTCTTCCCTGGGAATGGATGGAGCATCCTTCCCTCAACTTCACCTGTAAGGAGAGGACACTTGGATGTCCCAGTCTCATCAGAGTCCCCAGTCCTGCCTCCCAACGGGGCTGCACTGACTTCATGCTGCTTCAAGCATGGATGGCTGGGAAAATGCAGGGAAATTGCATGCAGGGGCATTATCCTACTGATGGAGGGGATTCATTGCAGCGCCACAAAACCACTTCTTTTAGCAAGATGCTTGCACACATGGTGGATGTCTCTTTCCATGTAAGTCTAGGGACCAGCTTCTTGGAGGAGAAGGTTCTGAATAGGAGACATTGGATGCCAGCTAGGGCCAGCTGTGCACAGTGCAGATGGTCCCTGTATTTTTGGCTCCTGAAGGTTGAGCACCCTTCCCACAGGAGAAGTTGAGGTGGCTCAGGCAAGTGTCTTCCAATACCTTTCCCTGTCCTCTCGGATGTCCCACTCCCACCTGCAGTCCTACTCAGGCAAGACACCCTCCCTGTTCCAGGTTCATGCATCCTTATCCCTGCAGGCTGCTTTGCCTGGGCTGGTGCTCTTGGGGACATCCTTGTGTCCCCAAGCACTCTTCGCTATAGGCTGCATACAGCTGACAGTGAGTGGTGGGACTGCGTTCCTTATGGCCGGGTTTTGATGCTGAGGGAAAAAGCAGTGACCTTGGAAGGAGTTTACTTAATCCAAATGCAGCATATTTGAAGGATGCTGGTGCCAGAGGGCAGCAGGTCCTATTGTCATGGATAAGGATTACAAAGCTCCTTGGGAAAGTCTTGTAAGAAGTCCTGCCTTCCTTTCTAACTTACTGGGGTGTGTGCATGTAGGCTTGGTGCTTGCTGCTGCGTGGTATTTAATCTAGTTACTGGTGGCTATATGTGGAGGGAGATACCATGAAAAGCGAAGATCCCTACCAATGAGCCCTTCTTTGACATGACAGAAAAACAAGTTAGTATTTAAATTTCTTATTAATGCTCAAACCTTGTCATCTTTTCGTGAAAATATCTGGAGGAAAAACAAGCTCCACTTTTAAATAGCTGGGACAGACTCAAGGGAAATTGCAAACAAGGGAAAAGAAGTGGTTGTATCATTCTTTAAGCATTTTACCAGTCTGTGACTAACACATATGTGTTTAAACTCTGCTGTTCTGTTTATCAGCCAGTTCTGTCGATATGCCAAGACTGTTTCTTCTCTCTTCCAAGAGCCTTCACCAATTCCTAGCTCTTGCCTTTCTTTTAACCATGTCCTGGGCAGGTCTCTAGCAGCCTGGGTGCCTGCTTTTCCCTCATCAGAACATGTTGTTATTCTGCCCAGCTTCTGGCCTCCAAAAGAGGTGTAAGGGGTGGGTGACACTGGGGCATCCTTCCTCCTGGTGCTTCTCCAGCAGCTCCCGGCTCATGCCGGGATGGGCAGGGGACAAAGGTGTGGGTCCTTCCACCAACACACAGAGTGGGAGTGGAGCTGGCAGCTCCCTGGTCTTTACGTTACTCCTGTAGACGATAGCCAGGGATATCCAAAATAGTCATACAATTTGAAAGAAACCAAAGGTACTGAGTCAATCCTATTTGATCCTTAAAGGAGGCCACAGATGGCCTCTGCTTTGTGGCCCCTCCAGCCTGCTGCAGAAGAGCTCATCCAGGAGGGACCTTTTATTTGTCACCTTTCGTTGTTCAGAAATGAAAACTGCCACTGTGTGCACTCAGATGTTTCATTCTTCATTTCTGAAAATGTACCAACCCTGTAACGAGAAGGATGAGCATCAGAAGCAAAAGCTGTCAGCTGGCAACAGACAATAAAACAGACCTCCAAGGCAAAAAGAGAAGCAGGAACGATCCCATGACAGGTAACTGAAGGATCTGCAGTGTTGAGAACAGCTGAAGCAAGTGAGGTGGCAACGCACCCAGGTTTGAACTGCATTTCTGAACAAACCATGTGAGAAGGAACCTCACGGCCAGATCGGTGTTTTTGTAACACCATTGGGAAATGGTGGCAGAAATCTTGTTTTGCTGTGAGCGGGGCAAGTGGCAGCACAAAGCGTTCCCAGCAACTCGTAGGTCACGCCAAAGGCACGCTCTCTGTCTGGGAGATACGTGGCCCATCTAAGGGCACAAGCAGGAAAAAAAGCTGAATTTCTAGTCAGTCTGAAAAAAAAAAAAAGAGTAAAAGGCTGAGTTCTATATTTACATAAACCACAACTGGGATGCAGATAAATCCATGGAAATGCTTGGAGTGTTTAGCTTATATGGGCCGAGCTGCCCGGGAAGTTTATTATCTGTTTATGTTGAGCTGATAAATAGACATACAGAGGAGGAAAAGAGCTGGGATCCTTTACGTATCGCTTTCTTTCACAGCGTTATGACGTCATTTGCATGCTAAAATGGTCTCGGTGACTCAGCTCCCAGCAGGACGCTGGGATTAACCAGTCATGTCACTCAAGCCCACCCTTTGCCATGGTGGGAATCGCAGCCTGATGGAGCAAGAGGATCTCACTTCGCAGGGAAGGAGGTATCAGGGCACTTGTTCTGAAGTCATGGTGTGGATAGCGGCAACCGCAGTGGACGAGCCACACTGTGAAGTGACATGAGTCCTGCTCAGTCCTTTCCTCTGCCCAGATCATGGTGCAAACAAGGTTGAAAACAGACAGGAACAAGAGCTGCAGAAATGCAACAGGAGAGGTGACAGCCTGAGGTCACAGAGGTGTTCTGGTGCATGCAGCCCGTTGACGTTGGGTTGGGTAGCCCAGGGCTGAGACACAATATTTCAGCCAGGATTTACACTGAGACCTGCTGGATGCTGCTGAGGGCTCTGAGCAGTCCTGTCTCCTGGCAGGGGGACCATGGCAGAATGTGGACATGCCCAGCATGGGAACCAGCACCCACACAACCATGAGAGCTGCCCACAGCAGAAAGGGAGCTGCAGTTTGCTTCCTTTCGGGGAAGACCTTCAGTTTCTAAGAGCTAGAGATCGTGACTCCTGGCAAACCCTGCTTTATCTCATGAAGTGCTGTGTTCTGGGCTACAGCTCCCACATGGTGTAGGAGTCCAAGGAGCCAGTGCTCCTGTTTCTCATAAGCTATTTAAGGGTTTTGACCAGCAAACCAGCACTCTGATTTTGGCAGGTAGGCACCTGGGGCTCATCTCACCTGCTTCAAAGACCTTGATTCTTCTTCCTACAGCAGCTGCCTGTGGCCACCAGTGATGCCATGGGGTGTCTGTGATGGTCCCATGGGCTGGCCGATGGGACGCATGGGAGACATGCACCAGCAAGGGGCCTAGACATGCTTTCCATGTCATCCCAGGAGGCTGGGAGCCAGAGTCCTGCTTCTTGAGCATCCAGCCTCCATGACACAAGAGGACAGGAGATAGGATTTAAGACTCACTAGGGCTGAATTGCAGTTCTTCTGTTCCTAAAAATCTGAGGAATGCTCTTCATGGGCTGCCCACAGAAAATGTGCCGGGCAGAAATCCAACCTTGAGGTGGCTGTGGTGTGAATCGCTGATGTTTACTGCCCTTTGCAACCTCTGCCGAAGAGGAGGCGATCAGAGAGAAGGTCTTACCTTGGGAATATCCAGTTCAGCCATGGAAATGCCAGGAGAAGGGGCAGGGAATACAATGGATAGAAAAGAAAAACCCTGACTTCTAAAAACAGATTTTGTTAGAGAAGCAAAAGTTTCCATTTGCAGAGTATCCGGCAGCTTTAAGGGCTTTCTGGGAAATGGCTGCATGTCACTTTGGAGGGGCTAGAGCTATTCTATTAAAGGAAACCCAGCTGAAATGTTTGTTATCAGCCTTAATTCAGCAATGAAGGCAAAGCAAGACAAAAGTCAGGGCCAGAAGTTGTCCAGTCTCTGGGAACAGCACTGCATCTCAGAAGGAGGTTGTTTTTAAAAACATTGGCCTGGGAAGTGCAAAGAGACAGTGATATTTGGGGTCAGAAAGGTCTGAGCAGAAGAGAAGGGGAATAACTGAGTTCCTCGTTAAAATAACAGAGTAATAGCTGAGGCAGGACAGGGCAAGAAGTTGTTTACATCACTCTGGGTTTTAGCACATAGAGGATGGCCAGGGGGGTCATGCTAGGTCTGCATGTATCCTAGTGCTGGAAGCCAAGGTCCTTTCACCCTTGCTTAATGCCAAAAGAATCCAATGTGCCAAGAGAGAAACTCTTTTGCTGCCTGGGAATGGTCCTACCAGGGAGCCTATCGGTGCCAGAGCTCTGCGGGGTGTACGGGGGGTGCGAGCAGGGTATCTCACGACCCTGGCCCATGATGTTTGCTCTTAGCTAAGGACCAGGAGGGTTGCCCTGGCACTGCTGCAGGTAGAGCAATGCCAGATCCCCTTGTGAGTGGGTGGCTGTCACATAGACCTGAACTCAGCTGTCCTGGGCAAGCAGGGTCAGCACAAGCCTCACGATCCCACTTTCTCCAGTGGTCTCTGGCAATCCAGGTTTAGTAGCTCTCAGGACTCGGCCAAGGACACAGCATTTTCTCCAGGAATGTCCTTGGCTCTGAGTTGTCCCTGAGTTACTCAAAACTGGCCAAGGAATGGAGGAAAGGAGCAGCTTGGCCAGCTTGTTGTGGTTTAGCTTGGCTCCAGCAACCCTCTCACATGCCTAGAGCATAATGGCAGTGGGTACCCAAATACCCAGGAACATCAAGTGCAAAACAACCTGCCTTTGCCCACTGGCTACCTCAACGGACTTTTCCATGCAGTGGGACAGCCTCGGAGGACATCCCTGTCCCCTGGGACCTGTCACATGGCTTGTGCCCAGCCTCCTCAGCCGCCTTCACCTACAGTCACACTGAGGGGTGGTGGGGTGCTGGTGCCTCACTCACAGTCTCTGGCTGGGATTTGGGGTAGCTGGGCAGGACAGAGGGGACACCGGGGCTCCTTTAGAGGCCACACAACTAGGTAGGTGACTCCAAAGGATGATGCAGATGCCCAATGTTAGCGCTGTGGGTTCGATCTCAGAGTCTCGTGGTGGATCTGGAGACCTTTGTAGGACTCGGTAGCATGTGTAGGACAGAGTGAAACCCCTCAGGCAGTGATACCAGATTGGCTCGTTAATTATGGATCCATAATTAGGCCTAAACCCCCTTCTTCAAATAACCAAACACAGCTTTCTTCCCTTGCCAGTCCGGTCTGGGAGCCCCTAGCTGACCAACAGTTTTTGGTGAGCTGTCCCTCTGTCTCTCAGAAGTCTCCCCTTATCTCTGGGTCTTCCCCGCTTCCCTGCTCTCCCACCTCCAAAAGCCCCTCCGTCACTCAGGCTTTGCATGGAACTGATGGAGCTTTGCTAGTGGGTACCTGTTGCCTAAGCCATGCCCTGCCAAGAGATGAACTGGAAAATGTCCTGTTAGCTGCAGGAGGGCTACATTATGACAGGGAGGGATTCTGGTCATGTTGCAAGGAGCACGGCTCCAGGTGGAGAGTCTGTTGGTGGCAAAAGCCATGTGCCAAGCAGCCAGCATGCCAAAACAGCTCTGCTGGTGGAGTTGCTGGAGAGGAGGGAGGCAGTGAGTCACAGGAAGACTCATCATGGGCTCCAGTGGGCTGCAGTGCACATGCAGAAATGACCCCACGTGGCTGAAATCATTCCTGGATTAATTAAATTCAGTTGATCCAGTTGTCTTTCCACAGACATCTGTGTCTTGGTTTAGGAGGGCCATGCACCGGTGTAGGGCAGTTTGGTTACAAGCGGTGAGAACTCCTTGGTGCTCACAAGAGTGTAGGCACAAGATTTGTGCCTACAAGTGGACATGCAGCTCAACTGACTTTGCTAAATAGGTGTCATTTCCACGTGCGGGCAGTTTCTGAAGGCGCCAACACTTGCCTCTCGCTTTGTTCCATGTTTTCCCCTTATATTCCTCAAGAACAGATGTCCCCTTAGCTGTGCGCAGGCAAGGACCGTGCCCCTCTGCTTGGGTGTGTGTGAAGCCTGTGTCCCCATTGCCACCCACAGCGAGCAGCAGCTGGAGCCATCAGCCATGTTGGAGCTAACCCCAGACTTTCCAGCAGTGCTGATGGTTGGGGTGGGCCTGATCCTGGCTCAAGCTGCCCCTCTTGTGCTCATCATGCTCTCATATCAGCTGGGGGTGATGTCTTACAGCTGGGGCATGATATCTTACAGTTGGCTTCCAGAGGCCACCAGAGCTGCAGGTGATGGTGACATTAGAGACTGAGTCAGTGTCAAGCCTGCAGGTTGAGTTCACTATTTCTGATGCCATTTTAACATGAACTGCAGGTGCCGGGTTGGCCCTGAGATCTTTTGCTGACAGTCCTGTTTCCTCCTGGGGTGCAGTCTGCCATGTGCCTCCAGCAGTGACCCTCACGGAGGAGCCATCCTGGACTCTTCTGGCTTCTCCCTTTCAGCCAAGCCCTCCTTGAACGCAGATGGGGCACAGCTCCCCAGAGCCAACACAGAGCTGCTCGGCAGCACGTGCACCCCAAGGCTTCCATCCTTACATCTTGTTCTTTAGCTGAGCCAAGCACATGGCCGGCGTGGTGGGGCAATATGTTCAGCCTGGTAATCTCGGCCATGAGGGACTCTTCCCAGGACATACCTCTGAAAATAACTGCAGGCGGATGAAAGCTGGCCCCTTCCAAAGACAAAACATTTCTTCTACAAATGCATTTCCATATGTCCCTTCTGCCAGGGACTGACCTAACAGCAGCAGCCAGGCCACAAAGTGCCCCTTCCCTCCAGCTTGGGTACAGGTTTTGTGAGTCCCTGGGTAGCCCATCCTTTCCTCTCCTCTGCAGCATGTTCCCCTTTCACTTAGAAGCCTGCTTATGGGCACAGCAGGGTGACCAGCTGGGGTGACTGTGCTGAGCAAACAGCCAGATCAATACCTACCACCCAAGCAGTTATTTTCCACCCCAAAATGAGCTGTAGGGCTTTCAGGGCAGGAGGCGAGAACCTCGCTCCACCCTCACATCCCCACCACCCGCACTAGATCTCGGCAGCCCCTCTTCTCTGCTCCGCTCCCACCCATCCCTGACTCGGCCGGCTGCTCCATCCCCAGCCCCATCCCTTGCTCAGTGTCGGGAGCGGTGCTGCGAACACTCGGATTCCAGGCAAGAAGTTCCCAGTCTCCTTTGCCTTTTAAGGAAACATCTGAGTGGGTTTGAGGGTTACAAATGCTAACAAGCAATGGCAATGCTCATTTTAGTCTATTTAGAGGAAACGGGAAGGCATTTCAGTTCATCAAAACACTGGTGATTAATCAGCCAAGTACCAGGCTGTTTTCATTAGGCTTATTTTTAAAGGTCTGACACGCTGTGTAAAAATATTCCCCTAATAATCGTGCTCGCAGCAGAGGGAATGGCACAGGAGGGGGTGCAGCGGCCCTGGTTTCTAGGTATCCAAGGTAAATATGTCAGCGCAGCGGAGGAGCGAGCAGGCAGGACTCAAGATGGCAATGGAGAGGGTACAGGGCTGGTGCTGGCCACTGCAGATGGAGGCAGCCTGGCTGGTGGCCTGGGCTGCAGGAGAAGGCGCGCTGGTGGCTGCGGGTACAGCCAGAGTTTCAAGACCAGGGGAAAGGATGAATTTCCCTCTCTTCTTCTGCATCATCCTGCCACGCAGTTCCTCTGCCGAGCTCCAAGAGCTGGACCAATGTGCTTCATTTCCAGCCCGAAGGTGAGGACTTCTGCACCGTCACCAGTGAGCAGAGCTTAGGCTGGTGTCACCACCCGGGACTGGCACCTGCAGTGGAGCTGGAGTGATGGGACACACAGAGCCCGGGGATGGGTGCAAAGGCAGGAGGGGATGAAGGCACGCTCCCTCCTGGGCACAAACATGGCCTCGGGCAGGGCCAAGAGCAGCTTCTGACCTGGCTTTAGAGATGTCGCCAATCTCTACCAAGGGATGGAGAGTCTCGTGCAGGCAGTGGCAGATTGGTAAGAGTGACTCTTGGCTTGAAACAGATCTCATTTCTTGCCTGGAATTTTTTGCTCCTGATTCCTCCCGTTCTGCTGATGATGATGGAGCTGGGCGCTTGCAGAGGGCCTTCCCCGGTGAGGACAGGAATGCCATGATCAAGGCAGCTCTGCATTAAATCAAACAGCTTGAACAATTCTTACATCTTGGTACCAGCCAGCACTTTCTGCAATAACTTGCAGATCTTTGATGGGATCCTTCCAGCACATCCCAAATTTGCTGGACGCGCATGATCCCATAAACGCTACCCATGGTGGCAGAGACACCCACAGCCAGTCACTGTGCATCCGTTGCCTTCCCTTTTTCCCCTGCACAGGGGCACAGCTGGCTCCTTTTCCCCTGGCTCCTTTTCCACGTCCTGCTGTCTGGCTCCAGTGCCTTCCTTCCACAGACCTGCCCCATGCCACAGCAACTGGACACATGGCAAAACAGCCGTGGGTGGAAGCTTTAATGAGAACAGCACTAATGATGTGGTAACAAGACATTCCCAGCACTTGCCACAGCAGCTTTGCTGTGCATCTTATTTTGCTCTAGTTTCATCTTGTTTGGAGAAATCCATTGCCTTCTCTGAGCGTGGGAGATGTTGCAGATCCTTCTCTCCAGGGTTTTCCTCCCTTTCTCCAAGATCCGCTCATTCCTGGCCAAAGCCTTGCTCTGCTTAGGCTCAGGGAGCTTAGGGGAGACTCAGGGCTCCCCACTGTCAAGTTGTGTGAGCTCAGGCTGGGAAGGAGAAGGCTTTTTGGGGCAGTTTGTGTGGAGATGAGGCTGCTGGCTCTGACTTGAGGAGCGCTCAGCCTGTGGACACAAAACGGCTGTAGAGCCCTGGGGGAGAGCAACTGCCTTTTCTCACAGAAACCTGCAAGAAACCTCCAACCTGGGACATCCCCAAACACCTTTGAAAGGCACCATTGGGCATGGGTGTGGGGGAACAGAGCGAAGCAGCAGAGTCTTCACCCCACACACACCTCCTGCCCAGCCTCCTGCCAGGGCAGACATGGCTCTTCCTTCACTGAGGTGCTTCAGGATCTCACTGAGCATCCTTGCACCATCCCAGCCCTGGGAACAGGGCATGTCTTGGTGAGAAGGGCCACCGGCTCAGTGCCAGAGGACGTGGCATCATCTGCTCCCTGCAGCCCCCAGGACAGGGGATGCTGGCATCAGGACACCTCTGGGAGCCCCATCCCCGATCCTTGGGGTTTTCAGCAGCGAGGGGTTGTGTGGACGGACAGACGGGCTCTGTGGGGGCCTGGCATATGCCTTTCTGCTGCCTGTTTAGGTCTGCATGGAGGAGCCAAGAAATCTCTTAACTAAACAAACAGCGCTCTCGTCCCAGATGGCATCTGTTTATACGCCAGGTACAAACAGTCCCCGTGGCTGCCCCGCTCACAGCGAGGCCAGTTCTTCCCACAAAAAAGCAGTCCCTGAGGGCCAGCAGTGCTGCGCACTGGGAAGACAGAGCCGCACTCTGCCCCAGCACGGGCACCACGAGGCTCTGGGCTGGGGAAGACACTGCAGCCAGGGCATCATCTGGAGGAGGAGGAGGCCAGCCCTGGCTGCAGAGACCAGGGTGTCTGGACTCTGATTTAGGGGTTCAAGGCACTGGGTGAAGCCACGGTGCTGTCCTAGTCCTGAGAGGGTCCGGGGAGCTCGTAAAGGCATCACAGCTGCATCTCCTAGAGGCATCTTTTTTCCTCCTTTCCCTGAAGTTCTGAAGTCCCCCTGGCAAAGATGACATTCACTCTGCCACCCTCTCGCCTTGGTGCTTCCTCCTCCTCCTGGAGCCAGCATTGCTGTCAGGTCGGCAGCATCACTGTGGTCAAGCTGAGGACGCCCAGATTAATCCTGCAGCTGTAGATCGGAGCCTGACCTAACCATGGCTCTGCAGCTGGGCTCCCAGCTAGCAGTGCCTCAGCATGTCACCCTCTGCTTATCTCCAGACAGAAACCCCACGGCGCCGGCTGGCACACGGAGCTGAGCTGTGCTGCCAAAGCCAGGCACCCAGGAAGAGCCGGGCCAGCCACAATGGGCAGGAGCTGCATGCTCCCCGGCTGCAGAGCAGGGAGAAGGAGGTTTAAACTGCCAAACCCCGACGTAGACTTTACAGTTGGGTCCTCCTCTGTACAGCAAACTTGGTCCCAGTGTCAGGGGTTCATCTGTCTTCAGTTATCTGTTCATAGCATTGGCTCCTCTCCATTGGGAGTGGAGGTGTCTCATATCCGATGTTCGGGGAGATGAATCCTGCCCCAGTGCCCTGCTCTTACTGCATTGCTATAAGAAAGCCTTGGTCCTGTGCCTGCATCTCTCCAGACACATGAGGAAGCAAATATGGTGCCATAAGAAAACCAACAGCCTGGAAGGCTGTGTGCACTGAGCTGCCATCAAAGGCTTTGGTTGCCGAATATGTCGTAACAATGCTGATGGGAGAGTCTTCCCAGCCCCATCGGCCATGGATGAAGGCTGCAACGAGGCATTTATTGTGTCCTGGAGCTGCCGGTGCTGGTTGTGGTCAGCAGCAAAGCACAGGACAGGCTGTGCCAAGCGTGAGGTTCTGGTGCTTGACAACAGTACCAAAAATTATGTGAAAAGGGAGTTCAACTGACAAGAGGCAAATGATCAGATGGCCCTAAGGCATGAAGGGAAAGAGGAAAATCCTTTGCTGCCAGAGGTAGTTTGTAAGAAAATAGCCATCAACCCTTGGGGTTGCATCCCTCTGCATGCAGGGAGGATGTAGTCGCTGCCTGAAGGTCAGCATTGGAGAGCCAAAAGCCAGACTAAGCTCCTCCTGCGCATCAAAGTCGCACAAACACAACAGTGGCATTGTGATAATCATAAAAGCAAAGGCAAAAATTGCTTTCAAAGAGTGAATATACAAGGAGGTAGACAAAATGAAAGCACTGATGCTTGCCAGCCCACTAAGGAATGAGCAGGCATCTTGGCTGAATTGGAGATAAAAGAAGAAACTCAGGTGGTCCAGGGCACTGCTGCATGACTTCTTGGCACAGAGACAGGGAGATCCCAGGGGCAGGGAAAGGGGTGCCAGCTGCAGTGACACTGCTTTGCCCAATGCATGCAGCAAAATCTGCATCCTTTCGCAAGACCACCCCCGTTAAGCTCTTCCCTCCTGTGATGCCTTTGGACACTGGAAGAAGATGTGCTGGGAAAACACTGTGCGTTACAAAGCAATGAACGCTGTGTCCCCATTTCCTTGGTTTTCTGCAGGGAGCTCAAAAATGCAAACTCATGTTAAAGGAGGCCCGTTTCAGAGAGCCCAGCATTGAGTGTGACTGCTGGATCAGCAGTGTCACCTGTGTCACTGGCTGTGGCTGCTCCCCTGCTTGCACACGAGTCCAGGCCAGCACGGGAAGTGTGTTGGGCTCTGGACTGGGCAAAGCTGCAGAGCATCCAGCTGGAAACCATTTAGGAAAGCTGGGAAAGCACCTGGGGTTCACAGAGGCACAGGCACTAGATCCATCCCTGGTTAAAAAGGTGATTAAAAAGAGGATAACTCTCAGGAAGTATGATAGGAAGGGGTCAGACAGCCCAGTCTGCTAAGGGACATGCATTCTACAACTTTTTAGGTTATTGTCTGTTCATTGGGGATGAAGGAGGGCATCCCGCAGACCTCTGGAGGCCTTTGGGAAGGGACTGGAGGCAGAAGGAGAGCAGAGATGCCTTGGAGAGCTGCAGCGCGACCTCATCATGCCCGGGTCCTGCAGGCTCTGCCTACATTTGGGGCACGCGGACGCTGAACCCTACCCTGGACCAGGGACCTCAGCTGGGTTAAACTTTCCTCTTCCAAAGCCCAGCCACAGGGTGCAGTCTGTGAACATGTGGTGGTAAATCGCTCGGGTGAGATGGAGGAGACTCTGGCCTGTATTCAGGGCTAAACCATCACGATTTGGAGCAGGCCACTTACCTCCCTGAAGAGTCCTGGCCACAAGTCTGTCTCCTGCCGTGGCACAGACCCGATGCTGGCTGTCCTTGTCCTCCCCCATGGCACCTCCCTGTTGCCTTCCAGGGACCCCGCATGATGCTTTCACCAGGTTTCTATCATAAATGCCTGGTTTAGGGCAGCTCATCCCTCATAGGCATAGTCTAAGACCTTCCTAGACCAGACTGTCCTGCATCCTCCTGTGCATCTTCCCCAGCTGCGGTGCTGCCCCACGGGGCCCTGTGGTTGCTCCTGTGTGACAGAGGTGCAGAGTTGGTGACGAGGAGATTGGGGTGGTGAGTCTGGAGGTCGAAGGCATCTGCCTCTGTAACACCTTGGTGTTTTTCTCTTGTTAGGAAAGCAGATCGAGCGAGAAGAATAAGGGAGCCAAGAATGAAGAAGAAAAGGGAAAGGAAGCTCCTTCCAAAGACCTGGCCCAGAAACGAGATACAAAAGTGGGGAAAGACTCTAAAAAGGAAGGTGTTCAGAAAACAGACCCAAAAGTTAAAGCTGAGGCTGAGACCAAGACCAAAGAGGAGAAGGCTATCAATGATAAAGTCAAGGCCATGGAGAAAAAACTGATGGGGAAGGACAAAAAGGAGGAAGAGAAGAGTTCAGTGTTGAAGAAGGACAGGGGGAAGGACAAAAAGGAGGAAGAGAAGGGCTCAGCATTAAAGAAGGATGCAGGCAAGGATAAAAAGGAGGAAGAGAAGGGCTCAGTGTTGAAGAAAGATGCAGGGAAGGATAAAAAGGAAGAAGAGAAGGGCTCAGCAGCAAAGAAGGAGACAGGGAAGGAGAAAAAGGAAGAAGAAAAGGGTTCAGCATTGAAGAAGGGCACAGGGAAGGACAAAAAGGAGGAAGAGAAGAGTTCAGGATCAAAGAAACAGACAGAAAAAGACACAAAAGGAGAAGATAAGAAAGAAAAAGACAAAAAAGAAGAGGAAAAGAGTTCAGCTTTGAAAAAATCAAAGGCAGATGAGAAGGAGAAATCCCAGCCAGAGGCAGAAAAGGCAGTGGAGGAGAAACAGGAGGCCAAGGTGGCAGCCGAGAGCAGCCCCTCCAAGCCCACCACTGGCAGCTCCTCAGATCAGGCCAAGGATGACGAAGCCTCCAGCATTTTTGATGAGCTCATCGAGAAAGTGAAGAACAACGACGCCGAGGTCACCGAAGTGAACGTGAACAACTCGGACTGCATCAACAACGAGACCCTGGTGCGCTTCACCGAGGCCCTGGAGTTCAACACCGTGGTCAAGCTGTTCGCCTTGGCCAACACCCGTGCTGACGACCACGTGGCCTTCGCCATAGCCATCATGCTGAAGTCCAACAAGGTGCTGACAAGCATCAACCTGGACTCCAACCACATCACGGGCAAGGGCATCCTGGCCATTTTCCGGGCGCTTCTGCAGAACAACACACTGACGGAGCTGCGTTTCCACAACCAGCGCCACATCTGCGGGGGGAAGACGGAGATGGAGATCGCAAAACTCCTGAAGGAAAACACCACGCTCCTGAAGCTGGGCTACCACTTTGAGCTGGCCGGACCACGTATGACTGTCACCAACCTGCTGAGCCGAAACATGGACAAACAGAGGCAGAAACGCCTCCAGGAGCAGAAACTGGCACAGGAGCGCGGGGAGAAGAAAGACCTCCTGGAGGTGCCCAAGCCCGGAGCCCTGCCGAAGGGGTCCCCCAAGCCATCCCCACAGCCATCCCCCAAGGCTTCCCCCAAAAGCTCTCCCAAGAAAGGGGGGGTGCCCGCCGCACCGCCCCCACCTCCTCCTCCGCTCGCCCCACCGCTGATCAACGAGAACCTGAGGAACTCACTCTCCCCGGCCACGCAGAGGAAGTTGGGAGACCGAGTGCTGCCAGTCCAGGAGAAGAACTCGCGGGACCAGCTCCTGGCGGCTATCCGCTCCAGCAACCTCAAACAGCTCAAGAAGGCAAGTGCAGGGCTGCGGTGGGGTCCACCCACGGGGTTAGTCTGTGGGCTGAGATCTGAGGTCACATCTGTTGTCACTTAGGTAGTGGAGAGGAGAGGGCTGTCCTTCTACGGTGCAGGGTACAGAGCGGGGTGTCCGTGGTCCCAACCCCTGCGCAGAGCATGTGGCAGGGGCAGATCCATCCTTTGCTGAGCACACAGGCTGGGCAGATCCATCCTTTTGCACCATCCCTTGCAGAGCAGGTGGGGCCAGCAGATCCATACCTTGGCAGAGCATCCAACAGGAGAAGATTCGTCCCTGGGCAGAAAGCATGAAAGGGGCAGATCCATCCTTTGGCAGAGCCCCTGGGGTGGGCAGATCCACCTCATTCCAGCAGTCAGGTTTGGCTCCAGGGTTTGGGACACAAGGAAGAAGCCAGCTGTAACCTATAACCCCAGGGGATGGAAATCCAGGACTTCCTCATGCAGAAAAGGAGCGGTGCTTAGCCGCAGCGAGGGAGGCTCACACGCACCCACGTGGACCGGTGTCCCAGCAGGCAAGAGCACGCAGGCAGCGGGTCCTCAAAGGCAGCGGCTCACCGAGCTCTTGCTGCCACGTTGGCGTGGCCGAGCCCGCACCCCTGGGGGTGGGACGTAGCCCAGGGTGGCCGGAGAGGCTGTGTCTCCGACGTTGGTCCCAGCATGATGCCTTGAAACATCTCACTCACCCCAGGTGGTTTGTGTCCCTGGCCGGGCTGCCCACAAGCTGGAGCGTGGGGACAACCAGCCTGGCCAAGAGGAAGAGACGTCCCTGGAGCGCTGAGCAGCCCCAGCAGCAACGGAGAGAGGGGCCCAGCTCCACCGCGGCGGGTCTGCACAGGGCCCCTGGGCCGTTCCAGCATCCCCTTTCATTGCTCCCTGCTCCCCCCAGTAACGGGGTGTCTTCTCCGGCAGGTGGAGGTACCGAAGCTGCTGCAGTAGGGAGCGGGACGGCTTTCCTCCCGCAGCCCAACATGGCAGACCCCAGGACACTCGCCTTTCTCGTGACTGTTTCCATGACAAGCCCTTTGGGACCCTGCAGTGACCGACACCGAGGAGCAGCGATCTCTCTGGGATGGACGGAGGAAGGGCCGGGCCCGAGGAGGGCCAGCACGGTCGTTCGAAGCGGTGCGGGAGGAAGACGTTGTATTTATTATTTTTACGGTTGTGAAGCCTTCAAGCTCGCTCTTTTGCCAGCACCGTGCCCTGCTCTGTCTGGCCGCCTGGAGACACCAAGGATAGAAGAGGGAGCTGCAGAGCTGGTCCTTATGGGAAACTCCCCTCGGAGTGCACCGAAGGAGATTGGCACCCTCCATCCCGGCTTGCCGGCAGGGCCGCCGAGGTGGTCCAGCCTGTGGCAAGCAGAGGCACCCTCCCAGCCTCGCTTTTCGGAGGGGCAGGGGACAGCCAGGCCATCGTCACGGCTTGCCTCCCCACAGGGTCTCCGGGTGGCCGGGAGAGTTACGGGGTGCAGGCATGGCGGGTAGGGTGGCGGCTCACAGGGTGCAGGCTCGATGTCGGGAGGAATTGGGGGGGGATCGGAGAAGGGAGCGGCTGGGAAGAGAGGGGGGACGGGGCCATTGGGGAGATGGGGCAGGAGGTGGAGCCAGGGCTAGAGCAGGCTTTTCAGCCCAATTTAGGTTTGGGGGGGGTCAGGTCCCTTTTCTTGACCCACCACCTTCCTGACCCCACACCTGACCACGCCACCTGCCCCCCATGTGGAAACAAAATTCTCCCCCGGGGGGGCGGGGGGGACACAAGAGCAAGGGGGTGGCATGTGGCAGCAGCTGCCTGCGCTGCCAGTGCCACCAACAGCCCTGCCCACACCTCCACCCGTGGGCACGGGGCTGGGTAGGGATGTTGCCTCCCCCTGAAATGGGTTTTGGGGGCCACGCGATGTCCCTCCAACCCCCTGCCCCACCCCCCACCCCCCCGCACCTTCCCAGCGTGAAGCCTCGTTCGCGATTTGTACGACTGCGGCCACTGCATCAGCAATAAAGCTCACCCAACGCTTCCCCCGCCTCGGGGACCGTTCTGCACCCCGGGGTCCCCAGGAGCAGTGACACGGTGGGGGGGGGGGCAGGAAATGGGCTCGCCCCCCCCCCCCCCGGGGCAGCTCTCTCGCCTCTCCCCGCACCCATGGCCACACCATAGGGCCACCTGAACTGGGTGCACTGGGGCCATCCCGAACCATGCAACCACCCCAAACTGGGCACGCTGGGACCACTCAGACACCCCAACCCGGGTGTCCCTGGTCACCCACCCACCCAGAACCCCCCAAACGGGGCACCCTGCCGCTGCCGGAGACCCACAACTGGGCACCCTGGAGCCACGCAGAGACCCCCCCAAACCCCCGGGGTCACCCAGAACTGGGCACCCCGGGGCTGCCCCAGGGTCACCCCCAAACCGCCGGGGTCACCCAGAACTCCACTGGGGGCTCTCCAAGGCCCACCGTTCCCCGGGGTGGGACCCACCATGCCGGGGGCTGGATTCGGGGTGCAGGCGGGCACCTGGGTGACCCCCGGGGGGGTCCCCACTGGCTCGGGGACACTCCCCCCCCCCCACGGCGACAGGCTGCGAGGCCGAGCCGCGGCTCCCAAAACCGGGCGAAATGCCGGTATTTGGGCATTTTGCGGGAGGGCATCGTGCCCCCCGTGCCGTGCCCCCCCCCCCCCCCCCCGCCGCTCCGGGCACCCACCGCTCAGCCGGGAGGGGACGGGGCGGCGGGGCGGGGAGGAGCGCGGTGCCCCGGGGGTGCCGCGGAGCGCGATGGGGCTGTTTGGGGACCCCTGGGGTGCTCTGCCCCGGGCGGCCCCCAGAGCCACCCTCCCCCCGGTGCGGGCAGCCGGGAGCCAGCGGGGACCCCCAACCGGGAACCGCGGGACGCCCCCGTCCCCGGTCCCGCCAACCCCGGCACCATTGGGACACCCCGAACCGGGCACCCGCCGTCGACCGCGCACCGGTGAGAACCGGGGGCGCGGGGCGGGGCGACGACGACGGGGCCCGGCAGCGGCCGTCGGGGCCCGGCAGGGGGCGCCATAACGCACCGGGAGGGGGGCTCCCGGCAGGGGGCGGTACCGGAGCCGTACCGGAGCGGCGGTGCGCGGCGGCGGCCGGCAGGGGGCGCGGTGCTACCGGCCCCGCTCCGCTCCGCTCCTCCGCTCGGCTCGGCTCGGCTCGGCTCGGCGGGGCGCTCGGTATCGGGGAGACGGCGCAAGACAAAAGGCGCGGCGGCGGGGCGATGGGCGGCGGGGCGGCGCCATGAGGAGGAGACGGCGGCGGCGGCGGCGGCGGCGGCGGCGGCGGTGGTGGCGAGGAGCATGGCGGCGGGAGGCGGCGGGGCGCGGCGGGGGTTGCTGAAACGGAAGCCGAACTTCACGTTACAGGAGATCGACATCCTGATGAGCGAGGTGCTCAAGTACGAGCAGCTGCTCTTCGGCGCCGCCGCCAGCACCGTCAACGCCTACGAGAAGCAGAAGATCTGGTGGCGCATCACCAACAAGATCAACGCCGCCGGCCGCAACCAGCGCGACATCGGCGAGGTGAAGAACCGCTGGCGGGGGCTGCGCCGCCGGGCCAACGATAAGATCACCCGGCACCGGCAGGAGAGGCAGGCGCCCGCCGCTCGCCCGGCCGTCAGAGTCGGTAACGGCAACGGCAACGGCAACGGTTCCGGCCCCGGCCCGCCGGAGCTCGGCCCCGGGCCCGCTCCCGGTTGGGGACCGCGGGGCACCGCCGGCATCGACCCGCCGCTCCTCGGCGTCGAGGTGGTGGCGCCGCACGGTGGGTGCGGGGGGCGGGGGCGGGGGGGACCGGGACGGGGACGTGGAGGGACAGGGACACGGGGGACCAGGAGCAGGACAGAGGGGGACCGGGACGGGGACGTGGAGGGACAGGGACACGGGGGACCAGGAGCAGGACAGAGGGGGACCGGGACGGGGACGTGGAGGGACAGGGACACGGGGGACCAGGAGCAGGACAGAGGGGGACCGGGACGCAGACACAGGAGACGGGGACCAGGATGTGGGGAACCAGGACACAGACGTGGGGTACCAGGACGGGGACGTGGAGGGACAGGGGCAGGGACACAGGGGCACTGGGACCAGGATGGGGATGTGGAGGGACAGGGGCAGGGACACAGGGGACCAGGACCAGGATATTGGGGACCAGGACACAGGCGTGGGGGACTGGGACGGGGACATGGAGGAACTGGGACAGGGACATGGGGGACCAGGAGCAGGACAGAGGGGGACCAGGACACAGACACAGGAGATGGGGACCAGGACATGGGGAACCAGGACACAGACGTGGGGTACCAGGACGGGAACATGGAGTGACAGGGGCAGGGACATGGGGGCACTGGGACCAGGATGGGGATGTGGAGGGACAGGGGCAGGAACACAGGGGACCAGGACCAGGACATGGGGGGACCGGAACATGGACACGGGGGAACAGGACAGGGACATGGAGGGACTGGAGCAGGGACACAGGGGCACTGGGACCCGGGTGTGTGGGGACCGGGACTGTGATGGGGCAATGGGACCAGGACACTGGGGACCAGGACACAGATGTGGGGGACCAGGACAGTGACATGGAGGGACTGGGACAAGGACAGAGGAGACCAGGACCAGGATGGGGGGGACCAGGACCAAGACACTGAGACTAGGACAGGTGTGCAGAGGGACTGGGACAGGGACACTGGGACCATGACATGGGGGACCAGGACATGGATACAGAGGACCAAGGCAGGGACATGGAGGGCTGGGACAGGGATGTGGGGGTAGGGACATGGGGGCACTAGGACTAGGACAGGTGCGTGGAGGGACTGGGACAGGGGCAGAGGGGACCAGGACCAGGATGGGGGGGGGACCAGGACACAGACACAGGGGAACAGGACAGGGACATGGAGGACTGGGCCAGGGACACAGGAGACCGGGACCAGGACAGGAGGGTGGAGGGATGGGGACCAGGACACGGGGGGACGTGGACCAGGATGCAGGGGGACCAGGACCATGTCAGGTGCACTGGGACCGGGACGTGGGGGCCCAGGACACAGACATGGGGGCCCAGGGCAGGGACATGGAGGACTGGAACTGGAACATGAGGGGACAGAGATGTGGGGGCACTGGGACCAGGACAGGAGCATGCAGGAACTGGGGCAGGGACATGGGGGACCAAGACAGGGACACAGACACAGGAACAGGGAAGGGACATGGGGGCACTGGGATGGAGACACAGACATGAGGGAACTGGGGCAGGGACATGAGGGCCTGGGCCTGGGACGTGGGGGAAACTGGAACCAGGGCACTGGGACCAAGACAGGTGCATGGAGGGACTGGGGCAGGGACAGGGAGGAGGATCAGGACAGGGACAGGAGGGCAGGAACATGGAGGGGACACAGACACAGGGGAGAAGGACAGGGACATGGAGGACTGGGACAGGGATGGGGGACAGGGACATGGGAGGACAGGGACATAGGGGACAGGGACAGCAACAGGGGCACTGGGACCAGGACAGGAGGATACCAGGATCTGGCTGGTGACATGAGGCACTGGAACCATGACAGGGACAAGGGACAGGGCACCAGTGCAGGGGACCAGGACAGGGCCAGGAGCACTGAGACCAGGTCAGGGACATGGGGGGAACTGGGCCAGGACAGCAAGAGGAAGGGACTGAGACCAGGACAGGGACAGGGGTACCAGGGCTGAGACAGCAGCATGAGGGGACCAGAATCAGGACAGGGACATGGGGGGACATGGACCAGGGCGGGGACAAGGGACAGCGGCACTGGGATTGGGACAGGAGGATACCGGGATCAGGCCAGGGATATGGGCGACTGGGATTAGGACAGGGACAAGGGGACGGGGGGTACCGGGACCAGGACAGGGATAAGAGGGGGCTAGGAACAGGACAGGGACATGTGGGGACCAGGATAGGGACATGGGGGTACCAGGACCACGCAGGGACATGGGGGGACGACATTTAGGACAGGGATATGGGAGTACTGGGACCAGGAGAGGGGCAAGGGACATGGGATGGGGCTGGACCACGGATGAGGGACACGGGGCTATAGGCATATGTACGTATAGATGGGACCATGACCAGGTGCGGGAGAGGGGACATGGGAGTACAGGGATGGGGACAAGGGAGACAGGGACGGAGGAAGCACAGGCAGAAGGGGGTCGGGTCGTTCGGTCCGTGGGGTGCTGGGAAGATGGGGGGTCCCGCCAGCTGCCCCGCACTCTCCGTCCGTCCCGCAGGCGTCAAGGAGGAGCCGGTGAAGGAGGAGCCGGTGGAGGTGAAGACTGAGCCCTTCCACAGCCCGGCTGCCAACAGCGTCCCCAGCCGCGGCGCCGACCGCCGGCTACCCCGCACCGGCATCCGCCCGCCTGGCGAGCTGTGCGAAGGCTGGAGCCGGAGCCCCCCACGCCCCGCGCCCCCCGAACTCTCCCTCGGCGAGCTGGGTGGGCAGCAGGAGCCATTGGGCTCCGATTTCCCGAGCATCCTCTTCGAGCAAGAGGCCGAGCATCTCAATAACTGCGGCGCAGGCGAACCGGGCCCCCCCGGGACGACGGGGCTGTCGGACGGGGCACCCGACTGTACCCAGCTCACCCCGGCCGAAAAACGCATCGTCCAGTCTAACGAACGGCTGGTGCAGGAGATGCGAGCTTTCCGACGGGAATACGCCGAGAGCCGCCGGGAGACCACCTCCGTCCTGCGCGTCATTGCCCAGGCACTGGGCGGCCTCAGCCGGAGCCTGGCCGAAATCCGTGACCTCTACCTCCGGGAGCAGGCGGTCCCCAAACCCTGAGCCCCCACGCAGCTGGCTGTGTGCGCCCATGGCCGGCGGGGACCGCCCTGGGGACAACTTTCCACCCCCCCACCCCCAGCGCCCGCCTTGCTTCTTTTATTTTTTTTTTTTTTTTTTTTTCCCCTCCATCCCACTTAAATAAAACTCAGAGCTGCCCCCCCTGGCTCTCCCCTTCCCGGGTTCTTTGCAGGGTTTTGGGGGGCGATGGGATGCTGGGAGCCGCAGTCCCCTGGGAGATGGGGCAGTGGTTTGCCTCCAGCGGGGGGGTCTGCGTGGCTTTTCCCCCACCAGGAGCAATGGACTCAGCGGTCCCAAATGTAGCCGGTGGCTGAACCTCCCCCCTTCCCAGCAACGGTGCAGGGGCGGGGGTGAATCACACCGGGAGCAGCCGTCCAAAATAGCAGGGGTGAATCACGCTCCCCCAGCGCCTGTTCCTCGCCGCCGGCTGCAAAGGGAGATGAGTCCCGGCTCCAGCAATTCGGGACTGGGGTGGGGGGTGGATGGAGGAATTGGCCTTGTGCCCACAGCCCCCATCCCAGGGTGGAATTTGCTGCTTTCTGACCCAAAATGCTGCTGGGGGTGGTTTCACGCCCCAGTTTTGAGCAGTGGGGCTGGGCGGGCAGCAGCACTCCTGTGCTGGCTCATGCTGGCGGCTGGTTTGGTGAGAATTATCCATCCCAACCCAATTTTTGGATGGAGAAGCCCTGGCAGCGGAAGGGGAAGGGGCAAAAGCCGCAGCCCCCCCCTTACAGCTCCCTGGGGAGGGGTGCAGGGCTCTGCACCCTCCCCAACACCCCCCCACCCCTGGCACGGAGCCACCGAGACGACACCGGGCTGTGGGGTACAAGACGTGGTTTAATGCCGACCCCGGCAGGGAAGAGCCAAGGCCAAATCCAGACGCGGGCGTGCAGGGGTGCGGTGATGCACGGCCCTCGGGGGGCCCCCGGGCATCCCCCCCATGGGTGCACGGGGCCGTTGGCACCCAGAGCCAGGCTGGAGGCACCCACAAAGGGCCCAGTGTGTGGGACAAGAGCCGCCCTGTGCTGCCGGCACGGGGTCATCCGCGGGACGGCCGGGAAGGGCCTGATCCTGCCACAGCCGTGGCACCCTCCCGGCCCCAGGGTGGGGGGACAAGGGTCCCCAGCCCGGCCCCACTGGCCGGCGGTGGGAGGAGGGTGCCAGGGTCCCCGTGGGTGCTCAGGCTCCGGGGTAGCTGGGCTGTACCGCGACATAGGGCGGAGGTGCTGCGGGGGGAGCAGGACAGGGTGTCAGCCCCCGCAAAGCCACCGTGCCCCCCAGGGGAATAGGGGGGTGTCGTGTGTCCCCCCCAGTGCTCACCTGTGGGGTTGTAGACGGGCGGGCCGGAGGGGTACAGCGGGTACTGGGCAGCAGGGCCGGCCGGCGGGTACACAGCCATGGGGGCGAAGCCGGGCTGGGGGGGCACGGGGCCAGCTTTGGGGTCCATGGGGAAGGGGGCTGGGGGGGCTGCAGGGGGGTAGCTGGACAGCGGGATCTCTGCGCCTGCGGGAGAGACGGGGTGGGGGCTATGGCACCCTGGTACAGGGACGGGGATGGGGACAGAGCCCGGCTGTGCCCACGGGTGTCCGTGGCCCTCGGGGGGGGGCAGGGGATGGCGGTGGGCACCAGGGTGATCTCAGCAGCACCCACTCCAGTGCCCTCCCCCAGCACCCATATCCCCACACACACACCCCCAAGTGCCCGCCCCTGCACACCGATCCCCCCCTGCATCCCTCCAGGCCCCCACCCTGCACCCCAAATCCCCCCCCGACCTTGCAATGGGGTGCGGAGGTGCTGCCGGCGCTGGTACAGGTAGCAGCAGGAGCACATGAAGCAGCAGACGATGGTGGTGACGATGGCGATGAAGAGCACCACAGCCGAGGCGATGCCCGCGATGGTCTTGGGGCTACGGGACACCGCGGGGACGTGGGGGAGCGGGGCCTGGGAGGGGGCACCCGGGGCAGCCCCCCCTCCCCGCAGGGTACCTCCCCCCCACCCAGTCACACCAGTGCCCGCAGCACCAAGGGGCACCCTTGGAGCACCCAGCTGGGGACCAGAGGGACAGGGATGTCCAGACAACACCCAGTGCCCAGCACCCAGCGCCACTGCCCAGTACCAGTGCCCAGCACCCAGTACCAATGACCGGTACCACTGCCCAGCATCCAGTACCACTGTCCAGCACCCAGTACCAGTGCCCAGGGCCCAGCACACTGCCCAGTACCCAGTACCCAGCGCCAACACCCAGTAGCAGCGCCCAGCACCCAGCAGCAGTGCCCAGCATCCAATGCCCAGCACCCAGTACCGGTGCCCAGGCCCAGCACCAACACCCAGTAGCAGTGCCCAGCACCCACTGCCCAGCACCCAGTACGAGGGCCTAGCACCCAGCCCCCAACACCCAATACCAGGGCCCAGCACCCAGTACCACTGCCCAGTGCCAGGACCAGTGCACAGCACCCAGCGCCCTGTATCCAGTACCCAACGCTCAGCACCCAGCATCCAGTCCCCAGGGCCCAGTAGCCAAAGGCAAGCACCCGGCTCTCATCGCTGCGGCTCGGCACCCGTCCCCAGCACCCGGCACCTGAAGGCGAGGCAGGTGACGCTGCTGGCGCTCAGTGAGCAGGCGCAGGGGGTCACGGCAGCAGTACCGCTGGTGGCACGTGCCGCAGCAGAAGGTGAAGAAGTCGCAGTCGAAGCCGGGGTGCCAGGAGCCGTTCCTGTCCACGTACCACAGGCAGTCCTCGCCGCCCGCAGCTGGGGACAACTGTCCGTCACCGGGGCCTCGGGGAACCGCCAGCCCGGCCACCGCCACCCCCAGTGGTGCCGGCATCAGCCCACGTCCTCCATCCCCCAAATGCTGTCTCAGGGGAACAGCCCGCACCCCACTGCACCCTGCTCTGTGCCCTGTCCCCCCCCATAGCCCACTGCATCCTGGCCCCATGTCCCCCCGTATCCTGCTCCACCCTGCCCCAAGTCCCCCCCTGTACCCTGCTCCACCCTGCCCCCATCCCCCCATCCCCTGCTCTATCCTGTCTCCCTGTCCCCTGTACCCCACTCCATCCTGCCCTACATCCTCCTGTAGCCCACTCCATCCTGCCTCATGTCCCCCCACACCCCACTGCATCCTGCCCCATGGATCCCCACACCCCACTGCATCCTGCCCCTATGTCCCCCCCATACCCTGCTCCATCCTGCCCCATCTGCCCCCATACTCCGGTCCATCCTGCCCCACAATCCCCTGGATCCTGGTCCATCCTGCCCCGTGTCCCATGTCCCCCCCGACCCCCCTCCATCCTGCCCCATGTCCCCTGCCCCGACCCCACTCCATCCTGCCCCACATCCCTGAGAACGCCGCTCCCTCACACCCAGCTCCCAGCCCCCCCAGGCCCCCTCCCTGCCCGGCCGCTCCAGCAACGCCTCCCAGCTCTATTTCTGGCCAGAACCACCTGCGCTCCAGAAATAGCCCCGGGACGAGGCCTGGGGGGCGGCTGGAGGCACCAGGCTTGGGCGGCTTCCCTCGGGGCTTCCAGCTCGCTCCCCACCAGCTCCAAGTGGCTTCTCAGGGGTCTCATACGGGGTTCGCTCACCACCCAGTGGGACCACGCCAGCTCAGAGTCAAGTGGGGAAACTGAGGCACGGGCCGGGTGCGTGGGAAGCACCCAAATCCCCTGGGACCGGGCAACCTGGCTCGAACGGCCACTGGCTCCGTGCGCGCTGCTCCCGGGACACCCCAAAAGCGGCAAATGGGGTGCGGTATGGGGGGGGGCACAGTGCCCAGTGGGCCACGTTGGTGCGAGCAAGCCCCGTGCAAAGGGACCGTGTGGGTGGGGCGCCGGTCACGGTCACAGCCGGTGGCACCGGGTCCCATCGCAGGGTGGCACCGGGTCCCCCCCTCCCTCCCCTCCCCTCCCCTCCCCCCCCCCGGTGCCCCAGGACCCCCCCGTGTCTCTTACCCAGCGAGGCGGCCACGGCCACCAGCACGGTCCCGGCCAGGGGCCAACCGCTGCCGGTGCCACCGGGCCCCATCCCGGGGGCGGCCCGGGGGGGGCGGCGCGGGGCCGGGCCCGGTGCCCCGGCTCAGCGCTGTCCCGGGCGCGGGTGGGGCCGGGCTAGGGCCGGGGGGGGGGGGGAGCGGCGGCGGCTGCGGTGCGGCAACGGGCCCGGTGCGGCAGAGCTGTCCCGGTACCGCGGGGCTGGGGCCGGTGCCGCGGTGCTGGGTGGGAGCCCGGTCCCGGTGAAGCCCCGGTGCGGGGCCGGCGCAGGCCCGCAGTGACGCCGCAGCCCGGCGGCGCTCGGTCGCTGCCCGGTTCCCCCCCCACCCCCGCTCCGCCGCGGCACCTCCCGCCGCAGCCACCGGTCCCGGCCCCCGCCCGCCCCCGCCGGGCGGAGCGGCGCCGCCGGGCCCCGCGGGCACGGGCACGGCCGGGCGGGGCTGCGCCGGGGAGCGGGGAGGGGGGGCCGGCGGTGGGACCGCGGCCCGGCCCGGCCCCCCCCCCCCGTCACTGCCCTCCCCCGCGCCCCATTGCTGCCCTTCCCCACCCCGGCACCCCTTATTTCCCCTCCCCCTGCACCCCATCTCTTCGCTCGTCCTCGCCCCCCCCCACCCCCGGCACCCCTCTCCTTCCCCACCCCCGGCAGCCCTGCCTTTCACAGCCCCTGCCCTGCACCCCACCCCTGCCCTGCCCCCCCACTCCCCACCATTTCCCTTCCCAGCACCCCTTCTCCTACCCCTTCCCCTCCCCTGCACCCCTTATTTCCCCTCCCCCTGCACCCCGTCCCTTCACCCAGCCTTGCACCCCTTGCCCTGCACCCTTCCTGTCCACCCCCCGGTACCCCTTCCCCATCCCCTGCACCCCTCCCCTGCACCCCTGCACCCCATCTTTTCCCTCTACCCCTTCCCTTCCCCTGCACCCCCTTTCCTAGCACCCCCATCCCAGCCGGGCCAAGGGCTTGCTGGGTGCTGGGGGGCACGGCTGGACGGAGGATGCCCCCTCGGCACCAGGGTCACCCCATCACTATCCCAAGCCCACAGAGGCACGGCTGGACCCCAAACCACTGGGGCCCGATCCTGGCAATGCCAATCCAGTGCCAGATCCAGGGGATGGGGGGACCCGGCAGGGCATGGGGCTGGGGACAGAGGCGACACGTCCCGAGGGGCTGGTGAGGACAGGAGCACCCCAACGACCACCTTTATTAGAGACCAAAGCCCCAAATCGAGGATCACGGTGGCACCATCAGCATCGGGGTCACGGTGGCGGTGAGGGGACGCGGAGTGGGGGGCCAGCCCCGGCCACCCCGTCCCAGCCCCACGCACACCAGGGTTGCTGATGGGGGGCGGCTGCGCCTCCCACCCGTGTCCCCATGCTGGGGTAGGGGGGCGTGGGACGGCCTGGTCCCCACTGTCCCTGGGCCAGCCAGGCTGTGCCCCCCTCCCGAGGTGTGTGGGGGGTTGTCCACGCTTACACTTGTGTGACGATCTCGCCGTTCTCAGGCACGTAGACCTGCACGGGCACGCCGTCCGGGGAGCGCCGCAGGACGTGGATCGGGGGCGCCTGCGTGGGAGAAGGAGCCCGTGGGTGCCAGCCCCCCTCCCCGCACCAGGGCAGCACCCCAGGGTGCACATCCCGGGGCAGGGGTTGCGGGGGGGCTGTTTGCAGGGACACAGCTGCAGGTCCCGACTGTCCCTTCACACCGTGCCGGTGTGCTAAGGTCTATGGCATGCACCCATCCCGGTGGGACCCCCCAGGTGGAGGGGAGGGAGCCAGCCCCCAAAATGTCTGCAGGGACCCCCTTGCCCAGGGACACCCTGGTGCTGCCCCAGGGACCTGCATGGGAGCCCAGGTCCTGCTCGTAGGACCCTGGGTGTGACCGGAGGGACCCTCATGGGCCCCCAGTCCTGCCCCAAGGACCCCCTTAGGATCCCACACCTGCCCCAGGGACCCTCATGGGACCCCAAGCCCAGCCTGTGGCACCCTGGACCTGCCCAGAGGGACCCTCAGAGGGTCCCCATCCTGCCCCAAAGGACCTTCAGGGACCTTGGTCCTGTGGCCAACACTCTCACAAGACCCTGGTCCTGGCTGTGGGACTTCCTCAGGACCCCAATCCTGCCCTAGGGACCCTTCTGGGACCCTGTCCCTGTCCCAGGGACCCCCTTAGGACCTGGTCCTGTCCCATGGGACCTTCACTGGTCCTATTGCAGGGACCCTTAGGGGTCCCCAGTCCTGCCCCAAGGGACCCTCACGGGACCCAAATTCCCCCGTGATCCCCTCAGGACCCCAATCGTCCCTGTGGGACCAACTCAGGACCCTGGTCCTGCCCCAAGGGCCCCCCTTAGGATCCTGCACCTGCCCCAGGGACCCCATGGGACCCCAGGCCTGGCCTGTGGGTCCCTGGACCTGCCCAGAGGGACCCTCAGAGGGTCCCCATCCTGCCCCAAAGGACATTGAAGGACCTTGGTCCCATCCCCAAGACCCTTCTGAGACCATGGTCCTGCTCCAGGGACCTGTCATTGGACCTCAATTTTTCCCCATGGTGAATTTTTCACCATTTTCCACTCCTGCTCTGGGGAACCTCATGGGACCCCACCAGAGCCACTTGTCCCTGAAACACCTCAGGGTGACAACTCATGTTGCCCAGTCACCCTGAGGGCAGCACCCAGGGGATCCCCATATGGGGCCAAGGACCATGGTGCCCCCCACCCTCCCATGTCCCCACTCCTGTCCCTGTACCAGCTGGACCCCGTGCCCTACCTGAGCCCGTGGCAGGACTCCACGGGTGATGGGCACGTCCCTGGTGGTCCCACCACGGGGTCCCCGAAAGGCCCCTTGCCGGTCAAGGGAGTGGGGACGGGCACCCCGCAGCCGGGCGCGCTGGTGCCACGACTTGAGCTCCTCGGTCACGGTCGCCTTGGAGAGCCCCCGGCCGCCCGCCGGCGCATAGTCCTTGAGCGAGGGGGTGCGCACGATGCGGCTGTGCGAGGGCACCAGGCGTTGGTAGCGTAACGGAGCCAGATCCTGCTCGTAGAGGAAAGCTGGGGGGCCGGCGGGTGGCAGGAACCGGTGGGCGCCCCGGGGGTAGTAACCGGGTTCGGCGAGAGGCGGTGGGACCGGGGGGCGCGGGAAGGAGACGTCGGGGCTGCTGCTGCCTGGGGAGGTGGCGTGGGAGATGCTGGAGAGGTCGGAGATGCTGTCGTCGGAGCCGGAGTGGTGCGTGGGGCCGGGGGTCGGGATGCAGGAGGTGGGCACCGTCACCGTGTAGTACGTGGGGCGCCGGCGGGGTACAGCGCTGCGGCCCCGCGGCTCACCGGGCTGCCAGCACGCTTCCACCCTGCGGGCAGGAGGGCTGCGGCTGCAGATGGACCCTTCCTCTTGCCGCCCACCCAAAAGTCAGGGCAAGCCGGGAAAAGGGTGGCCAGGGGGTGTGGGGGGCTGAGTACCCCATGGGTGCAGGGTGCAGCCTCCCCACGGGGTTAGCTCCAGCCTCCTCCCCATGGGATTAGCTCCATCCTCCTTCCCATGGATTTATGTCCATCCTCCACATAGGGTTATCTCCAACCTCCTCCCCATGGGGTTGCCTCCATCCTCCCCATAGGGTTAGTTCCATCCTCCCCGTAAGGTTGTCTCCATCCTACCCATAGGGTTAGTTCCATCCTCCTGTTGGTGTTATCTCCATCCTCCTCCCCATGGCTTTAGCTCCATCCTCCTCATGAGGACACCTCCATACTCCTCCCCATGGAGTTACCTCCAACCTCCTCCCTGTGGGTTTCACTCCATCCTCCCCATGGAGTTATCTCCAACTTCTTCCCTATGGGTTTCACTCCATCCTCCCCATGGGATTATCTCCATCCTCCTCCCCATGGATTTCATTTCATCATCTCCATGGGGTTATCTCCTTCCTCCTCCCCACGGGGTTATCTCCATCCCCCCTTGCAGAAGCCCTTGTCCCCCCCTGCCATGCACAGAACATACCTCAGGGACTGGGACTGTCCCCGCCGGCCCGATGGCTCTGGGGTGCTGGGAGCGCTGGAGCCCGCCTGCCGGCACAGCACCAGGGTCCTGATGGGGACGAAGCGGTAGGGAGGGACGTCCCCCGCCCTGGGCGCTGGCGAGGCTGCAGGGTCAGGGCTGCCGGGGGCCGAAGGGGCAGTGGGGACAGCCGGTGGGGATCCAGGGTAGCACCGGGAACCCCGGGTTTCCCCATCCCCAGGGTCAACGCCGGGTTTTTTGGCCTTCTCGTAGGGTCTGTCGAGGCTGGTGTCCCGCCAGGGGCTGGGGGGAGCCGGCGGGGGCCCCGACCCCTCCTCCTCGGCGGGTTCCTCGGGGGACGGGGACCCCCGCGGGGTGGCAGGTCCCGACGGCTGCGTCTCCTCTGCGGGAGAGGTGGAGGGTTGGGATGGAGGGGACACCTGGGGGGCACTGTCCCCCCCACCCTGGTCCCCACAGCCCCCTTACCCTCCTCCAGCAGGACGGCGTCCGACAGGGAGCTGTCGTCGGAGGCGCTGAGCTCTGCGGGGCAGGGGACGGGTGAGAACGGTGCCGGTGCCGCCGGCGGGTGCCAAAACGCTCCCACGGCACCCGCCGCCACCCAGCGCGTCCCCGGAGGCCTCCGCTCCCCCTCTCCCACGCCGCCTGTCCCGACACGCTCCGGGACGGTGGCGGTACCGGCCAGGCCGGCTTTGCCGAGCTGCGTTGCCGGCACTGCGGGCAGCTCCCAGCCTGCCCAGGCCGGGCAGGAGGAGGGGTGCTGGGCAGGTTTGGGGGCACCAGGAGGGAAGGAGCCACCATGTCCCTGGTCCTTAGGGGGTGACGGAGGGCCGTGAGGATGGAGCCGAGGCCAAGGCGCATGCAGGGGCGAGCGGGGACTCGCTTGGACAGCTGCCACCGGGATGGGGACATGGCAGCCGGGCCAAATCCTGCCACCCGTTGGGGGGCACTCGCTGGGGATGGCAGATCAGGAGGCAGTCATGGGGTGCATTCAGCAGGGGTGAAGTATTGGGGTGCATTCATGGGGGTGCATACAGCAGGGATGGTGTATCGGGGTGCAATCAGCAGGGATGAAGTATTGGGGTGCATCAGGGGGGTGCAATCACTGGGGATGAAGTATTGGGGTGCATCAGGGGACTGCAATCATCAGGGATGGTGTATCAGGGTGCATGCACTGGGGATGAAGTTTTGGGGTGCATTCACAAGGGTGCAACCACCAGAGATGAAGTATTGGGGTGCATTCAGGGGGGTGCAATCATTGGGGATGGTGTATTGGGGTGCAGTCAGCAGGGATGAAGTATTGGGTGCATTCACTGGGAATCACATATCAGGGTGCATTCGTGAGGGTGCTTTCAACAGGGATGAAGTATTGGGGTGTGTTCACCGGTGTGCATCTATCGGGGAGAGCGTATTGGGGTGCCTTCACTGAGGGTGGGGGGATTGGGGTGCATTCACGGGAAGAGCATATTGGGGTGCATGCACCAGGGATGGCATTTCAGGGGGCATCCAGAGGTGTGCATTCACAGGAGATGGGGAATTGGGGTGCATGCACCAGGGATGGGGTATTGGGGTGCATCCGGGGGGAGCATTCACCAGGGATGGGAGATTGGGGTGCATGCATGGGGGATGGGGTATTGGGGTGCATCCAGTGGAGTGCATTCACTGGGGATGGAGGACTGGGGTGCACATGCCAGGAATGGCACAGCGGGGTGCATTCACCAGGGACACCCGACCAAGCTGCACCCATTTCCAGCTCCCCGACTTCCAGCATCCCCCAAACGAGCCGCCACCAGCCGAGAGGGGTGCACACGGGAGGGCTCACCCTCGGCAGCACCGGTTCCACCGCCGGCAGGCAGGGGCCTTCGACCGGCCAGGAGCCGTCGCTGGTTGAGGATGTTCTCCAGGTCCTTCAGCTTCTGCTCCTCCAGCAGTGCCGCCGTCTGCCGGCGCTTGCGGAGCCGCTTGCTGATGTTCTCCTCTCGGCAGAGGCGCCGGGCGGCCTTGGCGATCTGCAGCTGGAGCGCCAGGTCCCGCTCCAGGGCGCTCAGCGGGTCCTGGGGACGGAGGGGACACGCTCGGCACCCCACCACCCCCCATCACACATGCACGCTAACGAAGGCTTTGCCTAACGAGGGGGAATATGAATTTCTCCCATGCGATGGTGACATCTCCGGGTGATGCTTGGACATCGCCAGCAGCTCCAGGATGGGACGGGATGGAGAGGGGTCCCCACTGCTCCCCCCCCCCCCCGCTTGCACCCCAGGGAGCCCCTCACCGCCCCGCGCAGGACGAGGGTCTCATCCAGCTTGAAGGCAGCACCGATCCTGCGGCGGACCTTGGGGGGCTTCTCGCCAGCTTTCAGGGGGTACTCGCAGGGCAGCGTCCCCGTCAGCTCCTGGGGGCGGCACGGGGACACTGAGCCGCTGCCATGGAGGTGGTGGTGGGGGGTTCGGGCAGGGTGTCCCCCCCCCAGCCCTGCTCACCGCCTCGCGTATGCAGAGCCGCCGCAGCTCCTGCACGCAGCCCTCCAGCCGGGCTTCCAACGCCTGCTGCTGCCTGCGCCCTGCCTGCGCCCGCTCCTTCAGGGGTGACACGGGGCTGTCGGGGCCTGGGGACGGACGGGCGGACGGACGGACGGATGGAGGGACGGGCAGGCAGATTCCTGCTGAGATGCACCCGGACGACCCCCCCACCCAGCCTCCCTGCCTCAGTTTCCCCCAACCCCAGAAAGGGGAAAAGCAGCCGTGAGCTCCCCCTGCTCCGCACACACCCTCCCCAAGCAGCACCCATGGGTGCTCAGGCTCCCCTGGGGCAGCCGTGATTTCCCAGCGCGGGGGGGGGGGACGACACACGGGGAAGGTTTCGCCCTGACTCAGCCATCCCTGAGTGAAACCCGGCTGAGTCAAAGCTGGTCCAGGGCCCCCCCCCCCACGCTTGGGTGCCCCCCCGAAACCGGGGGAACCCCCCATTTCCTCAACACCCCCCCCCCCGAGGAGCTTTTGTGTGTCCCCAGGGTGGCCCCATACACTGAAGTGTTCCGTTCTCAGCTGGGGGGGACATGCTCTAAGAGCACATATGGGGAATGGGGGCACCCCAAGACCTTCCCCCCTCCAAAATACCCCCCCAGCGCTCACCCGAATGCAGCATGATCCCGCTGTCGGTGTCGCTTGCCTCCCCCATGCCGGGCCGGGACCCTACGGGTAACAGCGGGGAGATGCCTTGTCCCCGCGCCACCCCCCAGGCAGCACCCATGGGTGCAGCCCCCCCCACACTGCCCCCAACCCTCAGCATCACCCCGTCCTTCCCAGCCGCCACCAGCTCCAGTGATGGCGGCAGGGGGAGGAAGGCGAGGCCGTGTTTGCTTTGCCTGCCTTCTTGTAGGTCCTACAATAAACAAAGGTGTGCAAACACGTGCGTGGCAGCCGGGGTTGCCTGGATGAGACCCATCCCGGGGGCAAAGGTGGTCGGGGTGCGGCGGGGGGGGGGGGGGCGGGGGGAGCCTTGCTCCCGCCCCGGCCAGTTTCACTGGGCGCCTCTCCCAGTTTTGATTTCTTTTCTGTCTGGGCTGGAGGCGGCTCCCGGGCTGGGGGCAGCCGCCGGCCCTGGGAAAGCGGATCCCCCCCCAGCACCCCGACACCCCCCTGCTCTTGGGGGGGGGCAAACGGGTGGGAGCGGGGCAAGGGTGTTGCTCGCCCCTGCTTTTGCATTGCTTTGGTGCCTGCCGAGCCTCAGTTTCCCCCAGACGTGGAGCGGCTTGGGGAAACTGAGGCAGGGAAGGGTGGGGGGTCCCTGGGGGTCCGCGGCGGGGCCGGCGGGTGATGCCTTACCTGGGCGCTCGCCGCTGCTGCCGGCTCTGCTGCGCCCGGGACACGGGGACGTGTTTTGACTTGAGGCGGAGGGGAGGAGCGGGTGAGCAAGACCTTCCCCGGCTGCCGCCGGCGGCAGCACCCGCGCCCGCGCCGCCCCACGCGCCCCGGCCTCCACCCCATGACGGACGACGACGGTGAGGGCCTGCCTGCCTGCTTGGCACAGCACGGCACCGTATGGCACTGGGTGGGGTGGGGTGGCAAAGTACAGTGTGGTGTGGTGTGGCACAGTATGGCTTGGAAAAGTATGGCATGGCACGGCACAGCATGGCATGGCACAGCACAGCATAGCATGGTACGGTATGGCATGCTATGGTATGGTATAACATGACATGGCACGACATGGCATGGCATGGTATGGCAGGGCACGGCACAATATGGTACGACATGGCATGGCATAGTATGGTATGGTGTGGCACGGCATGGTGTGGTATGGCACAGCATAGCACAGAGGTGCAACCTGGCACAGCACGGCACGGCACAGCATGGCACTGGGTGGGGTGGGGTGGCACCGTCCAGCATGTACTGCGCAGTGTGGCATGGAAGAGTATGGCAGGGGAAGGCACGGCATGACACGGCATGGCATGGCATGGTATGGCATAGTATGACATGGGACAGTACAGCATGATGTGGTATGGCATGGCACAACATGGTGCAACTTGGCACAGCATGGCACGGCACTGCCCAGCACAGCATGGCACTGCCTGGCATGGCCTGGCACAGCACAGCCTGGCCCAGCCTGGCCCACCATGGCACAGTGCGAGGTGGAGGCTCCATCCCCGGTGCCAGGCGGGGCCAGGCCAAGTGCAGGGACACGCTCCCTGTGCCCGCCATGGCCCGTGGCCGGGGGATCTCCCCTGGGGCTGGTGTCCCCAGAATGCCGGGGGCGGGCAGGGACCCAAGCCCGGCAGCGCGGGCAGGGTGGGAGGTTGGCGGTGCTGCCCTGGCACTGCCACCACCGTCCCTTCCCTGGCGCAGGAACCCACGGGGAGCCAAGGCGGCCTGTCCTGTCCCTGTCCCTGTCGCCATCCCTGTCTGTCCCTGCCCCGTCCCTGTCCCAGGCAGGAGGGGACAGGCGAGGGTCAGAGCAGGGCAGTGCCAGGCCGTGGGAACGGCACTGCCGCAGCCGCCGGTGCAGCGTGAGATGAATCAGGGCGGCTGGCACGGGTGAGTCGGCCACATCCTGCGCTGCCGGCGTGGGGCAGCTGGTGGAAAGTGTGTCTCAGCCCCACGGGACGGTCCCACAGCCTGCGAGGACAGGGATGAGAGGGCAGGGTGCAGGCAGAGTGCACGCAGGGGAGATGCAGGCAAGGGCTGCAGGCAGAAGAGGAGCAGCAAGCGTGCAGACAGCACAGGTGCAGGTGGGTGAGATGCAGGCAGGGATGCAGGCAGGAGAGGTGCCAGCAGGCTGCAGGCAGGGTGCAGGCAGGAAGAGCTGCAAGCAGGGCAGGCACAGGCCAGGGGTGCAGGCAGGGTGCAGGGAGGAGAGGCGCAGCAAGCATGCAGACGGCAAAGCCAGCCCCAGGCAGATGCAGGCAGGAGTGCAGGCAGCAGCAGTGCCCTGCACCTCCACAAACTCCCCAAAACCTTCCCCTCCACCCGCGGCTTCCCGATGTCCCCGAGTCCCTCTGTGATTGGGGGGGGGGACGACACAGACATGACACCCCATCTTTGCTGCAGCCACCCCTTGCCCAACAGCACAAGAGGGGGGGGGGGGGCAGGAAGCCCAGCAGCACCAGGAAAGGGCAGATTTGGAGTAAAAAAGGCAGATTTGGAGAAAAAAGGGGTTTTTTTTCTCGGTGTGGCCCCACGCCAGGCAGAGCTGCTGGCAGCCCCGCTGGCACCGAGCCCCCCCCCTTTCCCCCGGCGGGTGGTAAAAACAGCTCGAAGACTAAAATACTTCATTAGTGATAAGGATAAATTTGTATTAATTGGGATTAAATTGGAATTAAAACCAGGTTCTTGCTCCTGAAGCCGTCCCTTATGAAGAGCATCCCTGCGGGGGGCGATGGGGCGGAGGGGCTTTATCCTGGGGGCCAGTTCCTGCCTGCGCCGGGGCTGCAGGCAGAGCACGGGGCGGCAGCTCCGTCGGGAATCGCACCGGGATGGCTTGGACCCACGTTTACAGCTGAGGACCAGGTGGGACAGGGGGGACGGCGGTGGCACCCGGGGACGCTGGGGAGGAGGGGGGAGGACTCACCCTGGGGTGGCCCCGCAGGACCCCCAGTGCCGGCTGGAGCTCGGTCCCGCTCCTGCGCCGGGGGCCGGTGGTGGTCTTGGTCCGGATCCAGCCACCGAAGAGGAGGCTGGAGTCGGTGGCGGAGGAGGGGGTGGCCGTGCCGGGACCCGTCCCCGGTGCGCGGGGACCGAAGGGACATTGGGGACGGCAGCGTCTGTCCATCAGGGCATAGACAAGGGGGTTGACGCAACTGTTAACGAAGGCCAGGCAGGTGCTGCCGGCCACCACCCACCTCAGGGCCACCTCCTGCCCCTGGGACAGGACCAGCGTCCCCTTGGCAAGGAAGAAGAGCAGCACCTTGCAGGCATTGAGGGGCAACCAGGAGCAGAGGAAGGCTGCGACAATGGTGACGATGGCACGGTGGGAACGCCGGACGCCCCTGCCCAGCCGGACGTGGCGCTGGAGCTGGCAGTAGATGGAGCAGTAGCAGAAGGAGATGACCCCCAAGGGCAGGAGGAAGGTGAGGAAGACCATGGCCAGGCTGAAGTCCTCTCCATCTTCATCCCAGCAGTCGTCCCCATCCAGCTGCCGGTACACCAGGGACGGGGCACCCAGGAGGAGGGACACGGTCCAGATGATGCCACAGGTGACGTGGACATGCCTCTGGGAACCCATCATCTTGGTGTCCAGTACCTTCCTGATGACCAGGTAGCGCTCCACACTGAGGGCGGTGAGGAAGAGGATGCTGGAGCAGCGGTTGACCGCGATGGCATAGCTGCTTACCTTGCAGAGCCCTTCACCGAGCAGCCAGCGGTTCCCCCGTGCCCCTGCCACCACCCAGAAGGGCAAGGTGCAGATGAAGATGACATCGGCCACTGCCAGGTTCAGCACAAACGTGTCCACCATCCTCTTGCCCCCACTCTTCTTGGCCATCAGGACGATGACGAAGAGGTTTCCCACGAGGCCGAGGAGGAAGATGAAGGAGTAGAGGACGGGGACAAAGACAGTGGTGAAGAAGACCTCCCACCTGGAGAAGACCTCCTGGTTCCCCGTCACATTGGTTACTGGTGGGTAATCGTAGTCCGCCGAGCCAGCAAGCTCCTCAGGAGCCATGGCAGTGGCCAGGTACCCTCCCCGGTGCCCAGGGCGGTGCTCGCCGCGCCCAGCAGTTGGGTTGTTGATCTGAGCTCTGCTCAAAAACAGCGTCTCGCACTTCCTTTCCAACAGGGCAAGGGCTGCAGGGTGGAAGGGGCAGGAGGTGAAGCGCGTTTAATTTTGGAAACAGAAAAAAAAATACAACGAGAAGAAAGAAACCCCCAAAAAAGGAGTGGTGGAAAGGAAGACCGGGGGTGGGGTGGAGGAAGGCTTCGCGCCACCAGGTAATGGCTGAAGGCCTTGGGTGGACACCAACCAGCATCTGGGCTGGTGGGACTACCAGAAACCGTGCCACTGGCTACCAACCCGCCCTGCAGCTCTTTCACCATGGCTGCCCTCCGTCCCCACTGCAAGCCATCAACCCAAGCCAATGCCACCCCATCGCTGTCCCCGTCCCCATCCCCAGCACATTTGCATCAAGAAAACCAGATGAAAAGCCTTTATTTCATGGGGGTTTTGTCAGAGAGAGATGGAGCAGGTGCAGGTCGGGGTGAGACCGTTGCCCGCCACCTCCCCATGCCGCCCCCGGCGCTGCCCCGGCTCTGCCAGCTCATTCCAGCCCTTGGCGTGTTGGTTCTCACCGCTTTGGGGACGCCGAGGCAGCGGTACCCACGGCCGCCCCCGACCACGAGCTCTCCCAGAATGACAGCGCCGGGTGCCGTTCCCAGCACTGGGATGTGCTGGGGATGGGGGGAGCCCGGTGTGCCGCCGGGGGGGGGGTCCCGGGGCAGCTGTCCCCCGCTCTGCCGGGCCAGCTCCTGCTCACGTCTGCCAGGCACCCGGCTCCGCCAGCTTCATCTTCCTCAGGCTGTCCCGCACCAGAAGGAACTCGGGGCGAGGGCCCGGATCCGGCCCCGCCGCTGCCTCCCGCTCGTGCTGCGGTAAGTGGGGCCCAGGAGGGACGGCCATGGGTCCCGGTCTGGGTCCCCTCGACTGTCCCCACAACCCAGCCGTCTCCTGACCTGGGTGTCCCATCAACCCAGGCTCCATCAGCTGTCCCTATGATCTGGTCGCCCTTGACCATCCCTTGACCCGTCCTTCCAACCCAGCCTCCCTCGGCCACCCCCCAGGTCCAGCCTCCCCCAGCCGTTCCTCAACCCAGCCGTCCCAACAGCTCGGCCATCACCCAACTGTCCCCATGGTGTGGCCTCCCTTGGCCAAACCCCAAATCCGTGGGGCAATGAGGAATGGATGGGGGCTGGAGGGGAGGGAGTGGGTGGATGGGGGGGTGGATGGACAGATGGATACATGGACGGATGGATGGATGGATTGGACGCATGTGTGCATGAAGGGAAGAAAGGATGGGTGGATGGATGGACAGATGTATGCATGCGTGAAGGGAGGAAGGGATGGATGGATGGGTGGATGGATGGACAGACGCATGCATGCATGAAGGGAGGAAGGGATGGATGGGTGAATGGATGGGTGGATGGATGGACGGACACATGCATGCATGAAGGGAGGAAGGGATGGATGGTGGATGAATGCATGGATGGATGGGAGAATGGAGGGAGGGATGAAGGGTGGATGGATGGAGGGATGGATGGATGGATGGATGGAAGAGGGAGAGGTGAAGGCAGGAGGTCTGGGCTGAATGTAGGGATGGACGGCTGACACAGAAGGATGGGGGACAGAGGGACGGCACAGACCTCCTCAAGCCTCTGGTGGCGTTTCCTCAGCTGCTGCTCCAGGTCGGACGGGGGTCCCTGCAGCTCCTCCCTCAGCTGCCTTAGCCGCCGGCTCTCCAGCACCCGCGGGAGCTCGGCCCTGTGCCGGGGCAGGATCCCCCTGTGGGGACAGACAGACGGACTTCAACGGGGCCACCCCCACCTGGCCACCCAGCCGAGGACTGTCCCGTCCCCATACCCCGGGTCCCATCCCTGCTCACCTGCTGTGGCTGAAGAGCAGCTCCCGGTGCAGCTCCCGGTGGCTCTGGGACTCCCGCACTGGGTTTGGCACCTTCCTGGGCTGGATGAGGCCCCCGTGGCCATCGGTGGCCATGTCCGGGGAGAGGACATCGCTCCTGTCACCCTCTGGAGGGGTAGCAGGGGTCACAGGGGGATGAGGTCACCATGGGATGGGTCACCGGGGAATGGGTCACCAGGAGGGCTGTGGTCACCCGTGGGAGAGGGTCACCGGGGACGGGGTCATTGGGGTGTGGGGTCACCACGAGGGATGGGACAACCTGGGACAGGGCCACCAGGGGATGGGGTGACGCTGCCTGGGTCCCTCACCTAGAGCCACATGCCAGCACAGGGCAAGATCCTGGACACCAGCCCCCATGTCCCCCAGCCTGGGGGTCTCGGGGTGTCACAGCCTGGGGTCCCCACACGCTGTCCCCCAGCAACTGGCACCCTCCAGGATCCCGTGCCCAAGTGTCCCTGTCCCTGTCCCCAGGCCCCCCTATGGTCCCCATATTCTCCCATTATCCCTTGAGGTCCCCGTTACCCCTTGGGGTCCCCATTGTCCCTTGGGGTCCTCATTATCCCTGGGGTCCCCACCGCCCATTGGGTGCCCATCACCCCTCAGGTCCCCGTCACCCCCCAGGTCCCCATCGCCCACAGGGTCCCCATTCCCCCGGGCCCCACAGCTCCGGCCCCGTGCCATGGTGCCGGCAGCACCCACCCAGCACCGCGCTGCTCCTCGGGGCTTTGTCGTCATCCTGGCAAAGGCAAAGAGCAGGGTCAGAGAGGGACACTCGGCAGGTGACACAGGCTGGGGACAGAGCCAGGTCCCTGCCCGTCACCCCCATCCTCCCTAGCACAGGACGGGGCACAGCCATGGGTTCTCCAGGGCTGGACATCCTCTGTCCATCCATGGCTGTCACCCACGGGGACCAAGTCACCCCCCAGTGTCCCTCCCCCCTGGGACCTCAGGGCTGGCTGTGGTGGGAGGGAGAGGAGAATGGATATCCACCACATTAACTCTGGAACCTAAGGATGGCAAGAGGTCCCCAGGCTGAATGCCAGGGGTAGGAACATGGACAGAGCCAGATGTTTTCCCTGGGGAAGTGTCTCAGGGTGGCCTCTGTTGTTCCCTCCCACCCCCAGCCCAGGGGTGGCCCAGCTGCCACCACTCACCCTCTTGCTCTGCAACAGCCCCATGTCCCCAGTGCTGGCGGTCCTTGTCCCCACACCTTGGGAGGCCGGGGACGCAGGGACATGGGCCGGGTGCTGGCTCCACCGAGCCCGGCTGTTCTCTCCGTGTGCTCCACCAGTGACGGCGACAGTGACGGCGGCCCCACTCCTATCAGCAAAAGCCATTAAGCCCTGGGATTAGCCCTGACGGGGCTGAGAGGACGGTGACACGTCCTGCGCAAGGCTGGTGGCACCGTGCCCGCTGCCACTGCTGGGGCCACTGGTCTCACTGGGGGCACTGGGATCTGCTGGGGGCACTGGTCCCACTGGGTTGTGAGGATTATTGGGGGGGCTGGGGAAACTGGGTTGGGGACTGGGTGCAGTGGGGATTATGGGGGGTGCTGGGAGTTACTGGGTGCACTGGGGGTCCTTTGAGAGACAGGGTTTGTGGGGGGGACTGGGATGGGGATTGGGTGGCACAGGGAGTTACTGGGGGACTGGGGATTACTGGAGGGACTGGGATACTGGGGGCACTGGGGGTTTTGGGGGGACCCTGGTTACTGGGGGGACTGGTGGTTACTGGGAGAGCTGGGATGGGGACTGGGTGCTCTGGGGGCCATGGGGGGTTATGGGGACACTGGGAGTTACCGGGGAGCCTGGGGGTCACTGGGGGCCAGAATGGGGACTGGTTGCACTGCAGAGTTACTGGGAGGACTGGGTGTTACTGGGGGACAGGGTGCACAGGGTGAGCGCACTGGGTACACTGGTAGTTCCTGGGCGCACTGGGGGTAAGCGGGGCCCGGGTGCACTGAGGCTGGTGGGGCGAGTACTGGGCGGTACTGGTGTTGCCCCCCCACACCATAGGCCCTCGATTGAGGCCGCCTGCTCCCGCAGGCCGGCTCGATTTCCCCGCCTGGCGGTTCGGCCGTCGGCTGGCCGCGCCTGGCCCCATCGGCGCGCGACTGGCCGCGCCTGCGGATTCCGGTGTCGCGTTGGCCGCGGAGGGGGGGGGGGGGAAGGGGCCCCGCGCATGCGCAGCGCCGCCGGACCGGGGAGCTCGGGGGGGGGTCCCCGCCGCCGCCGCCATGACCAACGGTGAGGGGCGGCACGGCGGGGGGGGGCACGGCTGCTTGGGCACCTCAGGGTCCCCCGGGGCGAGGAGGGGGTGACCGGTCACTGGGGCGCCGGGTCGCTGGGACGGGGCGAGCTGGGAGGTCTGGGTGCCTTTGGGGGGGACGCTGGGGAGGTCTGGGTGCCTTTGTGGGGGGACTGGGAGGTCTGGGTGCCTTTGGGGGGGACTGGGAGGTCTGGGTGCCTTTAAGGGCGGGCTGGGGAGGTCTGGGTCCCTTTGGGGGGGGGCTGGAAGGTTTGGGTGCCTTTGGGGGTGGGGTGGGGGGGTCTGGGTGCCCTGGAGGGGGTGCTGGGAGGTCTGGGTGCCTTTGGGGGTGGGGGGGGCCTGTGTCCCTTTGGGGGGGGCTGGAAGGTCTGAGTGCCTTTGAGGGGGTGCTTGGAGGTCTGGGTGCCTTTGGGGGAGGGTGCTCAGAGGTCTGGGTCCCTGAGCAGGGGGAGCTGGGAGGTCAGGGCCCCCCTCGGACGTGGGGGGTAGCCGGGAGGCTGGGGTCCTTTGTGGGGCTGAAGCTAGGAGGCAAGGGTGCACCAGGGTGCCGGCGGCCCGGCCCCGCTGAGACTCCCCCGCAGTGTACTCGCTGGACGGGCTGCTGGTGTTCGGGCTGCTCCTGGTCTGCACCTGCGCCTACCTGCGGAAGGTGCCGCGGCTCAAGGCCTGGCTGCTCTCCGAGAAGCGCGGTGTCTGGGGCGTCTTCTACAAGGGTGAGACGGGACCGCTGGGGTCCAGGATGGGGACACGGGGGTCTCGCCCCAGCCCGGGGCAGCCTCCGTGCCTACCCCAGCTCACCCACCCCCCTTCCGCCCCGACCCCGCAGCTGCCGTCATCGGCACCCGCCTGCACGTGGCCGTGGCCGTCTCCTGCGTCCTCATGGCTTTCTATGTCCTGGTGGTGAAGTGACCCCGCGGGGACCCGCCGGGAGCGGCGACGACGACGACCAGAGACCCCGGTACCGACCCCAGCCGCCCCGTCGCCAGCCTGGACCCTGCCTGCGGTGACTCTGGGGAGACGCCATGGCCCGGCACCCTGCTTAAACCCGCCTCGTACCCCTTGGCGGGGCTGAGCAGCGACGGGTGCCACCGAGCCGGTGGGTGCCACCGAGCCGCCTTTAAGCTGTTGGAAGGGGAGTTCCCGGGCAGGCGAGGGGCTCGGAGTGCCAGCCCCTCGGTGAGAGAGAAAATCCGGCCGTGCTCTGTGAGCACCTTCTCCCAACGCCGAGCGCTGTGTCCTGGCAGGACTGTGGCCCCCCACGGCTCACGGGGGATGGTGCGGCCCCCCCTACTGCAGAGACTGGGGGGCTGAGGGGGGCAGGCAGGGCCCCTCCTCACCTCACCAGTGGGATTTCCCCGCTCCCCTGGAGGGGAGCGCATGGGGTTCCTCCGTGGGGGTGTCCCCCCTGTAGCTGCGAGGTGTGTAACCTCCCCCCCCCCCCCGGTTTGTAAACGCTGGACCATGACGTGCAAATAAAGTGGGGGTTCCCTTGTGGGCAGCCTTGGCTCCCTTCCTGGGGGGCAAGGGGCTTCTGTCGGGCTGGCTTCCATGGGGTGGGGGGTCCCGCAGGGGGAGGGGGCTCATGGGCCGGGTCCTGCTGCCCCACGGGGCCAGGAGGGATTCAGCCACTGAGGGAGGGATTGGGGGGGGCATGCACGCCCCGGGGGGATGAGTGTGCAAGGCATGCACACTGCCTGCCTCTGCAGGGGAGGGGTGTGCGAGGCCACGCACACGTGTCTGGTTTTGGGGGGATGGCGTAAGGCCGAGGTGCGCTGTGTGCACACACGTGTGAGGCCGGGCACACTCACACGCCTGTGTCTGTGTGTGCCCTGGGGTGGGGGTGAGCGTGCAAAGCGAGGCTGTGCGCACACGCGTGGGCAGCACGAGCACGCAGGGCCGCGGTGTGCGTGTACACACACACCCCCCCCCCCACCCCCGCTCTCCCGGGGCACAAGTGTGCGGGGGGGTGCGCGTGCCCCGTGCACACGCGTGGGGGGGGGAGTGGGGGTGTGGGTGAGCGGGGCGGGTCCTCCCGCCGCCAGGGGGCGCGCTGGGGCGGGGCGGGGCCCGCACCGCCTCTTCCCGTCGTGCCCCGCGGGGCCGCGGCATAAAATGGCGGCGCGGGCGGGGTGAGGCGGCCGCGCGGGCGAGTGCGAGCGCGCGTGTCGGTGTGTCTGCGCGTGTGTCTGTGCGTGTGCAAGGCGCGTGCAAGGCTCGTGTGCTTGTCGGCGTGCGAGGCGGGTGTGCGAGGCGCGCGCCAGACTCCCCCTTCCCCCCCTTCCCCTACACGTTGATCTTATTCGATCGGCCGGGCCGGGCCGGGCCGAGGTGAGAAGAACGGCGCCGCGAAGCCCACGGGCGCTGTGCGGCGGCCAGCGGCGGGCGGGATGAGTCGATCAGATAGGCGAGGCCGCGGCCGCTGAGCGCCCTGCGATTCTGACCCGCCGCCGGGCCCAGACCGCCGCGCCACGCGTGGGAGCGGGGCCGCCGGGCCCGTGTGTCCCGGCCCGTACGGTCCCGGCCCGTGTCCCGGCCCTGCGAGCGCCGTGCAACGCGTGGGAGCTCTGCGCCGGGCCCTGCGGCATGCAAGGGTTCTGCCAGTGCCGTACAACACGTGTGAGCCGTGCACGGGGCTCCTCCGGCCCTGTGAACTCAGCGCGACATGTGCAAGATTTGCACGGGGCCGTGCAAGCCCTGCGGCGTGCAAGGGCTTTGCACAAGGCGCTGCAAGCTCTGTGCAATGCGTGTGAGCTGTGCACGGGGCTCCCCCAGCTCTGCAGTGTGCAAAGGTTGCGTGCCAGGCGCTGCGAGCTTCGCACAGGGCTGTGCAAGCCCTGTGGTGTGCAAGGTCTGCGTGCCGGGCTCTGTGAGCTTCGCACGGGGCTGCGCAAGCCTTGTGGCATGCAAGGGCTTTGCACAGGGCTCTGTGAGCACCGTGCAACGCATGTGAGCTGTGCACGGGGCTCTCCCAGCCCTGCAGTGCTTGCGAGCTGTGCACAAGGCCATGCCAGCTCCACACAACGAGTGTGAGCTGCATGTGGAGCCATGTGAGCCCTGTGGCATACAGCACCTGTGCGTGAAGCCCTGGAAGCTCTGTGCCACGTGCGTAAGCTCTGTGCCACGTGCGTGAGCTCTGCACAGGGCCACACCAGCACTGCAGCGTGCAAGGGCTTTGCACAAGGCTCTGCAAGCTCCGTGCAACGTGCCCGAGATTCGCACGGGGCCGCGCCAGCCATGTAGGCCCCACCTGTGAGTGTCACACAGGGCCACACGAGCGTACAAGCCCCGTGCAAGGTGTGCGAGCACCCTATGGGGTGCCTAGGCCTGGCAGAGACTTAGCTCCATGTCGTTGTCCCCCAGGACACCCATCGGTGACACCCCGGCTATGCTCCTTGGTGCTTTATTGGCAGCTTGTGGTGACAAGGGGACGGCCATGGTGGTGACAGCAGTGGTGACGAGGGGACAGGCAAGGGGACAGCCAATGGGACAGCCATGGTGCCGGTGGTACCGGGAGAAGAAGCTGCCGTTTTGGCGGGAGTGGCGGCTGTTGGTGGCCGTGCTTTGGGGACACTCCAGGAGGGGGGACACCAGCTCAGTGGAGCCCTGTGGGGTCTCCGTCTGCCAGGGTGACACTGGGGACACGGTGGGGCACAGACACCTCCCCGCACCACCGTGTCCCCAGCTGTGTCCCTGTGGTACACAGCCGTGTCCCTGTTCTGCCATGGGGACAGGCGTGTCCCCACCCCATGGCCATGTCCCCCCTCCCCATGGTACATGCTGGTGTCCCTGTGCCATCACAGATGGAGCTGTGTCCCCAGTGTCCCCCATCCCCACAGTACACACCAGCATCCCTGTGCCACCGTGGACAGAGTCGTGACCCCATGTCCCCCGTGTCCCCATCGCCCTGTCCCCCCATATCCCCTGTGTCCCCTGGATCTCCTGTGTCCCCCATGTTCCCCTGTCACCCCATGTCCCCTGTGTCCCCCATGCCCAGGAGACACAGCCGTGTCTGCGTCCCCCCACCATGTCACTCCCCGGTGCACCGACTCCTTACCGGCGCCGACCCAGCTCCGCGGCCGGGGGGGCGGTCAGGAGGGAGCTGTGCGGGGATAGGGGCTCAGGGCTGGCGCTGTGCTGGGGGGGCACACAGACACACATTCACCCGTGGGTGCGGGTGCACTGCGTGGGCCTGGCGTGGAGGTGGCTCCAGGGCGCAGGGGGAGCCGTGCCTCCCCCGCCGCCGTGTCCCGGTGCCCCCCCCCCGGGGCTGGCCGCGGCGGGAGGGGGAAAGGGGGGCGGGAGGAGGGGCCGTTACCGGGGGAGGGCGTGATGCCGCGGCGGGGGGGGGTCACGGTGCCTCTGCTCGCTCCCGGTGTGGGTGCACGGGGTGGGGGTGCCCGGGCCCGTTCCCGGCGATGATGCCCGGTGCCGTTCCCGGGGGTTGATGCCCGGTTCCGTTCCCGGGAGTTGATGCCCGGTGCAGTTCCCGGTTCCGTTCCCGGGGGTTGGTGCCCGGTGCCGTTCCCGGTGCCGTTCCCGGGGGATGATGCCCGGTGCCGGGGGCGGGGGCAGGTGGCGGCAGGTGCGCGTGCGGGGCCGGGCCGTTGGCGGGGGGCGGGGCCGCGGGGCCGGTGCCCGCGCGGGGCCGATCGCTGCCTCCGCCGCTGCGCCATGGCCGGTACCGGTACCGGGGCCCGGTGGGTGCCGCTACTGGCCCTGTGCCTGGCGACCGCCGTGCTACCGGACCGCACCGGGGAGCGGCTGCACGTCTGCAAGGAGGTACCGGCACCGGGAGATGCGGGGGTGGGGGGGGGGAGAACAGGTAACCCCCCCCTCGCCCCCGGGAGATGAAACCGATCCCCGTAGCACGGGGGATGCGGAGCCGGGGCTGGTCCCTATGGGATGGGGAGGACGGGGACAGGGGGTGGGGGGGGTCCCCGTGGCACCGGGGATGGGGCTGGTCCCTGCGGGGGGGCTCCCTATAGCGTGGGGGGACTGGCCGGTCCCCTGGGGGCCCGGGGGGGGGGCTTTGCCCCCCCCCCCCGGGCCCCCAGGGGACCGGCCAGTCCCCAGGGGCTTCAAGTCTTACCTGGAGGAGGGGTCCCATGGGGTCCGTCACCTACAGGGAACATATGGACTGGGCTGTGCTGCCTGTAATGGGGCCGGGGGGGGGCTACGCGGGGTCCCCTATAGGGATGGAGGAGTATCAGGGTGGATAAAGGGGGATGGGGGAGGTGGCTTTGCTGCTGGGGGGTCTCCTCGGGGACACCGGGGTCATCCTGGGGGCCACTCCAGCCCCACATTTGTGTCCCCAGGCTGGTCCCTGTGTCCCGGTCGGCTGCCGCTCCCGGGGAGACATTGGGATGTCCCCAAACCTTCCCCGGGCACGAGCACTGCTGGGGGTGGTGACAACGGGAAAACGGGGGGGACAGGATGACACAGGTCCCCATCAGCCATGTGCTGTTCCCACCCTGGCACACAGTGGCCCAGTGACCAAGTGGGGACAAAGTGTCCTGCGAGGAGAAACTGGGGAGCTCTGCCACTCACCGGGACCCGGCCGCCTCGGGGACAGCGGTGCTGGGCTGACCCCCCCGCCAGCTTCCAAATTTCCCTCCCTGGGGGTCTGTGCTTACCCTCCGTGAGGTCCTCGCCCGGCCCCCCCTGGCTCTCCCTGACCTGCGGCTGCTTTTCATCTGGGCCAGTAATTTTTTTTGTGCCGTGATCCAATTTTTTTGTGTGTGTTCCACGGCCCGGAGCTGGAAACAATAGACCGGCTGGCGCCCGTCCCCAGGAAGGATCGCTCCCATGGAGGTTATGTCCCCTGTCCCCATCCCTGTCCCACCCATTGGGGACAGACCTTCTCCCTTTCCTGACCAGAGCAGGGTGGCAGTGGCAGCCCAGGGTCCCCCCTCCTGCTGCAGAGCTGCCCCAGGGCTGAATTAGGTCGATTTATTTAGATTTTTTTTTAAATTTGCAGCCTTTATGAAGGGGAGTGATTAATATTGCTTGTCCCAGCCTCTCAGCTCCATGCCAGGGGCGAGAAAAGTTTGGGAAGAGGGAAAAAACATCTTTTTCTCAAGGGAATCCCTCGGGAGCACGAGCTATGTTGGGGCTCAGGGCTGCTGACAGCCAGGGTGACCCCATGGGTACCCCCATCCTGGCCGTGGTGGTGGGCACCCACCTCTGCGTCCCCATCCCAGGGCCGTGGGGGGCTCGGTGCTGCCTGTATGCGGGCAGGGGGTTCTGCAGGCGAAGCCTTCACGCCTCTCCGACCCCCTTTCCCCCCCCCCCATCGCTGCTGTTTCCAGCTGACAGGAAACATGAAAGCGTTGTTTTCTTGCCAACCTGCCACGCTCCGGTGTCTGCCGGGAGCACGAAGCCACGGCGCCCGGCTCTGAACCCCAGCGATGCTGCGGGGGGGGGGGGGGGGCTGTGGCATTGCTCCCTCGCCCACCCCCCCCACACACACCCAGTACCCCACTGCGCTGCCATCAACTGCGCAGCAGCCGGACCCGGCCTTCACTCTGCCCGGGAGATTAACCGCGCCGGCTGGGCTTCGCCTGCCCCCGGCATCGCCTCCTCGCCGGCCTTGAGCCAGTCTTGGCTTGGAGGCAGCTGGCGGCACGGTGAGGGGGGGGGTCACGGTGCCCCGCTCTCCCCAGCCCTTCTCCTTTCCTCTCAGCTGCTCCCTGCTCCGGCATCCAGCCAGCGGCACTGCCGCGGGGTGCCCGCAGCCGGGTGGGTGTCCCGGGGCTGGCGGCTCCCCGGAGGACGGTGCATCCGGGTTGTGCCGAGGAGCCGGTTTAACGAGCAACGTGTGCCACCGCGCTCGGGCCACGCCAAGGCAAACGGTGCCGTGCCGGCGACGGTGCCATCTGCTCACCAGCGTTCGGGGGGATGCCGGGGTTTCAGCTCCCCCCCGGGGAGGGGGTGGCAGTGCCGGGTGCCTACGCTGCACCGAGGCTGTCTTGTCCCATGGGGGTGGCCGGGGAGGCCCTCGGCACGTGAGCGTGGCCTGGGTGACCCCACAGCCCTCCCTGGGGTTTGGCAGCCCAGGGGGGGATGTCCGGGGGGGGGGGAGTCATCCTACCTGAAGCCCCACCCTCAGCATCCCCCCAGCCAGGCATCCCCTGGGACCCCGGCATCCCCCTGGTCCAAGCATCCCCCCCAAACCTGAGCATCCCCCTTCCCCCAGCAACCCCCACCCCCAGCATCCCCCCACCCTGAGCACCCCCCACCCCCAGCATCCCCCCACCCTGAGCACCCCCCACCCCCAGCATCCTCTCCCGCTGCACAGGCCTGTCCCCAGGCTGGGGCCGAGCAGCCTGGCTAAGCTGGCCAAGCTGGGGGACTGGGCACCGCGGGACATTGCAACAGCTTAAAACAAAAATATCAATGCAAGAGGTGGCTGCGAACGTGCTGGGGACGAGGCAGCTCCTCGGGAGTGGGGGGAGCACAGTGGGGGTCTCGGGGCCACAGCTCTCCCTGTGTGTTTTCTCTTCCAGTCCGAGTACCACTACGAGTACACGGCGTGTGACAGCACGGGCTCGCGGTGGAGGGTGGCTGTGCCACACACGCCGGGACTTTGCACTGGCCTGCCGGACCCCATCAAGGGCACCGAGTGCTGTAAGGTTGGGGGGGCGGATGGGGGGGGGGGTCCTGGGGCGTGGGAAGGGCAGGGGTGGGAAATGAGGGCGGGGGGGGGGGGAGAGGAGCGGTGAGACGAAGCGCAGCTTTTCATCAGCTCCGTCGCAGCGCGGTGCCTTCAAAGGCGGCGACGGGACCTGTCTGCGCGGCAGCAATAAGCTCTCGTTAGCTCTGTCAGCTTGTCACGGGGAAGGCTGGGATGCGATGAGGGGGATGAAACCCCCCTCCCCAAGCCTCGGGGGGTGCCGTGGCTCTGCAGCGTGCTTTGGGCAGGGGGTCGCATCCTGCCTGGTGCTCGCTGGTGGTCAGGCAGGGAAGTGCCGCGGAGTTGCCAAAAATCATAAATCGAGGGGGTTTGCCTTGCTGCTGTGGGGCCACGCAGGGATGCTCGGGATGGGGGACCAGGGGTTGCACAGGGATGCTCGGGTTGGGGCATTCCAGAGCCAGCTGGGCATTGCCACTAGTGGGAAGCACTCCAAAAAGCGGAGCTGAGGGTGATGAGGCCAAAGCAGCACTGGGGGGAGCGACCACCTTGACCCCCCCCTTGTTGCACGCGGGCAGCTTTCTCTTGCAAGGCGGGCGAGTTCCTGGACATGAAGGCGCAAGCGTGCAAGCCCTGCGCGGAGGGCACCTACTCGCTGGGCACCGGCATCCGCTTCGATGAGTGGGACGAGGTGCCCCACGGCTTCGCCAACGTTGCCACCAACCTGGAGGTTGACGATGGCTTCGGCGACGCGGTGGAGAACTGCACCGCGTGAGTCATGGCTCTGCCACCGGCACGGCTCTTCTGCGTTAATGGGCGGACAGCTGGAGCCTGTCTGCTCCTCCCCAGGAGGATGCTTGGGACATGGCCACCCTCGCATGGCAGGGATGGGCAGCAGTGAGCAGGATGGGTGGTGTGACACCTCTGTGCATCAATAGCACCCCATTTCCCTGACACGCATCCCCTACGCTCCCTCTGTCACCCTTCCCTGGGAGGCAATGCCGGCAGGGCGCTGCAGGGGACACCGCAGCCACAACAAGGGGACACCCCGGCAGCATCACCCCCACCCATGCTGACAGGACCCCAACCCCGTGGGACAACCACACCAGCCCTCCTCAGAGAGGGAGCACCCATGGGGGTCCCCACACCTTTGCACCACAAGCCAGCACCTTTATTTTCCACCATGACCTTTTGATCAGTGCCAGCAGCCACCGAGCCCTCCCGCCAGCCGGTTGCACTGGCAGCCACCGAGCTGCCCCGCGCTGCAGCATTTATGCAACTTGCAAATGTAACCTACTTCCAGCAGTGCTTTAATTATTCAGCCGCCGTCCCCGGTGCGGCTCCGACGCGGCAGGATCCCACTCTCCTCCTCCCTGCAGCCCACCCACCTCTTGCCGGCACAGTGGGGATGGGCTGGGGGGTAAAGGTCCCCCAGGGATAAGGGTCCCGGCCACCACACAGTCACATGTCCCCCGGGCTGTCCCAAGCGCCCCAGCTCTCCATCCTCGGTCCTGGGGGTTCCCCGTGCTGTCCCCAGGCCCCTGTGTCCAACTCCTCTTCCCTGCTCCACCTGCCTGGGGACTGTCACAGCCGTCCCCGCTGTCCCCATCCTGGCTGTCGCGGGGTTCGGACTGGTGACAGAGCCCATGGTCTGTGCCACCCGCCTCAGGTCGACGTGGGTGCCACTGGGGGACTACGTGGCCTCCAACACGGATGAGTGCACGGCCACCCTCATGTACGCCGTCAACCTCAAGCAGTCAGGCACTGTCTCCTTCGAGTACATCTACCCCGACAGCAGCATCGTCTTTGAGTTCTTTGTAGGTGCTGGGGCCCGGAGGGGTGCAAGCCAGGCTGGAGGGTGGGGGTCCCTGGGGACATGGGGAGGGTCCTCATCCTCACACCACCTCTGCAGGTGCAGAACGACCAGTGCCAGCCCACGGTGGAGGAGTCGCGCTGGATGCGGACGACGGAGAAGGGCTGGGAGTTTCACAGTGTGAGTACGGGGGGCAGGAGGTGACTTGGGGGGGGTGTCCCTTGGCACAGTCCCCAGGGTCCCTTGTGTGTCCCCCTGGGGGAGAGGATGCTCCGTAAGGATGCAGAGCGGGTGGTGGGTGATGGCAGATGAGTTAGTGCCTCAACCCCCCACCCATGGGTGCCAACCCCCTCCCCAGCAGTGGGACCACCCGACCCTGCTCCCCCCGACCCCCCCCCCCAGCACCCCCCACCCCTTTTCCAGGTGGAGCTGAGCCGCGGCAACAACGTGCTGTACTGGCGGACCACAGCTTTCTCCGTGTGGTCCAAGGTCCCCAAGCCGGTGCTGGTGAGGAACATCGGCATCACAGGTAGGTGGGTGCAGGGTGGGGGGGTCCCACCGCCCCCTCCCAAAGGCTCCCTCACCCTGAGCACCTTCCCGCTGCCAGGGGTGGCTTATACCTCCGAGTGCTTCCCCTGCAAACCCGGCACCTACGCCCCTGCCGCCGGCTCCTCCACCTGCCAGCTCTGCCCCGCAGACACCTTCTCCAGCAAAGGAGCCACCGCTTGCCAGCCCTGCGAGCCCACCACCTACGCCGGTGAGAGGCGGCAGCAGCGTCCCCTCCCCTGTCCCCTCACCCTGAGGTGGCAGCCAGGTTCTCTTGTCCCCCCAACCTCTGCCCTGCGGAGATGCTCCTGGGGAAGGGAGAGGTGATGCCAGGGACAGGGAGGACCTGCCAGCCCTTGGGTGGGGACAGACACGGGCATCCCGCTGGTGGCATAGGGCAGGCAGGGCATCCCGTGGGGACAGCAGTAAGGTCCCCTTGCCGGGCTGGCTCAGCTGCCGTCTCCCCCATGGTCGGCAGAGCCTGGCTCGGCATCCTGCAAACCGCGGCCGCCCTGCACCGACAAGGATTACTTCTACACCCACACTGCCTGCGACGCCGGTGGGGAGGTACGGCCGGGGGGAGGATATCAGGGGGCTAGCATCCGCTGTCCCTGTGTGTGTCCCCCCCTACCCCAGCTCAGCCCCTCTGCTTCCACCTGGGCAGACCCAGCTGATGTTCAAGTGGGCAGAGCCAAAAATCTGCAGCGAGGAGCTTCCCCAGGCGGCCAAGCTGCCCCCGTCCGGGGTGAAAACCAAGTGCCCCCCCTGCAACCCCGGCTTCGCCAAAAGCAACGGCAGCGCCTGCCAGCCCTGTCCCTATGGCTCCTACTCCAACGGCTCCGGTAAGGATGTCCCCATCATCATCCCCAAGGGGTGACTGGGGCACCCAGAGCTGCTGGGGAGGGGGGGGGAGGTGGGTGCCACCCCGGTGCAGGGTTGTCCCCTCCTGTCCCTAGGCTGCCTCAGCTGCCCAGCGGGCACCGAGCCAGCACTGGGGTTGGAGTACAAGTGGTGGAACGTGTTGCCCCCGAACATGGAGACCACCGTCCTCAGCGGCATCAACTTCGAGTACAAGGGGATGGCAGGTAGTGCCGGAATGCTGTCCCCTCGCTGTCCCCTCCCACAAGGGCAGCCAAGGACCCTGCTGAGCCATCACCATGTCCTTGCAGGCTGGGAGGTGGCTGGGGACTACATCTACACGGCGGCAGGAGCCTCTGATAACGACTTCATGATCCTCACGCTGGTGGTCCCTGGCTTCAGGTGAGGTGGGGACCAGCACCAAGGTGTCCCCAGGGATGGGGGGGACATTGCCATGCGCTAGAGCCTGGCAGTGTCCCCACACCGTCCCCAGCCCTCCGAGCCCAGTGCTGGAGGATGCAGAGAGCAAGGAGGTGGCCAGGATCACCTTCGTCTTTGAGACGGTCTGCAGCGTCAGCTGTGAGCTCTACTTCATGGTGGTGAGTGGGGGGGACACAGCGGGGGGAGTTTGGGGGGGACACACTGGGTTTGGGGGGAGTCCCACCATTCCCCTGTCCCCGCAGGGCATCAACTCCCGCACCAACACGCCAGTGGAGACGTGGACAGGCCCCAAGGGGAAGCAGTCCTACACCTACGTCGTGGAGAAAAATGCCACCATGAGCTTCACCTGGGCTTTCCAGCGCACCCCCTACCACGAGGCGGTGAGGGACGGGGGGTGACATACCCCCCTGGGGGGGCTGCAGGTGCTGGGGGGCACGGGTGGGCGATGGTGACAGGTGCTCTCGGTGCCAGGGCCGGCGGTATACCAGCGACGTGGCCAAGCTGTACTCTGTCAATGTCACTAATGTGCTGGGAGGGGTGGCATCCTTCTGCCGACGCTGCGCCCCTGAGCCGGCTGGATCCTGCGCCCCGTGTCCCCCTGGGAACGCCATGGACCGTGGCTCGGGCACCTGCCGGCCCTGCCCACCCGGCACCTACCTGCGGGGTCACCCCTCCGACGGGACCCCCGCCTGCCACCCCTGCGGCCCCGGCACCCGCAGCAACCAGGTGCCTGTCCCTCCCTGTGTCCCCTGGGGGCGTGGGTCCGTGGGGTGGTGGGGTGATGTCCCCGCGGGTGATGCCAGCCCCCCTGGCCATCCCAAATGGGTGATGCTGTCGGCCCCAGAGTGGTGACACCAGCCCCCCCCTCCCATCATGGGTGGGTGACACCAGCCCCTCTGGCCATCCTGGGTGGGTGTCACTGTCAGGACGGGTGATGCCAATCCCCAGCTGTCCCCAGGGAGGTGATACCAGCCCCCCTGGCCATCCAGGGTGGGTGACAGTATCTGACCCCGGGTGGGTGACACCACCCCCCCCCCCCGGCTGTCCCTGAGGGGTGATGCCAGCTCTCTGCTGTCCCCAAGGGGATGACCCCAGCCATCCCCAATAGGTGATACTACCTGTACCCGGCCGGGTGACACCAGCCCCTGGCCATCCCTGACTGCCATCTCCTGCCCCCCCCCCAGCTCCGCTCCCTCTGCTACAACAACTGCAGCTTCTCCCTGGCGCTGCCGGGCCGGATCCTGCACTACGACTTCTCGGCGCTGGCCACCGGCACGGCCTTTGCCAGCGGCCCCAGCTTCACCGCCAAGGGCCTCAAGTATTTCCACCACTTCAACATCAGCCTCTGCGGCAACCAGGTGAGGCCGGGGCGGCAGGCAGCGCTGCCCGCAGTGCAGGCAGCACCCACAGCACTGCCCGCCTGCCTGCTGGCCCGGGGCCGGGGTTAGTGCCTTATCTGGGCCGTGGGAACAGGCAGGGATGGGTGCACGTGGTGATAGGAACACGTGTGTGCATGCACGTATCGTGCAAACACGCACGTGGGCATGCATATATGGTGCAAACACATGCGCACGTGCAGTCATGCAAACACAGGGAGTCATGCAAACATGCAAACACATGCACATCATCGTGCACATGCATGCATGCATTTGTGCGAGCACAGGTGTACATGCAGTCATATGGAAGCACGTGCGCATGTGCACGCAGTCATGCAAACATGCGCAGTCATGCTAACACATACAAGTGTATGCATGCAGTTGTGCAAACACAGGTGTGCATGCAGTCACATGTGCACACATGCACAGCCATGCAAACACACATGCACACTTGCAGTCATGGAAACACATGCACATAGCCACGCACGCACATGCAGTCATGCAAACGCATGCAGTTGTGCAAACACAGGTGTACATGCAGTCATACGTGCACACATGCACAGTCATGCAAACACATACGCACACTCATGCAAACACATACGCACACTCATGCAAACACACATGCACACTTGTGCGAACACACGCGCACATGCACAGTCATGCAAACTCACATGCAACTACAGTCATACAAGCAATCGCACGCTCATGCAAACAGGCATGCAAACACGCACAAACGCTCATGCAAACACCCATGCACACCTGCAGTCCTGCAAAGACACGCACACGTGCGCGTGGTCATGCACACACAGGTGCACGCACAAACGTGCACCGTCACTTGCAGACACCCCCACACACGCGTGTGCCGTCCCCAACCAGCGTCATCCCCCTCTCCCTTGCTGCCAGGGCAGGAAGATGGCCTCCTGCACCGACAACGTGACAGACGCGCGGCTGCCGGCGGGCGAGGGGGACCCTGCCCGGGTGGTGACGTCCTACGTCTGCCAGTCCATCCTGGTGCCCCCCGACGTCATGGGCTACAAGACGGCCGTGTCCTCGCAGCCCGTCAGCCTGGCTGACCGCGTCGTGGGTGAGAGCCGGCACTCGGGGTGCTCCGGTGTCCCTCTTCTCCCCCCAACCTGGAGCAAACCCCTGTGGTTTGACCTTCATCCTCGCCGTCCCCTCCTGTGGGACCCCGGTGCCACTGGGACACCCCACTTTCGCCACAGGCGTCACCACCGGCTCCACGCTGGATGGCATCGCCTCACCCCCCGAGCACTTCCCCCCCGGCCACCCTGACCTGCCCGACATCGTCTTCTTCTACAGGTGAGGGTGGGTGGCCGGGGGGGGAGCACACACACACACAGGGACCCCACTTTTCCCCCTCCTGAGCCCCCCCATGCCCCCCATCGGCAGGTCCAACGACGTGACGCAGCCCTGCAGCGGCGGCCGGGCCACCGCCATCCGCCTGCGCTGCGACCCGCTGCGCCCGGGCACCGGCAGCCTGGCCGTGCCCAGGTAGGTGGGGACGGTGCTGGGGACCAGGGTGGCTTTGGGAGGGGTGGGGAGCATCCTCACCCCACCCCAGGGTGACCCCCCATCTCCTGCCCACCCTGGCTGGCAGGGCATGGGGTGCATCCCTTGGGTGCTTTGCTTTGGGGACCCCACCGTCCCTGCTCGCTGTGTCCCCCACCCTGGCTTGTCACCACCGGCCGAGCCCCCCCTCTTTTTCTTCCTCCCCCCCTCCCCGCCCCCCAGCAAATGCCCTGAGGGCACCTGCGACGGCTGCACCTTCCACTTTCTCTGGGTGACGGGCGAGGGTTGTCCCCGCTGCTCCGCCGGCCACTATCGCCCCATCGTCGGCGCCTGCCTCGGCGGCATCCAGGTACAACCATGACACCAGGCTGGGATGCCACGGGGATGGGCTGGGGTCACCCACCCCGCTGAGCCCCCTGTATCCTCCCCCCACAGAGAACCACCTACGTCTGGCGGGAGCCCCGGCTGTGCCGTGGCGGGCAGAGCTTGCCGGCGCAGAAGGTGAGGGGCTGCAGGAGCGTGGATTTTTGGCTGAAGGTGGGGATCTCTGCCGGCACTTGTGCCGCTGTCTTGCTCGCCGCCCTTGCCGCCTACTTCTGGAAGAAGAACCAAAAGTGAGTGGTGCCACCAGGATTTTGGGGACGGTCATAGCCACGGGGGGTTGATGCCACTGCTCTCTGTCCCCAGGCTGGAGTATAAATACTCCAAGCTGGTGATGAACGCAGCAGCCAAGGAGAGCGAGCTGCCGGCGCCAGATAGCTGTGCCATCATGGAGGGGGAGGACGCCGAGGACGACCTGGTGTTTGCCACCAAGAAGTCACTTTTTGGCAAAATCAAGTCCCTCACGTCCAAGGTAAGGGGCGGGGGGGCACAACCACAGAGCAGACACCGGAGAAGCCACAGCAGTGGTGTGGTTTGTGGCTGCTCCGTGCCTCAGTTTCCCCACCCCAGGGGGGGACGGGGGGAGGAGGCGGGGCGGGGGGCTCAGCCCGCTGACACCGGGGCTCGCCGCAGAGGACGCCGGACGGTTTTGACTCCGTCCCGCTGAAGACATCGTCCGGCAGCACCGCCATGGAGCTGTGACGGGGCAGGGGGGGCCTCCCGCGCCCAACCCCCCGCCCCCCCAACGTGGCCTTAGGGACCCGCTTCCAACCGGAGCTTCGTTACAGCTTTTGTACGTCCCCTTCCCCCGTGACCCCCCCCAAACCAAGCGCTGAAAAATGCCAAATACAGGTGTGGGGTTTGTACAACGGCTCTGTGTGTCCCCCCGCGACCCCCAGCCAGGCACACTGGCACACGTGGGGGGGGGTGCAGGTGGGTGTGACCGTGGGCACGCCACAATGGGGGGGGGAGGAGCGTGTTGTACGTGCGCACAGGCGTGTCGGTGCGTGTGCGGGCTGCTCGTGCGTGGGGTGGGGTTGCACACGTGGGCTGTGTGCGTACACGCGTGTGGGTGTGGGTGTGCACGTTGTGGGGGGTGTTCACACGCTTGGTGGGGGGAGCGTGCTTGTGGATGGGGACGGGCACGTGCACATGCGTGTGCGAGCTCCGGCCGTGGCACGGCTGACTCCTGTGCTGCTGTTGCAGCTCGGGGTGCCGAGGCGAGTGCCCAGTGGAACGCGGCTGTGCCATCCTGGGCCAGGCCATGTCATGCCGTGCTGTGCCATGCCATGCTGGGCCAGGCCATGTCACACCATTCCATGCCAGGCCATGCCACGCGGTGCCATTCCGTGCCAGGCGGGGCATGCCACAGCTGGGCACCAGCCCTGTACCCACCTCTCGCTGCCTGGGCTCACTTGGCCGCCGGCACAAATTGACCTCTTTGGGCAATTCTGGCCCAAAGCGGGTGCCCACTGCCACAAGCTCCCGGCACGGCGTTTCCCACTGCCGCCCTGGCACACGGGTCATCCAGGGGGTCCCTGCGGCCTTGGTCCCGAAGCCCCTGGTTCCCCTCTGTCTTGGGGGACGGGGTCCCCACAGTGGAGGGGGCACCCAGGACCCCTCCAGGAGCCCCCCAAGGACCGGACAGTGGGGTCTGGCTCCTAGCCTGGGGACGATGGTGGGGGCTGCTCCCGTGGTGGGGGGTGGCCGCCCTAAGCCAGCATTTCCAAGGGTGCGTCCCCCGGTGGGGGCCGGTGCCCGGTGCTGGGGGCGGAGGTGAATATTGGGGTGCCATGGGGTGCTGTGGGGGGACGCTTGGGGACACCCAGGGCCCCCCGGGGATGCCGGTGGGCGCGGAGGGGGGGGGGCTGGGGGTACCCGGGGACCACCAGAATACCCGGGGGGGGGCTGGGATTAGCCAGGGAGACAGGCGGACACCCGGGGGTGCCCACGCAGACCCCCAGAGTCCCCGGGGACCCCCGGGGTGCCGAGGGATGCTCGGACCCCCCCACGGGGCTGCACCCGCCCCGCCGCGCCGCCGCCGCCCCACCAGGGGGCGCTGCTCCCCGCGACGCGCCCTCTCCCCCCCCGCCAGCACCGCCTGGCGGCGGCGCTGCCTGCGCAGTCTGGTGTTCTGCGCATGCGCCGCTCCGCGCATGCGCGCCGGGGAGCGGCCGCCGCCGGGGGCTGACAGGAGTCGCCGCTGCCGCCGCTGCCGCCATCATGGTGCTGGACCTGGATCTGTTCCGTGCCGACAAGGGCGGTGACCCCGCCATGGTGCGGGACATGCAGCGCAAACGCTTCAAGGACCCGGCGCTGGTGGACGCGCTGGTGCGGGCCGACGGCGCCTGGCGGAGGTGTACGTGGGGCGGAGGGCCGGGCCGGGCCGGGCCGGGGGGCTGGCAGACCCTCCCCGGGCTGAGGGGGGGGGCTGAGGGGAACTGGCACCCCCCGGGGCTGGGGGACCCCCAGGAGGGCCTGTCACCCCTCCCAGAGGGGATCCTCTGTCCCAGGCTGGGCATGTCCCCTCTTCTATGCCCCCGGGGTGGGGGACCCCTCTCAGCCCCCCCAGCCTGGCGGCCTGTCCCCAGGTGATGCCCCCCATCTCCTCTCCCCAGGGATGGGGGATCCCTCAGGGATCCCTCTCTTCCACCCCCCACAGGGCTAGGAGCCTGTCCCCAGATTGATCCCCAAACGCCCTCACTGCGGCAGGGTGACCTTTGGGGGATCCCTCCCGCCCCTCTCCCCAGCCCCGGGGGATCTCCTCGGTGGTTCTTTCCCCTCTGGAACTGGGGGATCCTGTGGGTGGATCCCTGCGGGGGCCAGGGGCCTCTCTCTGGGTGGATCCCCCTCACCCCCTTCCCTAGGGCTGGGGAGAGGTTCTCCCGGTGGATCCCCCGTCCCTCCTCCCCAGGCCTGGGGGCAGATCCCTGGTGGCGGTCCTCCTTGGCCTGCACGTGGATCCCCACCAGTGATCCAGCCCCACCGGTGATCCGCAGGGATCCACTCCCTACGCTGCCACTGGAGCTGCACTGCTGCAGGATCCAGCTGGGCAGGGCTGGGGGGGTGCCCACACGGTGCCACCCCCACATGTTGGGGTAAACCCGTGCCTGGGCGGTTCGAGGGGGCAGGAGCAAAGGCCCCATCGCTCCCGGCCCGCGTGGGAGGTCCGGCAGTGGGAGCTGCCATCGACCCGCGTTTTCGGGTGCCTGAGCGTGGAGGAGGGTGTGGTGGGAGGCGAGGAGGGGTGGGTGCCCCAGAAACCCGCAGTTCCCAGGGCACCCCGGTCCCCCTTGCCACTGCCACGGGATGAAAGAGGCAGCTTTAAACACCTTATTAATCCCGTTGCCTTGATGTGAATGAGCCCTGCCCTGCTTAATCACACCCGGCGCGTCCCCTGGCTCCGGCCGTGCCGTCATCACTGCCTTAATTTTATCCGAGGGCCTTTCATCCCACAGGACCAGCCAGCTTTCCAGGCTGGCGGTGGGGGCTGCGCCCTGGCCCCCTCCCCACGGGACTCTGGCCCATCCCGGCGGTGGTGGGTGCTGCGGCGGGGTGCGCTGGCGCATAACCGCGAGGCACAGGGCTGGCAGGACGCGCTGGCGAGCAGCCGGCTGATGCAATCCCGCGTCTGCCGGTGCTGGTGCCGTGGGGTCCATGGGAGGCTGCCAGGGTCGTGTTTGCCGTGCCCTGTTCCCTGGCTCTTAACCCTTTGTGCTTCCTGACTCTGGATCATCCCCTGTGGGTCTGATCCTGCCTGCAGATGGGGATGTCACCTTGTTGGGTTGACACATCCCTGGCGTTGGTGTGTCTCAGACTTGGGCTGCCCTGTTGGGAGGGGATGGCTGTGTCCTGGGCTTTGCTCTTCCCAGCCCTGGTGTCACCAAGGGGGACCTCCCCTGTCCCCTCATCAAACAGCCTGAATCTCATCACTGTGGCCCCAGAGCCCTGGATCCGCTCAGCCCTCAGTGCCTCCAGCCCGGCCTGGCGGTCCTGGTGGGGCCGTGGCCCAGTGCGGTGTCACACTGGTTTTTTTCAAATGACACCTCTGCGTGGGAGCCCTCTGGTCCCCGCATCTCTGCCCCACGTCATGGCCAGCCCAACACCACGCTCTCACACCATCAAGCCTTCCCTTGTCCTTCTGAAATGCCCGGGGCTGGCAGCGATGGACATTCCTGGAGCTGCCATCCCCTCTCTTGCTCCTGCCTGAGGCTTCACGGCCCCTCTTGGTGCCAGACAGGGATCCCAGCCCCCAATGCCACTTGCGTGGCTGGCTGACGGCTCCCTCCCTTCTGCTTTCTAGGCAGGTTTCGTGCCGATAACTTGAACAAGCTGAAGAACCTGTGCAGCAAAACCATCGGAGACAAGATGAAGGTGAGGCATGAAGGCAGACGGTCCTGGCAGCAATTCACTGGTGGGTCATTACTAACTGGTGGCATCTCCCCTAGTTCTCTGCTTTCCAGGCCTCTCCCTCGCATCATTGAGGAATATTTTTACCCTGGAGCTTTGGCCTTTAACCTTGCCATGGTTTCTTTTTCCTTCTGCTGCAGAAAAAAGAGCCAGTGGGGACGGACGAGTCCGTACCAGAGAGTGTGCAGAACCTCGACGAGCTCACAGCTGACGTCCTGGGGGTGAGTCTGACCCTGTCTCCCCCCACTGTGCCACTGGCCAGCCAGTTTGTCCAGAGCTTTGCCTTTAATTGCCCGAGTTGGTGGCATGAGGTGCCCAAAGCCCCAGCACCAAGCGAGGGGACTGCCTGAACCCCCTGCCAGGAGGATCCTTATTTCCCCCCTGTCCCATGCCAGCAATAACCAGCTCTTGCTCAGTGTCCTTCATCTAAAGACCGTTTTAGCCCCGGTCCATGGCAGCTCACCAGCCCAGGGCTCGTCCTGTGCTTCCCTGGGGGATTTGAGCAGCCTCAGTCATTACATGTCCTCTGCAAGTCCCTTCCTCCCTGCCCGTTCCCTTTCCCAGTTCGTTAACCGTGATGTTTAATGAGCATGGTGTTGGCTGGCTTTTGGTGCCATGGGAGGTGACTGCTCCCCCTCGTCCCTGCCGGGCGCTGTGTGATGCCGTAGTTTGCTCAGGCCCTTTCAGAGCCTGACTTATGTCGGTCCTTTGTCCTCCGGGGCTGTTGTTTGATGTGTTCAGTCCACAGTTTCACTCCAGAAGCCGTGTCGGTGAGGCAAGGGTCCATGATTAACCGTGCTCAGCTGCCAGCCCCCCTCTCCCCAGCAGTTTCTTCCCTTCCCCACCTCACCTGGGTCCCTGCACAGGCTTTGCAGGTATCCCAGATCAAGAAAGTCCGTCTCCTCATCGACGAAGCTATCCTCAAGTGCGACGCCGAGCGCGTGAGGCTGGAGGCAGAACGTTTTGAGAGCCTGCGGGAGATCGGGAACCTCCTCCACCCCTCAGTGCCCATCAGCAACGACGAGGTAGGGACAAGAGTGCTCCCAGAGCTGCAGGGCCACTCGGGGCCGGCCGCAACGGTTCATCAAAGCTAGACAACTGCCGGCAAGCGGGGGGCTCACTGCGGGGAGGTCCCCCCAACCCAAGATCAGCAGGCGGGTGAATGAAATCTGCATGACAAGACAGGGTTTCCTGCTGGGAGCAGACAAAGAGCAGCTCAGACAACGCTGGACACGGCCATTGTTGGGGGAATACATGGGAAACTCGCTTCCAGCCGGGGGGCTGGGATCTCCCTTCGCTGCTTTCATTCATCTGGCGGGAATATTTTGCTGGGGGAACACAATTGGGCTGGGCTGGCTGCCAAGTGGCCGCATAATAAGTGACCGGCTGGGATCAGGACTGGGGTTCCAGGCTCTGTAGTGTGGGATCCCAAACTGGGCCCAGTGCAACATGGAGACTGGTGTCACCACCGCCCTGGGGAGCTGAGGTGATGGGCTCCCCCTCCTCTTTGTCTTTGTGCAGGACGTGGACAACAAGGTGGAGCGGGTCTGGGGTGACTGCAGCTGCAGGAAGAAGTATTCCCACGTGGACCTGGTGGTGATGGTGGATGGTTACGAGGGAGAGAAGGGGGCGGTCGTCGCGGGCAGCCGCGGCTACTTCCTTAAGGTGCGAGCCCAGACCCCCATGGGGGCACAGAAACGATTGGAGCCGGAGGGAGAGCTGAGGGAAATGAGGGGGGGGCAGGGGTCATGGCTTCTCCTCCCCTGAAACAAGCTTGCTGCAGTGATGGCAGCTTCTGTGGCGGCATAAGCTCGCGCTGAGCTGGCTCATCGTGTCGGACGGACTCTGGCCTCGGTGGTGCTGCTGGCGTGGCCTGGGTAGCCTCCAGATCCACTCCAGCATCCCTGCCACAATCAAGAGGGTGATGCTGAGCCTGGCAGACAGAACAGCCTGGAGCTGGCGTGGGCTCCACCTGCTCCCGGACCTGCTGAGCAAGAAGGGATGGCACAGTGTGTGTGACAGGCGGTGGCTTCCCTTGTCCCCCAGGGTCCTCTGGTGTTCCTGGAGCAGGCCCTGATCCAGTACGCCCTGCAGAGCCTCCGCGCCAAGGGCTACACTCCTGTCTACACCCCCTTCTTCATGCGGAAGGAGGTGATGCAGGAGGTGGCCCAGCTCAGCCAGTTCGACGAGGAGCTCTACAAGGTGAGTGGCTCAATGCCTGCCGGGTCTCCGTGTCTCACCGCCTGGCACCCGCCGGCCCCTCCAGGCACCGGCTTTCCAACCGAGCCACCACCATGTGGCTTCCCCCACAGGGAGGGAGCCGGCTGAGATCCCCTCTGCCCCGGCGAGGCCTCGGCAGTCCCCTTCTGCTCCCTATCTCTGGGGTCCATCTTCATGGTTGACGCGGTTGTCATGGCGATGTGGTGACGGGGAGGTGGCTCGTCCCCAGCCTCACTGGCAGGAGGCCATTGGGGCTTTTGAAGGAGGCCAAACAAGCAGCAAACAGCAGCTGCTCCCTTTCCCGAGCTGTCCTATTCCTGCTCTGAGCGCCGGCCCCGGAAAGCCTCGCTGCCTGTCCCCGTGCAGGCAGGGAGAGCGGCTGCCTGCGCATCTGCCAGGGACCGTCTGTCCCCGGAGGTGCAGGAGCAGCTGGGGAAAGGGGACGGTGGCTCTTGTCCCACCCCGCAGGTGATCGGCAAAGGCAGCGAGAGGGCCGACGACAGCTCCATCGACGAGAAGTACCTGATCGCCACCTCAGAGCAGCCCATCGCAGCCCTGCACCGGGACGAGTGGCTGAAGCCAGAGGATCTGCCCATCAAGTACGCGGGGCTGTCGACCTGCTTCCGTCAGGAGGTGGGCTCCCACGGCCGCGACACCCGTGGCATCTTCCGTGTCCACCAGTTCGAGAAGGTGAGAGGAGCAGGGCGGCATTCCCACCGGGAATTTGGGGCTGTACCCGGGGCCGGCGCCAACTCGGGGTTCCCTTCTCTTTGCAGATCGAGCAGTTTGTCTACGCCTCACCCCACGACAACAAGTCGTGGGAGATGTTTGAGGAGATGATAGCCACGGCGGAGGATTTCTACCAGTCCCTGGGCATCCCCTACCACATCGTCAACATTGTCTCGGGTAGGGGCAGGGGCTTCCTCACTGCATGGCACCAGGGCCACCTCTCTGTGCCGCGGCGGCCCGGGAGGAGACCAGCCACCTCTGCCAGCGCCTCAGGTGTCACTGTGGCCCTGACCCACTTCCCAGCTTGGCTTTCTTTGTCCCTGCCTCACTTTCCCGTGGTGTCTGTCCCCAGACCTGGCGAGGGGGAGGAGGTATCTCAGCCCCAGGGCGTGGAGGAAGGAGACATTTGCTTTTCTGCAGAGATCCTCTGCTTTGCTCGGGGTCCACCGGGATTGCGTGTGGGCACTGCACCAGGCCAGGACTGTCCCCACTATCCCTTCCAGAGGGACAGTTTGAGTGTCCCGACTCCTCCTGAAAACTCTCCCAGGAAAATTATCCTGTTTAAACACCCCTTCCCAGCCTCCCTGCTGCAGTGCAGGAGCCCCACATCACTTCCAAAGTCACCTCCGAAGCTTCACCCCTTTAGTCCGTGCTGCCCTATGATGGGCACGTTCAGGGCGGGGGGCAAGCAGGAGTGGGAGCCCCCCCTGCTCAGTGCTGCCCCCCTGTCTCCTAGGCTCCCTCAACCACGCTGCCAGTAAGAAGCTGGACCTGGAGGCCTGGTTCCCTGGTTCCGGCGCTTTCCGCGAGCTCGTGTCCTGCTCCAACTGCACTGACTACCAGGCGCGCCGCCTGCGCATCCGCTACGGGCAGACCAAGAAGATGATGGACAAGGTGAGGCCGAGCTGCTGGGCTGGAGTCTGGGTGGGGGTTGCTGCTCGTCCCCTCCTCGCCTTCGCCGTGTCACACCCCCCCCTTTGCCGTATCCCCGCTGCAGGTGGAGTTCGTGCACATGCTCAACGCCACGATGTGTGCCACCACCCGCACCATCTGCGCCATCCTGGAGAACTACCAGACGGAGGAGGGCGTCCGCGTCCCAGAGAAGCTCCGAGACTTCATGCCCCCAGGTAATGCCCAGCACCCTCTCTTCCCCACCCAGCCTGGGTGTGTGTGTATTTGTGGGGGGGTCCCAGTGGCCCCCCCTACATCTCCCTCCTGCCAGGCTGGGGGGGTGTGATGCGTGGTGCCTGCTCTCCCCCCCCTGCCCAGACCTCCGGGAGCTGATCCGGTTTGTGAAGCCGGCCCCCATCGAGCAGGAACTCTCCAAGAAGCAGAAGAAGCAGCAGGAGGGGGGCAAGAAGAAGCCGGGGGGGGGAAGCGAGCGGGTGCTGGAGGAGCAGATGCAGAACATGGGTGTCAACAGCGCCTGAGTCCTGGGCCCCCACCCCACGCCACCCCCCCACCAGGGACCTTTGGGGCCTCCTGAATCATCCTGCCTTCATCGCCGGCTGGGGCTGCGCCCATCACCTTCACTTCAGGGCCTGTGTGTGGCAGGGAGCTGCCGGTCAACGCCTGGCTCCCCCCCCCCACGGAGCACCGCGCTCCCACGGGACGAAGGACTGACGCTATCGGAGCTGCGGTGTGTGTGTCCCCCGCACCGAGTGGGGCCGGGGACCCCCCCCGGCGCCCTGGTCCCTTCCCTGGGGAGGGAAAATGTCCTCTCCCTCCATTCAATAAAGCCAAGAACTGCTGAGCTGTGTGTCCCTGGGGGGGTCAGGAGGGAAGGGGGGGGCACCAGCCGGGTGAGGTGGGGGGGGGGGGCCTCTGGCTGCCTTTCCCCCTTCTCCCCCCCCCCGGGGGCCTCCGCCAGCCCTGCACAATGGCCCAGACAAAGGCCGTGCTTGCTGGAGCCCATTTGTAATTCAAAGAGGGGCCGGGGGCCCCCCACGCCTCGGCCCCAGCTGCCAGCCCGGACCCCCCCCGCAGGTGGGTACTCGGTGAGTGAGGGTCGGGGGGGGGGGCTGCGTGCCTCAGTTTCCCCGAGGAAAGGGGGTCCGGCTGTCAGCCCCCGGCTCCCCAGGTTGTGCGTGGGAAACCCGTGGCTGCACCCTTGGGGTGCTGGGGAGGGAACTCGAGCGTCTGGGCCCCCCCTGGCACAGCACCCCGATGAGCCGGTTGGGCTCGCCCTCCTCCCGCTCCCCTTTGAAGGGTGCCGGGGCCGCCGGCCAGGGCGGGGAGAGGCCCCGGTGAGTCACCGGAGCCCTCGGCGGGTGCCCGGGGGGGTCCCCGGGCGGCTCCCCAGCACCCGGCCGGGCTATGGGGTGTCCCCCCCTTCCCCCCCCCCGCGCACCCATCCGACCCGTTCTGCTGCCGGGGCCCCCGGGCCCGGCTCTGCACCGTCCTGCCCGGCACCCACGCCCTGGGCCCGACGCCGGCTGCCAGGATGGGTGCCAGGCGGGCTGGGGGCAGGGGCTGCACCCACGGCCCCCTCCGCCCCGCTGAGCCCCCGTGGGGATACGACCCCCCTCCCTGCTCCCCGTGTCTCCAGTCCATTCCAGTTTTCCCAGTCCTCCACACCTCCCAGTCCTTCCCAGTTTGTCCCAGTAACCCCCCCAGTCCTGGTGCGATGGGGCCGGCCGGAGTGGCATGGCGGGGCTGGCACCGGGGTGGGGTGTGGGGACCCCCGCGTGCTGGGGTGTCACAGCCTGCAGCAGTCACATGGGGGGGGTGGGGGGTGTCACGCGCGTGCTGTATGTGCGCGCCCCGCGTCTGCGTCGCGCGTGTGCGCGAGCCGTGCGCGTGTGCAACGCGCGTGTGCGCAACCTGTCTGCGCGTGCAACGCGCGGGTGGACGGGCCAGCGTCCGTGTGCGCAATTCACACGCGTGGGTGGGCGTGCGCAACGCCCACGCCTCTCCGTGCCCTTCTCCATCCCCACGCTCCGCCAGCGGGCAGCACACACCCCCCCACCCCCCCACCCCCGCCCTCCGCCCCGTGCCCGGGCCCGCGCTGCCCCCCGCTGCCGCCGGTGCGGGCGGGGCCGGTACCGCCGGCGGGGCCCGGGGGGGGCGGTGGCTGCGGGGGGGGGGAGAAGCGGCGGCGGCGCCTTTAAGCGCGGCGCAGGTCGGTGCAGCGGCCGGCCCCGCCCCGGCGGGCGCGCGCGGGCGGCGGGAGGGGCGCAGGCGGCGGCGCGGGGCGCAGCGGGCACCGGCGGCAGCGGCCGCACCGCGCCATGGGCGCTCCGCCCGCCCGCGGGGCCGCGCTCCGGCTGCCGCCGCCGCCGCCGCCGCCGCCGCCGCCGCTGCTGCTGCTGCTGCTGCTGCTGCTGCCCGCGCCGGGCCAGCCCCGCCGCCCGCCCCCGGGACCCGCCACCGGCACCGACATCGGCACCGGCGTCGGCGTCGGCACCGGCACCTGCCCGCCCGGCGCGTTCCTGCCGCTGCTTCGGCCCCGCGGCGGCACCGGGGACAGCGGCGGCTCCGGCGGCACCGGGGACAGCGGCGGAGCGGGGCCCTCCTCGAGCACCGGCGCTTCCAGCGGCACCGGGGACAGCGGCGGCGCCGGGCCCTCCCCGGCCACGGGCGGCTCCGTGGACCGCGGCGGCGCTGGGACCGCACCGGGCGCCGGTGCTTCCAGCGGGGACGGCGGCGGCGGCGGCGGCGGGGGTTGCCGAGGCATCGGCGGCACCGGGAGCCCCGGCGGCAGCGGGGACACGAGAGGCAGCGGGAGCCCCGAGGGTGCCCAAGGCCATGGAGGTACCGGGAGCACCCAAGTCCCCGGGGACACCGGGGATACTGGACACGCTGGGGAAACTGGGGACACCGACATCCCCACGGAGCCCAGGAGCACCAGGGACGTGAGGAGCACCGGGGATGTTCGGCACGCTGGGGACACCAGGGGCACCCACGTCCCCAGGAACACCAGGGCTACTGGACGCACTGGGGAGACTGGGAAAGTCCCCAGGGATAACAGGAACACCAGGCATGCTGGACATAGTGGGGACACTGGGAAAGTCCCCAAGAGTACCAGTAGCACCAGGGGGATGACGGGCACTGGGGATGCTGGGAACCCCCTGACCACAGGGGCCACCAGGAGCCCCGTGACCCGCAGCCACTCCCGCTGGCGCCGCAGCCCCAACACGGCACCGCAGTTCCAGCCCTCCAGCTACCAGGCCTCGGTGGGGGAGAACCGGCCGGCAGGGACACCGGTGACGCGGGTGACGGCAGTGGACCCCGACGAGGGGGAGGCGGGCCGGCTGCACTACACCATGGCCACCCTCTTCGACAGCCGCTCCGACGCCCTCTTCGCCATGGACCCCATCACCGGGGCCGTCACCACCGCCACCCCCCTGGACCGCGAGAGCAAGAGCACCCACGTCTTCCGGGTGACGGCTGTGGACCACGGGACACCGCGGCGCAGCGCCATGGCCACGTTGACGGTGACGGTGAGCGACGCCAACGACCACGATCCAGCCTTTGAGCAGCCTGAGTACCGGGAGAGCGTGCGGGAGAACCTGGAGGTGGGCTACGAAGTGCTGACGGTGCGGGCCACTGATGGGGATGCTGGTCCCAACGCCAACGTCCTCTACCGTCTCCTCAACGCCGGCGGCGCCAACGAGGTCTTTGAGATCGATCCCCGCTCGGGCGTCATCCGCACCCGTGGCCCTGTGGACCGTGAGGCGGTGGAGGCCTTTGAGCTCTTGGTGGAGGCCACGGATCAAGGCCAGGAGCCAGGACCCCGCAGCGCCACGGCCACCGTCCGCATCGCCGTGGAGGACGACAACGACAACGCGCCGCAGTTCAGTGAGAAGCGTTACGTGGCGCAGGTCCCCGAGGACGTGGCGCCCAACTCGGCCGTGCTGCGGGTGACAGCCACTGACCGCGACAAGGGCAGCAACGCCCTGGTGCACTACAGCATCGTCAGCGGTAACACCCGCGGCCACTTCTACATCGACGCGCAGACGGGCGCGCTGGACGTGGTCAGCCCCCTGGACTATGAGGTCAGCAAGGAGTTCACCCTAAGGATCCGGGCACAGGATGGTGGCCGCCCGCCCCTCTCCAACATCAGCGGTTTGGTCACCATCCAGGTGTTGGATGTCAACGATAATGCCCCCATCTTTGTCAGCACGCCCTTCCAGGCCACCGTGCTGGAGAACGTGCCGGTGGGTTACTCCGTCATCCACGTTCAAGCCATCGATGCCGATTCGGGTGACAATGGCCGGCTGGTCTACACCCTCCTGGAGACTGGCGCCGGCTTCCCCTTCACCATCAACAACAGCACCGGGTGGATCGTGGTGGCCTCCGAGCTGGACCGGGAGGTGGTGGACTTCTACAACTTCGGGGTGGAGGCGCAGGACCAGGGTAACCCCCCCATGGCCTCCTCGGCCAGCGTCAGCGTCACCATCTTGGACGTCAATGACAACAGCCCCGAGTTCACGCAACGGGAGTACAGCGCCCGCCTGAACGAGGACGCGGCGGTGGGCACCAGCGTCCTCACCGTCTCCGCTGTCGACCGTGATGCCAACAGCGTCATCACTTACCAGATCTCCAGCGGCAACACCCGCAACCGCTTCTCCATCACCAGCCAGAGCGGCGGTGGGCTCATCTCCCTCGCCCTGCCCCTGGACTACAAGCTGGAGCGGCAGTACCTCCTCACCATCGCCGCCTCTGACGGCACCCGCCAGGACACGGCCCAGGTGGTCGTCAACGTCACTGACGCCAACACCCACCGACCCGTCTTCCAGAGCTCCCACTACACTGTCAACGTCAACGAGGACCGGCCAGTGGGCACCACGGTGGTGGTCATCAGCGCCACGGATGAGGACACGGGGGAGAACGCCCGCATCACCTACCTGATGGAGGACAGCATCCCCCAGTTCCGCATCGCCGCCGAGACGGGGGCCGTCACCACCCAGATGGAGCTGGACTACGAGGACCAGGTGTCCTACACCCTGGCCATCACGGCGCGTGACAATGGCATCCCACAGAAGTCCGACACCACCTACCTGGAGATCCTGGTGAGTGACGTCAACGACAACGCACCCCAGTTCCTCCGTGACTCCTACCAGGGCTCTGTCTACGAGGATGTGCCCGCCTTCACCAGCGTCCTTCAGGTATCTGCCACTGACCGTGACTCGGGGCTCAATGGCAGGGTCTTCTACACCTTCCAAGGTGGTGATGATGGGGACGGTGACTTCATCATTGAGTCCACCTCTGGCATCGTCCGCACCTTGCGCCGCCTCGACCGGGAGAACGTGCCGCTCTACGCCCTGCGGGCATTCGCCGTCGATAAGGGGGTCCCGGCCAAGCGGACACCGGTGGAGATCCAAGTGACGGTGCTGGACGTCAATGACAACCCACCCGTCTTTGAGCGGGACGAGTTCGACATCTTTGTGGAGGAGAACAGCCCCATTGGGCTAGTGGTGGCCCGGATCACGGCCACTGACCCCGATGAGGGCACCAACGCCCAAATCATGTACCAGATTGTGGAGGGCAATATCCCTGAGGTCTTCCAGCTGGATATCTTCTCCGGCGAGCTCACCGCCTTGGCCGACCTGGACTACGAGTCCAAGGCGGAGTACGTCATGGTGGTCCAAGCCACCTCGGCCCCCCTGGTCAGCCGGGCCACGGTCCATGTTCGCCTTCGCGATGCCAACGACAACAGCCCCCAACTCAAGAACTTCGAGATCCTCTTCAACAACTACATCACCAACCGCTCGGGCAGCTTCCCTGGGGGGGTCATCGGCCGCATCCCAGCCCACGACCCCGACGTCTCCGACAGCCTCACCTATGCCTTTGAGCAGGGGAACGAGCTCAACCTGGTGCTGCTGGACCCCCACAGCGGGGACCTGCGCCTCAGCCCTGCCCTGGACAACAACCGCCCGCTGGAGGCTGTCATGAGGGTCTCCGTCTCGGGTAAGACCCCTGTCCTGGGCTGGGGTGGCTTGGAGGCCCAAGGTTTGGGACTGGGGAAGTGTTTGTGGGTGCTCCCCACCCTTCTACATGGCCCTGAGATGTTTTGGGCGTCCCACCACCCCATCTTGACTGCCTCCTCCAGATTTGGGGGGGGGGGGGAGATAATGAGGATGCTGTGCCCCCAACCCCGACATCCCAGATGGAAGCAGTTGGGGTCCCCAGCTCCCCCTTTTGCTTCTCCACCCCCAACTTCAGTCCTGGGGTGTCTGGGGGGGGGTCCAATAACCCAGTGCATGTTTTGGGGTGGGGGGGGTCAGGACCCTGTAGCAGTGGTTTGGAGGGGCAGGACCCTGTGTGTGTATTTAGGGGGGGGTCCTGGCACCTTGCTGTGTGCGTTTGGAGGGGGCAGGGCCCACTGTGTGTGCTTGGGGGAGGTGCAGGGCCTGTGCATGTATTTGGGGGGGGAAGAGCCTGGTGTGTGCATGGGGGGGTCCTGGTACCCTTATGTGTATGTTAAGGGGGGCCCGATGGGTGAATTTGAGGGGGGCTCAGGATCCAGTGCAGTATTTGGGGGTGGTCCTGGCACCCCAATGCATGTGTTTCCAGAAGGCCCCAACACTTGTATTTGGGGGGGGCACAGGGCCTGCTGTGTGTATTTGGGGGAGTCCTGGCACCCTGGCCTCTCTATTGGGGGGGTCCCCAAAGCCAGTGCATCTGTTTGGGGGGGTCACTGGTGGGAAGGGGCCAAGGGGGGGCTGTGCCGGTGGTGCTTGGCGCCTTTTGGGCTGGGGGGGCCGGTGGGTGCTGCCAGGGGGGGTCACCCTGGGGTGGGGGAGTGGCTCCTCAGCCTCCCCCAGGCAGGGAGGGAAACTGAGTCACGGGCCATGCCGTGATGTCCCTTGTCCCCAGCCACGTGTCCCCCATCACCTCCTGTACCCCCCCAGACCCCCCTTTGGGCTGGGGTCCCTGCTCCAACTTCACAAAGGGGGGGGGGGGGGGGGGGCCCAGGGCACAAAGGGTGGGGGCAGGGAGCCCCCCATGCCCAGGCCGTGCCCCCCCTCAACGCGGGGGCAGCTGGGAGGGGAACAAAGGGTCCGGCCATAGCTGGGCCCCCGCGGCCGCAGCCATGGCAACCCCCCCGCCGGCCACGGGCCACGGGCCACCGGGCAGCCCCAGCCCCCTGCCACCCCCCCCCACCCTGGCGTCACCCCCTTCTCCCTTCCCCCGCCCCCCCCCGCCACTCTCCCTCCATCCATCTGTCCGCCCACCGCCCGCTCTCCATCTGTCCCATGTCCCGCTGCCCCTCATCCTGGCCAGGAGGAGGAGGAGGAGGAAGGTGGGTGCCCCAGTGCCGGGCAGAGCCTTTGCCCCCCAACCCCTCCCTGCCCCATGGCACTGCTGGGTGAGTCAGGATGGGTGCCCTGTAGCCAGCGCTGTCCCCATCCCACAGTGGCCATCAGGATGGGTGCCCCAGAGCGGGTGCTGTCCCCATCCCACAGTGGCCATCAGGATGGGTGCCCCAGAGCGGGTGCTGTCCCCATCCCGCGGTAGCTGAGCAGGACGGGTGTCCCGTACTAGTGCCATCCCCCTCCCGTGGTGGCCAAGCGGGACGGGCACCCCACAGCCAGCACCGGCCCCGTCCCGCTGGCCCCACCCTGTGGTGGCCGAGTGGGATGGGTGCCCCATAACCAGCACCAGCCCCATAGCCAGCACCATCCCCATCCCGCCATCCCCGTCTCATGGTGGCCAAGTGGGATGGGTGCCCCATAGCCAGCACTGTCCCCATCCTGCAGTGGCTGGGTGGGACGGGCACCCCATAACCAGTGCTGTCCCCATTGCGTGGTGGCTGAGTAGGTCAGGCACCCCGTAGCCAGCACCGTCCCCATCCCACCGTCCCCATCCCATGGTGGCGAAGCGGGATGGGTGCCCCATCACCACCGCCGTCCCCATCCTGCGGTGGTCGGCGCTGCCACTGACCCCTCCACGTCCCCCCCCCCCACACACAGACGGGGTCCACAGCGCGACAGCCCAGTGCACGCTGCGGGTGACGGTGATCACGGACGAGATGCTGAGCAACAGCATCACCCTGCGCTTGGCCGACATGTCCCAGGAGCGATTCCTCTCCCCCCTGCTCAGCCGCTTCCTAGAGGGGGTGGCAGCCGTCCTGGCCACCCCCCGCCACCGCGTCGTCCTCTTCAATATCCAAACGGACACGGACGTGGGGACCGCCCGTATCCTCAACGTCAGCCTCTCAGTGCTGCTGCCCGCCTCGGGGCACGGCGCCCGCTTCTTCTCCTCCGAGGAGCTGCAGGAGCGGCTCTACCTCAACCGCTCGCTGCTGGCCGCCATCTCGGCCCAGCGGGTCCTGCCCTTCGACGACAACATCTGCCTGCGCGAGCCCTGCGAGAACTACATGCGCTGCGTCTCCGTCCTCCAATTCGACAGCTCGGCGCCCTTCCTCGCTTCCGACACCATCCTCTTCCGCCCCATCCATCCCGTCACCGGCCTGCGCTGCCGCTGCCCACCTGGCTTCACCGGCGACTACTGCGAGACGGAGATCGACCTCTGCTACTCCAGCCCATGCGGCAGCAACGGGCGGTGCCGGAGCCGCGAGGGCGGCTACACCTGCGAGTGCCACGAGGATTTCACCGGTGAGAGCCGGGCGCATCCGTCCCTGGTGTCACCTTGTCCCGTTCCCCTTCGGCCCTCCAGCAGTGATCCTGTCCTCTTGGTGTCCATCCTCATCATCCCTTCAGCCAGCTCCTCTGCAGCCCTCCGTCCTCTATCCATCCCTTCCTTTTGGTGTCCATCCTCATCATCCCTTCAAACAGCTGCCCTTCAACTATCCCTTCCTCAGCTGTCTCTCCATCATGCATCACCATCATCCCTTCAGCCAGCTCCCCTGCAGCCCTCCGTCCTCTCTAACTTCTGTCCCTCCATCATCCAGCTCCATCATCCCTTCTTCCTCCTTCCCTTCAGCTCTCCATCCCTCCATCATCCTTCCCCCAACATCCCTTCACCCCACTCCCCCTCAGCCCTCCATCGTCTGTTCCTTCTGGTGTCCCTCCATCATCCATCCCCATCGTCCCACTCCAGTCCTCCATCAGCCATCCCCATCAGCCTTCATCCCACCCCCCCTCAGCCTTCCTCATCTATCCCTACTTCTGCTGGCCCTCCACCATCCATCGTGGTCGTCCCTTCAGCCTGCTCCCCTTCAGCCCTCCGTCACCCGTTCCTTCCTCAGCTGTCCCTCTGTCGGCCATCGTCCCTTGGCCATCCCTCCGGCCATCCCTCCCTCCCTTGCCCCCCAGCCATCTCTCCATCCTCCCTCCCCCTCCCCTTTGTCCCCAACACCTTTATCTTCCTCCTCTCTTCCATCTCTCCACCTTCCTCTCTCCTCTCGCCACCGCACCCCCCTCCCTCTGCCCTCTCTCCCTATTGTCCCCCACCCCTCGCCCCCTCCCACGTCCCCCCTTGTCCCCCCTCCTGTCCTCCCATCACCCTCCATGTCTGGTCCCCTGTCCCCTCTGTCCCTCCACCCCAGCGAGGTCCCTGCAGGAGGTCGGCGGGGGAACTGGGACACTGGTGGCGGCAGAGCCTGGGGGACACCCTGGGGTGCAGGGACACCCCGTCCCCACCGCGGTGGCCCGGCCATCTGCTCCCCACCACGGCTGGCCTGGGGGGGGAGACGGGACACACCATGGTCACTGGGAGACTGGTGGCACTGGGGACAGCCCCCACCTGCCCTGGGGACCCCTGAGCACCCCCAGCCCCCACGGGACACCCGGGTGGGGGGGTGCCAGCTGGTGGGGGAGGGGATGCTGGGGGGGGGGCTTTGACTCAGTTGCCATGGTGACGGGAGGTGGTTGCCACGGCAATGGAGCTGGGGATGAAGCCTCTCTGGAGCTGATGGGGGGGGTGAGGAGGGGATCCCCACCCCCCCTCCCCCATTTTGGGGGTGCAGGGGGTGCCCGGCACCCTGGGCACGGTGCCGGGTGCCAGCTGGGCCTCGCGCAGGGGAGCGCTGCGAGCTGAGCGCCCGGGGGGGCCGCTGCGCCCCGGGGGTCTGCCGCAACGGGGGCACCTGCCTCAACCTGCTGGTGGGGGGGTTCCGCTGCCAGTGCCCCCCCGGGCACTACGAGAAGCCCTTCTGCACCATGAGCACCCGCAGCTTCCCCCCGCGCTCCTTCCTCACCTTCCGCGGCCTCCGCCAGCGCTTCCACTTCACCCTCGCCCTGACGTGAGCCCTGGGGGGGCAAGGGGGGGCCCGTGGGCATCATCTGGGGTGATGGGGTGTGGGGTTATGGGTATCCCATGGGCAGTGGGGTGTGGAGTGATGGGTGCTCCGTTGGCATCATCTGGGGCGATGGGGCGTGGGGTGATGGGTGTCCCATGGGCAACGGGGTGTGGAGTGGTGGGGTGACCCCTTGGCATGGGGACAATGGGGTGGGGGGCACCCCATGGGGGCAGTGGGGCGATGGGTGCCAGTGTGTCCCGCTGGGCGCAAGGTGACGGGGCATGGGGCAGGCCAGGGAGTTGTGGGGTGACGGGGCATGCTTGGGGGGCATGGCAGGGGGCCGGGGGGGGCGATGGGCAGAGCCTGGCACTCGTCCCTGCACCAGGTTTGCCACCAAGGAGCGGGACGGGCTCCTGCTCTACAACGGGCGCTTCAACGAGAAGCACGACTTCGTGGCGCTGGAGATCGTGGGCGAGCAGGTCCAGCTCACCTTCTCAGCAGGTACGGGCATCGCGCCCGCCGCACCCCGGCACGGCATCCCCGGCATTCCCTCCCGGGCATTGCATGCCTGGCACTGCCTGGCACTGCATCCCTGGCACTGCATCCCATGCTATACATCCCCGGCACTGCCTGGTACTGCATCCCGGGCACGCATCCTGGGCATCATGTCGCTGGCACTGCATCCCATGCTGTACCTCCCCGGCACCGCCTGGCACTGCATCCCTGGCGCTGCATCCCATGCTGTACATATCTGGCATCGCATCCCAGGCATCGTGTCCCCAGCACTGCCTGGCACTGCATCCCTGGCACGTGTCCTGGGTATCACATCCCTGGCACTGCGTCCCATGCTGTACATCTCTGGCACTGCACCCCAGGCATTACATCCCTGGCATTACATCCCTGGCACTGCATCCTGGGCATTGCATCCCTGGCACTGTATCCCATGTGTCGTGTCCCTGGCACTACATTCTGGGCACTGCCTGGCACTGCATCCCAGGCATCCTGTCCCTGGCACTGTCCCCATGGCACTGCAGCCCTGGCACTCCCATCACTCGCCCCCCCCCCCGTGCCCCCTCCCCTCCCCGGGCTGTTCCCTGACCACTGGTGCCCACAGGTGAGACCACCACCACGGTGTCACCCTTCGTGCCAGGCGGTGTCAGCGATGGGCAGTGGCACCGGGTCCAGCTCCACTACTACAACAAGGTGGGGGCATTCTGGGGGGCACAGGGTTTTGGGGGGGAGTGGGGTGAGGTTTGGCGGGGACAGAGGAAGAGGGGATGGAGGGTGGGAATTTGGGGGGACAGAGATGGATGGGAGCAGGGCAGGGGTTTGGGGGAACAGAGAGGGAGGGGAGTGGGGTGGGGGTCTGGGGGGGGATGGAGTGGAGCAGGGAAGGGGTTTGGGGGGATGGAGAGTGGGGGTTTGGGGGAGGGAGGGATGGGGTGAGCATGGTGGGAGTTGGGGGGATAGAGGGGAGCAGGGTGGGGGTTTGGGGGTGCTGGGGGGAAGAGGGAGGACAAGGAGCGGGATGAAGGCTGTGGGGCCGGGGGCGGCCCGGGTCCCACGGCTCAGGCGTTGCCCACAGCCGGTGCTGGGGCGGTCGGGGCTGCCCCAAGGCCCCTCGGAGCAGAAAGTGGCCGTGGTGACAGTGGACGACTGTGACACCGGCATGGCCCTCCGGTTCGGCCCCGTCCTGGGCAACTACTCCTGTGCCGCCCAGGGCACCCAGTCTGGCAGCAAGAAGTAAGGCGGGGGGGGTCCCTTGGGGTCCCCATGGGTGGGGGGTCCCTTGAGGGTCCCTTGGGGTCACCATGGGTTAGGGCATGGGTGGGAGGTTCCCTTGGGGTCCCCATGGGTGGGGGGTCCCTTGAGGGTCCCTTGGGGTCACCATGGGTTAGGGCATGGGTGGGAGGTTCCCTTGGGGTCCCCATGGGTGGGGGGGGTTAGGGGTCCCTTAGGGGTCCCTCGGGGTCCCCATGGGTGACGGCGGGTGCTGCAGGTCGCTGGATCTGACGGGGCCGCTGCTGTTGGGCGGCGTGCCCACCCTGCCCGAGAGCTTCCCCATCCGCAGCCGGCAGTTCGTGGGGTGCATGCGGCACCTCCACATTGACCAGCGCCCCGTCGACATGGCCGCCTTCATCGCCAACAACGGCACCCTGCCCGGTGAGGGGCACAGGGGTGCACGGGGAGGGGGGCAGGGGGGTATGGGGCTGGGGAGATGACTGGGGGTGGGAGGGGGCTGTGCCCACTGGGTGTGGGTTGGGGTCTGGGGGGTGCCAGGGCTGTGGGGTTGGAGGGGGATCCATGGGGCATGGAGCTGGGCAGCGCTTGGGGGTCTCTGTGCCCCGTGGGCATGAGAACGTGGGGCTGGGGGATATGGGGTAAAGGGGGTGCCGGGGCTGTGGGGCTAGATGGGGATCCAGGGGGCATGGAGGCCTGTGTCCCCTGGGCATGGGGACATGGGGTCAGGGAGTGCCAGGGCTGGAGGGGGATCGAGGGCATGTGGGGCTGCGACAGTGCCCGGGGGGTCTCTGTGCTCTCTGGGCATGGGGCTGGGCCATATGGGGCTGTTGGGGTGCCAGGGTGTGGGGCTGGATCGAGGGCTGGGGGTGGCACCATGCCAGCACCATAGGGCTGGAGAATGGTTCGGGAGACTTGGGACCCAGTGCCCGAGGGTCTCGGTGCCCCCCAGGCATGGGCACATGGGACTGGGTCATGACAGGCCATGGGGCTGGCTGGGGGGGGGGGGCATGGGGCTGGGGTCCCAAGAGATGGGGGGGGGGGGGTGGTGTGAGCCCCATGTCCCCTCCCGCAGGTTGCCCTGCCAAGAAGACCCTCTGCGACGCCAGCACATGCCACAACGGTGGCACCTGCGTGCACGAGTGGGACAGCTTCAGCTGCCGCTGCCCGCTGGGCTTCGGGGGCAAGACCTGCCAGGAAGGTACGGGGCGGGGGGGGGGCACCGGGGTGGCCATGGGGGTTCCGTGGTGGGGGTGGGGGTAGGTTGGCACCCACCCTACACCCCGTCTCCCCGCAGAGATGGCGAGCCCCCAGCGGTTCCTGGGCAGCAGCCGGGTGTCCTGGAGCGGGCTGGCACTGCCCATCACCCTGCCCTGGCACCTGGGGCTGATGTTCCGCACCCGCCACCCCCGCGGGCTGCTGCTGCGGGCCACCGCTGGCCCCCGCGCCACCCTCACCCTCCAGGTGTGCCCCACGGGGACGGGGTGGGGAGTGGCTATGGGGGGGGGCGATTGGCATAGGGGGTATTGCCCTGGGGGCAGTGCCGGGGGGGGATATTGGCCTTGGGGGGGTATTGCCCTTGGTGGGGAGTTATTGCCCTGGGCGGGTATTTCCTTTGGAGGGGGGTATTGCCATAGGGGTATTACTGGGGGGGGGTCCTTCCCTTGGGGGGGTATTGCCATGGGGGGAGTATTGCCCTGGGAGGTGGCAGTGCCAGGGGGGTGCCACCCGTGGGGGGTATTGCACTCTGGGGGGGTGTTGGCTTGGGGGACAGTGCTGGGGGGGGGGGAATTACCCTTGGGGGGGGGCTGCCCCTGGGAGGGGGTATTGCCCTGGGTGGGGGGTATTGCCCTGGGGGCAGTGCCAGGGCTGTCCCCCCCCCAGGGTGCGGGGGGCACTGACGTCCCTCTCGGCAGCTGAGCGAGGGGCAGGCGGAGGCGGGCGTCTGGCAGGGGGGCTCCCGCCTGGCCTGGCTGCGGCTGCCCCACGCCAAGGTCAACGACGGCGACTGGCACCACCTCCAGCTGGAGCTGCGGGGGGCCCCTGGCCGCCCCCCCCCCGCCACCCTCCTCCTCCTCGCCCTCGACTATGGCCGCCACCAGGTAGGCTGGGACCCCCGGGGTGGGGGGGGGAAACTGAGGCACGGGGCTGGCACGCCGCTCTGCTCACCCCATGGGTGCCACCATGACACCCATGGGTGTCTGAGTGCCCCCCCCCCCCCGTGCCCGCAGGCGGTGGCCGATGTGGCCGGGGAGCTGCAGGGGCTGCGGCTGCGGACGCTGAGCGTGGGGGGGCTGGCGGGTGACGGCGGCACCGTGGAGCAGGGCTTCCGTGGCTGCCTGCAGGTACGGGCACGGGCAGGGGGTGTTGGGTATAGGGCAGGGGGACACGGACATTGGGCGTATGGGCAGAGGGGTGGTGGCAAAGGGACAGGGGGGTATGGGCTTGGGGACGTGGCATAGGGCGTGGGGACATGGGTACGGTGGGGGGGGCACGGGTATGGGCACAGGGACGTGGGCATGGAGCGTGGTTAAGGACACGGGCACAGGGCATGGGGACATCAAATAGGGACAGGGGCACAGGGGCATGCGTACGGGTGTGTGGCGTGGGGACGTGGGATGTAACAGGCAGGGGGACGTTGGTTGCATGTGGGGACACGGGCATGGGGACATGGGCACAGGGACATGGGTATGGGCACAAAGCATGGGGACATGGGACATCTGGGCACAGGGACATGAGGCGTGGGGCGTATGGGCACGGGGGTGGTGGCAGAGGGACAGGGGAGTATGGGCTTTGGGATGTGGCATAGGGCGTGGGGACACGGGCACGGCAGCGGGGGTCAGGGGCATGGGCACAGGGACGTGGGAACATGGGCACAGGGTATTGGCATGGGGACATTGAATGGGGACATGGGCGTATGGGCACAGGGAATGGGGACGTGGGACACGTGGCAGTGGGATGTGGGGACATGGGGACGTGGGCACACGGATGTGGGTATGGGCACAAGGCACAGGGACGTGGGACGTTTGGGCACAGGGGATGAGCACAGGGACATGAGTACAGGGACATGGGACGTGGGGTCGAGGGGCACATGGGCACGGGGCCGCGGGGGCACAGGGACACGGCCCTGGGGCTGGGCATGGGGACAGGGATGTGGGCACGGGGGCGTGGGCATAATTCCTGGGGCAGGGTTGGGGGTACGTTGATGTGGGGATAGGGTGGCATGGAGGGAGGGGCCCAGATTCTAGCGAGGGAAACTGAGGCACAGCAGGAGGGGTGACGATGCGGCGGTGACGCAGGGCGTGCGCGTGGGCGAGACGGCGGCCAGCGCGGTGGCACTGAGCGTGGCGCAGGCGGCAAGGGTGAACGTGGAGGGGGGCTGTGCCCTGCCCGACCCCTGCGACTCGGGGCCCTGCCCCCCCCACAGCTACTGCAGCGACGACTGGGACAGCTTCTCCTGCCGCTGCCACCCCGGTGAGGGCCCGGGGACACCCCGCACTGCCACCCCTCACTGTCCCCTGGGCACTGCCACTCCTGGCACTGCTGCCATTGGCGTGGCCACCTTCCCTGGGCACTGCCACCCCCCTTATCACTGTCCTCAGGGCACTGCCACCCTCCCTGGACCCCCCCATCATTGTCCCCAGGACACTGCCACCCCCATCACCACCTGCAGGGCACTGTCACCCTCCCTGGGCACTGCCACCCCCCCATCACTGTCCCCACGGCACTGCCTCCCCAGGGCACTGCCACCCTCCCTGGGCACTGCCACCCTCCCCGGTGACACCCCCTCTCTACGATGTCCCCAACCATGCCCGTCCTCATGCCCAGGCTACTTCGGTGACAGCTGCGTCAGCGCTTGCGCCCTCAACCCCTGCCAGTCCCCGGCCACCTGCGCCCGCAAACCAGGCTCGGCGCATGGTTACACATGCGAGTGTCCCCAGGGTCACTTCGGTCCCTACTGCGAGCACAAGTGAGTAGCGGCGAGGGATGGGCACGCGCGAGCGCGGCGCCCGTTGCACTCGCACGTGCCCATCCCTTTTGCTGGATGTGTGAGGGGGCATGGTGGGTGTGCAAGGGACAGGGTGGGCACAGTGGCCGTGCAAGGGACGTGATGCCCATGCAGGTGGCACGGTGGCCGTACAAGGGACAGGGTGGGCATGGGACAAGCAGGGTGGCGGTGCTGGACGTGGACGCCGTGCCACGCCGTGCCACATTGTGCGATGCCACCCGGGCAGGGAGGCCCAGCCGTGCCCGCGGGGGTGGTGGGGCCACCCCACCTGCGGCCCCTGCAGCTGCGACGTCACCAAGGGCTTCGACCCCGACTGCAACAAGACGACAGGCGAGTGTCGCTGCAAGGTGAGTCCCCGTCCCCAGCGTCCTGTGCCCACGGTGGCCCCAGGGGGACGGTGACAACCCCCCCGAATGGTGCCACCCGTCACCCCCCCAGGAGAACCACTACCGCCCGGTGGGCAGCGACTCTTGCCTGCTCTGCGACTGTTACCCCACCGGGTCCCTGTCCCGCCTCTGCGATGCCACCAGCGGGCAGTGTCCCTGCAAGGCCGGCGTCATCGGCCGCCACTGCGACCGCTGTGACAACCCCTTCGCCGAGGTGACAGCCAGTGGCTGCGAAGGTGGGTGATGGGGACTGGGTGCCACCGTCAATCTGCTGTCACCCTGGGTCACCCTGGGTGCCAGCGACTGGGCACCACTGTCACCCTGCTGTCACCCTCTGTCACCTTGCTGTCACCCTTCTGTCACCCTGGATGCCAGCAACCGAGTGCCACTGCTGTCACCCCCCTGCTGAACCCCTGTGTCACCTTGCTGTCACCCTGGGTGCCAGCAACCAAGTGCCCCTGCTGTCACCTTGCTGTCAACCTGTGTCACCCTGCTTTCACCCTGCTGTCACCTTATGTCGTCTTGCTGTTACCCTCCTGTCACCCTGGGTGCCAGCAACCAAGTGCTACTGCTGTCACCCTATGTCACCTTGCTGTCACCCTGGGTGCCAGCGATGAGGTACCCCCTGCTGTCACCCAGCTGTCACCCTGCTGTCACCCTGTGTCACCTTGCTGTCACCCTGGGTGCCAGCGACCAGGTGCCCCTACTGTCACCCTTCTGTCACCCTGCTGTCACCCTGCTGTCATCTTGCTGTCACCCTGGGTGCCACTGCTGTCACCCCAGCGTGATGCCCTGCTTTGCCCCACAGTCAACTACGACAGCTGTCCCCGTGCCATCGAGGCCAGCATTTGGTGGCCCCGCACCCGCTTCGGGCTGCCCGCCGCTGCCCCCTGCCCCAAGGGATCCATCGGTAGGTGGGGGGGGGCGGGGACGGGGTGGGGGGTGGCACCGTGGTGGCAACGCTGAGATGGGGGGGGACACACGACCATGGTGGCACTGCTGAGACAGGGACAGGGGTCGTGACACTGTGGTGGCACTGCTGGGACAGAGCTCGGGGGGTGATGCTGTGGTGGCACTGCTGGGATGGGGGTGGTGGCACCACTGGGATGGGGTCAGGGAGGCGACACCATGGTGTCACCACTGAGTTGAGGGGGGATGACACCATGGTGGCACTGCTGGGAGAGGGAAGGGGGGTGACAGTGTGGTGGCACTGCTGGGATGGAGCTGGGGTGGGGTGACACTCTGGTGGCACTGCTGGGACAGGATGGGGTGACGTGGTGGTGGTGGCAGAGCTGGGATGGGGCTGGGGGCGTGACGCTGTGGTGGCATTGCTGGCACGGAGCTGGGTGGAGTGACCCAGCGGTGTCACCGCTGGGCCAGGGCAGGGGTGGTGACACCACGGTGTCACCGCCGGCCCACCGTTCCCACAGGCACAGCGGTCCGGCACTGTGACGAGCACAAGGGCTGGCTGCCCCCCAACCTCTTCAACTGCAGCTCCCTGGCCTTCGCCGCCCTCCGGGCCTGGGTGAGCGTCCCCAGGGGTGGGGGACGATGGGGACGGGGACGGTGACGACGCCACCACCGCCTCCCCGCTAACGATGCCGCCCGCCAGGCGGAACGACTGTCGCGGAACGAGTCGGCGCTGGACCCGGCGCAGTCGCGGCGCGTGGCCCTGCAGCTGCACGATGCCACCCGCCGCACGGCCGCCTACTTCGGCAGCGACCTGCGCCTGGCGTACCGGCTGGCCAGCCGCCTGCTGCAGCACGAGAGCGCCCAGCGCGGCTTCCGCCTGGCCGCCACCCAGGACGTCCACTTCACCGAGGTGGGGCCCGACGCCGGGGTGATGGGCACCCTCGTGGTGGAGGGGGGTGTTGGTGCAGGAACCCAGACGCCAGGGTGATGGGCAGCCTTTTGAAAGGTGCCAGGGCACCTTCTCCATGCCTTAATCTGCAGGGGAGCGTGGGCTGGTGGAGGAGGCCTGACACCAGGGTGATGGGCACCCTCATGGGTGGGTTGGTGCAGGAGGCTGGATGCCAGGGCGATAGGCAGCCTTTTGGAAGGGGGTGCATGCTGGGTCAGGGCATGGCTGGGAGCAGCTGGCAGTGCCAGGGTGCCCCCTCCATGCCGTGATTCACAGGGGAGCATGGGCTGGTGGAGAAGCCCAGATGCCAGGGTGATGGGCACCCTCGTGGCAGCGGGGGGGGTGGGGCTGTGTCTGCAGGGTGATGCTTGGAGAGGGGTGGATGGTGGGGCTGGCTGGCAGTGCCAGGATGCCCCCTCCCCTTGAGCTGTAATGGAGCATGGGATGGTGGCAGGAGGCCCGACACCAGGGTGATGGGCACCCTTTGGAAATGGGGTGCATACTGGGGCAGGGAGTGCCTGGGAGCAGCTGGCAGTGCCAGGGCACCTCCTCCATTCCCTGCTCCCCAGGGAATTGCTGAGCTGTAGGCGGGGTGGGCTCAGTGCTCCCTTTCATAAGCCCAGATGCCAGGGTGATGGGCACCGCCTCACCCACCGTTGGGGGGGGGGTTACAGCATACCTGGCACCAGCTGTCGGTGCCAGGGTACCCCGGCCCACAGAGCCTTGCAGGGAAGCGAAGCAGAGAGAGGGAGGGAAAACCCCTGCCCAGATGCCAGGGTGACGGGCACCCGGCAGCACTGCCCACCCCTGCCCGTCCCGGCAGAACCTGCTGCGGGTGGGCAGCGCCCTGCTGGACACCAGCAACAAGCGGCACTGGGAGCTGATCCAGCAGACGGAGGGGGGCACGGCCTGGCTGCTGAAGCACTTCGAGGACTACGCCAGCGCCCTGGCGCAGAACATGCCCCAGACCTACCTCAGCCCCTTCACCATCGTCACCCCCAACATCGGTGAGCGGGGACCCCCCCAGGGACGGGGACATGCGTGTGCCCAGGGAGGGGGTGGTGTTGGCGACGTGGGTGTGCCTGGGAGATGTGTCCTGTGGAGACACGCCTGTCCCCAAGCACATGCGTGTGCTACGGGGACATGCGTGTGCCTGGGGGACATGTGTGCCTGAGGACATGGGCATGGGTGTGCCTGGGGACGTGTGTGTGCCTGGGAACACGTGTGCTCAGGGGACATGGTGTGTGCCCAAGGACACCTGTGCACATGGCGACGTGGGCATGTGTGTGCCCAGGGTTGTGGGTCCCTGTGTGCCGAGGGATGGGGACATGCGTGTGTCTGGGAGCACGTGTGTGACTAGGCTTGTGGGTGTGTGTGTGCTCCCAGGGGATGTATGTGCCAAGGGACATGTGTGTGCCTGGTGACATGGACCTGAATACTGTGCCCCCTGCTACATGTACCCAGGGACACACGTGTGCCCAGGATCACGGGCATTTGTGTATGTGTGCATGAGGGATGCTGCCACAAGTGTGCCCAGGGGACATGTACCCAGGGACCTGCACTGTGGGTGCCGGGGTCCGTGCTGGGCACACGGGGTGCCAGGGGCAGTGGGTGCCAGGGGCCATGGGTGCCAGGGGCTGTGGGTGCCGGGCACACAGGGTGCCGCGGGGCCCCTGGGTGACACGGTGCCGCAGTGGTGTCGGTGGTGCGGCTGGACAAGGGCAGCTTTGCGGGCGCCCGGCTGCCACGCTACGAGGCGCTGCGGGGGGAGAAGCCCCCCGACCTGGAGACCACCGTCATCCTGCCCGACAGCGTGTTCCGGCCCCCCGAGGGCAGGCGTGAGTCCCGGGGGGGGAATGAGGGGTCGGGGGGAGCTGGCACAGGCTGGGGGGTGGGGGGGACCCCAGCACAACCATGGGCTGGCAGGGTTGGGGACCCCAGCATGGTGCTGGCAGGGTTGGGGACCTTGTTGCATCCATGGGGCTTGCGGGGGGGGGGGGGGGGGGGACACCCGTTTGGCCATGGGGCTGGCATGACTGGGGACCCTGGCACGACTGGGGACCCTGGCACGGGGCTGGCAGGGTTGAGGATCCTGGCATGGACATGGGGTTGGCAAGTTTGGGGGGGGGGGATCCTGGTATGGCTGTGGGACTGGCACAGCTGGGGACCCTGATGTGACCATGGGGCTGGCAGGGATGAGGGGACCTCAGCGTGGCATGAAGCTGGCAGAGCATCATGCCAGCCCCCTGCCCGTGCACCCCAGACACCTCCACTGGGCACGGGCAGCCACCACAGGGCACGGGTGGGCAGGAGGAGGAGGAAGGGGAGGATGAAGAGGCTACAGAGGAGGATGAGGAGGAGGAGGAGGAGGAGGATGAAGAGGAGGAGGTGACCCTGGTGACCCGGCACAAGCGCCACCCGGCACTGGGCGAGGGCCAGGCCATTGCCAGCGTCATCATCTACCGTACCCTGGCCGGACTCCTGCCCGAGCAGTACGACACCGACAAGCGCAGCCTCAGGTGCCCGCGGGACCAGGGGGCAGGGAGGGGGCGAGGGCATGCGGGGCACAGGGGGCTGGGAGGGTGCCCATGGGGTGCCAGGGCAAGGGAGGGCTCCTGTGGGGTTCTGGGACAATGGGGACAGGGGGGTGTCCCCAGGGCATCCCCAGGAAAGGGGGGTGCTGGGAGATGGGGGGGGTCCCAGGGAGGGTGCCCGTGGGGTGCCAGGGCACAGCAGGGCACCGAGAAGCGTGACAGGGTACCCGTGCCTGGGTGGGGACCCTGACTCTGGTGCACCCCAGGGTGCCTAAGCGCCCTATCATCAACACGCCGGTGGTGAGCATCAGCGTGCACGCGGGGGGGGCACGGGCACCGCGGGCGCTGGCGAAGCCCATCACCCTCCAGTTCCGGCTGCTGGAGACCCAGGAGCGCTCGAAGCCCATCTGCGTCTTCTGGAACCACTCCCTGCTGTGAGCCGGGGGGGGGACAGGGACACCCCCGGGGGGGGACAGGGGACATGGGGACGGGGTGGGGTGGGTGCCCCAATGGGCAGGGAGGGAGGGGGTGGCACATGGTGGTGGGTATGGCTAGGTGGGTGGTGCAGGGATGGGGCGGCCTTGTCCCTGGGGGTCACGGGTGGGTGACATGGGGATGGGGTCATGCTGGGCAGCTCAGACCCTGGGGGGTATCAGGGACAGGGTGCTGGTGGGTGTCCCTGGGTGGGGTGGGTGTCCTGGGTGGTGGCTGAGGGTGCTGGTGGGTGTCCCCATGTCCCTGGGTGGGGTGGGATGGGTGTCCCAGACGGTGGCTGAGGGTGCTGGTGGGTGTCCCCGGGTGGGGTGGGTGTCCCAGACGGTGGCTGAGGGTGCCGGTGCAGGGCGGGCGGCACGGGTGGCTGGTCGGCGCGGGGCTGCGAGGTCGTCTTCCGCAACCGGAGCCACGTCAGCTGCCAGTGCCACCACCTGACCAGCTTCGCCGTCCTCATGGACATCTCCCGCCGCGAGGTGGGACACGGGGGGACCCGGGGCATGGGGGTGACCCGGGAACAGGGCCCTGGCATGGGGACATGGGGCACACGGGGGACGGGGCTGGCAGGGGGACACGTGGGGACCAGGCTGGGTGGGTGGTGCCACGCCGTGGGCAGGGCTGTAGGGTGGCAGGGGCGGGGCTTGTGAAAAGGGGGAGGGGACAAGGAGGTGGGTGGGGCTTGGCAGAAGGGGCGGGGTCAGAGATGGAGGTGTGGGTGCCGATGGCAGCAGGGCGGAGCAAGGGGGGGGGCTCCTGTGGGGTGGGGCTAAGCAGGATGGGTGGGGCTCCATTGGGGTGGGGCTGAATAATGTGGGTGAGGTTTCCCCTAGGGCTAAAGCCCCCAGGGGGGTGTATGGCTCCGGGGAGGGGGGGGGGGGCGTGGTTCTATAGGGCGTGTCCCCCAGGGGCGTGTCCCCCAGGGCGCGTGCCCAGCACATGGCGGGCACGTGCCGACGGGTGCCACGGTGCTGCAGAACGGGGAGATCCTGCCGCTGGCGGCGCTGACCTACGCCTCGCTGGGAGTGGGGCTGGCGGGTCTGCTGCTGGCCGTGCTGGCGCTGGGGGGGCTGCGGGGGCTGCGCTCCAACCGCCACAGCATCCGCCGCCACGGTGCCACCGCCCTCCTCCTCGCCCAGCTCGTCTTCTTGCTCGGCATCAACCAGGCCGACCTCCCGGTGCGCGACCCGGGGGGGGCGGGGGCAACTGGGGCGGGGCCAAGGGGGGCGGGGCTCGGGTGGGAGGGACTTTCAGGGCTTGGGGATCCCCCACCTCTGAGGCATGCTGGTGGGTGGGGCTCCTGGGGGCGGGCTACATTGGGCGGGGCTAACCAGTGGGCAGAGCTGTGGTGGGTTGGGCCTAAGGGGGAGGGTCTACCAAAGGGGTGGGGCCTCTTAAAGGAGTGGGCTCTCAAAGGGGTGGGGCTCCCAGGGTGGGGTGGTTGGAGGTGGGGCTAATGTGGGGGTGGAGCTACAGTGATGGGTGTGGCTTTCATGGGCAGGACTGCAGAGGGGGCGGGGCTCCAGGGGTACTGCATGTGGTTTGCATGGGCGGGGCTCCTGTGGGCGGGGTGGGTGTGTCCAGGGGGCGGGGCAGTGACGTGCGGGGCACAGCTGGCGTGCACGGTGGTGGCCATCCTGCTGCAGTTCCTCTACATGAGCGCGGTGGGCTGGGCGCTGCTGGAGGGGCTGCACCTCTACCGGCGCCGCAGCGAGCCCCGCCACGTCGACCGCGGGCCCATGCGCTTCTACCACGTCCTGGGCTGGGGGCTGCCCGCCTTCATCACTGGTGAGGGCACGCCCACAGGGCCGGGCTCCGCCCCCCTGGGCCTAACCCCGCCCCCTGGCCCTAGCCCTGCCCCATGGAACCCCCACCGCTGGGCACCCACCTCCACCTGGGTCGACACCCTCTGGGTGGCCCCCCCCCCTTCTAAGGTTTGGCCCCGCCCCCTAAAACACTTTCCCCCTCAACCTGGTGCAGGGTGGGGTGCCATTTCCATGCATAGCCCCGCCCCCAAAGAGCACAGTCCCACCCCCAACAGCATAGCCCTGTCCCAAAGCATACAGCCCCGCCCCAATAGCATTGCCACGCCCCAAAAAGCATAGTCACGCCCCAAACTTTTTAGCCATGCCCCTAAGAGTTCAGCCCCGCCCTCAGCCACCATAGCCCCACCCCCAAGAGCATAGCCCTCTCCAACCTCTTAGACACACCCCCAGGTCCATAGCCCCACCCTTCTCCATGATAGCCCCGCCTCCAAGATGTTAGACACACCCCCAGGGCCATAGTCCCGCCCTCACCCAGCATAGCCCCGCCCCCAAGAGCGTAGCCACCTCCCCAGCCCTGTGCCATCCTCATGCCACCCCATGCCCCACCCCGCCTTAGCCCCGCCCCTCCTCTCTTAACCCCGCCCCTTGGCTGTTAGCCCCGCCCCCCGCGGCGTGGCCCCGCCCCTGAGCCGTGCCTGTGGGGGCAGGGCTGGCGGTGGGGCTGGACCCCGAGGGCTACGGCAACCCCGACTTCTGCTGGCTCTCCATCCACGACAGCCTGGTCTGGAGCCTGGCGGGGCCCATCGCCTGCGCCGTGGCTGTGCGTATGGGGGGGCTGGGGGGGGTGCCCGGGTCCCCCATGGGTGCCCGCCCCCCACCCCGCTCACCCCTCTGCACCCACAGGTCAGCATCTTCTTCCTCGTGCTGGCGGCCAGGGCCACCTGCGCCACTCCGCAGGGCTTCGAGAAGAAGGGCACGGCGTGAGTCACCCGGGTGGGGGGGCACCCGTGGGTGGCAGCGGGGCATGGGGTGCCGGGGCACCCATGGGTGGCAGGAGCCATGGGGTGTGGGGACGCCCCTGGGTGGCAGGGGGCACTGGGTGCTGAGGTGCCCATGGGTGACAGGGGCACACAGGCTGCACGTGGGTGGCAGGGACACATGAAGGGCGTGGGGCACCCACGGGTGGCAGGGCAGACGTGGTGCCCGTGGCCGGGGAGGCGGTCTGGGTGCCCACGGGGGAGCGCAGAGCCAGCGGCACGGGCAGGGCTGCGGGCGGGGGGCTGACGGCGATGCCCCCCAGCTCCGGGCTGCAGACGGCAGTGGTGGTGCTGGCGCTGCCCAGCCTGGCCTGGCTCCTGGCCCTGCTCTCCGTCAACAGCGATGCTCTCCTCTTCCACTACCTCTTCGCCGTCTCCAACTGCCTTCAGGTGACCGGGGTCCCCCAATAGCCCCCGTACCCCCTGTGCCCCCCATAGCCCCTGTACCCCCTGTGCTCCCCATAGCCCCCGTACCCCCTGTGCCCCCCACAGCCCCGTACACCTTCCCCTCTACCCCTACATCCCCTACCCAGTTTTTGCCCTCTCTATACCTCCTGTGCCTCCCTATACCTTCTGTCCCCTATACCTCCCTGCAACCCCTGCTCCCTATACCCCCTATGCTCCTATACATCCCCATGCCCCCTATACCTCCCTGCAGCACCTATATCCTTTGCATCCCTCTGCCCCCCATAACTCCCTGTGCCCCCTACACCTCCTTTACCCCATCCTTCTCTATGCCCACTCCACCCCTATGCTCCTTATAGAACCCTATAGCTCCCTATAGCTCCCTGAGCCCCCAATACCTCCATCCCCCATACCTGTGTCACCCTATACCTCCCTGCAGCCTCATATGTGTCCGTACCCCCCCCATACCCCTACGTGCCCTGGCACCCTGCCCCTCCCCCTATAGCTGCCCAGCTGGGGACACCAGTGGCGGCGTGGGGTGGCGGGGGGGTGATAGGACAGGGCACCCCAGGAACGAGGCCCTTTCCTGCTGGGTGCCTGGTGGGTACCAGAGGTCCCTCACCTGTTTTGGGGGGGCACCCAGTGGGCACACAGGGTCCCTTGCCCTGTTTGGGATGCCGATGGGGGGGACCCAGTGGGTATGGGGGGGACCCAGTGGGTATGGGGGGGGTCCCTTGTCCCTCACCCTGCCCAATGGGGGGCACCCAGTGGGCGGGGCAGTCCCTTGCCCTGTTTGGGATGACAATGGGGGGCACCCAGTGGGCATGGGGGGGTCCCTCACCCTGTCCAGGGTGCCAATGGGGGGCACCCAGTGGGCATGGGGGGACCCTTAACCTGTCTGTGGTGCCGGTGGGGTCCCCTGCAGTGTGCAGATGGGGGGTGGCCGGCACGCCCCCCCCATGCCATGCCCACGTGCCCCCCTCTCCGCCCCAGGGCCCCCTCATCTTCCTCTTCTGCGTGGTGCTGAGCAAGGAGGTGCGGCGGAGCCTGCGGCTCAGCTGCGCCCGCAGGCGCAGCCCCGACCCCGCGCTGGCCACCAAATCCACCCTGACCTCCGTGAGTGCCGGGGGGGATTGGAATGGGGCAGGGCCCGGGGGGGGCGATGGGCAGCCACCCCCCCATGGCCATGATGTCCCCGTCCCCGTGGCAGGCCTATGGCTGCGACAGCACCTACGTGGCGGGGCGGCTGTACCCAGCACCCACCGGCGGCTCCACCGGCTCCCTGCACAGCACCGCACGCTCCGGCAAGAGCCACCACAGCTACATCCCCTTCGTGCGCCGGTAACCGCACCGGGACGATGACATCGGGGGGAGGGAGGAGGTGGCAGGGCGGTGGGGTGGTGGGGGTGGCAGCGTGGTGGCGGGGTTGGGGGGGGTGATGGGATGGGTGGGGGGGTGACACGGCGGTAGGGCGGCATGATGGGGGAGTGGCAGGGCTGTGGGGTGAGGGGGTGATGGGGAGGGTGGGGTGGCATGGTGGTGGGGCGATGGGTTGATGGGGTGGTATGGCAGCACGGTGGTGGGGTGGGTGGCAGAGCTGGGGGGGGGCACGGTAGTGGGGTGGCAAGACAGCTGGGTGATGGGGAACGTGGTGGTGGAGCGGTGGGTGGGTGGCATGATGGCGCAGTGGTGGGATGCTGGTGGGTGGTGGGATGGCAGGTTGCCAAGGTGACGGGGTGGCAGGGCGCCGATGGGCGCCGATGGGCGCCGATGGGTGCCGATGGGTGCAGGTCTCCCCTCTCTGGCAGGGAGGACTCGGGGCTGGCGGGCAGCCCAGGTCAGCGGGCGCTGGCCGAGCCAGGGGGGCTCTTCCTCGACGCCCAGGACCAGCCTGAGGGTAGGGGCACCACATGTGCAACGAGTGCGCCTGGCCTCAGCCCGGGTGGGGAGGGGGGGTGGTCGTGTCCCTGGGCACCCCCTGACCTGTGTGTCGTTCCCTCCCCGCAGAGCACGACACAGACTCGGACAGTGACCTGTCGCTGGAGGATGACCGGAGCGGCTCCTATGGCTCCACGCACTCCTCCGAGAGCGAGGATGAGGCCCCCCCCCGCTGGCTGGGACACCTTGCCCGGGCCCGCCCTGTCCCCCCCCAGCCCCCGGTAATGCCAGCCTGGGGGCACCCAGTGGGGATGGGGGTCCCTCACCCAGTCTGGGGTGTGGATGGGGAGGGCACCCACTGGGCATGGGGGGGGGGGTCCCTCACCGTGGCTGGGGTGCTGATGGTGGGCACCCAGTGGGGATGGGGGGTGTCCCTCACCCTGCCCATCCCAGCAGCCCCCCTCTGCCCGCAGGTGACAGCCTGGTGGCCCCAGGGCGGCCGTACTGGCCAGGGGAATTCATGACGACGGCCAGCGAGAGCGAGGGGCACGGGGGCAGCGAGACCCTGCGGGTGGAGCCGGCGGGGGGCGAGGGACCCCCCCGGGGCGAGCCCCCCCGCCTTAATGGCGAGGCGCTCCCCAGGGACCCCCTGCTGCTGCCCCTGCCACACCCCCACAAAGGTATGGGGTGCCACGCACCCAAGCGGGTGCCATGGGGTGGGGGGGTCACCTCAAGGCTGGGACCCCCCCCAAACCTTGGTTGATGCCCCCCATCCCACAGGCATCCTGAAGAAGAAGTGCCTGCCCCCCATCAGCGAGCGGGGCAGCACCCAGCGCCTCGGGCCCCCCCCCGCCACCTCCCGCGGGCACCGCCACCTCCTCGGGCAGCGAGGGCAGCCGGGTGGGGGGCACCGGCGCCCCCCGCCCCCGCCAGACCCTGCAGGAGCAGCTCAGCGGCGTCACCCCCATCGCCATGAGCATCAAGGCGGGCACCGTGGACGAGGACTCCTCCGGCTCTGAGTGAGTGTCTGATGGATGGGTGCTAGGGAGCCCGATGGGCGACCTTTGGGTGCAAGGGTGCCTGTTGGGTGCCCATCGGGTGCCAGGGTACCTGACAGGTGCCCGTTGGGTGCCAGGGTTCCTGTTGGGTGCCCGTTGGGTGCAAAGACTCCCACTGGGTGCCTATCAAGTGAAAGGATGGCTGTTGGGTGCAAGGATGCCCGTTGGGTGCCCATTAGGTGCCAGGGTGGCTGTTGGGTGTCCATTAAGTGCCAGGGTTCCCTTTGGGCACCCACTGGGTGCAACACTGCTCCTTGGGTGCCTGTTGGGTGCCATGGTTCCCATTGGGCACCCATTGGGTGCAAGCATGCCTGTTGGGTGCCCATCAGGTGAAAGGATGGCTGTTGGGTGCCCGTTGGGTGCCCATTGGGTACAAGGGTGCCTGTTGGGTGTCCATAGGGTGCCGGCATGCCCACTGGGTTTGAGAACGTCCATTGGGTGCCATTGGGTGTAGGGGTGCATAAGGGGTTTGAAGGTGCCAACTGGGTGTCAGGGTGTCCATTGGGTGCTCATTGGATGCAAACTGGGTGTGAGGGTGCCCATTGGGTGCCAGGGTGCCCGTTGGGTGCCCATCAGGTCTAACAGTGCCCATTGGGTGCCCGTTGACTGTCCGTTGGGTGCCCATGGAGTGCTGGGGTTCCCGTGGGGGGCAGGGTGGCTGTGTTGGCATCACAGTGGGCACTGCTGGGGGGGCTCCCCGCCCACGGGCACTAACCCTCCCTCTTCTCTCCTCTCCGCCCCCCCCGCCCAGATTTCTGTTTTTTAATTTTCTCCATTAACCCGTGGGGGCCGGGGGGCTCCTGCCTCCCCCCCCCTTCATCTCCCCCACGTCTGGGCAAGCGCTGGGTGCTGCGGGCGCGGAGGGCTCCCTGGCACCCGCCTCACCCCCGATCACGCATCCGTCTGTCTTGTTTTTTATTCCCCACCCACCCACCCACCCTTCGTGCCCACCCCCTGCCCGTCTGTCTGTCCGTCCGTCCGTCCGTCCCCCCCCAGGAGCGACGAGACCTCCATCTAACAGGGACCCGGAGAGCACCCCCTGCTTGTGCCACCACGCTGGGGACACCGGGATGGGGGCATCAGATGGGGGGGGCACTGGGACAGGGGGTGGCACCAGGATGGGGGGGGGCATCAGGAGGGGGCATGAAGCCGGAGATATACCCCCCCCATTGCACTTTGGATCCTGGCAGGGATTTGCCCCTCACCCTGTTGGCACCTTGCGGGGAGGGTGGGGTGTGGCATAGGGTGCCCCCCACCCTGCTCCCCCCCGCCATGGCCCCCCCCAGCATCATCCACAGCCCCCATGCCCAATGGAGGGTTTTATTTAAAAAATACATGAAAAGTACAAAAAAAAGGATATATAAACCCCCCCATGGTGCCGACTCACCCCCAGGTGGGGGGCGGGGGGGGGGCACATGGCAGGGGGGGAACACTTGGGGGGGGTGCAGGGGTGTCTGGGCCCTCCCCCAATACTTTGACCCCCCCCAGGGGTGAGGCTCAGGCGGTGGCACCCAGGGGTGGGTGGCACCTGGCAGAGGGTGTGTGGGGGGGGGCGGTGAGGGACCCCTGGGTGCTGGGGGGGTGGGGGGGCCAGGGCGGGAGGTTTCCTATTGCTGATGTGACCTTTTGTAATTAAAGCAAAATCCAGCCTGTGCCTCTGCCTCCTCCCTGGGGGGGCCCAGTCCTGCCCCGCCCCGCCATGCCTCACTTTCCCCAGCTCCCCCCTTCCTCACCCATGCAGCAGGACGGGGGGGGGGGGGGTCCGGGCACCCTGAGCTCCTCTGGGCAGGGGTGTCACCTCGGGGTGCTGCTCACCGCCGTCTTCCGGGGGGGGCGGATGCGGCTGGGGGGGGGGGCCCGGTTTGCACCCTGAGCCAGCAGCCCGGGGGGCTGCCCGCGCCGCCCCCGCACCTGCAATGGGGAGAGCAGCCATGGGGCGTGGGGAAACTGAGGCACGGGGAGGGGGGGGCAACCTCCTGCCCCCCCCCCCAGCCGCACCCATCCTTACCTCTGGGTGCAGGTGCACCCACCAGGGTCCGGCCTGGCGCCCTGGGGATGGCGCTGGGCACGAGGGGACGGCCAGAGGGGACGGGGACAGCGGTGGCCCTGGCACGGGGCTGGCGGGTGGCGGGGGGGCAAGGGGCAGCAGCCCCCCTCACCTTTGGCTGGCCTGAGGAGAGAGGGGGGCGTGGGGGCACAGCGAGGGCACCCCGACCCCCCCAACCCACGGCTTGGGGCTGGCTTTGGCACCCGCTTGGCGCCAGGGTGCTGGATCTCTGGTGGGGCTTGGGTCCCCTTCTCCCGCCCCATGGCATGAGCTTCCCGTGACGCAGGTGCCCCATGGCGCGGGTGCCCCATGGCGTGGGTGCCCCATGGCACGGGTGACCCATGGCACGGGTGCCCCATGGCGTGGGTGTCACCTGCCTGAGGAGCTGCCCATGCCCGGGTTGTCCCAGTCCCCCCACAGAGCCGGTACCTGCTGTCCCCGCCTGGAGGGGCTCCGACTTGCCCCGGGTCCCAGCCCCCTGCCCCTGGGGGGGGCAAGGCCGGGGGGGGCCCACCCGGCTGGGGGGGGGGCACCCTGGCCCCGGGGTGTCCCTTTGGCACTGCTGTGGGGTGACAGCTGGGTGACACCTGGAAGCAGAGTGGAGGGGGGGACAGGGACACCACTCAGTGGCTGACCACCACTCAGCTGGGTCTGGGGGGCCGCAGTGCCACTCTTGGGGACTTGAGGGTGGCACTTGGAGCCCCCCCACCCCAAGACGGGTTTTGGCGGGGGGGGGGGGGTAGTGTCTAGGACTTCCACTGTGGTGGGAACACAGTTTGGGGCCATACTGGGAGCACTGGGACCCCCCACACACAAGGTGCCACCTACCTTTCGGGTGCCGGGGACGTTGGTGGCAGCGGGGGCACCCCGGGGCTTGGCGGGGGGCCGGGCGGTGGCGGGGGGGGGGCCCCCGCGGCTCCACGGTGGGCAGCAGCGCCCGTACGGGGCTGTCCTTCACCACGAACGTCTCGCGGCGGGGGCTGCGGGGGCTGCGGTGGGCGGAGGGGGGGCCGGAGGCGATCGGGGGGGGCAGGTGACATTGCTCCAGCTGTGCCGCCAGGCGAGTGGCCTCCCGCACCATCTCCTCCAGCCGGGCACCGCTCAGGGGGCTCCAGCGCCCGCTGCCCCCCCTGGCCCCCGCCCCGGCCGGGCTCTCCTCATCCTCCTCTTCCTCCTGGCTGCAGGGTGAAGGCCAGCGTTAGTCCTGCCCGCGGCTCCCTGAGCCCCCCCGTGTCACCCACCACCACGGCCAGGAGATGGCATGTCCCCCCCACGCCACCCAGAACACCAGCTGTGGGGTGGCATGTCCCCCATGTCCCCTAGGACACTGGCAATGGGGTGCCATGTCCCCCAGGACGCCATCCATGGGGTGGCACGTCCCCGGTGTCCCTGGCCATAGGGTGCCATGTCCCCCAGGACCCCATCCGTGGGGTGGCCTGCCCCCCATGTCCCCTAGAACCCCACCCAGCGGGTGGCATGTCCCCCATGATGCCAGGACCCTGTTCATGGCGTGCCATGTCCCCACTGTCCCTGGCCATAGGGTGCCATGTCCCCCAGGACCCCATGCGTGGGGTGCCATGTCCCCCACGTCCCCCACGTCCCCACCTCACCTGTCGGAAGGGGACAGGAACCCGAAGTCGAAGCTCTCCTCGGTGACGAAGCGGACATCTGGGGGGACACGTGGGGTGAGCCCCGGCCCCCCAGTGCCGAGGGGGGGACATGGAGGGGGGACGCGGCGCTGGCACTGCCCTACCTCGCTCCTCGGCCATCGCCTCCGCCTCGGCCCGCGGTGCCGGCACAGGGGCTGCCTGGCGGCGAGCGGGGGGTGACCCACGGACCCCCCCCCGTGTCCCCGACCCCCGGAGGAGCGCCCGGGTGGCACCGGCCAGCGCCCGGGGACGGCACCCGCCGGTGCCAGGCACAGCCGGGGCTTTGTGCCACCGGGGATGGCACCGCCGGCGCGGGCCCGGCCCGGCCTGGGGGGGCCAGACCGGGGCACCCCCATGCCCCCCACCCGGGGAACCCCCACCCGCGCACCCCGATCCCGGGGGGGGGCCCTGTCCCTCAACGGGGGAGGGGGGGTCCCGGGGGGGTCCCGGCCCAGCACCCCAATCCCTTGGACACCCCAGCCCCACACTGAGGGGGTTCCAGCCCCGCACCCCGATCCCCGGGGGGGTCCCAGCCCCCCCCCGGGGGCTCCCAGCCCCACACCCCGATCCCCGGGAAACCCCGGCCCCACGCTAAGAGGGTCCCAGCCCCCACCGGGGGGTCCCAGCCCCGCACCCCGATCCCGGGGGGGGTCCCAACCCCCGCTGGGGGGGTCTCAGCCCCACACCCCGATCCCGGGGGGGGTCCTAGCCCCACACCGGGGAACCCCAGCCCCACACCGAGGGGTCCCAGCCCCGCCCCCCGATCCCGGGGGGGTCCCAGCCCCTCACCCCGACCCCCAAAACACCCCAGCCCCGCACCGGGGGGGTCCCATCCCTGCCCCCCGGGGACCCCCAGCCCCCCACCGCAGGGTTCCAGCTCCCCCCTCCCCCATCCCGGGGGTCCCGGTCCCCTCCCGGCCCCCGCTCCCGGTTGGCCCCGCCCCCGCTCCCGGTCCCGTCCCCCCCCCCCGCCCCGCTCACCGCCGCCCGCCCCCGGCTCCCGCTCGCCGCGCGCGCGCCGAGGGGGGCGTGGCCCAGCGCAGGGGGGCGTGCCCTCGTTCGAATTCCCCCTCCCCTGCGTCACAATAGCGGCGCGCCCGCCCGCCGCGCGGATTGGCCCTCCTCTTCGCCCCCGCCCCGCCAACTTCCCTCTCTCATTGGTGGTTGCCGGAAGGGGGCGGGTCCCCGGAAGCGCGCGGCGGGCCGGGGTCCTTCCGCCGCCGGTAGCAGCAGCAGCAGCAGCAGCAGCAGCAGCAGCAGCATGGCCGCCGTCCCGCCCGACTCCTGGCAGCCGCCCACCGTCTCCATGGAGACCACGTAAGGGGCGGGGCCGCTCCCCCCGGTACCGGCACCGGCAGCGGGCAGCCCCTCCCACCCCCTCGGCCAGCCCCGTGCCCCTTCTCTGGCACCGGGACCGCCTCGGTCCCTCCACACGCCCCCGGTACCGGATAGACCCCGGTGTCCGTTAGCCCCCAGCACCCCCCGGTACCGGGCAGTCCCCGGTCGCCCTGGGTGCTGGGAAGGTCCCAGTGTCTCCCGGTACCGGACAGCCCCCATTGTCCCCCAGTACCAGCCAGTCCCGGTTGCCCCCCCCCCCCCCTCCCGGTAACGGACAGCTCCCGGTCCCGGGCAGCCCCCATTGCCCCATCCCCTGCCAGCCCCGTGTCCTCCCCCCTGGGTCTGGTCTGAGCCCCCGTGGCGGGAGGGGGGGGGGTGGCACCATGGGGTGACCCCCCCCTCCCCCCCGGTGCCGGTGCCGGTGCGGCGGCAGGATGGGCCCGCTGGTGCTGGAGCTGTACTGGAAACACGCCCCCCGCACCTGCAAGAACTTCGCCGAGCTCTGCCGCCGCGGCTACTACAACGGCACCAAGTTCCACCGCGTCATCAAGGACTTCATGGTGCAGGGGGGGGACCCCACCGGCACCGGTGAGAGACACCCCCTCGATGCGTCCCCTCCTGTGCCGGGGACGGGGAAAGGTCCCGGCTGACCCCCCCCTCACCCGCTCCCCAGGCCGCGGCGGTGCCTCCATCTACGGCAAACAGTTTGAGGACGAGCTGCACCCCGAGCTGAAGTTCACCGGTGAGCAGAAACCATCACCAGGAGGTCAACCCCCCCCTCCGTTGGGTGGCATGTCCACCAGGACCCCACCCGTGGGGTGACATGTCCCCTGAGACCCCCAGGACCCCACCCATGGGGTGGCATGTCCCTCACGTCCCCTGAGACCCCATCCATGGGGTGGCACAACCCCCAGGACCCTGACCATGGGTTGACATGTCCCCCATGATGCCAGAACCTTGGCCATGTGGTGGCATGTCCCCCAAGACCCCACCCATGGGGTGGCATGTCCCCCATGATACCAGGACCTTGGCCACGGGTTGGCGTGTCCCCCAGGACCCCACCCATGGGATGGCATGTCTCCCGTGATACCAGGACCCCAGCCATGAGGTGGCATGTCCCACGGAAGCTGGCCATGGGGATGACATGTCCCCCAGGACCCCAGTGATGGGGTGGCATGTCCTCCAGGACCCCCAGGACCCCACCCATGAGGTGACATGTCTGCCGTGATGCCAGGACCTTGGCCATGGGTTGGCATGTCCCTCAAGACCCCAGCGATGGGGTGGCATATCTCCCATGTCCCCCAGAAGCCTGGCCATGAGGTGGCATGTCCCAAGGAAGCTGGCCCCATGGGGATGACATGTCCCCCAGGACCCCAGCCATGGGGTGGCATGTCCCCCAGCACCTTGGCCACAGGTTGGCAGGTCCCCCAGGACCCCATCCATGGAGTGACGTGTCCCCCAGGAAACCCAGGACCCTGGCCATGGGGTGGCATGTCCCCCATGATACCAGGACCCCAGCCATGGGGTAATAAGTCTCCCATGTTCCCCAGAACCCCACCCGTGGGGTGACATATCTCCCATGATACCAGCTCAAACACCCCCTCCCCTCAAAAGCAGAACGTTAATGATGTCTGTCTGTCCGTCCGTCCCAGGCGCCGGCATCCTGGCCATGGCCAACGCGGGGCCGGACACCAACGGCAGCCAGTTTTTCCTGACGCTGGGCCCGGCGCAGTGGCTGGACGGGAAGCACAGCATCTTCGGGAGGGTCTGCCAGGGGATGGGGGTGCTGGGCCGCCTGGCCATGGTGGAGACCAACGCCCAGGACCGGCCCCTCGACGACGTCAAGGTCATCAAGGCTTTTCCTTCGGGCTAGCAGGGGGGGTTGCCGGGGAGGGGGGTGTTGTGGGGTGTCCCCCCCACCCCGGTTTGTAGCGCTCGGTTGTAATAAAAGAGGTGGGAAGTGGTGGTGACAGCCCTCCCCATGGTGGGATTATTTTTAGGGGGGCTGTGGTGGGGGAGGTGTCCCTGTCGTGGTTGGGGATGAGGGGGGGTTGTCCCCCCCGAAAAGGGGTTTGTGGGTGCCAGCCCCCCCCTGCCCTGCTCTGGGGACACAGAGCTGCTTGGGGGGGGCAGGAGACCCCGACTTAGCCCCCTCCCTGCCCCAGCTCTGGGGAGGGGGAAAGGTGCTGCCAGGCCCCATCATGTCCCCCCCTCAAAGTGTCCTGGGACCCTCGGGGGTGTCCCCCATCATGGGCCCACCAAGTCACTGGGCTTTGGGTGGGTGGGAGGGGGGTGGAGGTGCTGCCCCCCCCCCAAAACCTGTGCTCCCCACATAGTGCTGGGGACCCCCAAACTAGCACATAGTGTCCCCATGCACGGGGGTCCCAATGCCAGCACACACTGTGCTCCCCCCCCCAGGATTTGGTGTCCCCCCCAATGGCTTTTGGGCCCCCAGAGCCACACTGGGGCCCTTTGCTGTTTCTGTAGGACCTACAATAATGCCTGGGCTGCAGCAGGCCTGGGGACTCCAGTGTGGCTCCAAGTGTGCCCAGTGCCCCCAGTACAGCTTCGCCCCGGTGGCCCCTCATCCCCATGGTCAAAGCGCTGGGGGGTGGGTCTGGGGGAGGCACAGGGGGTGCTGGGGGCGCTGGGGACTGGACTGGGAGGACTGGGAGGTCCCAGGGCAGGACCTGGGACAGTACTGGGAGCCCCTGGGTGATACTGGGGATGGTGTGGGGGTGGTATAGGGAGTTACTGGGCACACTGGGAGACCTTGGGTCTGCAGGTGATGGGGCTGAAGGTGGACTGGGGGTGTGTGCCTGGCTAAGAGGGTACTGGGAAGACTGGGGGGAACTGGGAGCTCTGCCGGGGGAGTAGGATGGTCCCACGGTGCCGGGGGGGGTACCGGGGGGGGTACTGGGGGTCCGGGGCAGCACCTGGGGAGTACCGGGAGCCCCTGGGCGATAGTGGGGGTGGGTACCGGGGATCTGGGGGCAGCCCCGGGGGCGGTGTGGGTGGTCTGGGGGCGATCCCGAGGATCCGGGGGCGATCCCGGGGGTCTGGGGGCGGCCCCGGGATTGATACCGGGGGCGGTACTGGGGGTCCGGGGGCGATCCCGGGGACCTGGGGGCGATCCCCGGGGTCCGGAGGCGGTACCGGGGGCGGTGCGTGGGCGGTACCGGGGGCCCCCGGGGGTGGTATCGTAGAAAACACCGGGGCAGCCCCTCGGTGCGGGGCCGGGGCCGGTGCCGGGAGCCCCGGGCGGTGCCGGGGGCGGTCCCGGGGCGGAGCCGATCCCGATCCCGATCCCGATCCCGGTGCCGGTGTTGGTGCCGCTGCCGGTGCCGGTGCCGGGGCGCGGGGGCGGCCGGAGCGGGGCAGCGGCGGAGCCCGGGGCATGGCGGGCCTGGGCGCCCCGGAGCCGGGCAGCGGCCCCGGCCCCGGCCCCGGCCCCGTCCCGGCCACCCGGGTGGAGCTGACGGTGTCCTGCAGGTACCGGGGTACCGGGGGCGGCGGGGAGCGGGCGGCAGTCGGCGTTGTGGGGCACTGGGAGGCACTGGGATGCCCTGGGGACTGGGGGGCAGTCGGCGTTGCAGGGCACTGGGATGCACTGGGGGACACTGGGATGCCCTGGGGAGTGGGTGGCAGTTGGCGTTGCAGGGCACTGGGATGCACTGGGGAGTGGGGGGCAGTCGGCGTTGCGGGGCACTGGGATGCACTGGGCGGCACTGGGATGCACTGGGGAGTGGGGGGCAGTCGGCATTGTAGGGCACTGGGTGGCACTGGGATGCACTGGGGAGTGGGGGGCAGTTGGCGTTGTAGGGCACTGGGGGGGACTGGAATGCACTGGGGGGCACTGGGATGCACTGGGGAGTGGCAGGCAGTCAGTGTTGCAGGGTACTGGGGGGCACTGGGATGCACTGGGGGGCACTAGGATGCACTGGGGAGTGGCAGGCAGTCAGTGTTGCAGGGTACTGGGAGAGCAGGGAGCACTGAGAGTCACTGGGGAACAGGAGACTGTTCTGGATACTGGGAGACACTGGGGGAGTGGGAGGCACTGAGGGGTGTAGGGTACTGGGAGGCACTGGGAGAGTGGGGGGAGCACAGGGGGTGTTGGGTACTGGGGGTGTGGAGGGCACTTGGTGGTGGGGGGCACTGGGAGGTACTGGGAGAACCAGGGGTGCTGTGGGTGTAGAGTACTGGGAGGCACTGGGGGATTGGGGGCCTCGGGGAGGGGGGCATGGGCAGAGCAGAGGGCACTGAAGAGTGCGGGGTACTGGGAGGCACTGGGGGGAGTGGGGGGCTCTGGGGTTGGGGGGTGCATGGAGGGGGACCTCGGGGTTCAGGGTGGGGGTTATGGGGGTACCAGGTCCTGCACCCCCCCTGTAATGTCATCAGCCCCTAACGGGGGTGCCAGCCTGGGGGGCTCGGGGGGGGGGGACATGGGTGCTGAGAGCTGTCGCTGTGGGTGCTGGGGACCAAACCAGGGGGCTGGGGGGGGTGAAATGCCACTAACCCCCCCGGGGGCGGGGGGCTGAACCTCTTCCCCCCCGGCCCCCTCCACACCCCCTCTCGGCAAGCTGGGAGCCCACTGGGTCAGGGTGCTGGGGTGTCCCTGGTCCCGTGGACATGCTGGGTGTGTGTGTCCCCCCGCCGTGCTGGGTGCCCCGTGCCCCCCCCGGCTGCAGCGGGTGCCCCCCCGGCTGCGCTGCCTGCGGCCGCTCCGACCTATTTTCCTCCCACTCCACCGGGGACCGGAGAAAGTCCCGTCAGTCGGACGCTGCTCAGCGCTGCGGCCGGGGGGGACGGGGCGGAGGGGTCCCCCCTGCGCGGCCCTGTGCCCCGACACACGGCTGTGCCCCCCCAGACACATGGCTGTGCCCCCCCCCGACATGTGGCACGGAGCATGTACAGCCATGGACATCCTGACACATGGCCGTGCCCCCCTGACACACGGCCGTGCCCCCCAACATGTGCCATGGAGCACAGCTGGCCGTGCATGCAGCCACGGCACAGCCTGGCATGCCCAGCCGCGCTCACACGTTCACACTCACACTCAGCTCACGCTCACACTCACACACTCACACTCAGCTCACACTCACACTCAGTTCACACACACTCACACATTCACACTCACACTCAGCTCACACTCTCACACTCACACACTCAGCTCACACTCATGCTCACACTCACACATTCACACTCACGCTCAGCTCACGCTCACACTCATGCACACGCTCACGCTCACGCTCACCCCCGCCCCGGAGCCCCAGCGTCCCGTCTCCCCACAGGCAGCTCCTGGACAAGGACACCTTCTCCAAGTCGGACCCGCGTGAGTAGGGCCAGGGGTGCCCGGGGGGTGTCTGGGGGTGTGCGGGGGGTGTCCGGGCCCCCCCCGACCCGCTGCCGCCTGTGCCCACAGTCTGCGTGCTCTACACCCAGCGCCCCGGCAGCCGGCAGTGGCGGGAGGTGAGTGCCCGGACTGGGCGGACGGACGGACGGCGGGCATGGCGGGGGGGTGGGTAGGTGGGCGGGGTGGCCAATCAGCATGTTGGGGTGTCGGCCGGCCAGCCAATCAGCATGTCGGGGTGCCGGCCAATCCGCACGTCGGGGCGACGGCCAGCTGGCCAATGAACAGCATGTTGAGGTGACGGCCAATCGGCGCGTGGGCACGCCGACCGAGTGGCCAATCAGCGTGTTGGGGTGCTGGCCGGCCAGCCAATCAGCACGTTAGATGCTGGCCCATCAGCATGTTGGGGTGCCAGCCCGCCGGCCAGTCAGCATGCCAGGGTGATGCCAGGTGGCCAATCAGCATGTCAGATGTTGGCCAACCAGCATGTCTGGGTGTTGGGGTGCTGGCCGATCAGTATGTTGGGGCACCAGCCAGCTGACCGATCGGTGTGTTGGGGTGCTGGCCAATCAGCATGTTGGGGTGCCAGCCAGTTGGCCAATCACCAGTGAGCAATCAGCTTGCTGGAGTACAGCAGCCAGCCAATCCGCACGTTGGGGTGCTGGCCAGACAGCCAATCAGCATATCAGGGTGCTGGCCAATCAGCTTTCTGGGGTGCAGCCAGCCAGCCAATCAGCACGCTGGGGAGCTGGGGAGCGTGTTGGGGTGCCGGGCAGCCGGCCAATCAGCCGTCAGCGTGCAGGCAGCTGGCCAATCGGCGCTCTGCCGGCCGCAGCGGGCGCTGGCCAGCCCCAGGGAGGGGACACTCGGGGACACCCCTCGGGGTGCCCCGGCCCCCTCCGCTCCCTCCCGCCCCCCGCCCCGCCGCCCGGCGCCCTGTAATTAACTGCTGCTTAATTGAGGGGCTTCGGGCCTTAATGAGCAGGCGGGGGCCGGGCAGGACGCGATGCCAGCCCCGCGCCGGATGACAAAGGGGCACCTGGTCCCGCCGTGCCTGGCCCGCGCTTCCCCTCCCGCCCCCCACGTCACCTCGTGTCCCACATGTCCCCCGGTGTGGCCCCGGTGTGCCCGTCCCTCGCTCCATCCCCCCCTCCGGTCGTCTTCCTCCGTCCCCCCGTCCCATCCCTGTGCCCCCGTGTCCCCATGCCCATGTCCCCACGGCCCCATGGCCCTGTATCTCCACGTCCCCATGTCCCCATACCCATATCTCCATGTCCCTGTGTCCCCATGTCCTCATACCTGTGTCCCCATGTCCCCATGTTTCCATGTCCCTGTATCTCCATGTCTTCATGTCCCCGTGTCCCCATGTCCCCATTCCCCCATACCCATGTCCCCATGTCTCCCTGGTGTCCCCATGTCCCCCAGTTTGGCCGGACCGAGGTCATCGACAACTCCCTGAACCCTGACTTTCTGCGCAAGTTCGTCCTCGACTACTTCTTCGAGGAGAAGCAGAACCTCCGCTTCGACCTGTGAGTGTCCCTGCTGTCCCCCCACACTGTCCCCCCAGTGTCACCTCCCCTGGCCACCATGGCCCCCAGCGCCCCGGCACAGCCCCCCACCTCCCCGCCACAGGGCTGGGTGCGGTGGCTCAGCCTGTGCCTGGGGGTGCCAGGCGGGTGCTGGCATCTGTCCCTGTCCCAGGCATGTCCTTGTCACTATCCAGTCCCTGTCCTTGTCCCCCTCCCTGTTCTGTCCCCATTCCTGTACCCTCACCATCCTTGTCCCCATCCCATCCCCGTCCCTGTCCCCATCCCTGTCCCATCCCACCGCAGTCCCCATCCCCATCCCATCCTGTCCCCGTCCCTGTCCCCGTCCCTGGCCCCATCCCTGGCCCCATACCTAACCCACCCCTATTTGTGTCCCATCCCTGTCCCACACCCCGTCCCATCCCATCCCTGCCCCACCCCGACCCCCATTTGCGTTCAGTCCCCATCCCTGTCCCCAAAGCCACCTTGTCCCCACTCCCACTCCCGCTGCCTCGGCCACGGGACCCCTGCTCTGTCCCCAGGTACGATGTGGACTCCAAAAGCCCCGACCTCTCCAAGCACGTAAGTGTGGGGCTGGCACCGCTCCCCCCCGGCCCCCCCGGCCCCTGGCACCGTGGGGCTGGGGACGGGGACGGGGACAGACCCCGGTGACACCGCGGCTCTGGCAGGATTTCCTTGGCCAGGCCTTCTGCACCCTGGGTGAGATCGTGGGCTCGGCCGGCAGCCGCCTGGAGAAGCCCCTGACGTGAGCCCTCGCCCTGTGCCTCGGTTTCCCCCGGGGGGGCCCTGTGCTGGGCTGGCTGCCCGGTGTCCCCATGTCGTGTCCCCCCCCCGGTGCTGGCGGGGCGCCCAGGTCCTCATCTGGGTGTCCAGGATGGAGACCAGACCCCGGTGCCGACAGCCCTGGCTCCGGGCTGCCCCAGGCTCCCCGTGTCCCTTGCCTCAGTTTCCCCATGGGGGGGGCTGGCTTTTGGGGGGGGGGGGGCCTCCGTCACCCCTCGGTGTATGTCCCAGCAGGATGGGGACAGTCACCACGCACGCGCGGGGCAGGAGACCCGCTCCAGCTGTCTCCAATGGGTGAGTTTGGGGGTGCCCAGCCCTGGGGGGGACACACACACACCCCCAGGTCACCGTGTGTGTGTGTGTGTGTGTGTCCCGGCTCATTGCCCCTCCTGGCAGTGGAATCCCCAGCAAGAAGTGTGGCACCATCATCCTCATCGCCGAAGAGCTGGGCAACTGCCGGGTGAGCCGTGGCTCCAGGGAGGTGGGGAGGGGGACAGGTTGGGGACACTCCAGTGCCACGTGGGGGGGCTGAGACACCCCCCCATGGCTGCACCCCCTGGGCCTTCCTCACTCTGGGGTGAGGAAGATGAAGGTCAGGGCTGACCTGTCCCCACGGTGTGTCCCATGGGTCCTGGGTCCCTCAGCTCCACCCCCGCACTGAGCAGCACCCACCCAGGATCCTGCACCCCCGATGTCTGCAGGGGGTGCGGGGCTGGTGACACCCCCCACCCCCCCCGCCGCAGGACGTGGCCACGCTGCAGTTCTGTGCCAACAAGCTGGACAAGAAGGATTTCTTCGGCAAATCCGACCCCTTCATGGTCTTCTACCGCAGCAACGAGGACGGGACGTGAGCGACCCCCCCCCCCAAAACACAGTGACACCCCCCCATCACAGCAGCGGGGACACAGCCCCGGCCATGGGACACCTTGGGGACCTCTGATGTCCCCATGGGGCTGAGCTGGCTTGGGGTGGGGGTGTCCCCAAAAATCACCTCTGGGGTGATGGGTTGGGAGGAGGTTGCCATTAGGGGGTGACCCCCTTGTCCCCCCTCTCCTTGTTGTCCCCCCCCCAGCTTCACCATCTGCCACAAGACGGAGGTGGTGAGGAACACGCTGAACCCGGTCTGGCAGGCGTTCGCCATCCCGGTGCGCGCCCTCTGCAACGGCGACTACGACCGGTGAGCTCCGGGTCCTCCGGGGCCGCTCTGCACCCTCTTCCCACAGTCTCTGTGGTACCTACGCTAATGCCCAAGCCCTCCAGCATCCCACGCCCACACTGCGCACCTCAGTTTACCCATCTGGGCAATGAGCTTCATCGCCACCATAGACCCATCCCTAGGGGGTGTCCCCCCCCCAAAGCCGGTGTCGCCAGCTGCGTGCCCTGGCAAACAAAGCTCGGCGGTGGCTCGGCGTCGCGCCGCCGGCTTGGCCCCGTGTCGGACGTTGCTGTGGCAACGGCAGATAAAAATATCCCACCGAAAAAGCCTGAGGAGGAGGAGGAAGGAGGAAAAGGCCCATGGAGGCATCAAAACAAACCCACGGGGAGTGGGCGCCGGGGGCGGCCCCGAGGACCCATCGCAGCCCCCAGGGTGAGGGTCTGGGTGTTTGGGGGTGCCGGGAGGTGGCTCTGACCCCCCCTTGCCTTGCAGAGCCATCAAGGTGGAGGTGTACGACTGGGACCGCGATGGCAGGTGAGCTGGGGGATGGCCCCGGGGACACTGCTCCCCCCACCCCAACCCTGCACCCTGGCTGACGGTGGCCCCCCCTCACCCCGCAGCCACGACTTCATCGGGGAGTTCACCACCAGCTACCGGGAGCTGGCGCGGGGACAGAGCCAGTTCAACGTCTACGAGGTGAGACCAGAGAGCAGGGACGGGGACCCACGGGGATGGGGGGGTGGGGTCCAGCTGCACCCATGGGTGTTACAGTCCCTCTGCTGCACCTCTGGGTCTCATGGTCCCTGTGCTGCACCCCTGAGCGTTACGGTCCCCAGGGTCCCCATGCTGCACCCATGGGTGTCATGTCCCTGTGCTGCATCCCCAGGCTTTGTGGTCCCCAGGGTCCCCATGCTGCACCCTGGGGTGTTATGGACCCTGTCCCCAGGGTGCCTGGGCTGCACCCCTGGGTGCCGCAGCCCCCTGCACTGCACCCCGGCGTGTTACGGTCCCCACGGTGCCCCCCCCGCACCCCGGGGTGCCGCGGCTGCTGGGGGGAGCAGCTCCCCTCTGCCCCCCCCCCAGGTGGTGAACCCCAGGAAGAAGATGAAGAAGAAGAAGTACCTGAACTCGGGGACGGTGAGGATGGGGGGGGGACATGGGGAGGGGACACAGGGGGGGTGCAGCCACTGTCCCCTGCTCAGCCCCTTGTCCCTGGCAGGTGACACTTCTGTCCTTCGCGGTGGAGTCCGACCACACCTTCCTGGACTACATCAGGGGCGGGTGAGCGAGGTGGGGGGGACACACGAGCCTCAGTTTCCCCGTCTGTATCCTGGGGGCCAGACTGATGCCGGCGGGGTCCCGGGCAGGGTGTCCTCAGCACCCACAGCTGCTCCCTTGGGTGCAGGGGGGCGAAACCTCAGCACAGGGAGATTTGGGGGTGCTCAGCCAGGGCGAGCCGGTCTGTGGGCCGAGGGCTGTCCCGGGGAGGGGGCTGCCCCCCGCCCCCCATACCCATGGGTCGCATCCTGCATCACCCACCCCAGGTCCCTAAAGCCGCTTTCATCCCCCCTCCAGGACCCAAATCAACTTCACGGTGGCCATCGACTTCACCGCATCCAACGGTGAGCACTGGGGCTGTCTCCCCCCTCCCCACCCCGGTGTTACTTAAAAAGGGGGGGCTCATTAAACCACTGAGGGGGGGGTGGATCCGGCCCGGCTGAGCCCACCGCCCGCACAGGGAACCCCTCGCAGTCCACCTCGCTGCACTACCTGAGCCCCTACCAGCTCAACGCCTACGCCATGGCCCTCAAGGCGGTGGGTGAGATCATCCAGGACTACGACAGCGACAAGATGTTCCCCGCCCTCGGCTTTGGCGCCAAGATCCCACCGGATGGACATGTGTCCCACGAATTCCCGCTGGTGAGGGTCTGTCCTAAAGTGGGAGTGTGTGTGTGATGAGGTTGGGGACATGGTGGCATCGTCCTTGTCACCGGGGTTCCTCATCCTGCAGAATGGTGACGCGGCCAACCCGGCGTGCAGCGGCATCGAGGGCGTCCTGGAGGCGTATCACCGCAGCCTGCGCAGTGTCCAGCTCTACGGACCCACCAACTTTGCCCCCGTGGTCAACCATGTCGCCCGGTAAGGGGGTCCCAGCACCCCTTATGGGGGGGGGGGAGTCTGTGCCCACCCCAGTGTCACTTACAGGGTGCCCCCCAGCTCGGCAGCGGCGGTGCTGGATGGGTCCCAGTACTTCGTGCTGCTTATCATCACCGACGGCGTCATCTCAGACATGGCGCAGACCAAGGAGGCCATCGTCAACGTGAGTCCGGGGGGTGGTGGGTGCCCCCAGATGGGGTGCAAGGACAAAACAGGGTTGGGGTGCTCTGAGCCATCCGGGGTGCAATAGCCAGCTGGGTGCATGGGGTGCTGTGAGCTGTGCGGGTGCAATAACAGGCTGGGGACCCCCAAGATGTCAGGGTGCTCTGACCAGCCGGGGCTTGGGGTGCCCCTGACAGGGTGCAGCGAGCTGTGTGGGTGCAACAGCCAGCTGGGTGCACAGGGTACCCCAAGCTATCAGGGTGCAATAATCTGCCAGGGACACAGGGTGCCCCAAACTGGGGTGCAACACCCAGCCAGATGCACGGGGTGCCCTGACTTGTTGGGGCGCCAGCGCAAGCCGGGGGTGCCGGGTGCCATCGGCGGCCAAGGACGCGGCGTCCCTGCCGGGGGGTTGGCGGGCAGCTCCTGCCTCCTCCGCGCGAGGGGCCTGGAAAGGAAAAAGCAATTTCGGCGCCGAGGCGGCTCTTTGAAGGCGCCAGCGGCACCTTTGCCCTCACAAGCGCCATGCCCAAGCCTGCCCACCCGGTTCCCCCCGGCTCCTCGCTCAGCCCAGCATCCAGGCGAACTGGGAGCTTTATTCTTCCTCCTCCTCCCCTAACCTCCCTTGCAGCAGCTCAGCCCCATCTCAGCTCCCTGATACCCAGGGCAGCGGGAGAGTTGGGGCTACTGGAGCAGAGCGGGGGTGCTGGGGAGGCCGTCAGCCCCATAGCTGGGGGGCCGAGGGGCCGGTGGTCCCCCCCCCCGACGCTGGGCAGCCCCGGGGGGTCAGCTCCTGGCCGGGGCAGGAGGGAGAACAGCTCCAGTAATATTTCTTTGCTGCTTTATTTAATATCCCTGCACTGCGGCTCTGCCGGGAGCTTGGGGCGCTCAGCCCTGGCAGCCGCCGCACCTCGCACCAGCCCCGGTGCCTGCCTGGACCCCGGCACCGCCACCGCAGGACTTGGGGACGTGCCACCCTGCGGCTGTGCCGGGCCACGGGCAGGGCTCCGGGTGCTCTTTGGGGTCAGTTTTGGAAGCTGGTGCTGCTCTGGGAGCACCGTGCTGAGCCAAGGGGCTCCCTCAGCTGGCAGCGGTGCTGAGCTGGGGGGGGCTCGTGGTGCCACCGGGCACGGGATGCCCATCACGGCCCTGGGTGCAGGATGCCCATCATGGCCCCAAAGGCAGGTGTCCCTCATGGTCTTGAGGATGATCATCATGGCCCTGGGTGCAGGATGCCCATCGTGGCCCCAAGCGCAGGATGCCCATCGTGGCCCCGAAGACAGGGTGACAACGTGACCCTGAGGACAGGGTGCCCATCGTGGCACTTGGTGCAGGACGCCCACCATGACCCCGAGGGAAGGATGCCCGTCATGGTCCCAGGCACGGGATGCCCCTCACACCCCGAGGACGGGATGCCCACCACAACCCCGGGCACAGGTACCCGTCGCAGCCCCGAGCGCAGGAAGCCCGTCATGGTCCTGGGCACTGGGTGCCCATCGTGGCCCAAAGCCCCCCCAGCCCCCCCCGAGAGCAGGCATTGGCAGCGATGAAGCCCGAAACGAAGCAGAGAAAGCGCTGTGATGATCTGTGCGCCCACATCCAGCAGCAGCCATGCCGGGGCGGGGGGGGGGGCAGCGGGGAGGGGAGCGGGCAACTCCCCCCCTCACCCTCTTTCCCCCCCCACCAGGTAAAGGTCCTGCACCCCAGGGCCCGGTGGGTGCTGGGGAGGTTAATACCGGGGGTGGGGAGGGGGGGCTGCATTCGGCGGCAGGACCGTTAAATTCTGTGCCTTCCCCCCCCCCCCCCGCAGGCTGCCAAGCTCCCCATGTCCATCATCATCGTGGGGGTCGGCCAGGCCGAGTTCGACGGTAAGGCTATGGATGTCCCCATCCCACCCCCCCCACTCAGCAGCCCCTGTGTCCCTGGGGCGGGGGGGGCTCGGGTGGGGGCCACAACTGCCTTTGGCTGCTGGGAAAATATGAGTTGAATTTGTTGGGGCTCAGCGGGATTCACCGCTAGCCAGCATGTGTGTGGTTATGAGTGGAGGCGTTTGTTAGGGCTGAATGACCCCCCCGAGGTGTGTTTGGGGGGGGAAACGGGCAGCCCCCCCCAGCAGCCGGCTGCTCTGGCACCGGGCAGGCAGCGAAGCCAAATTAAATCTCCCCCAGTAATTGCCACTGATGAATCAGCCCTGCTCCCCTGCCTGCACATGACTGCCTGCAGCTGCCAGCGCTTGGGGACTGCTGGGTTTGGGGGGGGGGGGGGGGTTAAAGAGAGCCCACCCTGGGGTGGGGGGACTCGGGTGCTGCTGACCCCCCCCTTTCGCTCCCCCCGCCCCAGCCATGGTGGAGCTGGACGGTGACGACATTCGTATCTCCTCCCGCGGCAAGGTGGCCGAGCGTGACATTGTGCAGGTAACGTCAACCCCCCCCCCCCATGTGGGGTTTGGGGACACCCCCCCGGCCAGCCTGGCCTGGCGGGGCATCCCAGGCACCCCAAATCAGCCCTGTCATCCTGGGGTCCACTGACTGGTCCCAGTATGGACGGATGATGAGATGGACTGAACATTGGGGGGCATCAGGACATGGGGGGGACACAAGGGTGCACTGCGATGTGGGGGGCACTGGGACATTTGGGGGGGCAGTGGGACACGGAGGGGGTGTGCTGGGATATGGGGGGAGGCGAAATGCATGGGGACATGGAAAGTGGGGGTGCACTGGGGCTTGGGATGTACCTGGATGTGGGGGTGCACTGGGACATGGGGGTAGACTGGGATTTGCGGACACACTGGGACATCAGGGATGGGGAGGGGGGACACCGGGACGTGGGGCTACAGTGAGGTGGGGGGGGCACAGGGCCATGGGGACACACCGTGCCATGCTGGCCACGGCGGACCAGGCCCTGGGGTCCCCTCAAACCCTCTTGTCCCCATCCCCCCCAGTTCGTCCCCTTCCGTGACTACGTGGATGGGGGGGGCAGCCCGGTGCTGAGCATGGCCCGCCTGGCCAAGGACGTCCTGGCCGAGATCCCCGACCAGTTCATCTCCTACATGAAGGCGCGGGGCATCAAACCCCAGCCTGCACCCCCCAGCCCTGACCCCCCCCGGCTCCCCAGTGCCCCCCCAGCCCTGACTGCACCCAGCTGGCACCCCGCATCCCCCCACCCCCACCCCAGCCCCGGGGCTTGGATGTTTTTCCAAGCCCCCTCTTTCCTTTTCCAAGGGATAAAAGGCAGCAGGACCTCGGCCCTGGGGGGGGGTTCACCCCCAACCCCTATAAATCATTTTTCTGGTGTTCTCGGGGGGGGGGTTGGGGATGGAGGAGCCTTTGCTGGCGTTGGCCGAGCATCCTTGGCCATGGTGGATCCCCCCCCCCATCCAGCCAGGACCATCACAGCTCATCCCCACCCTGGCCTGGTGCTGAGGGCCATATCCTGCCCCCCCCAAAAAGTGGCAGGGGTCCCCAGCCCCCCCCCTTCCCTTGAGCACAGAGCTGGGGTGGGCAGGAGCTTCCCCCCCCCCCCCCGCCCCAGGCGTGGTGTCCCCTCCATTGGCCCTGGTGACATTCAGAGCATCCCCAGCCCCCCAGGGGTGACGCATGCCTCTCCGCCCCCCCCTGCCCCAGAGAGACCCCCATCCTGCAGCAAGTACTGGCTGCTCCCAGAGGGGTCCCAGGTCCTTTTTTTGTGTGCCCCCCCGCCCCCCTTCACTTTTCTACTTGCATGGACAGTCTCTCTCCGTGCTACCCCTCTTGCCATGTTGCGTGTGCGTCTGCTGTGGGTTTGTATTGAGTTGCCTTAAACTGGAATAAATTATAGTCTTTCTAATTACCGCCACCCCCAGGGTCCCCTCCAGCATCACCCCTGCAAGGGGTGACCCCCCCCCTCCGTGTTCCCCCTCCCCCCCGACACAGATCAGGGCACACAGGGTCTGTTTTGGCTTTATTTCTAATAACCCAAATATTGCAAATATACAGAAAAATACCAGTACAAAGTTATAACACATCCAGGTTTATTTACAGGACTCTGCACTGGCCTCGGTCCCCCCCCCACCAGCGAGGCTGGAGCAGGGGGCCGGGGTGGGGGGGGGGCGCAGGGCTATGGCTTTTAGTTAGGGGGGTTACGCTCCGTCCCCGTCCCCAGGCGAGTCCCAGGGGGACGCTGAAGCACATGCAAGGGGTGCTGGGGCCGTGGCCCCCCCATCCCGCCGGCGCTTGGTGTGCTGTGCCCTGCCGTGCCGGGGAGGGGGGGGGCAGCAGGCTTTGCACAGTCGCTGGGGCGAGAGCAGAAGCCATGTGTCATGACAGCACAGCCGTATCGCGATAGCCATGGTGGGTCGCAAGGAGCTGAGGGGCATGGGGGGGTGTCTGCACCCCCCCATCCTGCCACACCCCCATCCCGCTGCACCCCCATCCCGCTGCACCCCATGACCTAGCTTGGGGGGGGGGGGGCAGGCAAAGCCCCCACACCCTGGCTGGGGGGGGGTCAGATAAAACCCCCACGCCTCAGCTGAGGTGTGGGGGGGTCTGTTGTGGGGGTGCAACCCTCCCCCTAAAAGAAAGGGATTTCCAGTGTAAGGAGACTGTAACAGTGCTGGGACCAAAACCTGGCAGGGGGCAAGGGGGCAGGGGGCTGGCACAGCGCCGGGGGCAAGCGAAGAACCGACCCACCATGCGGGGGGGGTGCTGCTTGTAGCCCCTCCTGCCCTGCCTGCATCCTGCCTGCACCGCTGCTGGCTGGGGGACGGCCGGGCTGAGCCCCCACCAGCCCCTTGGTAAAGAGCTTCAAGCTTTAATTCATTATTGCTGCGTTTCCCTCGGCCAAGGCCTGCCCGGGGCGGGGGGGGGAGACCGGGGGGGCCAGCACTGGGCCATTACCCCACAGCCATGGGTGCCCCCCAAGCTGGGGGGCCGGGGAGGCCCTGGCAGCAGCCCAGCTCATATTGCTTTGGAGAAGAAACAGGCAGCGGGGCCGGGAGCTGCAGGCAAGCCTAGCTGCTGCCCCCCGAGCCCCCCCTCGGCAGCGGTAACACCTCAGGGCTCATCCCCAGCACCCCGGGAACGATGCTGCCGTCAGAGGGGGGGTCAGGGGGCTGCTCCCCACGGGGGAGGGCAGTTCCTACTCAGTCGTCCTTAAAATAAAACAGCCCAGTAAAGGGAAAAATAAAAGACTGTAAAAGCCCCCCACGCTGGAAGGAAATTTTAAAGTGGAGTTAAGTTAAACCCCTGCGTGTGCGTGCCCCCCAGCAGCAAAGCCGCCCCCGGCCACAGCAGGCAGCGGGTGCAGGGGGGCCCTGCCTGCACGGGGGGGCCCTGCCTGCGCAGCGGTGTCCCCAGCATCGGCGCTGCTGTGCCGCTACTCCAGGAGGTCCTGGGGAGAGACGGGACCGTCACCCACCGCTGTCCCCGGCACGGCTCCCCGTCCTGCCTCCCAACAGACCCATTGGAAGGGGGGGGGGGTCCCCATGGGGGGGCGCCGGGACCCCCACGCTCACCTCATCGGAGTCATCGTGGTACCCGCCCTTGCTGGCTGGGGTGCCGGGGTCCAGCGCGTCCATCCCCTCCACGCCGTTGGCCTCTGCGTGCTGCCGGAGGACGGAGTAGCGATGGACCAGGAACCTGGCAGGAGCAGAGGAGGAGGGGGGGGGACAAGTGACCATGCTGCCTGTACCTCCAGCAAGCCCACCCCCCCACCCCAAGGACACACTCATCCTGCAGAGAGTGGAGCTGGGTGAAAGGAGCACTGGGGCATGTGGGCGCTCCGCAGCCTCTCCAGTGCAAAGTCAGCCTGGGGAGGGTGGTTTGCCGAGAGATCTGGGGAGGGACAGTGTCATCCCTGCCCTACAGTGGGGGGGGGGGGAACATCCAGCCCTGGCTCAGCTCCTCACCTGCCCCCACAGACATATTTCTTGACGAGGAGGACTCCGGCCAGGGCGGTGATGAGCAGCACGGCCACGACGGCCAGGATGATAGGGGTAGAGCTGGTGGATGCTGCCTGCAGGGAGAGGAAGAAGCATCCAGAACTGGGGGGTACCAACATCCCCCCCAAACACAACCAGCACCCCGGTTTATCCTGGGGGATAAAAGCCACAAAGTCACTGCAGCACCCAGCCAGGATTCAGGCAGGCAAGAGGCCCTGGGCAGATTTAGGCAGGACAGTCCTGCCCATCACAAATTTATTGGCTCCACGGGTACAGGCAGGAGATGGCCCGATGCCCAGCACCGTCACTGCGCCCGGCCAGTGTCACTGTCACCTACCAGCTGGCTGGGGTTGAGGAAGTTGCTGGTGCATTTCTTTTTCATGTCCGTCTCCTGCCGGCTTGGGCTCTCCCCTCCCAAACACTTGTCCCCAGGGATTTTCCGATACCTGGAGATGGGGAGGTGACACCTGGTGACCCCACAGCTGCTTCCCAGGGACTGCCAGCCCTGAACCAAGGTGATGGGGCAGGATCTGTCCCCTCTGGGTGTGGGGTGAAGGATTCCCCAGGGATTTGGGGTTTCCACCCTGTTCCTCCCCAACCCTGGCTCTAGCATCGACACCAGCTGAGCTTTACCCGCTGGTCTTGAGCAGCTCCCGTCTGCCGTAGAGGCAGAATTCCAGGTCATGTCCCTTCAGCTCCGGCTGCTCCACACAGATGGACTGGTTCTCCGGGCGGTAGTAGCCAAAATCGCTGCAGGAAAAAGAGGAAAAGGAGATGAGACCCTGCTCGGGGACCCAGCGGGAGCCAGGCTAAAGGATGGTGACATCTGGCCCAAAATGGGGACAAGAAGGTGGGAGACTTGAAGATGGAGACTACCAGAGGAAATCCTCCAGCGTGCAGGGACAGACCGTCGGCTGCTTGGTCACCATGTAGTCCCGGCCATTCTGGCACACCGAGGACTTGCGGAGACGTCGGTATTGCTCCTTGTAGCCCAGTATGCAGCCATCACTGGGGATGCTGGGATTGCTGGAGTGTGCCAGCCAGATGGTGTAGTCCTTGTCCTCGCCTGCAAGGGAGAGGGCTCAGCGGCACAGCCGAGGAGGGGTCCCCAGGGGACGGCACCGCCGCGGTGTTCGGCAGGACGCTGCTCTGGGGGGAGAAGCAGCCCGGCACGAGCCACCGGCAGGGTGTGGAAATCACGACCGCTCTCCCCGTCACACCGTCCCCACGGTGGGGACCAAGGGCCACACTCCCCTGGGGAAGACTCTGCTAACATCACCCGCACCAAGGGCTGGGGGCAAAAGCATCCCCCAGCCCAGCCCTAGCTGTCCCCGGCCCTGGTTGTCCCCGGCCCCCGGCTGTCCCCAGCAGCTCTCACAGGTCCTGCTGAGCAGCTCGCTGAAGTCGATGGTGTAGGAGACCCACTTGCGGGAGAGGAAGCTCCCCCGAAATCCCCAGATGCTGACGTTCATGGAGCGAGCCCCCGGCTCGGATGCCAGGCCAGTGAAGAAGATGGGGTCCTTGGAGAAAGCGTACCGATACCAGCACTGCCCTTCGTCCGTCGAGAACCTGGCATGTGAGGGGTCAATCAGCACCCAGGTGGTCCAGGAGGCACCTCCTGCAGCACCCCCCAGTCCCCCCTTTGCTTGGGGGATCCCCAAAAAAACAGCGAGCTCCCCCTCTCCGCAGCAAGGGGAGCCTGTACGTACTCGATGATGTTGACAGGCTGGCTGGTGTGCTCAATGGCGACGATGAGACCGCCCGAGTCCAGGATGGCGTAATGGTGCGGCCCCTCCAGCATCCGCGCCCAGGTGTAGCCCCCGTCGTCCGAGATGTAGACGTCGGGGCTCATCACCGAGATGGCCCCCCCAACGCTCCCTGGGAGAGGGGGATAGCACAAGTTGGGGGGGGACACACGCGAATACGGGCTCTCTGTCCCCGCCACCCACCCCGGTGAGGCTCGGTACCGTGGGCGATGACGATGCCAACAGCATTGGGCTCGGAGAGGGGAGCCATGGGGACGTTCAGCTTCTGGGAGATGCTGTAGGAGGCGTGGATGTGGAGGCTGCACTGCAAGCGCAAGAGGAGAGCCCGTCCAGGAGCCCGTGGGGACAGGACACGGAGGGGGCAGATTCACCCATTAACTCCCAGTGGATGCTGGGGAGCGACCCGTAGAACACCCCCCCCCAGCCTGCTCAGGGCTTGCCATGCAGCCCCATGGTGCGACCCACAGCCCACGCACGGCTGGCCCCACGCCCTCGGCATCGCTGGTGGGAGCTGCAGGATGGATACGCTCGCTCCTGAGCATTCCCTTGGCAGAGCCAAGATGGAGGATACCCAGGGGAATGGCACCAGGACCGCCCCCCCAGGGGGGGACAGACCCACCTCTTCCTTGCTCCTGGCCGTGGAGTCACAGGTGGTGTTTTTGGGCTTCCGCAGCGGCACCCACTCCCCACCACGGTCAAAAGTGATCACGGACTGGATGGAGTTGTCTGGCGGGAGGAGGAGGAAGAGCTGACAGGGTCGGGAGGATGCCCAGCACATCCTCACCCCCCCTGCATGGGGTCACGCTCCCCTCCAGCAACACCAGGTCCCAGATCCCATCCCTTGGGAGGCACAACCCCAGTTTCAGGGCCGGGGGGGGACAGGGACAGAGACACAGCCGCCCACCTTCAGAGAGGACGCTGGTGATGTAGATGCCCCGCAGCGAGGTGACGTTGGTGAAGTCGGTCTCCCCGCCGGTGGTGGTGTAGAGGTGCCGTTCCAAGGACTTGGAGTAGACGATGCCGCGGTCGTCGGAGGTGTAGATGGTGCCAAAACCCGTGTCTGCAAGAGAGACATGGGGACAGCAGTGAGGGGGGGGCCAGGGGGCTGCTCCCACGGGGCCATCACAGACTGGCATCTGCACCAGCGAACTCCCAGGGTGTCTCAGGATGAGGAGAAACCCAAGTGCCGCAAAGCGGACCCAGCGTGGTCACGGTCCCTTCACGCTGCAAACCAGAGCAAGCAGCCTGCTAATTAGCGATGCCTTAACAAGAAAATCCTTCCTCCAGGGCACAGCAGAGCTACTGCTGCATGGAGAGCCCCGTGCTTGGGTGAGGAGCTGGCTTGCTTGCTGCAGAGAGGTTTCCAGTTGTTTCCCCAGCCCTGGGATGTGTCCCTGTCCCCGTCAGACGCAGCCCTGTCCCACTCACCGCCCGGCTCGTCCACATGCATGAACACCAGGTCATCGTTAGCGGCCAGGATGGAGTAAAATTGCTCGTGCCCAACAGAGGGGAGCTGGGCCATGTTCCAGGTCTCGCCTTGGTCGAGGGAGACGTGAATGCGCCTTGTGGTACCCTGGGGAAACAAAGCATCGTCATCCTTCGTCCTCCTCGCAGGGAGAGGAAGGGGATGCTGGGGAAAGCTGCAGGCAGGGATGAGCCACCGCTGCCTGCTCTCCGTCAGCGCCAGGAAGGGGGACAAGGACCTTCTCTGTCATAACAGAGGCGAAAAGGAAGCGTCCTCCCAGCCCGAAGGAATAAATCTTGGTGCCGATGACCTTGAAGGCTTTGCCGAAGTCGGAGGTTTTCTTTAGCTCCAGTAACCCCAGATCAGCTTCTTAAGAAGAAGGGACAGTGGATTAACGAGCCCGGAGCTTCCTCCAGCTTCGTCAGCTGCCACTGGAGCTGTGTGTCCCCCAGTGTCCCAATATGTCCCCCTCCAGTGTCCCAGCTCTGGGTATTCCCAGCTTTTCTGCTGGGACCACCACACTCTCTGTGGGGCGCTCTGCCGGGGTGGGGAGGCTTTGCCCCTGCAGAGCCCCCCCTCCCCCCGGCAGAGCCCTCCCCCAAGTGATGGGGACCCCAGAGACGTGACTCAAGATCAAGTACTTACTGCAGGAGTTGTTCAGGTAGGTGGTGAAGAAGATGGTGTCGTTCGCACCCCTGGGGAAGAGAAGGACAGAGTGGGGCAGGGGGGGACACCCGAAAGCAGGTGGGACATGGTGGCCCAGGATGCCAGCACCTGCAGATTCATCCCATCACTCCGAGGGGTTTGGGTGGGTGGGTAGGCGTCCCCCTGCCTGCTCAGGCTGTGATCGGCCCCCCCAAAATCATCCTCCCCACCCTGCAAAAGTGGGCAGCCACTCACCACTTGGCCAGGCAGACAGCTTTGTGGATCTCCTCCCATGTCTCCCCAAAATCCCTGGAGACCCAGAGGCCGTTCTGCAAGAGCCGAGAGGTTGGTTATGGCCGACCACCGCCCCCCAACAACTCTGGGGCTGCAAACCCCCATCCCCAACCACGTGTCCACCCCCCCGCCCTCTATCCTGGGGCCACACGCTTCCTCCAGGCACGGGGATGGAGCCCAGGACACGTGGCCACGATCCAGCCAACCCTTGGGGAAACACCACCAGGAGCTTTAGCCATCCCCAGCCAGGGTCTCATCCTGGCTCCCCGGCCCTCACCTCGGTGCTGAGGGCCAACAGGCAGTTGGAGTTTTCGGGGTGGTAGGTGATCTGCACCAGGGGGTGGAAAGGCAAATCCGTCTGGACAAAATTCTTGGCGAAATCGGATGAGCGGAAGATCCTGCCGCCGCGGCTGCCACCAGACACGTCGCCCGTCAGGATGACCTGGGTGCGGGGAAGGAGGGGGCTCAGCCGTGCCGGGAGCTCCAAAAGAAGAAAACACCGCAACCCGGCAAGCCCGAAGTGGGGGGCTGCTGGGCGCAGACAGGTGGTCCTGGCTCACCAGCATCCCGGCACGCCGCCCCCTCCTACCTTTCCTGAGTTTTCCGGGCCAATAGCCATGCCGAACTCAGTCCGGATGAAGGTGTTGTTGATGAGGCTGGTGATGTCCTTGAAGGTCTTCCCATAGTCCTCGCTGGAAGGGAGGAATCGGCAGGGCGGTGAGCGGCGCGGGGGCTCGGGGGCTGCTCCCAGCCCACCCCCACCCCACCGTGCGTGCCGGTCCCCGGTGTGCCACCCGCGGGGTCCCAAGGGTGGGGGGGGCTCACCTGCGGTAGAGTTTGGACTGCCCGAAGCTCATGATCACCAGCGGCACCTGGAACGTCGTCAGGACGAGAATGACCTGGGCAGGGAGAGGCGGACAGGCAGGGTCACAACCGGAGTTCCAAGGCCCCCCCTGCCCCAAGACATGGGCTCCCCACAGGGAGAAGGGCTGTCCCCTCCCCAGAGACCCCCCTATCCCTACTTCAGGTCCCACCAGCCCCACAGCCCCTCGGACACAGGAGGGGGCCACTGTTGTTCTCCCCTGCAGAGGGAACCACAGCCACTTTGGGGGGGGGAACCCCCCCCCAGCACCCCCGCAGTGCTTACCCCTGTGCTGTCGCCCACCCAGGAGAGTGACACGGAGCCACTGAGGTCGTCGAAGACACACTGCAAGGGAAGAGATGGCAAAAGCACACTTATGCCCGGGGTGGGGGGGACGAGCACCAGACCCCCCCCTCCCCAGCAAGGCAGGGCTGCAGCATACCCCACGGCCACCCCCTCCCAGGGGACACCAGGGTCCCAGCACCTTCCCCTGCCACCCACCCAGGCAGGTGACACCAACATGGGTGCGGGAGGGTCCCCTCTGCTCCACTCAGCCCCCACTGTGCCTCCCTCCACCGCTGCGCTGGGACCCCCCCCAAGACGCTACAAAAGGCTCCCATAGCCCACGTTCACCCTTCGTGGAGCAGGCAGGGTGCCGGGCAGCTGCCTGCAAGCCAGAGACCCCTTCGGTGGCACTGGGGGACACTGGTTTGGACTGAAGTGGCTGGACGGGAGCAGGCAGCGGGGTGGGAGCAGTTGGGGACACTCGCGGGGGGCCTGGGGACGGCGCTGGTGGAGGGGAGGGAAGGGAAAAAGGGGAAAGAAATGTAAATTGGTGTGGGACCAGTCAAGGGACTGGTCAAACTGGGCCGGCAAAGCCACCGCCACCCAGCAGCAACCAGCCGGGCCGGCAGAGCGGGCGCAGCCGGCGGCCGAGAGCCAGCGGATTCCGGCAGAGATCCGCCCCCCCCCGGGGAACGGTGCCAGCCCCGGGGTTAATGTTCAACCCGCAGCCGTCCCGGTGGGGGGGATGAGGTCAGGATCCCCCTGTGCTGTCTGTCTGTCTGTCCGTCTGCCCTCTCCGTCTGTCCGTGGGGGCTCAGGGCAGCAGGAGTGGGTGGGGTGGGGGGTGTCTGCTCCCTGCTGGGGGGTTAAGGGGGGCAAGGGGTGCCCTGCCACCCACCCACCGTCAGGCCGGTGTCTGTCTGTCTGTCCCCGCTCATGGAGCCCGTCCCACTGCAGCAGGTGCCTCTCTGCTGGCACATGCAGGGCAGTGTCTGTCTGTCTGTCTGCCTGCCTCTTAGGGGAATGTCTGTCAGTCTGCCCGGTCCTGCCCCAGCTGGCACAGGGAGAGCAGGGTCTGTCTCAGTCCCAGGGGATGTAGAGGCGGGGAATGTCTGTCTGTCCATCTGTTCCAGGAGATGTAGGGGGGATGTCTGTCTGTCTGTGTATCCCAGTGGATGTAGGGGAAAACGTCTGTCTGCCCATCCTAGGCAATGTAGGAGGGGATGTTTGTCTGTCCATCTGTTTGTCCATCCCAGGGAATGTAGGGGGAAATGTATGTCTGTCTGTCCCAGGGGATGTATGGGAGGCTGTCTGTCTGTCCATCTGTCCATCCCAGGGTATGCAGGTGGGATGTCTGTCTGTCCACCCGTCCATCCCAGGGCATTTAGGGAGGATGTCTGTCTGTCTGTCTGTCCGTCCCAGGGCATGTAGGGGAGATGTCTGTCTGTCTGTCTGTCTGTCCGTCCGTCTGTCTGTCCCGCCCCCTCAAGAAATGACCTGCCCGCACCAGGCACTCTCAGGGCACAGGGCGTGGAGGTGTGTGTCTGTCTGTCTGTCTGTCTGTCCGTCCGTCCGTCCGTCCAGCCCACTGGGCGCCGGCTGGGGCGGGGCAGGGTTCTGTCCGCCTGTCCCGGCCGGGAGCGGTGAGGAGGGGGGCGGAGGGTCCCCGGTCCCCCCGGTAGCTCCTGGGGGTTCCTCGCTCCCTCGCCCCGCTGGCTCTCGGGGCTGTCGCCCTGTCCGTCCGTCCGTCCGTCTCCCCGGGCCCGCGGCCCCGCCCGCCGGCTCACCTGATGCGTGTTGTTGCCGAGGGCGGCCGGGACGCCGCGCAGGCCGCCGCAGGCCTCGCCGCCCGCCGCCGCCGCCGTCGACCCGCCGCCGCGGGGGGCCCGGGCCCGGGCCCGGTGCCGCAGCCCCAGCGCCGCCCCCGCCGCCCCCAGCGCCAGCGCCAGCGCCACCGCCAGCCGCGCCGCCCCGCGCGGCCCCATGGCGACTCCGGCCGCCGCCGCCGCCCCGCGCCCGGGCCCGCCGCCCGCCCGCCACGCCCCCGGGCAGCGCCCCCCGTTGTGGCTGGCTGCGGGAGACGTCGCTCTCGGCGGAGGCACGCCTCCCCACCCGCCCGCCCCGCCCCGCGCCTTCTGGTTAGCCCGTTCCTTTGTCAATCGCCGCCCTCCTCCTCCCGTGACTGGCCGGCGGCGCTTGCACGATGGGTTTGCGAGCCCGCCCTCTCTCTTTTGACCCCGGGCTCTAATCTACCTAGCGACAACCCTCTGATTGGCGGCGCGGCGAGGGGAAGCGCCGCAACGATTTTCTGATTGGCCGAAGCGACAGGTAGCCGGGGGCGCGCCAGGCCCACCCCCGGCCCATTCACAAGGTGCAGCTGCCCACGTGTGCAGGGACCCCCGGCGAGGCACGAAGCCCCCGAGAAAGGGGGTCCGGGGGGCGGGAAGCGCAAGGCCTGTGGAGGTGGGGGGGGGGGACTGAGGCTGGTTATGGGGCTCAGCACCCGGTTTTGGGGGTGCCCAGGGGACAGCAGCATGTGTCCCCCCCCGGGGCTGGCTCCCCCAGTTTCCCTTGGGCAGAGCCGAGCGTTTCCGTGCCCGGTGCCGGTTACACCCTTGCACGATTGCCACATTGCACAAGCGGGGTGGAGCGCAGCCCTGCCCTCCCCGGGGAGCATTGGTGCAATACATGAAGCAAGAAACACCCCTGGCAGCACCCCCAGAGAGGGGAGGGCTCCGCACCCCCAGTGCCACAAAAGGGGTGGGTGGGTGTCCCTCGGCTCAGGGCAGGAGGATGGCAGGGATGGGGACTGGGAGCTCTCTGGCCCAGCACATGGTGCCTCCAGATTCACTGGGGGGGGGGTTTAAACCTCCCACCACACCCAAGCGAGGCTTGTACGCGCCCTTCAGACCCTCATCCCTTCTCCTTCACAAAAAGGGAATTTTCATTTTAGTTTACTGTTGTGCCGCCCTTCCGCCTCTTTCCCCCTTCCTCTGACCCCCTGAAAAAAGACAATCTGGAAGTTTGATGTGTGAAAGGCACAAGGAAACACAGCCCTGCGACAGGCTGCCCCAGGGGCATTGCTCAGCTAACCCCAGAAAGGGAGCGAAGGGGCAGATATCAAACACCCAGGTGGGAGGTGAGTGCACAGGGCTCTATTACCCTCACCCCCCTCTTGCATTTAGCCTGTTGTCTGTCTGGAAAGAGCTCAGGCTTTTCACTTGCCACAGACAGATCAGATAAGGAACACAAAGCCTCGATTTTCACTTACAGAGGAGCCGCTCTCATGTGACGCTGCCACCAGCAAACCATGTGATGAGGGCAGGGCATAAAGGACCATTTTCTGCTGAGTGCCATGTCAGGAAGAATTAGCTTTTTGTGTTTCTTGGGACACAAACAAACCTAAAAAGAGCACTACCTCCTGGAACAGCAGGGTTCCCCATGGGGCAGGGTGGTTTACAACAGCTGGGAGATCTCTCGGTCTGCTTCCCAAAGGAGAAGGGAACACAACCGAGCTTTGAGATGATACAAAGCTTTGGAGCACCTTAAGGATAAAGGGTGTATGTGCAAGATATAAACACAGCAGCTGATAGCAGCCCCAGTTTCACTGACAGGGTGGTTTTATGAGGGTGACACTTGGGGCGGTGCCCTGGATATCATCCTGGCCTGCTGGATATTCAGGATGGGTGAGCTCCCACGCCAGAGCCACCCTCATCACTGCCTCAAATTCATTGCAGGGATGAGGAGTGGCAGAGAGACCAAGTATGGCACACCAAAGCTGCACAGGCAGAGCCAAAGTCAGGCTTGTTTCCCCACATTTAGGCTACAAGGAAGGTCTCCCCAGAGGGTAAGGTCCATCAACTAATTATTTGTTGTTTTCTCTTCCACCTGCAGGTATAGGTGTTGTATTCAACCCATCCCATGACCTCAGGCATCGCCTGATGATCCAATTTGCTTCCTTTAGACTGTTATGGAAAGAGGGGAAACTCACAACAGGAACTCCCGAGAGGAGGGCACTCAGTTATTCTGAAAATTGAGGTTATCCAAGGACTGATCTTCCAGCCATAAGGACCTGGCTTCGCTTCCTGCACCTGTCTGGCAACAGCAAGAGAGGAAAAAAAAAATTAATAGGACTGGCATTTTCCCTTCTGCAAAAGGTAGAGGCTGGCACGTGTGATATCAGCCGCTGTTTGCTGCGACTCCTTGGCTTTGCCAAGCAATGAAACACCCGCCAGAGACCAGCAGACGATCCCTAGTGCTGAACCAAGAGGAAAGTTACTCATTTCAGTCAAATGTAATGCTGGAAATGTCCCTGCTTACCAGGGCAATCCCACTCCCAGCAGCAGCACAGGCCACATCCCGTCTCTTCCACAATGGACAACGTTGTTTTGTTCAGGGTGAAATCGTAATTTCTCAAAATAGGACAGAGCAGCCTCCGCTGCCTGCCAACGTTCACAGGGCAGCACAGAGCAAGCTACCAGGAGCCAGGGCAGAGCTGGCTTTCCAGCCCCTGAAGCTGCACTGACCACGCAGGCATGATTTTGTAGGAAAATACTTTGCTAATCTCAGCTTATTCCCTTATCAGACTGATCTGCAATTCTCAGATGCTATTTTGAGGAGAAGGATAGAGGCATCTGCTGGAGAACAAAAAACAAAAGCAACAAGCCCTGTGAAGTGGATGAGCAGAAGTTTGCTGGTCAAAGTGAGATTACTCTCAAAATGAAGTGGTACCTGCACAGTTGAACAGGTAAGGGGCTGTCCCATTAACCCCAGACCTATTCCCACTTGGCTGGCTCTGCACTATCGCAGTTGTTACAGGTATTTCCAAGCTCCACTGGAAGGAAACACAAATCCCAAGCCTGGTTATGAATTTCTTCCCTGGGAAGGAGTCAGAGCTCCACATAAGCCCTTATGGACAAAAACCACTGGAGAAGGACAGGGGGAATGCACCAAACAGGCAAGGGCAGATCTAAAAATCTAATGTTTTTCAAAACTCGTGTAATTATACATAGATCTCCTGATGCGATATCACCACGCTCTCCACGAGAGGGAGACTTGCTACTGCCACAGCCAGCAAGGACCGCAGCGCCGTACAGCGCATCCAGCGCCGCAAACCTGGCAGGCGCTGCTTCGCCCTGCACCGATTTATTTCGGCAGCAGATGTTGCCCTCATCCACCCCTGATTTTAGCTCTAAATGGTCCCCCTGCCTCAGACCTCTGTGGTGAGGAACCCAGGATAGAGTAACAAAATGATTTATTCTCATTTCCTCTTATTGTAGAGAGCAGTTATGTACAGAAACTGTAAAAAAACCTCAAGAGCCTTCTAAGAAGAACAATTACAGATGCTGCTGGAAAATAAAATCACAGGTACTAGAAGGAACCGAGAGTCAGTTCGCTTTGATCGGAGGGGAATGAGCCTTTGAGGGAGTCTCTCCGCTTTTCAAATATCCTTGATGACCTCTTCAAGCTCCTCTTTTGTGTACATGTGGAACTTCATCCCGGGCTCCACTGTGGCAAGCTGAAAGAGAAGGAGCAAGGGGTTAAGCGTGCCTGCATATGTGAAGTGACAGCATGGGGCAGGGAACAGAGAGCAGCCGCAGCAGACAGAGCAGCTGTTCCTTCTCGGCTGCCTGATCTGCCAGCCCAGCAAGATCATTCCACCCCGTAACATGCTCTTTGATTCCCTAAAATAGCTGCCTGCCACAGAAATAGCTTTTAATTGACTCAGTCTTCTCATAGTAGCAGCAGCAGGGAGTGTCTATTGGGAACAGGCAGGCTCTGCTTCTGCTTGCTGGGGAAAAAGACCCCGTTAATACAAGTCCTTCATCAAACACTCCTCAGAGAGGGGTGGTTCTTGCTGCAGTTCAGTGTGGCCCTCAGCAGGAGTGCCTCTTCTCCTCCAGTAACCAACCAAGCGTACAAATGCTGGCCCATTACATGCCTTATGAGACCTAAGATAGCAAAACACTCAAAAGGGGACTGAGGGGTTAGCTCTGGGAAACTGAGGCAGAAGCAAACCTGCATTTTGGTCACCAAACACCAACAATAAGCAAGCCACACTGCACCTTGCAGCTGCCTGGTGCCCTGTACAAGCAGGCCAAAGAGATCTCTTCCAAGACAAAGCCCAAGGGACAAAGCTGGGGGACAACATACTCCACCCTGCCCCTTTGCCAGGAGCAGAGGGAGGCAGCATCCAGGGCAGACAGCTGAGACATTTCAGAGAGCGAACACCAGAACAAGAGATACTTGAAGAATGACAAGACTGGAAGAGGAATGTAAGCGGGACTTTCATTCGCACCTAGCTCGTGGTATGAGCGCCCAAGATACAGACAGCTGCCGTGAGCAGGCAAGCCAGAAAACCACAGGAGCTAGCTGGGATGCTCCAGATCTCACTCACAGGCACCCCCCAGCATCGGGAGTGCCTCTTTACTCTTAAGAGATCAAAGCGTTTGGTTGCAGTAAGCTGAAGGAAAGCTGCAGAGGGTCCCAGCGAATCCCAGAGCTCTTCCTAGGCTTCTCTGCTTGCAAGGTCACCCATAAAACAGCACGAGATGGTAGGACACGCTTTTGGGGTAGAGGGAGGGTAGCCATAAGGCTTTTTTAAGGAGAAATGTCCTGAACACTCAGCCTGAGAGCACCTGACAGCCCAGGTTTCAGCTGGCACTCTCAGACCAGTCAGACACACTTGCAGATACCACTTTAGGCACCTCAAATCACCTGTATGGGCGCTGGCCTGACACTAGACCCAAACAGACATGACAACTCACATATATACCCCCTGAAACACAAAACAAGGATTCAGAGACACCAACTATTCTGCTTTTCCATGTCTGCTCGAACCTGTGCCTCACCTTCTCTCTACACACAAAAGCTTAACTCAACTATTCCCTTACAGGCTTCACAGGGAAGTAATTAATTTTAAAGCATAACAATTGTTTAAAGCTCCTGACCTTCACTGCCAACGGATTTAACTCTTCCATGACCACACTTTGTCCCTTCTCTTTGTTGCTAGATGGAAAATCCCACACAAGAGAGGGAAGCGGCTAGTGTAAATAAACCGGAGCACCACCTACTTCTACAAGGCTAGAAAGCAAAGCAGCCACTTCAGGTAGATGATTTTCAGCCAGAAGGGTGACTTGAGTCAATAGAGACCTTTTAATCCTCAGCACATTCTTCTCATACTTAACCCTGATATGATTCCTCAACACGTTCAGAGCTTTGCCAAGCACAGTTAAGCCCTGTTAAACGGGGACATGACATAAGGATACTGTACACGCTCCTCTGCCTCAATTTCTTCACACTGTACTGCAGATCTTCCAGAAGAGACCCAAAGCTGATCAAGAGAGAACTAATTAGTGCGGGTTGGGAGGGCATCTGGGGAAGCAGATTTTAGCCAGCTGGCATCATTTCTGGACAGAGCGTCTAAGTTTTCGGCATGCTGTTGGCCCTTTCCCCCAAAGGAAGCTGGTTAATCATGTCAGGAAGGGTCCCCAGCAGCAGTATTTAATAAAAAAAAAAAAAAACCAAAACGCGGTGCACACTTTTAGGCTGTTTGGGAAACAGATTCCCAGCACTTGGAGGAAAGGAACGGGAGAACAGCAGGAGAAGAGCAGCTCAGGAGTCAGAATGACATGATTTGAAAAGGTCTAGTGTCTCATAACCCGCCAGAAATAGAAGCAAACTCTATACGCCAGCCTTGCTCATCATCCATTATCACTAACAAACTGGAAGGGTTTTTACCTTTGCTACCTAAAAAGGAGCATTACAAGTCTAACGAGCAGGGTTTAAGGGGACAGGTACCACTACGTTTGTAGAGATCTCCGAGAGCACTGCATGCTCGGATCAAGCTGAGCTCTGCGAGCCTGACCGCTTGTGGGCAAAAGCCGGAGGTTAGAGGAGCACATTCGTTCCTGGAGGCTTCACCAGGCTTTACCTCTTTGGTCCTCCTGTCCAACAGATTTTTGGCACCAACCCAAGACTGAATATAGCAAGTCCAGAAGCTGTATAATTTTCATTCCTTCTAATATTACAAGTACCAGGGAAAAAAAGAATGGCTAAACCCAGGGGAAGAAAAAGTGATCTGGCTGGCACGACAGGTTGCTGCTGGCTGACTCGGCCTATGTAAGGTCAGCAGGGGCTCCAGCCCACATCCAGGGAGCCCCACGGGAATCACTTCTGCCAGCACTCGTGGATTAGCCAGGCAAATGGGCCAGGCTGCACACCTCTAGAAGTCAAAAGAAAGCTCCAACCTTTCCAATGCGCCACACAGGACATGCTACAACGGGCAGCTTGAAAGAGCAAGAACATCTGCAGCCAGCCAGCCATTGGCTTGGGAAGTCCTGAACTGCTCCACCAAGTCATTCCTTGCTCTAGAAGCAGAAGCAACCCTTCTCTCCAGAAAGCAAGCAGGCAGCTTTCTCACCTGGATGTTTAAAATGCAAGACACTACTGAGACATGCACTGCACAGCCAGCAGGATTTGCACCGAGGAAGCAAAGACTACAGGCTGTAATGACTTCTGTTCCACACCAAGTGCCACAAGCCACAATCACACACTTCTAACAGAGTCGCAGTTACCTCAATGTTGGTTGCATTCAGTTTCTCCTCCATAACTTGTTTCAGGATGACTAGGGAAGATTTGATTGCCTCTTTCAGTGTCATTGACTGTAAAACAAATCAGTCATTAATTGCATTGTTGACGGTCAAGCACGTACTTGTATGTTACCCCTTTGACTGTGGAAGCGTGCTGCTCTCCCTCCCGCTCTTCTCAAATCCTTTAAGCTGTCACTGGCAGCAAATTTAAAAGCTTATCAAGTTATCTACAGCATCAACAAGAGATCAAAGCGCACTGTTCAGGCAGGACAGTGACAATTGCAAGGATGGCGACTTTCTGCTTCTGTATAACTTTTTACAAAGCTTAAGAACTGTTAATCTGGGCACATAAACCTTACTGTCAGGATCGGGACACTAGAGTCCATTTCTCTTCACCAGTTAATGTCTGTCAAGCAGTTCCCCCCAACAAGCTCCAGTGGGAGCTCTGAAAAGCCAGACTCCCTCTTGGCAGAAGCCTTCATGCTTTAAATATGTAAATCCCTGCACGAGGGGGAACTAGAACTAGAGGGCCATGCAACATTCAAAGAGTGACGATAGCTGTGTTTGCAGTAACTTTGCACTTGGAAGATGGTTAACAAGCCATGGAGCCCAGAATCTGGACAATTCTGCTAGTGAACAGATTAGGTTATTGAGTCTTAGGCTGGAAGTCTTTACAGCATTCAACACCATCAACTGTGCTTTTCAAGTGTTTGGTTTCTTACCACACAAAACAGGCAGCTCCCTCCTCATGGAGGGAAGAAAGTTTTTATATAATATCAAATAGCACCAGTACTTGCAGCACAAAAGCCATTAACTTCACTAGCTTAACAGATCTGGTGAAAAAAAAGTGGCTTCCTTTAATTCCTTATGCTCAGGCTGCACCCATACTGAGCCCTGATGCCGACCAGCAGCATTCATATAGCAGTTCTTTTATTTATAGAGTACTTCCTGACATGGTCTTAATTATCACCCGCTAGAGACGGCATCTCAGACACCAGTCTTGTGTTCCAGCTGCAACCTAGAGGAAAGCTGCTGATAGCAGTACTCGTTGTTGTAGAGATCCTCATCCAGCAGCTCAGCACTGACATCTAATCACAGGATCAACTGCCAAGGACCAAGTCCCACGCTGACAAGCTCACACAGCTCTTCTACAGCACAAGAGACTTATGAATCACTCATCGGGAAGGAAACTAGTGGATCCTTGTAGGTCGTGAGGTACCTCTGTAACTTGCAAGATGTCAAACCCAATCCAGCCTTTTACCTTATGGTAAACCTCTTGCAGAGAGCTCTGCGCACCTTCCGAGGCAGAGCCGATTGCCCTGGCATCACACTGAACAAATGTCCCCGACGGGTCCATGTGAAACCTGCAGGAATACGGGTGAGAGTGAACGGCTGTGGCACCCCAAGGGCTTTCCCACCAGACCCACAGCGCTCCCCAGAGGTCTCTGCATGGCTCAGAGCTGGGGAAGAACAAGGGCTCCTCAGGAGCAACAGCTTGTCTGCCGATTCGGGGCAGAGCTCGCGGCAGCCCCTCACTGCATCCAGCCTCCTCAGGGGACTGCTGCGATTACTACAGCAGCAGGTCTCTCCTCCTGGCATGCAGAGGAGACAACCAAGATTTGAGGAGCGCCAGAGTCACCTGCAGACCCACAGTGGGCTGATAAGCTAGAAGGAGAGCTATACACTCCTGACACTGCCCTCCATACTCAGAGCAGTATCATTTTCCTTTTTATCCCCCCCCCCCCCTTTTTTTTTTTTTTTTTTAAATAAAACCAGCAAGTTTTCACTACTGCTCCTGGGAGGGAGACCATGGGGAGACCTTATTGGGCTGGCTCTGCTGAGCCATTCCCACCTCCAGCAGAGGCTGAGTGTTTGAAGCACACGAGTTCAGGTTACAAGCACTCCACCACCTCCCCAAGGAATGTTACAGCAGGCTCCACATATTATGTTACCAGTGGCTCTGCTAGTCCTTTAGGGAAAGGTAAGAATAAACTTGGGACAAGGAGAGCTTTAACACCTCCCTCCTGCCCAGGAAACCACATTAAAAAAGCAAGGATTCAGTGAAGACATGGCATTCTCTTCAACCCCGAACAAGCAGCCAGTGCTCAGGCTGCTGCAACCCGTGCTTTGAAAGGAAGGGTTTAAAAGCATTAACAAACACATCAGGTACATAATAGGATAAACCCCAAGTGTTTGGCTTAAGTAAAATCCCAGAATCAAATCATTAAAGTGTCCTGGGCAGTTTCAGTAGAGGTTTTGTCTCTTCCCAGAGTTGGCCTGGATTAAGAGAGACGAACTTACAGCTGGGGTCCCTTCTCATCAACTCCTCCAAAAAGCAGCGCAACACCAAATGGACGAGACTGCAACAGAAAAGAGCCGACAGGTTAGGCAAGGCCAAGGACAAAGTCAGAGGGGAGTCAACAGCACCGCCCCAGCTCCGCACCATCGCTCCTGGGTCTGCGTCCTCCTCCCCAAACTGCAGCGCCAGGTTGGACACAGCCTGTGTCACGCTCTCCACTGTCATGGTTTCGTTGTAGGTGAACCAGTGATTCTGCAGAAAAAAAAAAATTCAATTTATCACCTTGTTCCCAAAAATATGACAATCCCAGATCGTTCACACGGCAGGCTGGAGCAATGCCCTGCATAGCCACAAAGTCTACTTCCCTCCAGCCCCTCCGGGCAGGCTGCCGGCACCGGGGCACAGCCTGTTCAGCCGCAAGAGGGAAGCGCCAGGAAGAAAGTGGGAAGTGCAGAACAAGCTGGGAAGCTTGTGCAGGTATCCCCCAGAAACCTTGGGATAGCTAGGCCTTGGATTGTTTCTCTTACATGTTCTCACTCCTCTCTGGCTGCAGTTTCTGTGCTGCAGCAACTTGTTTTTTCCCTTCTTAAATACGTTAGAGGTGCTACCACCGTTGCTGATGGGCTCAGCCTTGGCCAGCAGCAGGTCCAACTTGGAGCCGGCTGGCATTGGCTCCGTCAGACATGGGGGAAGCTTCTAGCAGCTTCTCACAGAAGCCACCACTGTAGCCACCCCGCTACCAAAACCTTGCCACACAAACCCAATATAGATGCCAACAGGCAAAATGCAAGGCTGAAGCACTTTATCCCAGTATCTGTTTCTGGAGCGATAGGGTTATCCAGCTCTCCAGAGGTTGGAAGAGTGCTGACATGCAGGAAAACCTCACAGGAAAAGTCTTTACTATAGCACAGAGATTTGTACCTGGGACCTCCAAGTACCTGAGGCACTGAGTAAATTTAAAGGGTCAAAAATATAACCAATATAACCAGTCTTTTGTCAAAACAAAGTCAGACACACAGCCCCACACATTCACTGCCATCTGCCATAGAGTGCATCTGCCAGCGCTGAGACCACTGGAGAACCTGCCATAAGATTCCCAGCAAATGTGCAATACCAAAGAGGAAAAAAACACACACGAGACTCCACCTGTTTGTTCTGCAAAAGCCCAATGCAGGAAGCTACGCTCCCCGCAAGCCTCCCACTCCACACCAGCTCCTTTGCTGTAACAATCTTCCCGTGCCAGAGACTTCTGAGACACCCCTGAGACTAGCGCTATTGTTTTAAGAAGATAAATGTCAAGCCTTACCTGAGTCTCCACTCTTGCTTTATCAATTAAAGTCTTTGCATCAGCTATTAAGCCACTCATCGCACACCCTGGAATCAGAGAGGGAAACCACGGGTCATTTCACCAATTATTTGTAATGCACTCTCCCCCCAGACTTAAGCCCATGGTGACATACAAAAGGCTGCAGGCTGGAGCAGGTCTCTGCGTGGGAGCACACAGCAGTGCTGCACCGCAGCGTGCTAGAAAGGAAGGAGGACGGGATCGAAACAGATTTGCTCAAGAGGAAAGATGGACACTCAGCTGAAGGGCAGGTACATAATCAAGTTCTCCCAGTCACACCTCCTACCCACCCCAAACCTGAACAGGTTAAAGGAGCCACATTTGAGGCCTTACAAGAAAAGCTAACCAACAGAAACACAACCTGCTTGGAAGCGGAACTCATTCATCCCCGCCACTGCAGGGAGGGCTGGCTGACCCATAGCTGGGGGGGATGCAGCAGGAGCTTCCAGCACAGATCCTGCTCCAGGAAGAGAGGGGCTGTATCGCAAGCACACAGGAGGAGGAAATTAGACTCTTGAAGAACAACTTCCATCACCCGTGTCATCAGCAACACGGGTATTTTGGAGGTCTCCTGCTTTTCAAGGCGACATATTTGGTAATGAGCCCGTCGTGGGCCCCCTCACGATGCAGGAGGCTGCTGCAAGCAGGGGTACAGGCTAACATTAGTGCTCCGGGAGAAACTGGCCTCGAGTCAAGCCTTTTGCAGTAATTCCCTGCCCTCCCAGATCTAAATTTGGGATGAGATTTCATGAGGGAGGTCATTGAGACGGGGGGGTGCTTCAGCTGCCTCTTCCTGCTCCTGTAACTATGTCCTGCTGGCCTGGAGCCTGGAAAACCAGTGACCAGGACCTGGTGTTCACTGAGAGGGATGAGCAGTCCCACTCAGCTCAGCAGAGCTGCCTGAAGGGAAGGCTAGCCCTGAAACACTGCTTCTGACACTCCCAGGGGACAGAGTCTTATTTTTAATATATCTCTCTCTCTATATATATAATCTCCAAAACTTGAGGGATGCTCCTAGGGGTCTACCAGAGGGGCACCCAAAGCTCACTTCTTTCTCCTTACCTATGTGGGAATCGATTTCTACAATCTTCTCGATGCTGCTGGGTTCCATGAGCGGGGAGGTGATCCTCTTCTCCACAGCCAGGCAGACGCCCTCTGAGGTCTGGATCCCGATGGCTGTAGAACCAAGCTGAAAACCACCGCACAGTTACCACCACTGCAGCCGGCACAGGGTCTAGCCATGACAGCTCGCATAAATATAAATGGTGCAATGCTAATTTTGACGTGTGTTATTTGTAGGCGTTTTGTTCTGGAGACAATCACATCACCAACACAGCAACGCACCTGCAAGACTCCATGGCTTTGCGCACCAAATTTTAAATGTTACTACTTGAATGAGGAAACTGGAAAGGTTAAAGGCATGCTACTTCCCAGCTGACTAGTTCATCAGAACCCAGCAGGGCTGCTGCAAGCCATTAATCTCTTCCCCGAGCAACATCAATTTTTACAGCTTAAAGCCTTACAAATTTAAAAAGCCTTGCGAATCTTCCTTTGCAAGACAGAAATTAGATTTTAAAGTGAGAGAGGATTTCACATAATGGCCTTAATTCTGACTGCATCTGTACTTCTGGTTTGGGCATTTCTTTCCATTAGCTCTTTTTCTCCCAAGTGTCCTCGTATCCACAAAATTTACAATGAGAACGAGAGCATTTTGTGCACGTACCATTTTCCAGGCAGCGGTTAATCACCCACAGCCAAGACCACAGCAAGTTTTAGCCTAGTCTTGCAGGACACCACGGTGTCACCATGGCCATGAGCACAGCTGGGCGGGGGGGGGGGGTGTCAGATCTCAAGGGCTCCCACCAGCCCCTACCTTGCTCCCAGCACTTGCAGCTTTTCCACACTGGGGAATTTACCGGAATAACTGTACCAGCTGCGGTGTGGAGATGCTGACACCGAATATCCAAGTCAGGCTACAAGGTATAATTTTAGCAGCAAGCTTCCCCAGGTAGCTACACCTATAACCACGGGCCTGACAGAGGGGACTCTCCCTGTTGCAGGCACTCATGGTTTTAGACTTTGCCCAATGCTCCCGTCCTTGAAGCACGCAGCCTGCCACAGCTGCGCACAAACCCCAAGGGAAGAAGGGACACCTGATATCATTTCAGATGTATTTTTTTTAATGAAGCTACAGCACACAAATAAAAAACTCCTCCTACACCCCTAATGCACAGGCAGCACACGTAACTTGTTGCAGCAGCCACCCGAGCTGCAGCAATTTTGTTGGTAAGCTTATGGGCTGAGCTGGAAAAAAAGGAGAAGCCAGAGGCTTCTGTATTATTGCTACTCTAGTAGATGTATTTGTAATTATAAAGTCAGCATGGCAATTGACATCCTTCTGAGAGTCTTTACTTCCCAATGCCTTAATAAACATTATTACTTTTTGCCTCCTCATTTAAGTTGTGCTTCAATGAGCTAAAGCAGTATGGGGAAGATAAAGCCAGCACCCTCCTTTTCACCAGTCCAAACACAGGCCTGCTCAGAGCTTCTTCACCTTGTCACTTGACCAGTTTCCCCCAAATTTAAATTTACTCCCAATCAATGCCCACATTCTCAGAAACAAGAACATCTATCAATTAAGAACACTTGATGCCCCAGAAAGGCCATTCAGCTCTACAGAGGTAGGTTAGTTTGCTCCTAACAACCTTTACCTTCAGGTTTTAAAATTCACCTTAGCAAACAGTGACCCACTCCAAGCTGCAACAGCAACCAGATGAGAAAATGAAAAGTTCACCTAGCAAAAGAAAAGTTGCCACTTTAGGGTTTAAGGGACTCCATCTTTATAAAGCCCATAGACCTGAAGGGAACACTGCATTAGCTCAGGCAAACAGAAAGCGGAGCGCTCCTCTGCTCTTAGACCAGCATTTATGGACATGAAGTGCACGACATGCTGGCAGCATGAACGTCTGCAGGCAGAGTCACGGTGTACAGGCATTCAGGACCTCTTGCTTCAACAGTAGCTTTTAGTAGGTTTGACGTGGGGATTAGCATCTTCAGATTGTGTTTGATTTGGGCGTAAATTGGTCAGTATGAGAAACGGAGGGGAACACTCCCCTGCATTTAGGGAAATCGATGGCTTTTGATTCTTCATGACCCATAAAAGAGCAGAGTGGCAGGAGGTTTGGCTGGACGGAAGGAATCAAACACTGCCACGCAGCTCTCCTACCACAAACTGTAGGTGAAAGGCTGGCAAAGAGTTGCCAGAGCAGTTGTATGCAGGAGCGGCGCCTACAGGGAAAGGCACCAGTTCCCGCTCGGTGTTGCGTACTGCCCTGGGAGCTGGCCAAACCCTGCCTCGCTGCAGAGTGAGGCCAGAGCCCAAATGAGTAGAACCCGCCTGTTTTATTTCTGACCAAACCCAGGCTTTCAGTTCAAAAGAGCCCTTAACATCACAGTTTGGCAACCAGATGGAGCTGACGATACCTTTATGGCCTCGATGGCATACTCCACTTGGAACAGCCTTCCCTCTGGAGAAAAAGTGTTCACACCCCTGCAAGAACGACATCAGAAATGGTGTAAAGGGCAGGAAACTGAAGGCCGACAAGAAACACAGTTCCTTATTTAAGAGCGATGGTGGGAAGAGTGATGCCAGGGGCAGCTGGAACAACATCATGGCTTCGCTGGAGCTCATCACCCTTGCCACAGATGCTCACAAGGTCTGGGATTCAGGATGCTCACGGAGAAAGAGAACAAAAGGAACACCAGCAGGTCTAGTTACAGGTGAGGAGGAGGTTTGTTTTCATGGCACACTTTACACTGTGGATGCTGGAAGCATGCTGCCTTTCAACTCCAAACAGCACACCTTCTCTCAGAACCAGGAGACAGCAAGATTTTGTTTTACCAGTGTGGATATCCCATCACATCATGTTCCCACCCTCCCCACACACCAGCCCAGCCTGACTTCCACTGCTCCTCCCATCCCACCGCACAAAGCGGGAGATGACTCTGCCCTCCCGAGAGAAGCCCTGTGCCCGGGGCCTCCATCCACATGCAAAACCCTCCATTTCTTAAAAGCCATGTGGTTTCAGGAGGCGTTTAGCAAGATAAACTACAGCCTTATGAGACACCCCCCCCCCCCCCCCGCAGGCAGCCTCCCCCCACACCAGGGGCCTTCCAACACTGGAAGCCCCCGGTCACAGGGGACGTACCCTCCCTTCCCCTACATTTAACAGAACCAGGCTCTCCAAAGCCCAAAGAAAATAAAAATAGGGGGAAGAGCCCGAGGCAGGGAGGGGACGGCCACGAACCGAACGGCTGTACCAGTGCCCGGCAGGGCGGGAACCCCCACGGGCCCTGGTGGAGCAGGCAGGGGGACGAGCATAAGTCCTTGAGCAGAGCCCAGAGGGGCTGCGGCCTCCCCACCAGCTCCTCAGAGCGGCCCTACGGCAGCTGCAGGCGAGAGGCACCGGCCAGGGCCTACCGGGATGGGGAAGGTGGTGACCGGCCGCAGGCCCGTGACTCAGCCGCAGGCCGCGGGCGGCGGGGAAGGCGCGGGAGAGGGCTGGCGGGGGGCGGGCGTGTACTTACCGGTCGTACTCGGAGCGTGTGAGGAACATGGCGGCGGTGGCGGGGAAGGGGGAGAACAGGCGGCGGAGGCGGGAACGCCGCTCTACCCTCACCGGGCTCTTCTCCGCCGCTTCCTCCCAACGGGCCGGTAACGCGCAGGCGCCCCCCCACCCCCTTCGCTCTACTTCCCCCCGCGCCGCTTTTCCATTGGACCGCACTTCCCGCGGTTTAGCCAATGAAAAAACGGGGAGGGCGGGCTCGGCGAAGAGGAAAGGGGAGGAGCTGGAGGGGCGGGGACAAGGCAAAGAGGGCGGGGTCTGTGTTCTAGAGGGGCGGGGCGGGGCGGGGCGGGGCGGGCAGGCGGGGCGGGGCTACCGGGCCGGGGTTACCGGGGAGGGGGTGCTGGGGCAGAGACACCGGGATGCCCCAGGGTCCTCCGGGGCCGTGCCGGCGTCCAGCTCCCGGTGCGGTGCCGACAGCCCCGTTACCGGCCCCGTCGGGGCTGTCGGCACCGCACCGGGAGCTGGACGCCGGCACGGCCCCGGGGCTCCCCGTCCCGTTGCAGGGCTGAGGACCCCAGGGGGACTCACCGGGGGTCTGACGAGCCCATGGACGGACGCACGGACACCCCCACGGGTGGTGGGGGGGGTCTGCCCATCCCGCCGTGGGCTGGGTCCGCGCTGGGCGGAGGGACCGGGGGCGGACCGGGGCTGGGGGCTGTCCCGGGGGTGTCCGGGGGCGGACCGGGGGGCCTTGCAGGGGGCGGGGCGGTGCTGCCAGCCCCGGGGGCTGTGGGGTTCCCGGTGGCGGCTCTGACAGCGGAGCGGTCCCAGCGGGCGGCGGAGGCAGCACCGACCGCCCCCGGCCCGGCCATGTCGGAGCCCGCCGCCCCCGCGGCCGGCGACAAAGGGCCCCGGCTCCAGGTAGGGCTCCGGTGCGACCCCCCCCCGCACTCCCAGGCGCCCGGGGCAGTCTCCCGGTGCGGCGCCTCGGTGGCCCGGGGCAATTCCCGGTGTAACGCCCGGTGCAGCTCCCGGTCTCCCCATGCAACCCCCGGTGCAGCCCCCGGTTCTCCCATGCAACTCCCGGTGCAGCGCCCCCCCGCCCCCCGCCCCGGTGTCCCGGTGCGACCCCCGGTGCAGCCTCCCACCGTCCCTCCGCTGTTCTGGTGCAGCAACCCGGTGTCCCGGTGCAGCCCCCTGCCCGGGACAACTCCCGTTGGAGCCCTCCGGTCCCCCGGTGTAGCCCCCCTGTCCCCCGCAGCAGCCCCCGTTGCAGCCCCCCCACTCCCCCGGTGCAGTCCCCCCGGTGCCCCGGAGCAGCCCCTGGTGCCGCCCCGGTGCCCCGGCTCCCGCTGCTCTCTCCCCGCAGGACCGCGTCCTGGGTGGGGTGCGCTGGGGCCGCCTCCAGGAACCCCTGGGCTTCATCAAGGTGCTGGAATGGGTGAGTCCCCCCTCAGTGTGCCCCCCCCACCCCGGGCCCGATCCCAGCACCGGCACCAGGACACCTCCACCCCCCCCCGCCCCGGGCACAGCCCCTTCCCCAGCACCCCTGGGTGCTGGTCCCCTGCGACCCCTGCCCAGCACTTTCCCCCACCCCCAGATTTGAGGTGCCCCACTGCTTTCTTAAAGCCACCCCTCCAGGATGAGGGGACCCTGGAGACCCCCCTGCCCCTCCAGAGCCTCCCCCACCCTGGCAGCCCTAGGTGTGGGGACCCCATCCTTGGGGGGGCTCCAGGGGAGGTGGGGTGCGGGGCCGCCTGGGTTTGGGCCACATGGCCCCCCCGGTGACCTTGAGCAGGTGGCTTTGCCCAGCCATGCCGGAGGGGACGGTGACATTGGGGTGCCGAGTCCCCGTCATTCCTACAGGCTCAGGGGGCACCGGGCGGGTGGGGGGGTGGGGAAGGGGGGCTGGGGGTCAGTGGGCCCCACGAGGGGGGACCCTGGGGATGGGGGGGAGCCAAGCGCCCACAGCCCTGTCCCCGTCCAGGCCGTGCCATGAATGGCTCCGGGATTGTATTTCAGGGCGGCATTTCTGCAGCATGGCCTCGCCGTGGCCGGGGGGCTCCCAGCCGGCCCCACACCCAGGTGCCAGCGCTGGGAAACTGAGGCACGGGGTGGGGGGCTTGGCCCCAGGGCACAAGGCCAGACCTGTTTGGGCATCTCCTGCCTGGAGGAGCCAGGTCGAGGGGGCTTTTCCCCCCATCCCATCTCTCTGCTTTGGATAATCCCACCCGGGCAGGCGCTGGGCACCCCCTGCCAGTGGGTTCACCGTGCAGGATCAGGCCCTGCGTGCAGACACCCCGAAGCCAAAAGGGTGAGGAAAATCCCTGGGGTGGCTGCCAATGCTCCTGCTTTGACCCTTGGTGCCGCACGTGGGCCTGCCCATCCCCACGGCGTCAGGCCTGGCCGCTCGGCTTCCCCCCTTCACCCGGCTGGACGCGGGAAGCCGTGAGCTCAGCTGGGATGAGTTGCCAGAAAACTATTTGGGAACAACGTTTTCCCGGCACCCTCGGCCGGAGACAAGAGCAGCTCGGCGCCGAGGGCCGGGAAATGGCAGCAGCGGCTCCCCAGGGAGGGGGACCGATGGCAGCAGGGTGACCCCGGGGGTCCCACCGTGGGAATGCTCCCGGCTTGCTGGAAACCTGCTCCGTCGCTCAGCACCATGCCTAAAATTAAGGGCGGGGCGGGGGGGGTTTGGCCTTGCTGCCCCCCCCGGAGCATCGCCCCCCTGTCGCTGCCCCGTTTCATCCCCGGACGCAAATGCCGGTGCCGGCGGCAGCCCCGGTGCTGGCGCACGAGGCCGACAGCTGCGGGATGGCAGCTCGCCCTGCACCACCGCGGCCACCGTGACTCAGCGCCGGGGGGTGCAAACCCCCGCTTGGGTGCATCCCACCCCAGGGTGGGGGGGGTCCCCAGGGTCTCAAGCTCCCCCCCCTTCCCCTTGCCCCCCGACGCCCTGCTCCTCTCCCGTAGCTCTTCGCCATCTTTGCCTTCGGGGCCTGCGGCTCCTTCAGCGGCGAGACTGGGGCAACGGTGAACTGCGGTGGTGAAACCAAAGAGATGAGCGCCATTTCCGTCCAGTTCGGGTACCCCTTCAGGTGAGGGGGCACCGAGCCCAGACAGCCCCCGGAACCCACCCAGGCACCCAACGTGGCTCCACAGTGAGCCAGGGGGCACATGGGGTGCTGGGTTGGGGTTAAACCCCATCCCCACTGCTGGGACCCCCATGGGACCGCAGTCACGGTCCCTGTGGGCAGGGAAGTCCCGTGTCCCGCTGGGGACCCTCTGCACCCCCGGCTCCGTGGGGCATCCCCTGGCTGCAGGGGGAATCCTCATTAATCAGGAAAGACGAGGATGGAGCCGGGCCAGCCATGCGTGAGCCACAGTTTTAACCCCTTCTTTCAGCCACCTGCCCCATGCCGGGGCACTGGACTGTGGCAAAGGGTCCAGATTCTGACCCGGCAGCTGGTCTGTTCCTTCCATCCCTGGGGGACCAACCCAGCGCAGTTATTTCAGGCTGGCAGAGCCATCCCCATCGTCCCCTCCATTCCCAGGTCACCCGACATCCCCTTCCCATTCTCCCAGGTTATACCAGGTCCCCTTCGAGATGCCGGACTGCGAGGGCGAGTCGGAAACCCGCACCCTGCACCTCATCGGTGATTTCTCTGCTCCTGCTGAATTTTTTGTGACCCTGGGGGTCTTCTCCTTCCTCTACGCCATGGCAGCTCTGGTGCTTTACCTGCGCTTTCATTCCCTCTACGGCGAAAATAAGAAGCTCCCCTTCGCGGTAAGGCGGCTGCATCCCTAAGCGGGGGGACGGATCCTGCACCGCTCTGTACCGGGGTCGATGCTGAGCCCAGTGTCCCCATCCCGGCAGGATTTCTGCGTCACCGTCTGCTTCGCCTTCTTCTGGCTGGTGGCGGCGGCGGCGTGGGGCAAGGGGCTCACCGACGTGAAGGCGGCCACGCGGCCCGCCAGCCTCATCGCCGCCATGGCGGTCTGCCAGGGCCAGGAGGTGGTCTGTAACGCCGGCACCACGCCGGCCATGGGGCTGGCCAACATCTCCGTGGTGAGAGGCGGGCACTGGTGCACACCAATGCACACGGGGTATAGGCATGCATGCATGCACGTATTCACATGTGGGCATATATACAGGCATGCACACATGGGCACGTATATGTATTTATTTGCTTGGGGGAGAGATTTATGGTGCTTCAAGCAGAGCTAAGCAGCCCCCAGCCCTTGCGGGGGCACATGCATGAGCACGTATGCACACGCATGCACACACACACACATGTGGATGCCTGTACATGCTTGCCAAGCCCATGCACATGAATGTGCACCCATGCACACGCGTGTTCACATGAAAATGCACGCGCACACGTGAACACACCGTGCACACAGGCATGTACATGCATGCACACACATGGGCACACACCCCGTACAGGCACACCTGCGAGCCCTCGTGCACGCACACGCATGCTGGATTCCTGAGCTCAGCCGGGAGAGGGCAGTGGAAACGTGCACACACGTGCTCCATGGCCATGGTGCTAACTCCGCGTTGGTCCCACGGGACATGGGACCCATCCCGCACCCCCATGAGACACCCCCCCCAGTCACAGGGGACCCCCACGCCGGGGTCGGCGGTGGTGATGCAGCCCCTGGCATGGGTGGTTGGGGTGCATGGAGTGCATGAGGTGTATGAGGTGTATGGGGGATGCATGGGGTTCATGGGTTGCATGAGATGCATGGGGCACACAAGGTGTGTGGGTTGCATGAGGTGCATGGGGCACATGGGGCGCATTGGGTGCACAGGTTGCATGGGTTGCACACATTGCATGAGGTGCATGGGGTGCACGGGTTGCATGGGGTGCACGGGGCACATGGGGTGCATAGGGTGCATGAGGTGCACGGGTTGCGTAAGGTGCACGGGGTGCATGGAGCGCGTGGGGTGCATTGGGTGCACGGGTTGCAAGCATTGCACGAGGCGCAGGGGTCGCACGGGGCGCGTGGGGCACCGGGGGCCGGGGCTCACCCACAGGTGCCCCCCGCCCGGGGCTCTCTCCTCTCCCCCCAGCTCTTTGGCTTCATCAACTTTCTGCTGTGGGCCGGGAACTGCTGGTTCGTGCTGAAGGAGACGTCGTGGCAGGCGCAGGCTGCGCCCCACGACAGTGCCGCCGAGCAGGGTGCCATCGACAAGCAGTAGCCACCCCGGGGGTCCCACCTGTCCCCCGGGACCTCGCGCCGGCCGCCAGCCCGGGGACGGGGTGTCGCTGGCCCCGGGGTTGGAGCCGCGGGGGCTACGGATGCTATGGGGGGGGGGATGCGTAAACCCGGGTAGGGGGCATTAACCACCGCTGCCTGGCTGTATATAGGGGTCTGCGTAAGCCTGGGTGTCCCGTTCTGTATGGGGGGGCTCTATGTGTAACCCCGGGGTGTCCACGTCTGTATGGGGGGCGTATAAAAGTCCTGAGTACCAGCTCTATATAGGGGTGCGTATAACCCCTGGTGTCTGGCTCTATATTGGGGCTATATACAACTCCTGGATGTCCTGCTCTGTATAAGGAGCTTTATGTAGGGGGTATATACAACTCCTGGATGTCCTGCTCTGTATAAGGGTATACATAACACCTGGGTGTCCAGCTCTCTATAGGAATATATATAAGTCCCAGGGGCCAGCTCTGTACAGGGGCTATATATAACCCCCAGGCATCCTGCTCTGCATAGGGGTAACTCCTGGTGTCGTGCTCTCTATAAGGGTACAGATAACCCCCGATGTCCAAAGCGGATATATAAGCCCTGGGTGCCGAGCTCTATATAGGGGCTGTATATAATCCTGGGTATCCAGCTCTATACAGGGAGTAACTAACACCTGTATAACTAAATACCTGCTGAGGTATAGGGGCTATATATAACCCCTGCCTGTCCAGCCCTATGTCAGGGGTATATGTAACCCCCGGGAGTCCAGCGCCATATAGGGATAACCTCGGCATCCCCAGCTCTGTATAGGTGGTATATCTAACCCCCAGGTCCCCAGCCCTGTATAGGCAGCATATGTCACCCTTGGCTGTCCAGCCATATATAGGGATAACCTCAGGTCCCCAGTCCTGTATAGGGGGTAAATACAACGCCTGAGTCCCCAGCTCTGTATAGGGGCTATATGTCACCCCTGGCTGTTCAGCCCCATATAGGGGGTATCTGTAACCCCTGAGAGTCCAGTTTTGTATAGGGGTAACCCCTGGTTCCCCAGCTCTGTATAGGGGGTGGATATAACCCGTGGCTGTCCAGCCCCATATAAGGGGTATATGTAACCCCTGGCTGTCTAGCCCTGTACAGGAATAAGCCCAGGTCCCCAGCCCTGTATAGGGCATATATAGGGCCCCTGGGTCCCCAGCCCCACGTAGTGGATATATATCTCCTCTGGCTGTGCAGTCATGTATAGGGATAACTCCGGGTCCCCAGTCCCCTATAGGGACTATATGTCACCCCCAGGTTCCCAGACCCCTATAGGGATACCCGGGGTCCCCAGTCCCCTATAGGGACTACATGTCACCCCCGGGTCCCCAGCCCCCTATAGGGACTATATATCGCCCCTGGGTCCCCAGTCCCCTATAGGGACTATATCTCGCCCCCGAGTGCCCAGCCCCTATAGGGATAACGCCCCGGTCCCCAGTCCCCTATAGGGACTATATGTTGCCCCCGGGTCCCCAGCCCCGTATAGGGATCACCCCGGGTCCCCAGCCTCGTGTAGGGATCACCCAGGCTCCCCGGTCCTCTCTAGGGACTATGTGTCGTCCCCGGGTCCCCAGTCCCCTATAGGGACTACATGTCCCCCCCGGTCCCCAGTCCCCTATAGGGACCGTACGTCGCCCCCGGGTGCCCAGCCCCGTGCGGGGATCACCGCGGGTCCCCCGCCCGGTATAGCGGTATAGGGACCCCCCAGCCCGTCCACAACAGCGGTTGTCCCGGGACGGCGCCGGTGCGGGGCAGCCCCCGGGCGGGGCGGAGCGGAGCGGGCCGGGGCGGGCGGCGGGACTACACCGCCCGTGGTGCCGCGGGGCGGGCGGGGGCGCGCGGCGCATGCGCGGGGGTGCGCGGGGCGGGGGCGGCGGCGGCGGCGGCGGCGGCGGGGGGGGCGCGCTCCCGCGGCGGCGGCGGCGATGGCGGCGCGTGGGCGCGCGGCGGCGGCGATGGCGGCGGCGGCGGCGGAGCGGCGGCTGCCCAGCCTCGACGAGTTCGCGGGACAGAGCTGGAGCGCCTGGGTGGAGCGGGCCGGGCCGCCGGCCGAGCCGGGTGAGGGGCGGCGGCGGCGGCAGCGGGCGGGGGGGCTGGGGGGGGTGCCGCGAACGGAGCCGCGCCCGCCGCCCCCCCCCCCCCCCCCCCCGCCACCCCGGTCCTAGCGCCGCCGCGCGGTAGGCGGAGAGCGGGCGCCCCGCAACGGGCACCCGGTACCGGGAATTGGGCATTTTGCACCGGGAACCCGGCAGCGGGAAGCGGGAGCTCCACACCGGGCACCGAGAACCGGGCACCCTGCACCGGGCATCCCAGTCTGGTCACTGGGAGCCCTGTGCCCGTTACTGGGAGCCAGTTACCGGGTGCCTCATCCCGGGTGCCAGATACCCCCGGGTGCGGTGGGCACTGGGTAGCCCAGACTGGGAACCAGTTGCCGCCGTTAGCCCGGACCGGGCAGAGGGCACCGGGTGCCCCAGACCAGCCACTGGGAACCAGGCGGTGAGTACCAGGTGCCCCAGGCAGGGAACCGGGCATCACATGCTGGGCACTGGGATACCCTACGCTGGGAACTGGGTGCTAAGCACTGGGAACCAGGTGCCCTGTACTGGGGAGCTGGGCACTGCCCCAGTGGACTCTGCACACCCGGACCAGGTACGCCAGCGTGGGCACTGCCCCACTGCTGCCCCATGTTGCGGCTGAGATGGGACCGGCCAGCTGGCGGGCACAGCGTGGGCTCTCGGCACGATTGGATGGGGCATGGGCGCTCCTGGCATGGCTGTGCATAGCTGGGCACCCAGTATGGCACGGCCAGATGGGACTGGGTGCCCAGTATGGCACTGCCGATTGGGACTGGGTGCCCAGTATGGCACGGCCAGACAGGACTGCATATCCAGTATGGCATGGCTGGATGGGACTAGGCACCCAGTATGGCATGGCTGGACGGGACTGGGCACCTGGTATGGCATGGCCTGATAGGACTGGGGATGGACTGGGCACCCAGTATGGCACAGCTGGACAGCACTGGGTGCCCAGTATAGCACTGCTGGATGGCACTAGGCACCCAGTATCGCACAGCTGGCCCAGGACACCATCACCGCTGGCCTGGTTCCCCCCGCAGCAATGCCTGATGCAGCCAGCTGGGGCTGGGACACCTGCCAGGCATGGCCAGTGAGGATGCCGGCTGCGGGGCCATGGTTGGATGGGGACCGGGGTGTCCCCAGGGGTGTCCCCGGGTGTCCCCTGGGTAGTGGGGGCTGACACCGGTCACATCCCAGCTGTGGGATGTCCCCAGGAGTGCCTGCACCCCGCTAGCGGTGGGCTATTGGCAGGGTCTGGCACGGGGTGGCGGGATGGGGACCTCGGAGGCGATGGCACGCCACGGGGCCAACCCTGATCCCAGGATGGATCCATCCCTCTCATCTAATTTTAGCTGGTTTAATTGTTCAGGGAGCGCTGGTGGCGTTTGATGGCCGGGAGCAGCGGCGCTGCCGGCAGCGAGGACTTGGCACCTGCACCTGATGCTGGATGTAGCCAGGGGAAGCCGGGACTGTCCTCGTGCCGGCCACTGCTGATGAGGTTTTGTCTCCGGCAGGATCAGGGTCAGAGCTGGAGGAGAGCGGGAAGAGCAGCGGCAAGAAACTGGATGCCATGACCCTGATTAAAGAAGGTAAGCTCCCTCCTTTGGGGAAAAAATCTGGTGTTTTGGGGCTGTGCTTGCCTTCCAGCCGGGACCCTCAGGCCGTGATGCTTCCCACGGCACCGAGACCCGGTGAGAGCCATGCTGCGCTGCTCACCGAACTCTCGCCCTGCAGACATGAACATCTTTGGCCACTGCCCGGCGCATGACGAGTTTTACCTGGTGGTTTGCAACCACTGCAGCCAGGTGGTGAAGCCCCAGGCCTTCCAGAAGCACTGCGGTGAGCCAGGGTGGTGGGGGGCTCCGGGCATGGCTATCCTCACACCACAACATCCCCTCCGGCATCGGGAGGGACACGGGAAGGCAGCTGTGCTGGCACAGCCCAGGGTTGGGTGGCTCACGGCGGTGGGACCCTGTGCGCAGGCTAACACCAGGCTTTCCCCCCACCACCCCATCCCACCCTGTCCTGGCAGAACGCCGCCACGGCCCCCTCAGCAAGCTGTACGCCCGCGCCACCGCCGCCAAGTGCCACGTCGCCGTCAACGGGCAGCCGGCAGCCGGCGGGACCCCCGGCGCGGCCAAGGTGCTGCGGGAGAAGCCCCCAGGTGCCCGTGGGCGAGTCCAGCCCCTGCCTGAGCGGCCGGACAAGGACAACAACCTCTGGTGAGTGCCAGGACAGGCGGCTTGGCTCCTTCTCTGCCACAGGGCCGCTCTGACACCCCCCCACCAAATTCTCTCCCCAGCTTGTTCGTGCCCGTGGTCAACCTGGAGAAGATCCCCAGCATCCCCAAACCGGATGGGCACGGGATCAAGGTGCCCCCCAAAGCCGTACCCACCAACTCCAAGGAACCCCTGGGGAAACCCGCCACCGCCGCGGTGCCGAAAGAGCCCCCGGTGTCAGCCGGGGTCGGGGGGGATTCGGCGATGCCCGCCGATGGCCCCGGGTGCAAACCGGAGAGCACGCCCGCCCTGGGGGAGAAGGACGCGGGCGCCTCCAAGCCGCCCCCCAGGTCCCACAAGAAGCTGGCGCGTGAGTCCCCCTTTCCTTGCCGGCGATGGGGTGGGGGCGGCAGGTCAGTGCCGCGTGGCACCGGATCCCGGCGCGGCATCCCGGTCCCGTTATTTCGGTGGCCGGGTCTGGCAGCGGGGTAGGTACCGAGGGGGCATCTCCCACCTCTCCTCCTGAATCCGGAGGAGCCGTGCCCTGACCCCAGCTCCGTTCACCCGGCAGGTTTAGGGTCTCTGCCCGCGGTGCCAGCTGGCCCGGAGGAACGGCGGCGGCGGCGTGCGGCAAGAGCGTGAGCCAGGGTTCAACCCCCCCCACCTTGAATCCCCCCCCAGATATGGGAGTCGGACAGATGCCACGGTGCTCGTGGGCACTCTTGGGTGACAGTGAGCGATGCCATTAGCAGAACCCAGGCTGGGGGTGAAAGGGGGGGCTCGCCCTGGGGAGGGGGCAAAAAGGGGGGGGGGCCAGGAGATGGCGGCCCCCCCGCCCCACAGAGGGTGACTCTCGGGACTTTTGTTCACCCTCACCTCCCTGCTCAGAGCAGGGATGCTGTGGCCTCTTGCTCCGAGGAGGGGGGTCTCCATCTCCAGCCCTGGCCAGGGTAGGTTGGGGTGACCCCTGCAGAGCCCCCCCTCCATGGCCAGCCAGCGGCGGTCCTGGTGAGGCTGTGCCCCCCTGCCGCTGCCGCCACTCTCATCCTGCCATCCACACCGGTGGAAACCTCAACCGGGGTCGGACGTCGGGGCGGGGGGGCAAAGCACTTGTTCCCCCCCCCCAATACAGCTCGGGCCCCCAGCCCCCCCCGGCATCCCGCTGCCTTCCTCTGCCCGCAGGCAAGGAGTGCGACCTGAACAGGCAGTGCGGCGTGCTCAACCCCGACACCAAGAAGATCTGCACCCGCTTGCTGACCTGCAAGGTAGTGGGATGCCGGGGTGGTGGGGGGGGGACACCATCATCCTGCCCAGGGGTTTTTGGAGGGGTCTCGGCGGGTATTTTCTTACCCCCCCTGGCCCCCTCCCCGCTGTTGCCTGGCACAGATCCACTCGGTTCACCAACGCCGCGAGGTGCAGGGTCGGGCCAAGGACTTTGATGTGCTGGTGGCCGAGCTGAAGGCCAGCTCCCGCAAGGGCGAGTCCCCGAAGGAGAGGAGTCCCCCCGGGAAGGAACCGCTGCCCCCCTCCCACCAGGACCCCTCCTCGCTGCCGCAGCCCCCCACCGGCCCCCCCAGCACCTCTCCCTGCCGAGCCAAGCCACCCCACTCCCACTCTCACTGCCCGCTCCCCAGGTGAGGACCCCGGCATCCAGGTGGCGGGGGGATGATGACACCCCCCATATCGGGCACCCCAAAAATCTCTCACCGCCCCCACCCCCCCCCTCTGTGGTGCAGGGCCCGGCTTTCCTCCGACAGCGACCCTGAGGACACGCCGGCTGCCTCCGGGGAAGGGGGCACGGGGGTGTTCCCTTTCCCCCTGCCCAAGGCGGGCAGCCGGGTGTCGAGCGAGGAGAGCGAGGAGGAGGGGGGCGAGGAGCCCCCCCACCCCCCCACGCGCCCACCACGGCCCCAGGCGGTGAGTGAGGGGACGCCGGGGTGGGTTGGGGACCCCCCAGCCCTGCCGTCAGCCCACCCACCTGTATCCCGCTGCCAGCCCCGTGCCAGGTGGGGGGCTTGGGGGGGGCCATGCTGACTGGGTCATGTGTGTGTGTGTGTCCCCCGCCCCAGTTCTGCACCTTTGGGAGCCGCCTGGTCAGCCCGGGCTGTTACGTCTTCAACCGGCGGCTCGACCGCTTCTGCTCGGCGCTGGGCTCCATGCTGGAGCGGCACCTCAGCTCCCACATGTGGAGGTGAGGGGGGGGGCAGCGGGTGCTGGGGGGTGCTGCTGGGTGCCAGGTTTGCCCTCCCTGAGGTCCCAGTGTGGCATGGAGGGGGGTGTACCTGAATGTGGGGGGGGCAAGGATGGGAGTGGGGATTTGAGGGGGGTCCCATCTCGCATCTCCCCACCTGAATTGGGGGGGACGTGGCAGGGGTCAGGGATCAGAGCAGGGATCCGAGGGGGGGGGTGTCCCGTCTCACCCCTCCCACCCGAATCAGGGAGGATGTGGCAGGGGGCAGGCATGGGAGCAGGGATCTGGGGGGGCCCCGTCTCAACCCTCCCCACCTAAATTGGGAGGGAGGTGTTGGGAGGCTGGGATGGGAGCATGGATTTGGGGGGGTCCCATCTCACCCCTCCCTAACTAAAGTGGGGGGATGTGGTGGGGGGCAGGGATGGGAGTGGCGATTTGGGGGGGCTCCGTCTCAACCCTCCCCACCTGAATCGGGGGATGTGGTGGGGGGCAGGGATGGGAGCAGGGATGTGGGGGTGGTGTCCCATCTCACCCCTGAATCAGGGGGGACGTGGTGGGGTGCAGGGATGGGAGCAGGGATTTGGGGGGGCCCCATCTCACCCTTCCCCTCCCCTCCCGCAGGAAGATCCCTCCGGCCGCCGAGCCACCTCTCCACACCCCCCCGGCCCCCCCCAGCCCTACCACCCCTCCCTGCGGCCCAGCCGCCTCGACCCCCTCACCCCCCACACGGACCTCGTCATCATTGGCGGCCCCCCCCGGCACCCGGGAGGGCCGGGTCCCCGCCAGCCTCAACTACACGGTGGGGTCCCCCCACGCGGCGGCCGCCTGCAGCCAGCCGGAGTGCGGGGGGGGCGGCAGCCAGTCCATCACCTCCCCGCTGCCGGCCAACATCCCCTCGCCCTCCTTCAGCAAGTTGCCTTCCACCAAGGCCAGCAAATCTTCCCGAGCCCGGGAAGCGGTCGGCGGGACGGATCCGAATACCCGCAAACGGAAGCCCCCTCTGGCCGCCGGTGGCCCCCCCTATAAACGGACCTGTTTGGGGGACGGGGTCAAAAGCAAAAACACCGGCTGCCAGGTTTCAGCCCCCCCCGGCAAGACGAAACCCACCCCTCCGGGTTGCCCGGCTTCTTCCTCCACCGCCGTCCTCAACGGTGCAACGCGGGTGAAACGGCTCACCCCCCCGGACTGCCGCGGCGCCCCCGGTGCCACCGCCGTGGACCCCCGAAGCTCGCCGCTGCACGGACCGGGGGTGCCACCGCCACCGCCCCCCCCGTTGTATCTCCGAGGACGAGGTCAAGAAGCGCAAGAACGCGGCCACGTACTGCCGGCCTGTCAAACCCAAGCCTGCGCCCCCCCTGCCCGGCCCACTGCCGCCCCCGGGCTCGGCCCCCCCCGACTCGGGCGGCTCTGTCCGCAGGAAGAAGCCGGGGACCCCCCTGGGCTTCGAGGAGAAGCGGAGCGCCCTGAAGGTAGGGCTGAGATGGGGGGGGTCCCTGCTGAGATGGGGGGGTGGGAGTGGGTGTTTGGGGTGCTCCTGGGGGTGCAGAGAGGTGGCAGGGTGTGAGGCAGCAAAATGAGGAGCCCCCCCAGGGCTACCAGCACCCACAGGGGACAAGGTGGGACCCACCTTCTCCCAGGGCTTGGGGCTGCCTGTGTGCACCCATGAGGGACACCCTGGTCCTGGGGGGGGACACACCACAGGGATACCATGGCTCCAGGTGGGGGATGGCATGGGAACCCTCTGGGGATACCCACGTCCCAGGTGAGGAACACCATGGGGACCCTCTGGGTCCCCCCTGGCCTTGAGTAGGGGACACTGGGGGACACCGTGGTCTTCGGTCTTTGGGTCATGGGTGGTGGATGCAGTGGGGACCCTCTGGGGACACCATGGCTCTGGGTGGAGGGCACCATGGGGACCTTCTGGGCCACCCCCATCCCAGGTAGGGGACACCATGGGGACCCTCTGGGTACCTCCTGGCCCCAAGTAGGGGACACTGTGGTCTTGGGTCCTGGGACATCCTGGTTGTGGATGGTGGATGCTGTGGGGACCCTCTGGGGACATCCTAACCCTGGGTGGGGGAGGAGGTGGGGACCCTCTGGGGCCACACTCATCCATGGCGGGGGATGCTCCCTCTGGGGACACCCTAACCTGATCGGGGGACACCGTGGGCCCGGGGTCTCCGCCACCCCCGTGTCCCCGGGGTCAGTCCCCACGGCTGACCCAGCATCTCCTCTCCCGCAGTCCAAAGCCCATTAACGGAGGGGCCACCGGGGCCACCCCCCCCACCGGGCACAGGTGTCCCCCCACGTCCCTCCACCATGGGCGTGAGGAAGCCCCCACCAGAAAATGCCGAAAAGCTGACGAAGGGGGGGGGAAAAAAAAAAAAAAGCCCAGAACCCCGTAAAGGAAACAAAAAGAAGAAGGAAAAAACCAACCTCCAGAAAAATACCTCAAGACTCTCAGTTCTGTTCTCTTGCTGCTAAACCAGCCCCCGGGAGAGGAGGCAGCCGGGGGAGTCCCGGCACAGGACTGGCCACCGGGCCACCACGGCGGCCGCTGCCGGCCGCGGATATTTATAAGAATTACTATTGCTGTTTTTTGTTTCTTTTTTTTAAAAAAAAAAGAAAGAAAGAAAAAAAAAAAAGCCAAGTAGTGCAGAAGGTGGGGAGGGGGCCTGGCTGTGTCCTGGGGGTCCCCGTGGTGTTTGGGGACCGTGGGGTGTCCCCAAAAGCCCTGTGAGGGTAGAGCAGGGGCTGGGGTGTCCCCAGGTCGCGGGGGAGGGGGCAGGGATGGGGTGTCCCCCCAGGGACAGGGATGTCGTCCCGGTGGCCCTGGCTTCCCCCGCGGGGAGGGGGGTGTCCACAGAGACCCGCGGGGACGGGGGGTGTCGGCGTCGTCCCCCTCCCCCGCCATCAGTGTCCTCTGCGGACTGGCAAGCCCCGCCCACCGTCCGCATGGCCACGCCCCAGCAGGTAAGGCCCCACCCCGTCGGTATGACCCCGCCCCCCGGTGAGGACCCGCCCCGAGGGGAGATGGATGGGGGGGCAGTAGGGAGGGAGGGGTGCTGGGGGTCCTTGGGGGGGGGCAGTGGGGTGGGAGAGGTACAGGGGACTGTAGGGGGGTGGGGGGGGGGACACACGCACCATAACGGTTGGTGGGCTGCTGGTGTGGGGACCAGAGGGGCTCAGTGGGGTGGGGGGGGTCAGTGGGGTGCTGGGGACCAGAGGGGCTCTGAGGGGTGCTGGCAGGGGATCAGTGGGGTGGGGGGTGAGCACAGGGCTGGCATGGGGGGGCTGCACAGAAGCCCCCTCCCAGCACAGCCTGATGGGGATGGGGTCGACGTCGGCTGGGCCTTGGGGTGGGCACACAGGGGGGTGACCAGGGTGCTGGGGTGAGCCCCCCTCCTCCCCCAAACCCGTTGCTCCCCCAGCCCTCCCGTGCACCACCCCCTCCACTGCAGATGGGGGCTAGGGTGGCAGCAGGGGCCCCGGCTCAGCCTGCCCCCACTGCCAACAGCATGCCCCCCACCCCATCCCAGGGGGGTCCCACAGGGCTGGTGTGGTGGCACTGTCCCTGTCCTCGACCCCCCCGCACCCAGCGAGGGGACCCCGTTTCGGGGATGACCCTTGGAGCACCCCAAAACCGGGCAAGGGCTGCGCAGGCACGATGGGGAAAGACGTTTATTTTGGCCAAGGCATCAGCGGGCAGCTGCCAGCGCGAGGGGGACGTGGCCCGGGGAGGGGGGGACATGGGGGGGACAGGCTGGGCTGTGGGGGCACAGGGCCGGGGGGGGCACGAGGGATATCCCCATTTAGGGTGCTGGAGCCCCTGGGGTCCCACTCCCTCGGGGGGGACTCTGCTTGCAGTTGTGGGTTGCACGGGGGGGGCCAGGAGGGTGTTGGGGAGGGGTTGCACCCTGTGGGGTGACATGCCCCACGTGTCCCCCCCCTGCCAAACACTGGCCGGGGTGGCACATGCTCCCCCAGTGGGACTCATGCTTTGGGATACACATGCCAGGGAGGGCTCCGGGGTGGGGGGCCAGCGCCGTGGGGAGGGGGCGGCTGCCCTGCCAAAGCGGGACCCCCCCCCCCCAAGTGCCGCAGCCTGTGGGTGCTCCCAGTGCTGCCGTCCCTGGGGGGGGGGCACCCGCCGAGCCAGCCTGGGTGCTGTCGCCAGCACTGTCACCCGTGGTCCTGCGGTGCCCAGCGGGCAGCGGGGCCAGTGCCCCCCGGCTCTATGGCCACGCTGTCCCCGCACAAGCCCCCTTGTCCCTCGTGGTCCCACGGTGCTGGCATGGTGGCGGTGACCTTGGCGGAGGCTGGTGTGGGTGGACAGCAGCGATGCTCAGTCCAGGGGGGTGATGGTGTGTGTGTCCCCCCCCCCAAGCTGGGGACACGGCAGTGGGGGTCAAGGCTGCCCCTTCTGCCCGCAGCGCATCCATTGGGGACAAGTCTCAACAGTGGTGGGGACATGGGGTGTCCCTGGGGACTGTCCCCATAACGTGTCCTGCCCCCTACACCACGATGGGGGTGTCGGAGAAGACGGAGCTGACCGAGTCTGGATCCGACACCTTCCTCTGCGCCTTGGGGCCGTGCCGGGGGGGCGGCTGGGGGGTGCCCCCCACCTTGAACCTGCCGTTCTGCCCCGGGCCGGCAGCAGAGGCCGAGCGGGACCGGCAAGGCTCCCCAGGGACACCGGCGGTGGCGTGGTTGGGGGTGGTGCTGAGGACGGAGGAGTTGATGCTGTCATCGCGGGGAGCCGGCGGCTTGTCGGCACCGCGGCAGCAGCAGCAGCGGCAAGGGGTGAGGTACAGGTAGATGAGCACCAGCACCACGCTGAGGATGCAGCCCACCAGCGTGGTGTAGGCGGTGTTGAGGGTGTCGTGGGGACCGTGCAGGGTGAAGTTGTGCACCAGCAGCTCCACGTAAAGGGTCTCGTTGAGGAGGGGACCCGCCACCCAACAGGCGTAGGTGCCGGCGTCCTCGGGGCGCAGCGCCCGCAGCTGCAGGCTGCCGTTCGCCAGGAGAGCGGCGCTGCCATTACCCCCTTCCTCCAACACCCGTTCGCCTCCTGGCGTCACCCAGTGCCGGTTACGTACCCCCCGTAACCGCGTGTCGCAGCTGAGGGTGACGGTGTCACCCAGGTGGGCTTCCAGCACCGCTTCCCGTGCCTCGCTGCAGTTGAGCGGCTGCCGGCCGGCCAGGGCGAGGATACCGACGTGCGCCTGGGTAGTGGGCAGCAAGCACCGCAACTCCTCCTGGAAATCCATCACGGCGCTCAACCGGCGGCGACGACCGCGGGCAACCAGCTGGAAAAGCGGGCAGTCGCAGGCCAGTGGGTTGCCATGTAGGTAGAGGCGGTCACGCAGCCAGGCGGGCAGTGCCTGCAGCTCGCCGATGGGCAAGCTGCGGAGGCGGTTGGCCGAGAGGTCGAGCAGGGCCAGTTGGGGCAGGCGGCTGCCGTCGCGCAGCAGCTCCAGTGGGAAGCGGGCGATGCGGTTTTGCCCCAGGTAAAGCTTACGGAGGCGGCTGAGGTTATCGAAGGCGGTGCGATCCACAGCAGAGATCTCGTTGTTGTAGAGGAGGAGGACCTCCAGCTCGGCCAGGTCGCTGAAGAGGTTCTCCTCCAGCACCCGGAGACGGTTAGAGGAGAGGTCCAGGTGCCGCAGGTGGGGTACGTGGGCAAAGGCTTCGGTGGAGACGAAGGAGAGCCCGTTGTGGCTGAGCAGCAAGGCATGGAGGTGGGCCAGCCGCACCGGCGCCCAGTCGGCACGCAGCCGGCTGACGTTGTTGTGGCTGAGGTCGAGGACGGCGGTGAAGCGGGGCAGGGGGGCCGGCACCGAGCTCAGCACCGCCTGCGAGCAGCTCAGGATGTTGGAGGCGCAGACGCAGCGCGGGGGGCAGCTCCCTCCCGCGGACCCCCACGGTGACAGCAGTGCCAGCGCCAGCAGCAGCGGCATTAGTGGCAGCAGGGCCCCCGGCCCCCCGAAGCCCGCCATGGCCACACTGTGCCCCACAGTGTCACATGGGTGCTGGGGACGGGGCACCGGCATGCCCACCACCCCCGGCATGGCGGGCTGGGGGCACGGGATTGGCTTGCACGGGGTGCCTTCGGTCACCCGGTGTCACGGCATGCACCGGGTTAGCTGCTCACCTGGTGTCACGGTGCAGAGTGGCTTGGTCACCCGGTGTTGCAGAGTGGGGTGGCTTTGTCACCCCGTGTCACAGCATGTGCTATAGGGTGGCTTCGGTCACCCGGTGTCACAGCATGTGCCAGGCTAGCTGCTCGCCTGGTGTCACGGCGCAGAGCGGCTTGGTCACCCGGTGTCACGGTGCAGGGTGGCTTTGTCAGTCGGTGTCACAGCACATGCTATGGGGTGGCTTTGGCCACCCAGTGTCACAGCTAGCCGCTCACCCGGCGTCACAGCACAGGGTGGCTTGCTCACCCAGTATCACAGCATGTGCTATGGGTGGCTTTGGTCACCCAGTGTCACGGCGTGCACTGGGCTTGCTGCTCACTCAGTGTCACGGCACAGGGTGGCTTTGGTCACCCGGTGTCACAGCCAGCACCACGGAGGGACTTTGGTCCCCTGGTGTCACGGCGTGGGGTGGCTTTGGTCACCCAATGTCACAGCACGCACCCCGGGGTGGCTTCGCCCACCCGTTGTCACGGCACGCGCCGGGCTCCTTGCTCACCGCTGGTGTCACGGCAAGAGCTGGCTTCGGTCACCCGGTGTCCTAGCCTGGGGTGGCTTTGTCACCGGCTGTCACAGCCTGCCCGTGGGTCCCTGCCCACCCGGGTCGCAGCTCGCCCCGGGGCTCCCGCCCGCCGCAGCCCCGCTCCCCCCGCGCTGCGGAGGCGGCCTTCGAACCCCCCCCCCCCCCGCCGGTTCCCCCCCCGGTCCCGGCCCTGCCGCGGACGGAGCCCGCGGGAGGATGCTCACCGCCCCCCCCCCCCCGCCCCCCCGGCTTCCCGAGGCGTTACCGGGGCCTGATACCGGGGCCGGATACCGGGGCCGGTGCGGAGGAGGGCGGGCAGGGGAGGCCGAGCGCGGCCCAGCCGAGCCGAAACGAGCCGAGCCGGACCGAACCGAGCCGGGCAGAGCCGAACGGAGCCGAGCGAGGCCGAACGGAGCCGAGCGGGGCCGAACGGAGCCGAGCGGCGCCGAACGAAGCCGGGCAGAGCCGAGCGGGGCCGGACGGAGCCGAGCGGGCCGGGCCGAACCGAGACGAGACGAGCAGGCCGGGCCGAACCGAGCGGAGCCGAGCGGAGCCGAGCGGGCCGGGACGGGCCCCGCGCCCGCTGCAGCGCGCACCCGCGGCCCCGGGACAGGGTCTGGGGGCGGCCCCGGCGCGGCGCACCCCGCGCACGGCCGATCCCCATTGGCTGCCGCCGCATCGCCCGCGACCAATGGCGGCAGCGCCCGCTTAACCCCTCGTGGGCCGCGCATCGCCCCCCGGCCGTGGCCCCCCCCGGGAAGAACCCACCCCCGGTCCCGGCATCATCCCCGAACCCCACATCATCCCCGTCCCCACCCCCATCCCCTATACCTGTCCCCACCCTCGTCCCCATCCCCACACCCCTCCCGATCCTATCTGCATCTCCATCCTCATCCCCAGACCATCTTCATCCTCATCCCCATCTTCATCCCTGTCCCCATCCCCATCATCCCCCTCCCATCCCTGTCCCCATCTCCATCCTCATCCCCACACCATCCTCATCCCCATCTTCATCCCTGTCCCCGTCCCCATCATCCCCATCCCATCCCTGTCCCCGTCCTCATCCTCATCCCAATCCCCCTCTCCATCCCCATACCCCTCTCCATCCTATCTCATCCTCACCCTCATCCCCATCCCCATACCTGGCCCCAGCCCCATCCTCATCCTCATCCCATCACTGTCCCCATCTTCATCCCCACCGCCATACCCCTCCCATCACATCTCATCCTCATCCCCATCCCCTATACCTGTCCCCATCCTCATCCTCATCCCATCCCTGTCCCCATCCTCATCCCCATACCCATACCCATACCCCTCCCCATCCTATCCCCATCTCCATCCCCGTACCCACACCATCCTCATCCCCATCTTCATCCCATGTCAGCCCCAGCCCCACCTACATCCCCATCCCACCCTCATCCCAGCCCCAACCCCATCCCAAATCCATCTGTGCTGCCCCAGAACCTGCCCCATCCTGCTCTGCTGGTACCTGCTGGCAGTACTGGCCCATGTCCCATGGTGTCAGCCCAGACCCCCTGGCACTGGCCCATGTCCCATGACACTGGCCCAGACCACCAGTTCCATCCTGAATTCCCCAGCACTGTCCCCATCCCAGTGCCACCCACCATCCCTAGGATGGAGGGGACACGACCTGCACTGGGGTCCCCGACAAGGGGCACCCCTGGGTGCCGCTGCCCCAGCCAGGCAGGGGTGCCCTGTGGCCCCCCCACCATGCACACGGCCGTGTCTCTGCCTCCTGGGCATATTTTTAGATGTAAAACATTTGTGCTGGTTTTTTGGGTCCAAAATTAGAGGGAAAGGAGCCAGAACAAACCGCGCTGAGATGATGCAGCTTTTTATTGGGGGGGGAGTAATTAAAGGGGACCCCCCTGCAACACAGAGCAGGGTGTCCCCAGGGTGTCCCTTGCCCTGTCGTCCACCCCTCCCTGGCTGCTCCCTGCACCCCAACATATGCTCCCCCCAGTTGGGTGCCACCCCATGCTGCCCCCCCTTCCACTGCCATCGTCCCCCCCCAACCCTGTCTGACAGGGAATTTTGTCCTTTGATCGTCCTCAATTTCTCTGCTTTAATCCGGGTGCTAATCCCTGCCCAGCACCCGCTGCCCAGCCTGGCACCCACCCAGGACCCAGACCCCCCCGCAGTGGGGGTGCCCCAGCTGGAAGCACCCGCACCCCAACCTCCCCGGCCCACCAGTGGACTCTGGGTGTCCTTGTCCTTGTGCCACCCGTGGTGGGGACCCAGGCGTCCTGGGGGGAGCTGGCACAACACCGTGCCCCCGGCGGCATGCCAGGCAGGATTGGTGCCGGCTGCCCAGCCGCAGGCGTGTGTGCTACATGGGAGTGCATGGGTGCCAGCATGCACATGCAGACAGGCAGGCGTGCACATGCCTGAGTGCACACACACATGCTAGAGACACGTGCACACATGCATACACGGGGTACACACGTGTGCACCCCCTGATCACACATGCGTGCAAACCCGCCAGGTTTGCATGCATGTGTGCGCACACAGATGCACCCGCTGTACTTGTGCACGTGTGCGTGGCCCCCCCAGCCAGCCACGCACACACATACACGAGACACACGCATGTGCACACATATGCAAACACGCTTACCCTGCGTGCCTGGCCAGGGCTCTCCAGCTGTGCAGGCACAGCTGGAGGAGCCAGTCAGCCATGCCAGGGTGCTGGCATGGCAGGGTGCTGGGGTACGGGTGTGCCAGGGTGCCGGGGTGCTGGGGTGCAGGGGTATGGGTATCCCAGGGCTCCGGGGTGCTCAGTACCAGGGTGCTAGGAGGGTAGGGTGCCACAGTGCCACGGTGCCACAGTGCCAGCTGCTGGGCTGCCAGCGTCATAGGGTGCTGGTAGGCCAGCATGCCTGAGGTACTGGGGTGTCTTGGTGCTGGGGTGCCAAGATAATGGTGTACTGGGGGTGCTGGAGTACTGGGGTGACAAGGTGCTGGGGTAGTGGGATGCTGGGCTGTCAGGGTGATGGGGTATCAGAGTGCGGGGGCACCATAAGCCCCATAATGCCAAGGCACATTTTTGGGGGGGCCCACATGGGGTAGGTGTCAGGGAGGGTGCCCAGTGTGGCTGGAGCAGAGGGGCTGGGGGTGCACAGGGTGCCCCCGGGGCAGGGGGGGTGTCTTCCCCCAGCTGCAGGGCGGCACCGGGGGGGACAGGAGGAATTGCAGGCGGCTGCGAGGCTGTGCCATGGTGGTGCGGCCACACGGGCCCTGAATTATTGATGCTCCGGTGGCAGGAAACAGCAAAGCCATAAATCTGCCTGCACCAGGCGCTGACACCGGCATGACAGGGCAGGAGCAACCCTGGCTCTCTGCCTCAGTTTCCCCTGGGAGGAGAAAAACCCTCAGGATCCCCCCATTCTCAGAATGCACCCCATGTGCCAGGGGTGGGGGGGTGCAGAGACCCCCCGCTCCCCTTTCTGGACACCCGGAGTGGGGGAGTGATGCTCCTCACAGCTGGGTCCTTCCTGGCTTGTGGGGTGCAGGTGGCCGGCTCAGCATCTCCTCACCATGAGAGACCCCCAAAACATCGGGGTGCTGGGAGGGGTCGGCGTGGCTGAACACCTGCCTGCATCCGCACAAGGGAGGGAGGAGGCAGGGGCTGGTGGGGTGTGAGCTTGGGGTGGGGTGGACACCCAGGTTGGGGTGGGCACCCAGGGTAGGGTGCCGTCCTGGATTTTGGTGCACACCCATGTTAACGAGTAACAAGGGGGGGGGGCAGGGCTTTCCCCCACGCTGGGGAGCAGGATCGATCCCTACGCTGCTGCACGGGGCAGGGGATGGATCCAGGGCAGGTGAGGGGGGATGTTGGGCAGAATGGGTGCCCCCCCAAGTTGCCAACACTCCTGCTCGCCAGGAGATCACATGCCGGCATGACCGGTGCCTGCGGTGACCGGGGAGCCACCGGCAGCCGTCGCCGGGCCCCAGTACGACAGGGCTGGTTCATCCGAGGTCCCACGTTTCTAATCTGGTTTGGATGGATTTATTTTTGGGTCCTTGTAACCTAGCAATGGGCACGTGACGCACGGGGCCTGTGGCAGGGACACGCGTTGCCCGCCTCGCCCGCCGGCTGCTTGCCACCCTCCACACACCAGCCCCGGGGTTGGGGCCCGCTTGGCCACGCGTCCCCGCCTTGGGCACCCATGGGCCGGGGTCCAGGGCACTGCCAGGAGGAAGTTCGCAGCCTGTGCAGGCTTGTGGGGGATGCCAGTCCTTGGAAGTGATGGGGATCCCCCTTGTAAGCTAATGGCCGTGCCCTGGGGAAACTGAGGCACAGAGCAGGGGGGGGTGGCACTGCCCCTATCCCAGTTGCTCCGTTGCTGAACTGGGAGCAAGGGAAGGGGCACTGGGCTGTGGGAGGGCAGAGCCAGGGGCCTCTGCGGCCACTCTGAGCAGCCCCCCCGGCCCTGTGCATCCCCCTGCACCCGTCCCCATCCCCACTCTGGGCCCCCCACTGCAGATGTGCCTCCTGTACCCTCCTTCCCACTGCCCCTCCACCCCAGTGTGCCTCCTGTGCCGTCCCTCCCCCCCTCCCCAAGCCCCCTATTTGCTTCCTCACCCCATGGCCCCGGTGGGGCTGCTCCCCCCCCCAGTGCTCCTCCCCCCAGATCCCCCCCATCCCCTTTGGGGGGCGACTGGGGAAACTGAGTCCCGAAGCACCACGCGGGGCAGAAACCCGGGGGGGGGGGACGACGACGATACCCACCCTCCATCCCCCATCCCGGGGGGAGGAAAAGCCGGGCTCCAACCGGCCACCCCCCCCCCCAATCCCCGGGGTCCAGCGGGGCCGGGGGGGGGGCCGTGCCCCGGGTACCGCCGCGCTGACGGGAGGCGCTTAGGACCCAGCAGCCGGGCGGGTGCGGAGCATCCCTCGCCGCAGCGGCTCCGGCCCCGGCCCGGCCCCGAGCATCCCCGACCGGTCCGGCCCCCCCCCCCGCCCGGTCCGGGCCCCCCCCACACTCCCCCCGCCCTCGGCCCGGGGTCCCCCCCCGCCCTCGGCCCGGCCCGCGGCCCCATGCAGCCCCCCAGGGTAGGTGCCGCGGCCGAGCCGCCCCGCCGGGGCGATGCCCGGGGGTGGAGGAGGGGGTGGAGGGGGGGGGAGGATGCGGCCGAGGCGGGGGGACACACCGGGGGACACCCCTACCTCGGGGGCGGGAGGGGGGACATCAGCCGGCGGCATCGCCCCGGGGTGCTGGAGATGGGGGGGGCGGCGGGTAGGGGAGAGAGCACCCGCTGCCTGCACCCCCCTTCCACCAGCAACCCCCCCCCCCCGAGGGCTCCCGGGGTGCAGGGGATGGGGACCGCCTCCCCGCTGGGGAAGCACCCATAGGTAGGGGGCTCTGGGGTGGTCCCCAGCCCCCCCCCCCCCCCGGCACCCTGGGCTCTGCTTTGTAGCAGGTGGCACACTCTGGGGTGGGGGGGGTGCAGCACCCATCCTGGGGATGGGCTCAGGGTGGGGGGTCACGCAGGGCCCTCAAAGTGCAAGGGGTGAATCCAGGCGTTCGGGGTGCTGGTGATACCCCCCCATCCCTGCGACCCCTCATGGTCCCCAGGCTCTGGGCGAAGGATCCCGCTGGGGTGTTTTGGGCCGAAACGTTGGAGTTTGGGGGCTTTAGCCCCAGAATTGCTCATTTTTGGAGGGCATGAGGCTTTTGGTTGAGAAACGGGTTTGGTGGGGAGGGGTGTCATGGACGGGGACTGAGGGGTGATGGGGGCTGCGGCTGAGGGGTCACAGCTGAGCTGAGACCCCCCCGGGCTCTCACAGGTCCCCCCAGGGTCGTGCCCCCCCAGCTGATGGCTCTACCTTCCCCACAGGTGCCCGGCGCTGCCTGGCAGCGAGGAGCAGGGAGATGAGCGGGGCCGGGGGGCACCCTTGGGTGCTCTGAGTGCCGCCGCCGTGACAGCACCCGTCCCCGGACCACGACCCGGGGCCGGCGGCAGGTGTAGGGCGGGCGAAGATGTGAGCCCCTGGCAATGCCCGGCTGCCCCGCGTTCGCCGCCCCAAGGATGGGCGATGGGCCGGTGAGCGCCGGTGCGGCGGCACAGGATGGAGCCCTCCCTGCCCACCCCGTGGGCCTGGAACGGCTCTAGGGCGGCGCGGGGGCTCCAGCCCTCCCCAGGCCCCATGCCCCCCAACGGCACAGCTGACGGCAAACCCAAAGACGTGGCCTCTAAATCGGTGGGGCTCTTCTTCATGCTGCTCATTGACCTGACGGCCATCGTGGGCAACGCCGCCGTCATGACCGTCATCGTGAAGACGCCGGCGTTGCGCAAGTTCGTCTTCGTCTTCCACCTCTGCCTGGTGGACTTCTTGGCCGCCCTCACCCTGATGCCACTGGAGATGCTCTCTGGTTCGGCCGTTTTCGACAGCCCGGTTTTCGGCGAGGCCATGTGCCGCGTTTACCTGTTCCTCAGCGTCTGCTTCATCAGCATGTGCATCCTCTCCATCTCCACCATCAACGTGGAACGTTACTACTACGTGGTGCACCCCATGCGCTACGAGGTGAGGATGACGGTGGGGCTGGTGGCCTGCGTCCTTGTTGGTGTCTGGCTCAAAGCCGTGGCCACCTCCCTCGTCCCCGTGCTGGGCTGGTTGTCACCCGACCGACCGCCGGTTCCCGCTGGCCGTGGCTGCTCTTTGCAATGGAGCCGCGGTCCCTACTGCAAGTTCTTCGTGGTCTTCTTTGCCGCCTTCTACTTCCTCCTGCCCCTCCTCATCATCGTGGTGGTCTACTGCAGCATGTTCAAGGTGGCGCGGGTGGCCGCCATGCACCATGGCCCCCTCCCCACCTGGATGGAGACGCCACGACGTCGCTCCGAGTCGCTCAGCAGCCGTTCCACCATGGTCACCACCTCGGGAGCCCCTCGTACCACACCGCAGAGGACGTTTGGGGGGGGCAAAGCGGCCGCCATCTTGCTGGCCGTAGGGGGCCAATTCCTCTTCTGCTGGTTGCCCTACTTCTCCTTCCACCTCTACACCGCCCTGAGCGCCCAACCCTTGGTGGGGCCGGCGGCCGAGACCGTGGTCACTTGGCTCGGTTACTTCTGCTTTACCTCCAACCCCTTCTTCTACGGGTGCCTCAACCGGCAGATCCGGGGCGAGCTGGGACGGCTCCTCACTTGTTTCTTCAAGCAGCCGCCGGAGGAGGACCTGCGGCTGCCCAGCCGGGAGGGCTCCATCGAGGAGAACTTCCTCCAGTTTCTCCAGGGCACTGGTTGTCCCACCGAGCCCCGGCCCCGCACCCCCAGCCCCAAGCGGGACCAACCTCCCGTCGATTTTCGCATCCCGGGGCAGATCGATGAGGACACGGTGGAGGGGATGGAGCGGCGTGGCGGGGATGGGGTCTATGTGCCGGTGGTCGCCTCTCCCAAACCGGAGCTGTAGCGTTGTGGGGTGGGGGGGGTTGGAGGGCAAACATGGCTGCAAGGGGACAGCTGGTCTGAGTGCCTCGCTGGGGTGGGTGGGGGGTCCTCGCCGCCATGGGGGCTCAGGGGTTCCACGACGCTCGCCCGGAAGGGCCACTGCGTTTGGGGGGAGGCGGGCAGGTGGGCACAACCCCGGGGAAATTGTCTCATGGTGGGGCCGAGCGTGGGAGCCGGGGGGGCTCGGGTTTTGGGGTCACCCCTGTCCTGGCATGGAGGGTCTCCTCAGGAGGGGGGGGTCCCCCAGGTCCCCCTGACCCCTGTGTGGCCCCCTACAGCCAGATGGGGCTGGGAGCAGGGTGGCCCTGCTCCCATAGCTCCCCTGCAGCGGGGTCCCCCTGAGCCCCCTCCCCAGCACCGGGGAACCTGGACACCGCCCGTCCGCTCTGGGGCCACCCCTCGCTTCCCCAGCGCCCCAGCCCCCCCCCCCCCCAGTGCCCACCCCACAGCCGTGGGGCCAAGGCCCGTCCCTCGAGGGGTGCGAGGGGCCAGAGCCCCCCCTCGTGAGGTGCGCGTGGGGCGGGTGGGGGGCGCTGGAAACGGGACATGGGGCTGCTGGGGCGGGTGGGGGGCCGGGGCAGGCGTGGGCCCCACCGACCCCCCCACTGAGGACTACAGTTCCCATCATGCCCCGCTCCACCGAGGCGGAAGTAAGACGCGTCAACCCTCCCGATTCCCATCATGCCCCGCTCCACCGAGGCGGAAGCGGGGGCGATCCCCGCCTCATTCCCGTCACTCCCCGCTCTACTGAGGCGGAAGTCCCGCCTCCGACTCCCAGCACGCCACGCGAAGGACTGCATTTCCCGGCGTGCCCCGCGGCGGGGCGACCGGATATCCGGCGCCGCCTCAGGGAGCCGCCCGGGCCGAGGGAGGCGAGAGGCGCAGCCCCGCACCGGCCCCGTTCCCATCCCGCTCCCGGCGGCTGGGCCGCCCGCCCGCCCGCCGCCATGGGTTGTACGCTGAGCGCCGAGGACAAGGCGGCGGTGGAGCGGAGTAAGATGATCGACCGCAACCTGCGAGAGGACGGCGAGAAGGCGGCCAAGGAGGTGAAGCTGCTGCTGCTCGGTGAGGAGGGGGCTAGGGGCGGCTTGGAGGAATGGGGAGGTGGGGGGGCTTGGGGCGGTAAAGTGCCTCAGGGGAGGGTGTTGGGGGGTGAGAGGGCCGTGGGGGGGGTCTGCGGGGCGGGGGGATGAGGGTCTCCCGATCTCAGGAGGGGGCTTGGGCGGGGGGGTGAAGACGGCAGAGGTTGGGGTCTGTAGTGCCGCGGCGTGTGTGCACCGAGGAGGGGGCTTGAGGGGCCACAGGAAGCTTTATCCAGGGCGTTTGTGGGTCTCCCGGGCTCAGGAAGGCGCCGGAGTGGCTCAGGGATGAGGTGGGAGAGAGCTGGGGCGTCCCCGGGGCCCGCAGGGGTTTGAGAGGGCCGAGGGAGCTCTGGGGAAAGTCGCCGGGAGGGTTGAGGGCTTTGTGAGGTCTCTGGGGCTTGGAGACGGAGAAGGAGCCCCTGGGAAGGGGGCGTTGGGGCTTTTCAGGGCTCAGGAGGGCTTTAGGGGGGTCCGAGGGGGTCCTTGAGGCAAGGAGGGGAATGAGGAGGGGGCTGTGAGGCTGAAAGATCTGTAGAGGGTGAGTGGTGGGGAGAGGGACGGGGGGGGGGGTGCTGGGGAGGGTCCTGAGAAGCCAGAGGGATCCCTGGGGGGTCTGGGGAGGTGTGAGGAAAATGAAGGGCTGGGACAGGATCCCAATAGGAAACCTGGGGAGCTGTGGGGAGGGACTGGGAAGTCCGGGGGGGGTCTGGGACAGGGTTACTTAGAGTGGCAGCTCTGCCTTTGTGTCACTGTGGAGGGCTTGGCTCTCCACATGGTCCCTGACCCTAGGTATGGTCCTGTCCCATCACCCCACCTTGGGTCCCCGATCCCCTCCCTGGGGCGAGGGCGGAGGTGACTGCCTGTGCTGCCCTCACAGAGGGGCGAGGGGAGTGTGCTGCTGTCCTGGGGTGGGGCTTTTTCCTAGCCAGCTGCTGCCTGATGAAATAACTCTTCTGTTTCTAGCCTAGATGTTACCAGTGCTCCCTCCTGGTTGCTCCTGGGGGACGGTCCCTCCTTGGTGGCTTTGGGCTGGGGCTCTGAGCAGAAGGCACTCATTGGGCTGATGCAGGCGTTCTTTCATCTTTGGGTTCGTGGGACAGAGAAGGAAGGGAGAACTCTTGCTCCTGGTGGGATACAGAGAGTATGTTGTTGGGGCTTGACTGTTAAGCTTTTTGCTCAGGATGGGGTAGTGGAATTAAATCCTTTTATCAGGTAGTCAGGTGAAAATGGCCCCTGGGCACCCGTGTTTCTTGGGCTAGAAGTGCCCACGTTGGTGCGTGAGCTGCCTTGGCAGGGGTATGGTAATCACGCTGGGTGCTGTGTGCCTCACGCTGCCCCAGATCGTCTGATAGGATCTGACTTTACACAGAAGATGATTTCAGTTTGGCATACTCTGCCATAGCTAAGCTGGTTCTGCAGAGCTTGCAGGAGTATGAAACCAGTGTTGTTGTTGCTGCCCTGCTGCAGTCTCTGTATGTACAGACAGCTGAGAAAGGAAGTGTCACTTCTCTGTGTTCTTACTTTTTCCAGCTAAAATGCATTAGTGGGTTTTGAGAAAAGCTGAATGGAATACTTCTCTTTAGAAGAATTACAGGTTCTCTTTAGGAGAGAACTTTTGCTGTATTTGGTCCACATTTTGGTAGCCGTGTTTAGAAGTTCTTATGAGTGATAACTAGAGTGCGGAGGAGGCAAAAGCTGCCCGTCTCTAAAGCCTGCCGGATAAGGACTGACTCCTGTGCCGTTTCTTTGCAGCTTCGTGTGAGCTCAGGACCAGGCAGCGCAGTGTGGGGTGGTAGGTGGACCATCTGGTCACGTAGGTCCTCCTCTTCTAACGTCTGGGTTGTTGGTTTTTTTGTTACGCTGATGTTCTCCATCTCAGGGAGGCAGATTGAGTTCGTGGGGACCAGAACAATGGTGTTGAGTGTCTCCAGTTAGAATGGGATGTGTTAACGAACAATTCTGCTTTCCAAGTGATCCTTGTCCTAAGAATACTTTTTTTTCCATTTAGTCTGGTTTTACTTGTACCTTTGCAAGAGGTGTGTGAACTTGTGTGTATGTAGAAGACTTCTTGGCTGCGTGTCAAGATAATCCTTTCTTTTCCAGGTGTTTGTTTTGGTGTTAGTAAGCAACACTTGCAAATTCTCTGGACAGAATAATTCTTCTTTCATATTTTTGTATGTCAGGTTTTTTCTTGGCGGTATTGTATTCTTTGTGGCAATACTGAAAAGGCACTGAGGGCTTTGGGGCCAAGACTGTCTGACCTCGTCAGCAAATGACAGAGTGGAGGGAGTATCCAAAAGACTGTACTATAATCGGTTTCAAAGCATTAGAGGCTAGGTGAGGCTTTTAACAGTACAAGTAGCAGCTGCCTTTTGGACTGCTGTTGACTTTGGATGGCAGCAAAATACCTGATTGCTCTCTTCTGAGCTTGTCTTAAGGTAAGGGCTTGGGCACACTGTTATTCCAGAGAAGCTCTTCCGGAATAATTGGACTTGCACACCGTGTGACACTGGAGTAGTGATCTGTATCTACCCTCATTTAAAAAACCCACCTATCTCAGATCAGGTTTGCACCTGGCCATAACCCGCAATCTCCCTCAAATGTCATGGTTTTCTAGCTTTAAAAATTAGTGTAATGATTCCTGATGATCAAAGGGAATGCTGAAATGTGCTCTCCCCACATACAGCCCTGTTAATGTGCAGGTAAAACAAAACAGTTAATTGCCGGAAGAAAAATATCTGCAGTGGGAACAAATGTCCTTTCAGTAAGGCATCAAGAAGCTGATGGAAAAGTTCATGAGCTTTTTCCATTGTTTGAGCAAGTGTTTTTTTTTTCATAACATAATATTAAAATGTCTAGGATACGTAGTGTCTCGTATCATTAACTGGTTGTAAGAGATCATGCGGTCGTTTATGTAACTGGAGCGAGCCTCTTGCAGTACTGCTGATGCAGTGAAGTTTAGAAGAAATGTATTTCTTTATAGATAAAGTTTGGAGTCCATACGCTCTTGCCCAGCTCTTTTAAAATAACTGGCCTAGTTTGGGCTTTGCAGAATTATGTAGGTTAAGAAAAGGCTCGTGCTTGTACAAAGGGTTGTTCCTTCCCAGCTCTGCTGTTAACCCACCCTGGGTGTTAGGAGAGCTTGGTGAGTTAGCGACAGACCCAAAATCAGGAGATTTTTGGTGCATTTGACTTCCTCCCCTCTTCCATAAGCATCCTCTTTTCTTGGGCAGAGGAGGAAGGAGAGAGAATTTCAGCTGTGCGCTCCCTTCTTCCAGGAGCTTCTTAGGTTGGATTATTGCAGCACCTTGCATCCAGGAGGTGGTTTGGGTGCTGGCAGAGGTGGTCTCGCATAGCTTGATAACTGTGGGATTGTTGGGGTAAAGGTAATCCTGGAGCTGTTTGTGTGGCAGCTTCTCCGTGGGGATTTCAAGTCACTTCATAATGTTTCCCTTTCACAACTCTGCATGTTGAGCAACTCCTAAGCTTTTGTTTTTTTATAAAACAAAAGTAAACCTGAGCATTGAATAGTGACTGACCCAAGGTCATGCCAACCCCTGCCTGTGTGATGTAATTGTTGCTTCGTGTGCAAATGGCATCAATGGCTCTTCTTGAACTGGCACTGGGTATGGTTTGAATGACTGCACGCACCAGTTCGCAGCAGCAGGTAAACACTTTCTGCAAGAAAAGCCAGTGCTCCTGGGAGGCTGGGAACAGCCTGGGAGTCCTTGCTCAAATCCCCCTGCTAAACACTGCCTCTTTTCTCTTAATTTGCCTCCAGGAAAATGCTATTCTGCAGGCACAGACACGCAATTTTGCTGACATAGAAACCTGTGGGATTTTTCCAGTCGGGATGAACAGCCAAAATGGAAGAGGGCGCAGGAACCCTTCCTGGTTAGTTTAGGTGCCAGCCTGTATCCTTAGCTCCTCTCTCCAGCGCCTTTCAGAAGGTCTGGCATGTTGTGCCGGCTTGTGTCTTGGGGAGGGGTTTGTGTGACATTGAGTGACAAAGCTTGTTGCTGGATGCACAAAGTTGTCCTGTTGCCAAATCCAGCCAGTTTTGCTCCTCTACCCGGACTGGCCTGTGCAAATGGCATTTCTGTGGCTCTGGCTGTGCAGGTGCAGCCAGTGTTGGACTGTTTGTGCCTAAAACACACCGTTATTCAGCCTGTTAACAATTTTACTGGGTTTAGATACTCTGTGTAATTATGTTGAAGCGGTCCTGCTAATTCATGCAAAAATAATTAAAAGCATAAGTTTGTTCTAAAATAGCCTTCATCTACATAACTAACCAAGCAAACTGCAAGGTCTACTGCTCCTGGAGGCCTCAGCTTTTTTCTGGGACTGATTTTTCCAACCTTTTTTTCCCCAAATTCACCAAAGCTTCCTCAGCACTGGTACTTAACAAGATTTGGTCATGTTTTGGTAAAACATAGAAAAGAGCCTTCTAGGGATGCAAATCAGGGGAAAGCTGTTGCTGCTATTTATAATATCATTAAGCAGAAGTAGCTTTTCTAGTAGCACAGCACCTTTGTTGTGGGTCCCTATTTCAGAGCCACCGTCAGGGTGTCAGACCTGGCTGTTCCTTGGCTCTGGAGTTGCTTAATGCCTTTTGAAGGGTGACATGAAGCTCTGAGGTTGGACATAGATCTCCAGCTTGGAGCTGACGTGGGGACACTGCTTGGGGGACCTGGAGGGAGCTGTTGTCCTTTCTGATCCTTGAGCTATCTGGAGCTTTCTTCCCACCAGCTCTCTGAGGTACATGGTGTGTATCTTGTGACTCGTGGCCATGTGAAGATTTTTCTCACACATCCAGCAGTCGGGCTCAGCCCCAAGTTGCGTTTTCATAAGACAAAAATTAAATACCTCAATCCAATTAGTTTGAAGAGGCAACCGGTGGGAGTTGTGATGAGATCACTTCAGTGCCTGACTCCCAGCTTGGGTTGTGAAAGGTGCTCTTCGTGTCTGAGACATCCCGATCTTTGTGCAGAAGTGTCACAGCCATCTGGTGACCCCTTTGAGCAGAGAATGTTGGAAACGATTTGATAGTGGGTCAGATCTCTCCAAAGACACAGCACTTCTTGTCTGTGTTTTGAACTTGGAGGACCCAATGCACTTGTCCTCTACTGAGATGGAGATAGTATCTGTCTTGGTGCTGGTATTTCCCTGTCTTCAGATGTCAGAGCTACAGCTTACAGCTGTGTTTTCCCATCTGCCTGGGTGAGGACCAAGCACAGGATCTCTGTGTACCTTCTGCTTTGTCTTCTGTTCTGCCCTTTGCCCACCAAAAACAGATGCAGGGCAGGCGAAATGTTTCTTATCTACAAAACAATAATTCTTCAGGGTGACTTAACCTCCCTAGTTTTTTGAGGAGCTGTGATTTAATCAGGGCAACTGCAGCTTGGAAAAGAGACCATCTTGCCACGCTGGATGCTGCTGCCTGGGTGCGAACTTCTGTTTTCTGCATGATGTCACATCCAATGCCATTAGCCAGCTGTGGGATGGGATGTCTTCTGTCTGGCTGATGCTGCCTGGGTTTGTGTGTACATCACATGCTTGTGTAAAGACAGACAGACAAGCATGTTTGGGCCCAGCACTGGGAGCCGAGGACAGACAATTTATAACACACAGCTCAAATACACATGGAGTGACTGGCTGGGGAACTGGGATTTCATCCTATCCTCCAAGAGCCCTCTGGACATGGTTCAAGTTTCATTAAATTCTGAGGCAGAGCATTGAAATAACTTTTCTTGGAAGAGGAGACTGTGCTGTGAAGAAGAATTTTTTAATTAGAACGTGGCTTTTTAAAGTAACTACAGCTGTAGAGGCACGATGCTCCCCACTTCAGATACAGAAGACACTTGCTCCTCATGTAAGTGGGATCAAATAGCATCTCTTAATGACTTAAACAGGGTTTGCATCTGAGATGACCGGCAGATGCTGATTATTTTTCTAGTGTGTTCTTCGTAAACCGGGTGGCGAGACTCGGGTGATACCCCGCCTCTGTGCCGTCACCTTTTGTTCCCCCACGGGTACCAGCGATGGCAGCGATCCCATGCCTGTCTCTTATTTCATGTTTTCTCAGTTGGTGTTTGGTAACTTCTCTGCCTTGTTTAACCTTCCCTCGTTACCAGGGTGGCACTGGCTGGGTTATCTTTAAAAACAAACAACGAGCAGGATCTGAATTCTGGGGTGAGTGGAGGTGCCGGTTGAGCTCAGCCTCCTGTAGTTTTGTGTTTTGGGGTCTTTGCGGTGAACTCCCTCATGTTTGAGGAATGAGCTTTTCCCTCAGCAGGGGAACTGACAGTCTGTTCCCCACCCGGCTGCTTATTTTGATAAGTGTTTTTAACAATTCAAGACTGTTGTCCCTGCATCAGATTCAGTGGATGTTTGACTGTTTAAAAACAGGCACATCACAAGAAGAAACTCGATACTCGGGAGACGAGGCTAATGAAAATCTTTTCCATATCCCTCTCTTCCCACCATTCCCTCCCCTTCCAAGTCATCTGTTGCTTTTTGATATAATTCCCATTTTATAGGCTTTTCTCTGTTTTATTCCACCCATGCTAGTATCCAAGCAGACCAGGCAGTGCCTTTTTTTATCCTGTATCTCTGTAAGAGCATCCACTTGTGTGAATCCTGCCCAAGAAGGATTGGTATTATGGTGTTATTCCATGGCATTTGGAGGATGAAAAAGCTGCTGTGGAGTGCATCTTCAGGACAACTCTCACAACAGGTTAGGGAAGATGTTTGCTGCATTTGTGACATGCTGCAGCGCTTCACTGGAAGCTGCTCCTCATGCTTAAACTTAGGTCTGATGTAAAGAGCATAAAAACATGGGTCTGAACATAAGGAGCTGTTGGTGAGAAAGGGGTGCCCGGGAGGCCCAGCCGGGAGAGATGTTCATTTGATCCTCAGCCAAAAGACATGTCGTGGCAGCGTGTTGTGTATCGGTGGGTGTCTCGAGTCCACGCTGCTCAACAGCAGGCGCAATTAGTTTAAAGCACTCCCAGGAGTGTTGTTCAAAGAGCTGCAAAAACAACTACAAACCAGAAGTCCTGGGCTGGCTCTTAGCTGCGTAGCTTGAAGTGCAGCAGAGGGGCCTTTTCCTGTAGAGGACAAGGTGTTTGCAGCTGACTTCAGAAAGGATTTGAACTCTCTGGCTGGAGAGGAGGGAATTCAGGGCTCCCTGGCTGAGCATTTAGGATACAGGTTGCTGGCAACAGTGCAGGTTGTTACGGCATCCTACCATAAGCGTAGCTGGTGCTGGCTTCACAGAGGAGAAGGTCACAGCTGGTATTTACAATTCTCACCCTTGGGCCAGTTGGCCACTTCATGGTGGGAATGAAAGGCTTTGTTTCCACCAGGGAGATGTTTTCTCGTTTGAGTTTGTGGCTATCAGCAGTTTCAGTTGTGACAGCCCTTCTTCCCTGTGCGGGTGGTGGCTGTGCTGCAGGGTTGAGGTTAGGTTAATGCAGTTGTTAGTGTCCCTCTCCTAAATCGAATTTGAAATTTGATTTGATTCTGGGCGTGGATGAAAATACTTTTTTGCACAAGAAATTATTTTGTATCAAAGGTAAAAAGGGACGTTGCCAAAGTTCAGGATGCCCAAATAGTATTGCACGCTAGCCTTGCAGTTTTTTGAGTGCAGAAGACCATCCCCTGTAAGACCAGTATCCTGTATTCACCGCAAGACTTGCTTGTGGAGTCACTGCTTTGACATTTATTGTCAAAATTAGATTTAGAGCAAGACAAGGTGCTTGAGGGATGACAATGGAGGAACGTCAACAGTTGCTGTCTGTCCACTTCATGGCTACAAGTGGTTGTAAACCAGTTTTCCTCTTACTTAGCTGTGCCTCTGCAAGTTTACATGGTCATTAAGATCTAGTGCAACACCTATGCGAGGAGGGGAAAAAAACAATCTGCCTGCCTTCCAAGATTAGTTTTTTTCCTTTTTCCAGCTTCTATCTTTAATTTTATCAGGAAAAAAATTTCCTAACCTCTTCAATTTTGTAATTGCATGATTTTGTGCCTATTTCTGCAACTTCTTAAGCAATTTCTCGGCGAGGTCAATGGTCACTCAGATCTGCGTGTGGGTGATGGTGCATTAGCAGACAGCTAGTTCCACCAGGCCAGTGTTTCCCGGTGGTCGGCAGGACTGGTGCAGAATTCCTGGGGATATCTCAATCTTCTGAATGGTCAGAGGATGTTTTTAACTGCACTCCAGTGTGAAGTGGAGCCGGTGCTTTGAACCCAGCATTTCCCAGCCCCTTGCTGCCATTAGGCTGGGATGTGGTACGATGTCTGCTTTAAATGCTGCAAATTAAATCAGTTGCTGGTCTTCCCCATGCTGGCACTGACTCCTTGGCATGCTCTCTTGGGTTGATAGATGCGCTTTGGCCTCAGTGCTGCCCTGCGTGGTGGCAGTTGCCATGCCAAGTGCTTGAAGGCTTTCTCTTGTAAGGCACCTGTTAAAAATCTCTGCAGAAGCTTTAAAGCAATCGTTACATGTTCAAAGCCATTATGTAAAACAAGGCGAATGCCCCGACAGTTTCAAGGCAAATCCAAAAAAGGCTTATAAAACATAATGCTTGGGTACTCAGGGGTTAATGTTCATCACTGAGGCATTTACAGTTTTATGGTTTCAAGTCTTAATTTTTCTGGCTTATGCAAACAACATTTTAAGGCATATTGAATGGCTGAACGATGTATGTAGGACTAGTTCTTTCCCTGATTTTTTCATATGGGGATGTTATTAGATTCATATGGAAAATAAGTGCAATTGCATGCAGCACGAAGTGCCTGTGATCTGTTGTGAGCATATGAAGTGGAAATGTGCAGCTCCTTGGCGTGTACCACAGTGGGGTGGTTCGCAGGCTGGGCTGGGCAGAGCCACCCCGTCACAGCTCTTGTATCACTCGCCTCCGTGTTGGGAAATCTTCTTCCGGGGCTGCTGCTGTTCCTGAGCATCTTCCAGGTGCCTTCTGGGTGTGTGTGGGGAACTGTATCAGCTGCAGCCCAGGTAAGCCAGTAGGCAAAGCAGTACACTGCGTTTAGTTTGAAAGCCTGTTGAGGTGGTCCTAGGACTTGTGTTACTTATGTTTTCAAAATGGCATTCCTTAAATGACACTCTGTCTCTATTTCATCCAGAGGCAGCGACAAGTTTAAGTGGTTTGTCCTGTAACATTGGCTCTTACCTCCAAAGTTAAGCTTTAGTCAGCCCATATGCCCTATTTTATTTGTATATATTGTTTTTTTCCGATGTGTAGTTATTCTTGTAAAAGCCTAAGTGTCAACCTAAGCTGTCCCGGTTCCTGTTGACTTTTCTAACAATAACTGTATTTGAGGCCTGATGATACGATACTTCTGCTGCTTTCTCTAATGTTTTTTCCCCTTTTCCTGATTCCCTGCACAGCGCTCTCACTGCGTTTGATTCTGCAGTTTGTTGAATGCTTCTTGGCCTTGTGATATTCAAGAGCTTTCCAGGGGTGCATTGAAATAAAAAGTCTCGACAAGGGTAGATGGGATGAATGTTAGCAGGGATGGCAGCTCGTCCTTGCTTAGAAATACATATACAAGAAGGTGGGGATGTCAGGATTTGAATTCAGCATGATGAGGTTGGAAACCAGGAGGGAAGCGGCAAAGAGAAAGAGGACCTGGTAGTTCAGCCTTCCAGAAATGCAGCTGCACGGGTACAAGGGCTACGGGAGGATGTGCAGGGTGTCTAAGAGCCTTTCCAGGTGGAATACAAACCAGGAGGGCAGCATTGTGGAAAACTACATTAGGAGCGTGTTTGTGTATATGGGGAGGTATTCGTGTTCATTTGCTAGGGTGGGATGTTGGATAAATGTTGACAAAAGGAAACATCTGTTTTATCAGGGAGATATCCATGGGGGTTTATGATGATTTGAATAGCTCCTGCTCCATGTTTGCAATGAATCCCCTGATATTTTAGGGTCTGGACTCCTGACAGCTTTGTCATACCGTTGCTTTGGCTCCTTTTTAGTCTGTCAGAGGGGAGATTGTTCAGTTTTGGGTTTTGCAGGTGGGCTGTAACCACAGCCAGGCGATTCAGTGTCACTTTATAGCCACACCTTAGCACAAAAGGGTCAGCCCTGCAGCTTCAAGCTCTTCAAGTGAAACGTCTGGGGTTATTCCCGAGCTCTTTCAAGAGGAGATATTGGAAACACTGAGAAATTCCCGTGGATTTCAGAGTTCAGCAAGGGTTGCAGCATCATCCTGCCTCAGGAATGGTCTGGCAAAGTTTCTGCCAAACCCCTGCTGAGATTTTAAAGCCGATACGGGCTGTTGCTGTAGTTACAAGCTGTGCATGCTCTCCTCTAGAGGCTAGAAATCAGAAACATGTCAGTCCGCTAATTTTTGTCTTCCGTGCTTGTACTTTAATGGATATTCCAGGTGTATCTCTTCTCTGTCTCTAGTAAGAATTTGTTTCAGCAGTGACATGGTTTCTCTTCAGAAACTTTCAGATGCTGCAGGGCTTTTCCCCTTAATTGGGGGGGGGTGGGGTGTGGAATTCCTCACCTGAAGTACAGCTTAATGCAGTTTTGATAAGGCTTTAGAAAAAAAGAACTTAAAATAAGATTGTTAGTACCTTCTGAAGCAGTGAACTGGAAGCTCATGTCTGGAAGACGCAGGTAGTCTTTGACCTACCTTCCTTGTTTCCCAAGCAGGGTGAATTAAGAAGTAATTGGTTTAAAAGCAAACATTTTATCCAGTGTGTAGTTGCGTAGACCTGTAATTCCCAGTCTAAGCTGTGTTTTAGTAGTTTACTTGTTGCTCTCTTCCCTGTAATCTCCAGCGTGTGGACATGCCGAGTTGCTTGGCTTCCCCTCTCCTGCTACAGGAAAGCCTCTGGCTTCCTTGGGGGAAGTGGTTGGGTGATAATTTCCCCCCTTTGTATGCATTGCTCTCCCAGGACCAGTACTAATAAGGCTTGAAAGCTGCTAAGCTTCCCTCCCCTGTCCCTTCCCCCTCCAGAGGGAAAAGGGGGAATCTGCCTGTAGGACTTCATACAAGGCTTGCCACCCTTTGAGCAGAAGGGAGCTCAGCGCTGTCCGATGGTGCCAAGCTCTCCCCTAAGCACTTGGGGTGTTACTCGGATGGTTTGGGGTGAGCTCTGGGGGTTTGCAGGAGCTGCGGTGCCTCCTGGCTTGGGCTGGTTTCTGGAGGGTAGGGTTGCTAGCTGAAGGACGTGTTGAAGAACAAGGACTTCACTGAATTTTTGCAGAGTGTGCATCGATCAAGTGGGGCAAGCCACCACAATAAAAAGCAGCAAATGCGTTGTGACAGATTAGCTGCTCTTCATGTCTAGGGTGTGCAAGCAGAGCTGTGGGATAAATAGGTTCCTTGCTGCTAATTTGGGAAAAGAGAAGTTAAGACTTCTGAAACAATTTTTCCATGGAGTTAACACATCCCTGCTTAGGTCAGCCTAGGTTTCTTGTGACGAAATGTGATCCCTGTGTAGCTGTGCTAATCGGAGCAAAAAGGAAAGGTTGCTTTTCCTTTTACAGTGGTAAATGTCCAAGTAATGCTCTGACTTTCATATTTTTTGAACCCAGTAAGATACGGTGTCATATTTCATGATTTTTGAACTCTTTCTAGCTCCCCATCTGGTCCCTGCCTGTGATCCCAGAGGCTGGGTGCTTTGCCTCTGGAGTCCGTAAGAATTTCAGTGTAACTCTATACTTGCACTCGTCATCTTAATTTCTAATGCGAAGCATCAGTTTTCTGTAGGTTGGAGCAGTGTTTCAGTACCATTTAAATTCCTACTCTCTTTTTTTACCCTACTAAAGGTACGTGACTGAAGGCTTAAGCCACACTGTAAGTGTAAACACCATGCATCAGGGTAAATGAAGCTGCATGATAGCAGGGAACAAAGGGTGCAGATTAAAAGCTGTTTACCAAGTAGGTCCAATATGGATCTCTTTATGCAAACCCTTTAGAGCCACTCCAGTGACTTAGAAATAGGAGAATACCAGCTTGTGCGGTGTGCACATCTGCAAATGTTTTAGAGAAGTTTCAAGCCTCAAAGAACAGAGTGAGACCTGGAGATGTTGAAACTCGGGCTGGAAAGTAAGAGTAGAATGCAAATGATTGTGGACCTTGTCTGGGGTGGGAGGTAAGATAAGAGTAAAAGCATAGGCATAAAGTGAGAGGGGCCCCTGAAAAAGCTTTATTCTGTGTGGGAGGATGTAGGACAGATACCTCAGAATAGACCAGGGCAGTATTAATGCTTTTTTTCTGAGCAATTGAGATGAGACTGTGCCTGACGTTGGCCATCTCATCGGCAAACAGCTGCCACCCCAGCAGGAGCTCCCAGCAAATGATTGTGGAGCTGGAGGGCAGACGTTTTTAAATGACTGTTTAATGAGGTACCTTGTCTGGATGGCTCTTGCAGGAGTAGAGAGTGAGTCTGTGAGAGGACCTGGAACATCAAGAAAAACTCCTTTAGGAATAATGTCCCAGAGGAGGTGACTTATGCTTGGCCGTGCCCTTGTAGCTGTGACCACCATTAGTGTGTGCTGTAGGAGCCAGTTCTGGGTTGTATGTTGGTAAGGAGAGAGGTTTAGAGGATGTGGGTCACTATTTCCTACCTCTGCTAATCCCTTAGAAGTCATAGGGTGAGTAACCAGCATCCTTTCCACTGAGAGTGTGGATTGCTGCTCTTTTAAACTCCACTGAAGTGTGTGGGGGTTGGAAATAAGAAGGGAAGGAGTTAAATGAATATGGTTTGAATTAGTGTTGTATAACCAACTTGGCTATGTTGTCATGGCATAATTGTATCTGATATTGTTTTGTCAGTCAAATGACAGGTAGTACAAGTTCAGCATTGCCTGCTGCAGCAGCAGATTATTTTAAGATAATCTAAGGAGGAAATGACAGCAAATATGACAATGAGAAATAAAAGCCAGAGAGGCTATGTTCAAAAAGTCTCTTCTAAGTTCCTCCTGTTGGGACTCTGGGCTGTACACCACTGTTTTGGGACACCGAAGCTTTCAAATCGCAGCATCTTAATATGGGGAATGTGGAGGATAGCTGTGGAAAATAAAAATGAGGTTTTGTGTTCCTCCCAGGGTGGAAGTGCTGAGTCTATAGAGCGTTAACATTTTCACGTCTGACCACAAATGCTGCTGTGCTGAGTGCTGGAGGAGCTGTAGCAGGAGCACACAGATATTCCCAAGCCCTTCTTGATGCCGTCTGTGTTAAAATCTGTGCCAGCCGGAGGAGAGGCGCAGACATCTTGGCAGCTGGGAGAGGAGGCGATAACAAAAGAAAAACTGCCTGCTAAAGGAAAGGATGTTTCCTGCAAGCTGCTGGTTTCAGACAGAGTCTTGCCATAGCTGGCTGCGGGCTGCAGTGGGGAGCCCTGCTGGCATGGTGTGCTTCAGGCCCCAGGATTTGCTTGGGTGGAAGGTGTTAACTCCAACATCTGAGCAGATTTTAGGGCATTCTGCTTAAAACGTGCTTCATTTTTCATCCCTGTTAATGCTTCTTGAATGGCTCTGAAGGTGGAATCTAGTTTATATTGCACGCTCTACTTGAGGCTGAACCAGCAATAGCTTTTCTTTAAGGCTTGAGGGAAGAAAAACAAAATACTGAATTGCCTTATGCCTAGGAATAATTTAAAAGTTGAAATTCTTTGGTTTGCAGACATTTAACTTGGCAGCCCGGAAGTATTTGGTCATGAGAGGCTCTAATCTGGTAACCCTTCAACCTAAACTAAAGGCTAATCGGTTTAAATTGTACTACATGCCCTACCTTGGAAACAGTTTTCTTACTGTGTGGTGCAGCTGTTAGTGTTACGGTCCTTTGTCGAGACAGATAAACTCAAGGCGGTATCTGAGCAATTGGCATTTAAAGGTGTCAGTGCTCTTAGATGTATATCCTCGCCGTGGCACCCCCAGGAGCTGTGGGCTGGGTACTTGTTTGTTGAACACCAATGTGTTTCTCTTGTTGCCCCTATATTCTCTTGTGCAAAATGGATCCAAAGAAATAGAAATCCTTGTCCAGCCACCCCACATGAAGGTACAACGCAGTGACACCTGCAAATGGGTATAATGAGTTAAGGCACCATTTGACTTGAATTTCCTCCTATTTAGCAGCCTGAGAACCTGCCATGAAAGTGCTTGTCCTACTGTGAAAGCTCTTACTGTGTGAAGAGGCTGATTTGCATCTGCTCTGTTTAGCCACCAAGAGCTGTAAAAATATTTGGCTGCTTGTTTGGTTTGAAGTGGTCTAAGTGCAAATAGGAAATGCACCTTCAGCTTGAAAATGACCTTGTCTCATGTTGGGGAAACTTTCTGTTGTAATTTAATACAGCAATGGATCCTCAGGAATCTTCACCAACATCTGGGAACTGACTGGGATGAACTCGGGAGTGGAAATACAAGTGCATGGCTGTAAAGGCTGCATTGTCCTCATTCAGTCCCGATTGCCAACGACAGGTCTGGGCTCAGGTTGGCACGACTTGTTCACCACTGGTGAATGAGCTGCTTGTATCTGCTGTTGTGTAACTGATCAGAAAGCAGCAGTTCTGTTTGCTCCTTCCCAGCCACCACTGTCACCTGCATCTTAATGTTCCTGCCAGTGCTTTTACTTCCCTTATCAGCCAAAAGGGTTTTACTAGTGATATTGGGGAAAAAAACCTGAAGGAATGTGAAATAAGCAGGCTAAAAGGTGTACAAAATTCCAAGCAAGGGAATAATTTCTACCTATCACAAACACAAACCCTACAGAGCAACCTCGTATCTTCAGGGGTTTGATTTCTTGGTTCCTCTGCCGACATCACTGGGTGAAAAACTGGCTGGATGGCCGAGCCCAGAGGGTAGTGGTGAATGGGGTGAAATCCAGTTGGCGGCGGGTCACGAGTGGTGTTCCCCAGGGCTCGGTGTTGGGCCCTGTTCTGTTTAATATCTTTACTGATGATTTGGATGAGGGGATCGAGTGCACCCTCAGCAAGTTTGCAGACGACACCAAGTTGGGAGGCAGGGTCGATCTGCTCGAGGGTAGGGAGGCTCTACAAAGAGATCTGGACAGGCTGGATCGATGGGCTGAGGCCAGTCGTATGAAGTTCAACAAGGCCAAGTGCCGGGTCCTGCACTTCGGTCACGGCAACCCCACGCAGCGCTACAGGCTTGGGGAAGAGTGGCTGGAAAGCTGCCCGGCAGAGAAAGACCTGGGGGTGCTGGTTGACAGCCGGCTGAATATGAGCCAGCAGTGTGCCCAGGTGGCCAAGAAGGCCAATCGCATCCTGGCCTGTATCAGAAATAGTGTGTCCAGCAGGAGCAGGGAGGTGATTGTTCCCCTGTACTCGGCACTGGTGAGGCTGCACCTCGAGTCCTGTGTTCAGTTTTGGGCCCCTCACTACAGGAAAGACATTGAGCTGCTTGAGCGTGTCCAGAGAAGGGCAACCAAGTTGGTGAGGGGCCTTGAGCACAAGTCTTATGAGGAGCGGCTGAGGGATCTGGGGTGGTTCAGTCTAGAAAAGAGGAGGCTGAGGGGAGACCTTATCGCTCTCTACAACTACCTGAAAGGGGGTTGTAGTGAGGTGGGTGCTGGTCTCTTCTGTCAGGTGGCTGGAGATAGGACAAGAGGAAATGGCCTCAAGTTGAGGCAAGGGAGATTTAGGTTAGATATTAGGAAAAATTTTTTTACTGAGAGGGTTGTCAAACATTGGAATGGGCTGCCCAGGGAAGTGGTTGAGTCACCATCCCTGGAGATACTAAAAAAGTGAGTGGACAGGGTACTCCAGGGCATGGTTTAGGGGGCATGGTTAATGGTTGGACTCGATTATCTTGAAGGTCTTTTCCAACCGAAATGATTCTATGATATGACACGAAGTCGTGAGACTGAGAAGTGAATTCTGCTTTTTTAAAAAGTGCTGCTGCTTTCACACCCTGTTCACGGTGCTGTTCCTAGGAGCTGGCCTTCCTGAGGCTTGTAGGATGTGAGAGTGAAACTGGAATGCAGTGTTCTCGGGGTGTTGCGAGAGGCTTGGGAAGCTCTTTCCTGGAAGCCGTGCTTCCCAAAGGTATCACCAGAAAGCTTTTCTGCTTTTCTTCTGGAGAAATATGCCACAGCCCAGTTTTCACAGCCTGGCATTCCTGAAAGCTGGTCTCTTTTTTTCCTGTTGGTCTGATAATCTAAACATGATTTTTCTCTTCCAGCAAAGCTCACCTTGCTTTAGCAGTGCCATTCTGGGTTAGCACACTGCTGCGTTGCGTAGACTCTGCAGGCTGAAACATCTGGTGCCTTGATGCTAGAAGTGAATGAGAGTTTGGGTCTTTTAGTCCATTCAGGATCTCTTGAATCATATATCCAAATCCAGGCAGGCTCAACTTCATTCCTTTGCCTTCAGCAAACCCAGTTCTGCGGCTCAGATTGAGCCTTTCAGGCTGAGGAGCCCGGAAGCCAGCAGCTGGTCTGGCTCGTTTGCAGTGAACTCCTGCTGTTGCGGTCGCATGAGGTAGAGTAATTCAGGACCTTTGCTTCTGCTGACATGCAGTAACGCCGTGCATGCCTTTCACATGCTTCATGGCTGGGACAGGCATGCGTGCAGGCAGTGCAGCTCCACTGCTGCTGACTGCAGAGCTCAGTAAACTGTGATAACGTGATGGTTTTGAATCCTGAAGTAGGCGTCTGCTGCACTGAGCTGTGCAAGCGTGTCAGCAGCTGCACGGGTGTGCAAAGGTAGTTTCTGCCTTGTGCCTGTGGGAGGGGGACATGGTTTGTGAGTGCTCTGTGGTTCAAGAGAGAAAGCTGTGAAAAACAGATTAACTAGCTGTTATTTTGCAGACAGACAGGGATAACTTGGAGCCCTCAGGTCTGCAGAGGTTTGGCAAGCCAGGTTTCTCTGCCTTTCTTTGAAGGAAGGCTGTTTGCAGTGCAGGTACGTCCAAGTGCCACAGCCTGCAGGTCTGATATTTCAACTGGAAATCATCCTGTGGCAAAGGCTCATTTCCGAGCTAAACCCGTGGGTCTCTTTATCCTCAGTTTCCCAGAATAATAATCCTTGTATTGTGGGAAATGATAGAGAATAGAGCTTGTTAATCAATTACAATTTGCCTTGCGTGTTCTGTGGGTGGATGCATATGGGTGTGCCACAGTGAAGATCCCCAAGTTGTCTAGTGGCTGTGGGAACCAGTGTTGGCAGCTGGAGGGTAAGAGCAGGAACCCAGTCCCTGATCTTCCTGCTGGTGATTCACAGACATCTTAGTTGCCACTTCAAGTCTAGACAGGTATCTTCTTTGAATTTTGCCAGAGCTGTTTTAAGAGGTATCTAGCTCAGGAGTAGTATCGGTGTGCTTACCACTACGCAGTAATAATGGATCATGGGAGCGCACCTAGTCTTTCCACTGTGGATAAAATGCATTAGTTTGAATGATGATGGGCAACATTTGGCTGACTTTGTGCTAAGTGGACAAGGGAACCTGCAAGATCCATTTTGGTGTTCCTGCTCTGACATAGTAACACATTTCTGGGCTTTAATGTCTTAAGCTGCTTCACCTGGGTCTGCAAGAGCAATTTGTGCATGCTTTTGAGCTCTATTCTGGCTCTGCTTCCCTTGCACTGTGTATCACACACAATTGCTTCTGAATTAGATATTCATTGTAAAAATGCTCTGGGATCTGTGATTGCATCCACCTGGTTATTTAAGGCTAATGCTTTTATCTTGCATGGCTCAGTAATGGTGGGTAGTAGCTGATGACGTTGATGCACTTAACTGTAGGGCTACCTTGGACTGTAGTTATTGAGCTGAAAGAGAGGGATGGTAGAGAGAAATCCTTGTCCCAGTTTTTCAGACCTAGCCTCAGTGATTAAGAAGTATACTCTGGAAATTCAGAAATTCTAGGTTTTGGTGGTGGTTTGGTTTGTGGGGGTTTTTTGGGGGGGGGTGTGATTTTTTGGGGGGGGAGTTGAGCAGACAAATGCATAATGGCTGTCAGCATCTGTAAATAAAACCCAGGAAGGACGTACCTGTGGATGTGCTCATCAGTGATCCCTCCCAAAGGACTGGGACAGCTGCTGTGGAGCTCTGTTACCAGCAGCAATGCACAAGAAGCATCTTACTCCAGACCCCATCAACTTCTGTGTGGGAACTGGGAGGAGTACATTCTGCTTTTCCTTTTAATTTCATGTGGTTGCTAATTGGAATTTTTTTTGCTTTTCAGGTGCTGGAGAGTCTGGGAAAAGCACCATTGTGAAGCAGATGAAGTAAGTGAGAGTGCAGGCATGTAAACTGCATTTTTGTACGAGATGAAATAAGAAATCTGTGGTGCCCTTCTGGTTTGGCTTGGGAATGATGGCTTGGTTTTCTTCCAGGATTATTCATGAGGATGGCTACTCGGAGGAAGAATGCAAACAATATAAAGTGGTTGTCTACAGCAATACTATCCAGTCCATCATTGCAATCATAAGAGCCATGGGAAGGCTAAAGATAGATTTTGGGGAAGTTGCCAGAGCAGTAAGTATTTCACTTATTTCCCTTAGTCTGAGTTTGTACTGTGAATTGTGTTAATCCTGGAAATTCAGTCTGTGACACTCGCAGTGGAAATATGTTTGTTGGAAGGTACAATAGCAAAAGACCTTTCATAATCTGTAATGTATTGCCAGTACAAAGCATCAAGTATTTTACTGAGGTTACGGGTAAGAACCTTTAATAGTCTGAATGCTCAAAAAAACCCCCCCAAAAATCCCCAAACCTTTGTCTAAACTATTTGATTTTTTTTTGTTTGTTTTTTTAACAAAATTCTCAGCTTTGATTTAAATTGCTTGACATCAATCTTCAGTAGTGTTTCACAGCATTGTGCCAGTTAATCTTTAAGCTGAGCCAAATAAATTTTAATCACTTACACTACTTGTACTTGTCCTCTTAGTTTTTTGGGGGGTTGAGGCCCTGCTTTTCCCCACCCATCCAGTTCTGCGTATTCCTTGGGTTGTTACTAGCATTCACCTCCAACACTTCAAGATGGTAGAAACTGAAGTCAGGAAGTCTTGACTCCTATAGTGGTGGGGAAAGCACAGACAGAATGGGAAGTCAGGGACTCCTGAAAACATGTAGGAGAAAGAAAGGAATTGTGTATATCAGCATAGGGCAGTGGCTGCACAGCCTGTGAGTCTTGCTATCTGGCACTAATTCCTCATGCTTACAGTTAATATACGGTAAGTGAAGTAACCTACCGTTTCTATGTGATGCAACCACAGATATTTTGAACTGACGATATAAACATCCTGACTGAAGAGCATATCTTCACTTGCACGTTAACCTAGGCTGTTGTTCGGCTGCTGCTCCAAATCCTCCCTGGCATTCACCTTTCCTCTGTGCTCGTTGAAGCCGAGTGGTGATCTCAGCCTAGCTAATGTAGCTGGAAGGAGGAAGATGTTAAAATCCAAGTTCCTTTCTCAGTTGACCTGCCCAGGCTTAGCTGGCTTTGCAAAAGCAGAACAAAAGCCGCATGCCAAGAATTTTATTATGTCCCAATCCACCCTGTAGGGCAAAAAACTTGTCACAGTTTCCTAGGAAAAGACCAAGGGTAACCAAATCAATTGTCTCACAGCAAACCACAGCAGTGACCTGTCAGCATAGTGCCATACCCATAAGTGCTGTACCTGCAAAGATTCATAACTGAGGTCCACCTCTGTGTTGTGGCAGTTCAGACCTTGATTAAGTTAATTTTGGTGCCTGTTGCTTGTGCTAGGGAGGTACCCTTTGGAGTAGCATGCTGACTTGACTCTTGCTGGAGCTTAGGTACGTCCTGGGCAGTACGGTTTAGGGCTCAAGTGAGAGGAGCTGATGTTAGGAGGAGATGGTCTGAAGTTGAGAACTTGCTGGGATAGTGAAAGGTCTCTTACATCTCCCAAAAGGATGCTGGCAGGTCTGATCACTGTAGAAATAAACATCAGTGTGGGATGTAGGTCAGCCTATTTTTCACTTTCAAAATCTGCTTGTTAACTTGTAGAAGAGTGAGGTCCTGCTCTAAGACTTCTAAGAAGACTTTTTCATGTTCTAGGGCAGACACTCAAATCCTGATCAGTCCATCCCATCTCCTGATGAAATGCTTTATTAAGAAGTTGGTCTCCCTTACTTCTGACAGCTATTGCAGCAAATGGCGAGTCCTCAAAGCCTTAAACCTATAATCATCCAAAGCTTGCTTTTGATACTGAATTTTTCCTTGTCACCATACTGTACAACATTATTATAGAGGTTTTCCAGTTTAAAAATTACTATTGTTTAGTTTATTAGTCTATGGTAGCACATTGGCATTCCTACCTTTTCTCTGAAATGTTACACCAGGTTACTGAAATTTCATGTTTCTGATGTGAATGCTGCCTGTTACTTTGGAGCAGTGATCTCTGCAGCGATGGCGTGACAGAAGCATTGTGTACCACCTGTGATCAGCGCATCTTGCCCTATGGGCTAGAGCTTCTTGCCCAGAATTTGCCTTTCTGACTGCAGGAGAAAAATAACTTGATGATTTGGGGGAGTAGACTGGACAGACAGCCTGAGAGAGCAGACCATGATTCCTTAGAGCCATTGCCGCAGCCCGTGGGATCGTCACTGATGTTAAACCTCACTGTCATTTGTAAAGGTATAAACAGGTGTACATCCTAACTTGTTTTGATTTCCCCTCTTCCTGCAGGACGATGCCCGTCAGTTGTTTGTATTAGCTGGAAGCGCAGAGGAAGGAGTGATGACCGCTGAGCTAGCTGGCGTGATTAAGCGGTTATGGAGAGATGCTGGAGTTCAGGCCTGCTTCAGCAGATCGAGAGAATATCAGCTTAATGACTCTGCATCATAGTAAGAAACTGTTACCAGCTTCTGGGCTCCTCCCAGCTAACCAAATAGTGTTCAAAACGGGCTGGTGTCACTGAAAGCAGGGTGGTACTTGGGTCGTGAGGGTCCCATTCTGAGGGAGTGGACGGAAACCCTAGTCTAACTGGTTTACATGGGACTGGGCTCACGGAAACCCTAGTCTAACTGGTTTACATGGGACTGGGCTCACAAGGTGACTTGGTGCTTTAGCTCATCAAAGTCAGGTTTACTGTTTGTCTTCCCTGTATGTAGTATTGGGAAAAAACAACATTCCTTGTTTTGTGCCTAAGTGAATTTGCTAATCTGTTTTTAGTGGAGGAATAACTTAGCAGCTTGCATTAAGATGGATTGTTACAGCAGCAGATCTGCTATGTCACCTTGATTATCCCTAAGTAACACCTCCTGAAACCGAGCTCCTGATTAAACTACCAAATTTGTAATGAGCAGCAATTTCCAATAGTGGGATCTCCTGATACCGGCAGATCAATATTCACATAGTTGTTCTCCTTAACAGCTCTCACTAAGCTTCTGTTTCTGTGCCTGACACCACACGGGCAGCGCTGCAGGCTAGCTATAAACCTTCTTATTGTTCTGTTTCTAAAATACACACAATTGCCTAACAATTGGAAAGTTATGACTAGATGAATAGGCTGCTGCTGTCTGGTTAATGAGAATTTTGACTAAATGCCTCATCTATTTCCAAGAGGCAGGTTAGTGCAGGGAGGGGAAACTATTTCTTCTAATGAGCAAAACAGTTGATGCTTTTTTCTTAAGTCATGTGCTTGGTTTCTCTAGAACAAATATTTGAAACTCTGAAAGGATGATTTTGGGGTTAAGTGTGCCTCCTGATGTCCAGCTGAAAACTTGTCTCAATTTAGCCAAGTTTTAAGCCTTTGAAAAATTAGTTTGGAAGTGCTTTATAAAGAAGCTCTACATGTGTCACAGCTCAGTTGCCTGCAGGCTCTTTCTCTGCAGAGCATATTTTAGCTTGAAAATAGGGACAAATTCTTCTAAATTGGTAACATCTTGGCAGGCTATCATGGGTTTAGATCAAGGTAAGCGAGTTGACAAGAGGAGGCTTTCTCAGATTTGTGTGTGCCTTTACAGCATGAAAGGAGGAAACTTCAGATTCAAAGGGAGAAAAAAGGATAGATGAGGAGGGAGGGGAATGAGGGGATAATTTAATGAAAAGATGTGGAGAAGAGAAGGAAAGCTTACAGACTTCTTGAGCAGAGGATCTACGGCAGAAAGCATAAGTGGTTGAGTGAAGCTTAAGGAGAAAGCTAAAGATGGGGAACCTTGGCTTTGTGGTCTTGATGGTCAGCTTTGAAAGAGAAGGAGAATGAAGGCAGGTTGGAGAAAACAGGGTAGAAAGGGGGCAGAAGCAGAGCAGATTGGGGAGAGAGGGTGTTAGCCTGCTTTAGTAGGTGCCCACTTGACCTGACTACCTTCCAGAGACTGGATTCCGAAGGTTACTCCTGTTTGCAAATATCTGCAACCCACTCATGTCCAGTTTCTGGTACTGGTATGTGTTGGCACAGCTACTGTGATGAATTACTGTCATGGGCTGGTGTCAGATCTGCGTGGCAGAGAGATTTCAGCCTGATGATGACCCACGTGGCACTTTTGTGATAAGTGCATCAGAAAATTTTGCTTCCTGTCCTAAGACCACAGGAAGTTGCACTAAAGCAGTATTATTTTGAATCAGTAGCCCAGCAACCCAGCAGTTAAGAAACACTGTGAGTGGGGTTCCTGTAGAGCAGAGCACGATCACACAGTTACAAACCTGTTTTGTCCTGCAGGACCCCTGCCTCGCCAGCATACAAAATGAGCTGCCAGATGAGCATTCAGGCAGTATTTTTTCCTCGCTGCTCAATACATGGCTCCTGACCTGCCTTATTTTCTGGTGTTACCCTGTTATTTCCCTTGTCCATGCTTAAAGAATGGACGTCTTGCAATCGCTTTTTGTGGTGGTGGTCACGTAGGTACTAGCTTTTGTGTGCAGTTGTCCTGGGGGAATTTCACTTCCCTGTTCCTTTCAATATCTCCTACAAATGGGACTGAAACTTCAGGGTTAGCAGCCTTTAAATATGTGCCCCATTCGAGATGACTGGTTTTCCAGCTGAAATTCAGTATTGTGCTGTGTTTCAAGCCCTGTTCTAGCTGATTGGGTGCTGTTCCTTGCTTCACATCAGACCTCAGGGCCTCTGCTGAGACACCCAGAATGGGGGGGGAAAAAAAGAGGAACTTATGAACCATTGCTTGTGAAAATTAGGTGGCATCAGGATCAAGAGTGCAGTGGCAGAGAGCCAAGGTTTGCAGGGCAGCATTGAATTGTTCTGAAAACTTTTCTTCCTGCTGTTTCCTGCCTCGCTGAGCACTTCCCCTTGTGCAGGCAGGGATCCTGCCTGTCAGAGAGCTGCCCTGGCAGGCAGGAGGCCGTGTGGGAGGAGAGGAGACAACCATAATAACGGTGTGTTGTAATCCGTACACAATGGGGGGGAGTAAGCTCCTAAAGATAACCACTTGTGACACTAATCCAAATGATCTGTCCTGGAATCATAGTGTTTTGCATGTTTTCTTCTTGGGTTTGGTGTTTTTTTTTTTTTTTTTTTTTTAAGAACAGTTGAGTAACTTGGTCTAAACTGTGGATGTTAAAGCACTAGTGTAAACACTCAGTGTCTTCTCCAGGCAGCATATGATAACGGCCCTGTAGCAACCACCCTACTCTTTTGGTGGGATATTTCAAACATTGCTATCTTTGCTTGCCTTATTGCAACTTCCCCTTTTTCTTTACCTATGACGTGAGCAAATGCTCCGTAGCTCACTGTTCCCATCTCACGTTGATGCCGTGGAGACATGTTTCAGACCTTTGTGCACAGTTCTTGGTATAATAGCTACAAAGAACAAGAACCTGTTTGATGGTGCAGCAGTGTGGATGCTAAGGCATGTTGCTGTCTTGTGCATCTCTTCAATTGCCTCTGTCTGATACTTGGAAATGTCAGCAAGGAGATAATGCTTTAAAATATTTTAGTTGCTGGTTTCGCTACTTTTTCTGAAGTTCATGCGGACACCAGTCTGCTGATACTGTAGGTAATTATCTGCTGTCTCGCAGGCAATTAGCACAGTTTCTGATCAACCGTTCTCTATTCTGGCATATCTTGTCTTGTTCCCAAGTGGCAGTTTTGGCCTGAATTCACTGACATGATGCTGGATAAAACCTAGATTATTTCTATGTGGTTTTTTTCCCTCCTCTTTGCTTTCAAGCACTAGCTTACAGGGCATTGTCCTCCTGATGCTTTCCTGTGATTCCCCTCGACTAGCACCACCTTGGGATCACAGCTCAGGTTTTTGAAGTGAGCTTTTTCATCTGTAGGTCTGTGCTGCAGCCTGTGGGTCTGTCTTAGCTGGCCCAAATGAGCATTCAAATTGATAAAGGTAATAAGCAACATTCCCTTTTCCTGGAGATCCTGCTCTGTTACCGTGTTCTCTGCTTTGCTTTATCTGCCAAAATCCAGCTAAAGATGAGGGGAGAGAGGAGACAGACTTCCGCAAAATAAATGCATTTCTTAAATATAGATTTCACCAGGTCTTCACCTGCTTTCTTCTTGCTGCAGGAAGACTTGGCTAGAGATGATTAATTCTGTGTGAGCTGTCAACCTATGTAGGAAGAATACTGTTTGTGTTTTCAGACCGGAACAGGTGCTTGTGATAATGTTTCTTGAAGGCTTGGTGTTTGGTGGCTGCAAATATTGACCCACCTGGGTACCAAACCTCCATCTTTCTAGCCTCTTGTCTCCTCTCCCTGGCAAAGGCTGGCTTTTGTTTGCTGCTCTGCCTTCGGGTGTGATGGTGACAGCCCCTCCTTCCCCTAGCTCAGGCTGCGGATAGCCGTTCATAATAAATGCTTTGCATGAATCTTTCAGAGCTTTCAGAGCCTTTTTTGGCCTTGAAAGCATTGTTTCCAGTGTTAAAAGGAAATATGACCAAATTGTTAGGAAAATACCATTCCATGGTTCATGTGAGCATGGGGAGGAGGGGAACTCTATTATCTTCACCAACTGAAAGCTGTCCACTTCAGAACATCCCTCTCCTGCAGTCAGTGTTTCATAGAGCAGTCTGAGTGTGAGATGGGATGACACAGAAGCTGGCAGGTTTTCTGATAGGACTGGAACTACAGATCCTTGCACACGCAGGTATTGAACCAGTGCCAGTCTGGCACAGGATGTCCTGGGAAGCCTTGGACGGTCACCAAGACAAACATGAGTTATGCTGTAGGCTTTTGGTCAGCTTTTCTTGTACTTGAACCCTCATTTTAAGGGTGGAAAAAAGGGAAACAAAACAAAACCATCTTTTTGCAAGCTTGTGTTTGCAAGGTGATGTTGAAGCATGAGAAATAGCTGGCTCTGTAAACACAAGGATCCAAGGTGGGGAACAAGTGTTGCAACCTCAGCGTATGAAGGAAGCCTGGTGGCGAAGGAGATTGTGAAAAGGGATTCAAACTGCGTGGGATGTAGAAAGATTCAGTAAGGTATATGTTTTCAGTTCCCAAAACAATATTTGTGAGGAACATCTTTAAACTTTCAGACAGACTGTGGCAAGCTGTGGGTTATGAGTCGCTCAAAATGATGAGTCTCAGACCGTGCTTTTCCAGTTTGTTTGTTTTGGGTTTGTTTTGTTGTTTGGTTTTTTTCAAGTTCCACTAAATCTGTACATGGTAGAGGGAAAGAAGTGGCAGCCTGCACAAGTTGGGCTCTGCAGCCTGGTTTTGTTGGGTGGGCATGGCTGCCTCCTCTGCCCACAAAGTCAACTGCCTCTGGCAAGGCGAGGATGGCTGGAGGAGGCTGTGTGCACGTACGCTTGGGCAGCTCTTCTGCTACAGAGAAATCCCCTGTGCTGGATCTTCCAACTGCTTAGGCATTTCCATGGGATTTGCCCTTTGAGTCTCCCTGGAATTAGTCTGGCAAGGCTTATTTTTTTAAAGGAGCTTGCAGATAGAGCACTGCTTAATCTGATACACCTTGTTCCCCTGACTGGCTTTCAAGTGTTTCTGTGGCACTTTGCAATTCATTTGGTGGGAGTTGCCTGACTCCATCCACTCCTCACTGGCTGCCTAAAAAGCCTTAAGTAGGAATTATACCACTTTCACTGCCCAAACTTCTGATGCTGAAAGCTGGCAATTAGGAGCAGATGCTTTACAGCCTCAGCTTGCACATTTATCACTTCAGTGATGCAGGGCAGCTGTGTGACCTGTAGCAAAGTCAAGCTGTTAGAAGTTGCTGGGTCAGTTCTTAGGTAGCACTCCCATCAGCTTTTGAACCACCATATCCCAGCTAAACTCCTATTGTTAGGAAAGAGGCGGGAGGGGGTGGGGGAAATCTGGGCATGTTATTTCCTCAGCAGAAATATTTCTTAACAGAAGCCTAATGAAGGTAAGTACCTTCCAAATTCTGTTTTACTAAGCTGAAACTAAAGCCAGTCCCCAGTGTAAGTTTTGGGTGCTGTGTTTCTGGTCAAAGAGCAGTTCACAAACCTGTCATCCCACTGAACATGAGAGAGGAATGAGAGGAGTTGGCCCTTCCTGGGCTAAAACCACTTGCAGATACCAGCCCTTTGAGAAAAGCCGTGTGGTGCTGGGCAAGCATGGGCAGGAGGCTGGCAGGTAGGCTGGATTCTTCTGGGGTTTGGAAAATAGGTCAGTGCTCTGCAAATATGCTGGCAGTCCTGGCCAGAGGAGATGCTGAAGCTGATGGAGGAGGGAGATGTCACTCAGTACGTTGCCTGCTCGGTGACGAAGGCGAGTGGAAGTTTGGGGTTCCTGGCACAGCGTTCAGGCGTATGGGAAGGTGTGATCCCTGGCTGACAACAGATCTGTGATAATAAGGTTTGACTGGGAGGGCAGGGTTTATTACACCAGTGTAGAGTCATTGTGCCCCTAAAATCTCACAGTTACGCAGTACTGTATAGATTAAAAACCATTCCTGATAAAGACGTGGCCAGTCCCTTCCCAATGGAGCTGGAGCGATCCTCATTTCATTTGCAGAAGCAGGAGGCCGTTGCCTTCCCCTTAACAGGAAAAATTACCTCAGAGGTGTTGCTGGCTGGAGCAGGATTTCTGCCACTGCTGGAAATGATGTATACCTCTTACTTATGTGCCTGAGAGCCGAACTTCAAAGGGAATCTGCTGGAGCTGGAATTAGTTGGGGTCTCAATGGGCGCATTGCCTTGATGCTGCAGAGAAATGGCTTCCTCCAGCAGCTGTGCTGTCGGGGAGCCGGCAAGCATTGTGTTAGTTTGCTGTTGCTAAAGAAGGTGAATGAATCTGCCTGTTTTGGGGTAGTTCTTGATGCTTAATTCTTTCCTCCCGGTTCATTTGATGTATCCTTACCCTTTAAAAGTGAGCCACTGGATTTATTGTATTGTGTTTTGATGTGAAAGACCTTGACTACTTTGAATTGCCCCATGAGATACCAGTCTTGGCATGGCTTCTGCATCAGCAGTACTTCTCGTGCTAGCTTCTTATCAGGCTTCACTCCCCAGCTAGCTGAACTCTATCCAGCACATGCTGCAAGGTCATATGGGGAGGGGTTAAAAAAAAAAAAAAAGCCCATAAAATCAACCCTGGGGTAGACCCGAGGGGTTTTTTTTGCTGCATGTTTGAGGTCTGTACTGTGTGAAGATGATGAATAAATTCCGTGATGACTTTCTTCTGCAGTTTATAAAAGATTCATGGCAAGCAAGCAGACTAAAAAAAGCACATCTTGTGTTGTCTCTTCTGGTTTAGTTACCTAAATGACTTGGATAGAATATCCCAGCCGACCTATATTCCAACTCAGCAGGATGTTCTGCGGACCAGAGTTAAAACTACAGGCATTGTGGAAACTCACTTCACCTTCAAGGACCTGTACTTCAAGTAAGTGAAGGGCAGTGCTTGTCCCTGTGGAATGTGGTGACTTCTTCAGTGCGTGGTGGTGGTAGGTCCCACACCTGCGCTGCAAAACATCTTGCCCTGTTTTGACTGTTCTCCTTGCCTCCGTTACACTCCCTCTCTACTGGCATTGCTCACTGGAGATACTGGTTTGACTTTTATTTGCCTTCTTCTGTTCTTTTCAGCTGCTTTTATGTTGGAATCGCAGACACAGGTACTGACTGCTTGTTTACAGGATCAGAAAAAAAAAATATACTAAAAGGACACTGACTCCTGGATTTTGAGTTTGAATTTAACCCCTTCCTTTGAAGTGGGAGATAAGAGCTCTCCCTGCAGTCACAGTCTTGGCTCTGGGCTGCATGGTGTTCTCCACAAAGCTGTAGATGACTGTGCTGACTGACACTTGCTGTGGAGCAGGAGTGGGGCATGCAGAAAGTGTGTTGGGGACTTGCTGCCTTTGTGTGACACTGCAGAGGATGGGACTTGCCTGTCCTCTCTGCCTTCTAAATTCAGTCTCTGCAGGGCTCAGGTATCGAGCCTGGTCTTGGCAGTGTCCCTTTACGTATCACTAATTGAGCTCCCTCTAACCTCTGTAGCGGCTGCTAGCCTGCAGTTTAGCTCTCCTCCCCGCTCTTGATCTGCTCATTAGAAAATCCTCGCTTTGGATCCCAAGCGCACTCCTGACAAACAGCCTGGAGCCCAATGGAGTGGGCATTCGTGTCCTGTAATGTGGATGTAGGAAAATGCAGCGCCTGTATCTTGGGCGAGTTCTCTTTGTCTATGGCAATGTTTTCAAGTCTTTGTTGCTCAGAGCCTTTAAATAAGCATCTGTTTGCTGATTTTTAGCTTGTGTTTGAAAACAGTTTGAAAGAACTATAGCAAAAATCCAAGTGTTGCTTATAAAATCTGATTTGTTTGCATGCTTTTTTGGGAGAACAGTAGCATTCTGGCTTCTGAACTGTCTTAACTTATGAACCGTTTTAACAAAAATGCCTAAACACTTTGCATCACTGAGCTATTTACACGGCTTCTGGTTCGTCCAGGGAAAAACTTGTCTTCTGTCGTGATGTATTAGGATTAGCATTTCCAGCTGCAGTGTGTGGTGCTCTTTTAAAAATCATCATGTCTGACTAACAGAAGAATGAGCTGGAGGTAGCAGGCATATTCTGTTTAATCATTATAACCCTTCTTTTAAAGTGAAATGGCTGAGCACTCAGAGGCTTGCCTTCCTGATGCAAAGAGGGGAATTGCTCTTTCCCAAGCCTGCCTGGAGTCATTGATCATGTGCAGAGCCTGAGACACGAGGTGTCTCATCTCAGAGGGATTTGCTCCACAAAGGAAAGCATTAATACATCTTAAACCCTGAAGCTGCCATCTTTCCCGCGATGGAAGCCTTGATGTTAAATCTCAGACATTAATAACGGGCTGAGGTAGCTTTAGTATAACTGTGACTCGAATTTGGATTAGCTTGCCGAAGCTGAGTTGTCAAGGATGCTATTCCTTTCCAGATGTCTCTGCGCTAACAGCAGAGAGTAATGGCAAATGGTACAAGCTAAGTAAATAGCCTGTATCCTCACAGAGATTTTCATCTTTCCTCCTGTGGTCCGCAGGGACGGTTTACGTTAAACAGAAGATTGGAGTTAGCTGAACGGCACTTCTGGCTGCCTTGTTTGGCATCATTAAATTGCATTGCTTTTGGCCCACCCTGGGCAGTTTCTCTCTTGTCTGCCTGTTTGCTCTGATAACAAATCAATGATTATGATTTTTCATAGCTCTTGGATATTGATTTGTATCTGGCTTGATTTAATTAAGTCACACTCCATCGGAACATCCTGGGCAATCCTGCTTCTCGTCAAAATATTTTGGTGAGCAGGATGTTGTAAGTGTCCAAGACACTTGTGGTTTTTTTTATAGACAGAAATTCTGTAAGCAGCTTTGCAGCCTTTAAACTTCAGTAGCTTACAGGTTATTTTTTTAATACATGAAACTGTTTCTTAACCCCATTAATTTTTTTTCTGGGTCCCAGTAGTAGCATGCAGGTAGTATGTTCCAGATAATCCTTTGTCAGACGCAGTGTCAATTAACTGGAAGAGCTGGCTATGAGTAGGTGTTTGGAGTCCAGTCAAGCAAATGGATTGTTGCTAAGGAAATAGGAGACAGAGAACAAAATAGGCATGCCCTGGTGAATCAGCAGACTTCTGGATAGCGATGTAGGTAACATCTAGTTCTTCCTGCTGAAATTGCTCTGAAGAAAAGAATTTTAAAATCCAGTGGGCACCCTCCTGAGAAAGGAAGGACTCAGAGCTGTTGACCTTGCTGATGGAAGGCTGTGTACTTGTTTTCCTGTAAACCCTGCTTGTTTGAAAGTGCTTAGCAGAGCCTCCTCCATCCCTGTGAACGGTGTGGTGGCTGGGGAGGGAGGTCTCCATAGCTTCTGAGATGGTTCTTCTGCCTCTCCCAGGATGTTTGATGTTGGTGGCCAACGGTCAGAGCGGAAGAAGTGGATCCACTGCTTTGAAGGCGTGACGGCAATTATTTTCTGTGTGGCCCTCAGCGATTACGACCTTGTCTTGGCCGAGGATGAAGAAATGGTATGTTATGGAGGAGTTACCAGTACCTGGCTACATGGCGGTGTAGGAGAAGGGAGGTGGAATCATGCCGTGGGCATATCTCTGGCTTGCACCTCTTGTTGCAGTTGTTCAAGGGCTGTGAAGATGAGCACTTCCTTGCAGCAGCCTGCAGTATCTTGCCCCAGAAACTGATAAACATAATGCATAAATGAGATTTTTCTCCAGGCCCTGGTTAGAGGGGGGTGCCTTGAGTTGTCCCTGCAGCCTGTTCCCCTAGGTGTGAGTACCTCAGTGGAGGAGTCCCAGGGCAGTTACAGGATGAAGAGGTAACCTGACCCCTGCTCAGGGTTGTGCCCATGCTCTTCCTGATGAGGTGGCAGTGAGGATATGTCAGTGACACTCGACTCTTTAGTCTGGCCTTTGCAGTAAAGCCTGTCTGTCCCCCCACCCCATCCTCCCCTAATAGCTCTGGAATGATGCATTGCCCGTCTCACTTTATTTTCCAGAACCGGATGCATGAGAGTATGAAACTGTTTGACAGCATTTGCAACAACAAATGGTTTACAGACACATCGATCATTCTCTTCTTGAACAAGAAGGACCTGTTTGAGGAAAAGATTAAGAAAAGCCCACTAACAATCTGCTATCCAGAGTACACAGGTAAGGTTGGGCTCCTGAAGCTGTGTTTTATTTGGTGCCAGGAATGAGTCAGTCAAAGCCTACACAATCCAAGATAATTTAAAAGCTTATCTTTTTCCCTATTCCCTTAACTCTGTCTCTTGGGCAGCAAATTTGGGCTGTCAAGTTAGCTGATAGCTCATTTTCTCGGAAGAGATGTGGTCATGCATATCTGTGGTTCGGAACAGCCTTTGTCCATGTGTTTTATGGCCTGGATTACGGATAGCAAAGTATTGCACTCCAGCAAATCAAGGTCACTGTGCATTTTCCACATGTTATTAGGACAATACTTCCATTTAACTTCAATTTTTAGCGGCTATGAAATTTATCCATGTTCTGGGTATGGCACTTGTCCACCCTGCTGTGTCTGTGGGTTTTTTAGCAACAGTCTGTTTTGCAGCCCTTCCCTACCATGGCCCTGCACGGATGTGATGCTTTACCTAGTCACTACTCCAGGCATTTAGATGTTTTTTAAATGGTCCTTCCTTCAAACCTGCTTATTCCTGTCATTTGTCACTCTTCTGCTATAACTACATGTTTCTAGCATGAAGCATTACTGTAGCCAGTGTACAATGTTCCTTTCTGGTATCTCTGGGCAGGGAGGCTGGAGCAGGGAGCAGTCGGTGAGTTGCAGGAGTGACTTGTCCAAGGTCACTGACCAGCAGCTGGGAATAGACTTCAGATTTACAAGAAGGGGTTAATGGTGGATTTGGATTTGTAGCTGGATAAGACAGATGGTTGCAAGCAGCTTAATATGTACTTAAAAGATCTCTCTGCTGTGAACTGCTGGCCAAAGTAAGGGATCTTATCTTTTTCAGGCTCCAACACGTACGAGGAAGCAGCTGCGTACATCCAGTGTCAGTTTGAAGATCTGAACCGGAGAAAAGACACCAAGGAGATCTACACACACTTCACCTGTGCCACTGACACCAAGAATGTGCAGTTTGTGTTTGATGCTGTTACAGATGTTATCATTAAAAACAACCTGAAGGAATGTGGACTCTATTGAGAAGGAAGGGGCGTGGGAAGAAGGTAAAGCTGAGCTGCTCAGCCGCTCATAGTGTTTTAAGCATTGTGCACCAGCTTGGGCTGGCTTTGCCTTGCACCTCACTAATGCTTGCTGTTTTCTTTTCAGTTTTTATGGTGTGGCGTTTTGAGAACCAGACTCTTTGCTGCCTCATGGGGACAGCTGCAAGCATGAACAGGACCAGGGAAATGAAAACAGCATGCAGAATCGTTGCATTCTTTAGCACAATCTTCTGTATTAGGGACCTTTTTATTGATACGGGATGTTGAAGTTAGGTCAAGATGGAACAACTGTTAGTGTGACTAGATCATCCTGGCATCGTTTGGATGGCGTAATCTCAAATGTGTACAGCTGTTGTGAAGTTGAGGTGCTGGATTCCAGACCTTCGATATGTAGCTTTCTCTCTTTCTTTGGTTAACAAGCCACCACTAGTCTGTTTTTAAGGTTTTTTCCATCAAGAAAACTATAACTTTACTAAATTTTATTTCTTTATTTGCAAACAAATCTTGTTTTAAAAATAAAAAAAACAACAAAAAAAATCACTTAACTATGCACATGTGACCAGATCATGCAGAAAGTATTCCTCTTAGCAGGAACTCTTTGTTTTTAACACTTGGGTATGGTCAGGATTTAATATTTCTGCAACTACTTAAAGGATCCTTAGAGCTCTTATGGCGATAGCTTTGGCTTTTTCTGATGTGTAATTTGTTACCATCCTGCTACCATAAGGCTTTTGAAAGAAGCTTCTGCAGCAGGATAAGCGAGTCTTTTTAGCTTATGGTTAGGGGTGAACCTGGTTTATGCTGATAGCCAAATTGAGATTCATTCTGCGTGGTAAGCATAAAGCCAGCTATGCGGTGAATGTGTACCTGGGCTGCGTTGGTTGGAGAGCTGAAATTCTGAGCTCCAAACTGGATGGGAAACGCGTGCTGCTACAGAGCTACTAAATCAACCACTTAGATTCTTGTGCATTTTTGGTCTAAACCGGTGGGCAATTTTGTAAAGGATGCACCTTGTTCTGCATTTACCATGGCCTTTTCTGTTCAGAGACTCCTAAGCTGTATTGACAAGCATGCCTTTACTTTGTATATGTGGTGCCAAATTCCGGTTTGCCATTGTTTTTACTGTAGTAATGTTCATAATCAGTCAGTACATTCCTTTGCTGAACCATTGCATTGAGACTTTTTCCCAATTTGTCATGTGTACAGTTTCAATCTGTTATAGTTGTTGGCAGTATTAAAATGGTGAGTAAACAGTTTAGCCTTTTCTCTAGTTTATTCTTAATTTTTCCAGGAGCATTCCCCTCTTTTGTGCTTTGCTGGAGAAGGAAGGTAAGCACTTTGATGGGAAATGGGTGTAATTAACGGGACAGGGAAGTTCCTCGTGCTTCATCGTACATGACTGTCAGTGCTCTCTGTGCAGCCAGTTCTGCTGCTCCCAAAGACTTGGGTTGTGCTGGCACAGATGGAGAACGGCAGGCATCCAGTTGCTCATCAGGATTATTGGCAGATGGTTAGTTTGCTGCTTATTTATAGCACAAGTCTCACTGCCTCTTTTGAACCTGATGGGAAAATGACTACTCTGGATATTGTTACATGATGTAGATGTAACTCATTTCGAAGACACTTGTCTAGAAATACAGAATGAAATACTTTAGGGATGCTTGCGGGTGCTGTAAATGGCTACCCTGCAGTGTCTGCTGGGTGTCTGACATGCAGTGCTGCTCAGCAGCTACAAAGAGTATATTTCTGTTCTGGAAACTTTTCCTGAGCTGCCTTGAACTCTACTGACTGCCTGACAATTCCCTTCTAGCCAGCCTTGAGGCATTACTACAGCTTCACGGTAGCACATGGGATAACTCGCTTTTTAAACAAATTCATGTAAACCTCCCCAGTAATTGGATTGCAACAGCATGGTGCTCCCTGACTGATGCCAGAGCTGCAATAGAGGCTCGGCCCTGCAAGGGTCCAAGCAGGAGCTTTATCTCGCGCAGATGGGGAGGGTGCTTTGGTTGGGAAGGTTTTTCAGTTGGTGGTAGCCTGGTGGCACCTGGCACCTCTGCCTCCATCCCCACCAGGTGCCTGGGAGGATGCTGGTGGCCCCACTCAGCTGCACATGGGCCACCGGTTGGTCTTGGTGGGGGATCCATGTGTGCACTCAGTGCGGAATGAATGCAAAGAATGTAAAATATTGATCCAAGTGCTCCGGCACAGGGCTTGGGAACAGTCATCACAGAGAAATCAAAGTGGGAGAAATGATGGACATTCATGTCATGCGTATTTCTTTATTTTGTTTTTCCTACAGTTAAATGAAGCTGTATATGTGATCTCTGCAGTAAACAGTGAGAGGATACAGGACTTGGCTACAGTACCAGCGTAGATTTATTTACAAACAGTAAAGAGCAAATACAGCTCTAAATAGCAGAATGAAAATCTTTCAAGTAACCATTTCCTCTTTATCTTGCCCAATCCTCTGCTGTGGGCATGATTGCCTCCCCCAGACCCTAATGCACGTGCTCCTGCCTGCTCCTGCCTTTGCTTGCCCACCATCAGCTACAACCTGACCAGTGCTGTGGAGAGAAATTCACTCAAGTCTTAGGGCACAAAAAAAATCCCCTGCTTTCTCCTGCCAAAGGACTGAGGTTGGTTCCGAGGAGTGACTCATAGGTAACCCAGCCTCCACCTTCCCCAGAAACTCTTGGTTTGATTAATTCAGCTTTGATAAAAGGGAAAAAAAACAGCTGCAGAGGGATGGGCAGGGGAGGAGTGCCCTGTCCCTGCCTCCTGCAGAAGTGATGCTGCTGGCTCTCCCTGAGCACGCTGTACTGCTGGGCTGCAGCAGGGTGGAAGTACGATGGCTTAATATTAATTTTTCTGTCTGGCGCACCGGGGACCACGTGCTCTTTGATGTCAAACCACTCCAGATCTCATTTATAAACGCTGCCTTTCACGTGCTGCAGAGAGCAAGGTTTTCTTTCTTTTAAAAAAAAAAAAGAGGAAATGGCCACAAAAGGGAGCAGGAAGTTCAGCTTCAGCCCCTTCCTATTTTGGACTTGAAAGTAGGTGGCTCGGTTGGGCAGGTTGTAGAAAAAAGTGGGGTCCAAGTAACTTTTTTGGTTAATCCTTTTGGCTCTGCTCAGCAGAACGGCGATGTGAAATTGAAGTCCTTTCCTCTTCTAGCAGGAAGGAAGAAAGAAGAGGGGGTTAAACGCTTTCAAACAATGCAGTTGAGGTTGTAATGGTGCAACGTGCAGGAAGGGTGGGTTTAGAGAAGCAACTTTTCATTGCACCATGCTCATTGATGGAAAAAATTCAGCGGGTTAAATGCTCTGACCCAGGCAGCAGCAAAAAGCCTGGAGCACTACACCTAGTATTCCCTTGCTGATCAACCCCGGCAGCTTTTGCTGCTGCCTGCAACCTCGGGAGAAGGCAGGGCCTCCCTGCCTGCTGCCTTGGCACAGTATTTATATTTTCCTTGATGCTTGATGTTCTCAGTCGAAGGCTGCTGAGTGCTCTGCTTAGAAAGCAGCTTTGTTCACAGCACAATGCAGAGCTGGCGGCCAAGGCTGCACCCGCCGTCCTGCCGCAGCCTGCCTCTGCCTGCGGGGAAGCTGCCTGCCTGCCTGCTTTATTTTTTTTTTTTGTGCTTCTCTATTAATGTTCAGGGACGAGGGAAGCGCCGGAGGTTCCCTGAAAAACAAAGCGGCGAAGCTGGTGGCTGGGAGCTGCTGGGAAAGTGGGGAGAGGGGAAGAAATTCCCACTGCTGCTCAGGCTAACGGGCAAAAAACCCTAATTAAATTAGGTTATAAACCCTAATTAAACCTTTATGGTGATGAGCTAAAAAGCCAGATGAAGCAGAGTGTGGCATGGGATTCCCGTGCCTTCTCCCTGCTCCACTTGGGTATTGCTCAGGTTGTTCCCACCATCCAAGGCTGTATAACAGCCTCCCTGACTGGGCTGCAAACCTGACTGTAGTGTGGCAACAGGAGGCCCTGAGATTAAATGGTTTGATCTTGCTCAGGTGCATAATTTGGGCTATAATCTGCTGTTTTCATCTCTGTCCGCGTGCAAGGGTGTGAAACAGTCTGACAAAATGAGTTCAAAATAACTGGGCTGAGCCCATGCTGTTTTGGGAGGCTGCTGGGGAAGGAAACTGAACCCCAGCGGAACTTTGCACAGGGGTGCTGGTGGGACCCCCAACCCCCCCCCCAGCCTCGCTAGTCCCAGCGCATCCTCCCCTCCCCTGCAGGCAGGGATTTCCAGGCTGTGTTTGATGGCAAAGCCTGGGGGGAGCCACGTCCCATCACCCTGCAGAGCAGGATGGAGCGGGCTCTGCTGCATCCTCATGCCCCTCCCCTTCCCCAGCCCTTTTTTTTGTGGTTAAATAACCGTTTCTTGGGTACCTGCCACCCAGATGCTCAGAAGAGGCCGCAGTCCTTGAGGTTCTCTTTGATGATGACATCCGTGACGGCGTCAAAGACAAATTTGACGTTCTGCGTGTCTGTGGCACAGGTCATGTGGCTGTAGATCTCCTTCACGTCCTTTCGCATGTTGAGATCAAGGAACTGGGTCTTGATGTAATTTCCCGCATCTTCAAACGTGTTGGGACCTGCAGAGGGAGGAGATGATGCTGCTGTTGAGTTGTTCCCCATGGGAGATGATCATCAGAGCTGGGCAAGGACCAGGGGCTGCTTAAGGCTTGTTTTTAAGAGCTAGATCTGAAATCTCCCTCTGGAGGAGGAAGAGGAGGAGAAGGAGGGCTGGGTGGCAACTGCACCTAGCAAGGCAATTTAAAAAAAAGACATTTTATCCCATTTCAATCCTTCCAAACACCTTCCCAAGGCCACATCTGTCTTCTCCTCTTCTCCTACCTCCAGGGACTTGACTTGATCCCAGCATAACCCAAACTCAAGGTGCTGCGTCTGTGTTGGGACCATGTGGCTCCCTGCCGGAGACTGTGGTTTGGGGGGTTTTGAGGAGGGAGAGCAAACCGACTCACCATCGTAATCTGGGAAGCAAATGCTGAGATGGACTTTCTTGATCTTTTCCTCAAAAAGGTCCTTCTTGTTGAGGAAGAGGATGATGGACGTGGCGGCAAAGAACTTGTGGTTGCATATACTGTTGAATAGGTGCAGGGATTCGTGCATGCGGTTCTGCAAGCAAACAGGCTTGTTGGCATGAAGTGCTGGGTGTTTAAATAATTTACAAACCCCTTTTGCCCATTGCAGCCCCCTCAAACCTCCTGTTCCCACGATGAGAGCTTTTCCCCATGCTGCCGGGGCTGCTCCTGTTTGCCACAGCAGCAAATGGCCCTGCTGCCCGTCCCCTGCCTGCACCGAGAGATGCTCTTGCCCATCCGAAAAGGCCCCATGCCGCAGTGCGAGCGACCCGGATAAATCCAGTCGGTGCTCAGGACAGGGAGCGGTGTGAAGCAGCTCCAGGCAGTCCGATGCTCCGATCCCTCTTGGCATCTTCTGGGATGTTCAGAAATGAAGGCTTATGGTGGGAGAATTATCCGGGGAAACGTCACAGCCCTGCGGCACGGCTGCTGGAAGGTGCTCAGTGAGGGCATCAAGCTGCCATCCTCATCGTCCAGGCCATGCTGTGGGATGCTCTTGCTGGACTGTGGCCCCGGGTGTTGCCCGCAGCTTCGGAAAAGAGTGGGGAAAAGGAAAATCTCTGGTTTTCACACCAGATGTGCAGTTTCTAGTTTGCTGTAGGGGCATCCTCGGGAGGAAGAGGCTTCATCCAGCTGGAGCTAAGTCCGACCAGGGGCTTTTGCTGCTCTGCTGACGGAAGGTGGATCTCCTCCACCTTCGTATGGCAGCAGGCAGGTTCTTTAGGGGTGACAGGGATGTTTTTCCCTTGTCCAGCTTCCCATCGCAGCATCTTTTCTGTACAGCTTCAGCAAGCAGGGCACCTGCAGGGCTGACTTTGGCCAAAATCCTGCCCCATACCGCGTGGGGGAAACATTACAGCCTCTCCTGAGGGCTTCGATGGGAAAGATGCTCTCTTCTTCTCCCGTGTGCCTTACACTGCTTCATGGCTGAGGAAGGGCTGTGTGCTCCTGCCTGCCCTTGACAAGCCCCAGGGGTGGCGGAAACTGACCCTGGCCCAGCTCCTGGCAATGGTGTTTGGACCCCAGAGCACCAGGGAGCGTCCGTGGGACCAGCTGCTGTAGGAGATGCCAGCAAGGATGCTTTGCCCCAGTCCTCTAGGCAGGGGAGAAGGCAGCCTGCTTCTGCTCTGCTCATCTTCACCCTTTATTTCTTCTGCAAAATGACCCATCTTGGGGCTGTCATGTTCCTCCTCTCTGGACCTCTGCCCTCGAAGGTGCTTTCACCTAGTGCTGGAGCCGGGCATGCGGAGAGCTTTGCTTGATGACCGTGCCGTCCTTCCCCCCGCTGCCGCTTGCCGGGAGGGTGAAAGCTGCCGCTTACTGCTGCTTTTCTGCCCACCTTGAAGGGCACAGCAAGGCAAGAGGTACCTTTGGGCCAAATTTTCCTTCATCGAGACCAGTTCGTGTCTCTTCCTCCCATCCTGTGCTGGGGCCGGCTCCTTTGGGTTTGCTTGGGTGGATTTGCTGCAGCTGGAGATGTTCCCCGGTGGGACGGTGGCTCTCGGGAAGGAGTCGGTGTCAGGAGCCGCGTTGCCCTCAGCTGCTCGGAAGGACCGGGGGTTTCCACGTGGGCAGCGGGGAGGGCAGACCCACGGCCCCGTGACCTGCGTTTTGGCTTGGTTGGGCTGCTTGTGCCCCAGAGTGAGTGCTGACACGTTTGCGACTGGGTGGGAGCCAGCTCCATCCTGCATCTCCCACCCCTTTCCCGGATCACCCAGAGCATCACATGGCACAGAGTGTTGGCCCCCCTCCCTCTGTAACCCCCTCGAAGCACCCAGCTCCTCTCCCCCTCAGCTGCCGAGCTATGGCTGGGCACCTCTGGGACCCCGACCCACCACTTCGTCGTCCTCCACCAGCACCATGTCGTAGGCGCTCAGCGCCCCGCAGAAGATGATGCAGGTCACCCCCTCGAAGCAGTGGATCCACTTCTTGCGCTCCGATCTCTGCCCTCCCACGTCGAACATCCTAGGGAGGGGACAAGGACGGGCGGGGGGGGGTGACACATCTGGTCCTGCCACCCCCCTGCATGATGGTCCCAGCACCCTGTCCTCAGTGGTGTCAGGGATGCAGTGACCGGCCATCCCTGGTCCAGGCAGGGTTGGTGGGACCTGGAGCATCAGGTTCACCCCAAACCCCCTCCCTACCATTGGGGCTGGGGGGGATCACAGAGGGGGGCCACCCACCCACCTGAAATTCAGATCTTTGACAGAGAACTTGGTCTCGATGATGCCCGTGGTCTTCACTCGGGATCGCAGCACATCCTGCTCGTTGGGGAGGTAGCCGGGGGCCGTGATCCTGTCCAGCTGGTTCAGGTAACTGTGGGGGGGGGGGAAGGAGGGGATGTGACCTCCTGCCAAGGGGCTGCCCATGTCCCAGCCACCCCCCCCCATGGATTTTTGGGTAGGGTTGGGGGGCTGAGCTCTGCCAAACGCTGGGACTCCAAGGCAGCACCGTCCCTGGGGTAGAGCTGGGGGGCTGCAGGGACATTGTGGGGGGCATGGCAGGGGGCTGCAGCCCACTGGCACCAGTGGCATGGAGGACAGCGGCCCCAGGGTATTCCCAGGATCAGGGAATTGGGTTTGATCAGGGAATTGGGAATTGATTTTGCCAGGCTGGGTTGGAAATGGCAATGAGCAGCCGGGAGGGTCCCCAGGCACATCCCTGTGTCCCCCCCCCCAGCTGGTGACCCCACTCACTATGCAGCCGAGTCATTGAGCTGGTACTCGGCAGCTCGTTCGAAGCAAGCCTGCACCCCCCCGTCCTTCCACAGCTTCTGGATGCAGTTGACCAGCTCGGGGGGCATGGTGCCCTCCTCGATGGAGTCGGCCAGGTTGAAGAGCTGTCGGCCCTCGTCCTGCAAGAGGGACCCTTCGCCACCATCCCACCCGTGGCCCCTGTCCCCCAAAAAGCCCCCGGGGCTGGGCCAGGCTGGGGGGAGCAGCACAGAGCTGCTACAGACGCTGGCTCCGGGGGCTGCCTGGCCCCACATCCCCTCAGCCGGCGTGGTGGGTTTGGGGGGGACGGGGACGACCGCCCCGACTGACCGCGCAGGACGACTCGGCGTAGTCGATGCCCAGCGTGGACATGGCGCGGATGATGGCCAGGATGGACTGCAGGATGTTGCCGTAGATGATGGCCTTGAACTCCATACACTCCTCAGGCGTGTAGCCATCCTGGTGGATGATCCTGGCGGGGGGGGGGCACAGCGGCCTCAGCCCCAAGCTCTGGAGGGTGCCCCCTCCTCCCTCCCAGCATCACCCCACCCTGGGAATCAGCAGGGTGCTGCCACCAGCATGACATGGAGGGGTCCTGCCACCCCCCTGCCCCAGCTGGGGCTGTCCAAGGGTTGGGCTCATCCTGGTGACCCCCCCAATCTGGGTGCCTCGGGCCATACTCACTTCATCTGCTTCACGATGGTGCTCTTGCCCGACTCTCCAGCCCCTGGAAAAGGGTGGGAGGACATCTTAGTGCTGGCCAGGGTGGGACAGACCGCAGGCCTGATGCCATAGTGATGGGCACTGCATCTCTCCTGGCTGGACACCCAGCCTGGCATCCTCCCACCGGTGCCATCGTCCCCGTGCCACCTCCCGTCACCCCTTGCACCCAGAGCCAGACCACACTTCGGGGACCCTCAGTGGTGGTGGAGACCCGTTGGGCTGCCGGTCCCGAGGGTCTCCCACCTCCCGCCCACTGCGGGCACCGCCGGCGACGGCTTCGGTGCTGTAAGCGGCTTAGGGCAGCACAGGAAGCTGCTTAGAATTAGGGTGCTAATCGCCTTGACCCCGGCCCCCCCACCTGGATAAGCCCGTGCCGCTGGTCCCTGCCCCGCGGGGCCCTGATGCCTCCCTGTGGGGTCACCCCACTGCCCGAGCGGGATGCGGAGAGTCCCCCGAGGGACTGTCCCCTCCCACCCTGCACCCAGCAGCAGGGTTTGGGGGTGCTGGTGGCAGAAGCTCCCCAGGGTCTTGCTGACCCCCCTGGGATGTGCTGCAGCCTGGCCCAGGTGGGACCCAGTATCCTGGTCCCTTCCCTGTCCCCGCGCTGTCCCCTTCGTCCCTGCCACCCATCTAGATGCCACCTCCGGCTCTTCCCAGGCACAACCCTGGGGGACATCCAGCTGGTGGGACAACCTCTGCTCCCTAATGGCAACTCATCAGGCTAACGAGGGTTAACGAGCTGCAAGGAAGGGGCTCTCCTTGGGACGAAGAAAGGCAGAGCACTAGTTGATGGGACTGGGGTTGTCCCTGGTTGCTTTTGCCCTGGTTGCTTTTGCCCCCTGCCCGTCCCCGGCAGCCACATCCCCCCGGCATCAACAGGGTCCCCCATGCCAGATGGGGACAGGGGGACTTCCCCCACCTCCTCCTGGGGACATCCCCTCCACCCTTACCAAGCAAGAGCAACTTGACTGTCTTGGCCTCCTTATCCGCATCCTCCTGGAGCTTCTTCTCCAGCTCCTTGGACCTCTTGGCCATCTCCTTGTCCTCCGCGCTGGCCCCGCTCCCCATGGCCTCGTCTTCCTCGTCTAATGCCTCAAGCTCCTCTAGGTCCCCAGGCTCTTCCAGCTCTCCGCGGGGAACGGCGCGCGCACCCCGGGGGGCGGGCGGTGGGCGATGAGGGGAGAAAGAGGAGCCCCGAAAGGCCAAGCCGGGTACCCGCTGCCCCGATGTCAGGGTGCCCTGCAGCAGGCAGAGCTCGGTGGGTCCTCGCGGGCTGGCTGCCCCCCGCTCTCTCCCTTAATTCCCCATGGATAACCTGTTTTTTTTGGACCGTGGGATTTGGGGACTTTTTATCTCGCCATGTGACCTAGGAAATCCAATTAGCCCAAGATGGCAAAGATTAGGGCTCAGGAAAAAAAAAAAAGACAGAGCATCTCAGGGAGGTGGGCACAGGGCTTTATGTAAGGGGGCAGGTGGCGTGACACCCCCTGCCCGTGGGGGACAGGGACACCCCGTGTCCCCCAGTATGGCTCAGGGGGTACATGGGTTTGGGGCACACCCATGTCTGTGGGCTGTGTGCCCCCAAAGGTGCTGGGTTGGGCATTGGGGATGGGGTCAGCCCACTGCTTGTGTCACCCCCCCCCCCAACCCAGGAGCCGTGGGGTCCCCAGGTGCGGTGGGGGGTGGTGGCAGAGGGACAACGGCGCCAGGGGATTCCTCCTGTGGGGGAAAGGGAGCTAATTACCCTGGGTGGGTAATAAGCCCCCCCTAATTCTGCCTTGCTGGGTGCCACCCCTCACCCTCCTGCTGCCTAAGCTCTTTAATGGGATCGTGCGCTCAGCCTTCCTCCTCCCCCCTCTGGGCTCAGCACCCCCCTCCCCAGCCCAGCACCCATCCCCCAGGCCAGCGGGACCACAGGGTCCCTCCACACCCCGGGGGGCAGGTGGGTGCCCCCACCCTGTGCTGCCGGGGCTGATTTTGGGTGCAGGGGTGGCAGCACAGGGGGGACCCATTGGCAGCACCGGGTTGGGGTGTCAAGTTCCGCCGAAGGTGCTGGGGGTCCCCGGTATTTGGGTTTAAGGTCCTCTAAATCCCTGCACCCCACAAGGTCACTGGGGTCTTTATGTCCCTTTGCTGGTGTCCCCCCCACGAGCTCTCCCCTGCCATCCCTGCCAGCCGCAGTGGCATGGGGACAGTCTGTCCCCGCAGACACAAAGCCCCTACTGAGCCTCTAATGAACTTGGCACTAATGAAGGGGGTCCAATTAAAATACCAAACCCCCCCACCCGGTGTCACGGGGCAGGGGGACGGACAGTGCTGGGGAGGGGACATGCCTTTCGCCCACAGCCCAGAGCTCCGTGTGGGGTTCCCCACTGTCCCCCCTTTCCCTGATGGCTGTTGTGCCCCCCCAGCCTGGCACAGAGGTGGCCCTGATGGGTGGCGTCACCTCGCTGTCCCCTTTCCCCCTCTGTGGGACAGTGGGATGGGGTGGGGGACACCAGCAGCGGGGGGGACACAGGCCCTGGTGGGTGGCATTCCCTCCGCTCCGGCAGCAGCTAAAAATACCCCCCTGCTCCGGTGCCGGATTAGGGCACTCGTCCGGGCGCTCGGCGGGGACACAGCCCGGCACCCACCCAAACGCCTCCCCGGCACCCACCCGATCCCGTCCCCGGCACTCGAGGCAGCGGCACCAGGAGCCGCCGGCACAGGTAGGGACACGCGGGGATTGGGGGGGGACACATACAAGGATGTGACACCCCCTGGCACCCTCACAGCTGGGTCCTGCTTCTGGGGTGGGGTGGGGGTCCCTGTATGATGGTGCCCCCGGTTTGGCTGGGGGGGTAAGAAGGGGGGGCTGGGGGGTCAGGCCCTGTGCTCTTACCCCATGGGGACATCCCCTGTGGGTGCTGAGGGCACCCGCCCCCCCTTGCAGTGTCGGGGGGGGGGCTGATGACAGAGTGTGAGTCCTTCTTTCGGGGTGCAGTCCCCTATCTGAGGGGGGGTGCTCATCTTGGAGGAGGTGATGCCCCATTTTGGGGGTACTCTGTCTTTTTTGGGGGGGGTACAATGTCTAACGAGGGGGGTGACAGTCCGTGTTGGGGGGGTGCAGCACCCACCCTGGGGAGGGGGATGCCCGGCCCGGGGGTGAGGATGCCTGTCGGGGGGTGCAGTGCCCAGCCGGGGGGTAGGGAGCTGCCGCTGGGGGGGTGCGGTACCCCGACTCTGATGGGGATGATGCCTGTATCTGGGGGGGGTGTGGAATGACAGCACGTCTTGGGGGGGGGGGGCAATGCCTGTCTTGGGGGGGGCACGATGCCCATCTCGGGGGCAGGGGGGTGGTACCGTGTTGTTGGAAGGGCCGCTGCCGTTTTGGGGGGGTCCAATACCATCTCTCAGGGGGAACCATACCCCCTCTTGGGGCGGGGGGGGGGGTCCGGTACCTGCCTGGGGGGGCCACGGCTGTCCCTCGGGGGGTGCTCAGCACCACATCCCCAGGGCGCACAGCACCCATCTCGGGTCCAAACCCCCCCCCTCCTCCCGCCCAGCGCTGACAACCTTCCTCCTCCTCCTCCTCCTCCTCCTCGCCCACATCCTCCTCCCGCCCCATCCTCTTCCTCGGCCCGGCTTCCGGCCTGCCTCCGCCGGGGACTTTGGTCCAGCCCCGGGTTTCCTGCATCAATCATCAACCCGGGGAGGGCGGGAGGGAGCGGCAGCCATCGCCCGGCCCTGCCGCCCCGCTGCCGTAAGAGTCCCCGACCGGGGCACCCCCCCCCCCCCCCCCAACCCCGCCACCAACCGTCGCCAACCCCGTCGCCACCTCCCATCGCCAACCGCGCCATCATCATCATCATCATCATCATCATCATCATCGCCAACTCAACCCCACCATCGCCAAACCCCGTCACCGCCGCCCCAGGAGCCGCCATGTCCTCGGCCCTGCCGGCCAAGTACCCCTTCAAGAAGCGGGGCAGCCTGCAGGCCCCCAGCCCCGCAGGTGAGCCCCCCCCCCCCATGGCTGGGGCTGACACCCCCACCTCGTGTCCCCCCCCCCCCTTCACCCCGGCACTGTCCCGGTAGCCCACGGCGTGACCCAGGCTGCTGGTCGTGCCAAGCCCGGGGAGCGATGCTGCTGCTGGGGGGGGTGGGCTGGCATGGGTGCTATGGGGGGGGGGTATCTATATTTGGGGGGGGGGGGAGGGTGCTGGCTTGCTGCTTGGGGGTGCTTTGGGGGTGGCGTGCCCATCACCGTGGCGTCTGGGCTGCTCAGCGGGTCCTCCCGCCGCCGGGGACTGAGGGGTGCCAGTGGGGTTGGGGTGTCCTGTGTGTCGTGGGTCCCCCCCGCTACCCCGAGCAGCGCGGGGCGGGGGGGGCCTCTGCGGCGGAGCAGTGGCGCAGCGGGTGGTGTGTGCCGGGGAGGAGGAGGAGGAGGAGGAAGGTGGGGAGGGGGAAGTGGCGGGGCTGGGGGGGGTGCGGGGTGGTGGGACCCCCGCAGGGGGTCGGGGTGCTGGTGTTGCGGGGGGGGGGGGGGGTCAGCGTCATGTGTCGTTCCGTGGGTGGTCTCGGCTGGCTCCGCGGGTGGGGGTCGTGTGGCACTGGGTGCTCGTGGGGGGGATGGCGGCAGGGGGTGGGCGAGGTGGCACCGTGCTGTTGGCACCCGGCTGGCACTGGTGGGGGGCTCAGGGTGGTAGCGGGGCTGCTCTCGGCCGTGGGGGGCAGACGGTGGCAGGCGTGTCCCGGGTGGGTGGCACAGGGTGATGGGCATGTCCCGGTGGCACAGGGCACCCTGGGTGTCACCGTGCACCAGCCGTGCCCCGGTTCACTCCGGTGCCGTCCCTGCTCTGGGTGACACGGGCACCAGCCCTGCCGGGGTGCCACCGGCTGCCACCGCTGCCCGGCGAGGGTGGGCACCCACGGCGGGTGGACACCCACAGGTACCTGCGTGGTGGGGAAACTGAGGCAGGGGAGAGGGCGGCTCCGGCTGAAATGCTCTCGCACGCGCGTGTGCACGGGGGGGTGCCGGGCAGTGAGGCACCCCCTGCCCGGTGGGTTGTGCCTCAGTTTCCCCACCTCAGACCTCAGCAATGGGCGGGGAGGGGGGGGCTGCTCCTCAGCCCCCTCCGTTCTGGTTTGGGAGATGCGGGGAGGATATGCTATGGGGGCAAATGGGGTGGGACGCTCACCGCGGGGGGGGCCAGGACACCTGGGTTCACCCCCCCCACGCTGTGCTGGGTGGGTGGGGGACTCTTACTGGTGGCCTTAGTTTAACCAGTGGGGCCTGATTTCCAGTGCCTCCCCTGCAGCTGGGTCTATGGTGGGGTTGGGCAATGAGGGTGGTGGGTGCAGGGGGTGCAGAGAAGGGTGCTGGCACCTGGGGGGGTCCCCTGATGCCAGAGGGTTGCTGGGGAGGGGGGGGCAGGTCAGGCTCTCCACCCCGGAGTGGCAGTGCTGGGGAGGGGGGCCGGGCAACCCCCCTGGCCCAGTAGCCCCAGCACAGGTAGAAGCCGGGGTTGCTGGGGGGGCGGTTGGGGCAATGGGGTTTGTTTGCGGGGGGGGGGGAGGGGAGTACGTTGCCTCCCCTCCCTCCCATTTTGGGGGTGCCCCCCCCGTGGTGGTGCCTTTCGTGCTGGATTGCGGGGGCCAGGAGGATGGACGGGGTCGGGGGGGCAGTGCTGGTGTTTGGGGGAGGCAGACAGAGGGACGGAGGGGGGGTGGATGGAGCAGCCTGGCTGAGAGAAGGGGAGGGAGGGGGGTGATGGGGGGGACCCCAGAGTCCTGCTCCCCCATGCCAGGGGGAGTCCTGCCCCCCCACCCCCAAGCCCCTCATTCGCTAACATTGCTAGCTTGTTACACCCCCCCCCCGCCCCGATGGGGCCAGCAGCTCCCCTCAGTGCACCAGGTGGGAGCAGAGGCGGGGTCCCTCCTGCACTTGAGCTGCCTCAGTTTCCCCATCACCACTTTTTCGACCAGGATCCCAGTTCTGTGGGGGGGAGGGGGGCTGTGGCAGGGATGATTAACCCCTCCCTGCCTGGGAAGGGGGTCTGGGCCACCCCCAGTTCACGCTGTACCGGTGTCTGCAGAGTTGCGGGCTGGGCCGGGGTCCCGGCCCCTGCAGTCGGCGCGTTCCCTGCCTGGGACCCCCCATTGCCTGAAGCATTTCCCTGTTGACCTGCGGACCTCCATGGACGGCAAATACAAGGAGATCGCGGAGGTGGGTCCCGTGCACTGAGTTTGCCAGGTCTCAGGGGTGTGTGTGGGGGGGGTGTCTCGCCTCCATCCTTCCCCCTCCCCTCTTCTCCCACCCGTGACCCCAAACCCTCCTCCCCCCACCTTTCCAGCTTGGTTTGGGGAGGGGGGACCCCCACGACCGTTCCCCTCCCAACCCCACGGGCTGAGACCGGGCACAGCTCATGACAGGGATGATCCGGGCAGGAGCTGTTCTGCCGCTCGCTGGCCGAGAGCGAGATGCGGACGGCGCCCTACGAGTTCCCGGAGGAGAGCCCCATCGAGCAGCTGGAGGAGCGGCGGCAGCGCCTCGAACGCCAGATCAGCCAGGACGTCAAGTAAGCCTGGGGGGTTGTGTGTCATCCCTCACCCCCCCCATGGGACGGGGTCCCCTCATGGGGACAAGCCACCACCACCCACCCCAGGTTGCCCCGGGGGGGCTGTCGGTCCTCTGTGCCAGCTCTGTGTCCTCTCTCCCGTGGGTGTTGCGCTTGGTGTCCCCTTTTTAATTTATTTTTTCCGGTTTCTGTGTGTTTTTTGTTGTTTTCGGTATTAACGGGGTGTTTTCTCTCCCCGGCCCCTCTCTCCTCCTCCCCTCGTCCTGGCTGTCCCCCCCCCAACCCCGCCGCTGCCTGCTTGTCCCCAGACTTGAGCCCGACATTTTGCTCAGAGCCAAACAGGACTTCTTGAAAATTGACAGTGCCGCGGACTTACAGTGAGTGTCCGGCTCGGTGCCACCGGCCGGGGACATGGAGGGGGGTATCGGGGACCCCCCCCATTCCCGCTCTGACCTGGCCTCCCCTCACTGCTCCCCCAAACGCAGAGCTGAAAGGTCCCAACCCGGCTGCTCTCGCTGGCACTGAAGCGGTTAACGTCCCCGGGGAGGGTTTAGGGGTGGGGAGTTGGGGTGACCTGGGGGGGTGTCCCAGCCCCGCTGGTGGCACAGGACCCTGTCCTGGCCCTGTCACCCCCTACCCTGGTCGGGGGGGTCCGATGCTGCGTGTCCTCCTCCCTCCTGTCTCCGCTTGGGAGTTGTCTCTGTCACGAGTTATTTTGTCCTCTGTCCTCCTCCTCCTCCCCAACCCCCAACTTTTCGTTGTGCTCATGTGGGGCTGGGGGATGTGTCTGGGGTGGGGGGACAATGCCACCGCCAACAGGGATGTGAGTGGCACCTAGCTGCCCAAACCTGGTGGTGACATCCCTGGGGACAACGTCACCCTCCTGCCACCCTGGGGCTGGACGCAGTCCCCGGGGCGGGTGCTGGTGCTGCTCCCGGGGGGGACACAGGGACACAGGGATGGGGACAGACCATGTCACTGTCTCACCAGCCACCGTCTGTACCCACAGGCTCTTCAAGGAGCAGAGCGAGGACCTGGTGGACCATGTCCCCAAGGAGCGGGAGGCACTGCTGGAGCGGGAGTTCCAGCGCGTCACCATCTCCGGGGAGGAGAAGTGTGGGGTAAGCCTCCCCCCACTACCCACTGGGGCCGGGCGAGGGTCTTCAGGGTGTCAACCCCACCTTGGGGTTGGTTTATTTTGGTGTCCTCCTCCCCAGGTGCCCTTCACGGACCTTCTGGATGCGGCCAAGAGCGTGGTGAAGGCGTTGTTCCTACGGGAGAAGTACATGGGGTTGTCCCTGCAGAGCTTCTGCAAAACCACCGCCCGGTACCTGCAGGAGCTCTCCGAGAAACCTCTGGAGACCCGCGGCTACGAGGAGGTGCCCGAGACCCCTGTGGCCGCCGGTGAGCACAGGGTGGTGGGGTCTTCACGCTGGGATGGGGTGCTGGGGGGGCTTTCGGGGCAGTCATCCGATGATGCACATCTCGTTGGGTGTCTCCTGGCTGCAGATGCCCCCGTGCACCCCCCGTTTGCGGAGCAGCACCCCTACGAGATGTGGGACCCCCAGACCATGCCGGCTGATCTGGGCTTTGGGCTGAAGATGGTGGACGGCGTGGTGCATGTCTACACCAAGCAGGACCTCACCGACAAGTGAGTTGTGAGGCAGGGGGGACAGTCACTCACTGGTGTGATGAGTTTGCTGCGGGGCTGCCGTGGGTGGCACGGGGCATGGAGGGAGCCCACTGGACTGTGTCCCCGCGTGTGACCCACCTCCGTCGTCACCTCCCAGGAGCACGGAGCTGGACCTGCCGTACCCCGACCTGCAGGAATTCATTGCCGACATGAATTTCCTCATGGCTTTGATCATCAACGGGCCCATGTAAGGAGAAGGGTCCCACCATGGGGTTGTCTTGGGGGGGACAGAACCTCGGGGACAGCACCAGAGGACATGGCGGTGGCTATGACACATGGTACTGGTGCAGCTCCCATGTCTGTGCGTCCATCCTTGCTCATGGTCACCGTGCACAGGGAGGGGGGTCCAAGAGTCCAGAGCCACGTCCCCTCATCCTGGTGGGCACCAGCCTTTTGGGGGTGGATGTTCTCCCTCCTCTCCCCCAAACTGACACCCCCTCCCCACCTTGGGCAGCAAATCCTTCTGCTACCGCCGGCTGCAGTACCTGAGCTCCAAGTTCCAGATGCACGTGCTGCTCAACGAGATGAAGGAGCTGGCGGCCCAGAAGAAGGTGCCTCACCGCGACTTCTACAATATCCGCAAGGTACCTGCTGGGTCGTGGTGGGGGTCCTGCCTTGTCCCGGGAGCACTTGGAGGCTCTGAGGGCTGAGCATCACCTCTGGCCGTGCAGGTGGACACCCACATCCACGCCTCATCCTGCATGAACCAGAAGCATCTCCTGCGTTTCATCAAGCGGGCCATGAAGAAGCACCTGGATGAAATTGTCCACGTGGAGAAGGGCAAGGAGCAGACGCTCAAGGAGGTCTTCGAGACGATGAACCTCACCGCCTACGACCTGAGCGTGGACACGCTGGATGTCCACGCGGTATGGGGGACACCCCCAAATCCTGGAGATGAGCAGGGCCCCCAGCCCATCTCTGGCCAGGGTGGGGGATCTTCTTGAGGGGCTGTACCAGGGTGGGCTGGGGTATGCTGGGGGCTCTGGACAGGGATATTGTGGTGGCTCTGGGGCAACGAGGGGTCTCAGCTCACATCTGTGTCCCCCTGCCAGGACCGCAACACCTTCCACCGCTTTGACAAGTTCAACGCCAAGTACAACCCCATCGGCGAGTCCATCCTGCGAGAAATCTTCATCAAGACGGACAACCGCGTCTCGGGGAAGTACTTTGCCCACATCATCAAGGTGAGCAGAGGCCCCAATGGGTGACCCTCCACATCTCCCTTCTTCCGATGCCCATGGTGGCAATGCCACCCACATCCCCCTTCCTGGTGGCCGAGGGGTGACACTTGCCCCTCCCTGGCAGGAGGTGATGTCCGACCTGGAGGAGAGCAAGTACCAAAACGCCGAGCTGCGGCTCTCCATCTACGGCCGCTCCCGGGACGAGTGGGACAAGCTGGCCCGCTGGGCCGTCAACCACCGCGTCCACTCCAACAACGTCCGCTGGCTCGTGCAGGTGCCCCGGCTCTTGTGAGTAACGTGGGGGCAGATACCCTCAACCGGGGCCATGTTCTGGGCGGAGAGACCAAGGACACCCCACTAATGCCTGGGGTGGGGGGGGGGTGGGACAGCTGGCTCTGAGCAGGGTCTGTCCCCCTGCAGTGATGTCTACCGGACGAAGAAGCAGTTGGCCAACTTCCAGGAGATGCTGGAGAACATCTTCCTGCCCCTCTACGAGGCCACCGTCCACCCTGCCCAACACCCGGAGCTGCACCTCTTCCTGGAGCATGTGAGCACCACGTCCTGCTCCCGGGCGGACATGGGGGACACCGGTGACATCTGCAACCCCTAGCCTGGACCCAGCTTGAGAGCTGGGACAGATCTCCTGCTGGAGGGGTGACCATCCCACCCTGGGGTTGTCACTCCTGCAGGTGGATGGTTTTGACAGTGTGGATGATGAATCCAAGCCAGAGCATCACATCTTCAACCTGGACAGCCCCTTGCCAGGCAACTGGGTGGAGGAGGACAACCCACCCTACTCCTACTACCTGTACTACATGTATGCCAACATGACAGTGCTCAACCACCTCCGACGGTAAGGACACCTTGGGGTCCCTGGAACCTCCACCCATCCTGGTGGGGGGTCTTGGGGGGGGTCAGGTGGTGATGGTCAGCCCCACGTTGCAGGAAGAGAGGCTTCCACACCTTCGTCCTGCGCCCGCACTGTGGTGAGGCTGGCCCCATCCATCACCTCGTCTCGGGCTTCATGGTCTCGGAGAACATCTCCCATGGCTTGCTGCTCCGCAAGGTGAGCGGGGACAGGGGTGCCCGTGGGGGCCGGGCGTGTGGCTGAGACCACCCCTCACCCTGCTGTCGTCCCCCCCCCCAGGCCCCCGTCCTGCAGTACCTCTACTACCTGGCGCAGATCGGCATCGCCATGTCCCCGCTGAGCAACAACAGCCTCTTCCTCAGCTACCACCGCAACCCCCTGCCCGAGTACCTCTCACGGGGGCTCATGGTCTCCCTCTCCACCGACGACCCCCTCCAGTTCCACTTCACCAAGGTAAGCGGTTGGGGGGGGGGTGTCACAGGCCACCAACCCCCCCCAAAAACGGCTACGGGGTGGCTACCAGCCAAGCCACGGTGATGGGACAGGGTTGGTGGTGGCCAAGAGCAAGGCGATGCCAATGGGCTCTGGAGGATGCTGAAGGTCCAGAGAGGGTGGGAGAAGCTGGGGACCCTATCTTCTCTGGGGGGGTGGCCCATGGGTGGGTGCTGAGGCCATATCCCTCCACCCAGGAGCCGCTGATGGAGGAGTACAGCATCGCCACCCAGGTCTGGAAGCTCAGCTCCTGCGACATGTGCGAGCTGGCCCGCAACAGCGTCCTGATGAGCGGCTTCTCCCACAAGGTAACGCACCCCCATTCCCACCGGGACCCCCGAGCACCTTGTGGTGGGTGCTGGCAGCACCCAAGGGTGCAAGGCAGCTGTGGGAGCTTCTCCTTGCTCCTCCCCAGGTGAAGAGCTACTGGCTGGGTCCCCACTACCTGAAAGAGGGTCCGGAGGGCAACGACATCCGTCGTACCAACGTCCCCGACATCCGCGTGAGCTACCGCTTCGAGACACTCTGCCAGGAGCTGACCCTCATCACGCAGGCGGTGCAGACCGAGGAGCTGGAGACCATCCAGGAGGAGGACGCTCTCACCATCACCTCCACCCTGGGCACCCACTGACTCCCCACCCCGGGCTCTTGTCCCATGGATCCCGCGGGGAGCCCTCTTGTCACCCTGCATCCCTCCAGGGCTTCGCCGCCGTCCCCCTCCTGCTACCTCCCGCCCTGGAAACGGGACGCTCCCCGCTGCTGTCCCCAGCGCCCTGCCGGTGCCGCCGTGGGGGGGTCAGGGTTTGCTGGGTTCTCTCTGTTTCTTGGGTTTTGGGGGGTCTTTTTTTCTCGTGGTTTTTTTTTTAACTGGTGTCTCCTTGCTGGGTTGGTCCCTGCCGGGCTTGGTGGCAGAGGGACGAGGCTACAGGAGGTGACATGGGTGCGGGCACCGCTGGGGGGGGTCCTGGCTTCACCTCCCAGGCTCAGGACACAGTGACAGGTTGAGGGACATCGGTGCTGGCTGTGGGGACATTGTGGGGGACCCAGCCCAGCAGCAGGGCCCAGGTCCTGATGCTTTTTAATTGCCTGCCCCTCTCTCCGTCCACTTTCTCGCCCCACAGGGACATGGGGACAAGCCGGCAGCACCGCAGGGACCCAAACCCGGGCTCTCTGCACCCCCAGGCTTCTCTCGCACCCTCGCACGGGGATGCGACATCGGTGGGGACCCGGTGGCCCAGGGGACACAGGGTGCTGGCTGGAGGGGACAGTGCCCAGTGGAGGATGCTCCATCCTCATCACTGCAGAGAGAAAGGCAAAGGGGCCGGGGTGATGCGTGTCCCCGTCCCCCACGCTCCCAGGAGCTGTTTGTGGCCCGGATCGGGCTGGACGAGGCTTCTTTCTTCCCGGTGGGGCATCATCCCGTCCCTGCGTGTCCCCCCCCGCAGTCCTGCCTCCCCCCGCGGTCTGGAGCCGGCGGCTGACGCTCCCAGGAAAACATGATGGCGACTACAAAAAAAAAAAAAAAAAAAAAAAAAAGTAAAAAAAAACCCCAACCAACCAAGCATGAAAAATAAAGTATTTAAGTAAAAATACTTAAATTTAAATGTGATGAGGGGGTAGGTATCACAGCCCCAGAGGGAAACTGGGGGGAACAAGAGGGTGGCCCCCACAGATGGCCCCATAGCGTCATTCCCTCCCACCATGGCCTGGCTTTGGGGATGGGGTCCCCAAAGTGATGGGGTGCCGGGGGCTGGATCCTGACCGTGGGGTGGCAGCCCCAGCGCTGGCCCCATGGCCGGTGGGACACCCTGGCACCCTGCCTGCGGCCGGTCACGAGGGTGGGGAGGGGAAAAGGGGAGGGTGCTGGGGGGGGCTTGGCTCCTTCGTCCCTGCCCAGTGTCCCTCCAGAGCCGGAGCTGGGTGCCACGATGGTGGTCACGCTGGGATACTGGGACATCCGTGGGGTGAGTTGGGGGGGTGGTGTGACAATGCCTTGCTGGGGAGGTGGGGGGGGGTTAGGGGTGGGGGGGGTGCCGGGGGGTCCCAGGGTAGGGGGTGGTCCTGGGGAGCGCAGGGGGGGTGTTGGTGGGTGCCAAAAGGTGGGTGCTGTGTCCCCCCAGCTGGCCCATGCCATCCGCTTGCTGCTGGAGTACACGGAGACCCCCTACCAGGAGAGGCAGTACCGCCCCGGCCCAGGTGAGGGGTGCAAGCGGGGTGTCCCCCCCCCCCATGTGTGTTCCCCCTCCTTGGGACCTTTGTCACCCCGGTTCGTGCTGTATCAGAAACCAGCCGAAGGAAAAGAAACTCCCCGTTTCCGCAGGGTGAAAGTGCAGCCTGTCCTCTTGTCCCCCCATCCTCCTCCTGCCAGGTCTGGGGGCGGCAATTCTCCCCCCCCCCGCTCGGCCTGGGACTTTGGCCCCTGCTCAATGTCCTCCTTTATCTGCCCAGGGAGGGTGCCTGGGGTGGGGGGGGTACATGGGTGCTCCTGGGGCAGAGTGCGCACCCCCCCCACCCATGAATTTGCTGTGGGTGTGATGAGTGGGGATGGGGGGTCTGGGGGAGCCCCCCCCCCATCCCTCTGTCCCCCTCCCAGCCCCCGACTTTGACCCGAGCGACTGGACCAACGAGAAGGAGAAACTGGGCCTCGACTTCCCCAACGTAGGTGACGGATGGGGAATGGGGATGGGGTGGGGAAGGGGCTGGGGGGGGCACCGGGGCTGACCCCCCCATGCCCCCCCCCCCCCAGCTACCCTATCTCATCGACGGCCCCACCAAGCTGACGCAGAGCAATGCCATCCTGCGCTACATCGCCCGCAAGCACAACATGGGTGAGCGATGGGGGGGGTGTCACAGCACCAAGGGGGGGGTCCCCGGAGGGGGGGGGCTGACATCTCCCCATCCCGCAGGCGGCGAGACGGAGGAGGAGATGCTGCGCGTGGACATGCTGGAGAACCAGCTCACGGATTTGCGTATGAGCTTTGCCCAGCTGTGCTACAACCCCGACTTTGTGAGTACCCCGGGGGGGTGGGGGGGGCATAGGGGGACAGACACCCCCCCCCCAAACCCCGGGAGTCTTGTCCCCCGCCACACTGGGGACATGGGGAATCAAGCCACGGCCAGCACGAGGCGTGCATTGGGGTGCACCCCTTGCCTGGCTGCAGTCAGGGGGTGATGCCCCTGGGTGCTGGGGGGCGGGCAGCCCCCACCCCAGCTCTGTCCCCCCCCACCCGTGTAGGAGAAGCTGAAGCCGGCGTACCTGGAGAAGCTGCCGGGGAAGCTGCGGGATCTGTCACGGTTCCTGGGCTCCCGGCCGTGGTTTGCAGGGGAGAAGGTAGGTGGGGGCTGCTGGGGAGTTTTGGGGGGGGTCCCTGTGGGGGCTGACTCCCTGTCACTCCCCTCTCCCCCCGCTCCCTCCGCCACAGCTCACCTTTGTGGACTTCTTGGCATACGACGTGCTGGACCAGCAACGCATGTTTGTCCCCGAGTGCCCGGAGCTGCAGGGCAACCTGGGCCGGTTCCTGCAGCGCTTCGAGGTGAGCAGGGCTGCGCGGGGACACCCCGGTGTCACTGGCCCTGTCCCCGACACCCTGGTGTCCCTGGCACCATCCCCAACATCCCAGTGTCCCTGTCCCCATCCCTGACACCCCAGTGTCCCCATTCCCACCCTCATCCTTGAATCCCCAGTGTCCCTATCCTTGTCCCCAACACCCTGGTGCCCCCATCCCAGACACCCTGGTGTCCCCATCTCCATCACCATCCCCGACCCCCCGGTGTCCCTGTCCCCATCCCCGACCCCCCGGTGTCCCCATCCCTGTCCCAGTCCCGTCACCGTCACCTCGCCGCAGGCGCTGGAGAAGATCTCTGCCTACATGCGGTCGGGGCGCTTCATGAAGACCCCCATTTTCTGGCGCACTGCTCAATGGTGCAACACCAAGGAGTGAGAGGGGTCCCCCCCCACGCCCCCCCACTTCACCCCCAGCCCCCTCCCCTGCAGAATAAATCGGGGGGGCTGCCCCCTTGTCTGGTTGCCATGTGGGGTGCATTGAGCTGCTGTGGGACCGTGGGGGTGCTGGGAAGGGTGGGGGCTGTGGGGACCCTGCATTTTGGGGGGGTGACTCCTGGGGGGGTAACAGGGGTGAGGGCTATTGGACCCTCCTGCACTCCGAGGTGGGGGGAAGCTATTCCCCCATGCCCCCCCCCGCTAAGGGGGATGGTCTGTGGACACTGCGGGGCCCAAGAGGGGCCCATGCCCCCCCCGGATAGTGAGACCCCCATGCAGCTTTGGGGGTTGAAAGGGGGGACCCGCATGCAGCTTCGGGGGGGCACAAAGGGACACACGCCCCCCAGGATAATGGGGTCCCTATGCAGACTGGGGGACCCCTGCTCCCCAAAGCCAGGGGTACCCCCATGCAGTCTGGGGGGGCTGCAAGGGAGGATTCACGCCCCCCCAAGATAAAGGGGACCACATACAGCTTGGGGGGTGCAAAGGAGGCCTCATGCCCCCCCCCATGCAGACAGGGGGGTCGAGGGGGGGCCATACCCTTCCCAGGACTAGGGGACCCCAATGCAGGTTGAGGGGTCCCCCCCAGGATAAGGGGGACTGCTTATGCAGCCTGGGTGATGTAAGGGGGGTAATCATGCCCCCCCCTGGGTAAGGGGGGCCCCCCAAGCAGCAGGGGGGGTGCAGAGCCCCCAGAGTAAGAGGGCCTTCCATGCACACTGTGGGGCCCAAGGGGGGGCCATGACCCTCAGGATAAGGGGGGGAGCACGTGTCTAATCTTGGAGGGGTTGCAAAGGGGGGGGGTCCCGTGCCTCCCAGCATAAGAGGGCTCCCATACAGACTGGGGGGACCCGTCCTCCCCAAAGACGGGGGGGGTATCCCCATGCAGCTTGGGCAGAGGGAATGCAAAGGAAGAAACCCATGACCCCCCAGGATAAGGCGGTCCCCCATGGAGCCTGGGGGGGTCGCAGACCACCCCAATGCAAACAGAGGAGCCCCGTAACCCCACCCCAGAATACGGGGAAGGGGGGGGGAACACCCCTCTTCCCCAGCCGCATCCAGGCCCGTGTCCCTTTAAGACCCCCCCAACCCCGAGTTAAGCCCCGCCCCCGGGGGCGGGTTACGTGGAGGGGGCGGGGCACAGCGATCGGCGCGCGCGGCCATGGCGGTCTTGGGCTACTGGGACATTCGCGGCGTGAGTGGGCTGGGGGGGCTGCACCCCCCCCCCGCCCGGGGGGGCCCTTCTCCTGGGGAGGGTGCAGAGGCCTCACCCCCCCCTTATCCCCCCCCCCCCTTGTATGGGGTTCCCCCTGCGCTTGGGGGAGGGGGCTGTGGGGGTTCCCTTGGTTTGGGGGGGGCTGCGGGGGTGCCCCTGCACCTGGGGGGGGTGGGCATTGGTTTTGAGGGCACCCAGTGGGTTGTGGAGTCCCCTGTGCCTGCGGGGGGGAGGTGGCTGGGGGTACTGGGGCGGGGGGGGGGGCGGCTCTGCCTCCTCCGTGCCTCAGTTTCCCCATGGCGGGGGGGGTGGGGGGCATTTTGGGGGGAGTCTCACTGGTCCCTGACCCCCCCCCCCAAGCTCGCCCACGCCATCCGCCTGCTCCTGGAGTACACCGAGACACCCTATGAGGACAAGCTCTACAGCTGCGGGGAAGGTGAGGGGGGGGGGGGGAGACTAGGGGGTCCCCACACCGCCCTCAAGCTCTCTGGCTTTTGGGGGGGACACGGCATCATCCAACACCCCCCACGTCCTTTCAGCTCCTGACTACGACAAGAGCCAATGGATCAACGAGAAGGAGAAGCTGGGGCTGGACTTCCCCAATGTAGGTGATCTCGAGCTGGGGGGTGGTGGGGGGTGGTTATGGGGGGTGGGTGCCCTGGTGGCCCCATGGCTTGACGTCCCCTCCAGCTCCCTTACTTCATTGACGGCACCACCAAGCTCACGCAGAGCAACGCCATCATGCGCTACATTGCCCGCAAGCACAAGATGTGTGAGCACTGTGTTGGGCTTGGGGTTGGAGCTGGGTTGGGCTTGGGGTTGGGCCTGGGGTTGGAGTTGGGCTGGGCCTGGGGTTGGAGTTGGGTTGGGCTTGGGGTTGGAGTTGGGTTGGGCTTGGGGTTGGAGCTGGGTTGGGCTTGGGGTTGGATTTGGGTTGGGCTTGGGGTTGGATTTGGGTTGGGCTTGGAGTTGGGTTTGGGATTGGGCTTGGAGTTGGGTTGGGCTTGGGCTTGGAGTTGGGTTGGGCTTGGGCTTGGAGTTGGGTTGGGGGGCACCCCTCCAGTGCTGACATCTCCCCATCCCGCAGGTGGTGAGACAGAGGAGGAGATCCTCCGTGTGGACATGCTGGAGAACCAGATCATGGATTTCCGCATGAGCCTGGTGATGGTCTGCTACAACCCCGACTTCGTGAGTGTGTCCCTGTGCTGCGGGGTTGGGTGACCATGCCCGTGCCGAGGTCCTCCCTGGCCATGCCTTGGGTTGCGTCAGCATTGGCGACCCCACGTCGGGAAGGTGCTGTTCCCTGGGGTGGGGGGACCAGGGTGCTCAGCCTCACCCCTCCAACCCCTTTGTCCTGCAGGAGAAGCTCAGGCCGGGCTACCTGGAGCAGCTCCCGGGGAAGCTGAAGCTCTTCTCCAACTTCTTGGGGGACAGAAAGTGGTTTGCGGGGGAGAAGGTACCGCTGGGATCCTGGAGGGGGGCGGCAGGGGCTGGGGAGGGTGTTTGTCCCCACACTGATCCTCACCATGTCCCCCTCCCTGTCCCCAGCTCACCTTCGTGGACTTCCTCATGTTTGACGTGCTGGAGCAGAACCGCATCTTCGAGCCCAAGTGCCTGGAGCCCTTCAAGAACCTCAAGGACTTCATGGAGCGCTTTGGGGTGAGCGGGGCCACCCTGGGCATCACCCTCCCCTCCCTGGGGGAGGACCCCGGCCCCTGAGGGCACCCAGGGGTGAGGGGTGCCCCGGTGGGATGGGTCCCTGATGGTCCCCTTGCCCCCCCAGGCCCTAGAGAAGGTGGCTGCCTACATGAAGTCCAGCCGTTTCCTGAAGATGCCCATCAACAACAAGATGGCCAAGTGGGGCAACAAGAAGGAGTAGGGGGCTCAGCGTGGGGCGAGGGGAGCTGGGGAGGGGGTCCTGACCTGACCCCCCCAGCACCCTCCACTGTGGGGTGGGTTGGGCACCACTGGCTTGAAGCCCCCCAATACAATAAAGTGCTTTAGATGTGGTTCTCTGAGCCCCCCCTCCGAGTGCTGCGGTGTGGGGACGGGGGTGGCTGGGGGGTGCGCCAAGCTTGCTCCCACCCATTGAGGGGGGCTGGTGGGTGTGGGGTGAGTGGGGGCATCCCTAACCCAGTAGGCATCGCTGCCACCCCAGCCCCTCCCTCCCTGGTTTGACTGGGGTTTGGGGGGGGGCACGAGCTCAGCCCTGTGCTGTCCCTGGGGCCCCCCCCTCCCTTCTCATTAGCACATTCCTGCCTGCTAATGAGGCAGTGCTGACAAAGGCGGGGGGGGGGGCTTGGTGCCCTGCCACCCCCCCACGGCGCAGAGCTGGGTGGGCTGGGGACAGCCCTGTCCCCTGGGCCCCTCGCTGCCACCACCCCCTGGGCACGGGGGGGGCTGCCCAGCATGGGGACCCAGAGATGTCCCTTGGGTGCTGCTGGGCAGGTCCCCACTGGGGGGTGGCACGCTGTGTCCCCCTCCCTGCCCTGTCCCCCTCCCTGCCCTACTGGGGTGGCCCATGGGTGACACGGGGACCGGGGTGCTCCCCCCACAAACCCCAGTGCTGTCACTCTCTTTATTTATTACAGCAGTCGCTTTACATTTTGTGGAGTGCAAACGGGTTTTACCGTGCCCGGCTCCCAGGGGGGCTGCCTGCCCCCCACTTCCCCACGGAGGGTCTGGCAGTGCATTTCCCTGGGGGTGGGGGGGGTCCCCAAGAGCCCTTCGGTGCAGTAGGTGGGGGGTCCCAGCAGCCTTGTGTGATCAGTGGCTTTGGGGGGGACGTGTCCCCTAACCCCCAAGGAGTGGCTCTCTGTCTTGGGGGGCCAGGTGGGATGGTGGCTGTGGGGTCCCCCCCGTGCCCCCCCAGTCCTGCAGTGCCCGGGGTGCTCCATCCTGGGAGGCGCATGGTGGGGACAGCGGGGGACACGGTGGTTCAATCCCTGGGGCCCATCTGCAGAGAAGGGGAAGGGAGAAACGTTGGGTGGGTGGTGGGGGAGCCCCGGGGTGGGGAGGGGGCACGGGACTGGGGGTCCCTCACCCCCAGGGACATCTTGACGGAGGAGAGCTTGAAGAGGACTCGCCGCCACTCCTCGGGGCAGACGGCTTGCAGCTCTGTCGGGCTCATGTGCAGCAGCTGGTGCCCCGCCAGCACCCCCAGGCACCGCACCGTGCTGCGGACGGACAGACGGTAAGGGGTGAACGGGGCTTGGCCCCCCCCCCCCAAATGGAGCCATAGGGGTTGGGGGGCTCAAGGGTCCACCTACATCCGCGAGAAGCCCTTGTCCTTCAGCCAGGCTGTCACCTCCGCTGGCGAGGAGTTGGGGTGCAGGTTGGGGGGGCTGTCCTGGAGCGGGGGACAAGGGGAGGGGACAGCGGGGTGGTCCCCTGCTACCCCCTCCTGGTGGTGGGGGTGCAGGGAGGGGAGGGGAGAGGGGACACCCACCTGGCTGGCGCTGTGCCCCCCGACATGCCCGTGCCCCCCGCCGTGCCCGTGCCCCAGGGGCTCCAGGATGTTGCTGGGGATGTAGCCCTTCTGCCCCCGGCTGTCCTGCACCAGCCACCACTTCTTCTGCTGGTCCAGGACCTAAGGTGTGTGGTGACAAGGCGGGGGGGGCAGCACCCTGCTGTCACGCCCTTCTAGGACCCCCAGCAGGCAGGGTGGGGGTCCCTGCTCCCTCCTCCCCAGGAGCACCCATGGGGGGACCCCCTGGTTTCTACCTGCAGTGTGTCCCCCATCCTGACGCTCAGCTCCTGCGGGTTCCTGCCCTGAAACTCGTACAGGGCTCGGACCAGCCCCTGGGCAGGGAGGGGGGCCCTGGAGATGGGGAGGGGGGAGCATAAGCATCCAGCCGGGGGCCAAATCCTGCCCCAGCCCTCAGCATCTGCGGGGCAGCAGGAACACTTACACTTGGGCAGGATTGTCCCTCCGGCTGGTGACGGGTGACTGTGCAGGGAGCAGAGAGAGGGGTGGGTGTTGAGAGCGAGTTGGGGAAACTGAGGCAGGCGGCAGGACATCCCGCCCCCGTGCCATACCTGCTCCATCGGAGGGGGCAGCCACCCATCCGAAAAGACGGGGATGTAGCGGGGCACCAACTCGCTGTTGGGGTACTCTGCCCTGCAAAGGGCAGGGAGAAAGCCAAGGTGGGTGGTGTGACCCCCCCTACCAGGCTGGACCCCCCGCTTTGGTGTCGGGGGGCTGGACCCCACCTGCTCTTGTTCCAGGCCATGCCCAGGGACTTCCAGGTGCTGTAGTTATTCTGGTGCAGGGTCTTCTCCAGCAGCTCCACTGTCTCCGGCACCAGCAGCGGTGCCTCCACCGCCGGGGCCAGGCTGGGGCTGGGGCAGTGGTCCAGGACCTGCTGCAGGCAGTGAAGGAGCAGCACCCCCATACCTGCCCCCCCCAGGATGGGGGGGGGGGGAGGGCTGCTCCCCACCCTGCTCACCGCTGGGTGGGGGGTTGGGACCCGCTTTTGGGGGCACTCACGAAGGAGAGAGCTGTGAAGATGAGATGCAGCAGCTCGGAGGGGTCCGGCTCCCGGACATGCCGGTGGGTCCTTCCCTGCGTGGAGGGGAGAAAGGGTGTCCCCACGCAGCCCCCCCCATCCCCACGAAGCCCCCCCCAGCCTGGCAGTGGAGCAGGCAGGGGCAGGCCAGGGATGCCCACCGGCCGTGGGGTCGCATCCAGCCCAACGGGACCTACCACGAGGTTGAGGCCATATTTCACCTTCTGGAAAAAGTCCATGTAGTCATCCTTGGAGGGCAGAGCTGGAGGGGCAGAGAGGGGGGGGCTGGCACCGGGATGGACACCCCCCCGGACCCCTGCCAGCCCTCAAGGGCACAACCCTCCTGCACCACCTTTTTTGTTCATCTTCTTCTTCTTCTTCGTGTTGGTGGTGCTGACCAAGCCCAGGGCTGTCTTCAGCTGGACCACAAAGAGCTCCAGGTCGCTCAGCACGTGGTTGAGGACCTCCTGCGGGAGCAGGATGGGACCCGGTGGGTGCCAGCACGGAGGGCTGGGGTGTCCCCATCTGAGGTGGGGTGGATGTGGGATGGGACTTACGACATCTCGGTCCACATTGGACATGACCTGGTCCGGCGGGTTGGTCCGTGGCATCTGCTGGCTGTCTGGCAAGCCTGGTGACAGCAGAGGGTCCCAGCTCTGCTCCCCACCACCCCACTCCCACCCCCTGCTCCTGGGGAAACTGAGGCATGCTCCAAACCCCATCCAAGACTCACTGTAGTCCGAGGAGGGCAGCCCACGCTGGGGGGACGCGTGGAAGTCGGGCGCGGGGGTCTCTGCCCACCGCTCCGGGGCCTTGTAGGGACCCTGAGCGTACAGGGGGGGTGAGCTCTGCGGCATGTCCAGGCTGCTCCTGGGCAAGGAGGAATGGGGAGGGGAGAGCTGAGGGGGGCTGAGCCTGGGGATGGGGTACGGGGTGGGGGGGGGTGTCTGTGGGGATGGGGTAAGAGAGGGGGTCTGAGCCCAAGGATGGGGTATGGGGGTCTGTGCCCATGGGCATGGGGTAGGAGGGGGGCTGAGCCTGTGGTAGGGGGGTAGGAGGGGTGCTGAGCCAGGAATTGGGGTACTCGGGCAAAAGGGGGGGTCCACCCCCATGGAGGTTGAGGGGGGTCTCCACCAAGACGCAGGAGGGGAGCAGGCAGAACAGGGTCTGCGCCCTCAGGGAGGGACTCTTTGGGGGACATGGGGGCAGCGTGGACTTATCCTTCACCCACAGGGAGACCCCCCGCAACTTGGGGGGGCAGACTTGGGGGACCAGGCCTGGCTGTCCCCAGGGAGGGAGTGAAGAACCACGTACCCCCTTACCTGTGCCCATACTGACTCCTCTGCTCCTCCTTCCACTGCTTCACCAGCTTCTCCAGGCTGCTCTTCAGGACGTCTGCCTGGCACAGACCCACCATCATCAACCCCCCCATCCTGGGGTGCCCCCCCCGCTCCTTGCCCACCTTCAGGGCTCACCCCCAGATGCTCGCAGTGGAAGAGCAGGACGCTAGTCCCCGGGGGGCTCTGCTCCTGCACGCTGATGGCCAACACCGAGCTGTAGCCGCAGATGTCCGGCACGGCTGAGCACCCCTGCACGCTGCCCAGTGGGTAAGCCTCCAGCTCCTCCTGGGCGGGGGGGAGGGAAATGGGGTGCTCAGCCCCCCCCCCGAATGGCTAACCGGGGTAAAGGGCTAAGGGGATGCAAGGGTTATAGGGGTGCTAGGGCATGGGGGGCTTGTAGGGTTGTGGGGGCGTAAGGGTTAATGGGGGGTGGTGGGGTTATTGGGTGGCATAGCCAGGGGAATACCAGGCTTTTGGGGGTGCTGAGGCTGGGGGGGGGGGTGGCATGGGGTAGGGTTGTGGGTGCCAGCTTGTAGGGGTGCAAGGGTTGGGGGGTGGCAGGGTTTATAGAAGGAGTCAGTGTTACAGGGGTGCAAGGGTTGTGGTCGGTGCCAGGGCCAGGGGGGTGCCAGGCCTGTAGGGGTGCAAAGGTGGGGGGGGGGTACCGGGGTTATGGGGGTGCCGTAGCTGGGGGAATACCGGATTTGGGGGAGGGAGTCGGGTCCAGGGCAGGTGTCATGGCCAAGGTGGGTGCTATAGCCAGTTGGGTGCTAGGGTTAGGGGTACAAGGTGTGTGCCAGGGCTGGGGGGTGTTGAAAGGCTGATGTGCATGCTGGGGTGAAAGGGGGGTACCAGGATTAATGGGGTGACATGGGTGGAGCGGGTGTTGGGGCCAAGGGGGGGGTGGAAGGGCCATTGTGGGGGGGGATGCCAGGGTGATGGCGGTGCCAACGATGCAGGGGGTGCCACAGCTGGGGGAACACCAGATTTATGGGGGTGCTGGGTCCGGAGTGGGTGCCATGGCCAAGCTGGGTGCCATGGCCAGGGGATACCAGGCTTCGGGGGGGTGCCCTGGCCAGGGGGTACCTTGCTCTCCACATCCCTCAGCATCAATTCCTGGTCCTTGACTTGCAGGATGAGATCCTGCCCCCAGACCCGTCCCTGAGCCTCCAGCACCTTCAGGCGTGCCAGGCAGTCATCGGTGCTGCGGATGTCCCTCTCCAGGCGCACCGTGAGCAGGTGCTGGGGGGGACACAGCACCAGGTGTCACCGGGTGTCCTGTCGTCACCCCACACGCTGCAAACCAGGGGCACTCTGGCAAGGTTGGGGGGCTTGGGGCAGTTTTGGGGGTCTCCTACCTCAACGTGGTGCTGGAAATCGCTCTGGGGCTTGAGCAGGATCTGGCCGTAGTCCTTGCGCTGGTCTGCAGGGGCATGCAGGGTCAGGGGACGGGGACAGGTTGGGGACAGGAGCAGGGGGGTTTTGGGGTGCAGCCCTCACTCACTGTAGATGCTTTTTCCGCTGGGGCGGGCAAAGCTGTTGGACCGTCGGAGCAGGGAGCTGTTGTCATATTCACTCCTGGATGGACGGACGGAAGGAAGGAAGGACAGACCTTTGCACCCTGCAGCATGATCCTCTCTCCCCACCCAGCCCTCGGGGGTCCCCAAGGTGGGGACACCCCACCCTGCTGGGTACTCACCGGGACGGGGGATTGCTCCAGCGGCCGAAGGGGTCTCCCATCTTGCCGAGGGCGGCTCGATCCTGCTACGGGGTCCTGGGCTGGGCACGGTCCCTGTGTCACCCCCAGTGTGTCCCCAACCACCTGGGGCTCCTCCCATGCCATCCACCCCCTCCAGGATGGTGGCATCGCCCCTGTCCCCAGCAGGACCCCCCTTCCCCCCCATCCTGCCCCATCCCAGCCCCGTGGGGTTCACCCAGCGGCCAGAACCAATCCCCCCCAATGTCACTAGCTGGGGTTCCTGTCCTGGGGGACACCCGGGTGCCCCTGCTCACCCCAATCCTGGTGTCGCTGACTCGGCCGCCCAGGCTGGAAGTGCGCAGCAGAAGGTGGCGCGGGCGGGGGCAAAGGCTTGACGTCGGCACCGCACCCGCCTGCTCTTTGCCCGATGGCGTCTGCTTCAAGGCGGGGGGGACGACGACGGTGGAGGGGGGGTACAACCACCTGGCACAGCCGCCACCACCCCACTCACCCTGGGCTGCCCACCCTGTGGCAGGGCTTGCTCGTCTCGGGGGCACCCAGGTGGGACTGCAGCCCAGAATGGGCCGAGTGCCCCCCACCCCAAGGCCAGCCTGACCCCCCCCCCCCCCGGGGTTGAGCCTTGGTGACGTTCCACATGGCAGCACCCAACCCTCTCTGCCACAGCCCTCTGTGCCTGTGCCTGGCAGGTAACCCTGGGCTCACCCCGAAACTCGGTCGCCGCTGGGAAAACCCTTCCAGGGTGGTTTGTGCCAAAGAAGGAGCTGGATCCGGCATGCACGTCCATGACTTGGGTTAAGGCTGGTGGCAGCAGGGTCACAGTCCCCAGCACCGTGGGGTCACCCCTGCCACTGCGTGTCCAGCCCTGCTCCATCCCGCAGGGTCCCTTTTGCAGGATCTGTCCCTCGGCCCCCCCCAGGAGCACCGGGGAGAGCTCCGGCCCCAGTCTGTCCTCCCTGGCCGGGGGACACCAGGTGGTTGGTGCTCCCCGGGGCTCGTGTCTGTGGGACTGGGGGTGACCCGCTGGCCCTCGTCCCTCCGGCACAGTGAGGCGGGTTTTGGGTTCGTTTTGAGCCTTTTGGCTTCTCTGGGCTGGTCCTGGTGCAGCTTGGGGGGGTGTGATAAGTTGCCTGGGCTGTGGCCACTGTGGCCACCGTGTCCCCGAGGGCATTGCTGGGTGTGTGGGGTCCCATCTGCCCCCCCCCCCAGGCCCGCAGGCTGTCACATCCCAGCTGACCCTCTCTCTCCTTTTTCCTTCCAGGTTTTTGGGGCCAAACTGGCCCCACCACAGAGGGACCCCAGCACCCCGCACCCCAGAGCATCACACGGAGCAGGCAGTGACACCCTTTGGGAGTATTCAGGGACCGTCGGTGGACAGGTACGAGCAGAACCGAGGGGACAAGGTATGGGGGGGGCGGGCTGGGAATGGCCCCCCAGGGAAAGAGGAGGGGGTGTAGGGGTTGGGATCGTGCCTCAGTTTCCCCATTTCAGGGAGGGGCAGGGTGCAGTCCCCATCTGCGACCACCAGGGGGCAGTACGTCATCACGTCGCCCCTGTCCCCAGATGTGTGACCCCCCGCCCCCAGATGTGAAGCTCCCCCATATATAGGGCCCCAGATGTGCAGGGTCCCAGATGCGCCTGGTGCCACCGCAGGTCCTGCTGGCACTGCCGACCCTACCGGGGTGCCTGGCACTGGGGACATTTGGGTGACACTTCTCGGGGTGGGGGGGACACAAGCGGCCGCCTGCTCTGTGGCATCACGGTCCCTGTGGGAGGTTTGGGGTTACAGCCCCCAGTAGCTCAGCACCCCCTCCCAGTAGATATACTGCTGTGGAAGGGAATTGGGGGGATCCCCTGACATGGTCCCCCTGTCCGCTCCTCCCTTCTCAGGGACCAGGCACCCTGCCTGGAGGGGGGGGCTTGGGGAGAGTTTTGGGGAGCAAAGTGGGGGGTCTCTTGGGATATGGGCCAAAACGCCCCCCCCCCCCGCCCTCCCCCCGGAGGGCCCTGTCCGGCTCTGGAGGCAATTTAAACAGCATTTGGGATCCATTTAGGATCGTGGGTGCTGGCTGGCTGGAGCGTGCTTGTCCCTGGACCACTCCCCAGTTCACCCAGTACCACCCACCAGCCAGTGCTGGGCCACATTGGGGTGCAGTGCCACCACAGCACCCCACGGGGAGCCAGTCCACCCAGCACCCCTTACTGGGAGCCATGGGGGTAGGTAACATCGGTGCCACAGGATCCCCAGCTCTGCTGGCTCCCTGCACCACCCAGGGCTCTCAGATGCCTGGGACCTTCCTGGTGACAGTCCCCAGCACCAGGGTGGCCTCGAAGGCGTGACGAGCTGCGAGGAGGAAGCAAAGTCTCTGCAATGAGGACAACAAACCCCATCGGGCACTTGTTAACCGAGGACGCCGGCAGCACTGGCTGAGCCCCAAATTGTGCACCCTGGGGTGTCTCTGGCCACCCCAAGCTCCCCCTGCACCCAAGCCACATCCCAGGGCTTGAACCAAGGCACCCCAATACCCCCCGCCGTAGCCGTGCCACAAGCTTGGCCATGCCTCAGTTTCCCCAGCTGCATCCCACCCCCTCTCCGGGCTTGGCTGTGGTGCAGGGGCTGCGTCAGGCTGGAGGAATCCGGCTCCTTCCCTGGCTCTTTATGGCAATCATGAGTGTGGGGTGGGCTTGATCGCCCCCCCGGCAGCACCCAAGGCATGGGGAGGACTATGGCCCATCCATGTCCACCCCTTTGCAGGGACAGGGTGCTCACCCCACCTCTTCCCACCTCCTCCCAGTCACCCCACTGGGTAAGCTGGGAATGGTGCCGGCTGCAGAAATATTACAAAACCCCCATTTTTTTTTTTTTTTTTCCCCTCGATTCCTGGCCAGATGTGACACCTCCGTGCACAGCCCCACCGTGTCCCCCTCGCCCTTCCCCAGGCTCAGGAAGTCCCCAGGGGCCACCAAACCCCTTGGGAAGAGCCAGGAAGGGACTCAGAGGCTTCTCCCACCTCTCCAGCCTGGGGTGACACTGAAGCCATTTGCCAGTTCAGGTTTAGAAACCTCCAGTGTCAAAATGTGCTAAATCAGTGAGTTGACCCCAAAACACAGCTGTTCTGGGGAGGAAAATGGCTCCATTCTGCACCCCCTTTTCTGCCCTGTAAAGCTCCTGGGTGGGGGGACACCCACACCCACCAAGGGAACAGCCCTGGGGACACAGCCTGATGCCCCACACCAGCCATCAGCCACCCGCACTGTCCCTAACGGGGACGCAGGATCAGGCCCTACCCCAGGGGCCACACGGGGCCGGTGCAGATTTCGGGGTACCCAGGCAGAGGGGCACCACAGAGCCACCGGTTCCTGGAATTACCGGTGACACATCGCTCCCGGCCAGGTGCCACTGGGGCCACGGTCCCGGAAAACAGCTGTGGCTCCGGCTGCTGGGTGCCGGCCAGCGGCACAAACCACCAGCCAGCCTGGATCCGTCCCCACGTCACCGAGGCGAAGTGTGGGGTGGACCGCGGTGTACCCGGACCTGCCACCTAATTGCTGGGGACCAGCGGCTCCCCGTCATTTTGGGGATGCATGGGGACTGTTTAACCCCTTGGGGGCTGGGAAACTGTGTCGGATTGTTCTCCCTGGGCCTGAGGAATGGCACGGCACGGCACAGCCCCCAGGGTCGAGATGTGCCTCTCGGCGATGTCCAAAACCACAAGTCCTTCTGCCCTCCACGGGGTCTCCTTGACGGTGACGGTGACAAGCTGATGTCCCAACTGTCACGGCAGCTGGGCTCGGATGCTGTTTTGGGGTGATGGGGTGGAAGAGACAGAGGGATGGTCAGCGATGCCCCTCTGTCACCCTGCCTCCCTGCACCCTGCTTGGTCTGTCCCTGGTCCATGGTCACCCTGGCACGCTGTGCCCCGTCTCTGCCCGTGGTTTTAGACCCCTCTCCACCGAACGAGTGGGGCTGGGGCCGGACCCAGGGCAGGGGGAGTCCCAGGTGGGTGCCCAGCCACGGCGGTGCCCGGGGGATGCTCCTGCAGGCGCTGGACGTGGGTCGCATCCTGCCAAGGGACTTAGGCAACCGCCTGGCATGGCCACCGCAGGAGGGCATCAGGGAGCCGGTGCCGCGCTGAGAGCCACCTCTGGGTGCCCGTCACCCTGCTGTGTCCCTGTCACCCTGCTGTGTCCCTTTGCCGTGGGGGGTCGCTGGGGGCTGCGTCTCCCTCTCCGCCATCCCGAGAGATCCCGGCTCACGGCCACCACCGAACCCCTTACTTCCCCAGGAACATCCTCGGGGACACCCCAAGGGAGAGGCCCCTTGGAGTCCCAGCCCCGAGCCTGGGGCCATGAGCTCTGCGGCCATGGGTCATCCTGGCCCTCATTGCTCTGGCTTATCCTGGTTTTACCCACGTGCCACTGAATCCCATCTCTTCAGAGGAATGGGAAGAAATCTCTGGGGCTTTTCTAGCCCATTGCCTTTCCAAAATCCCTCCAGTGACATCCTCGAAGGCTTTTCAGAAGCAGCACCCCAGAAGCAAGCCTTCTCCTCTGCTTTTTAAGCTGCTGCTGGTTTTTTTTTTCCTCTCTCATTTCTGGAGGGTGATGGAGAAGATGCTGGTGAGTGGGTGATGCATTGGGTGGTTATGAGAGTGGCAGGCACCCATGCCCGGCTCAGCCGCTGATGCCCATGGCCGGTGGCTCCCAGCTGAGCTGCAGGGACCCAGCTGGAGACTGGCAACCTTCACACCATGATTTTTTTTGCTTTGAAGAGGCTGAAATGGAAAAGAGCAGCAAGGGAGCTGCATGGGCTGCAGAGCATCAGGGATGCAAGAATCACTCGGGTCCCCCCAAATCCTGAGCCATCATCCCAGCCCACAGACAGGGCAGGAGCCCCAGGAAAGCACATATGGCTACATAAAAAGCTTTTTTACCTCCAGAGAAGCAGCTGCCCCCACGGTTTTGGCCACACACCTGCAAAAAGCATCTTGCTTTTGGGGTGAAGGGGGAAAACTGGCATTCCCTGGGCCACCCCTGTATGTGTGGGACCCGTCCTGCTTCGCTCCCCACTGTCTCTCATCCCAGCAGCACCCACACATTGGCAGCACAGCCTGGCCACACTCTGGGGATTTCCAGAGGTGGTGGGGACTGAAAGGGCACTAGCAACACATGGGTTTAATTAGAGGTGACGAGGACATGCAAACAAGCAGGTTACAGCCTGTTTGGGGGTGGCTGAACAGCTGCAAGTCCCTGGAGGCTTTGGAGGTGCTTCTCGGTGTTTCCCATTCTCTGGGTGCCAGGGTAAGCACTGGCTGGGAGACACGGCTTGGGGTGGGAGAGGGCAGGAAGGTGGGTCAGGGAGGTCGGACCTCCAAAGTCATCCCTGCCCGTGGATGTGTCCCTCTCTGGGATGGGGCATGAGTCCCTGATGCGCAGAGCGCAGGGAAGCCTGAGCAGCCCAGGAACCCCAGCGAGCCCAAGGAGAGCTTGGAAAGGTGTTTATTCTGCTCCGGTTTTGGCATTTGGGATGAATTCCCCCATGGGAAGTGCTGGCGTCTCCATTGCCCCGGTACTGCCCCTCCATCCTGCTTCCCACCCCTTCCCTCCTCATCATCGCTGCCCAAACTGGGGGTGAACCTAACCCAAAAGCTTCCCAACATGCCCTGCCAGAGCAGCACCCTCTCTAGCAGCAGGATCTGGCCCTTGGAACTTTCCTCCACCCCTAAAACCCCACAAATTTGGGGGTGAGCAGAGCTCAGCCACCAAATCCCTCATCCTGGGAGGCTGAGGGACCCAACTGGGTCTCGGCACGGCAGCAAAAGGAGCTCAACAAAGCCCAGGAGCCCCATCTCTTCCCTCGAAGAAAATGAGTCAAGTTTCTCACCTGGATGGAGCAGCTGGAGCCATTCTGGGACCCAAACCCATCACTGTCGACCGATGCAGCCTGACTGTGAGATTTGCCTTTAGATATTGAACCTGGGGCCATGACGAGGAGGAGAACAGGGTCAAGTGGTGCAACCAATGGTGTTTTCAGGGAAAACACATTTTCACCAATATCTTTCCAGGGAGGGTGATAAAGGCAGTGAATGAGGCAGCACATGGGTGATGGCAGCACATGATGCTGAGCTGGTCGGGGTGTGGAGAGTGCAGCCAAAAAAGGCTGCGAGCAGGCGATGCCGCAGTGGGTTGTGATGAGCGGTTCCCTTCCTGAGGTGATGTGCTGCTGAGTCAATGCTCAAAGAGATCTCGTGGGCGGTGGGACTGATTTGGGAGCCACCCGTGAGGTGACAGGCAGGGGACAGGCGAGGAGCGTGCTGCTGAGCACGGGTTCATGGCGTGTTGCTTGATGAAGAAGCTCCGGAGGAAATTGTGAAAGGGCAACCAGATGCCGTCTGCGTGGAGTGGTGGGAGATGTGGCGTGAGCTGGGTGGGGAAAGCCCATGGCAGGAGGTTCCCAGGGCGTCGGATGGGGTGGGTTCCTCCTGGCATGTCATCGGATGCATCCTCAATGTAGTGCCTTGGGTCCTTCCTACCCTCAGGGATGGGAGCTGGGCCAAAGGTGGTTGCAAAAGGGCACAGAGCTGGAAAGGGGGGAATTGGAGCAGGGTTAGAAGCACTATGAGATGTTTCAAGCAAAATCCCAACTCTTGCTCCTGCCATCAGGTGGCATCTCCCACACTTGCCCATGGTCCCTGATCCCACAGGAGACACAGGACAGGAGTCCGGGTGCCCCAAGTCCCCCAGCACTCCTTCCAGACCGACACAGTTGGGGCTTACTGGGACACACGTGGCTGGTTTTTCCTCCAAAAGGCGACTGTTTCTTGCTAGAAAATGTCATTCCATCAATAAACACTTGGAATGGAAAATGTTTGACCTTCCCTATTATTTGGCTCCTGTGGGAAGCTGGCTGGGGAGGAGAAACCATTGGCTCATCCATCTTATTCAGCCCACTGCAGCTTCTGCTGGACACCGGGAAGGACGCGTGCCTGGATGCCATGAACGTCCAAGACTGTTTGCCAGCTGGCAAGGGGTTGATCAGGTCCTAAAATTGCTCTGTGAAAGCTTGCAGAGAAGAGTATCCAAATCCCTGAAGGCTTGGATGCTCACTCTTCCTTTTTTTGGCATGTGTCTGGTCTCTTCCTATCTGCAAGCCCCAGGTGGCATCTTCAGGGTGAATTCAACCAAAAGCCAGTGCCTTTTTCTCCTGGTTTGGAATGTGTCCCATGGCCATGCCATCAACGGACATGGCAAAGGTAAGGAAATAGCAAACCCAGATGATTCACCAGTGGTTTTGAAAACAACACATCCCTACGAGTCCCCAGGTCCCTCATCAGCAAGGGCTGGAGAAGCCAGCAGGGCTGGGGAGAGGACCTGCAAGGCAAAGGGCCTCCGCATCCTCTGTGGGTGATTTTTGCCATCTAGGCATCTCCCAGTCCTTAGTTCAGCCTCCAAAGTGGCTTTTAAGGGACAGGCAAGAGATGAAGGCCAAGGTCCATGAAGCTGGAAGATGACCGATGCCTCCTGAGATGCCTCCAGCAGCTTCCTGGGGTCACAGAGCAAACTGTGTCATTGCTCGTAGGGGATGTAGATGGTCCTGGAGGGATGTGGTGGGTCTGAGCTGGTGCCTGCAGATTTAGACCTCCCTGGTCTTCGCTGGTCTGGTTAGAGATGCCTTGGCCAAGCCTGGTCTATGGGACAGGAGGGAGGTGAGTGTCTCTGAGCCATCTCAGGGTCTGGCAGATGGAGATGTCAATGGAGGAGCTGGGGTTCGGCTCCCTCCAGGTGAGGGCTGGAGCGCTGGTGCAGGATGCTCATGGGGCCCTTCAGAGGAGGCCACGGCGAAGGGCTGAACCTGGGGTGGCAGCTGGGATGGTTCAGGCTCGTAGACAGCCCAGCCCATCAAAAAGGGACCTTCTGGCTCCAGATGCTGAAATCAGACAATTGCTTGAAAATGTCAGCTTGCATTTAAATAAAATAAAATAACAGAGCAGCATGCTTCTAGCTTTCAGGGTGGTGCAAACCCAGACATCAAGAGCGCAGACTGCAAAGACCCGGGGCCATGGGCAGTCTGGGGGCAGAGGGAGAGGAAAGCCGTGCTCCATGGCAGCTTGGACCCTGTAAGGGATGCTCCATAGGGCACTGTGCTCATTATTGCCCTTGCAGCTAGTTTTTTTTGGCTATTTGTTTTGGTTATTTATAACTTCCCCCCTTTTGTTTTTAATTATCAGGCAGCATCTTGTTGCTTGGGGGAGGACCGAGATATACCCAGGCCTGGCACGCAGGCAGCGGCTGCTTCTCAGAACAGCAGAAATGGAGATTGCAGGTCGTAGGGGACCTCCTGGGGTGCACAGCACCCACCAGCACCCAAGGGTGACCCCGCACCAAGAGAAAAGGTCTCAGGAAGATGCATTTGAGGTGGAGCCTGGCTTGCCGGAGGGGTTAAAGCTCTGCTCCCGGGAAGAGCCGGCTCCTTTCCAGCCTGAGTAAGCCCATTGCTCCTGCCAAAACCCGACGCCAAAGGCCGTTGCGGGGTTTTTTCGGCTGTAAACAGCGTTGCTCGACAGTGCCGCACGACCCATGGGGCCGGCACCACTCAAACCAGAAGGTGTTTTGATAACGTTTGTTAATTAAGAGCTGGCAAGATGGGCTACCCAGATGCTGGCACGGGAACCAGCTCTGAAGGAGGCACGGGGGGGGGTCTGCAGCTGCCCCGGCCCCACCGCCGCTTTGGGGTCATATTTGGCAAAACCCCTCAGAGGGACGGTGGGGATTTGCGGCTGTGGCGAGGACAAGAAGCACCACGGCAGCTCCGGGCAGTGTGTCTGGCCAAACCATGCTGGCTATTTTCAAATGCCCACGTGGACCACCCGCCTGGCCCCAAATTTTGGGGGCATGGAAAGCAGCCGGTTGCATTGCACTGTGGGGGGATGCTGGCATCACCTTCGGTTCCCGGTCAGCGCCACGGGATGGGCATGGCAAGGCGAGATGGAGATGGCCGGAGGGGTTAAACCTCCTCCCCTTCTGCCGGGACGGGCCGGGTCCTTTCCAGCCTGAGTAAGCCCATCACCCTGCCAAAATCCTGCTCGGCGCTGAAGGCCGGTGCGGGGTTTTTCCGCCTGAGGAGCGATGCTCAATGCCTAATGCACTGGCTGCAGGGGCATGGAGCGGAGAACACATCCCAGCATAACCTGGCCTTGAGCCAGTGATGCCAGCACCCCAAAATCCTGCAGGATCTGGCTGAGGACACCACCCAGCACTCGGGGTGCCTGTGCTGGCTCCAGCCTCTGTGGCTCCATCCGGCAGCTCCAGCACAAGCTGCACTGTTATTATTTACAAGAGGGGTGGGAGTTTCGCCTTCACTTCCCTTTATTTTTAAATTTATTTTTCTTTATTTTGGATTTCTGACTCATCTCGGACTGTTGCCGGGAGGAAACCAGAATAAAAAGTGTCCCAAATATCATTTATATCAGCTAAACAAAATCCTCCCCCAAATATGCAGGGAGGAAAGTAAAGCCGCCCAGGACCCAGAGCCACTTCTCCTTCCCCCAGTCTCATTCTTACGGAGGAGGAAAACTCACATTTTCCTCTTTTTTTCCAAACCACAGCTGGTTTCCAGCTCTGCAAGCACAAAGCCAGGCCCGGAGCTGCTCACACACTGGGGGGGCAGAGAGGCGATGGATGCTCCCCAGCCCCTGCACGCTCCGGCTGCCTTCGGGGTACCCACAGGGGCACCCAGCCCTGATGTCCATGGGATGCTCCCCGGGGATGCAGCACCCATGGGGCTACCAAAACAGGGCATGGGTGGGAGTGGGGGAGGATGCTCTGGAAGGGGTGGGTGCCCTGGAGGGGAGGGTGTTGCATAATGAGGGTGCCCAATTAATACTGATGCCTGAGAGATGAGGTTGCCCTATTAATATGGGTGCCTGGTTAATAAGGGTGCCTCAGAGATGCTGCTGTCCCTGAGATGAGGGTGCCCTCGAGGTAAGCGTGTCCCAGAGATGATAGAGCCCTGTTAGTGTGGGTGCCCCATTACTAAGGGTGTCATGGAGGCAAGGATGCCCTGGAGATGAGGGTGCCTGAGAGACGAGGGTGCCCCATTAATAAGGGTGTCTTGGAGATGAGGGGATCCCAGAGGTGAGGTTCCCCCATTAATGTGGCTGTCCCATTAATAAGGATGCCCTGAGATGATGGGTGCCCCATTAATAAGGGTGTCCCAGATATGCTGGTGCCCTGTTAATGTGGGTGCCCCATTACTAAGGGTGCCATGGGGATGTGGATGCCCCATTAACGAGGGTGCCCTGGAGATGAGGGTGCCCAGTGCTTTTCCTCCCTGGAGTGGTTTTGATGAGTCTCTCCTTGTGAGGGGGGGCAGGCAGTGGGAAGGTCTCTTGTCCCTCCAACAGCCAAGTGTGACTCAGCAGCTGAGCCCTGCTGGAATGTGTGAAGACTGGGGGGAAAACAGCCCAAAAGCAGCATCCGGGGGGGGGGGGGACACGCACTTGTGACTCCAGCATGCGAAGCATCCACCCAGACACCCCCAAACCCAGCCCCCTGCCCCAGCCCCTCCGGGGGACGTATCCTGCCCCGTGACAGCGGTGGTCCTGCTGTAAGCACAGCTTTGTCACCCAGCCAATGGAAAGGTGGTGGAAGACACAGCACCACTGGTGAGGCTGAGTTTGTCCCCTCACGATGCTCCTGTGCTTCGCCCCAGAAAATCCCCCTGCTCAGCCCTGCAGCAAACCCGGATCTGCTTTTCCCTCTCCAAGGGGAAAAAACTGTTTGGCTGTCGCTTGGCTGCATCCTGCACGGCCACCCTGCACCAGGTGAGCCCTGGGAGCTGAGAGGAACCAGCTGCCAAGTGTTGCTCCTGATACTGGGGAGGACAAATTTGCCTCCGTGGCTCATTAAAAGGGTTTTGGAGGGATGGAGAGAGGCTTTGGGGCTCTCCTCCTCATCCTAATCCATCTCTCTATTGCGATAGCTGCTCAGGTCCTGCTTGCTCCCTGCGCCAGGTGCTGTACAAAGAGAAGCCAGCAGCTCGTTTGCACCCTCATGGGTAGTGAATAAGCTTTATTTCTTCTTAAATCCGCAGCGTGGAGGTGATCCTCCTGCCAATGTCTCCTGCCCTATTGAAATAGGGGGGGATCCTCCGACGTTGGGGGTGGCTGTGGGTATTGCACAGTGCAGAGGTGCTCGGAGCCGTGTTTGTCCTCGCAGCACCCAGGCCGGGGTCTGGAGGCGGGTTTGGGGATGGGGACAAGGGCAGCACGGTGGCACTGGGCAGGCGGCCTGAGGTGGGGATGGGGCACGTGCTCCCTCCCTCCGAGTCACTGGGATCACCCGTTGTCACCATATGGCTGGTGCCGTGGTGGCTCGTGGGGTGTTTCAGGAGAGGGTTGACACTCAGGCTCCATCTGTGCCCTGAGATGCTCAGCCTGGGGGGTTTGGGCAAAGCAAGATCCCCCTCAGGACAGAGACTGGGGTATGGGGAAGCACCCCACGTGCTGCTCAGCTCCCCTCGCTGTAAACCTCTCCCCCCCCCCCCCCAAAAAAGGGGATTTCAGCCCATGAGCAGCTCTAGTTTCATTTTTCCATGCTGGGGGGCACAGGGCAGCCATGGCTCCAGCTGCCTTCCTGGGATTTGACTCTTTTTTTTTTTTTTCCCCTGCCCTGAAGTGATGGTGCTGCTTTTGGGGTCAGGTACCTCACAGTGACATCGAGCCTCACCTGCGAGGGGAAGGGCTGAAGTGAAGCCAAACCACCCCAAGACCTCCCAGCCAAGAGACCTGGTGCTGAGCAGGAAGAATTAGCAGCTCCGAGTGGTTTGGGCTTTTCCCAGGGAGCTGATCCCAGCTCATGTCCTGCTTTTCCACAGCTTTTCCATCAGCTCAGGGTAACTGAGGCGTTCCTGCTCTGAATCCTGCCCAGGTCCCTGTTGCGGCCAGGTGTAATTTGGCATCCCTGGGGATGGAGGTGGGCTCCATTCCAGTGCTGTGCCACTCTCACCAGGAGGAATTAATATTTTCCTTTGTTGTAATTGCCATTTCCCTTCCTGCATCTGCCAGTGGCTCCAGCATTGTCCCTGGGGCGGGATGGGGATTCAGCCGAAGGCTCTGCCCTCCATGAGCTGAGCCCTGGGGGCCATCACCGCGGGGCTGGGAGAGGGAGGATGTGACCCATGCGGAAACCACAAACGGTTTCGATGTGTTTATTAGCCCGGGCACAACTTCCCCTAGCCTCATTTCCCAATGCCAGCTGCTGCATTGCAAAGGCGCTCGAGCTCGCCTCTACATGCATTAAGGTTGTTCAATGGGTGGGGGGGGATGGAGCACCCATAGGTGCATGGTAACAACCCCGTCCAGTGCCTAGGGTGGCCCTGAGGGGTGGCTGTGCCCCTGGGACAAGGCAGAGGTGGGTTTGGGGGGGGTGGATTGCAGCTCCAGCAGAGCCGGAACCGATGTCCCTGTATCTGTCCCCATGGCCTGGGGATGCGGGAGCGGAGCTGGAGCGGTGCATGGGCTGGGAGGGTTCGTCGTCACCCCGGGTTGATGCTCGCTGTCGTGGAAAGGGTGAGTGGTGTTAGCTGTGGGTCACACTCTCTCCCCCAGGAAAAGCTTGGGCAAAGGTTATTCTTAAAAAAAAGATAAGTTTCCTCTTTTCCTTCCTCGTCGGAGGCACGTGGTGGTGAGGTCATGGAGAGCCTGGGCTGGCGGCAGGACATGTTTCCAGCTTGGCGTAATCGCATCCCCAGGGTCACGACGAGACTGTTCTTGGCGGGGTCTGGGCGAGCGGTGGCGGGGATATTTCTTCTGCCTCTGCCCCCATCCAGCAGCGCTTCCCCACTGCCCCTCCAGCTCCACTTTCTTCCTGGTCAAGCGACCACATCCTGAGCCAGCCCTCGGGCTGTTTCCTTCGCTCCCGCCGGCTTTCCCAAAGCAGCTTCTGCGTCCCAGAGGTGAATGTGGCTTTGCATGGAAAATTAACCCCAGATGTGGCTGAGTTGCTGCTGCTGCAGTGCCATGATTGGGGATGGGGCCCAGGGAGGGCTTGGGGACATGGGGACAGCAGGAGGGACCTGCTGGGTGGCCAGGACCTGAGAGCCAGTACCTCCTGGAGGGGTTTATCCCACCCATTGGGGAGCATGGGCAGGGGGACAGTGTCTTCTGCAGCTGGGTGCTCCCCAGGGAGGGCTGACGGGGGCACCCAGGGGCTCCCCCACCCTTGGGGACAGTCACTGGGCTATGGAGCAGTGCCACCAGCATCGGGCTGAGCAAAGCCCTGGTATTCTGGCTGTGTGTAAGAGCCTGGTGCAGCCTCCAGCTTGGCCATGCAGCCCTTGGCTTGGGAGGACATGGGGCAGCTCCCCTTTGATCAGCTGCCGATTCCCATCCTGGGGTTGTTTTCTGGCAAGCAGGATCACTTGCTGGCAGGAGGCAGATCCCCATCGCCGTGCCACCACCCTCCCCGGCAGAGCCACCAGGAGCTGGGCTCTGTCCCCAGCCAATGGCACAGCCATACCAGGGGGTCATCATGAATTTTAACAGATCAGGGATGCTTGGGGACCCCTGGAGTTATTGTGGCCAAGGTCCTTGGTTAAGCATGGTGCTGCCGGCCCCACTCGGGGCAAATTGGCGGAGGGCTCTGAGGCGGGAACCGCAACACTAATCAAAAGAGGATGGAAAACTCTTGTGGTTCCTTGGAAATGAAGCACGGCTACAAGCAGACTGCACCAGCCTCCAGATGTGACAGCAGTGGCCGCAGGATGAAATTCTGCTGGATTATACTTAATTACGAGAGCTGAGGGGGGGCAGCAGTAGCAGACTGGCCCCATGGCATCGCTGGGCAGGGGGAGCGGTGTGCAGCCCCTTCCCCATGGCTGGGAGCAGGTTTGGGGGATGGATGGGCCCTGGCTGATGCCTGGGTCTCCTTGCTGAGCTGGGACTTGCCTGGTTCATCTCAGCCCCTCAATTTAAGCCTTTCCAAGATCTTTGGGGATCCTTGGTCCATCCCGTTGCCTGGGGCAGGAGGAATCCTGCTGGGGGCTGCTGACTCTCTCCATGACTTGGAGGCACTTGGCACCCTGGCCCCTGTCCTGCATCCTCCCCATGCAAGGACATGGAAGGTGACCCAAACTTGGGGTTCAGGCAAGGGGCCCCCCAAGCACCGCCTGCTCTCAGAGCCACAAGCGCCCTTGCAGGTTCCCTATCGCGGTTTTGTGCTCTTCAGCCTCGCTGGGTACCGTTTCTGCCCACCCTGTTGCGACAGTGTGTTGCTCCATGGGGTTTCAAAGGGGCCGTGGGGCCGTTTTTGCCGGCGGTCCCACGAGGCGGAGGGCTGCCGGGTGGGAGGATGGGCGGAGGCACAGCAGCACATGCCAAGATGCATCAGCCTGTGTTTTTCTGGTGGCGGCTGAAGGTTGTTTGTGCTGTTCCGGGGATGATACAATGCTCTTGGCGTAGGTGCACGACCCGGTGGCTGGGCACATGTGGTGCTATCGGCCAGGAGGAGGGCGATCCAGGCTACCCCAAAGCATTTCCTCCTCTAAGCATGAGCCATAGTCCCCCCAAAAAACTGCTGTGGGACCCTATTTTTGACCTGCTTTGCTGCATGCCTGCATGAGCACCCCACTTTCCAGCTCTTCTTAAACCCCTCACCCTTGCATCCGCAGCATGGCCGATGCTCCCTGGAGCAGGTCGGGGCGTTTGCTCCCTGGCTGAGCAGGGAAACAGTTCACCTGCTGGAAGGACCATTAGTTTTCTTGGAAAAAGCAGGAAATGCATCAAAATTGGAGTCTCCAACCACGTGCAAACAGCTGGAGCTGGTTCACTCCATTGCTGGGGTCTGCTTGGCTCTGCTCTTGGATGGAGATGGAGGTTGCAAGTGGTGGGGGAAAGAGGATGGGGAAAAGGGCGAAGGTGTCAGGATGGGAAATGTCCGCTGGGAGGAAAGCCAGGCAGGAGCACCTCGTCCAGCTGCGAGGGAGATGGGAAAGGCCGAGTTTAGCATCGGCGTCGGTCGGGGAGCGTGGGAGCGGTGGAAGCAGGCTGTGCTCGCTGGCTGGTGGCTTTTCACCGAGAGATGCCGGCACGATGCCGGTCGCACTCAGTCCTGCCGTGTCCCCTCTTGTGATGCTGGACCCGGGCTGCCTGGAAGCGGGTGGTTGGAGTTGGTGTTTGTAATGCATTTATTTGGCTTCCCAGAGCCCAAAGGATGCTTTTAATAAACCCAAGTGGATTCCAGACTCTTCCCAAGTGCAGAGTTTGGCTGGAGAAGTACGAGGCTGGAGAGCTTTTTGCAACACCCCCAAACTCCTCTTCACCCCCTTATCACCACCTTCACCCCCACCAGCCATTGCAGCCCCTCCAAGTCTCCTGTTTTCAGCCCAAAATGAACCACTTGGCCCCCAGCCAGGGCACCGGGCTGCCAGTGCAGCTGGGCTTGCAGCATGTGTGTGCCGTGGCATTGGCATACCCGGTACCGGCAGCTCCCCCAGCACCACGATCCCTCTGAAGAGCCTCCTGACATACATTCCTGTGATGGAAAAGGGCCAGATCCAGGCTTGGAGCCACGGGGAGCTCTCACAGCCAAGGCTCATTAGGGCTAAACCGCCGCCGGCTTCCCTTGACCTGCCGTCGGCATCTTGTCCCCCCAGGTAGGGCTCAGGCTCTCGGAGGCCATCCCGGAGCCGCAGGCAGGAGGGAGGAGGCAGCTTTACAGAGCTAAAACCTCTGCTGCTAATGAAAAACAGGTTCTGCATAGCCAAACAGCTGATCTGCGGCCACCGAGCTGAGTAATGCCTCGAATTCCTGGCAGGAGCTGCTTCCTTTTGGGAGGCGAGGGCTCCTTCCCCAGTGAGCGAGGCCCTTCACGTCCCTCACCGGGTGCAGGGCTCTCCCGGGGGCTAAGCCCTGCTCGGGGACCAGTTAGCCCCCAGCCACCCCTCGGGGATTGGGGCTGGCATCGGGCAATAAGATTATGGGGTTCTGCATGCTGCAGGGGGTCTGGTGGGTGATGGTCCTTCTGTCTGTTCAGCCCTCTGCCCATCCATCCATCCAGCTCGCCCCACAGGCATTTGTCTTGGTCTCTGTCCATCCCTCCAACCGCAGCGAGGAAGATGATGGGGGTTGAGCCCTGCTGTGTCCTGCAGCGCCTGGGGACTGGTCCATGTCCCCCAGGGTGTCACTTTGGCTGGCAGGGATGTCTCTTGGGGCTGGGGGTTCCCCCCGATTTCAAGGATGGATGCAAGCAGGGAAAGGAGCTCAGCAGCTCCCGGGGACGGATCCTGCATGGGGGAGAGCTGCTGCTGGTGGCGGGGCAGGATGGCTGCTGGGTGTGGAGCAGGATGAGGCCATGACTCAGCCCTCACCAGGGCTCTCGCACACCCTGACCCGTTCCCCTCTCCTCCTCCTTCCTCGGCAAAGCCCTGGCGGCACCTGGGGACCCGGGGTTGCAGCCGGGGACGGGGCCCCGCGTGTGTGTGTGTGTGTCTGTGGTGGAGATCAGGGCCAGTCGCTGATGTAAACAGCTCTGGCTGCAGATAAACAACCAGCCCCGGCAGAGAGGACAAACAGCTCCTCTGTTCCCATGCGGGACGGCTCCAGACCCTCCCCGCAACACCCCAGCAGCATCTCTATCGTTCGGGGTCGGTGGCTCGAAACACCCCCTCCGGCCCGATTTTGTGGGTGGCACCCCTGTGCCACCCCATCAGCCTGGGGCCAGACCCGTGTGGGGTGCAGGTGCCCAATTTGGGGGGCAAAGGGGGGGATTTAGCCACTTGGACACGTGCCGAGGTCAGGGATGATGCTGGCTCCATCCATCACGGCACCCTGAGGGCCGTGGCATCCTGGAGAGGGTTTGGCAGAAGCTCGTGCCCGACCCTGGTGACAGCCAGGGACCCCCCCCTCCATTCCTCCCCGGGCGGGTGCTGCCGGTCCCCCCGCGTCGTGGCGCCGAGGCCGGGCTTCCCTGGAGTGCTCCCAAGCCCTTTGCCCATCCTGCCCCCGGTCCTGGCGCCGAGCCGCGGTCCCCCCCACCGCCGCTTGGCCGCCTGCCCCCACCTGTGCCCAGCTGCTCCCGGCGCAGCCCCCAGACCCCCCTGTGGGTCAGCACCCACTTGGCTCCGGCTGGGCTGAGCTGGAGGGTGCCATGGCTGCACCCACACGGCACCGTGCCACGAGGGCCGGGTGATGCCAAGCTGGTGGGTGCTCCCTGTGTGGGGCTGAGCAGGGGATGGGGCACACCGGGGACTGTGCCCCCCGCCCAGCATCCTGGGCCAGGGTATACTGGGGGTGCTGGGGAGCCCTAGGCACCCATGGGTGCAGCCCCCCAGAGCATGGGCACATGGAGATGCCATGGGGTGGGCAGCCTCCTGCCGCCACCCGAAAACGGCTGCAGGCGAGGGGCTGCCGGTGGCACCTCCTGCCCCCCCCTTGTCCCCCCAGCCTCGGTGGGTGCTGGCGGGCAGCCGCCCGGGAAGGTTTTTGGCTTCGACTCCGGCTGCATTCCTCGGTGGAGGGAGGAGTGGAGCCGGAGCCTGGCGTGACTCAGCCCTGGCCACGCGGGCTGGGGACAGGCTGGTGACCCATGTGGAGCCATAACCCGTCCTCTGTCCCCCCTCACTGCCTGACATGCACCCCTGGCACGGGCAACCCCTCTCTGAGCCAAGGGGCTGAGCTTTATCCCTGCCCAGGGACCCCCCAGCACGCAGTGGGGGGGGGGGGGTGGCAGGTCCCCTGAGAGCCTCTGCGGTCGAGGATGGCTGGACCCCGGGTTATGATAACTCTAAAAAGGGACTTTCTCTGCGGGAGCCGGACACAGCCTGACCCTGCGGTTCCCTTGCTCCCAGCCTGGCTGGTCGACTGCCACCAATTCCCCTGTACCCAGATCTGGCCAGCGCGCCCCTCCCATGGGTGCCCACCCCATGGGGAGGGGGCTGCTGCTGGGGTGTGCTGAGCATGGGGGTCATTGGGGCTGGACGGGGAGGGGGGGGTCCAGAGCAGGACAGAGGGTCCCAGTCTGGAGCAGGCAGCATGGGAGGAATGGAGAGGAGGAAGCGGGGGGCTCGCTGTGGGCTGAAGGCTCCAGCCTTGTCCTGCCTCCTGCTCGTGACATCCTGAGTCCCCACCGCTGGCAGCGGGCCGGGGCGAGCGCCCGCCACCCGCATTCCTCCGCTCCTCAAGGAACTGGCTCGGGACCTTCCCACGGGGATTTCCAGCCTGGGCACACACCGCTCCAGCCCGGATCGTACCGGGATCCTGGCTCTGTTGCAGTGCCTGGGGAGACTCGTCCACCAGCTGCGGAGAGAGCGTCCCAGCTCCACGGTGAATCACCAGGGAAGGAACTGATTAAGAGTTTGCAGCACTTTCTTGCTGGAAATAACTTTCTCCGCAGAGGCCGTTTGCAGCCCAAGGCTGCTCCCCTGATGCAGCCTGGGGTGGGGGGGGGGTTGGATGTGCTGCAGGTTTTACCCCCTCTTTGCTGCTCACTGGCCTGAAAAAGCCTCCCAAAATGAGGCATTGGGTTGGGATGCACTTCTGCTCCCATTGGGGATGGGAAGAGGGAGAATTGCTGAAGCTGAAGCTACCTGACCAGCATCACCTCCAGCTCCCTGAGCGGCAGAGTCAAGGTCCAGGGATGCTCTGACCTCAGACACGGAGGAGATGTGGCTGCAAGTGGGATGGTACTGGTGCCTGGTCCAGGCCCTTCGGAGCCAGGAGCGTCCTGCATCCACCCTGTCTGCATCCCTGCATCCCCCTGTGCTAGGGGCCAGCAGACATGGGGAACACCCCAGCATGCCTGGAAGCCCCCACAGCCTCATCCTGCCTTTCTCCCCCGGGGTGACAGCCTCAGGGCTTGGAAATGGCTGCGGGGGAGATGGGGACAGCAGCCCCCAGGCAGTACCAGAGCAGCGACAGTGTCACTGGGCCCAGTTTGCAACCGGGAGAGGGACAGCCAGGTGTGCCCCACTCCCAAATTTTGCCGGCTGTGGTGCAGGCACGGAGACCGCTGTCACCCGCCACCGCTCTTGATGTTGTCTCTATTTCTGCCCCGTGACTCAGGGATTTCAGCAGGTTTGGGGCGGGTGGAAGGGCAAAAGCCACTTCCCTGCCAAAAAAAGAGGCAGCTGCTGCTCTCTCGGCCTCTGTCAAGCAGGGGTGGATTATTAACCCGAGTGCTATGCCATCCTTCTGTCCTGCTGTCCCCCTGCCCGTGCTCGCTTACCCCATGACTCAGGGATGTGACACTTTTCCGGTCTCTTAAAAGGAGGAGAAGGGGGTGAGTTTGTGGGAGATAAGAAGGAGCGTGGTCCTCAGCTGGTGTAAAAGGGCCTCACGCGCTGGCACGGGGTCCCTGTGAGTCACCCCCCAGGGCTGGTGTCACCCAGCTGTGTCCCTGGGGTGCCCACCCCAGCGTCCTCCCACTGCTGGGTACTGCTGAGGCTCCCAGGACAGCTCATCGTGGAAAAGGAAGATAATCTCTCATCATTTGGGGGGAGAAAGGGGGTTATTTTGTAAGCACGGCTCATTTTTAAGCCCAGCATCCTTCCTCCCACCCTGTCCCCATCATCCTCAGCATTGACGTTTATCTGTGTGCAGTTGCTAAGGCCGCCCGTGGGTGATAAGGACACACATGGCACCCATGCGCCAGTGGAGATTTGATGCCGTTTTGGGGCTGTCGCTGCTATCCCCATCTCCGGATGGCTCCCAGCTCTTCCCCAACCCCAAATCCCCATCGTTCCTCTGCCAGGTCCCTGATCCCAGCCCTCCGCTTCCTTGGGGTTATCTCAGCTCCAAGAAAAACCCTCAGCAGCTTCTGAAACCCCGTCAGTGTTTCCGGCCCCAGAGAGCAGATACCGCTGCTTCCTCAAAGCTCGGATGTGGTGGCTGTCACCGACACGTGGCCCCGTTGTCACTGCACCCCTGTCACAGCCGCAGCCCCAGGCCGCCGCTTGCATCCAGTTGTGTTTGTGGAATATTGTGCTTTCTGCTTCTCTATTGGGGTGAAGAACACTTTGCAAGGCAACAGTTCACCTCATGGCAACTAATTGTTTCCAGTTGCCTGCAAACAAACAGGCAGCAAACAGGAAAATCCCCAAAGCAGAGGATGGGGCTTTTTGCAAGCCCAGCACCTCAACGCTAGTGTTTTTTCTGTCCCCAGATCCATCCCCAGGTGGATCTGTTCGTGTACTCCCTTGCACATGGATCCATCTGTGCACTCACGGATCCCTTCGTGCACACCCATGCAAATGGATCTGCTTGTGCGCATGTGGATCCAACCATGCACACGGATCTGTCCACGCACACCCATGCAAATGGATCCATCCCTGCACGCAGGGATCCATCCATGCATGCCCACGCACACAGACCCATTCACACACCTCTGTGCCTGCTGCCTGCCTGGCACCAGCAACAGAAAAAGCAGCCACGGGAGCCAGAATCAGCCGCTGCAGGAACACTCTGGAGCCTCTCACCATCCTCTTGTCCCTGACACCTCCATTCCTGCCCTGCTTACACACGCTGACACCCCAAATTCCCCCCATGCTGCTGCTCCCAGCACCCACGAGCCCTGCAGCCCAGCACAGTGAGGGCACCCCGGTCCTGAATCATCTGCAACCCTGTGCATGGCAGACACGTCTCGGCTGTGGTGGGCTGCAGACGGCCGGGTTTTGGGGAGGAACTGGACACGTGCTGCGAGGGGAAGGTTGTCAAACCCACGCAGGATTTTCTGCAGGAAAACTTATGGTGTGGACCAGGAGCAAGGCACAGATTTGCAGCGGGGCTGCGCGTCGGCATCGCCGATGCACTGGGGTGTGTGTTGGCATGCGTGTGAGCGTGTTTGTGCATGCTGCATATGGGACTGTGGGTGCACAGCTGCACATGTAAGGGGTGCATGTGTGAATTGGTGGTTTGTCCGCAAATATAAACATGTAACCCTGTGTGTGTGGAATGTGGGTGTGTGCGTGCATGGCTGCGTGGTTACACAAGTGTGCATGCAAGCGTGTGTGCATGTAGGAGTTTATGCATGTGTGCATGTTGGGTGTGTGTTTGTGTGCACACATGCAGTGTGTATGTGGGTGGTGTGTGTGTGCATGCACATGTGGTGTCACATGTGTGTGTGCGTGTGCCCAGGAGTAAGCATGCACACATGCATGTGTGCAGGCCTCTGGGCTGTGGGTGTGCATGGGTACCCGTGCCCAGACGTAAGCACGTACGTACACGTGTGTGCAAGCCCCAGGGTGTGTGTGTGTGTGCACGTGTGTACAAGTTTCCAGGGTGACCATACACATACACACATGTGCAAGGCCCAGTGCTGTGCATATGGTAGTGTGTGTGTGCGCGCGCGCATGCCCCAGTGCTGTGCATGCGTATGTACACATGTATGTGTTCCAAGGGGTGTGTGTGCACATACAGGGGGGGTGTCCGTTCCTGGTGTGTGCACATATGTGTGCACGTGCCCGGGGCATGCATGGACATGCAAGTGTGTGTGCCCAGGGGTGCACATACGTGCGTGTGCATGCGATGGGGGGGGGGGTGTCACGCACACAGTGCCTGGTGCTGCTAGTGTCCCAATCCGAGCCGAGGGTCCTGAGCCGAGCCAAGGGGCCCGATCCGATCCGATCCCAGCTGAGCCGATCCAAGGGTCCCAATCCGATCCGATCCGAGGGTCCCGATCCGATCCGATCCAAGGGTCCCAATCCGATCCGATCTGAGGGTCCCGATCCGATCCGATCCGAGGGTCCCGATCCAATCCGATCCGAGGGTCCCGAGCCAAGCCGAAGGTCCTGATCTGATCCGAGGGTCCCGATCCGATCCGATCCGAGGGTCCCGATCCAATCCGATCCGAGGGTCCCGAGCCAAGCCGAAGGTCCTGATCTGATCCGAGGGTCCCGATCCGAGCCGATCCGAGGGTCCCGATCCGATCCGAGGGTCCCGATCCGAGCCGATCCGAGGGTCCCGATCCGATCCGAGGGTCCCGATCCGAGCCGATCCGAGGGTCCCGATCCGAGCCGAGGGTCCCGATCCGAGGCGATCCGACCCGAGGGGCCCGATCCGATCCGATCCGAAGGTCCCGATCCGATCCGAGGCGATCCGAGGGGGCCGACCGGAGCGGCGGGCGCTGGCCGGCCGCCAGCCCTTTCTCATAAACCACATGCTGCCGCGCCGCTATAAAGGGCAGCGCGGCGGCGGCGGCGGCTCAGCCCGGCCCCGCTCGGCCCCGCCGCCGTTTCGCCCGCACCTCCCGGTCCCGCCGCAGCCCCGGCCCCACGGCAGCCCCCATGCCCCGCCTCGGAGCCAAGGTACGGCGGCCCCTCCCGCTATCCAGCCCCCAGAAAACCTTCCCCCCCCTCCACCCCCCCACCCGCCCCGGCACGGCGCCCGCTGTCACCTGTGAGGGGTCCCCGGGGGGAGCAGCTCCCACCACTCCTTCAGCCCCGGTTCTCCTCGTCGTCGTCGTCCCCCCCCCGCCCCGATCCCCGGTCACGCAGGGGGACGTGGCAAACCCCCTCTTCGGGGGTCCACGGGGGGGCCCGGCTCCCGGCGGGGTGATGCTCCAGCCCCGGTTCGGTTCCCGGACCCGCGGGATGAGGTTCCAGCCCCGTCCCGGTTCTCGGTTCCAGCCCCCTCCCCGGTTCCCGGACCCGCGGGGTGAAGCCCCGTCCCCGCCCCGGTTCTCGGCTCCAGCCCCGTCCCCGGTTCCCGGACTCGGCGGCGAAAGGCCCCGGCTCCAGCCCCGTCCCGTCCCCCGGCTCCAGCCCCGTCCCGTTCGCCGGCTCCGGCCCGTCCCCGGCGGGGTGAGGCTCCGGCCAGCCGTGGCCGTGTCTCGGCGGTGGCCCGGGCGGCATCTTGCAGTTTCACAAGAGGGGAGGATTTCTGGACAACCTCCAAGGGAAATTCCCCCCCCCCCCGCCATCACCCAGGCACCCTCTCGGTGCCGGTACACCGCGGACGGGGGGGCATGCGAACCCACCCCGGGGGTCTGCTCCATCCCCCCCTCGGGGGTCTTGGCCCTGGGACAAGCCCCGTTACCCACTGGGGTCCTGCAATGGTTCGGGGCCTCCCTGCTTCTTTGCAGGGGGATTGGGAGGGGAATTTGGGGCGACGCCAGAGCCGCTGCATGGAAAGAGCCCGGCGGGTGCAGGCACTGGGGGCTGGGGGGGGTCCGGAGGGTGGGAGGAGGATTTTTGGGGATGGGTGGGTCAGTGCGTCAGACAGCTCCCCGGAGCCGGGGTGGAGGAGAAGATTTGCAGGAGAGACGGAGAAATGGTGCGGGAGAGGGAACAAGGGCTGGATGGGGAATGTGGAGGTGGCCGAGAGCCACGTGAAGGCTTTTGCCAGCCAGGCCCCGGCCACGCAGCCCCCGCAGTGGGCACTGGGAAATTCCCCACTGACCTGGCGCTCCTAAAAATAGCAGGATGGGGATGGGCGCGGGGGTTGGAGGACCATGGTGGGGTTATCTTGCTGGACCGTGGTCAAGCCCTGTCCACCACGAAGGTGGCCACTCTGGAGGGTGGTGGGGAAGGGCAGGGGGCTCGGGGTGGGGGGATTAGCCCTGCTCCAAGCCTTTGCTCTGCCATGCTCAGGTGTGCCTGCTCCGCTGCACCCTGCTGTCATCCCTCCTCCTCCTCCTGGTCTGCAGCATCCATGAGACGGAGCAGAACAGCTACTGCCAACAGATCATCACGGAGAAGCACCTGGCTGAGCTGGAGGAGCTGGTGAGTGCCCTCCCCAGGCTCTGCCACGGGACAGGGGCTCTTTCGGGGCCGGGCAGGCACAAATCAGCCCTTATTTAGGGCTGAAAATAAGCAAATCAGCTTATTTTCAGCTCCACCAGGAAAGTGATGGTACCCAGGAGCTGAGCATCCGTGGGCACGAGGGACAAACAGGCACGGGGGAGGGGGGCGGGGGTGTGACATGCTGTCATGCCTTTAGCAAGGGTGGCTGTGGAAAACTGTCAGTGGGAGAAATGGAAGGAGAGGGGGAGCAGGAGCTGGCAGGAGCGTGGCCGGGAAGGGGGCATGAATGGGGCTGGATGGGTGCAGGGGCGATGGGGAAGCGGTGGAGGGGACTGGTGCTGTGGGGCCGTGGCATTTTCCGGGCGGCTGCGCAGGGGTTAAAGTCGAGGAATCCGGCTGCATTCCTGAGTCCAGCTGCTTGCCTGGAAGCTGGGCTGGCAATGGGGCTGTGGGTGGGTGGCAGGCAGCGAGGGGGGCCGTCGGCCAGGCTAGCTGGGTGCTGGAGCCAGCCGGACTGGAGCAATGGGTGCCTTCATCCCACGTAGCCCGTAGGCAGCTCTGGGTGCTCACACCCACCTCACAGGGAGGCAACTCCTGGCCCCATCCTGGCTGCTGGGGCCATATCTCACCCTGGCCCTTGGCTCACCTCCGAGCGGGGAATCACGCGGATGTTCAGGGGAGAATCGGGAATCGGGGGCACGCAGGGATTTGCACGGTTGTCGCAGATTAAATTCCGCCGTTGCAGCGAACGGGGTGCGCGGGCAAGAGGCGATAGCGGCGCCTCTGAATCCTCGCCGCCTGCTTGCTTTGCACCGAGCTCTCTGGCTCGCAGCTTGTAACCGCTGTGTCCGGGCTCGCTTTACCTCTTCCTCTTTAAGCACCGAGGTGCAGTGCCAGGAGCTGACAGATGTCGTGTGTGCAAGCTCAGCTTCCTCTGCTTGAGCTGTCCCTGCAGCCTCAGCACCCCGCATCCTCGGGGAGCCTTTGCTTTGCAAGCCCCAGGGATTAAAAGTGGGTGCGTGGTTGAGGGGAGAAAGGGGATGGAGCAGGTTTGAATGGAAGTCGTGGTTTCCCTGCTGGGGAATGCAGCCCTCTCCTCTTCCCACTGACGGAGGAGCCAGCCCTCACTCCAGCCCCTGTGGGATAATGGAGCAATTGTTTCCGGGCCGGCATCCCAGGCTGGGAGGGCGAGGGCTGCCAGAATTGCCGGCCGGCCGGCAATTCTGGCAGCCCTCGCCCTCCCAGCCTGGGATGCCGGCCCGGAGGCAGGGGGGCTTGTTTGGGGTGGGTTTTGACCCCCATCGGAAAGGGTTGCTGTGTAGGGGGCCAGCAGCGCTGTGTGCGGGACCCCGGCATTGTGTGATGCCGGGGGTTACATGACCTCGGTGTCATGGCCACCTCCTGCATGGCAGGATGCTCTTTTGCAGCCTGGCTTTAGGAGAGCGAGTGCGGGGGAGATTCTGGGAGAATCAAGCAGGGCTGGGCTCTGCTGTCGTGCTGGGAGGAAGAGGAGGAGGAGGAAGAGGAAGAGAAGTGGGGTGGGAACAGGCAGGGGGAGGCAGGCATCCCTGGTACGGGGAGCATGCTGTCTGATGGGAGCGGGGATCCTGGGCTCGCCCCTGCCAGAGGTTCGACCCTAGGGAAGTGTCTGTGCAAGGAAGAGGATGGTGTGGGATGAAGCAGGAGTGGGAGCAGAATCCTTCCCAGCCCTGTGGATTCAGGGGGCTCAGGCACCCCTTCATGCCCTTGGGGTGCCCGTGTTGGTTCCACTGCCCCTTGCTGCTGTGTTATCCCCCCAGGGCCATGGGGTGACATCCTGCTCTCTCCTTCCAGGCTGACACCCAGATGCAGCACCCAGGCAGGGTCTCCTTCAAGTTCATCAATAAGATGCAGTTGGTGAGTGGCTCCTTGCTGGGTACCGGGGAACAGAAGGGGACAGGGACCAGGGCTGGCTGGTGCATGGGGCAGGGGGGGTCTGCAGGTCCGCAGACTCCCCTCTCCCATCCCCCTTTGTGGGAGGCTTCCCAGGAGGGACCCATCCTGCTTGGCCAGGCGGCTGTCGAGTCCCAGCTTGGGCAGCCTGTGGGACCGTAGAAAGGTATTTTGTGTCTCTGTGCCTCAGTTTCCCCCAGGCAGAGTGGGTGGGGTGCTGCTGCCTCTGCCCATCCAGTAACCAGTCTCACTTTTTTGGGGGGTCTGTCCTCTCAGAACGACTCCGTCTGCTACGTGAAAGCTGCCTTTCCTCTGCTGGGCAAGATTCTGGAGCGAACAGAGTTCAAGGAGAACTCGTCCAATGCCAAGAAGATGCAGATGGTGCGCAGGATGTACAACCGCATCGATGAGAATGTTGACCCCTGCATCAGGGAGGAGGATGATGAGGAGAGAAAGGTACACTGTCCCCTGCCTTGTGGGGTGCCAGATCTGCAGGGGTGTGGATCTGAGTCCTCATCCTTGGGTGAAATAGAGCGTCCAGAGCATCCTGGGGTGGGTGCGTGGGCAGGACCTTGAAGTGGAGCAGAGATGGGGTGTGCGTGGACACAGGGAACCATGGGGGAATCCACGGGGTGCAGCGTGGTACCCCGTGGCGGTGACACTGGGTGCCCTGCATGGTCGTGGAGCTGATGCTGAGCCCGGCTTTTCCTCCAGCTCTCGCAGATGTGCTTTGAGGATTTCACCACCTCCCCCTATGAGATGCTGGTGCTGGTGAAGCAATTCTTCCAGGACATCAACCAGCTGCTGCAGAACCAGGAGACCTTCGAGAAGGATTGCAGCCAGGTCTACCGCAGGACCTGCTTGGGACCCAGGAAGGCTGAATCCCCACCAGGTGAGATGGCGAGGCTTTGCCTCTGCCCGGCAAACCCGTGCTGGGCCGGGGGGCTTGGGCTCACCTGCATGGAGCAGCTTGACAGCCGCGTGTCCCCCTCCGTGGGCACACGCGGGCGCCGTGGGCACGGCACGTGTCTGCGTTGATCCCCGTCTCTGTTGCTCGGCTGGTGGCCATCCCTGCGGGGTGGCCTTGGCGGTGTGTTGGCGAGCTCTGCGTCTGTGTCTGGGGAGAGCCGGGCTTGGGAGAAGGGGCTGGCCACCCTTTGGAGGTGGGATTTGGGCCGAATCCTGCTGGAAACAAGACCAGAGAGAGATGCTGAGGGGGAATAAGGAGGCATCTCCATCGGCCTGGCTGAAGGCATCAGGCTCGGCTCCGTCTCAAAGGCCCAGGGCCCGGGTTGAGCGTAACACGGAGAAATTGAGGCGTCGGGATCCCTCTGCCACCAACGTGCTGCATGACCTCAGCTGCATCACTTCAACTGCCCCGTGTCTCAGTTTCCCCCGACCAAGCCTTCGGGGAGAGCATTGCCCACCGGGGTGGAAGAGCCCTGTGTTGCCGTCCGTGCTTTCGCGAACACTCGTGCTGTATGTTTGCATGCCTGCAGAGGAGATGTCTCGCTGTCGTCCGTGTGTCGGAGCTGTGCCCTGTCCCTGTGCCATGGGGGATGTTAAACGTGGCTGTCCAGCTCCTGCAAGTCATGGATAAACTGCTGTCATCAGCTCAGGGGACCCGCTGATTCGGGTTTGCTTCATCCTGCCTGCTGCTTGTCATCTTTGTGCTGCCATGTCTGTCCCTGCCTGTCTCCTGCCTCACCTTCGCTCTCCCTTTTTTTGGGGGGGGGGCTGTTTGACCCACTTGCCCAGGGCTGCGGGGAGGAACGGGGATGCTGCCCCTGACCTCAGATCTGCTGGCTGTGCCCCTCTTGGAGGCTGGTGACCCCACGGCCGTCTCTTCTCTCTGCTTCTTTCAGGTGTGGGGACAGATCCTGACTGCAATTGCCTGTCCCCTGCCCTCCCTTCTGCCACCCAGCCCTCCCTCTCCGCTGCCACCCATGCTAGCAGGGAGGTGGCACCCGCTAGCACCCAGGTCCCTTACAGCCTCTTCCATGCCACCCTCACTGACTTAGATGCCCCATCTCAGCCCCCCAGTAGCACGGACGGTGGCTCGGGGACCGAGGAGGTCCTGGGTGCCGGGGTAGGTGACACGGCGTCAGTGCCGTCCCCCACGATGCAGCAGACGGCTCCAGCTGACAGCGCCGAAGCCCTCCTGGATCCGGCCGGGACCCTTGGCGTGGCGGCGGTGGACGTCTCCATCCTGCGTGGGGACGGAGAGCTGGTGGAAGGGGGCACTGAAATGGTGGCCGGCCACCCGCCGCGGGATCTGGCCCAGCAGCAGGGAGCCTCCATCCTCCTGGACCATCCCAGCGGGCTCAGGACCACCACGCCGGCAGCATCCCCCAGCACTGGCTTGGCAGGCAGCAGAGCCAGGATCCGTCTCACCGAGACATCCGAGCCCATCACGCAGCTCCGTTTCTCCAGGATGGCCCCAGAGATGCGGGGCCGAGTGCCAGGCGGCCCCGGGGACGGGGCGAGGGTGCGAGGCTGGGGGCTGAGCCGGCTGCGGGAGCCTGAGGATGGCGGGGCTGGCCCCAGCTTTGACTCTGGCTTTGTTCTGAGCGCAGAGCAGCGCAGGAAGGAGCCGGCCGTCAGGGAGGGCCGCCAGGAGCCCCTGATATACATCACGGTGGCCAGCGTGGTGGCCGTCTTGCTGGCCATGGGAGGGCTGCTCTTCTACAAGTATAAATCCAGGGTAAGCCCCCCCCCCCCGCCAGCCCCTCCGCCTCCTCCCTGGGCACAAACATCTTCTCCTGCCTCAGTTTCCCCACTTGTCTCTTGGTCCGTGTGGGTTGACCCCCACTTTCGCCATCATTTTGAGAGGTGGGGGGGACAAGTGGTGGTGCTGAGCAGGTGAGAGGATGTTATTTGGGAGATTCCCCCCATCATTGCGCTGGGGGTGAGACCCCCCCTGCTGCAGCCCCCTCCCCTTCCCCAGGGCTCATCTCCCTGTTCCCCCTCCCTCCGCACAGGTCCTGGAGCGGCCGCTGGAAGATGGAGGCTGTGACCCCGAGGAGCCAGAGAGGAGGTGGGTGCAATATCACTCTGCTTGGGGGGGGGCTTTGGGGACCCCCACCCTGGGCCACCCTGCCCTAAACCCCCCGGCTTTCCCTCGCAGGGCGCTGCAAGGAGCGAGGGGACGTCCAGAGCTGGAGACTCAGGAGCTCTAAGGTGAGCAGGGTCTGGATGGGACCTTGCAGGGCTCTGGCCCAAGCCTGTGGGGACAGTGTTGAGTCCCTGGACTGTCCCCACCTGCATTGACCTCAGCCACGGGCAGGGAAATTCGGCTGCTGGCAGGGGTGGATGGGGTGGGAAGACACGGAGAGGAGCAGGTCTGTGCCCCAGCGCTGCCAGCATGCGGTTTTGCAGCCTATTAATCCATTACCAGCACTTTCTTAATATATATAGTATTTTTTCCTGCGGTTTTTATGTGTTTCCCCACTCGCCCCACCCTCCCTGGCAAAGCCTCGGCTCCCACTCATCTTTCTCCTCTTTTCCTCAGGGCCCGAGGCGGGATGTGAAGCTGCTTGGGGGATGGATCCGGATGCTCCTCGCCATGTGAAGGAGGGTCGGCACGCGCCGGCCCCTCCACGGTCCCGCCATGATGCTGATGCTCCCTCTTCTCTCGCCCCACTCTGGTGGCCAGAGACTGCAAAAAACTCCCTGGCAGGGATGAAAGGATGGGGGGATGCACCCTGAGTGGGACCCCCGGGCACCAGGAAGGCTAAGGGCTGGAAGGTGTCGGGCCATCACCGAAGGACTTTGCTGGGACGGTGGTGGTGGCTGACGTGACACCGTGGTGCTGAGCAGGACGATGGAGACGCTGGCGCTGGATGTGGGATGATGGATCCCGCTCGGACATGGCCTGCGCTGGCTGAAGATGGAGGGGACCAGCTCCCCGGATCCACCGGCTCTTCTCCCACCCCACCATGGCGGGGTTTGGAGCAGCACCCATCACCCCCCTGTTCACCCTGCCTTTCCCGAAGCTTCAGCTGGAGCATCCTGGATGCCGGGGGGGGGGTCAGTCACTGGGACTCCCCCAGGCTGCACAACCCCAGCCCCGACTTGCAACTTAAACCCTCACACTGTGAATATTTAAAGCCCACCGGTGCCCGCGTCCCCGTGCAGGGCCAGGCTTGGGGGTGACGCTTGGCACCGTCCCGGTCCCCATCATTCTGCCAGCGGAGATCTGGCTCTGGTCCTGTGCCCGAGCTGGCCTCGGCTCGCCGTCGTGCCGTTAGGGTTTTATTTTTAATATAGCGGATGAAAGTCTTTATCCCACAGGAGTATTTTACAGGGGGCCTGTCCTGCCCCCCCACAGGGTTATTGCTGCGAGCTGGCCTCGCCTGCAACTGGATTTCTTTTGTGACTGTGCTTTAGAGAAGGGAAATGGGGCTGGGGAAGGACTGGATCAATGTGGGCGTAAGAGATGGAGATGCCCCAGCCGGGTACCTGGGGACTTTTCAGCTCAGCACCCCCTCCCTGGCTTTGGGAAGAGCCTGGTTTGGGATGCACCAGCCCCAGAGATACCCCAAACCTTGGGCTCGGGCTGCATCCTGCCCCGCCACAGCATCCCTCCGGCCCCGAATGTGAAGCGTGGCCCACGCTGCTCTTGCGTTTTGAAGTATTATTTTTATATGGTGGAACAAAATGTGGACAAACCAAACTGTTTTTAAAGAAAGCATTACTATTAATTTTTTTTTAATATGTATTTATGACTGCCAGAAGCAGGGGTTTCCAGTGCAAGGGACTGGTGTAAATCAGGAGGAAAGCCCTGACCACAGCAGGGAGGCTGAGGCCAAACTCGTTGCTGGTGTAAGCCACCAGCTCAGCACTGATTTGCACCATGGAGGAGACACCGACACCGTGCCGGCCCCGCTCCTGCGGGGGAAAACTTGCCTTTAAGCTGTGTCGGATTTATTTTGCCTCTGGTTTATTTTTTTTTGATACAGTGAAACGTTGAAATATTTTATACAAAGTCATTTAAAGAAGTCTATTTAAAGAAAATAATAGAAAACATCTTGTATATTTAATATTATTAATAAACAGAGATGTGTAGCACTGTGTAAGCCTGGGAGCTGGTGGGGAAGGACAGGGCTGATGGGGGGATGCAGCCTGTGACCGCCCCGTCCCAGCCCTGGGGTCCCTGATGGGGGGATGGCAGAGGGGGGGTGAGGGGACAGGGAGGGGATCCGTCCCCGGTGTGGCTGCATTGGACTGAGTACCGGGGGGGGACATGAGGGTCCTGCTGGAGCTGCCCCCGTGCCCTCGGATTGAAGGGGGGGGGTGGAGTCCCCCCCCATCCTGGCTCCAGGACGCTCCTGGGCCAGATCCAGGACCCAGGGCTGTGTCCCCTCCCGCTTGCACCCGCACTGGGGCTGCTTTGGTGTCCTGCAATGGGGGGCTCCCCGGGAGCTGATGGGGGCAGCTCTGGGCTCTGCCTGGAGCGGGGAACACCCAGGGAAAGCCGCTGGAGCCCCTGCTCGGGGACCGTGGGGCGGAGGTCTGGATGCGGCCAGTGGCGGGGCGAGGGCTCGGGAGGTCAGGCTGCTGGCCATATCACCCTGACCTGCTTTCCTGTTGATGCACTCAGGAGTTCATGGCCACCAGCACCAGGGCAGAGGGACGGATCCAGCCTTCCTGCCCCCAGCCCACCCGCATCCCTCCGGCATCGCCGGGACCAGGGCCTCCGGGCACAGGAACCTTTTCCCGGCAGCGGGGCCCCCAAAATCTGTACGGTGGGTTGGGAAGCAGCTGTTTAAAGCAAACACACTTGAGGTTGCTCTCAGCAAAGCTTCCTGCAAGCACTTCACTTGAAGAGGCAGCACTCGAAGAGGCATTTCCTCCCCCCCCCGCCACCCCCCCCAGCTCCCCTTGCAGTCCAGGAATGGGGGAGCCCAGCATCCCCCCCCGCCTTGCACGGAGCCAGCATCTCCAGGGGGGGATACCCCGGGCACGAGGGGGCTTCAACGCCATCCTGAGCCCCTACCAGCATGCTCATGGGGGGGTTGGTGTTGGGGGGGGTGCAGGGTTAAGCCTCCCCCTTCGCTCGCCCAGGGGGGACGGGAAGGGCAGGATGGGACCCGGGGGCCCTTTGTGGGTGTCGGGGCTGAGCCTGCTGCCGCGTTTGCTGACAGACAGGATTCCTCGAGGAGAGCTGACTCAGCCCAGCCCTTCCTCTCCCCAGCAGCAGCCGGGGGTTTCCCAGGTCCACATCCCCTTCCCAGGGAAGTGGGACCTATAAATATCCCCCCAGATTCAGGCCACAATCATTATGGTCGGATTTGGCAGGGTATTTAAGGTCAGAGGCTGCTCTTGGGGTGGGCAGGGTGCCCAGGCCTGGGGGTACTGGGGGCACTGGGGGCAGTGAGTCCCTGCCCTGCAGGCAGCTCCAGGTGGAAGCCGGCTGCATGGGAGAGGGTGTTAACTCTGGAGCTGAATGATGGCAGGGCTGTGATGGCAGCTTAATGCTTTGGTAGAGCTCAGAGGAGCAGAGGTGGGAGCATCCCTGGCTGCCAGGGGGGATGTGAGGAGCACCAATACCTGCCCCCTCCAGATTTACACCCCACAAACCCTCATCCCTGACCCCCCCAAGCTGCTTTGAGCAGCCCAAACCTGTAAAGGCACATGGAAAATGCAGGTAAAAAGAGAAAACCCGTCTCCCTGCCCCAGGGTTCAGGCCAGGAGGGTCCCTCTGTTTCCAATGTCCCCAACTGGTGGCCTCTTCCCCACCTTATTACTAACCTGGCTGGGAGTGGAGAGGTGATTCCCTGCTCGGAGCAGCACCCCCCACCAGCCCCCCACAATTTGGGGGGCAAAATTGGGTCTCAGCCTCCCCCGTCAGGGATCCCATAGCGGGCGGGGGGGACATGGAGCCGTATCCCCATCCCTTCATGCTTGTAGGGGAGGGTAGAAAAGAAATGCCCCCCCCCGGGGGGTTGAGTGGGGCACGGAGGGTAGTGGCACCCTGCAGTCCCTCCTAGGGTGCAAGATGGGTGTTTGTGCCTTAAAAAGCTGCCTCGATGGGGTGAAAAAGGGTGAGTTTGGGGAAAAGATGGCTGGTGGGAGGGAAAGGCATCAGCAAGCATCTCCTGGGACCTGCTGGGTACCAGCACCACATAGGCATGGTGTGGCACAGAGTGGGGCCACCCTGCCCCAGCACCCTCCTTGGGCACCCCAGCACCGAACCCAGGGGGGTGCCCCACATCCCCAGTCCTTGCAGCACCGGGGGGCTGGGACCTCCCAGGCTCATCCCACTGACCTAAGACCCCCCCCAAGCACCCCAAGACCCCCCCAAGTGCCCCGAGACCCCCCCAAGTGCCCCGAGAGGGCTCTGCCCACCCTGGGAAACCTCCCCCAGCGCTGCTGAGGGCACCGCAGAGCTGCTGACGGGGCAGAAGCGCCCGGAAAGGGCCCCGGGGCCGCGGTTCCTGGGGCACAGCGGGTCCAGGACAGGGTTTTGGCCAAGGAGCTGCTGGAGGATTTTGGTGGCCAGAGGCCATTTTGTGGCCAGACGCAGCGATTTTGGTTAAAAAATGTTATCTGCACCCCCCTCCCCGGCGTTTTAACCCAAATGTTGATGTTTTCCCAGCTTGTATTTTAAGGGAATGCCCCTGGGAAAGCAAAGCCCGAGTGGGGCTCAGACACCCCCCGGTTGCCTGTGGGGGGTTTGGGGATGGGGACGGGGTCAGGGTGCCCCCCGGGCAGGGCTGCTGCCTGCTGCCTTCCTGCCTGTCCTGGGACAGAGACGCAAGCCTGTCCCCAGGGTCCTTTTGAGGACCCTACGGACCTGGGGGTGATGCCCGGGCAGGGTGGGTGAGGACCCTTCGGTGGAGGTGGAAGTGGGGTGATGCCCGGCAGGACAGACGGATACCCATCAGCAGGGTCAGGACGCATGCCTGTACCCTGCCTGCATCTGCACCCTCAGACCCCAAACCTTGCACACTGCCGGAGGGGTGCGGGTGCTCTTGAGGGTCTCGGGTGGGTGCTCAGCCCTGATCCCTGCCACGGTGCAGGATGCGGCCCCTCAGCATCCCTGGGCCCCATGGGCAGGGTGCGGGTGTCCCTGCCTGAAATGAAGGGGCCAGCATGAACCCCACGCTGGGGGACCCCACAGTGAGGAGGAGGAGGAGGGGAGGAAGGCAGCCCTGCCCAGGCCCAGCACCCCCAAACAGGGCTCAGCACCCCCAGCCCTGGAGATGCAGGAAGGTGATTCCCAGGGACCTCGGGGCCCCACTGGGCTCGTTAATGGATAACGAGGGCCCGGGAGGTCATGGACCGGACCCTATGCTGGCGCTGAGCCGGGGGCTGCCGCGCTGGCGGGTGCTGGCACCCATTCGGGGCCGGGCACCCACCCAGGTCGTGCACCCACCCAGGGCTCAGCACCCACTCGGGGCAGGACACCCACCCCCACACCCCGATGTCCCCTGGGGCCCCCTCTCCCTCTGCCTTCCTGGGCCCAGAGCTGAGAGAGGGGCAGGATCGGGCCCGGCGTGTCCCATCCCCCCCCCGGCCGCTCCCCCCGTGCCCCCCTCCCACGGGCCGCCGACCCCCGCGGGGCTGCCTGGCCGCATCCTGCTCATGCCGCCATCCCGCGTCATCTGATTTTTCCCTGTGATTTCTCCATTTTCTTGAATTATTTTCCCCGATTTATTTTTTTTCCCCCGATTTATTTTTTTCCCCGTGATTTACTTTAATCTTTTTTCCCTGATTTATTTTTATTTTTTCCCCGATTTAATTTTTTTCCCCTGAATAAATATAAATATTTTCTCCTGAGAAACCTTGTTCTTTTGTTTTATCTTTTGTGATTTAATTTGGATTTGTTCCGCGATTAGTTTCCCCCGCCCCAGGCTCCGCCCCCGCCCCGCCCCCCTCTGCCCCGGCTCCGGCTCCGCCCCCGCCCCGGCTCCGCCCCCTCCGCGCCGTCCCCGCCTGCCGCCGCCAGGGGGCGCCGCGCCGCCGCGCCCGTTCCTCCCTGAGCCGCCGTGCGGCCTCACTTGCCCGGCGGGTGCGCGCCGACGTCAGTACGCGCTGACGTCACAGCAGGCCCGCCCCTGGCGCCCAGCGCGGCGGCCGCAGTCCCCGCCGCAGCGCGCTGCGAACCGGCGGCACCGGAGCCTCCGCCGCGGGGCCGGTCGGGCCCTGTCGAGCCGAACCGGGCTAAGCCGAGCCGAACCGGAGCGCTCCCGCCTGCCCGCCGTGCTCCGCCCCGCCCGGTACCGCGGGCGGCCGCGGCCCGCCTCGCCGCCGCCGCCGCCTCCTCCTTCTCAGGATGTCGGTGCCGGAGCCCGCCGGCGGCGAGGAGGTGAAGCAGGCCAAGGAGGTGGAGGACGCCGAGAAGTACTCTTTCATGGCCACCGTAACCAAGGCCCCCAAGAAGGTACCGGCACCGGCGGGGGCCGGCCCGGTTCGGGGGGAGCAGCCCCCGGTTCGGGGACGGGGGTGGAGGGGGGCTGGGCCGGCTCTGGGAAGAGCAGCCCCACGGCTGGGGGGTGGGGGATGCTGGGAAAGCAGGAACTGGTCCAGTTTGGGGGGTGACTGGGAAGGGGGGGGCTGTCCCCATTTGGTGGAGGAGAGGGAAAGCGGTACCGGGCTCGGAGGGGTCTGGTACCGGCGAGGGGGGGCTGGCCCGGTCTGGGGGCGGCTGGTACCGAGCATCGGGGGTGGAGGTGCCCGACGGGGGATGCTGGGCCAGTTTGGGGTGGAATGGGGAGGGATTGGGTACTGGGGAGAGAGGGGTCTGTACTGGGATACAGCTGGGGATGAGGGGCTGCTGATGGGGGCCTGGTACCAGCAGGGCAGAGATGTGGCCCGGTCAGGGGGTGCTGGGGTCAGGCCTGGTCCAGCTCTGGGAGGGAGGAAGCTGAGGAGCAGAGCGGGGGGCTTGGCTGTGGCATAGGGGTGCCTGGGGGACAGGGTGACCCTGGGCAAGGGGACAGGCAGGGAGGGTTGGGGGAGTGGGTCTGGGGACCCCGTGGGTCAGGACCGTGGTGGATGCTGCGTGTGTGGAGGTGACGGTGCTCTGCAGTGGGGACGGAGGAGGGGGACCTGTTAAATAGGACGAGCTGGCAGCAGCGACCTGGAGATCCTGCTGTAGGTCACTCTGAAGGGTGGCAGAAGTAAATTTGGACTGTTGAACTCTTTTTTGGGGCAGGGGGTCTGTTGGAGATGTGGGTGGGAGCACGGCTGGGCTTGGGGAAGAGGCTGCCAGAGCAGCCCCCGGCGCTGAGCTCTCCCAAGTCACCTCTTTACCCTTTCATCCTTGAAGGCCTTCTCGCAGGAGCTCCTGAGATCCTCCGGTGCTGCTCCCCGCTGCCCGCGGTGTGGGCCCTGCTTGCGTAACACTCATGGGGTGTACGGATGGCACCATGGGTGGGCGAGCACTGGCCATGCTGCCGTGGCAGGGTGCAGGACATCCACTAACTTGGGTAGCTGGCTTTTAGATGGGTGAGTGCATAGAGACCTGCGCTCCTGGCTTGGTGCAGACCTGCCAGGCTCGGTAACATGTTGCTGAAGTCGTGGTCCTGCCAGCGAGGCAGATTTGTGCTCCGAGCGCTGCACGGATCCGCGCAGCTGCAGCTGGAGGTCCCTGCTGTGCTGAACATCGTGTTCTCCCCGGGGCTGCAGCCGCCTGCCTCCGCACTGGAAGCAAAGGCAAAGCAGTTCCAGTGAATGCGAACGTCCTCCTTCTCTGGGGGAACGTCTCTCTTGCCTGCTCTGGCCAGTGGTGGGATTAGGAGAGCATCTGACCCTTGTGGAGGGGCTGCCGACAAGCAGCTGTGTTTGAGGCTTTTCTCTTTGCCCAGGCTCATGGCTGCTGCCAGGGAGCAGGGGTCTGGAGGCTCTCCCTGCACCCTGGCCCTGTTTATCTGGGCTGTGGACATAGCCTGGAGGAAGGAGCAGAGGAATGTGGAGCTGGGATCTGCCTCTTCCAGCGGTGGCTCAGCACAGCTCAAACTCGGGAATTGTTTTTACCTTTTCGTTACTGTCGCCTTTCTCAAAGCTGGGGAGTTAACAGTGTGAGACTGCAGCTGGCTGATCTGAGAGAGGAGAGCAAACTACTCATCCTGAAGTATCCTATGAGGACAAAATAGGTGTTGTGAAAAGAAATGCGACGTATGTGTAGGGGCGAATTGATCCAGTACCCTTGGAGGCAAAGTTTGCTTGTGTCTCAGGGGATATGGGATGTTGTATCACCTTGAATTTGCTGATGTACACACAGGCTTGTTGCACAGCATGAGGAGCCACAGTCAGACTTGGCGGCTGCTGCAGCCTTTCCTGGCTGGGTGATGATACTAAAGGTGCCCAGAGCAACGCACGACATTTGAGGCTGATAACATCAGCAGCCAGTGAGATCTTGGGGAGCTTGCAATGTGATGCGGCTGAGGTCAAGGAACAAAATGCTTCGGGCCGCTGTTTTCCTTGCCTGGCTAGTTACTGCGAATAGTGCTCGGTAATAGCAGAGGCCTTGGCAGAAGGATAAAAGGACGAGGAAGGGAGAATTGCCCTCCTGAGATAAGATGTTGAGTGCCCCCAGCTCAGATGCCTTCAAAGCAGGATCGCAATTAAACCATTAAAACGCCTTTCTGTTTCAATGCAAGTTGAAGTGACTTTTGTGCTCACTGCCCCCAAAGCTCTCAGTGTGGTCAGAGGCCAGCGAAGAAGATGGTTGAGAGAGATGATTTACCAGCATTGAGGTTGGAGAAATCATGGCGAGCTGCTGAAGTGGCTCCCTCCCTGGGTTTTTAGGCTCCTTGAACTTTGCCAATGCAGTTTGCATAAGGTGTTTGGAGATGGAGAGGGTGGGAAAGTAGCCAAGCTTAGTGCAGGCTCTGTCTCCTCCGTGTGACCTGCCACTGAATAGCTTTTCAAAGAAGAGTCTTAACTTGTGCTGCCATTTGGGGAGAGCACCAGTGTGCAGCGGAAGAGCTGACGTGAGCCTGCCAGTGTCCCATGCCCAGCTCGGACCTGGGGGAGCATCTCGGATGTAGCTGGAGGCACGTCAGCCCCACGAATGCTGAGGAGAAGTCGGCGCCCTCCTCACCATTGGCAGGCTGCGTTGGGGGCACCCAGAGCAAGCCTGAGCTGCGCAGCCAGCCTGGGGGATCGCTGATGTCTTTGTTTCCTCTTGTCAGTGACTTGTTTAAGGTGAAAAAGTGAAACAGCAGGAGGTAAGAGATTAACCATGATCAACTCCAGGTTTAAGTAGGAGCCAACACAGTCAAGGTGAAGAGAGCTGTAGCCTTTCTGCAGAAATGTGGTGGTTTTCCCCCAAAAGCTTGGTTTGCCTGGCTCTGCCAAAGCTCCTTTTTCACTGCAGCTTATGGGAAGTTGGACTGTCAGCAAAATAACACCAGGTTTGATCAGAGCTAGGCGGTTCTTTGGCGGGGAGTGGTTTAAAGGCAGAGGTGAGCGATGCTGAGCTTTCTGCTTTCTCCAGTGTGTGCTTCGATGTTGCTGGGAAGGGTTGGAAGCACTGAGGCTTATGGCTTGCCCAGGTTAAGTAAATATGAGTGTGGGGATGATGGGAAAGCTCAAGGGTGCAGGTCGTGCTCTTTCAGATCCTTGTGTGCCATCATTGCTGCATCTGGGCATCTGCCCTTCTGCCTCCCTGGAGATCATGGGTGCCCTTGACAGCCTTACTTTCTGAATCCATGTCAGCTGGTTGGTTGGTGGAGCCTTAAGTTCCCAGCCGAGCCGTGGGTGCCCTCGAGTGGGAAGGACGTGATGCTGTGCTTGCGGCAAAGCCGGGGGGCTTGGCAAGTGCTGTCCCTGTCTGTCACTTCACCCGATCCCCGTTGCATCCTTTTCTCGGGGATTGCTGTCCGGTGGGCTCCTTCACACCTGGCTGCCGGCAGACAGACAGACCGACGCTCTGCAGACAGATCTGCTTACTCATGCAGCATGCCTGGAGAGTGAAATGGGCTAAAGCCTTGAATTTGCTTTCGGGGAGGTGAGCCACATGGCACCTTCATGTCCCAAGAAGCCGGCGAGCCCATGGCTGGTGGGTTTGGGTTGGTGCTGTGCCCCTGCGGATGCTGGCACCGGAGGAATCCCGCTGAGGCTGTGCGGCGGGGAATGCTAATGCACAGCGCTGCAGCTTTGCAGTGGTAGTGAGCCGGAGCTGCGTGCTGGCTGGCACGGGGGTGGCAGGAGGTGGGAACAGGGGAAGGCTGGGGAGAGGGGGACAGAGCCCATGGGGAGCTGCAATCCCCTGGGGGGGGCTGGGTGCCTCCTCCAGAGCGTTATCTCTGCTGCTGCTTTTTGCAGTTGCCTGCAGAGCTGCTCTCCTGCTGCCTGAGCAGTGTCTGACCTTGCTGCAGCCTGCTGCTTGTCGGCCCCGCACACAGCCCCTTCCCAGAGCTGGGTTTTCTGCCCCATTTTTCTCAGTCCTGAGTCATCTCAGGTCTCTGCAGCTTTGCCAGGCTGGGTGCTAATAAACCGTCTTCCCCTTCGGTCTGTCAGGGGGACGAGAATGTCCTTGTTTGTACTGACAGCTCCTGGAGTTGCTCATTTTTCCTCTTTCTTTAATTTCATCCCTTAGACTGGCTGCTCATAAATCCTCCTCTGCCTTTGTGTGCCTGTCCAGGGCAGTGGCCACCCTCCTTTCCTGGTTGTTTAGCCAGATGCTGTACACTCGACTGTCTTGCTTCCTTGCCCAAATCCTCTGTTCTTTTGCTTTCTCACTCTCCTCTCACTGCAGTTTTTCTCATAATGCATTTTCTCATAATGAGACGCCTGGGCTGGGTTGAACAGCTCTTATTCTGTGTGGACCACCTGGGATGGGTCTGGCCTTCTTTGGGGTGCGGGAAAACCCTAATAAGTGAACACATTGCTGTCGTTAGATGGTCACAGGCTGAGCTGGTCATACCCTGACCCATGGTGGAAGAAAACCATGAGGGTGTTTTGAATGGGGATGATTTACTGGGGGCTGGGAGCAGACAGGTCACTGGTGGTGCTATATTAAATGACAGAATTGTAATTATTTCTGTTATAAGTTGCTCTTGGGTCCTTCTCATCACTTTGGCTTTTTGGAGGGTCTCATTGCTGTCCAGAGGGGAGGCTTCTCCTTGTGACCCAGCACTACTGCAAGGCCAGAAGATGCTTAATTAAGTTATTGAGCTGGAGAGCAAGAAGAAAGGAGATTTTTCAGGGTCTGACGGACACAAGCCATCTTCAGAACGGTGCGCTGGGGTGTGTGGCTTTTGCTTCTCCTTTCTTCTCCTGCAGTCCCGTGAGGTAGGCTGGGTTTCCACTCTCTTATCTGGCCTTTGGAGGTGGGAGAGGAGTTGGATATTCATTCTCTGCAGTCTTCAGAAGCATCTCTTGTCATCTTCTGGTGGTGTGGGCGTGGGGGCCGCCCATCTGAGCAGTGCTGGTTCTCCTGCAGGCCCTGCTGTGCTTGGTGGGAGCCTCCTTCCCACGTGAGCAGCCAGGTCTGGAGTGTGGGAAGTCTGCTGGCAGCAGAAACGCCGTGTTTTCTTTAGGCCTTTCCCAAAATGTGAGATTATCTTCTGCTAGGGACCAGCCTACCACAATACTTTCTTTGGGACCTGAACAGTTTTCACCATGCTTTCCAGCCCATGCAAATGTTGGAGCCTGTTCCTGTGCTCCCTGCTAGAGATTGAGGCTGGGATTTTTTGCTCTGGAAACCAGCTCTTCAAGGCCAGGTTGGAGTTGATCCTTTTTGGATAACCAACTGGCTTGATGCAGGGCTTTGCAGGTGAGGATCCTGTCCATGTTGTTTCTCTGAGGAGCTGGCGAGTGCCTTGTCCCAGGTGTTTCGGCAGGGGAAGGTGTGGGACTTGCCTGCTCAGAGCAGCACTCGGCTGAAGAGATTTGCTCGTGCCTGGCTGTGTCTTTTATCACCAGGAGTTTCCTGCAGGTGACGTTCGCGTTTGCAGAGGGCTTGTTGTGTTTCCTGCTGAGCCCTTTGATCAGGGCTGCTTATCTGGGGACTCTGACTCACCTTCACTCAGCAGATGGTGGTGACGTTTGAGGTGACTGTCCCAGGGTCTGCCGCTGGCCCCGTGGAGCCATGGGTGCAAAGGACCTTGTGCTAATACTTCTGCAGAGTGTGACACTGCTCTTTCTCAACGAGACCATTGGTTGGATCAATGCGGGGCTGGGGGCTGCTGTACGAGGGTTGGGAAGTCCCACCAAGGAGAGCATCTTGTTACCATCTCAGCAGGGTATGCTGGAGCCCCTTATCAAACCCTGGGCACTTGGCCACACACAGCAGCACCTGAACTTGGTCTGCACTGTACCCCTCTAACCTTGGGGTAAGCATCATCTCGGCACGCTTCCCCAGTGTGGTTAACCCTCAGCGAGGCATGGCATGGGGAATGGGTGCTCTGGGGCATCTTGGCTGATGGTCCAAAGAGAAAGCTGCCACTTTGGGTGTTTTTTGAGCAGCTGGTCTTGCCCTGTGGGCTCCCTGCCTCTGAGAAAGCAGGATGCGGAAGCTGGGGCTATTCATGCCTTTAGGAGGCTGCCCCAGTTGCCCTGTCGCATTGGGCTGCTTGAACTGTGAATTTTAATTACACTTTGGGATCAATACGGTGGCCTTGGTAACGAGCTTATTGCTGCTGCAGAATTTGTTTACTTCAGGTTGGTGACAGCCAAAGAACTTAGGTGGCCGAGGACATGATGTTCCAGCTTGTCAAACAGGCTGCATTGTAATTCGGGTGAGGCTCCCGCGGTCCTCGGAGGTGGGTACAGCTTCCCCTTGGCTGCCTCCTGCAGACCCGGAGTTCACTGGCAGGACTCGTTCGTGCCTGGCAGAGGAGGAGACGCCTTAATTCAGGAGCTGTGATTTGGGTGGGGGTTGTGGGAGCCTGGTTTATCTACAAGGTGTGGGTGTAGGGAATAGCTCCTTCCAGCCTTCTGTGGGGAGAGAGAAGGTAGGCAGCCTGGAAAGAAGGTTCCTCTGGGCTTTGCCTTGCTGAAATTCACGTTTTTGTTTCCTCCTTCCAGATGGCCTGGGGTGAGGTTCAACCTGTGTCTGCTGTTTTCTGTCTCTCCTCCTTTTGCCTCCCTGCAGGGAGCCCCGAATATCGCACATTCTTGCACCATGGGGAGAGGCTTGCATCCAACCTGGGCATGTTTTGGAGCGAGAACATCTGGCCGATCCCTGTTGACCTTGGAGCCATCAGCCTCTTGCAGGCGGCGCTGCCTGCGTCTCCCTGTGTTAACCAACCCCTTCTTCAAATATTCTCTGAGCTTGCCATTCCCATAAGGATGTCACTTCTTATCCCTCCTGCCCCATTTGAAAGAAAGGGGCTTAACTGAATCAACCCTGTTTGCAGAAAAGGGTCCGCTTTGCTCCGACATGAGGAGTTGGTGTCCGGGAGGGTGATGTTTGTCCATCCTGATGATGATTCCTCCAACTCCTGAGCAGTGAACAGCCTAAGCTGAAGCCTGGGGTTTCTCTCCTGCCTTGCCTCTAACCAGATACATCAAAATCAAAGTCTCGTCCACGGCTGAAAATAGAGTGTGTTGGTAAATGAAATAGGCAGCTCTAGGTGATGCAGTTGTGGAAATACTGCTGTGAGGGGCTTGTGGGGGATCAGCCAGGGCTGGAAACGTGGCGGGGATGTATTTCCCATTTTCTGGTTACACAGCTGTGTTTCCTGACTCTGAGATATATTGCACACAGGCTGCTCCTGTTTCGATGCTGATCCTGCTGGGTATTTTCCCCTAGAGCTGTGGCATAGGGATGGAAGGTCTTCTAAGTGTAGCTGAGAGTAGCTGGAGCCTTGCCTGGGTGGTGTTTGCTGTATTGGTCTCCTGAAAGACCAAAAGAAATCTTGAAATGCTGTGATTCTGCAAGCCAGTTCTGGGGGAGAGAAGGAGGTGGGTGGGGCACCTGGGGTGCCAGGTAGACTGATTCCTCCCCCAAAACATAGGGGCTGCTTTAGTATTATGAAGGAGAGGTTTGGGGATTTCAATTTGGTGTTTTTGTGGCTCACCCTCGCTTCAGACCCATGTGGTGGAGCTGAACGAGCTCTCTGACAGCACTTCCAAGTGTTCCCTTGGTCTTGTACAGCTGTGGTTGGAGAGGAGTTTTCTAATTAATTTAAAAATTGATACTAACTGAAGATGATTCCCTATCAGCTATGACACACAAACACATTTCCATGGCCTTCCAGCTCTGAAGCGGCCAGCTGGCCCGTTAGGGGCCGTTAGTCCTCAGTTTGCCCCACAAGCCACTGCAAATGACTTAACCCACAGTCCTGTCCATGCAATGCTCCCAGCAAGGTAACTCCAATTAATACCAATTATCCTATTGCCCAAACACTTGGCGTGCCACAGGCGCACAGCTGGGTGGGCACCGCAGATGAATCCCTAGGCAAGAAGTCTGGGATGTCTTTAAACCCATCGTGGCCACCTCTATACCCATTAAAGACTTCTCCCAGTCTGTGCTTTCCCTATTTCCAAGCCTTATCTCTCCTCTGCATACCTGAATATCTCCAGGCTGTCTGACGGGGGGGATGTGCGTGAGCTAATTAGTTGACCCAGCAAGTTGAGCCGATTGCGTTTTGCGCAGCGGGAAGCGATGTTTGCCCATCTGGGTAGCTGTGCTGGGTTCGTAGGGTTAACCTGTGAAATGCGGTGGGAATTCACTGCCCTTAAGGATCCCAGGTATCGGACTTCTGCTGTTCCTGCTGTAAAGGCGATATCCCTTTGCGTGAAAGCCGGGAGCAAGCCTTTGCCTCGATTCCTGCAGTCCAAGGACTGATGCCTTATCTGCTGGTGGGGAGCTTTCCCTCTACTCTTGCTGGAGGCAGTGCACCTTTGACCTCAAGGTGTTTATAAGGCAGTAGTTATTCCCTGTTACTATTTAACAGCTGGGCACTCAAAATCACATTTATTTTATTTAATCCTGCCTTCTGTTTATTTTTCCTTTAACTAGCATTCACAGTGATTCCCATGATGACTGAAATCTTGTGGTGGTTTCTGGCCTATTGGAATTTTCGAATGGGCCCATTTCTTTCCTGGTGTTTCTCCTTCTCTGCCGAGCTTTGGGATTCGTGTGAAAGTCCTTAATTCTCCTCTTGTACTTACAGAAACTTGTTGGTGGTTTGGTTTTTTTTTTTTTTTCCTCCCCCCCCCCCCCCCAAGTGCTTTACCCAATGAGCCCTTCTCTGCCAGTGAAGGATGGAGGCTGGTATCAGGGCTTGGCCAGTTTACTTTGCCAGGACCTCAGTGCCTTTTATTTCCTTGTTGGGAACGGTGTAAAGGTTTCCAGGCAGAGATCTGGCTGTGGTTCCTGCTCAGGGAGTCGGTGGGGAGAGTGCCAGGCAGGTCTCTGCTTCTCCGGGGAGAAAATCCTGCCCTGTGAACCCTCTGGGGAGCTAGAGGTACAGATCCAGGCGGCACTGAATTCAGCACTGATCGTGCTTCGATCCACAAAGCAGAGCAGCACCCTCGGGCAGCTCTTCCCAGCTCTGTTGTCCGAACGAAGCACTTTGAGGTCTCTTCTAAAGGTTTGGGTTGGGGGAACCATCAGGAGAAAGTCCTCCTGTTGCAAAGGCCACAGGAGCAGGAGCAGGTCCTGTTTTTCCATATAACTTCTCTAGCTGGGACCGTGCCACTTCTAGCTCTCCCCAGGGCCCTTGGTGCTCTGCCAGTGAGTGTGGAGGATCAGAGGATGCCTGCTGAGCGCCCGGCTGCCGACCCTCTCCTCCAGCATCCCTGCAGCATGGTGGGGCTGAAGCCATGGGCATTGCTAATGCAACCCCTGCCCTGCCTACGCCTGGCCTCGTGCTCTGGCTGGGGTATCTTCTGTTGCTGAGCTGATTTGAATTGGAAATCTGGTTGTCGCGTGAGCTTGGCCACAGCCTCATGTGAATTCATGCAACCGCTTGTCATATACGTGTGTGCTGGCTTGCTTGGCCAGAGCTTGGAGGTGGTAAAATCGGGTGGTTTATGAGTCACATAGCCAAATCCACCTCAAAAACCTCCCCTTGCTAGTGATTTGGGCGTGAGGATGGTGAGTGGTCAGGGTGGGAGCCTTACTGATCCCGATGCCCCCATCCCTCTGCTCTGAGTACCTGATTTTTCCTTTCCTCGATCCTTTGGGGATGCTGTGGTCCAGACATACCCCTCCAGGGCTGGGTAACCTCACAGGAGAAGCACTTTAAAAACATCCACGTCTGCCTTGCTGATTTCCAACCCAAAAATACACGTGTCCTGTCAGGTCGTGGGGCAGGAGCTGTGTCCCCCTGTGTGCCAGAGGGCTGGGGGCTTTGGTGGGTTCCCTGCCCCGTGTCTAGATGCTGTCCTGTGGGAACAGGGGCTTGGATCTCCCAGCCTGGAAGCAGGGCAGAAGGGGTCTGAGGACAGCGGCAGCCAAGTCCTCTAAACAAACCAAGCGTCCTGGCACGGCCACGCTCGTCGCTTCCCCCGGCCACGGCGGGACTGCTGCCAGCCCTGGGGCCAGCGCAGGGGAGAGACCCTGGGAACCTGTGGCGAGCAGGCTTGGGGTGGCTTCAGCCCCTTGTCCCAAGGGGGCAAACGTGGCAGGAGGCTGTGGGTGGCTTCGAGGAGGGCTCTTTTCTGCTGATTGGGAAGCATGGGGTCCCCTCCGGGAGCTGGGTGGTTGCAGGAGCAGAGCCCAGAAGAGTGCTGTCCCCTCTCCAGGAAGGTGGCACAAGTAAACCTGCTGCTCGTCTCTTCTTTTTGACCTAGAACAGAAGAAAAGCCTCATGCTGGTTATTTTATTTATTTGGTTTTTTTTCTTCCACTGATGCATGGCTGAAGAGACCTCAGCCCCTGGGTGCCTCTTCCCTCCCTCACTGCTGCGTTAACTAAACGTGACGACTCGCTTCTGCAAATAAGTGGATTAAAACAACTTGTCCTTTAGAAACACCCGAACTCATCAGTGTGGCAGGACCCAGCTCGTCGTGAGAAACCAGTTGCAGCTACACGGGAAGACACGGTCCTTCTGCAGATAACGAATCCTCGGTGTTTGAAGCCTGGGTGTGTGAAGGTGCCCTTCTCCAGGTCTGCAAAACTCGGCCCTGGTACAAGCTGCTGATCACGTCTTGTGTGCAAGTGGGGCTGGTGAGGAGGATGAGTGCTGATTTGAGCTGTAAAGCATTTCTAGTCTGGTTGAATTTCCAGGAATGACAAAGAAATGATGAACTTAAATGACAGGGCATGTAAGGGCTGCCTTAGCAGCGTGGGCAACCAACAGTGCCCTCCCAGCTTCTGCCAGAGAGTTTTTGTTTGGGAGAGGAGATTAAATAAGGGGAACCGGCTGCCCTGAATAGTCCTGATCTCTGCTGCTGGCTTTCTGCAAAGCAAAGGTCCCAGGATCCTGGATCCTTCCAGGCTTTCTCTTGGGAGGGCAGAAGTGGGTTACAGAGACTTTTTCCTTTCCAGGCGGTCGTGTTGCTGTGAGAACGTGCTCTGTTCTGATTTTGCTGTTTCTCCCTGGGTGACTGCACTGTGTTGTCACGTCCACGGACATGGTGGAGGAAACTTAGGCTGGAGGGTTTTAGGTGGTTCAGTCTTCTTTGTACCCCCACCAGTTACTCCAGGACAAAAGTGGCTGTAAAGGGCACTCTTTTTACACCACTGTGGTGTGCCATCGCTCATGTCCCTAATGAAAAATAATAATAAAAAAAGGGTTGCTAAGGCAAACCTGGTGGACACATGTCCTTTCCCTCATGGAGCCTGTGTGCCACAGTGAACCGGGTCAGCGTGTGGCCCCGGGGATGGCTGTGAGTTGGTGGATGCTTTCCAAAACCACCACCTCCTCCTCCTTCCACAACCTGCTCTGCCGCTGTCCCCTGAGGCTGCACAGGATGCAATCAGGGATGCGTAGCATGGAGAAGGAGCTTGAGCATCCTCTCTGGAGCTGTTCTGGGGATAGAAGGAGTTTTAAAATTAAAAGTGGGGTTGTCTTGTGTGAGAGGGACATGCCTGGCTCATCTGTGCCTGAGGTAAATCCAGCTGGATTTACAAAGTCCTCTGCAGCTCAGAGGTGGGGTGGGAACTTCTCCTACTCAGTAAGCTCAAAAAGCTGCTCTCTAGCCTGACTGCTGGGGGAAAGCACAGGATAAACCATCAAGAATGGCACACCCAGCAGTCACGAGCTGCTGGTTCGTTTAGATGGTAGCAGTCCAGATCTGGAATCTGTTTGCCTTTCCTATGTTGTAATAATTAAATAAACGAGGCTGGGTGTGCTGGGTGCATGTGTGCTGCTGGGTTTGGGACTGCCCAGCCAATGTGCCCACGTATGGGCAAGTACCTTATAATGTAGGGAGAGGCTCATTGAAGCTGATTGTTTAGCTTCACAGTGGTTTTGGGAAGCACCGGGCAGTGCAGCCAAACAAGGTGGCTGGTGTTTGCCTTGAGAGGGCCTGGGGGTCCCTGGCACCTCATTTGACCCTTTTTGAGATGTGGTGCTGTATCAGCAAGGACAATGTTCCCGCACCTCCTGCCCAGCCAGACCCAGCGCCTGGAGGGGCGGTTTGAGCTGAAAATGAGCAGCCGTTGTTAGGAATAGTCGGATCTGCGTGGGAATGGGTACGGTCACGCCAGGTTTCACAAGGGGAGAAAATGTACTTCTGGCTTGGCAGGTGTGACCGGGAACAGGCAGCGTTCAGCATTGCTTTGCAAAAACTTGGCAGGAGATGTCAGATCCTGGTGTTTTCCTACAGGACCTCTCCCGAAAACCCCCTGCTGTACCAAGCAAGGAGCTGCTCATTTGGCACAGGGCTCCATCAGGACCCCGACCCCATCCCCTCCTGTAAGGGGGTAGTGATGCTAGAAAACACCCTGGCTCTGTTTCTGTGCAGAGAAATTGGTGCTGTGTTGTTTTGCCTCCTTGGTCATGAATTGCTGGGACGAAAAAATATTTTCCTTGCTCTTAAACCCTTGTGCTCCACCCGGTTGGAAAAGCTGCTTCCAGCAGGACGAAATTTGGGATGTGATTTGTCATCGTGCTCTCCGCAGCCGGACGGTCCCGATCCCGGTCCCCTTTCGCCGCAGCCAGCCTGGCTTCGGTCAGACACAGCCGACGCAATCTGCAGCCCCCAGCCGGGGATGCCGTTCATTCAAATTCCCATGACAAGCCGAGGGATTACAAGATTTTCTCCGTCGCCTTAATGCAGCTGGAGAGCCTGGCACATGGAAGGTAATGCGGCCGACGGTCACGCACATCGCCAGTCAGCTTGGTCGCTTTGCCTGACCATGGCACCTGCTGTCCTCCCTCATCTTCCTCTCGGCTGGTTGCCGGACGCTGCGTTAATTTGCCAAGCTTGGAGGGGGTTTGATGTGCGAACGTTTCATTCTGTTTGGAAGCTGTTTGCAATGTTTGATGATAATTTTAGACAGGGCAGATTTTGCTAAGCTGTGGAGTTCAGATGAGCTCTGGTAAAGCCATGACGGGGATTACTGTGGTTAATTCAGCACTTGGTTTCTTTAGCAGTGCCTTTTTTTCCCCTTGGATTCAAACCCTGCATTACTAGAACTGCTGTTTCTCCTAAAAAGTGGGACTGTGCCTTAGAGCTGGCTCAACAGCCACGGCTAGGTCCCCCCAAAGGCGATGATGGTGTCCGGTAGATCTCTGTTGTCTTGGTGGTGTGGGGATGGTGTGGAGCTGGGGAGCGCAGCAGCCGTCCATCCCCACCCTCTCCTTCCCATCGCATCCCAAATGAGCTTTGCTCCATGAGACCATCCAGGCAGCATGTTTCACTGCAGGGAAGTGCCTGGGACTCCCATATCCTGGATGCTGTAAGCCAGGACAGACACCCACCTGTGCCCTCGGCTGGAGCAGCAAAGCCTGGGTTATCTCTTTTTTTTTCCCTCCTGGGTTCACCTCTTCCCTGGAAACCTTTCCCTGAGATAAAGGAAAATTCCTCAGCTAACACTTTAAGGTGTTTTAATGCCAGCAGCTGTTTTATGGGGCATGTTTACACCCTTTGGTTTGATGAGTTGCCAGAGGAAGGGGTGGAAATATTGCTGTTCTGAAATTGCTAATCTCCCCCCCCACCCTCCCCCTGGAAATGCCCATGAGCAATACACCAGCACAGAGGTGGCACAAGCCTTTCTCAGGCTGTCTGGGGAAGATTGATCCCAGCACCAGACCTTGAACAAATTCCAGCAATATCATTCCTTGGTTGGGAAACTGCCATGCCTGCCAGCTCTGGCCCTGCGCCCCGAGGACACTGCTGCTACCTGCCTGGTGTTGCTTGCGAGAAGTGCTTCTGCACCTCTTATCTCTCAGTACCAGTTCTCCCAGCAGTGCTGTAGGTTATGATGCCTTGCAGTTCCTCCCTCTGCACCAAATGACCTAAAACGGTTGCAAAACCAAACCTGCAAACTCCATTTTAGCGTTTCCATTCCTTCCACTAATGCAAATTCATGCAGTTTGCATCAGAATCACAGGGTGTCTGCTGGGAAGTCTGGTCTGGGAAGCAGATACCAGGCTGTAACATATCCAGTACAGAGGAGCTGGCTAAAAACCTTTTAGCAGCAGCACCCACAAAAATGCCTGGGATGCCTGCCTGGGTGTGATGGACTTGATCTGGTGCTAGTCTGTTCCCGGAGGGGATGCTGGAGTCACCTCCATTGCCCCACATGTCCTCTCTTGGACTGAGCAGTGCGTTTCATGTCCCTGTTTCCCTGCCTGAGCAGAATACCAGTGCTGCTTTTGGCCCATTAGCTGGGTTTCTCCAGGAACCGTGGCTCAATTTTACAGCCCAAACAGCCATACTAGTGCTGCAGACACCCCAGACCCAGACTATGCAGATCCCTCATTTCTGGGATGGATCATCTCAACTAAATAGTTTCATTCTTCTCCCCTTGAAGGCTGTTTCCCGCATCAAAGCTTTCAGGGAGCTTGTGGGATGGTTGTGGCATGGAAAATCCCTCCTTGAGGCCACTGCGGCCTGTCTCTTTCCATCATCTTGATTTCTTCAGGACTCTTCTCGAGGTCTCCTGGGTCTGTGGGGATGCTTTGTTAATCCCACTCCCTGTGATGACGTCTCATCCCTGTTAAGTGGCAAAATTAAATCCTGCAGTGACGCGATCAGAGGGAAGAGGCCACGCTGGGGCTCTTTGTCAGGGTCTCTTGTGTGGCAGTGTGCTGGGGAGGGGGGCATCAGGCTGGATTTGCTGGCACTTTTCCTAATTCCCTTTCATCTCAGTCATCTTTCTCTTGCAGAAGCAGCAATAAGGCTTTTTGCTGGCTGGTCACACGGGATGAGTGCAGCAGCTGAGCAGTTTGGGGCTATTTTTTCCCTCCTTTTGGCCCAACGCAGTTGAATTTGATGAGCTGGTGGTAGGTGCTGGAGCCTTAAGTTGCCTCTGGCTGAGAGAGGAAGGAGGGGTGGCTGTTTTAGGGCTTCTCTTACAATGGAAACATCTGTAATGCAGAGGAGACCGAAAGCCAATGCAATGTCAACTACTTTTTGTTGAAATGTTCTCTCTTGCTGAGTTTTTTTCCCCCTGCTTTTAGTGTCGATTTTGGAAGGATGTGCCATGTTTTTAACCTGCAGGACGCTCGGCTCCTGGGGAAGAGCCTGGAAGCACCAGGGATCTGAGTTTCTGCTGGGACCACCCCAGCTTTCTTGCTGCTACACTTTCAGGCAGAAATCAGTTGGGACCAGCTGGGGTTGGAGCTGGGGCTCTGCCTGCACAGGGCTTGTCTGGAGGGCTGCACGTTATTTGTGTTGTACAAGCAGTGTGAGTTTCTTGGAGGAGCCTCAGGGAGCCAGAGATGGGCTAAAGGGGATGTTTCAAGCCTCGCTGAGTGCTTTTTTTTTTTTTCATCTTCAAGTGTTAGGTGTAAAATCTGTGTAAAAAGCTTTAACCTTCTGGTGACAGAGATGATCAGGCAGAGGAGGGGGTTCAATTTTTGGCACCTGTAGCCACAGATCTGTTCCTTGATGCATTTGGTGACACTCATTTCTGCGACTACAGCAGTGAAGGTAGACTGAAGGGAACCATGGGCCCATATAGCCTGGAAAGGTGATGTGCCGTTAGGAACACCTGCTGATTTAGCACTTCTCTTCCTTTGCACTTCTCAGCAAATCCAATTTGCAGATGACATGCAGGAGTTCACCAAGTTCCCAACAAAGACAGGCCGTCGGTCCCTGTCCCGATCCATCTCACAGTCTTCCACCGACAGCTACAGCTCTGGTAAGTGCCAGGCTCCTTGTCCATGTGTGGTCCTCTCCCAAATCCGGCACTGGTGCCACTGAACATGCTGCTTATACCGCATGTCAGGATGCTCCACGCTGCTGTGTTGTACTCTGGTGAGGAGGGGATAATTGTGGGGGTTCCTGAAGCTCAGGCATTCATTACCAGTTGATAATCTAGTTAGTTATGGGTTGTTTTAGGGAGCAAGAGTGCAAAATTTGTTATGAGACTTGTAGTTTGAGCCACGAGTGTGTGTGTATGTGAAAGCTGGGGAGTGAAACAGAGCAGAAACCTGAAGGGTAGGAGGTCCTGGGGTAACGCACATTCTTCTCCTGACTTTAGCTGCCTCCTACACGGACAGCTCTGATGATGAGGTGTCCCCCCGTGAGAAACAACAAACCAACTCCAAAGGCAGCAGCAATTTCTGTGTGAAGAACATCAAGCAGGCAGAGTTTGGGCGCCGGGAGATCGAGATTGCTGAACAAGGTAAAAGTGGACCGTGGGGTTCCTGGGGCTTGTGGCCAGGTGTTGTGCTCTCTGGAGACAGGAGCTGAGCCATGGCAGTTCCTGCAACTCTTGTTACAGCCTTGAATATCCCGTTTTACCCCCCTAAATCAGCAGATTATGTGGGGAAGAGCTGGATGCGATGGCAAACATTAATGATGCGTGGCATCCATTTTCTAAGAGCAGCAGAGGTCTTGCAGGGTTTAATGTTCCGGTGGCTTTGGATGAGAAACCTCAACGGGCATGGATCTTGCAACGCCTTGGGAGACATGAAAACTGACAGTCCCGACCCCTTCCCCTGGGGCTTGTGGGAAGCTGAGTTACCATTTCCAGTGGGGTGATTGGGTAACTGCTTTTGGGCTCCTTTTAGACACGTGCTGCCAAAGCCGTAGAAGGGGAAGATAATCCAGGCACATTTAGAGCAGCTCTTCTGAGATGTGGCAGCACTGTTTTCATCTTCTTTAGGTGCTTCTCCTTGATGCTATTCAGCAGCAGAGTTGGTGACTGTCCTTAGTTGGGACACATGAGATGCTTTCCTTGGGCAGTGCCTGTCCGAGACCTGTCTTGTTACGTGGTTGGAAGGACACTGGGTCCTGAGTGGCTTTGTCAAGTGACAAATGACACTGGTGTTTTGATCCCATTTTGGACAGACCTGCCAGGCTAGGGATGAGGAGTTTTCTCCCTGGCTGTGTAACAACTATAGCAAAAACTGTGGGGCTGGATGTAGCCTGTGAGGCCCCAGAAAGGAGAGCAGGTCTGGCAGAGAGAGGCCTCTCTGGACTAAGCCATCATTAAAACCCCTCTTTTCCTTTTGCAGACATGTCTGCTCTGATTTCACTCAGGAAACGAGCTCAAGGGGAGAAGCCTTTGGCTGGAGCTAAAATCGTGGGCTGTACCCACATTACAGCACAGACTGCGGTGAGTGGCTTCTTATTTGGGGTGTGTGGGGTGGGAGAGACCAGCTTTTCCCCAGGGAAGAAAGTTCCTTAAGCTTGCCAGCCTTGGGGAATTGGAGGAGGCACCTTCACTTTTCTGGAAACATTTTGGAAAGGTTCTACTGCCTGTGTTTCCCCAGGGCAATGTTTGCTGGAGCCAATCTCTGATCAGTTCCTCGCTGCCCATTGCACAAGGCTGTGCCTGGGGCCCTGCACTGCGCTGGTGTGCTTGTGCCCATCACCGTTCCCCAGGCCTGCCGCTCAACCCGCTGTCTTGCAGGTGCTGATTGAGACGCTGTGCGCACTGGGAGCGCAGTGCCGCTGGTCTGCCTGTAACATCTATTCCACCCAGAATGAAGTGGCAGCTGCCTTGGCAGAAGCTGGTGAGTAGAGCTGAGGCTAGGGACGCAGAGCCCTTCCAGCCCCTCCTGGCTCTGCAGCCTTGTCCCAGACAGCTGGTTTGAGGGACGGTTTGGACCAAATATCTTTTAGGGAGGGATAAACAGGTTTGATCCTGTTGTGGGCTGTGGTTTGATCTCTGCATGGCCCCTTGGCCCTCCTGTCCATGGCTTTCCTGAGTTGGCCAAGCAGCAGAGCTCTGCCAAATTCAGCAGATGCCAAGGATGCTCCTCTTCTTCTAGGTGTTGCCGTGTTTGCCTGGAAGGGGGAGTCGGAGGATGACTTCTGGTGGTGCATTGACCGCTGTGTTAACGTAGATGGCTGGCAGGCCAACATGGTAATGAGCCTTCTTCCAGCCCTTCCTCTTCTTCTGTGGAGTGGTCTCTGGGTGCTCCTCACCCTTCCCTTCCCGGGGCTGTTCCTGGGAGCCTTCTGGGGCTGCCTGGGCACCTGCTGGCTTTGCAAAGGCCTCTGAGCCCCTGTTAAAGTGGAGGTCCTGGAGAATGGCAGCTGGAGCTGGGCTGGGGGCAACTGTGGGGGTTGCAGGAGCTGCAGAGATGATGTGCTGAGTTGGTACAGCCCAATGGCATGGGAGCATCTCCTGCCAGAGCTGCCAACAAGCTGAGAAACCACGGGACCTCTTTCCCATGAGGGTCAGCCCTATGGGAGCTTCCCCAACCACTCCTCTAGACACACATCCCATCCACCCTCTCCCAAAGAGAGTCGGGGGGGTCTCTGCAGGGGATCTTTCCCTTGCTGAAAACAGATGACGCCTCTCACTGCCTTGATGCATGGTCTGTGATCACTAATGATGTGATAGCATGTGTCAGTGGGCCATGACAGCTCCTGCAGCCTTTCCTCTTGACTGTTTGCTTTCAGGGCATGAATGTTGTGGCATCCTTCTGATCTCAGCCTGTTTCGTTAGTGCTGCCTGTGGTCACATTTCCAGGCTGCAGAGCAATAGCAGGGGCAGAAAACCCTGTTAGGATCCATTAGCTCCATGCAGGGGGTAAGAAATCCTGTGTTTTGGAGGAGACCCCGAGTTGCTGGCTACTAGGGCAACCCAGGAGTCCTCTCCCTCAAGCCTCTACCCAAACAGCCCCCCATCAGTGCCTGAAGATGCTCTCCATCTCTTTTTCCCTATCCTGTTGCCAGTGAGTGCTTTTCCCAGTGGAAAGCCTGACTGCTCCATGCTCTTCCTTACCTGTTCTCTAGATCTTGGATGACGGTGGGGACCTCACCCATTGGGTTTACAAGAAATACCCCAACGTATTCAAGAAGATCCGAGGGATTGTGGAGGAGAGCGTGACCGGTGTGCACAGGTAGGCAGTTAGGGAAGGGTGATCTGGAGATCTCTCACTGGGTAGCTGCTCTCTGCTCTGACCTGCCTCTGCCCTCTTCCAGGCTGTACCAGCTCTCCAAGGCCGGGAAGCTGTGTGTCCCAGCCATGAATGTGAATGACTCTGTCACGAAACAGAAATTTGATAACCTATATTGCTGCCGGGAATCCATCCTAGACGGGTGAGTCCAACCCTTCTCCCCATTCGCACTGTCAATATCACACCAGTGGAGTTGGCTCCGGCTCCTCTTAAGCAGAGATTGGGCTCTTTGCTGCTTTGCCCTTGCTGTGTGCTTGCAGGACCTGGTTTTGGGGGCTCTTGCAGCAGAGCGCTGCCCTGTGCTGTCAGCGGTGTGCGCTTGACTAATCCCAACACAGGTCTCTCTCTGTCCCCCAGCCTGAAGAGGACCACGGATGTGATGTTTGGAGGGAAGCAAGTGGTGGTTTGTGGTTATGGGGAGGTGAGTTTCATGAGCGGCAGTCGGTGGAGCTGTGAGTCAGCCTCTCCCCGAGCCATCCTTCCCCTGAGCTCAGCATCCTGCTTCTTTCGTGTGCAAAGACCACTTGCCCTTGATATAGGAGTAGATCAAACCTGGTGAGCGATTACCAGGGAAATCTTGCTAGAACCTGCTAGGAGGCTGGAGACCAAGCATCAGATTTCCCAGTTTGCCTGCAGATTACCTGCGCTGCAAATATGACAGTTGCTGGGAATGCTGGCCTGAATTATAACTACCCATGGGTGCTCCCATCTGCTGTCCCTGGACTGAATTCAGCATCCAGCCCAGCTGTCACTGAGCCTGTGACAGAGGAGGTGGAGGGCAGGCTGCATCTCACTGGTGGATAATGTTCTGGCATAGGGGAATCATATCAGGAACTTGTAAATGATTCTGCCCTGGAAGAGCATGGAGCCGGGAGCTGACACCTTCCCTCCATCTGTGTGCTGTCTGCGTGGGTGTTTATCTTCCCGCGCTGTGAAAGGCCTGGCAGTAGCTGCAAATGCTCTTCCCGGCAGGAACACGCTTACTAATTTATTTAGACACCAGTGGAGCCCAGCTCTGCTTGACCAAGAGGCTGTGCTGGCTCTTGCCCAGGCACTCCAGGGTGGCGTCTGATTCTCCAGCCATGAGCTGTGCTGGGAGTTGTAGCTTCCAGGGCCCGTCCTGGGTTTTCCTGGACTTCTTCAAAACAAGGGAGTCCTTCCACCCTTACTGATTTCCCCTTTGGATGTGGATTGAAGTCCCAGTTTGGCCTGCCTGGCTGTTTTCAGTAGACCTGAGGTCAGAGCTGGGTGATAAGTGAGGGTGTCTCTGGAGATGTTTCTTGCCCGGCAGCACGTTGCTGGTCAGAAGATGGGGCTGAGCATGGGTACGTGCAGATAAGCCAAGTGTTAGTGTGGCTAAGTGGCATAGAGAAACAGACTTCAGTTTAATTTTGTAGTGAGGAGAGGAATAGAGTTAGAGATGCTGTTACAGGAGCTCTGCTCTCCCTCATGCTGATGTGAGGAGCGTGGGATGGAGGATCTGTCCCCTGAGCAGTGCAGGACAGCTCTGAATGCCGAAGAAGCCCTTTGGCTTAAAGGCAAGTGGGGGAAGTGCATGCTCGTCCAGACTGCCTTTAATCTCCTCTTGGAGGATTGCTCAGAAGCGCTCCTGTGATGCTGGGGCTGCGCAGGCTGTAAGTGTGTTGGTTTTGGAAAGCTCCTGTCAGCTGGTGGCCATGCTGGCGGGCTTGGTGGCCTTGGAGGGGGAGCTGGGCTTGCAGCAGAATTGCCACTTGCCAGGTGCATCTCTGAATTGCTCCTGGCATCAGGCAGATAGCTGGGACGAGCATCTCCCAGTCTGGAACATGCTTGGGCTGTTTTAGGGAAGGGATTGTAGCACTCGGCATGTCCCGTGTTCAGCTTCACGCTGACGCTTTGCCTCGGCAGGTTGGCAAGGGATGCTGTGCCGCTCTGAAAGCCCTGGGAGCGATTGTCTACGTCACGGAGATTGACCCCATCTGCGCTCTCCAAGCTTGGTAAGATGTTACATGCTGCTTGTGAGCATCTCTTTGTCTGCTTTCTGGCCCCCTTTAAACCCTGACAGAGGCTGAAACAGAGCCAGGAGGATCTGTGGCTCATCTCAGAGAATATACATCTTGTTGGGGTGTGATGGGGAAGGGCTGGGCAGCTTTCAGGGCTGGTTTAGTGGTGGGGTACCAGGCAGTAGGCACCTGCCCCAGCTGGCTTGGGAAGGCTGCTCGAGGGTTCATGCAGGGCTGGCTGAATGCTCCACACGTCCCCCAGCTCCTCCGACATTTGTGAAGGATAGCCCTGCTGCTGTGTGAGCAATTCGGAGCTGCTGCAGCAATACAGTGCTGAGATCCCTCCTGGCCTGGGGCAGAGAGAGAACAGGCTTCTCCTCCTCATCGTGGTCCCTCTCCCCCTTTTTTGCCAGCATGGATGGATTTCGGGTGGTGAAGCTGAGCGAAGTAATCCGTCAGGTGGATGTCGTCATCACCTGCACAGGTAGGGATGGAGAAGGTCATGGGTGAGCATTGGAGCAGGCTGAGAAGGAGCAGTCATTCCCAAGCGGGTATCTCAGGGGCTTTTGGGGAGCTGGGGATGGAGGACACTTCCCTGCCATGTGCTGCTAATTTTGCAAGAGCAATAGCTGTGCTCTGGCCAGAGCTTTCCCTCCTACCCCCCCCAGTCTGCTATTTGGCTACAGTCCTCCCTCAGCCCCTGGGAGAAGAGACATCACAGCCATGTGTCCCACAGGTAGTTTGGGGTCTCTTAGAGTCTGGTTAATTCACAGGACCACAGATCAGCACTCATCCTGTGTGTTTCTCTGTTGTCACAGCCAGGAAGGCTCTTGTCCTGGTGGAAGTTCATCTGGTGTTGCCCCAAGCTGAGCTTCTTTGACTCAAGTGCAGGGAAGGAGAAATCAGAGGGTTTATATTTCCACTGCCTTGGGTTCATCTGTCCCCTCTCTGCCTGCAGGAAACAAGAACGTCGTGACCAGAGAACACCTGGATCGGATGAAGAACAGCTGCATTGTGTGCAACATGGGCCACTCCAACACTGAGATCGATGTGGTGAGTCTGTCTGCAACCTCGACAGCTGTGTCCGCCCTGCCATCCTCCCCTGATGACTCCAGCCTCTTCCTCCTGCTTTTGCAGACCAGCCTCCGGACCCCGGAGCTGACCTGGGAGCGAGTCCGCTCCCAAGTGGACCATGTCATCTGGCCGGATGGGAAGCGGGTGGTGCTGCTGGCCGAGGTGCGCCGAGAGCTGTGCCACGATGTTGCTTTGGGCCTCTATCAGGAAATCACTGTGTGCCAGAGTTTGTAGTAGAGATTTAACCAGGAGGAAAGGTGCTAGGAGGAGGTTCAGAGCTCAAGAAAGGGTTTCTTGATTTTTTTTTTCTTCTTTTTTTTTTTCCTTGAGGCAGAGGAGGTATCATGTACCACATGCAGCCACAGAGGTGCCATCTGGCTCCATTCTTTCAAGCTGGGAGCCATCCCTATCAGCCAAACGCTGTCTGCTTCTGGCTTTGGCAGAGTTTCCCATGCAGCAAACCAGCCGGGTGTCTCCTCTTCCCACTTGAGCTCTCCTGGCAGTAGGAGGGACTGGCTCTTTCTAGGGACCACAGAATCTCCCTGCCTTAAAGCCAAGGGTTAGGATGGAAACCGAGGCAGAGTTTGAATGCTCTGGTCACATAGGTAGCCCTTGAATCACTGTGCTGTCGTTGCCCCCTGCCCCTGGGAGGGGGTGGAGGTGAATTGTATCTCAACACTCAATTCGCTTTGGCTTTGGGGGCAAGTTCAGCTCTCTGCAAGCTCCTCCTGCTGTCTCCTAGGGCCGTCTTCTCAACCTGAGCTGCTCTACGGTTCCTACCTTTGTTCTCTCCATCACGGCCACCACTCAGGTCTGTACGCTGCAGGGCTGGGGTGCGAGGGGTGGAGGATGATCTGGGGCCTTAGACAAGCCTCGGGGTGGGGACGGTTTGGAAGAAGCTGTTGGATGGGTCCTTGGGATGGACCGGTGCCAGAGATACCATAGCTGCCACCTCTTGTCTGGGATGCAGTTAATGATGGTGTGAATTTACTACTTTGGTTACAGCTGGGAGAGAGCTTTTAAATGAGCCAGGCTTCATGGCAGACTTCCTGCTGTGCTTTAAGCCACTGGAGAGCTCCCCTAGCACAGGTTTAAGCCTACCTCAAAGCAAGGCTTTGTTTTGTCTTTGGACGCTGATTTCTACAGCACAAAACGCTCCCCTGGGCTGAGTTTTGGGGATCTGGAGGTCAGTGGTTAAAATGCTCCCCAGCATCAGTGCTGGCTCAGCTGAGCAGACACGGCTTGTGTCTTGTACTGTTTGTCGTGACTGCCTTTCCAAAGAAAATGATGATTAAATTTGGCTCCGCTCTGAAATCTGCAGTCAGTGCTGGCTGTGTGAACAGCCAAGGCCAGCGCAGCCCTCAGGTCGGCAAGCAATGGAAGAAACCCGCTGGGCTGGAAACATGGAGGGGACTGATGGCTGGGGACTGTGGTGGTGGGGGAGGACAGCCACGCTAACAGTGGGGAATTTCCTTATCCTCACACCTGTCGGTCCAAATGGACGGGGACCAGGGCTGTGTTTTAGACCTGGCTCTCAGCTGCTTGAACTGGCACTTGGGGGAGATGCAGTTTTATTTCTGCTGAAGGGGTGCCCGTGGTCTTTTGAGCGATGCCGCCAGCTTAAAACGAGCAATCCCTTCATTTTTGCATGACGTGGCAGCCGTTTTAAGAAAATTAGAGTTGGTTTAAGAGAATTACAGTTGCTCCCCTCTCCTCTGTCCCTTGCGTTCTGGTTTTCCCAGGGGCGTTAAGCCCAGATTCTGCAAACAAGCTGGGTGGCATCTCATCTCTGATCTCTCTGGTCCTTCCCCAGTGGTGGTGGAGACCCAGAGAGGGGAGGTACCCTTAGGTGGAAGCCTTTCCTTCAAGGCATTTTGGAAATGGTTGCCTCCTCCCTCAGGCTCCCAAACCCTTATCTCTGCTGCCAAGAGCTTTGTGCCATTGTGGGGGTTCAGCCCTGCCCAGCTTGGTGGCCGTCCCTGACTGTCCCCGGGCTGTCCCCTGTGATCTCTGCAGGCTCTGGCTCTGATTGAGCTTTACAACGCTCCCGAGGGCCGTTACAAACAGGACGTGTACCTGCTGCCGAAGAAGATGGGTGAGTGAAGGGAACCCAGACTGACTTACCCCCCAGGCTGCTGTGGGCCAGCAGTTTTGGATGTAAGGAGAAACTCAGACCTGGGCTGGAAGAAACTTCCAGAGAGAGAATGAGTTCAGGGAAGCCATCAGAGGCAGCAACCTTAAAATACGTGCAGGTTGTTTGATTTATTTTCCTTAATGTTCTGCAGTGTGGCAGGTGTCCCTTATCCTGCAGCCTTCCTGTACCAAGGTTTTTCATGCAACCCTTGTGCCTTTTGGTGCACATCCAGCCCTGCTCAGCACCAGGGCTTGGGCTCAGCTCTGCTGTAGTCTTACGTGATGGTGAATCCATGGTGCTAGATGGCAAGGACTGCCTAGCCAGACCCAGGGTCGTGTCCTGGCCCTTTTCATGCCATATGATGAGTCCATACACCGCATCTCCCCAGCAGTGTAGTGGGGGACGTGCACCCCCTGATCCCCTCTTTCCTCTCACCCTTCCCAGACGAGTATGTCGCCAGCTTGCATCTGCCTTCATTTGATGCCCACCTGACAGAACTGACAGATGATCAGGCAAAATACCTGGGACTCAACAAAAACGGGCCTTTCAAACCCAATTACTACAGGTCAGTGCCGGCCAGGGCAGGGAGCTGCTGTCTCCCCACCCAGTGGGTGCTGCTGGGGGCATCTCCTTGCACTGGGATGGCATCAGCTCCCAGGAGCTGTGTCCCCAAGCACCCATGGCCTCACTGTCCCCTCCCTTCTCTTCCAGATACTGACGGACCATACCCATGAAGGACCAGACCACACAAGGCAACATTAGAGAGATTATTTTTAAAGATAATTTTTATTTTCGTTTACCTTTTTCTTTTTTGTTTTTAAACCAACAAAGGAACCTGTTTTTACATTTATCAGTGTGATTTTAAGGTCACTTTTTTTTTTCCTCAGTTTCACCCTTTTACGTGATCACATCTCTGTCTGATCTTGGCAGACAACCTGGGATTCGCTTCTTGCTTTCATGTGGCTGAAGCCACTGGTGGCTCCCAGCCCTGGCTCCCAGAGAGGGTTTCCCTTTCCTGATGTGCCAAGGGCAGTTCATTCCTGCAGCGATGGTTTTTGGTTTTTTTTTTTCTTTTCCTCACCTTTCCAGCCCGCGTTAGTCTCGGCCGGGATCCCTGCAGATACGGAGATGCTGTTCTACCTTATCTGATGTTTCTTTCTTTGTGTGGATTATCTGCAACTTCTAAATTGCCTTAAAGAGCCCAGTTTTAGCTGCTAGATCAATGCTCCTAGCGCTGCTTTGGAGCAGAGTGGCGCCTGCTGGCCACCTCGCGAATAGGTGACTGTCCCCAAGCCTGGCCAAGGTCCCTGCACCGAGGTGGCCCAGGTTTGGTGGCCGGCCGGGTCTGGGGGAGTTCACTGTTTCAGGGTGCTAATCTGAATTTGGACGGGGGTCGCTTACCCAGCATTATCCTCATCTCTCCTAGGTTTTTTAGCCAAACTGCACCTTAATTGAGTTAAAAACATTTTTTTTGTTTGTTTGTTTGTTTTTTCCTCTTTTCCTTTTTGATCCTTAAAGAGATGTTTTAAAGGGGGGGGAAGCGTTGGGAATGTGGCTGCCTGCTGAGCCCGGGCACTCGCTGCATCTGAGTGGCCCCATCTCCCACTGAGAAGCGCGGGGTGGTTTTAAGGGTGTCTGGTTGGTTGGGGTTTTTTTTGTTTGTTTTTCTTTTTTTGGGGGTGTTTCACTTTTTGTTTTGAGACGGATGCAGAGATGAGCCTTCCCCCTACCCCAGCCTGGGCCCTCTGCACCACAGACCCCTGCGCAAAGCCCTCGGCTCCCCCATTGCTGCCCCGGCCCTTGAGCTGGGGCTTTCTCAGCTCTTCCCTGCCGTCTCGCAGTGCGTTTCAGCCGCTCTCATCGCCTCGTTTGTCCCCTTCCCCATCCTCGCTGGTGACCTGTTTCTCTTTTCCATCTCTTGCAGCTTGTCCCAAGACGGGGGAAGCTCCTTGCAACCCAGTGAGGTTTCTCTTGGCTTTTTTATCCTCCCCAAATTGCTTCTTTCTTCCCCCAGCCAAGGCCAGAGCATGGAGGGAAGGAGGACCCCCGCTGCCCGCATCTCCCGGTACATGGATAATGGAGATGCTGGGGTACCCGTCACCGGGGCTGCTCCTTCACCTCTGGCCACCCTGTCCTGCGGACTGGGCATGACTTTTTAGTGCTGCCTGGGTCCCTCCCCGGGGCTTTGCAGGGTTGGGGGTGCTGCTGCTTCCTGGGGGGGTGCAAAGCTCCTTTGTGGGGATGGGAGGAAGATGGGAGGAAGATGCTCGTGGCTTTGATCACCCTCCTCTTTTCCCCTCTGCCTCCTTGTCCTTTGACTATTCCTCTTTCTCACCCTGCCGGTCTTCTCCTGGACTGTCACTGGGTCGCTCGCTCTCCCCACAGATTTTTGGGGATCACCTGCCTTGCAGGGTCCCCTCCACCTTCACGGGGATGGGACTCACGCCTGGCTCAGTGAGCTGGGATGGGTGTCTGCAGGGAGGGAGTGAGAGCGTCCCCCCCTTCCCTGTGAGGGGACCCAGGCATGGACCCCTGTGCTTGGGGGTCATGGTCACCCCCCCCCCGCCTTTCCCATCCTCGTTAGGGTCAAACCTCGGCGTAAGGGCTCCATCTCTGTATAAGCCATGGGGGGGGTAGCCCGGGGATGGCGGTGGCAGCGTCGGGCTGGGAGGGAGAGGTTTATTTTGTATATGAATGATTTTTAATGAATGCAATATTAATCCTTGCAGATGAGCAATAAATCATTAAAGTCTAATTAAACTATTAGGAAAAATGAAGCGCTTTTGCTTGTGGGCAGTTTATTTGGAAGAGCGAGCGACTGCAGTCCCTTGGGGACCCTGAGTTCTGTCTGAGCCTGGGGCCTGGGCTGGGATAGGCCTTTGGTCACCTCGAGATGGGCTTTGGACCCCACCAGGACGCCCTGAGCAGCGCCAGGGCCCTGGATTTTGGGGTCTGATGCCTTCCAAGCCCCTCCTCCATTTCACTTGGGGGTTAAACCCCATCGGGTCCCTCTGTCGGGGTCTGGCTCTCCTCTGAGCCCTATCAAGCCCCCTCTCTTTGGGGTCCGAGCCCCCCAACCCCTTGATTTGAAGGTTCCCTTGTTCCCGGCCCCTCAGTTTGGGGTCTGGCCCCCAGCAGCCCTTCCCCTTCCTGCCACTCCCAACATGGCGGCCTCAAGCGACCGGGCCCCGCCTCGCCGGGCTAAGGAAGGCCGGAAGTGTCGCTCCCAGCATGGCTGAGGCCAGCGGCGCGCCACACCTAAGATGGCCGCGCGGGGGCGGAGCTCGCCGCTCGGCCGGGTGCCGCGCTGTCCGTGGCCGCCGGGGGCGGGCGGCGCTGGGCGGTGACGCGGCCGCCGCGGCGGGGCGGCGGGACGGGCGGGCGGATCCACATCACGGTCGCCCGAAAGACCGGAGCTACCCCACCCGGTGCCACTCCCAACATGGCGGCGGCGCTGCCCCGGCTCTCCCTGCCGCTCCCGCGAGAGGGGGGGGTGAGTCCTCGCGAGAGCTCGGCGCGGTGGAGGGCGGCGGACATGGAGCCGGGCGGCGGCGGCGGCGGCGTTGTTGGGGGTGCGGGGCCGCTCCCGGGTAACAACAAGGCCCGCGGCGGGGCTCCGCCGCCCGGTAAGGCCCGCGACCTGGGCCGCCCGCCGCGCAAGGACTCCGAGGTCAGCGCCGCCGCCGCCGGGCCCGGCTCCGCGGGGCGGGATGATGGTGGTGGTGGGGCGGGGGGGGGGGAGGCGGCCTTCCCGGGCGAGGCCGCGTTCGTCCTCCTCCGCCGTGGGCCCGGGGCCTGCCCGTGCGGTGCCGGCGCCCGCGGGCTCCGCCGTCCGCTTCAGTCCTGACCCGCGCGGGGCTTCCCGCTGTGTTTGGGGCTCCGCCATGCCCCGGGCCGGTGCTGGACCAGCCGCTCCCTCCCCCGGAGCCGGTGCTTCGGTACCGGTTCCCCCGGGGCCGGTCCTGCCGCCCCAAAGCCTTGGCCTGAGGCGCCAACAGCGGGGCTGTGCGGGCCGGTACCTGCTCTGTGGAGCCGAGAGGCCTTTCTCTGCCAGGCCCGTTCGGTACCGGCTCTGCCCAGAGCTCACCTGGGTCGGTACCGGGCTCGGGTCGGTGCCGGTTTCCCGGTCATCCATCTCTTCCCCGAGTCTGGGTCAGTTTGACCGGTCTGGGGCATGAGGGTGGCTCGGTCCCCAGGTTCCCAAACGGACCCGGTACCAGCCACACTCCTTCTAGGGCTGCTCTGGGCTCTCCCCGCCCTGGCCAGGGGCTTCTCCCCAGCTTTGCCGGTCGGTACCGGTGGTACCGGCGGTACCGGCCCTGTGCGGCAGTGGCCGGGGTGCGGCGAGGACTGGGTCATCGGGTCCCCGTGCACCGGGTCGGTCCCGCTGCGGTGCTCAGTGTGGGGATGGCTATGGCAAGAGGTGACCGATCCCTCCAGGGAGACATCGAGGTCTTGGTGGGGACCCTGGAGCCGTGGGGGATCGGGAGGGTTGCGTGGGACTGGGTGGAGCTGATTTATCCCACGGCTTTTCCATTGCGTCCCCCAAATCGGGTTTAATTCCTGGGATGGTTCCAGGGGTGTCCTCAGCAGGGTGGGGGATGCTTCCTGAAATGACAGGAGAGGGCCGTGAGGAGGTTTGCGTGAGCCTTGGGTGCTGGGGAATGGCTCCCAGCCCCGCAGAGCGGTGCAGACCCACCACCTTTCAAGCAGCCGGGGGTTTGGATCAGCCCCTCGCTCAGGAGTGGGTGCCCTGAGATTTGGGAGGGTTTTGCTGTGGGTCCACGCTGAAGACTTACTTAAAGGGAGCAGATGTTTTGTGATCTAAGGCTTCTCTTGGATGTTTTTCCAGCCTCACCAAAGGTTATTGGAGTTCTTTCATTCTCACTGTTTGCATCTGCTGGCATCCCTCCGATCAGCACTGCGGGGATAGCCCAAATTTTCACATGTGGGTGAGCTCTGAAAGCTCTCTGGTCCCCCATAACCCACTCCCTGCCCCAAGATTAAACATGCCCCGTCTCCTGCTTTATTTTTTGGCCTTTTGGGGCTCCTGGAGTGTTTTAGAGGTGATGCGGGGGCTGCCCACCAGCGAAGCACAGCATGGCTCAGTGCAGATTAAACATGCCCCATCTCCTGCTTTGTTTTTTTGGCCTTTTGGGGCTCCTGGAGTGTTTTAGAGGTGATGCGGGGGCTGCCCACCAGCGAAGCACAGCATGGCTCAGTGCAGCGGAGCTGGGATGGAGATGCAGGAGGTGGGTAGGAGTTGCCTTGGTAACGTTTACGCTGCTGTGGGTGCGTTTTTGGTCTCTTAAACAGAAGATACAGTCCTGGATTTGCGGGAGGATGAGGTGAATTGTGAATGTCTTGGGGATTTTGGTTTTCCTGGAAAATGCTGTAATTTAACTGAATTCTTCCTCTGCTTTCAGGGCTATTCAGAGTCCCCAGACCTGGAGTTTGAATATGCAGATACTGACAAATGGGCAGCAGAGCTCTCCGGTAAGGAACTTGTCTTGGTGGATCAATTAATCAGCCATGATTTTCTTTCCTGGTAGTGATTAAAGGAGCTCTGTCAACTCCAGTATCGCTCTATGTTAAAAGGGAAGTGATATTGTGTAACTAATTTTTTTAGCCTTATGCTTGGTGTGTTTTTTGCATTTCCCTCATCTTGGATAAAACTGCAATTAATGTGGCCAGGTTGCAGTTTTCTCTGACGGCTTGGTGCAGGTTGTTGGAGATTTTCCTCTGTGCTCTTTCGGCAGAGCTGTACAGCTACACAGAAGGGCCAGAGTTCCTGCTCAACCGCAAGTGCTTTGAGGAGGACTTCAGGATCCACGGTAAGATCCTTCTCTTCGACCTTTTGCCCCTTTTGGGAGGGACAGGGATCTCCTGAAGGAGACATGGGGACTGATGCAGTAATGCTGCATCAGAAAGCTCGAGCTGTGCACTGATAATCTTCACACAGTTTGTACTGGAGACCTCATTAGCGTGCGTGGGCTGGCTCTGGAGCTCAGCTTGCTGCCTCCAGCATGCTCAGCGTTTGCTGATGTTGATGTCCAAGGTGGTTCATCAGTGCCAGGACGGCTGTGCTGGAACATACTGGCAGCAGCAAGAGCGTCCAGCTCATTTCCCATCAGCTGTCAGCGCTGGTTCAGATGGATGTGATTCATCTAGTTGTCTGAGTGAAAGCAGGAGACAGTCCCTCCGGGCTGATCACGCGTTCCTGGGCGTTACTTCCCAGAGCACAGCGTTCCCTGGGGCAGCCCTGTTTTCCGTCATGCTGAATCCTTTTGAGCTTTTCCAGTGATGTTTGTGTCCAGGACAGGCAGAGGAGCCCCGTGCCCTCAGCCTGCCTACTTTGGCTTTTCAGTGCGGGAGAAGAAATGGACTGAACTGGACAAGAACCAGCACCGCACCCACGCCATGCGGCTTCTCGACGGGCTGGAGGTCACTGCGCGGGAGAAGAGGCTGAAGGTTGCCCGAGCCATCCTTTACGTTGCCCAAGGTGACACCAGGCCTCTGCCCCCTTAGTTTCCCCATTGCTAAGTCTGGGTAATGGATTGGAGGCTATCAATTTAAAAAACTTAAAATAATTTTTTTTCCTTGCATTTTTGATATCACCTGGAATGTCTGGAATGAAGCTAATTCTCACGGGAGTCAGACAGTTTATAGGAGTTTGGTCCAAAATTTGGCCTACTTGCCTGTGCTATCCTGGATCTGCCAGACCTGGGCTGTGTTACCTACAGGAGGGCAATTCTGTTCTCTGCATCCAACTTTTTGCCTGAAAATTAAGGCTGTGTTTTTCATTCCCCGTGCAAAGTGCTCTGGTGGTGTGGGAGGGCCTTGGGATCCCTGCGGAGATGGGACTGAGCAAGGGTATCATTGCAGGCACGTTTGGGGAGTGCGGCTCTGAGGCTGAGGTGCAGGCCTGGATGAGGTATAACATCTTCCTCTTGCTGGAAGTGGGGACGTTCAACGCTTTGGTGGAGCTGCTGAACATGGAGATTGAGTGAGTACTGGAGGAAAGCACTTCAGAAATGGCTCTGAAGCTCCATGGCAGGAGTTTTTTCCAGTTGGTGGCAGTCCCATTCCTGGTCTGTCTATTCCTAATCTGATTCGGGCAGCCACCAGTAATGACTCCTGCTGTTCTGGGTGGATAGGTAATGTAGAATTATACCTGATTTATACAGAAATTCATTATGAGTTGTGCTGCCTGGCAGCAAATAGAGGCAGGTCTGTTCCTCCTCCCTTGATTGCATTGTGAACAGGGGACTTGTTGCAGCTATATCTAGTCCAGGGTTTGGCTCTGGCATGTGGGTTGCTCGTGGCAGAGTTAAAATGTCTCCAAACCTCTTGAGGTTGTTTTCCCTCCGCAGTAACAGCGCGGCTTGCAGCAGTGCCGTGAGAAAGCCGGCCATCTCCCTGGCTGACAGCACGGACCTCAGGTATGGAGCAGGGCTTGGGAGGATGGGGTGCTCCAAGGCCAAGGAGGGGGACCCAGCGTTTGCTGGTTTCTTTGGTGAGCTGAGACAGGCCAGCAGGCACCGGAGGGTGTCCCAGTGCTGTCCCAGCTTCTGCCCTGGCTCTGTGAATGTTGTCAGGTGTGCTCAGGTCTGCTCAGTCCACAGATGTCCCCTGTGCTCAGCCTGCACAGCAGGCATGTGGCTGGTTGGGGACATGAAAGCAATAAAGTATGGGAAAGCAATTTTTTTTCCTGCTTTGACTTGCAGAGACCTTTTTCCCCAGTGCCTGAGCATCAGTCCCCTGGTGTGGAGTGGGTGTATGGAAACCGGCTGTGGTCTGGGCTGATCCAGCCTCCCCCCAGAGCCCTGGGTGCTGGTGGTGCCTCCATAACTCATCCCAGCCTCCGGTGATTTGCCTGACTTTTTGCAGGGTGCTGCTGAACATCATGTACCTGATCGTGGAGACTGTTCGGCAGGAGGCTGAGGGGGACAAGCCTGAGTGGAAGAGCATGAGACAGACCTTCCGAGCAGAGCTGGGTGAGGACCATGTGCTTGGGTGTTGACAGGAGGGAGGTTTCTAGGGCTGAAGTGTGAGCAAGTGAGATGGGGTTTGTCTCTAGGCCTCAGTTAATAGGGACTGGCAGCACTGGGTTGGTTTCTGCTAGGCTAAACCTTGCTGGTGGGGCAAAGCGGGGTGAGCAGAGGAAGCCAGCCAGCCTTTTCTGCTGTCCAGCTGCTCTCTCCCTGGGCAAAAAAATTGAATATTGGGGCTGTCATTTCCTCGCAACACAGAGGTAAGAAATTGTGGAGGTTGCAAGGCCTTGGAAAGGAAGCAAGAAGTTGTCTGGGGTGAGATGAGGATCTCGGAGATGGGGGGTGTGAGACTGCAGAGGCTGTGTGAGGGTGCAGAGGCTGGTGGTGCTGGCAGTTGGGGTGAGGCCAAGGGTGAGGAATGCCTGGCTATTCCTGCCATGTGGTTCCAGGAGCCCCCCTGTACAACAACGAGCCTTTCTCCGTCATGCTCTTTGGGATGGTGACCAAATTCTGCAGTGGCCACGCTCCGCACTTCCCCATGAAGAAGGTGCTGCTCTTGCTCTGGAAGACTGTGCTGGTAAGGAGAGGCCATGGGGTGTGCTGACATGCGTCTTGTGGTTTGACATTTGGCAGAGGAAGGAAGTTCTGCTCTCGGAGCTGGCTGTAATTGCTCCATCCTCTTTTTCTGGTGTTCAGCTGAGTAGTTTGTGCCCTATTAAAGCCACCCCCAGGTTTCACCCCATAGGGGAGCATTGCATATTGGTGTCTGGAGCTGGATACTGAGGACAGACCCAAAGCAAGGTCCCTGGCTGGGATCTGCATGAAAGAAAAGGTCCAGACAGTTCAATTGTTGATGCCTGAACACCCTCCTGTCCCTTCTGCCTTTCACAATGACAAGAGCAGCATGGGCCCAGGCAGCTCTTGTTTTACATGCTGGGGAAGGATTTGGGACTCCTGGAGAGCAGATTTGGAGGAGGCCCCGGTGCCATGTGTCAAGGAGTCCCCTGTGCTCAGGGTGCCATGGTCTCCCTTGCAGTGCACCCTTGGGGGCTTTGAGGAGCTCCAGAGCATGAAGGCAGAGAAGCGGGAGATCCTGGGCCTCCCACCCCTCCCGGAGGACAGCATTAAAGTGATCCGCAACATGCGAGCTGCCTCCCCACCCGCATCCGCCTCTGATCTGATCGAGCAGCAGCAGAAGCGAGGCCGGCGGGAGCACAAGGTGAGGCTGGCACAGGGAGCTGGGGATGGTGACGTTAATGAGGGGACGGCTGGGGTCTGGGCACTGACCTTGGAGCAACATGTCCCCAGATTACTCACCTGCCTGCTCTTCTGTCTCCAGGCCCTGATTAAGCAGGATAACCTCGATGCCTTCAACGAGCGGGATCCTTACAAAGCTGATGACTCCCGTGAGGAAGAGGAGGAAAATGATGATGACAACAGCCTGGAGGGAGAGACTTTCCCCCTCGAACGGGACGAAGTGATGCCTCCACCCACTCAGCATCCCCCCAGTGACCGCATCACCTGCCCCAAGGGGCTACCCTGGGCTCCCAAGGTCCGGTGAGTCCGTGGGGCTGACCTGCAGGGAGAGCTGGAGCAGGTTGAGGAAAACGGAGGCTGTTAAATGCTGAGAACTTCAGCAAGGGTGTGGGGAAGATGATGGGGATGGGGTCGTCACTTTGGCGGCTGTTCTTTTGGTGGGGTGGGCTCAGCACCATCTCCTTTATCTGACCATGAGGTTTTTCCTGATGGCCTGTGCCTGGGGCTGTGGTGTACCTAGGCAGACAGGAAGATGTGACTCTTCCCCTTTTCCCTTTGCTGCAGAGAGAAGGACATTGAGATGTTCCTGGAGTCCAGCCGCAGCAAGTTCATTGGCTACACGCTGGGCAGGTGGGTTCCTGCAGAGCCAGCCTGGGGGGCTGCCAATCTGGGGGGTTGTGGTAGAGGCTGCTAGTGTGGGAGCTGCCATTGCCCTTCACTTGGCTGCAGGGAAGTTCTGGGCTCGCTGGCTTGTTCTTGGGGTGGTGGTCTCTGACCAGCCCATGGGTGGCTCAGGTTTGCTCCTGCATGCACACATCCTGGCTCTTTCCCTTCTCTCTAGTGACACCAACACTGTGGTGGGCTTGCCCAGGCCCATCCACGAGAGCATCCGAACCCTGAAGCTGGTGAGTACATTGATGAATTCCTCCAGCCCCTGCTGTTGTGTGGATGCCCTTTCCCCATCACCCTGCACTGATCACAGGTCAGGGCCAGTGGTGCATTTTCCTGACTCCTCTCCCACTTGCTCAGCCCTTTGTTGGGCCGTAATTTTTCATCCCATCGCTGGTCTCCCAGGCTGGCTGAGCCCCTTTCTTTATTGGCCTCATCCCTTTTGTACTGGGATTGTCCCAGAGGTGAGGCCAGGAGCTACCACCCCGCCCATCAACATTGGTGACCACTGGGACAGGAATAACAGGGAGGGACTTAAAAAGATGATGGGACCAGGCTGGGGCTGGTGGCATTGATGGGGGGAGTCTGTGGTGTGAACCTCTGCTCTCTCCCTGTGCAGCACAAGTACACGTCAATCGCGGAGGTGCAAGTGCACATGGAGGATGAGTACTTGCGCTCCCCGCTCTCTGGGGTGAGTGTGGGCATGAGGATGAGACGAAGCTCCCAGGCTGGGAGCTGGGGGCACTTGGTCCCCCCAGGCCTTTTGGCTTTTGGCAGGGCTGGGGGGTTTGCTCTGCTCGGGAGGGAGGAGCAATTGCTCTGGGCAGAGGGTGGGGGGTGTGGAGAGGCTTTGGGCAGGAGCTGGGGGTATCCTGCACTTGGGGTTGGAGAGCCTAGGGCTGAGCCAGGCCCACGGTGCTGGTGGCTGCTCCTGGTATGAGGTTTTGTGGTCTCTCCTGGCACCAGGGGGAAGAAGAAGTGGAGCAAGTCCCTGCGGAGATCCTGTACCAGGGCCTCCTGCCAAGCCTGCCGCAGTACATGGTGAGCTGGGGAGCACTGGGGGTCCCCTGGGCTCAGTGGAGGGGGTCTGCCTCCACTGCTCCATCCCTTTCTGGTGATGCCCCCCAGGTTTTCTTCCCTCCCCACATATACACCCCTGTTACTCCCTCCTGTGGTGGGGAGGGGAGCCTGTGTCCGGCTCCCCCGCTCCCATCCCTTTTTCCATCAATCCCTTCTCCCCAGATTGCTCTGCTGAAGATCCTCCTTGCCGCAGCCCCCACCTCCAAAGCCAAGACAGACTCCATCAACATCTTGGCAGATGTCTTGCCGGAGGAGATGCCGTGAGTGATAGTGGAGGACGAGCAGAGGTGCTGGGTGATGGTGGGAAGGGAAGGGAGGATGGGAGGGAGTCAGGCAGGGTGGCACGGTTTGGGCTGGGGCTGCTCTGAGGCCTCCTGGGTGATCTGACCGTCTTCTGCTCGGTGGTGTGCCAGGAATTGTGTGTTGCTGCAGGAGCTGGCTGCAGGTGGCTGCTGAGAGCCCAGGGGATGGCAGGACTGTCTGCAGACACCTCCGGGGCTGGCAGGGTGCGGACAGTGCCCCAGCCCAAGGATCCCTCTGTGTCCCCCAGGACCACAGTGCTGCAGAGCATGAAGCTGGGGGTGGATGTCAATCGGCACAAGGAGATCATCGTCAAAGCCATTTCTGCCGTGCTGCTCCTCCTGCTCAAGCACTTCAAGCTGAATCACATCTACCAGGTGAGGTGGGCCAGGCCCCTGCACGGGGCTTTGGGGATGCGCCAGGACCCAGGGTGGGTCCCCATTCACCTGCCTTTCTCCTCAGTTTGAGTACATGGCCCAGCATCTGGTCTTCGCCAACTGCATCCCGCTCATCCTGAAGTTCTTCAACCAGAACATCATGTCCTACATCACTGCCAAGAACAGGTAGTGGAGGGGGCTGCCTGCCCGCATCCCTGCCGGGTGTGGGGAGCGGGTCCCTGCTTGCTTTGCCCCTCCACAATCCCTCCCTGGCTGTGGCTTGGGCGCAGGTAGATGCAGGGAAGTGCCCACTCCAGTGGGTGGAAGGTGTGGGGCTGTGTTGCCCCCAGGCCAGGTAGGATCTGGGGGAAGAGCACAACACCCCCTCTCCTTCCTGCAGCATTTCTGTCCTGGACTACCCGTACTGCGTGGTACACGAGCTGCCAGAGCTGACGGCAGAGAGCCTGGTGAGTCGCTCCCTTCTCTGCCAGGTCCTGGCATCCTGGGGTGCTTTCCAGGGGGGATCCTGGGTGCGGGGAGGCAGCAGGGCTCCAGCACCCAGCCCTGGCACCCTCAGCACTCCTGGACTCGGCCCCTGGTGCTGCTGGGGGTTTGGGGGGGTGCATGGGGCTGGCAGACATCTCCTGCCTGTGTGCTGTGCTGTACCCCTTTGGGCAAGGGTCCTCAGACCAGAACAGCCTCTTCTCATCCCAGCTCTGATCTCTTGCCTGACCCCTGCCTCTGCTTTCCCACAGGAAGCTGGAGACAACAACCAGTTTTGCTGGAGGAACCTCTTCTCCTGCATAAACCTCCTGCGCATCCTGAACAAACTGACCAAGTGGAAGCACTCCCGCACCATGGTGAGGGCTGGGGAACCCACTGGGGCTCAGCCCCAGCCAGACTGGGCTGTCACAGGGTGCCTGGACAGGGTGAGGGGGCTGTGGGTGCCTTGGGGTGGCCCTTGCATGGTACCCCAGACTTTGCTGGGGAGCAGGAGGCAAGAGAGGGTGGGTGGAAGGGGAGAGGGACAGCGCACGCTGCAGGGAAGGGCTTGTGTGTGCTGGAGGTGGTGGTTGGCACGTGTGTACCCACGTATCTGTCCCAGCCATGTCAACCCGCTGTCCCCGGCTGCTGGGGGGGCTGTTCCCTGCAGATGCTGGTGGTGTTCAAGTCAGCACCCATCCTGAAGCGGGCACTGAAGGTGAAGCAGGCTATGATGCAGCTTTATGTGCTGAAGCTCCTCAAGGTACAGACCAAGTACCTGGGCCGGCAGTGGAGGAAGAGCAACATGAAGACCATGTCGGCCATCTACCAGAAAGTGCGGCACCGTCTCAATGATGACTGGGCTTACGGCAACGGTACGTCCTTCACAGCAGCTGCAGAACATCCCGTTACCTGCTGTCCTTCCTGCTCTGTGCAGTGACGTGTCTGTGCCCAGAGCTGTCCCTTTGCTGCTTAGGGCTTGTGCAGCCCTTAGTTCTGGGGTGCGGGGAGGGATTTGGAGTGGTGGCATCGCAGGGAAGAGGGAAAGGGCTGGCAATGGCTGGTGTTGGAGCTGTTGGTGGCTGCCTGCTCTGTGCTCTGTGTGTTGCTCTTTGTAAGGACCTGCAAAGACCTTTCCTGAGGGACTTGGGCTTGCTGAAGGGCCCCCAGCTCCCCTCTGACACCCCTCTTCACTCTGCCCAGACCTGGATGCCCGGCCCTGGGACTTCCAGGCAGAGGAGTGTGCCCTGCGTGCCAGCATCGAGCGCTTCAACTCACGTCGCTATGACCGGGCACACAGCAACCCTGATTTTCTGCCTGTGGACAACTGCCTGCAGAGTGTGCTGGGCCAGCGTGTGGACCTGCCCGAGGATTTCCAGGTCAACTACGACCTGTGGCTGGAGCGGGAGGTCTTCTCCCGACCCATCTCCTGGGAGGAGCTGCTGCAGTGACGGATGACGGGGAGGCAGGAGGGGGTGCTTTGGGGAGATCTCGAAACTGGCCTGCTGCCGAGGGGCAGGAGGAGAGAGGCTTTGGGGGTGTCTGTGTGTGCCTGGACCCCCTGTGGCGGGCTTGGGAAGAGGCTGGAGCTGTGGGGTCCTCGCCGAGGCGCCGTCCTGTCCCTCTGCCTCCTTCCAGGCTCTGCCAGGCTCAACCCCCGAGCAGCTGAGGGTGAAGGCTTGGTGGAGGCCACAGTGCCCTTGGGAGTCTCCTGTTGGGTGGGGGGGACCTGTTTGTGCCCCTGGTTGATGCTTTCAGGGGCAGCGCTGCCATCACCCTCCTCCTGCCCTCCACCAGCCAGGGCTGAGACCCTTCTGCTCCACTTGGAGCAGCCGGTGGTGCAGGGAGCGGGGCAAAGTGGGGTGAGGGCCCCTTTGGTGCTGCTGCGGGACATGGGGAGCAGAGGCTGCTGTGGCAGGAAAACGGTCTGTCCCCCTGCCCAGACCCTGCCGGGGGGGGACATGGTGGTGGTGTTGGGGGTGCTGGAAGGCGATGAGGGGCTGTCCTCTCGCTGAGGGGCTGGGGAGGGCTGGAGACTGCAGTCTTCCCTTGCCCCGCTGGGTGGGGTGGATGAGCTGTGTGTATATATATATATATATATATATTTCGTGATATCTCTGACCTGAGTGTGTCTGGGCTCTATCTGTGTCCCCATCCCTCCTGCCCCAGGGAAGCAGCAGCAGGTGGGCCCAGGGATGGGGCTGAGGCTGAGCTAGCGCACAGGGTTCGTTGTCTCGTGTCCTTGTCCCCACTCCTCAAGTCCCACTGGGCGTGGATTACCTGTCGCTGAAAGATTTAATATTTATCTTGCACCTGGATCTGTTGGCTTGGGGGAGCTGGTGACCTCAGGGGGTTGCAGGCAGGAGCTGGCAGGTTCAAGCAGGCATTTGCCTGTCCCTTTTCCCTGAACCCTCCTGAGTTCTGCCCTGGGATTTCTGACACCGGCATGGTGGTGGTGTCACTGGGATTTTCTTTGGCCCCTGCTCCCAGCATCGGAGCCTGGCCTTAACAGAGCTCACCCTTACGCCTTGCTGTGCCTCAGTTTCCCTGGCAGAGGGGCAGCAGCAGCCCTGGCCAGCTCAGGTGGGTAAAATCCCAGGCGATTCACCCCTGGCTTGAGCGGGGAGAGGCAGGGCAGGGGCAGAGGAAACTGTTCGCTTCCCTGCCCAAGGGTGGTGGTGGTGGTTGTGGGCAGAGGGAAGCTGGGGCAGCCCCGATTTACTCCCTGTCGCCTGCTGGGATGCATCAGGGCCGAGTGAGCCCAGCTTTGGGGGATGCTCAGCCCCAGCTCTGGAGACCTTCTCATGGGCTCTGAAGGCAGGAGGCAGCACACTCAGCGCTTAGCAGACATCAGAGAAGCCACGCCGGCTTAGCCTCGATGGTAACGTGTCCTTAATCAGTCCCCAGACTGTGCGGCCGTGAGACGGGCTGTGGGACCCATCCTGCCCTCCTCCCTCATAGCCATGGGCAAGGGACAGGTGGTGACATCGAGCCAGAGCCCAGCGATCGCTCCAAGGTCCCTACTGCTGCCCCCTGACCCTGTCCCCCCGTGAGCAGCACGGATCAGGGGGGATGTCCCTTGAGCAAGATCCAGCTGGGGGGGTGCAACCACCACCGTCACACTGGAATGGGTGATGCCTGAATTTGCAAAGCGTACTGAGCCCCCGCTGAGTGGTTTCCTTCCACCTGGGTGCCCCTAGCACCCACCTGGTCCTGGTGCAGGAGCTGGCCGGGGGAGCCCGGCAGGACGCTGGCAGATGAGGTGTGAGCTGAGCCGAGCTCTCCATCACACCTCGCTCCCCTCCGCCTACTCCAAAATGTTCCCCAGCTGTGCCGGGCGATCACAGACTGCGGCTTTTATAGTGCTGCCGGAGCCATAAATAACTTATTAAAAATGTTTTATTGTTTATAAATGAATAACGAAATCCCCGCCGGTGGGAGGGGGGGCTCTGAGAGCCAGGGCACAAGATGTCCCAGGCGAGGATGGGTGCCCATTGGGTGCATAGCCGGGCCGTGGGCTGTCTCCTGGGGGGCACCCACTGTGGCCAGGCTGTGCCAGGGGTGCTGAGCCTGGTGGGTGAGGAACAACTTCCACAAAGGTCTTGGAGCATTTGGGCTCCTTTTGGCTGAAAACCTTGGGTTTTGGCTCAAATTGGGCTGGACCAACAGATTGGGTGCCTCCCCGAGAGGGTCTGTGGTGCCTGGCTGATGTTCTCCCCCCCCCCCCCAGCACCAGGATGCAGGAGACCAGGAGCTGGGGGCAAGGTGGCATTGCAGTTTCTGGGGTTTTTTTGGCACGAGGGGGCCCTTGGGGGTGTGACAGCATCTCCTGGCGATGGGGTGAGCAGGAGCAAGGGGACATCCCATTTGTGACTTGGATTTGGGCCGTTTGCATGCAGTGGGGGGGTCACGTTGGCTGGGGGATGGGATGGGACGCGCTGCTGTGACCTGGCGCTTGGAGGGACTCGTGGTGCACCCCGAGACCCCTGGAGCAGATGAAGCACGTCAGATGTGATAAGATGACCCCCCCCTCAGACACCCGAGACTGGCCATACAGATACCACCGCTAAGGGGCTTCCTGCAGGCCCCCCAAATGGGGAAAACCCTCCAAATTGACCACTTCTTCCCCAAACACCCCAGTTGGGGCACCTGGGATGGTATCAGGGATGGGGGTCCCACCCCCTGGGATTAAAGCACCTCCCCGCCTCATCGATCTGAGGGTAATGGGCATGGGGGGGGGCTACGGGTGACCCCACAGGGAAATGGGCTTCAATTTAGGTGTCTTTATCCCTGCAGCACCCCGCCCCATACTGGTTTATTGCCTGTCCTGGGGGGCTCCACGCGTTGCAGGAGCTGGTGACTGTGCTGGGGAGGTCATCCTGAACCTTGTTTTCCCTCCGAGGGGGAGCAGAAAAGGCTGCTGGTGGTTTGGGGGGGGGGGTTGAGGGCTCCTTCAAAATGCCTGGGGGTTTTGCTCTGCCCTGCAGTAACTCCCCCTGAACACCAGCTTGTGTGGGTCTTCCCAGTATGGTTGGACTGGGATGTGCCGAGCCTAATTTCTGCCATTGCTGGCTACGCTGGGGGAGGTCGGCAGCCAAATTTCAGCTGGGGAGGGGAGCGCTAACCCCAAAACAACCCAGTGCCCCCTGCCCCGGTGCACCCCTCACTGGCACAGTCCCCTCCCTGGACATACCCAAGGCTGGTGCCCCCCAGGTCAGGCAGGGAGGGAGGCAGGCGGGGGGGCCAAGAGGCTGCGACCCTGCTGCAAACCACTGGGTATCTCCATCAATCCTGTTCACTGAAGGTGCTTGGGGGGGGGCTCATTTTTTGGGAGCCACTTTCAGGGTTCTGAGCTGCCAGTGCCAGCCCCGCTGGGGCAGACTGGGTTTGGGGGTGACCCTTTTCCCTCCCCCAGCAGTCCCACTTTTGAGACACCCCCCCACCTGGGGGGGGGCTGACAGCAGTGTGATGGAGTGGGCTGGGATGCAGGAAAGCTTGCAGAGATCGGGGTGCACAGGGAGAGGGGTAAGGGTGACCCCACCAACCTGCTCCCAAACCCTGGTACTGGGTGGGGGGAGGACACGCTCTGGGGCGGGGGGGGGTGAACGGTCCATGTCCCTCCCCACAGATCGATCACGTAGCCCAGTTCAGCAGGCTGCTGGTCGCCTCTTTGCTCTTCATCCTCAGCGGCACCAGAGCGGGCGACTTGTAGTCGTGTTCGGGTGCTGGCTCGAAGGGGTGGGTGCCCAGGGCCGGGGGGGGTAGGCTGTGCAGGGAGTAGAGGCTGTTGATGCCGGGGTGGGGGCCGGGAGAAGCGGGGATGCCCATGAAGCCGGCGATGTTGCTGTGAGTGTGGGGGTACGGAGACATGCAGGGGGATGGGATGCTCTCGGGGGGCAGGAGCCCTGCGGGGCTCCCGGGGCCGGAGCTTGGCCACAGGTTGTTCTGCAGCTGAAAAAAAGGACCAAAAAAAAAAAAAAGAAAAAAGGCCCAAAGTGAAGCAGGGGGAGGGCAGCTGAGGGTGGGGACCACATCACCCCCACCTTGGATCCCCTTCACCCTCCACCTTGGGCACCCCTCACCCACAGGGTGCAAAGTGAGGGATGCCTTTGCTTTATTTTAATTGCCCTGGAGTGGGGGGGGTTGAATCCTGTTGAAATCTTCCTCCCCCATGCAGGGTGGTGGTGGTAGCATTTGGCGTTGGGGATGCATGTGAAGCTGAGCTTTAAATTATTTGTATGTTTTTCAGTGTTGGAAGAAAAAAAAAAAGGCAGTTTTGCAGAAAAAAGGGGGCAGGAAGTACTGATGGATGTGGGACAGCTAAAGGGGTTTCTTTTGGGGGGGACACCCCCAAAACCTGCCCCAAAGGGCATGTTCCCATGGGAGATGGTGGGACATTAAAGCAGCATCTTCCTGCATATGGCAAAATGTGATGCTGCATCTTTCCCCCTTTTCCATCCAGGGCCAGGTGCTTTTCCCAAGGGTGGATGGAATCACAGGGCCCATGGGCGAGAAGGGGCAAAAATAGGTGATGTGTGTGTCACCCTGCAGGGACCCTGGGTGCAACGGGATGGGACCCCTACCCTGGGAGGGGGACGGGCAGGCAGCCACCGCAGCATCTCTCACCTCCTGGATTTTCCCATAACGTTCCCGTTTCCGCCACTTGGCCCGTCGGTTCTGGAACCAGACCTGGGGGATGGAGGAGAGGGCTGAGGCACAGGGACCCCTGCCTGCCCCGGGGCGAGATGGGCAGCCCTCTGCCCAGGTCCATGCTCATGTTCCCAGCAGGAAAAGAGCCCTAATACCATGCCCCAGCTTCTCGGTAAACTGGAGATGAACAGAGGAAGCCACCCTTCTGTGCAGCCCTGTTTGAGCTCACCAGCCTTTTTCTCTACCAAGAGCAGAAATATCTCTTAGCCCTCTTGGAAAATAAGCAGTCCTGCTCCGTGCACAGTCCTTTTCTCTCCCTTGTGTTTCTGGGCCTCGTTTAGCCCAGATCTCGATGGAGAATGAGGCTCTCTGGGTCCTGCACGGTCATGATGACCCACCTGCATGTCCCCTCTGTGCTGCTGGATGGGGTTGAGGACTGGAGGTGGCTGGGGCGGTGACGGCTCCAGCAGCATGTCCTGGAGAGGAGGACGTGGTACCGGGATTGTCATCACAGGGTGCTCATGATTACAGGTAATTTCATCTAAATTCACCCCAAATCAGGGCTTGGAAGCTGTGGTGGGTGCTGTCTGGCTGGGTGGTTGCAGGCTTGGGGTGCGTGTCCCCTGCCTGTGCCTTGTCACCAGCTCCTGTCCCATGGGGAGGGCAGCACCTAGGATTTGATGGCTTGAGGCACCCAGCACTCAATGGGTGCTCCCCGCTCGCTTCATTACCCACCCACTTTCACTTTTCTCCCCACCGGGTGCCCCCTCCAGCCACTTCTTCCCGCTGGGAGCCTCAAACCACATGGAGATGCCTCTGGAAAGAGCTCGCTGGCCTGACGCGAGTGTGATGTCGGCGGAGCCAGGGTGGTGAGGGAGGGCCTCATCCTGCCCCACATCCCGGGATGTGCCACCCCCAGCCCCATCTGTGCTGAGCTCTTTGGGATCCCTCTCCTGGGATGGCAGCTCCATTGCTGCTAGTCCTGGGCTGGAGAGAGCTGAGATGGGGGTTGAGTTGGGGAGAGAGGTTGGGGATGATGGATGCATGGGGGGGATCACGTTAGGGGATGCTGGGGGGGCAGGTTGGCAGTGACCTCCCAAATTTTGGCTCTTCCTGCCCCTTGAGTGCTGCAGAGGAGGGGACAAGGGGAGAACTGGAGAGAGCTCAGAAAGGCAACTGGCATCCACACCCTGTGGCAGTGGGTGAAGCTAGCGCCTCGGCTGGGATTTCCCCTCTGGGGCTTAGCATAATCCTCCTGGGAAAAACAGCTTCTAGCTCAGCATCACCCTGCGGAAAAGGGGAAAAACATCCTCCAACTCTGCCCGGCACCACCTGGGGTGGCCGTGCCCACCCCTATGGAAGCCTGGGAGCCAGGGACCCGTGCCCATACCTGCACCCTGGCTTCGGTCAGGTCCGTCCGTAGCGCCAGCTGCTCACGGGCATAGACATCAGGGTAATGCGTTTTCTGGAAAACCTTCTCCAGCTCCTCCAGCTGGAACGTGCTGAAGGTCGTCCTGTTCCTCCGCTTCTTGCTCTTGCTCTTGCCGAGGGGCTCGGGGAGCTCGGGGACCCCATGTTCCCGTAGGCTGCCCAGGGGTGCTGCCAGCGGGCACCCCAGCTCCCCTGGGGCTTTCACGGGGGCCCGGCAGGCTGTAGGCATCGCCTGGTACCCGCCTTTGCATCCCTTCTCGCCGCCTGGCAGGGGGGGGAGGCACAAGACGGGGTGGTGTTAATGGTGCTAGTGAAGTTAAGAGCGCTCGGTGCCCACAGCCCCAACCCTCTCCTCCCATCCCTGTGTGGTCCCGGTCATGCCAGGGGGATGCTGGGGTACAGGAGCAAGGGGCTCGGCACAGGCACGCAGCAGGTCAAATCCACCACCAGGGAAGGCAAAATCCCTTGGGGAGCTGTGGGCAGGCAATGCTCCACGAGGGTGTGTGTGGGGGGGAAGCCTGGCCAGAGCAGGGGAGGACCCACGGCTGGGGGTCCCACTTGGGGACCCTCTCAGATGCTGCCAGTCAGGGATGGATGAGGAGAGGCAGAGAAGGCAAGCGCAGGATCGTCTTGCGTACAGGGCTTTACTCAATTCTCCTCATCCCTCTCCTTCCGTTCCCTTCCAGCACGGGCTGACGCCTTCACCCTGCTCAGCTGCGCCCAGGGCAGAGACATCAGATCCACCAGTAACCCCAGCCTGCCCCGGCACTGGGCCGTATCCAGACCCCCACACCTGAGCTCGGTTCAAGGAGATCCTCTGCCTGCCCCCGGGGCCAGCATTTCCCTGTAGCTCTAAGTCTCAGGAAACCATTTGGAAAGGAGTGAAAAATAAAACCACCCCTTTTTGCTCGAGAAGAGCTCCCCTTCCCCACCCTCCTGTGGGGCCAGGGGGCCAGAGCAAGAAGTTTGGGGGTTCTCCCCCCTTCCCCTCGCTGCTGCAGCATCTCAAGAAATTGGTTCAAGGAGATAAGTCACTGCCATGCATTTCAGAGGTCACCTTTGTCTCCCGGGAAGGTTGTCTGTCCCTATGCGGGGACACATGGAGCTCAGTGGCTCCAGCCAGTGCTGGGTGCTGCTGGGACCCCGAGGAACTGAATCAGTGAAGGGAGAACTGAAGGGGGACTTAGCAGATGCAGGGCGTGGCTTGAGGTCCCCCAGCAACCGAGGGGACGCGGGGGTGTCACCTGGGAAGGAGGCAACCCAAAAATGCTGGGTTTTGCCCTGGTCTCACCCCCACCCCAAGCACCAGCTCCAGAGACTCGGGCTTGCTGCAGGTGGAGAGCACTGGTCCCTTTGGAGGGGCAGGATCAGGCCCAAGGCTGGGCCTTGGGCACAGCGCAGCAGTCGGGGCTGGCGAGGGAGGAAATTGCCTCCTTCGGGATGGATCCTCCTTCCTGGCCCGTTAACCATCACATCCCGGTGGAGCGGGGAAATGGGGTCCTCATCCCTACAGACCCATTGGCGGCTCTGCGCCCCCCAAACCAGACCCTACCGCGGCCTTTTCCAGACTTTCGGTTTTGATTTTTGGTTGTTTCCTAATTAAGGCAATTTGGGGGTTACGGCACACAGCAGAGCGCCAAAATCCAGCTGCTTTGAATTAATGGGAAAATGTTATCTGGGGGGAGGTTTGGGGGGGCGATTGCTCCCTGTCCCTCTCGGTACCGACCTGTCTACGTGCCCGGCGGTGGGTAACGGCGAAGGGATGAGGCCAAATTGCCGTTTCCTCCCCACTTTGTCCTCTGAAGGGCTTGGCCACCAGGCCGGGGGGTTTTAATGATAAAAAACAAGTCCCACCAAGGAGTGGAGCGAAGGCAAAAAAACCCAAGTGTGACCGAAAATAAGGAAAAATGACCGGGGGGAAAAAAAATCCTGCCACACAAAGCGGTCCGATAAATGCATTGGGTTTGGGGTTTTTTCCCCCTTTTCAAAGGCAACATGCCGCATTTCTGAGCAACTCCTGGGTTTCGGCATTGGAGACAAATAAATAAATGGCCAGAAAGAAGGAGAAGGCAGGAAGGGAGCAGGATACGGGTGTGTAGCTAAATAAACACGGCGTTGCAGGGGGACAAAGAGGATGGGAAAAACCGAAGATATAGCTATTTTCTTTCCCCCCCTCCTTCCCTGACACCCCCTGAAAGATTTGGTGGTGCTGGGGAAGTCAGCAGCTGGGGAACAGCTGTACAATTCTTGGGTTAACCAGGAGGGGAAAAGGAGAACTCAAAGGGATCATTAGAGAAGGGATGGGGGCACAGAAAGGACTCCCGGGAACCGGGGGAGACACCCCAGCTGCCAGCGAAAGGCACCCCCGGGGACGGCAGCATCCCCCCCCCACTGCACTGGGAGCAGGTAAGCACGGTGGAGGGGACCGGCCCGGTGTCCCCGGTACCCCTGGGGCTTTTTCTACCTGTTCCCCCCCCAACCCCGGCCGGGAGCGGGGCGGCTTTGCTGGGCCCCACCTGGTTCCCATTACACCCGCGGCGGTGCCTTTTTCCTCTTATATTAAAATGAAAAGGGGGGGGGAGGAATAAAAGGCCCGTGGGACCGGGGAGCCCCGGAGGGACGGGATGAGCCCGATCAGTCCCGGCCGGAGCCCCCGACGGTCCCGGCCGGGAGGGAAAGTGCGAGGGAGCGGCGGCGGGGGTTGCTCGGCCGGTGGAAGCGACGGGGAGAGCTCCCGGGGAAGGGTCTCGTCCTGCCCGGGCCCGGAGAGGGGTGCGGAGCCCCGGGAGCCGGGGGAGCGGTGTGTCCCGGGAGCCCCGGAGCCGTGCCCCCGGTAGCACCGGGGAAGCGGGAGAGCCGGAGCCCCGGAGCCGTGCACCGGGGAAGCGGGAGAGCCGGAGCCCCGGAGCCGTGCACCGGGGAAGCGGGAGAGCCGGAGCCGTGCACCGGGGAGCCCCGCGCTCCGCAAGCCCCGCGGCCCGGTCTCTGCCCAGGCCCGGAGCCCCGGAGCCGTCCGTGCGGCGGGAGCGCCGGTTGTTGCCGCCGGTGAGGCCCGGGGACGGGAGGCGGCGGCCGGCCGCGCCTTTCCAGCCTCCTCCGAGGGACGGGGCCGTTCTCCGTCCCCGGTTAACGGGCTCTAGCCCCGTCGGGACCCGCCGCCCCTCCGCCCGGGGTTGCGGCGGGCCCGGGCCGGTCCCCGCCGTCGCGGCAGCGGGGCCGGGTCTCTCCCACCGCCGCTTCTCCCTCTCCCCCCCCCCCAGTCCGCGCCGTCCCCACCGTTTCAGGAGGGAGGGAAGGAGACCGGAGACCTCGGTCTCTGTCGCGACACAGTCCCGACTGCCCGACACACGGGAGCACGGGCCCGGCCCTCGCCGGCTCCCGTCGGGGGGATGCCCTGGCGGTCTCCGCTCCGACGGGGCTATATCGCGACAGCGGCCGCCTCGATGAAGCCCGGTGGGGTGGGGGAGCGTGTCGGCGATAGGACGCTCTGGGGGGGGGGGGGGGTCAGGGCTGGGGGGGTCCCGGCAGACACCGAGGGCAGCGGCAGGATCAGACCCCCGGGGGGGGGACGGAGAGGAGGAGGAGGAAAGAGAAGCAGAAGAGGCCGGGGAGGGGGGGTTGGCGGCCCCGGCTCCCCCCATCCACCCGCCGCTCCCCTCGGTACCTGCAGCCCCGGCCGGGTAGAAGGGCTTCCCATTGACGGCCACGGCGAGGGGGCCCGGGCCGGAGACCCCCAGGTACCGGGGGTCCGCCTTGTCCGGCGGACAGCGGGCCGGGCGGGGGCTGAGCGGCGGCGGTTGTTGCCGGGGGGGGTCCCGGTGGACCGAAAGTGAAGGTGGTGGGAGCCCGGGGAAGCCCCGGGGGGGGGGCCAGCCCGGCGAAAGGCCGGGCAGCCCGGTGCCTCCATGGCGCAGGTTGGAGGGAGCGGGGGCGGCCGGCGGGGAGCGGATTTTGTGCGGGGGGCCGGGGAGGAGGGGGATGGTGGGGATGGGAAGGGAGGGATCGCCAAGCACCCCCCCCCCCAAACACACCCACCCCCACCCCGGCCCACTTCCCCCACTCCACAGCCAGTCACGTGCGTCCTCCCATCCACTTCGTTAACCCTCTAATCCCAGTTCCCCCCCACCCCACCCCAGCCCCGAGGTCCCCTTCCCGAGTGGGTCGGACCAAAGCAGCGGTCCCCCGCCATCCTCAAGGCTGGGGCCGTGGGGGGAGTCCTGCTCCTCCCCTCCCAGCGCTCCCAGTGTCTCCCAGCTACAGGAAATGCCCAGGGCCCTTCCTTGATTTAAAGTTTCATCCCCAACTGCTACGAGCAGCTGAAAATCCCAGGCGGGGGGAGAAACTTCCATTTTTCAGACACCCTCTGGATTTTTTTTTCCCCTTCCCAAGCTGTATTGAACCCATATGCAGCCTTTCCCCACCCAAGGCTGGGGCTGAGGCCTGGGCAGCTCGGTTCAGGAATGATGGTGACCCTGGGACACAAGATCCAGGATCCCACAGGGCCATGTCTGCCCTTGGAGCAGGCGCTGGGCTCTGCTGGCGTGGGTAGTGTTTGCTCCCAGCACCGTGGAGGTCCTGTCCTGCTCCCTGCGTGTCCCTGCCGCTGGTCCCACACCCCAGGACATGGGTCCCCCTGTCCCCAGCAGCCTGGCTTTGGCTTTTGCAGCGGGTGCCGGCGTTGGGGCAGAGAGGATCAGAGCTTGCCTGGATTTTTTTTTTTCGATCGTCTCGCCTCCTTTTTTGCTCCTCTGCATCCATCCGCTTTGGAGCCGCTTCAGCTGCTCCCCGGGACTGGGAGTTTGGCTTGGTAAAGGGGGGGCTTATACAGCTTTGGGGGTGTTTGTGTGCAAAACGATGGGGCAGGTTTGGCAATTCAAAGGCTCGGTGTCAGAGAGAGAGGGGATTAAATAACGGGCACGGAGAAACAAGCAGATATCTGGGCTGAAGGGTGATGTTTTATGCCTCCATTTGCTGTTTTCCCCTACACACAACACAGACTGCGGCTTTTAACTCATCCTAGGGCATCGCTCCTTGCTCTAGGTCTAGGGAAAAAATAACCTGCAGGTATCGGGGCTGCAGGGCAGGGGATGAACTGCATGGGAGCAGCAAAAAGAGGCGGAGAAGGACCAGGCGGATCGCAGCCGTGTGATGTTAAATAGCGGAACAACAGGATAACGCTGACCATTAAATAACATTATGCAGCATGCTATCGCTTTTATTGGCAGTGCTGGGGCAGTACTTTGTTATCCCAGGCACGGTGCAAATCTGGAATCACAAGACAACCACGTTTCAAAGAGCTTATGATAAAAATATAATGTAACCCCTATGTCTTGGCAGCAGTTGCAGGATTGATATGACATTGTCGGGTCGTTGCAAAAACCCCTGTTATCGCAGGAGCGCTGGGTTTGTGGCATGTGGTATAAATCACGGCTGGATTTTCCAGTCCCTAGTCAGGGAAACTACATTTGCAAGAAAAATAGTAGCTGGGTTGCAATCCTGAGCTCAGACTTATCCTGGCAGGGAGTCCTGCAAGGAACTGGCTCTGTGAACGGGGGTCTGAGCGTGTGGTGCCCCCTCCTCGCCCACCCTTTAAAAATGTCCATGACGGCTCCCTCTGAATCCCGCATCCCGCAGCGTTCCCCGACGCTTTTCCTTCGCAGCAGCTGGAGCTGTCGAGATTTTTCCCTGTTTGACTGTCCACAGCTCACTGCGTGTTGTAAATTATTGCTAAATAGGGACTATAAGTCCTCTGGCATGCAAGAAGTCATTAAATATTATTAAACATAGCATAACTCCTGTAAAAGCTTATTAGTTTCAACGTACCTCTCCCAGTTTTACTGCTGGCATTTAAAGGATTTTAATAGCAGAGGGATGAGTCTACCCATGTGTGCCCGTGGTGCAGAGAGGGACGGACAGGCTAGTTTGGGATGTGCTGGTTTTCCAGGCTGGAGCCATCACTGGGACCCTCCTGGGCAGGTGGAAGAGGTCTTGGGAAGGTGGGAGTTGGGGTATTTGGGAGCTGAAGGCAGTGTGAGCAGAGGTTTGTGAGCTCTTTTGGATATTTGTGGTGTTGGTTCGTGGAGCTGCTGAGGGGTTTGGTCCCTCCAGGGAGCAGGGCTGAGGACCAGGATTCCTGGGGTCTCCTTCTGAACCTGCCACCAACCCTCTGCCCTGGCTTTTCTTGTGTGTAGAGCCACACCAGGGTGCCTCACCCTCCTGGCTTGGTGGATGGATGTGTTGGGTGCTTTGAGATCAGGGGCAAAGGCTGCTGGGGTGGGTGCCTCTTCTTAGGGCTCTCCTTGGGGGACCAGGGTTCTGCCCCTTGCACCATGGATGGGTGCCACTGTGGGACCGACCGGGAGAGGGAGGTCACCATGGGCTCCTGGGGCTCGCTGAGGTTCATTTGTCACAAACCAGATTATCTATGGGCAAAGGATGATCCCAACAAGCTCCTCGGCCGAAAGGCTTCCAGCAGAAACTTTTCACAATGTCACAGCATCCGGCTCTGGCATCTCTGCAAGGGGAAGTGCTGCTGGGTTGGCTCTTGGATTGAAATGACCCTTTGTGGCCCCATTTTAATTGCATCTGCCACCAAACGAGCCACGGCAAGAAAGCCACCAAGTGCAGTGGGAGGACTCCAGCGGGATGCTCTGTGGGCAAACGTTTTCTGTCTTCAGTTTCTCTCTTGCTTGCTGGGAGGAGGATGTTTTTTCCCCTCTCTTTGCATCCCATTGGCTTTCCCGACTGTCTCCAACCATCCCAGAGAGCTGCCTCGCCTCCCCTGGGATCACGAGATGTCACTGAAGAGCTCGGCAGGAGGCTGGGAGGGTTTGCATAGCTCTGTGGTTTGTATGAACGCCCCTGCACAGCCGAGACTTTGCAATGTTACCCAGAGCCTTGGAAATGCTGGCAAGGCACGGAGCAATGCCTAACGCACAGGACTGGGAATGGGCTTCTCCTTCTCCAAGGACATGCTTTCCTTCCCAGCCTGAGGGTCGAGCAATGGGCAGCAGAGGTGAGGACCAGCAGTCATGGTCCAGCCCATGGGCGTTTTCTCAAGAGGGTTGATTCTTATTGTTTTTTCCTCTGTGATCTACAGTTTGGGAAGAAAGCCTGTTCCTGGGAGCCTGCTGAGAAAAAGCTATGGCTTCCTCTGGAAAGCAGGGAGGCAGCTCAGCTCAGCGTGGCTCTGGCACATGAGCTTCAAGGTCAAGGCAGAAGGGACAGAATCTGGGGACAACTGTCCTCCTGATGACACTATTAGACACCAAAGCTCTCCCCAGCTGTGTTGGGTGACTGCTGAGCAAGCTTGGACCAGGGCTTGGAGGTTGTTCTCCAGCTCTGCTGCTCCTCTCCATGCCCAGGCCAGGACCTCAGCCTGGAGAAAAACACCACGTGTCGACAAAAGGAGCTGGGACGATACAACGAAGGCCGTTCCGTCTGTCCTTTGCAAGGACATGCATTTTGGGGAAACCCAGGAGGTTCTTCCCTCGCCCGAGGAAGATGTGGGACTCAGTCAGCCACGCTGGCGGCTCTTCTGCTTGTGTCCCCAGCCTGGGCTTCTCCAGACTCTGCGCCCCTAATCCCCAGGGGAGATTCATCCCTGGTGGGTTTACACCCCTTGCTGGGTGCCAACATGGTCTTTTAGTTTGTCTTGGGCATCTCTCTGTCACACAGGGATGATAATCTCAGCCCTGAGCAGCAAAGGGAATCTGTGCCCTTGCTTACTTTTTTTTTTTTCTAAATCTACAGAGCTATCACGGGTTTAATCCTCAGCCCTTGTCCCTCTGCACATCCCTCTCTGCCTCCCACATATCCCAGAAAATCCTCCAATTCCTAATGTCCGACTCACCGTAGAGCTTCATCCCAAGTTACAGTTTGATCTCGCTCAGGAATGTGCACGTTGATGGCAGGAAAAATGACTTTATTAATTTACCTGGGGAAATCTCCCTTGCTGATCGCAACCCTGTTTTGCGTTAGCAAGTGGGAGACGGAGCCCCTCGGTCTGACCCTGCCGGAAACCCATCGGGTCCACTCAGCCGGGGCCAGATTTGTTATTTAACGAGGCTGACGATGCAGAAAACGGTTCTGTTTCCAGGTTTCACAAAAGCAAAGCATAAAAGCAGATATCCACCCCTGTGTAATAACGATGCACAAAGGCAGGCGACAGCCTCCATGTCACACACATGCTTTACATGCATGCATATATATTTATATACATGTATGCATATTTATATACACATGCACATTTATGTACACATGCATGTTTACAGCCATCCAGATACATGCACTAATAATTTAATCCCATGCAAATATGTATTATAATTTTGCACGCAAACAGTGTATTTCTGTATCAGTGCATGTTACCAGCACACGGACACTAAAATCATGTAAATTTGTGTCTAGATTGCAGAGAGGTACAGATGAGCACGCAGAAATTGCACTCACATAGTTGCATAAATACCTAAATTTGTACAAATATATTATGATTGTATCGTCTATACGTACAGCCCTGTGTAGCTGGTTTAGAGCCCTGTGGATGTAGCAAGGAGGGATATACATGTGCTGCGATAACACATGCACACCCTCAGCACTGGCAACGGGGGATTTTTTTCCAGAAAATAGCAAATTTGTTGAAATCGCAATTTTTTGGCAATTTTTGGGGGCTATTTTTTTGGCAATTTTTTTTGGTTTTTGAAATCTCTAAGTTACCATTTTCGTCCTGGTGCTGCTTTCCAGCGCTCGCTTCAGAGCAGCATTCGGCATCGAAGCGTGCCATAAATTAATGATAGCAATAACAATTGAGGAAACAAAACCCGTGAAAACAAACTACGGGGCTGCGGACGGGATTAAACCTGGCGGGAAAGCCAAACCCCACTGCTTTTGTTTTCGTTTACATTTCATGCAGGGGAAAGAAAAAAACCCCACAAAAATAATCAACATTATTTTGGCTTGATTCAAACCAACGTAAAAACTAGCAGTTTTTTTGCAACTGCTGAATAAAAATACAAGTGTTTATAAAGTGCTTTGGAGATGTAGTGGCCTTTAGAGGAGCTGCAGGAATAAATCAGTTTAATTCCCTCGGGCTGCTTTAAACAAGGATCCGGCCCCGTCCTTGCAGTCAGGGCCACGGGGTGGATTTCCACCACCGGTTAATTTGGTCTCTATAAACTCAATTTTACGCTGGGAGGCAGAGGGATGGATCCCTTCTCCCACTGCCATCCCGATGCCGTGCCGTTACGCCGGGCAGCTTTCTGCTTTAATACGGAAAGATTTGTACTTCGTCCATGTGGGGGATTTTCAGGCTGCTTTGGAAAGTGCTTCAGAATGCCAAGTTCAGGCTTGTTTTTCCTTCCAGCTGCTCCAAATATATATATTCTAAAAAAAAAAAGGGGCTGAAATGAAGCCTGAAAGCGGCAGCGAGCCGGCAGCGGCTGGGATTCAGGGAAGATGCCGGGCTGGATATGTGCTTATGGCATTAATCCCAGTAAAAGACATGTAACTGGGAGCTGAAAGGGTCTTTCGACTCCTAAAAAATCTGATAGAGAGTGCAAAGTCAGGAATACATCTAGGGATTAAAGGGAATTTATTCCACATTTGCTCCACTGGGAAGTGGTAGGATTCGAGTCAATTTGAGTTTCTCATTTTAGAGTAATGCCGTTACGTGGCGTAAATCTGAAATAACGGCACTAAATAAGTGGGGTCACTTTGGATTTAACATATACGTAACTGGGAGCAGGATCCGGCCCCTGAATTACTGCAGCAGCCAGCTAAATGGGTGTAAATCAGAGTAACTCGGTGCTGGGTGTTACTGCAGATTTATGCTGGCGTAGGATGTAGAAATGCCTGGCCAGCTCCGCGACCAGGGGGGGAATTAATTCTCCTGGGGGGGGGTTATTCCCTGTTGGTGCAGGGCTGGGCTGAGCCTTTTGCAGTGGGGTCAGTTATTCTGGGTTTGCATGGGGTGATTCTGGGCAGAGTTTGGTCTTTAGCTGGAAAAAGGCTGAAAAATGCGGGAAATGGGGGAAAAAAAGCAAAAGGGAGGTGATGTGGGGCATGTTTTTGGGGTGCTGCTGGGGGGGGGTGGTGTTATCCCAGCTCCTGTCTGTGCAGTGAGAAAGGGCTGAACCGACTCTGATCCCGGGAGGGACTGGGAATAAATCCAAGCCTTCCAGAAATCAGCTTTGTAAGAGCAAATGCATTCGGCTCAAGCCTCCCCTGCTTGTTTGGCATCCGTGGAGTGGGTCCCAACACCGTGCCAAGGGGGGCTCGGCCCCCCACCCCCCCCAATTCACACCCGGCTGTCACGGGGGAGCAGGACCCGCACCGTGTCCGGGGATGCCCCAGGATGCCTTCCCCACCTTGGGGGCTCACTCGATCCCCCCCAGCCAGGGCTCAGCCATCCCAGCAGCCAGCTGCGGGTCCCGTGCCGTGCCGGTGGTGCCGAATTACCCCGGCGAGGGCCCTGCTCCCCGTCCAGTTGCCACCGAGGAAAACCCCAAAGCCTGCCTTGGGATTTGCAAGCGGTACGAAGAGCTGGACAAAGCTCTTCCCCTCCCCGGGGGATTGATGGATTTATTCGTCTCATCCCCTAATGAGCCACTTCCAGAGCCCAGTAAATTATACGCACCGGGACGGATGAAATCTTGCTCCATAAATCAGATCTGAGGCTGACAAGTGCTGCCTGCATCATTATCCCGGCGAGTTTCGGAGATCCCAGGTATCGCCGCCTCCTTTGCAAATCCCAATAAATCTGGGAGTAATCATTCCCGACAGAGAGCCAGAAAAAGCACCGGAAAACATTTTCTTCCCTTAAAATGTAAGTGGAAAATTTATTGCAGGGAAAGGAAAAGTTTTCTCTGGAGAGTCCATAACAAACAGTGATGCAAGTAACTCCCTGGGGCCAAGCCAGTGGGATGGCATCGCCTTGTGATTACTGGGATAAATTCGTAGCAGCCCCTAAAAATTAGGGGAAATTTTGGAAGGGGGTGAAAGAAGGGGAAAAAATAAAGCCAAGTCTCTCCAACTGTGTCCCGAAAGGACAGTGGAGCCAACGTGCCGGAGTCCATTGCCTTCTGGTTTGTGTTTAGCCTTTGGAAAAGAAAAAAAAAAAAAAATCCCCCCATGCAAACCTCCTCTTTCCTTAAGGGGAAGATTTATTTTATTAACTGGCCGACACCTGAAAGTAATCGGCTTTTTTTTTTTTTGGTGGCTGGTGGCAGGGGGGGAAGGAGCCGTCCCCGGGGGCTCTGCGGGGAGGAGAGCTGTATTTTCTCACTGCTGTCGCTCCTGTACCGCGTCCGTCCGAGTGGCTCTCACCCGGCGACGTAGTTGTGAGCCCCGCCACCGGGTGAGACCCGCTCGGATGGACGTGGTACGGGAGCGTACACAGGATGCTCCAGCTCATTGACCTTTCAGGCTGCGGTTTGGTGGTGGGTGCTGGATGTGTCCTTATCCTCGTGGTCCCATTAAGGAGACGATGCCAGGGAACAAAGGGCTTCTCTTCCAGATGAGGAAACTGAGGCATGGGGCACCGACATTGGTGTTAAGGGTTGCAAACATCCCACCAGCTCTTCCTTGCGTGGTTTTGCTGATGGGTTGGTGATGCTTGGCTGTGTTTACAACTGGAGGAAGCCAAGAGAGGTGAGGTTGACCTCAAAGAGCCACCTTCATGTATCTTGGGGGGTATTTTTCCCCTCCTCGCCATGTGTTTTCCACTCCTCTCAGCCAAGGGCTTTGCAGAGAGTTTTGCTTTCCCCAAAGGCACATCAGCAGGAGCTCTTGTATTTCCATAACAGGATTGTGCATGTCAAGACTTCAAGAGATCAGGCTGGTGGTGATCTCTGTACCTGTCAGGATGAATGAAAGGTGACAACGCCGAGAGCGCCGGGGGAGTCGTGCGAAAACCAGGTGGGCTGTCAAGGCTTCTTGCTTCCCACCGATTTGTTCTGCCTGCTCCAGCTCCCAGCCTGGCTGGGTCGGCTGATTTAAGGTGTGTGAGGACCAGCTCGTGCAGGGAACGGGAAGGAGCAGGCAGGCAGGCAGGAGCAGGGAAAGGGGAGATCAAAGTGCCCAACAGCTTGGAGCACTGGTTGGATGGGCACTGTGGTGCTATGGCCTGGGATGGATGGATGGATGGATGGATGGAGGGATGGATGCAAAGAGTGGGATGAAGGCTGAGAACAAGGCAGGGCTGCGTAAGAGCTGAGCCCAGAAGCATTTAAGCTTTGCTATCATTGGAGGATGCTTCTAGCACCTAGTTATTTGGGGTGTAGGCAAAGGTGGTCAGATGGGACACCATCATGTTGCTTGGCTGTGAAGAAACTTGTCCATCAGGGCCAGGACTCTGTTTAGGCTCAGGAGACTTTGGTCTTGTAAAGCAAACATTGCTTCTGGCTTGCTCTGGCAGTTTTGTGCCTGGCCACCACCATGTTTCTGCAGAGCCCTGGAGGGGTCCCAGCACCCAAACCCAACGTGGGTCCTCATCCATGTCAGTGGTGCAAGCCAAAGCAAACCCAGCAGTGCTGGGAGGGACATGGAACAGGTCCAGGGAGCTGAGTGTCTGCCAGTGGGGCCAATCCCATGGTTGCAGTGGCCAAATCCACTTTGGGCAATGGTATCCTCCAAACCATCATGTCCCACTGCCTTTAGTTCTCCAGCAGATGGGACCATGGGGTCTGCCAGGGTGGTGGGAAGGGTAGCCTTCCCCTCCATGGCTTTGCTGCAGGTCTGGAGATAGGGCATAATTCCTGTCTCCTGGGTTTCTTCCCACCTTCTGCCATCGGTGTCTCATCTCCGGATCGCCGGTGCCCCAGTGCTCTGTCCCCGGCGTGACCTCCCCTACCCGACCCAGATGGTGAAAGGTTTCCTTCTTGCTCGGCCAATGCTGATAAGGAGAACCAGAAACAGCTTTGACCTTTCAACTGCAAATCTCCCTGTGAGGAGCCGCAAGCTGTTCCATATCTCAAAGGTCCCTTGATAGGAAACAAAAACTGTGCCATTGAACTTTTAAGCAATTTCAACCCCAAAACCTCTTAGGCACCCAAAAAAAGCTCAGCTGAAGAGCACCGGGTGGTTTTAATTCTGCTGAGGAACCGGGCCAGCATGTGCAACTTGTGTAAGAGGTGTCTTGGGTTGATCAGTGTCTGGAGCATTGGTCATCTGCTCTCTCCTTCCCTTTTGGCTGCTGCACTCACCTGTGGAGATCCACTGATGGGGTGCAAAGGCTTGGGGGAAACTTGGCACCTCCTTTCCTCTTCTCTGAGAGTAAGAAACCCTGATTATGCTGAGACCTTTACCCCTGCCAGCCGCAGGAGGACTGGGGACAGATGGACAGCCATCATGGATGAGAAGTGATGGTGCAAGTTTGCATGAGACAGGCTTATTGGGAAAGGATGATTTAACCCCTGGGATTTCGGCAGATACCTCATGCGCCTATAGAAGCAAATCTCCATCCTTGCTTTCTTTCCCATCCCAAAGTGGCGCAGTCCAGCTCGGTGATGTGCCCTGCTCTCTGCTTACACCCTCTGGGCCACTGCTATTATAGGAAGGTGATGGCTGGAGGTGTTACAGCTCATTAATTGCTTTGAGCAAGTTAATTGGTATAAACACAACAGCGGGAGATGCGGCGGCTCTGCAAAGGGGAGCGTGCTTAGCTCTGAGGGGGGATCGGGCAGAGGTCCTGTGTCTTGGTGGATGCTCGGACCCCAGTAAGTGGGTTAAGGCTCTTGGGACCGCACTCCCCTTGCTGCAGCGTGGACGTGGGCTGCATCTCACTGCGTGTGAGCCCACGGGGTGGAGGAGAGCAGCGTGCTAGGATACTTTCCCCAAATACATCGCCACTTGGTTTCCACGACTTGAGCTTTTCCACACCGGGGTTTTTCCCTGCATTGGGCATTTATCAAGAACAACTCTATTGCATGAAACACGGGGCTGTCCCAGGTGATGGAGAGCCTGAGCATCCTGCAGAATCAGGCCCTAAACACCAGCAGGTTCCCTATATTTCCTCTGATACTAATGCTACATTTTCCCTGCTGTTGCTTAACCCCATTAACAGGATCTGAGCCGGTTCAAAGCCTTCAGAGCAGCAGGGGGGGAAGCTCAGAGCAATAAGTGGAGGCGACCTCTGCCAAATTGGAGTAAAAGATGTCTTCCTCCTGCTCCCCAAACAGCCCACAGCATTTTCACATTAAATCTCTGTGCCCAGAGTAGTTGGGGAGGAAGAAACAGTCAGGATCAGCCCTTTCTGTATGGACCCAAATGTAAAAGGGGCTGTTGCCTCCTGGAGCAGGGGGTAAGGGCTCAGCAGCTGCCCCCGTGGTCCAGCGCCCGGGAGAGGATGTTCTCGGAGGGATCACCCAGAGAACTGATGTCCCAGGATGTGAAGCCTGTGGGAAAGTCATCAAATCCAGGTAATTTGGGGGAAAGTGAGTGGTTTAGAGGGTTGTGTCAGGGGAAAATTTATGATGGGGTCTGGGCACCACATTCCTCATTTGAAATTGTAGAATGGGCCATGCTGGGGGAGAAGTGTTGATTTGTGATTATCTTTTTTGCTGCTGCTTCTTCTGAGCATCTTTGATGGGAGTTCCCCATCCCAGCTCAGCTGTGCAGAGCCCTGAAAGCTGGAGCAAGGAGCTGGAGAGGGGACCCATGTGGTGGAGGGAGCCGGCGGTGGAGCCCTTTGCGCTGGGCACTTGGGAAGGACATGGGTCTCTGGGTGCTGCGGTCTCGGGGGACCCTGCAGTGTGGGGGGGACCTCTATATGAGGTGGTTTCATTGGGGCAGATGTTCTCAGAGCACAGAGATGCTCATGCAGGCTAAATTTTAGCAGCTTGTGTGACCATTGTATTTGGGTCTGAAGCTGGCAATTTGGGTGATACAGATCCCAGCATGTCCACTCTCAGGTGGATGGAGTTACCCCGTGAGCAGGATCTGACCTGCACCAGCAACTCCCCTTTGCTTCCCTCCTTTCTTCCTAAGAGTGTCTCTGTCCCTCCATCCTTTCCTGCTCTTGGGGTTTTCTCCTGGCCCCATTTTCGGGAGGACGTTGCTTGGGTGAGATGAAACTGGGCCCCCACCCTTCTCCTGGGGACACATGTCACCAGTGGGACGATGCTGCCTCATCCCCAGGATGGGGTTTAATGGGTCCCACCTGGCTCCCAGGCGCAGCATGCCCTGTGGCAGCCCCCGCTGCTCTTCCCTTCGGCTTGTCGGTGAGAAGTAAATTCAATAATTTCACTGAGGGCATGAGCTCAGCGGAGTCGGCAGAGGCTTTCCTCAGCATTAACCCTGCTTCCTTTGCTGCACGGAGGAGTCACGGTTGTTAGCCGAGGCCGGCGGCAGCGGAGAGGAGGCAGAATACCCCTCTCTGTGCCCCTGCTCCCCAAGGAGCCAAGAAGGGGTTGCCCCATCCTCTCACCCCAACCCAAACCGCGCCTGGGGACTTGCTGATCTGGACAGAGGATAAAATTACATGGGGAAGGTTAATTGGCAGCAGGGAACGATAAGGTTGCTTGCAGCATCTTTTTTTTGCTGTCTGTTTTGCTGCAGCTCTGTGTTTGCTCTCCATCCATCTGGCACGGCAGCATCCTCTCTGCTTGTCGGACCAGCCTGGGCAAGAGAAGAAAACCGAGAGCGGATGCTCAGGGAGGGATTTTACAGCATCCCCTCGCTCCTGCCCTGTGTAGCATCCCCCACGGATGCCACGGTCCCTGGCACGGAGGCGATTTTAGTGAGCTGAATGTGGGAATGCTTTTCCGCGGAGGAAGGCACAGAGCCTCCTCTGTGTCCCTCCGACTTGCAGTAATTTCATTAACTTGTTTCATTCAAAGGAGGCCAGACCCCGGCAGCGTAGGACACGCTGACCCTATCGAGGCTGCGTTGTCTTGCAGGCTGAAATCCATCCTTTCATTGATTCCAGCAGGGAAACCTCCCAGCCCAGCCAATTCCCCTTGGCTGTGCACAGAGGATTAATTCCCCACCACCACCACCACTTTTGCCCACTAACGCAACCACTTCTGGGTGAGAGCACAGCAGCATTTACCAACCGCTCAGGGCAGTGGTTTATCCTAGGAAGGAGTGAGGGGTTGTATCCAGCCCCAAAAGGGGACAAAAGGGCAGTAGAAATATCCTCCCTGGGTGGCAACGGGGCAGAAAGAGCATTTACTATAGGAAGAAAAATGTATCTGCTCTGCAGGAGTCAGGTGCAGGAGCTGTGCATCACCATGAGATCCATCATCCCACCACCCCTTTGCTTCTTGCTGGGACACCTCCGCCTCGATGGGACCTGACATGCTGTGACAACCCCCCTTCCCATGGGGACCCCCATCCCACGAGGCAGCTCAGTGGGACATGGAGCAGCTGGGTTTGGGATGATGCTTTTTTCCAAGGCACCCACTGCCGTGTCCAGCTTCTGCTGGTCCCGCAGGAATGTGCGAGGGCACCTGGAGGCAGAGCCCTTGTTTGTTGTTTTAATAAATACAGAGGAGATGGATCCAGCCTGGGGGAGCTCTCCTCCAAGGATCTGGATGGGCTGGGAGGGAGGGAGAGCAGGGAAGACCCCAGCAGAGGGGCTCAACCCCATCCTGAGCTGCTGTCAATCACTGGCATCAGCTGTCCCGAGTCAGGGTGATTGACAGCAGGTGGAGGGGCTGCTGTTCAATAGCTGCTGTCTCCTGTTTTCTTCTTGGTTTAGGGTAGAGGTTGAACAGTAACAGGACCCGGGGTCGAGCCCTTGGGGTTTCTTTTCTTGGAGGCTCCCTGTAAAAATCTTTCCTTCCTTCTCCTGCAACCTGGAGAAGAGGAGGATGAGGTTGAGGAGGGCTCCCTGCCATATTGGCTGCAGAGCCAAGTGCAGGCTCATATTCTCCCCACTACTCTATTTCATGTACCCATCCCAGGACCTGCATGGTGATGCAAGAAGGCAGGAGGTGAGTTTGCTCCCCAGACAAGCAATCCCCAGGGTAAATCCCAAATTCCCCCCTGGGGTACACCCCAATGTGTTCTACCCAGCCCATGGGGTTGGTGCTCCCAAAGGGACCTGGGCTCTGTGCCTGTCCCAGCAGCAGCTGGGATAATGGGTGCCTTTGGTCTGAAGGCATCGGCCTCCAAACCCCATCCTGGCTCCGAGGGCCTCCCATCAGCCCCAATTTCCTGCAGACCCCAGTGATATGAGGCTGATCCTCAGCCATGGAAATCCGATGCCCCGGTGTCAGGGAACGCAGGTCCTGGGGGACTGTGGAAACGCAGCTGAGAATGAGCAGATCATGCTGCTTTTCCTCCTTCTCGCTGCCAAAGAAATAAATCCCTTTGGAGGATGGATGTGGTCTTAGTGCCGCTCTCCGGCATTGCGGCTGGACTGCATCACCCTGATTTCTGCCGACAGTGTTGGTTTCTGTGTGGTCAAAAGCTGCCAGGCACACCTGTGCCCACTGAAGCATCCAATAAACAACTGATTATTCATCATGATTTAATGTCATCTCTTTTTTTAGGCTTTGCTGTGGTTGCTGAAGTTGCAGGGCCTCATGGATCCCACCTGCTCCCTGGTAAGATTTGAGTCAGGGAATGCAAAGCAAGGCTCTGTCTGTTTTTCCCATCTCTGTTCACCTCCCCTCACTTGGGGTCTGGCCTGGCCATGCCCAAAAGAAGGGAGAAACCCTAAAATTTCTCTCCCAAGCTGGTCTGGGAGCCCATATAGAGCAGGTGGTGGGTGCTGTGGATTTTGCTAGATGAAGGTGCTAGTGGGGTATTGGTTTTGCTGTGCTTCGAGGGGACGTCTCATATCACACCAGCCCTGCATCTTGATGGTCTCTGCACAGTACAGACCAGAGGAGCTGAGTGTTTCTGGCTTATTTATTCCCATCTTTTATCAGCTCTGTGCCAGGGTTTGATATGTCCATTCCCTGACCTCACCCCATCCCTGCACTCTGGTTCTGCGGTGTCTCCTGCCTGTGCTGTGACATCCCTCTGCTCTGCTGGGTCTGGGGGCTCTGTCCTCCCAGCTAGTCTTGAATTTGGGGTGAATTTCTCCTTTTTCAAGTATTCCTGTGCATTTTGACCAGGTGTTTCAACCTGCAGCTGCACATCTCAGACCTGACCACGCTGGAGAGAGGCACCATCTCCAGGTTTTGCTGTGCCTTTCCCAAGCAGGAATGGATTCAGCTCTGGGACTGCCCCATCCCGGCTGCTGGTCCTGGAGGGCAGAGGGAGGGTGTGATGCTGAGGCAGGAAAACCAGACATCTCCAAAAAAGTCCACTCTGCTGTAGATGGAGTGCCCCGCTTGAAGGACTGTAAAACCAGAGCCAATGCATGCCCAGAAATTACACTGATTTAATGGAGCTGGTTTCTAGATTGGTTTGTAACCACCTGCCAACTGCTGCAGCAATTGAACTAAACTGATTTTCTTGAGGCATTCCTCATTTGGGAGCACTGGCATCAGCCACTCTGCTGCCAGACTGGCAGGGCAGTTTAATTCCTCAAGGCTGGTTGCTCCCACAGGATTGTGCCTGGGTCAAAGAATCTGTTTTTACCCCAGAGAGACAGTAGCCCAGGATAGGGATGGCAGCTCCAGGGTTTTGTCTTGCCTCCCCTGTTTATAGCTTGTATAACACAGGGTCCCTGCATTTGCCCTGACAAGGGGACAACCAGGGTCTGCGCAAGGGCTGGGGGTTTATTTGCAGCATTGGGACCGAGCGGGGAATTTGGGATCTGCATCACCCTCGCACCTGGGCTCTCTCAGGCAGAAACGTGGGCAACACACGCGAGGCCAGAACCGAGACTGTTGCAGAAGAAATCCCTGCTAAGCAGCCAAGATCTTAATTTTTTTTTCCCACCCAAATAAAGTCTCAGCCAGAAAAGGGGCTGTATCCAGGGCAACGCTGATGCCTGGCAGCCTGGGTTTGCTGAGATCCAACCTGGGATCCCTTTGGACCAGCACCGGGGTAGGCTGGCTCCGGGCATCACTCCGGGGTCTGCCTGGAGGGGATGGGAGAGGCTCGGGGAAGGGGGGGGTGGGGGGGGTCTCCCAAGGCTCCGGGCTCCCCCAGAGCCTCACGGAGATGCTCCACTGCCATCTAGTGACAACGGGACCCCGGAGAGGGAAGGTCGGTGGCACCGGCCCCGGCTGAGCCCAGCCGGAGGCGGCGGGTCCTGCCCGTTCTCCCCGGGGAGCGCAGCCGCCGGGGGTCTGGGGGTGGAGCTGAACCGTCTCCCCGCTGGAAAGGAGGTTTCTCCATGGTGGCTGATTCCTTCCCTGCAAGGACAGAGTGCTTTCCCGCTGTCCTCCTCCATGCAATCCGCTGTGGGTACGTGCCTGGGTCAGCCTGGCATCGCTGGAGGGGAAACGGCTTCCCCAACCCTGACTGTCCAAACCCAGCATGCTCAGGCTCCGAACATCTCTAGAGCAGGCTATTACATTTTAAAAACTTGCCTTTTCCAAAGGAGCTGATGGGAACAAGGTGCCTGTGCATCCCTGGCTGTAGGTACCTGATTCCCTCCAGCGCCTTGGACATGCCATACCCTCCTGGAGCACCCTCTCTGCCACCTCCTCCCTCCCTCTTTTCCCTCATCGACACAGTGAAATTATTTAGTGCCTTTAACATAATTAACACGTTGCAATCCTAAACTGCTAGCAGCTGCCTGGCCCTGCAATTTATCCTTCCACTCGGCCATTAATGCCTCCCTTCGGGCGATTATAAAGTAGAAAAAATGCTGCAAACCCAAGCCCTGTGCTGGAGGAAAAGGAAGAAACAGGGCAGAGGACCTGCGTGCGTTAATATAATTAACACACGGCAATCCCAAATTGCTTGGCAGCTGTCTGGCTCTGTAATTCATCCTTCCACCGAGCTGTTAATGTGCCCATAGCGGCTGTTAGCACACACGTGTGTGCAAACCCGTGTGCAAAGCTGCCGTGTTGTCCCCGTCCCTCGCTTTCTGGAGGTGATTTCCCTCCCAGTGTTGTCTCCCCAAACGTGTCTCACTCCTCCTTTTGCCACCCAAAATCAAGGCACTTGCTGTATGATTATATGCCTCTGTTCTGTAATTACCTTTGCTTGCGCTAATTGTGTAATTGGGAGAGGCAATTACCTGGTGAGATGAGATAGGAAGAGGGGCTGGCTCGCTCTTCCAGCACGGACTGCTCGTGGGATCCTTTCCTTGCTGGTCCTGGGGTAAATCAGGAGTAGGGTCCCTGTCCCTCTCGGGGAGGGAACCCCTGTGTTTGCAGTACAGTGCCTCGGCTGCATCCTGCTCACGCGGCAACTGAAAGCTTCCCTTTCCAATCACCCTTTTTTCCTCTTTTAATATGCAAACTCCTGACCCTTGGGGTTTATCCCAGCGGTGGTGGCTCCCCCCGAATATCAGCCTTTCTCTCTTTCAACCCACATGTGCCAGCTGCCACCTTACCTGCAAGATTCCCCATGTCAGGATCAGAAACATCTCCCATGGGCTCTTTTTCACCTCTCTCCTCCCATGTGTTTGCAGACAGATGTCCCCAGTGCTTGGCCCATCCCCAGCCTGACCCTGCTCCCTGTGATCTACATGGATAAACCCTCCTGGGATGCTGGAAAAAGGAGGGTGAGGTCCCAAGGGGATGGATGGGGCAGGGAGGGGAGGGCTCGGAGCAGGATTTGCTCCAAGATTAAGGATCTGACTTCTTTCAGCCATAGCTTTTTCTCATTGGTGCTCTAAGCTGATTGTGTTAAGCTGCTTGGTGAGCGATCGCTTTGGATGTATCTTCCCAATTTTGCCTGGGCTGTCCCTTCGGGGCAGGTTTTTGGAAAGAAGCTGCCTGGGCTCAGGGTCTGATGGGGATCTGCTGGCTCCCCTCCAAACACAGGACACGGATTTGGCTCCCAGATCCCCTCCACTGCCCTCAGCCTCTCACCTCCACCGATGTCCCCAGGTCCATCTCCAGCTTTCAGCTTTACCAGGATGATTTCGCCCACCGGGGTTGCCAAGTGGCTCAGAGACCAAGCACTAGCAGAGGCCTGACAAGCTCATCACAGCTGGCACCCAGCACTTGGACACTGCAACTCACCGTAGCCTTGGATTTGAATATCAAACCTTCCCAAGGAGGGAAATTAAACCCAAGGCATGGCATGTTTAATCTGCTGGCAGTGCTAATCCTGTTTGTAAACACTCGGGAGAGGGATGCACAGTTCCAGTGCTTGGCCAAGCCCCTCAGCTTCCTGACTGGATCACCCTGATCCCTCCCGCCAGCACACACCTGACATGGGGAGACGGGCTGCCTTTTTCCCTCTGAGTCCTAAAACCCAGCAGTTCTGCAGGACACAGGCGATCCCTGTGATGAGACAACATGGAGAGCTCAGCATTCCCAGCGCTCCCAGTATGGAGACGCTGGGATCCCCCTGCAAAACCCCACAGCGCCAGAATCTGCAGCTCCTGCTAGTTTTTCCCAGCGTGCATGGAGATGTGCAGGTTGTGGTGCAGCATAGTCCCCCCGTTTTCCTCCCAGGGCTGTCCCTGCTGTGTGCAAACAATTAACAGGCCCCTGTTAACGGGATCCATGGTGGTGGGGGGCAGATCCAAGACCGTCCCAGTGAGGGATTTGGAGCGTTTTGGAAGCCCAGGGACCCCCCCAAAGGGCAGACGATGCCCATAAATCAGTGCTGGCCGCTAAGCCAATGGGAGAGTGGATGCTCCATCGTGTGAGTGGATTCATGCAGTGCAGCCAATGGGGAGCTGGCTTTTTGCATATGTGATGAAGGGATAATTAATATCTGGGTTTTCCCTCCCACCCTGACCCCCCAAATGGGGGATAAAAGGGCTGTGGGGAGCACAGCAGCTTGTTATTTTTTGTGTTATGGTAGGGCTGAGACAAAGACCTTGTGGGCTACAGGCCTTGCGATGGTGGGGACCCCCAAAGCCACCCAGAGTGGGCTGCAGCATGGCAGGGGCTGGTGGCCTTGGCAACCAGCACGGTGCTGGTCCCCTGAGGGGGTTCCTGGTCTGGCAAGAGTGATCCCACACTGAGGAGGGCAGGGGATGCCCAAATTTATGGCTGGTGATTTTTGTGCCTGCTCCTGCCAGTTGGCATCAGGTTGGCATAGGTGATGTGGGGGTGTGGGGAAAGCAACCCTGCAGGGATGGGGACCCCCGGGTGAGGGGTTCTGGGGGGAGGACAGGCAGGAGGGCAGCGATGGGAAGAGCGAGGGAGGTATTGGGAGGTGCAGATGGTACAGAAGGAGCTGCTGAGGGAGAGGGGGGATAATTATAGCCTGGAGCAGAGCTCAGCAGCCCCAGGTGCACGTCCCCTTCTCAAACTCAAGTGCTTGAATTGAGGCATCTTTAAAAAGCTGCAAGGGATTGGGGCATCTGCCCGGTTGTGTAAAGCATCTGTGGCTGCTCTGAGCAGCTTTTCCTTCCCCTGCTCCAGCGTGGCTCTGCTGGAGCCGGTTGCCAGAGGTCCCTGGCCCCAGTGGGTGGTTTGGTGATGGAGCCCTGGCTGGTCCTATCCTTGGCACAGATGCTTTCCCCAGTTCAGCCCTGCAAAACCCGGCTCCTTTCTTTCCCCCCACTGCACCTGGGCTGCTCTGGGGCTGGGTGTCATTCTGCCCCATCCCTGGGTGTCCCTTGCAGTCCAGGCTGGTGCTGGGGACCAGCTCCCATCACTGGCAGCTCTTGCAGCAGAGCCAAGGCAGAGGAGCTGAAATGAGCCCAAGCAATTAAAAGCACCCGCAGCAGATGGTCGGTGCAGTCTGTCTCCCCGCTGCCGCCTCCTCGCTCTTCCCTTTCCTCATCCTCTCTCCCGACTCCTCTTATTCTTGTTTTTGCTGACTTATCCCCCCCCAGGACTTCCCAACCCTTCCCCGGAGCAGGACCCCCACCTTCCCCTGCACTCCCAGCCCCTATTTCCACCCCGAATGGAGGTGCACGGTGCAAACCCAAAGCCTCATCTGCTGAGCTCAGGTGTTTAGGTGAGGCGATATCTTCATACGTGGGGAAACTAAGGGATGATGGTGGCTGGGATCTGCTGGTTCCATCCGATCTTCCCCATCCCCAGCTGCAAAGAGATGGTGCCGCGTGTTTTGTGACCTTGGCTCCAGCTTCGAGCATCTAGTTGAAGGGGCTGTAAATTCTAGGTAACAAAGAGAAGGGAAGGTTAAAATGTCCATAAAATCAGCCTGGTTGATTGATTCCTATTTTATCCAGGCTTCTTCTGCATCCACCAACCCTCCCTTTGATTCACAGCCCCCTTCTCAGCTCCTGGGTTGTGCTCAGCATCCCCGGCTCTGCCCAGGGATTAAATTTCTAGGTGGTGCAGCCAAAATGGAACCACAAGTACCCGTCTCTGACAGGGCTGTGGCTCGAAAGGCCACGGGCTTTGCAACCCCCTCTCCCAAACACGAACATCCCCCATGTCCCCCCCCCTTCCCGGGGGACCCCCATGTGGCTGCATTCCTCCGCGGTCCCTTTCTCAGCGGTGGTGGCCGTGTCATTCAGCCGAGGTCGAGCCCTGCAGCGGGGACGATGGGCTTTAGCCCGGCCTCAAAAAGATGCATTGTTTTTTTGGGGTTGATTTCTCTGGTTGTTTGTCTCTTCACCTCCTCCGGGGTCTCTTTGGCGTTGCCAGTTTTGTTGGGTGTCCAAACCTCCTCTCGGGTGGCAGCGGTTAAAGCCTGACCCGGACAATGGAGCGCGCTGCTGTCTTGGCAGCGGCTCCATGTGCCGACAGCCATGGGGATGCTGGGGGGGAAGATGGGATGGGGACTGACAGGCGGTTGCTGCTTGGATGGTTTCCCACATAAAGGCTGAGCTGGGTGGGTGTTTCCACTGGAAGATGCCCCGGGATGTCCCTGAACAGCTGGTTTCGAGGTGTTCTTGTGGGGGGATGCCCTGGGGGGTCCCAGCTAGGATCCTGCTGTGCTGCAGCCGAAGGTCTGAGTGCTGTTGAACAGGGAGGAAAACCCTGTTCGCTGAGGCCTGAGTAAATCCTTCCCTGATCCCATCAAGCGTTGCTTGATCTCAGGGCTGTCTCTGGATTTTCTTGGCTCCAGGCGGTGCCAGAGCCTCAGGGGGAGGCATGGGGCACGGCAGGGGAACCCCCACTTCACAGCTGGCACCGAAAGCTCTGGGCACTGGGGAAAAGGAGGAGAAACCAGAAACATGGGAGGATTGAACAAGTACAAAACCCAAACCACAGCCAGCCCTGCTCTGGCCACGGGTACCACCCATCCCACTGTGTGGCCAGCATATCTCCCCTCGGCAGAGCCATCTCCTGCTGTCACTCCCAGCCAGGTAAGGAGACTTGGGGAGGAAAATCCCCCTCTCCCAGCTCCTTGCAAAGCTGCAGCAAACCCTGCCTTGGCTGAAAAAATCCCCCTCTCCCAACATCTTGCAAAGCTCCAGCAAATCCTGCCTTAGTGCAGGATGCTCAAGGCATAAGCCTGCATCCCTAGAGTGGGACAGGGTAGTGTGGCCATGCTGGACCCACACAGCTCAGCCCAGGAGATGCTGCCCAGGGAGAAACACTCCTCAAAACTCTCCCAAGCGTGATTCCTCCTCCTGGCCCCTGTTGCAGCTGGGCTGGGTCTGTGCTGTTGGATGGGAGAGAAGAAGAATCAGCCCCAGGGGGCTAATGGGGTGGGGAGATGCCTTCGTTCATGCCAGCCATAGTAGGGCAGCCCAGCTCTTCCTGATGGGAAAGGGCTCCAGAGGGGCCGAGCATCAGCGGCTTCTCCGCACTGAGGCCAGGGAGAGGCAGCCCTGTGGGTGGCTGTCTCGCTGGGTTGATGGGAGCTCAGCAGGGAGGGTAAGGGATGGCATCCAGGCTCTTCTCTCCAACAGCGTTTCACATACCTTGGGGCTTGGTCTGTCCTTAAAGCGCAGTGAAACCCCCTCATGCGGGAAGCTTGGAGGGTTGGGGGGCAAGAGGGAGGGGAGGGAGGCTCATCCCAACCGGCTTGTCTTCACGTGGATGATCGTTTCCAGCTGAACCTCTGGGATGGGATTTTTTTTTATCAGCTGCTTTAGTCCTCTGAGTGACCTCTCCCAGCCCCAAGACCTCCTGCATTTTCCCTCTCCACTGGTACGGCTCCGATGGGGGCTGAACCACAGCCGCAGACATCCCACCGGCAGGTGAGATGCCAGAGAGCCTGTGGAAATGCCTGGCTGGGTGATGGCCAGGGGATTCAAAGAGAAAAAAACCCAGCTATGCCTAAGGTCCGGAGTAAGGAAATGTGCTCCCTTGGCCAGATGTTTCGGGTTTCTTTCGGGGCAGGGGTGCTCACAGGACATTGAAGGGCAGGTTTGTGCTGTGTATGGGGCAGTGGGTATCCCCACAGCATCTCCACGGGCAGCCTGACTTCAGGGACCTCCGAGGAAGGACACAGAGGCACTTGTGTGCCCGGTGTTGGCACTGAGATCCAGTGGGATGTGCCGAGACAGAGCTGCAGGTAAAAATTCTTGGGAGGAGGGAAAAAACAGGTCAGATCTTTGCCGTCTGCTGCTCTCCACCGGTCATGGGTCAGCCCAAGCAGCTCGATGGAAGGTGAAGTGAGGCTCAGGTGAAGGTCTCCGGGAACAGACAGTGGCTGTTTCTGGGATGAGACATGCGAGCAAAGAGCTCAGTGTGTTTGTGCTGCAGTGCTGCAAAACTCTCCCCAACTGCTGGAACAAGCACAGTGGCCATGCTGCTCCATCCCTGCCTGTGTCCTTCTCCCCAGATGGCCGTATCCTGCTCCTGGAGGTGCTCAGGCCTGGGAGGTGAGGGATTTGGAGGCTTGCCTCTGGTCTGGGGCAGGATGCAGCAATTCATTTGGGGCTGGGACTAATCCAGGAGAGCAGCTGGGGTGGAGGGGATGGGATGGGGTCTGGCTCCCTGTCAGGCCTGATGGATCTTGTCAGGGCGGTGTGGGGCACCAGAAGGATTTTTCACTTGCACCCAGCTCTGAAAGGAAGGAGGGAGCAGGGTGAACCCACCACCCTGGCTGGGTCCATCTCCTGATGCCTTGCCTCCTGCATCCGCCCGGTGGGGCCAATGGACCGCTCCTGCCCCGAGTCCAATTGCCGGGTGAGCCGGGCATCTCGCACCCTGTGTTTTTTCCACCTTTTCCTTGTTCTGCCAAAGCTGATTATTAAATATCACTTCCCTCATCCTTAGCTTTGTTTAGCTGCTAAGGGGTGACCCGGCTGTGGGGAGGTGATACTGCAGGGGATGGGGGAAATTCGGGCCAGGGGAGCTCAGTGCCTGATGGGGGGGGAAGCTGAAGAGGAGATTTGGGGACTGTTTTGCCTGGAAATGTATAGAAAGCAGCATCCTGGGGAAGAAGGTGTGACGTCAAAGGCAGCGCTTAAAATATACCCAAGGCAAAATCACATGGCAGCTGGTGAAACAGGAACCGATGGGCTGCACGCACCGAGTCCCGTGGGAGCCTTGGGGATCCGGTGGGAAGCATCCCCCAGCTGATGCCGGCAGCTTTGCTTTCTCCGCTCCCTTATTCCAGCGGATCCCTGGCTCTTGCCGAGACCTGGGAGCTGCATTGCCAGGCTGGGGACATCGGGGAGGGCTGGCTGGTGGCAGGTGGCCGTGGGGACCGCAGGTGGCCGGCTGGCTCCCATCTGCTCCTGGCCAGCCAGGGCTGCGGCTGCACGGCCCTGGGGCAGTTTCTGGGTGATTTCTGTTGAAAGCAGCTACTGGTGGGGACCGGCTGGATGGCATTTGGCTGCTTCTCATTAGCTGGGTAGAGAACGATGCTGGGTGCCAAGTTGCTGGGTGTTATCTCTCCAGGGAGGGCAGAGGCTGTGCCGGGGGATGATGAACAGCTCGGTGGGATGGACTTAAGAGCCCAGGACATGCTTTTTCTCCCCAGGGAGTGCGGGTTGGGGTGAAAATCCTCTGGTTTTGGCACTTTGAGCCCTGTTGAGTCTGCCAGGCAGGTTGCACAGTCAGAACGAGCATCAGAGGAACAAGCCATGTGCTGGTTTGGGCAGCATCAGACAAGGCCGTAGCAAACTCCCTCCCCGCTGGGCTGTGTCCTCCCTTTGGGACTCAGAAAGGGGACACATGTCCCCTCTCAAAGAAGCTGGCCTAAAGGCAGGCTGAGATCTCTCTTTATTCCTCCAGGAATAAACGGCACAGCCAGCAGCGGCTGTACAAGGAGATCTGAGGCTCAGCAGTCCTTTAAATGGTTTTTGTTTTCATTTCCAAGGACAAAATGTCCGAGGACCTTGCAGCTCCCCAGAGCAGGTCCAGGCGCTGAGACTGTCTCAGATCCCCGACTCAGGCCTCTGTGCTGGGCAGGGAAGGCTGGATCTGGCCATGAGGGAGGGCTTTTGGGCTCTACCCCACTGCAAACCCTCCAGGGAGATGGAGGTGGTTCAGCCAGGGAGCACAGGCAGTGAGGGGCAGGACCTGGGGTTATGGAGGGGGAGGAAAGCAGTATCAGCCAAACTACAGGCAAAGCCTTTAAAAAACCTTCTCTGAGATCACTCAGCCCCTCCGAAAAGACCCATCCAGGCCACCAAAACTACCTGGAAACGGAGCCTGCTCCACTGCGGCAGCCTGAGCCAGCGTGGTGCCACGCAGCCCCGGCGCTCATGAATTTGCCCTGTTGCACAATGCAGACTCGGCCGCGTCTGATCCGATGGCAGCTCGGCATGTGAAGAAAATTAAGACCAGAACTCAGGAGCAGCAGCTCTTTAAAGCGTGTTGTCCCGCTGCTAGGAGCCCTTGCCCAGGGGCAATGGGACATGGTTCTCATTCCTACGCCTGTGCTGGGGTTTATTATTTTTCCTTCTATTGTGCAGAGTCCCCTTTATTCCCTGCATGCTTGTCCCCTGGGGCTGAATGAAGCAGTGTGGTTTTCTTCTTGCGCTCAGACATGGCTTATTGCCTCCTCCCAACCACCCTTTTGTTTTTCAGACATGATCTCTAGGCCAAAAATAGATGGTCTCTGCTCCTTGCAGCCCTGCAGAAAAACAGCCAACAGGTGAGTGCATGGAGGGGCACCGGGACTGGTTTCATTAAGATCACTAATAAATGGTAGATGTTTCTTTTAAAGGTCATTTTCTCCATGTTTCTTGATGTTTCCAGCTGGGGCTGTCTGGCATTTACCCCTCTTTTGGGGTCACGGTACCCTGCGGAGTTATCATCCTGCCCCTGGGTGACCAGGGAGGTTTGGGAGCCCTTGGAAGTGCCACCATGTCTGCGTGGGCTCGCTGGTCACTAGCCCAAGGTGTCCCTGTTCCTCCCCGTGATGATGAGGATGGGGCATCTCTGGGATGGGCAGGGCAAATCCAAGGGGAATATCCTGGTCGGGATCCTGCCTGTGCCACTGCCTCACCTGTAGCCTTGGGCACATCCCTTTGCCCCGTGGGATGGGGGAAGCAGCCTGGCACAGCCAGTTGGGATCCCTGGGTGGAAAATGCTCCGTCAGAGCCAGACATTCCTCTGCTCTGAGTCAGGCTGGGCTCTCCTTTCCCAGGCTCTGCTCCTTTCCCTCTGCGTTAGCAGCGCCCGGCCTCGAATGAGCCGTGACAGGCCCTGGCTTTGCAGGCAAATACATATTTAGAAACCGGAGGGCATTATCCCCTTCAATTATTATCACTTGAATGTAGGTCGGCTTGACAGCTTAGGTGGAAAATCATCTTCTGAGCGTACCGACAGCTCCACGCTCACTGTCCTGTTAATCCCTCCCTGTTTGCACCCTGCTTTGGGGGGAAAAGCCAGGCTTAGGAGCCATTTCACCAGTGGAGGAGGCAATAAGGGGAACTCTTAAGGCAGCCGTCTCCTCCCAAAGGCACAGGGCACAAGGGTGGTCCCTGCGGCCAGGAGGGGTTTGGGGGGGGACAGGGCGGTAAGTGCATCTCCCCGTGCTGGCAGCACCCTCATGATGCTCCAAACTGCTGGGGGCTGTCCAGGGAGGGATTCATTCATCCCTGTGCTCCCTGCAGATATCCGTTCATCCCTGCTCTCTGTCCATCTGGGCTTGTCTGTCTGTCCATCCCTTCCCATAGCTCTGCCCGGGTGCCCCTGGCTGCAGCATGTTTGGAAACGCAGGCTCTGCCGCATCTCTCCTGGGAAGGACTGCTCCATCCTCACTCACCCACTCCCTCTAAATCTCCCTGCTGTATTTTTCCTCCCCCAATTGCAACTTCCATCCTTTAAAAAGCCTCAGTGATGCCTCCCCCATGCCGGGCCCCCTCCCCTGGACCAGTCCTATGAATGAATGGTTGGTGGCCCTGTGATGCCATTTCCATGGTGACAGATGGCAGCCGAAAATGCGGGGATCAGGGTCACATGAGAGCAGCAGTAAATTCAGGCGGTTATTTATAGGCTGCTGCTCCAGCGTTTATGGAAATGCGTCTATCTTCGACTGTGGTATCAGCCTTTCGCTGGCTCTCCGGGGCACTGCTCTTCCAGGAGAGACATTACTCATGCTCTGCTTTAATCCAGACTGTTCCCGCTGCTCAGGCTAGTGTCGGAAAAGTACCGGGCTCTCTGGGTTTGGGGTATTTTTTTTTTTTTGAGCCTGTGTCTCTGGATCAGCCTCAGCCAAATGCAGCCGTAGCCAGAGCTTCTTGCATCTGACTGTGGCATCTTCTGTGCCAATCGCTGGCACAGTCTGCAGTGTGACAGCCTGGGCCATAACCTGAAATTTTGGTCCCAAGCGTGCATGTTCGTGGCAGAGTCCATATCCAACCTTGTCTAGTCGTTTTTTTAGCTCTGATACGGCTGGGGATCTTTCTGTGCCTCAGTTTACCAACCAGCAGTGCACTTTGGTGATGTGTGGCCAGCCAAAGGGAGATCTTTAAATCCTCAGGGGAGGATTTATGACACCTCAAGGTGTCATCAAGTCACCTGGGACATAGGAACTGACACCTTCCCAGCTCGAATAGGCTCATCCCTGCTCCCCCCTGAGATGTGCAGGAGCAGGGGAGCTGAATGGCTGGTTCAGCCACTCTTAATAAGGTTGCTTGATTTCCCTTTGCTTAAGACCCCCTTAATAAGGTCAACTGATCTTCTTTTGTTTAATCTCTGAGCGTGCAGAGAGCTTTATGCTGCTGGCATTTGCAGGTTGTGGGCTCTGCAGGTCCCCTTCCCCAGCCCTCCCAAGCTCGTACCCATCTCCCCATGGAGACAGCACTGGGATGCAATAAAAATCTCCATCTTTGGAAATTAGGAAGTTTTTCTTGTGCCTGCAGACAGCAGGGCCTTTCTCCCGTCGTTGGGTCTTCCCAGTGCATGTGATGAGCCTGATGCTGCTCTGCACGGGGGTGGTTGTCACTTCGCAGCCGGTGGAGAGTCCGTCTCACATTGACCCTGTGTGGGCTTGAATTTCATGGAGGGAGAGGCTCCTCCACACCCCATAATGTCTCCTGGCCCCAGTCCCCCATGGCTTCGTCCCAGACCCCTGACTGCATCCGGGCCCCTGGGCAGTTGCACGGGAGTGGAGCAGGGAGCGTCCCCGCAGAGGGCTCTCGGTCCCCATGGAGGTGTGGAGGTGACATGCTGTGGGGCACATTTCTCTCTCCCTGCTTGTTAATACCTGCCATTGCCTGTCCCCTGCATGTGCCCGTAAGAGGGAGCAGGGGACCCCACTGACGTGCTGGCTGTGATGGCTCCAAGTCTCACCTTCCCTTCCCAGCCTGGGCATTGCATCCTTGCCCTCCATGTTTCATTCTTCTATCAATGAGAAAGCATGATTCACAAGAAGGACTGTGACAAGATGCCATGTTTAAAACACAGAAAGCATCAAATCTTTAGAGAGGTCACAAAGGCTGACCGCAAACCAGAGGAACCCCTGGCAGGCTTTGACCGACACCCCATCTCTTCCAGGCTGGCTCACATCAGCCTCAAAGTTCCCCCCACCCCTGCCAAGGTGCATCAGCCCCCGTGAGATGTGCAGAGACGTTGCAATAAGCTGAGCAGACGCTGGGAATTTTGCATAGTAGTAAATCACGCGCCTCTTCCCCTTCAAGTGCTGCGTCGAGCTGCCTTACCCCTGCCCGGGATGGGTAAAGGCGCAGGTTTAATGGAGCGTGGCCTTATCTCTCCCAGGGGGGCAGGAGGGAGAGTTATGACTATCGGTCTCACAGTCGGGCACTGGATCTCAGTGCAGGTGCTGGCTGGGCTCCCAAGTACCTGGGAGAATTGATCATTTTGTGCTTAATAGGCTGGAAAGGGAAATGGGTCCAAATGCCAGAAATGTGCATAAACGTTGAGATCCAGGAGCTGGAAGGAGCATGGTTTGGGGCTTGAGATCTGAATCCTCCAGGGTTTGTCTCTTCCAAATGTGTTTTTCCTCCTTTTGGGGTTCTCACAGGCCCAGGAGCTGGATACTGGTACCCGTATCCCCCACAACAGTAACACTCTGGTTGGGGAAAAGTGTCGAGGCTACACTGCTGGGATTCAGATGGGCTGAATTTGGGTTTTCAGGACCCAGAAACCTTAATCCTTTCCATCAGGTACTGAACCAGCAATGAACTCCTTTGAAAACTCCTTTTCCCCACCAGTCAACCAACCTAACAGCCCTCTGGCTTTCCTGATTAACCCAATTAGATGTTTTCTGAGGGCAGCAGTGAATAAAAGGGGAGGGCTGATGTCTACAGGTGTGCCTGGACTCTCTGCTAGCCACACCACAGTTAATGCACCAAAGCAGCCTAAGTGGCTGTGACAAATCAAGCCTGTATAAGAAGCTGGGTTTGGGGTTTGCTTGCCCTGAAGAGCTGTTTGTGCATGTGTATTTCTGCCTTCCTTCTGATAAGATACCTGGTGCTGCTATCTATCCCACTGTGTCCTGTTTGGATGGGGAGTGGGGCCCTTTTGCCTGCAGAATTTCACCATCAGCATTAAAGGTGGGTTAATAAATGCAAATACCTCATCCTCCAAAGCTGGCTTACACCCCTAGCTCAGCCTCGCTCCAGCCTGTGCTGCTCCTGGGCTCGCCTTTGTTATGAGAGGGAACTGGTGTGGCTGGAGATGCGATGTCCTCTGAGCCCTGCGTTGGGTCTGGGGTCCCTGAGTGTCACTGGGTTTTAGGCCAAGCCTGAGCACCACTGCCTTCAAAGGCTGGGCTCCAGATTTGCACCTGAGTTATGGGGAGCAGAATGTGGGTCCTGACCACTCCTCCTGTCTCCCTTTGTCCCTGTGTGGTCTGAGACAAAGCGACTCCTCTCAAGTTATCCTTGGAGGAAAGGGGTGACCAGATCTCCTTCTCCCCCCACCCCTCCCAAAGCACTCCCCTTCCCCAGGGCAGAGCCACAGCAGTGGCCAGGAGGGCACCTCTGGGGCTGCTCTTTTTGGCCGGGGGGGGCCATTATAAAGGAGCTTTTGCCGTTCCCCACAGCATCACAGTGAGCAAAGCTGAACCCAGCCCTTTTGCCAGCACTCACTGCTATTTTTTTTTAATTATTATTATGTTTTATTTTTAATGCAAGAGCCCCCCTCGGAGAGGTGGGGGGGGGGTGGCCTGGCACCCCAGCTTTGACACACAGCCCTGGTGACTCAAGCCTGCGTCAGGGGCTGCGTGTCCATTATTATTATTATTTTTTTATTGTTTTTTTTTTTGTTTTTTTTTTTTGGAGCCGAGCGGAGTTACCTCCCCTCCGGCGAAGGAGAGCGGGGCCGGGCCGAGCCCAGCGCGCATCCGCCGAGGGGTGGCGGGGAGAGGAGGAGGAGGAGGAGGGGGGGGAAGGAAAGGAAAGGAAGGCAGGCAGGCAAGCGGCCGCCCGGCGCGCAGCCACCGGTACCCGCAGCCACCGGTACCCGCAGCCACCGGTACCCGCAGCCACCGGTACCCGCGCCGCTTCTCCGCCGCGGGGTGCGGAGGCTGCCCGGTTCCGTCCAGCACCGCTAACCGGAGTACCGGCCCCGCCGCCGCCTCCCGGTCTCGTTCCTTTCCCCTCCCGGCCCCGGGGCAGGGGGAAATCCTGGTCAATTTCTGCCGGGAATTTGGTCCGTCTCCTTCAGGATCTGGTCAATTTCTCCCGGGATCTGGTCAATTTCTCCCGGGACCGCGTCAGTTCCATCCTTCCCGGGAGCCGCCGGGCAGCAGCCGCCGCCGCGCCCAGGTAAGGGCTGCTCCCTTCGCTTCCCCCCGGGGGTCCCGCTCCCGGGGGTCTTCCCACCTCACCGGGTGCTGCCTGCTTGGTTTGCCCTCTCCCCACCGCTGCTGTCGGGGCCTTTTTGGGGGGAAGGTGCTCAGGGCTAGGCTGGCGGGGAGGGGGTGATGGAGGGGTGGACACCTAAGTCTGGAAGCATCAGGCATGGCACTAAGGGTGGTGGCATCGAGGGCTGGGGGGGGACCTTTAGAGACAGCAAATGGCTTAAGCCACCCCGGAGAGGCTGGGGGTAGCCGCCGGGGGGGGGGGGTGGCACTGGCTGCCCGGCTCGGGTTGGTGGGGGGCTCATGCCCTCTGAGCCACTGCTTGAGGGTGGGTAGAAATGCAGCTTCCAGGTTGACCTTGACAATAACATTGGGAGAGGAGAAAGCATTCAGCTGCAATGAATACTTTGTTCCTGGCCCCTGAAGTGTTGGGGGTTTATTTTCCCTTCTTTTATTTTTATGCTGCTCCCTGAATGTGGATGGCTGGTTTTGAGGCAGAAAAAATGGGGCTTGGGGTCCTGGTTTCGTGCAATTCTCAGTATTGGGTGTGGGGAGTCCTTATTCCCTTCTGTGCATTTATTGCAATGCTGGATGTGCCCAAAGGTGCATGTTTTGGGCTGGCATCTCGGCCAGGTGCAGATTTGTGTTGCTCTGGGGACATGGGGCTTAGACCAGCTGAGAAATCTGGTCCCAGTTCTTTGTAAAGGACCCAGAAGGTGAAATCCTTCTGCTTCTTGGATCATGCCTTGTGTCTGAGGCACCTGAGGTTTGAATCCATCAGGATCTGATGCAACTATTTCTGGTCTTGGTAGGAAAAAACCCAAAATGCCACGGCAGCTGAGCTATTCTCGGCAGGGCGTAGAGTTTCTTGCAAATATCTCTCTAGAGGTGTCGGGACTAGGTCAAGAAACCTGGATGGTGGTTTGACTGCAGCTCAGCTGCTTGGAAAGGAAATAAAATGTGGGTCTGAGCTGTTCTCTGGAATAAATTGGAGACGGCTCCACTGAAGTCAATAGGAATAAAAGGGTTTGGTTTAAAGCTGGAGTGACTCCACTGCTACTTCAGGCTTGCACAGAGCAGGGAATCTGGACTTAGACCAGAGCCGAGCTGGAGTCACCAGGATCAAATTTACCCTAGATCAGATGCTGACCTACGTATATCCAGACTAAACCATTGCCTTGGGAGGAAAGGCTCTGATTTTACCCCATTGTGGGTTGCATTTGGACTTGTTTGTTTACAAACGTAGCAGCAGCTTCATGAATTAGAAGAGGGAAAAGCAGACCTTGCAGAAGGATTTGGATGTTGCCTGTTTGCTGCCTTGTAGGATAAATCTGGACTGATTTTGGGTTCAGTCACTAACCTTCAGCCGCAGTGGGTGAGTTAAGTGGGATCACCGAGATCTAACTGGAAAAAGATCATCTGGTGAATCAAACAGAGCCCTGAAGGAAACATATGACGGTTGGCTTTGATACAGTGTCACGCTATTGCAGCTGATGTATGTTTTCATGATACTAAATGAGAGATGAAAGGCGACCAAATTCGATGAATCAATGGGCTCATACACTCCGTGACAAACCCAAGTGCCAAGGCTTCCCCTCCTCCAGTGGTGTTGTGTCTGTCTCATGACCCATCAGCCAAACTGCCCTTTCCGAGGGTTTCTTGTCACCTATTGAAGAAAAGAGTTGCTGTAATGTCACAACCTGCCACGGGGTGTAAAAAACCTGAGCTGGGGGTGGTGGGAAACTCACCCACCTCTGGGGTGGAGCAGGTGGCGGTGGCTGGGGTAGCCCCACCTCTGCTTGCCTTTATAGGAGCTGGGAGTTATTTATAACATCTGGGCGCTTTTGCTGGTGAAAGCCACTTAGGTAGGTGTAAGACAGGAGCGGAGGCAGCTCTGATTCATCAGTGAATGCGAACTGCTCTTGTGTCATGATGCTAAAGCGGGCCTGAGTGTTTGCACGAGGACTCGGCGCAGAGCATCTCCAGCACCTCCGGCGAGGAAATGTCGGGTGCGTGCCACTGAGCTGTTCTCAACCCCGCACCGGCGCTGGGAGCCTGGTTTCCAGTAAAGGTTCTTGCAGGTGCCCTTGTCCTCGGGCACCCCTGTGCTCTCCCATCTGCTCACACCGACCCTGTCCAAAGTTTGTGCCTCTCCACACGTGGGTGTAAGGGGGGGAGCACACCCAGATGCAGCTTGGCTGGTGGGACTGAGTCACCCTGTGTCATCTCTGCAGGGCAATGAGAGCCTGGCGCTAATTAACAGGGGTCACTTAAAGAAGGGGAGCAGCCCTAATGAGCCCAGATGGCAAAAACCTTCCCTGTGGAGCCAGAGAGGATGAGCAGGGAAGAGCAAGCCCCAGCACTGAATAGATTTAAGATGGAGGGATCTTGGACCAGCCCTGGCTCGTGGAAGGCAGGTTTGAGTGACAGAGGCTGCAGGAAGGTCCCCGGAGCAGGGCTGGGGGCATCAGAGCTGCAATGCTGCTGTGTTGGGCAAAAATCTCTTCTTGGGGCTTTGAAGCAGAGTTTGGATGCTGCTGGGAGGGTCCTGCCCTTGGTTTCTTGCGGCTCATAAGAGTGGGATACCTCCCAAAGGTGGGATGCCTCCCGAAGGACCCGCTCCGTGAGGGCAATTCCTCTCCCAACGCAGAGGCACTCCTGACCACGGGGAGCAGCAGGTAGGCACCTGGAGCTGGTTTTCTCATGATCTGGTCTCAAAGCTGGGATGTGCAACCAGGGCTCCTTCCCGTTGCTGCTTGGCTTTGCAGCGTACAGAGGGATGACGGGAAGGATGCTTGTTCCTTCCCAGGCTCTCTGGCTTCCTGGGTGACCTTGGATCCGTCCCTTCCCCTCCCTGCTTCAGTCTCCCCATCTGCATCAAACAGCCTGGCCCTGGGTGTGAGGTTTCCCTGGCCCCATGCGTGTTGGGGAGGACGGGGAGCTGCAAATTGATGCTTGAATCTCCCAGCCTGAAACCGAGAGTGGCCTTCCACCTCCTGAAATCCCTCCGTGTCTTTGGTCCCTTTGCTCTTGCGTCCCTCCTCTGTGCCCTTGATGGAGTAAGCTGGACCTTCCCAGGCCCACTGAGCTGGTGCTTCACCAGGAGCATCTTTCCCCTCTCCTCTAGGACCTGTGGGGGATTTGCCTGGAAGCTGAGCACAGCGGGCTCACAGCTGAAGGAGGGGAGGTGGTGGGATAGTGAGGGACCAGCAGAGAGTCCCCATGGCTTAAATGTTAACTTTGAATTCACCCAATCTCAGGCTGTGTTTTTTCCTGCCTTGGTTTCCCCTTTACGGACCTAAACAGGGTATAAGTGTAGAATTTGGACACAGGAGAGGAGAAATCTCCTCCCATGTCTGTCCTTCAGACCCAGAGCATCTTTGCTGCTGGTAGCTGCTCTCCTCAGAGGCTGCTGCGAATCCCCATCTCCTCCCTGCCTGCCTCTGCGCTCCCAGGCCTAGCTGAAAGCTTTGCTGACACGTTTCCAGCCTGCTTTATTGCTACCTAGCCATCTTCCTGAGAAAGCAAGGACGGGTCGAGGCAGGACATGCGGCTCAGAGCATCCCTCCTCTGCTGAACCATTCGTGATGCTGCTGGCGGGGCTGGGCTGGAGGATGCGGTGCTCTTGGCTCCCAGAGGTCTTCACTCATCCCAAATAGCAGCTTTTCCCCAGTGGGTGTTTCTGTCTCCAGCTGGGATTGATGGGAGCCTCTGGGCAGGGATTAAACCCCCTGGGTGTAGCAAAGCAGGAGCTTCTCCATCTCTGCCCCTTCCCTGAGTGGGGGGAATCCAGCTTGTACCACAGCAAACCATTGCCATGTGCCTTTGACCTGCTGCAGCGGTGGCTCCTGAGCTGTCAGTGCAAAGGGGTACGGTGGTCAAGGCCAGCCCTGTGTCACCTGGACAAGGGGGACATGGATGGGGATTGTCACTTTGCAAGCAGGAGCCCTGGGCTCAGCTGGTGAGTCTGGTGTGGGAACAGGGTGCAGGGGATTGTGGTTGCTTTGCATGGGGGCAAAGGGTTGGATGTGGAGGCACCTACTGGGGACCATGAAAGTGGGAATCTCATTCAAGGAGATACCTAGGGACATGGAGTGGTGGGAGATGCAGGAGGCAAGTTATCCCCAGGGACAAGCCAGTGATGCTTTCCCCAACACCTCCCTTCGTAACACCCTCTGGGATGTTGTTGGCTGCTCTCAAGTGATGTCTAGAGACGCCAGCACAAACTGGTCCTTTCCCTGGTCCTGCCGTGGGAAAAGCTATGGTGCCTCTCCAAGCGTCTGCATGGGTGGCATCAACACTGGTTTTACCTGGCAAAGCGGTCGGTGCAAAGGCACCCCTGGTCCGGCAGCACAAGTGAAGTTATTACAAGCCATGGGCTCTAAAAGACCCTAATCTGTCTTCTAAAGAGAAAGAAAAAATGCACATTTAAGAAAATTAAGGTCATGAGGGCTAAGTAAACAAGCTGAATCTCCATCTGTCAGTGGCAAGGGTTTTCTATCTCTCTCCAGCCCAGAAAGCTCCTGGTTGTCAGCTGATCTGCCTCATCTTTCTCACAGGGTTGTTATTATTTTTGGCAGAAGAATTTTTGATTAAATTCCCTTTTCAATCAAAGAAATGAGTGCAAATACCTTTCTCAGATGGATTTGGACTGTGCTTTCCAATTTGAGGGGTGCGGACCTTGGGGCTGATACAAAATGCTGGGGAAATTAATAGGAAGAGCCCCGTCGACCTCACTGTTCCCTGGATTGGGTCCCTGTGCCATGTGGGTTGGTGGCTTTGTGCTGGTTCTGGCTGGGCTCATCTCATGGTACCGGCAGGATGTGGATGGCAAAGGTTGGGTACGCTCACGGCATTGCTGTCCGGAACGGTCTTTTCTTCAGGCCTGGATCTCCTCTGGGCAACACCACCATCACCAGGCTGGGGCTGAGCCATTTGGGAGACAGCAGGATGTCCCCAAGTGAGCCATGGGGACATGGTGACAAAGCCAGGCCGGGATCAAGATTTGGACCTCTACCATGGTTTTCCCCTGTTCTAGTTCAACTGGGGTGCATCTCCCATGGCAGGAAGACTTTTACTTCTGCTCCTTCACCCTCATCTCATCCTCCAGTGTCATCTCATCCCAATGCTTAGAGAGCCCTTGCCTAAGCCCCAGGAGAGCAGCCAAGCACCCCTTTTGCTCCCCAAATCCTTTGGGAATGTTGCTGTCTGAAGTGTCCTCCAAGGTGCTGAGAGCCTCTGGGGCTTTGGAGGTGCTTGAAGAAACCTGCTCCTCAAGGACCGCTGTGTCCTGCTGCCTCTCAGCTCCTAAGGATGACACTGGGGGGGGACCTGAACTGAGGAGGGGGAGAGGGAGAGATCCAGCAAGAGATGCTGTGGGGTCTGTCCTGACTCCATCGTGCTGGCCTGGCTCAACACCACCTTCCCTGGAGCTGGGCATCTCCCAGGCTTTGCTCCAGGGGTTTTAGCTGTCCCAGGAGAGCAGTTTGGGTGCCCTTGCCATGGGGCACTGAGCTCTGGGGGCTTGGCCAGCAGATCCTAGGTCTTCTAGGCTCTATCCCTAATATAAAGAGAGACTTTAGCCCCTGGGGCTGTGTCCTCCTGAAGGTCTGAGTCACCCTCGCTCAGAAGGAGCTTAAGTGGCTGCTGAGCGGACAGGGAGCAGCAAACAACTCGCGGGTGCAACCAGGTCTGCCCTAATCTATATAGAACCTGATTCAAAATCGATGGAAATCCCAGTGATTTCCTGGGTGCTGGATGAGGCCCTTCCCCACCCTCTGTGCCTGTGCCCATCCCGGCTGAGGATACTCCAGCCCCCAGCAGCCATGTACTGGTAATTGCCACGATCCAGCCGTAAGCGGTTTACGTGAATGAGCCCTCGTTAGGAAATTAAACATTGCTGGGCCAGGCTTGAAAGAATAATTCAAACGGCTTCTCCGGAGGAGCCGGATCCAGGAAAGATGCGGAGCCGACACGGTTGCCTGGCAACGGATGCAGCCGACAGCCGAAAATAGCTTTTCTAATAGGAACGGGGCCTGGCAAAGGGGGAACTTTCTTCAGGGGTGAAAAAACACCAAGGTGAGGGCGAGGGAAGGTGAGGTTTCCTGCTGCCAATGCTTTGCTTCCCTCCCGCGCCGGGTCGGGACCTCGGTGCGCTGGGTGGGGGTGGGCTTTGCTGCCTGGGTTGAACCTGCTGCTGTGAAAGGGTTTGGGATTGTGAGCTGAATTGGGTCAAGAAGATGGATGTTTGTCCAAAGGAAAGAAGAGCTGGGGGTGGCTCTGGAAAATCATGGGAGACTTTTCCTTTGGCTCGCCGGGAGGTCCATCCTGCATCATCCATCCTGGCAGAGACCGGCTGCCTGTGCTGAGGGTCGGCTGTCCCAAGGACTGCGCTGATGTTGTTTGTGCCATGTCACCTGTGAGCTGCTACTGGGTCTTGTATGAGCTTTGAACTGAAGGAGAAAGCCCCCAGGGCAAGGGTGAGATGATGCTGCAGCCTGGCCGGGGTAGGACAGGTCCCTGAGCACGGCACCATCGCTCTTCCAGGGGCCAGTGACCAGCCTGGTGTCCCCTGGAAAGCAGGGACAGAGGGCAGAGAAAAGAAGCAAGTGTGGCCCTTTGGGAGAGTCATTTTTCCAAGATGTGGGGTTTCTGTGTTTTCTCCCCAGCTGGTGAAGCGCCACGGTCCCAGCTGGGGTGGGAGCTGCCAGTCCAACCCCAGTTCTCCCAGTATGGAGAGGAGGGATGTGGTGCTTTCCCAGTTGGGGATCCCCAGCCCAGCAGAGTGGATTTCCCTGATGTCCCCAAGCTTTTTGAGGCAGGGGTGAGCTCTGCAGGGCTGAGCCGGATTGTGGGCACCCCCTGAAATCCCTCCGTGCAGGATTGCTCCCACAGCTGGAGGAGTCCCCGGTGCAAACACATAGCTGCCTGTTTGTAAACGCGACCCACCATGCACATCCACTCATCACTGCGCCGGCGGCGAACACACGCTCCCACCCACGCTCCCTCCGTGGGTCCAAAAATTACACTGCTCGCACTTATTCCGGCCCTGCACCCGTGGGATCTGGTGCCATCGGTTTTGGGAATGAGGTGGTGAGGGCAAACTCATGTTAACTGGTGTAACCGCATGGATGCTGTGGGACTGGTATGGCTCTGCCTGTCCTGCGATGAAGGCTGGGAAGGTGGAGAGACTGGGACGATTGATGGCTTTGCCTCGGCTGCTGCTGTTTTGCAGCCGTTATCTGTTGTAAAGCTGCCTGGGAAGATTTAGCTGCAGGCTTCCAGGCTTTTAAGTTGCTCCTGATAATGTCCAGGGATGGAGAGATAGCCTGGGCGTTTGTCACTGTCCCCTGAGTGCTTTCAAGCTGTTGTGGGGCTGAGCCCCGGCTCTGCCGATGGGTCAGGAGGGGAGGGAGCGGGGCAGGGAGGGCAGAACCCCGGCCGGCGCTGGATGTGGTGTCAGCCCTCGTGGGGGATCAGCTGCTGGCCCAGGGTTGTTAGAGGGGAAAAGAGGTGTCACGGTGATGTGACTGGCTCCATCGCTTGTCACTGTCCCCTGCAGCCCAGGGAAATTCCCTCTTGTGGGTCGCAGGAGGCTCTTCTCCATGAAGGCTGATCCAAGGGGTTGCTCCTGGTCCATCACTCATGGAGAAGGGGGCCCTTAGCATCCCTCAGTCCAGAAAGAGGTCTCCAAGGCATGGGGTGATGGAGACCCTTCTCCCCCTGGTGTTGCTGGTCCCACCAGCACCAGGACACGCTGGGGGTAAGGCAAAACCAACTCACCCTCTGTTGACCTCTTCCCCTGCCCAGGTCCTGCTGATGAAGTGGAGGTGAGGTCTGAGCTGTAGCTCACAAGGGTGCCGTTCCCTGCGGGACACTCATCTTCTCCCCTCGCCCCATCCCGCCCCCCGGGGCCACGTGGAGCCATTCCGATGCCGAAGAACAGCAAGGTGACACAGCGGGAGCACAGCAGCGAGCATGTCACCGAGTCGGTGGCCGACCTGCTGGCTCATGAAGAGCCCGTGGACTACAAACGCAGCGTCCTCAACGTGACGGGGGAGACCTGGGACAAGCAGAAGGATGGAGATGAGGAGCTGGATGCGGAGAACCGGCCGGCATGGAACAGCAAGCTGCAGTACATCCTGGCGCAGATCGGCTACTCCGTGGGGCTGGGCAATGTCTGGCGCTTTCCCTACCTCTGCCAGAAGAACGGAGGAGGTGAGAGATGGGGCAGGGGTGGGCTCAGCCCTTGGGGGAAGGAGTATGGCCCAATCCTGCCTCGCTACATGTTGAGGTGTGCATCTTGGGGCAGGATGGGGGTTATTTGGGCTTTAAAGTGGGTTATTTGGGCTCTGAAGGAGGAAAGGGGTGGTCAGGAGCTGCTCAGCACTGCGCCTTCATCAGTTCAGAGATGTGGGAACCTCCAGGACGGCCTCTTCCTAAAGGGTGTCCACCCACCCACTCCAAAGTCAAGGCGAATCCCAGGGTGGGAGCCAGGATTTTTTGCTGCAGCCCCCCAATTCCTGTTGGGACAATTTGGAATCTAGGGGGTGAAAAAAGAAGAGAAATTCCTTCCATTTTCCCTAGGTCTCAAAGCCCTGTTGTGTAGGCTCCAGCCCCTTCCCAAATCCTACTGCCAGCCAGCCCGTCCTCCCATCCCACCCCAAGCCCACTCCTTGGGTTTCCAGGAGCAGCCCGGAGGGCCAGGTCTCTTCCAGCCATGCTGAGACCCGACACCCTTCATGACACTGATGAGAGGGCGGTTTGCTCAGCATTAATTCAAACCCAGCCTTCGAGGCCTCTCCCCCGCAGCACTGACCTTTGCAGTGATGGGAAACAGCCCCCACTGAGCAGCATTGAAGGAAGCCAGGATCAGCCCAACTTTCCCCTCTCCTCCCTTGCACTCGCCTTGTTCCCGGATCTGCATCATTCGGCGTGCCCCCAGCCCAGGAGCTGGCAAACCTGCAGCGCTCTCAATAATTAAAACATCTCTGGTGTCATCTTCACGATGAGTCATTCTCCCCAAACGAAGACCTGTGCAGTCAGCACTTCCCACCCCAGGACTGCTTGCACCCCCATCGCCTTCCCTTCCCAGCTGGGATGGAGCACGCTGCGGCCGGCTCGTGCATCCCAGCATCTCCCCGGCTGCTGGCACACTTAGCTCCCGGTGCCCTAGTTTGGGTCCAGGCTCGGCTCGGTTTTGGCACAGCACGGCTTTGCACGGTGTGTCCGCCACGTTGCAAAGCTGATGGGGGTGGGGTGTCTCAGCGTGGTCTTGGGTTGCAGCGAGCATCTGCAGGCATTGCGGGACTCGAACGCCTGCGTTAGCTGCATTGCACGTGCCGGTGCACATGTGCATCAGATGCAGTAGAGAGGGTTGTATGCATGGCCCGAAGGAGGTTGGAGGCAGAGCCTGGGGTAAATTCAGGGCTGGGATAGATTGATACAGCCCTGCTGGCTTCATTACACAGCTCTCCACATCTGGCCTCTGACTTCCAAGCAGGTTTTCCCAATTAAATGAGATCGGGAACCAGCTGAGACCCAGAGGCTGGAGATCCAGAGTCCCGCTTCTCTGCAAGCACTTAACCCAGCTGTGCCTCAGTTTCCTCACTGGCACAGGAGTCAATAACTAACAGTAATTAGCGCAATGAATGAAAATTTCTCAGTTTATGCCGAGGACTCTGCTGTCCTGTATGTTTGCATTCCCTTGGCTGTCCCAGGTGCTGGGTAACAGGAGGAGCAGTTCGTGTTCCCAGGCTGGGATTCATCCTGGTGTATTCCCTGGCAAATCCAGGGCTGAATTTGCTGTCTGCATGTGCAGAGCATTAAGCAAGTGTTTTTAGACAAAAGGCCAGATGGGGTGGGAAGTGGGGATGAGAAATTCAACCTACAACAGCCCTGAGACCCACTGCAGCAGAGGAGACAGGCGTGCTGGGTTTGAACGCGGCAGCTCGGCCCCATCCTGCGGCAGGACACAGGCGCAGAGCCGGGCAGGGACTGGGACAAGCAGCTGGCTTTAGGAGCTCCTTGCTGTTGTATAACATCTTCCTGCAGCAGGTCTCAAAAAAGGTTTACAAGCTGCCCCAACCATTGCCCCTATTTTACAGATGGGGAAACTGAGGCACGGAGCTGGGAACTGGCTTGAGCAGCAGATCGCTGAGCTTTCCTGTACTTTTTCTTTTGGCCAAGTGGCATCATCTCCCCTGTCCCATGGGGCAGACACTGATTTTCTGCCTTTTCTTCTCATCGCGTTTAACCTCCTGGCCCCTGGCTGGGATTCCCACCAGGCTGCGAGGCTGGTGCCAGACGGATGCAGGAGCTGGGGAGTGATGGACAGACCACTTCTGGGTGCGCTGAGCAGCCCTGGGATGGGGTGGCAGCTGCTGCTTTCTCTCCTGCTCCCCAAGTAGGCGTCTGTGGGGGAGAACGGCTGCGTGCTGGTAGCAAGATGGGCTGGAGCCAAATTTCCAGGACTCAGTGTGCCAGGAGCCGGCATGGGCTGGCAGCCCTGCCTGCTGCACTTCTATGGTGGTGCTGCCGAGCATGGCAATGCACGGGGCATGAGCTGGTGCCCATCTTTCCAGAGACCACAGGAAGAAAATCTCCAATATTGGAGAAATCTGCATCTGAATCTGTCCATCTGTCTCATCTCCGTCCATCCACAGGTTGCGATGTGGGCGCCCAGGAGGGCATTGCAGAGATGGGATGCTCGTGGTCCTTCCCAAATTACACGGGGCTCCAGCTCTGCCCTGCTCTCTGCCTCTGCTTTCATCCACCTAATCACCCTGGACCTCTTGCATCTTAATTTATGTCCCCACCTGCATTTCTAACACATCAATCCCCAACCCACTGCCAGGGTGCTCAGCTCAGGACACTATTGTGGGCTGAACTGCTTTGCAGCACTGCTGCTTGAAGCAGCATCAGCTGCCACAGGTCCTGCCTGGGGCCAGGGGGTGGTGGCTGTCACCGGGGTGTAAAATCCAGCCAGGAATTTGCCCAACGCAACCAGGCTCCAGCGTGTGCCTTTGGATCGCCTGCCGCCCGGCGGGAGTGAGCCTTATGCTCCGGAGCCCGTTCCTCAGCCCCTGGCAGAAGGTTGGAGTAATTCATCAGCTGGGCGCTGCAGCGTGAGTCATCGCATCCTTTACGGTCAGTTGGTTATGCTTCAGGAACTCCTAATTTCTCTCTGGCCTCCTCAATTAGGCAGAGATTAACTGAGTTTCTAATTTGAGCTGTTTCTACCCCTACCAGAGGACCTCGCTCTGCACCGGGTGGCACGTGGCATGGTGAATGCTGCTGCCGGCGACGTGGGGTGTCTGCGGGGGGGTGCGTGTTGGTGCAGGGGGCTCTGCTGTGCTCAGACATGCGTGTGCAGGCAGCACCTGGGTGAACAGGAGGCGTCCTGCCTGCCTGTGTGTCCGAGACGGCTGGGAATGTGTGCGTGTCCCCATGGGTTGGCTTACCGGGGTGTCTCCTTGTGTGTGGGGCAATGCGCCTGCACGGATGCAGCGTGTCTTTAGGTGCGTTGGGGTCTATCTCACATGTACCCACACTGGCAGGGGATGTTGCACCCTTTCCTTCCACACACGTGTGGTTTGCTCCTCTCCACGGCTGTCTTCTCTGCTGCCTGAGCAATCCAATCTGCATTCCCAGATCCATTGCAAATGAATTGATGGACCAGGCAGAGCCTGTCCCAGCTCTGCCCTGCCTGTCCGTCCCTGTTTGTTCATCCTTGGCTGCATGAGAGCAGGCAGAGACAGGTCCATGATGAGCTTTCTCTCCCCTGCCAGGTGCCTACCTGGTCCCATACCTGGTCCTGCTCATCATCATCGGGCTCCCCCTCTTCTTCTTGGAGCTGGCGGTGGGGCAGCGGATCCGCCGGGGCAGCATCGGCGTCTGGAATTACATCTGTCCTCGCCTGGGGGGCATCGGCTATGCCAGCTGCCTCGTGAGTGCACCCGTGGGTCACCTCGGGATGCATGGGATGGCTTTGCAAGCTGCAAAGGTGGGGGTGGCCTGGAAGTAAACCTCGAGGGGCCCTGCGTGGAAGTTTGGGAGGTCAAGGGGAGTTTTTCCAGCTCCAGCCCTGGGTCTAGGGCCAGGTGGGAATGGGCCCATCCCCTGATCTCAGCATCCCTGCTCCCCCCAGCTCCCTGCCCAGCAGAAGGTGTGTTGGGGACAGTGTCACTGCCCTGTGATTTAATACCGTGTCCTCCTTCCTCCCCCCAGGTCTGTTTTTTTGTCGGTCTCTATTACAACGTCATCATTGGCTGGAGCATCTTTTACTTCTTTAAGTCCTTCCAGTACCCTCTTCCCTGGAGCGAGTGCCCCATTGTGAAAAATGGCTCGGTGGCCGGTAAGGGATGGCTGCTGGTGTGGGGGGAGGCTCGGTTGGGGACACCGCAGGTTGGGGTGTCTCCTGGGGCACCGGGTCCTCTCCGGTCCAGCTGCCTTGATGATATAGAGGTGTTTCCCTTGGGTTGGATGAGTCTCTCCCATGCTCTCCTCTCGGGGTCTGTCCCCACTGATGGGATTTGATGCCAGTTTGAGGATCCAGAGCTTGGGTCTCCAGGCTGCCTCGGTGCTCAGGGCCAGGATCTGACCCAGGACCATGGAGGGAGGCAACAAGAGCCAGGCAGGGCTCACCTGGTGGCTCCATCAGTGGCCAGGTGAGATGCTGATGGAGCTAATGGTGTTTAATGGCATCTGAGCATCTCCTTGGGACACTCTGGGAGATTTTATAGCAAATGCAAATGTCTCTCCCTGTATTTAATGTCTTATTTTCACCTGACAATGGCTTTATGTCCTGTTTCTTCTTTTTCCTGCTAAAAATGAGCCCCATTAATTCCTGTCCCTTAGTTTCCAGGGATGCCTGCCTTTTCTGGCTGGCTCCGGCAGGTCTTTGACATTGTTAATCCCCTAAGAGATGGTGGGTGACTCTCCCCCAACCCCCTCATGCTCTCCTGCCTCTGCTCGGTTGCAGTTGTGGAGACCGAATGCGAAAGGAGCTCGGCCACCACCTACTTCTGGTACCGGGAGACCCTAGACATCTCCAACTCCATCTCAGAGAGTGGGGGGCTCAACTGGAAGATGACCCTGTGTCTGCTGGTGGCCTGGAGCCTTGTTGGCTTGGCCATGATCAAAGGCATCCAGTCCTCGGGGAAGGTGGGTATCGGTGGCCACCTGAGCCTGGCTGGGGTCTGTCCTCAAGGCAGAAACCTCCTGCCTGGAACACGCTCTCCTGCCCTGATCCAGGGTGGCTGGAGGATACTGTGTCCCCTGGGATGCTCAAACTCACTCCACAGTTGGGGCCATCTCTGGGGGGGATCCAGAATAAGATCAAAAGAGGGTGTAGGGAAGAGGTTTAGTCCAGCTGACACCTGCAGCCATGACCCAGGGCTCAGCCTCATCAGGCTAGCCAAATTGCCTGCTCAGCCCACGCATTCGGGGGGATGTCAACTGTCCGATCCCCTGATGCCATCTTGATGGATGCTTCTGGGTGTATGGGTGAGCGCTCAGTCCTCCTTCGCAGGGGGAACACTGGGACTGCACAGGAGAAGCAGGGCAGGGAGGAACAGAAAGCTTTGGGAGAGAGATGTCATTAGCTTGCAGAGGCCGTTGATATTTCAAGCAAGGCTGTGTAAGCAGTGGGGTCAGATGCAGAAGGGTATGGTGTCCCAGGACACTTTAACATCCCTGTCTCCAGATGTGCTCTGCAAAACATCTGGTGCATTAGCAGGTAGCAGAGGGCAATGAGACCCCTGTCCCACAGCCCTGAGAGCAGAGGGGTGGGAGTGAGCTGCAGAAGCAGGACCACAGCAGCAGGTCTCCCCTGCCCAGGATGAAGTCCCATCTGCATCTGCTCATCAGAGCACTGAAAGTGTGTCCCATGCCAGTCACCAGCTGGGGCTGCCTGCAGCCCTGGGCAGATGCTGGGGGAAGGGGGTGGGGGGGTGCAGAGCTGTCCTTCCCTCAGGGTCCCCGGGCACCAGCAGTTTGTGTTTCAGGGATTTTGTAAGCCAACACTGGCATCTTCGCATTCAGCCACCCCAACAGATTTTCTCTCTTAAGCATGTCCAAGCACTTTGCAAATCCACCTAAGCTTCAGCACTTGTAACATCCTGCACTGAGGAGGTCCCTCAGCTAAACCCTGCCCTGCCTGCGGAGCAGACCTGTTTTTGGGGAGGGTAACCCTCCCTTCTCACCCCTGTTGAGCTATCCTCAGATTGGATGAGGAAGTGGCTGAACTCGTGAGCAGTTAATGAGATTGTGCCCACGTTGCATCCCTCTTGTTCTAGGTGATGTACTTCAGCTCTCTCTTCCCCTACGTGGTGCTGGTTTGCTTCTTGGTGCGGGGACTTCTGCTGCGTGGGGCAGTAGATGGGATCATGCACATGTTCACACCCAAGGTAAGAGTCTCCAAGCCCAGCAGACTCCAGGCAGGTTCTCCTCCTGGCAGGTTGTCATGGTTTAACTCCAGCCAGCAACTAAGCACCACGCAGCTGCTCACTCACTCCCCCCCCACCCAGTGGGATGGGGGAGAAAATCAGGAGAAGAAGCAAAACCCATGGATTGAGATAAGAACGGTTTAATAGAACAGAAAAGAAGAAACTAATTATGGTAATGATAACACTAATAAAATGACAACAGCAATAATGAAAGGATTGGAAGGTACAAATGATGCGCAGTGCAATTGCTCACCACCCGCCGACCGACACCCAGCCAGTCCCTGAGCGGCGATTCCCCGCCCCCACTTCCCAGTTCCTATACTAGATGGGACGTCCCAAGGTATGGAATACCCTGTTGGCCAGTTTGGGTCAGGTGCCCTGGCTGTGTCCTGTGCCAACTTCTTGTGCCCCTCCAGCTTTCTCGCTGGCTGGGCATGAGAAGCTGAAAAATCCTTGACTTTAGTCTAAACACTACTGAGCAACAACTGAAAACATCAGTGTTAACAACATTCTTCGCATACTGAACTCAAAACATAGCACTGTACCAGCTACTAGGAAGACAGTTAACTCTATCCCAGCTGAAACCAGGACACAGGTCGCACCCTATTTTCCTTTATGCTCCCCACCCCAAAACCCAGAGTACCAACCCCAAACTACCTCAGAGATCCTGATATATCATCAGGATGTGCCAGCAGCATCTTAAATACAGGGTATGGCCAGGACAGCCACGAGCCTCGCAAACTCACCACCCTGGAGCTGCTTTGAGCCTTAGCATCACTCCCGTCACCTTTAGGTGCCCAGACACCAGGGTAGGGGAGTAGGGGTGCCCGAGGCAATATATTTAAAGACTTCATGGGAAAATGCTGGCTGGCAGCAAAATCTCTGCTGGTGGTATGCATCCATTAATTAACTAGCTAATTAATTAATTAAGCAGAGATTTAGATGAATCAGCTCAGCCGGTGAGGCTGTTAGGAGATATTAATTATGATCTCTTGATGAATGACACTCGGAGGCTTCCAGCCTGCAGCTCTGGCTTGCAGGAGAAGTGGGGATGTGGTTGGGGGGACGGGAGGTTAAACAAACCCACCGGCTGAGGCGTTTGATTTCAAGTGCTCCAGGTGCTCTGGAGGCAGGAGATGGCCAGGGGAGGATGGAGACCCATTGCTGGACGGCACGTGGGTGAGGGGACGGGGATGCCACCTCCCCAGGGCAGCTGGGTGGTCCACTGGGAAGCTGTAGGGCTTTGCACTGGGAGATTGAGCATCCAGCTTGGGCTCTGGGGCACATGGAGCACCTTCACCCACCCCTCTCTATGCCTCAGTTTCCCCTTCTGTGGGAAAGAGAAAAAGGACCTCTGAATGTTTGGTAATGCAAGACCTGATCGTGGTAGATCAAAGCATGCCCATGGCTGCTCCTAAACCAGCCCAGGTTGTAGGTACAGAAGCCTTTTAATTTAGCTCTGGCTCCACTGTGATGAGTTGTGGGGCCACCACACCACCTAACTTTTTCTTGTGTCTCCCCTCCAAGCTGGACAAGATGCTGGACCCCCAGGTGTGGCGGGAGGCAGCTACGCAGGTTTTCTTCGCCTTGGGCCTGGGCTTCGGGGGGGTCATCGCCTTCTCCAGCTACAACAAGCAGGACAACAACTGCCACTTTGACGCCACGCTCGTCTCCTTCATCAACTTCTTCACGTCCGTCCTGGCCACGCTGGTTGTATTTGCTGTGCTGGGCTTCAAGGCCAACATCATGAATGAGAAATGTGTGGTGGAGTAAGAGGGTTTGCTTTTTCTCTGTTTGGGGTGGGCAGGTCTTTGCTACTGCTGGTTGTGGTGGGTCTGGAGGCAATAGAGGAAGTGCTCTGGAGCTGGGTGATACTGTGTTTTGGTGGACCCAAGTTCCTGATGGTCAAGTCCTGGATCTCCAGAGATGTCCCACTGCAGCTGAGGTGGTTCGGTATTCAGCTCCTCCAACCTAAAATCCAGCCCTAAGATGAGCTCTTATTCTGCAAATTGAGGGTGAATCCAACACGCCTAGTCACATCACCTGGGTTTCCCCCAGTTTCTACTCACTGTAGGGTCCACTTGTCTGCAAGGTTAAGGGAGCTGCTGTGCTGTACACCAGAAGCAGCTGGAGGAAGGTGAATTTGTGCACCCAGTGTTATCTTTAGACAGTGAGCCGCATCCATAAAAATCCTGGCCACGCACTGTGGAGTCCCAGAGCAGGAGGTAAGCCTGAGACGGAGGTGCAGAGAGCCCGTTCCCTGGTGGGCCCCCATTTGCATCCTCTATCATGTGGCCTAATGCAATGTTTACACCTTAGGAAATTGCAAAGAGGTTCTCTGACTAGGACCTGGGTAACGTGACCCAGGGAGGTTCATCCTGCCTGATGCAAAGGGCTTCCATGGTCAGGCCCCATCCTCTACCCTGGGAGGAAGGGGACATCTCTGGGTGATGAGGCTCTGCTCTCCCTTAGGAATGCTGAGAAGATCTTGGGCTACCTGAACACCAACGTGCTGAGCCATGACCTCATCCCACCCCACGTGAACTTCTCCCACCTCACTGCCAAGGACTACAATGAGATGTACAGGGTGATCATGACGGTGAAAGAGGGGCACTTCAAAGAACTGGGCTTGGATGCCTGCCTGTTGGAGGATGAACTCGACAAGGTACCTGGTGGCACTCCTGCTAGGACCAGGAGGTCACCTACCCCATTGCCTCTCCCTGGTAGGAGCTGCTCTACTTGTGTTACTCCTGGCATGTGGATCTGGAAAATCTATTTTTAGAGGCCCGCTGGGGATGGGGATTCTCTGTCCCTGTGGTCTTCCCCAGCACACAGTGGTCCTTCCTGGGGTGAGGGAAAGGTCTCACCATAGCAAGTCTAGCAGGGTCATCACTGCTTCCAGGCTGGTGTACCAGACTGGATTTTTCTTTCCTTGAAGAGTGTTTCAGTGAGAGAGACCTGAGGCATGCAGGGGCTTGCAGGCTGTGTCCCTGACATGTTTCTTCTCATCTTTTGGTCCTCTCTCCTCCTGAACAGTCGGTGCAAGGAACTGGCCTGGCCTTCATTGCCTTCACAGAAGCCATGACCCACTTTCCAGCCTCACCATTTTGGTCTGTCATGTTCTTCCTGATGCTGATAAACCTGGGGTTGGGGAGCATGATCGGGACCATGTCAGGGATCACTACGCCCATCATCGACACCTTCAAGGTGCGGAAGGAAGTGTTCACAGGTGAGGTCTTTTCTCCTGCAACCTCCTGGGGAAGGGGTGGAGGGTCCCTGTTGCCCTGGGGAGTCACTCCAGAAGAATGTGGACATAGTGGATGTGTACTGGGTCCTGCTAATGCAGGGAAGGGACCTTGTTCTGGACGCCTTAGCTCCCCTTGGGGTGCTCAGCTGACCATGCTTGTTTGCTCCCCACAGTTGGTTCCTGTATCTTTGCCTTCGTGGTGGGACTGATCTTTGTGCAGCGCTCTGGGAATTACTTTGTCACCATGTTTGACGATTATTCAGCCACGCTGCCACTCACGGTTGTGGTCATCCTGGAGAACATCGCCGTGGCCTGGATTTATGGCACCAAGAAGTAAGGCATTTGTATGACAAAAAGAATAACTGTGCTGTAACTCCTGGCTAACCTCCCCACCCCTCCTTCCAGTTCTTTTCCATATGACTTTTTCCCCAGGAGGCCAGCTCTGATGGAGCAAATGCCCCAGGGACAGCTACCTTATAGAGGCAGGAACTTAGTTCACCTTGATCCTCTTGCCTTACACTAGGTGTAACCCAGCTCCAGGAGCAGGTCCTTCTAGAGGGTTTCTACTTTTGGTTGTGGTGCTCTGTCATTTCTGATTACGCTTTTGTCTCAGGTTTCCGGGCCCTTCTGGCAGGGGACATTATTCGCCCCAGCGCCTGTTCTTGTTGTTCCTAAGTTGGCCAGAGCAAAGGAGGCTCTGGCTAACACTTAAATGGCCTTTTCCTTAGGAGGTTCCCAACCAGTCCTACAGGCTTGAGGGGGCACTGAGATACTTGCCTGGATCAGCTGGGTGGTTCTTCAGGCTCTACCTTGAGCATAATTTAAAATGGGGGCCCCTGGGGAGAGAGTTTCTCACTTGAAGGTGGGGAATGGCATGGTTCCATCTCTTCTTCTCGGCAGGTTCATGCAGGAGCTGACAGAAATGCTGGGTTTCCGGCCCTATCAATTCTACTACTACACCTGGAAGTACGTGTCTCCCATCTGCATGGCCGTGCTCATGACCGCCAGCATCATCCAGCTGGGAGTCAGCCCCCCGGGCTACAGTGCATGGATCAGAGAGGAGGTGAGCACAGCTCCCTTCCCCACAGCCACCTCCACCCCAGGTCCAGGCTGAGCAGGGGGCAGCTGAGAGCTGCAGACCACCCCGCTCTTCACAGCTCGGCTTGTTTCTCCTCCCCTCTCCTGCTGGGAGACGTCCTGCCTGTGGCCGCTCATCCTCTGCAAGCAGTCAGGTTTGTCCACACTGCCCAGAAGTCTCCAGCCAGCTCTGACCATGGGCTGAAGTTTGAGCTTGGATTTTGGTTTGCTTCCACAGCTACCTGCTGTGTGCTGGACCATGTCCTTTTCCTTGATTTGAACCCACCTTCTGATAGCTCCATGTGGTGCCCCTGAGGATGAAGTCTGGCAGGAGGCAGCAGGAATTGCCTAGCACTTAGCAGACGTTGTACCTGGTGTGCATGACCTTTGTTGTAACAGCCCCTTGACACTAATATCTGTCTCTTCCAGGCTGCAGAAAAGTTCCTTTTCTACCCAACCTGGGCCATGGCTATCCTCATCTCTCTGATCATCCTGGCATCCCTCCCTCTGCCTCTGGTCTTCATCCTCCGGCAGTTCCATCTCGTGTCGGATGGCTCCAACGCCCTCTCTGTCACCTATAAGAAGGGCCGGATGATGAAGGACATCTCCAATTTGGAAGACAACGATGAAACCCGCTTCATCCTGAGCAAAGTACCCAGCGAGACCCCGTCCCCCATGCCCACGCACCGTTCCTACCTGGGTCCCGGGAGCAACTCCCCCATGGAAATGAGCAGTGCCCCCAACGGACGATACGGGAGTGGGTACCTACTGGCCAGCACCCCTGAATCCGAACTGTGATGGTTGCCTGCCGACCACCCCCACCGGGAGAGGAGGTCACTGGGGAGTGGATCCTGGCTGTCCAGGCAACAGGAAAATTAATTAATAAGGAAGATGAAGAAGAAACCCCTCTTAAAATCGTAACCAAAAGCAGCCATTTCTACGATGACATCGGGAAGAAGGGATTGCGGGAGGGGCAGGACTCCTCTGACAACCCTCGGCTGAAAGGCAGGATCCCCCGGGGTTGCCTTTGGGGAAGAGAGGAGGAACAAGAGACGCTGCAATATCTTTCTGAGAGTTGTTCTCGCACAGCTCAAATCTGAATCAAAGAATCTCTCTTTTCTAAGCAGCTGATGGTTGGAAAAAGGACCTGGTATCAGGTGGAAAGCCAACCACGCTTCCGCCTGTAACCCAGCGCTCTTCCCTCCCAGTCTGTTGTCCTTTAGCCGGGAGGAGTCATGGCCTTATTCCAACGAGCACAATTAACCATTGATGTTCATAGCACAAAAAGGTGCTGCTGTTGTCACCATCGTCGTCGTTGTTGTATCTCCTGTAGGTTTTTATAGCTGTGGACACACCCAAATAACCCCCAAATTTTGACCAGGGTTGGCAGGGAGCAGTGCGGGGCTGGCTGAGACATTGCAACGCGTGAGACAGTGGATGGTGGATCCTTGGTATCTGTTTTGTTACCACTAGCACGGGGACAGTGTCTGTGGGTTGTTCTGAGACACGGAGATGTCACGTCCATGGGATGAAGTGGTCGGCATGCTCCGTGGTTAGGCAGTTATCATGCTGAGTGGCAGAAGGACCTCTGAAGTGAGGGTGATTTGGATGTGTGAGCGTGTGTGGGGTCTGGATAGGGTTACCGTGATGGGGGTCAGGAGTGCTCTCCTGGAATTACTCCTGACATGTGGGATGCTCTGCTGAACCAAAATCCCTGGCATGGTAATTGTCTTCTCTTGCCGCTCTCTTTAGATGTCCCAGAGGGACAAGCAGAGAAGCTGTGGGGCATCCAGTCCTACCACAGTCCTGGTTTAGCTCTCAGGAAACCACCCCCTGACTTACCTCCCTTGCACCCACCAGCTGAGGTGAGCTGGACAGTGATTATCTCTGGACACGCGTCCTCATTTCTCATAGCTTTGAGCCAGGGGGTCTGCTTTGCCTCCCGTTGCAGCTCCACAGGGCTCAGCAGCCTTTGGATGGGGGTAACCAGCTCTTGGGGACAGCAGGTGTCTGCTGAGCAGCAGTCACTGGGAGTCAGTACCTGGTTCCAGTGTCCCCGCTAGCCCTTGATCCAGGCTGGTGAGCCATTGGTAGAGCCCAGGAGCCTCTCTCGTGCCCATCCATGTCATCTGGGGACCAGACTGATGCAACCTTATGTTGTTTCTCTTCAGGCTGTCAGTAAAGGTTGGGATCTCCCAGCTCCGAGTCTCTCCTGCTGGGACTGAGGGTTGTTTCCTTGAATCCTACATGTAGCCAAGCATTTCTGTCAAGGGTACCAGTATTATGTGGCATCTTCCTCCTTTCCCCATGGGGACAGGGGAGCAGCAGCCTACTTGCACCCTCTCTCCCTCTCAGCACATTGCTATGGCCTCCAAAAGCTGAGGGAGCTCCTCATCCTTGGTTCTGCTGGGCTTAGATCATGCATGATGGTATTTCAAGCCAGTCTGAAGGCCAAGTTTGTGGATGCTTGCCCACGAGCCCTCCTCTCCTCCAGTCTCCTGTCAATGGGTTTTCTTTCACCTGGACTCTTTTGGCTGGGAGGCGAAGGCAGAAAGTACCTGGTCCATTTGCCACATCCTTGACTTCTCTTGGCATCTCTGGGGCCAGGAGGTCTCCCACGATGACATTTCTCTTGTGGGTAGTGATCCTTTATTTACAGTCCTTCTCCATGGGCTTGGCTGGTGACCTGGACGCTCTTCCTGGACAATTAGCTCAGGCCTTTCACTAACCATTTTTCCAGGGGGAAAATGGAGGCATGGACTGAACCAAAGCGCTCAGTGTTTGATAGCTCTGAGAAGCACCAGCCCCGTGTGGTCAGGATCAGCCATGCTCTTGTCTCTTCTCTGGCAATCCCCCCTTCACCATCACCTCTGCTGTCTTCCTCCTTCCCCTGCCTGTGCAGAGCCACACAGAAATAGCCCCATGGCATCGTCTCTGAATGGGAGAAGCACAAACCCCATGGCATTTCCCCATCATTAGGCAAGATGTTCCCTCCCACCTCTTATTTCTCCCTCTGTCCCCAGTTTCCTCCACCCAACCAGCAAAACAGAGGATGAGCCAAATCATTGCCCAACATCACCTTCCCGATGCCCCTGAGTCCGGGGGCCGGATTCCCACCATAGCTCCCATGGAGTTAATGGAGCAGGACACCTCCCATAGCCAAAGTGCTTAGTCCCATCCGCTCCCGTGGCATGATGCTCCTCGAACCCTGGGGGGAAGGGTCCGGCCCTCCGTCTCTCCCATCACCATTCCCAAACCAGCCAGGGAGGCATTCGCTTTCCTCCCCACTTCTTGCAGCATCAATAAGAGGCAAAGTCAATGAGAAGGTAACAAAAAAGCTATATTATATATATATAAAATATATACAGAGAGAGGAGATGGAATAATAACCTAGAGATTCTCTATTTCTATTGTATATTTATTCTGTAAATGTCACTGTAAATGCTGTTAAATGACAAAACGTATTCCAAAGTGGCCCGTGACCTATTTTCATTCCCAGTGCTGTACAGATCAATTCTCACTGTATATCGAGACATATTTTTACCTTTTTATTTCTTGTGTGCAGTGGGTGGCCGTCCCCCTGTCTCCCCCCAGCCCCAGGGGGTCCAGCTGTCCTGGGGATCCAGCAAAGAGGAGGAGGAGGAGGGATGACACCTTTATTTTTATCCGTGGAAATACTGTATTTCTTTGTGGCATTTGCTCGGTGTTAGACACAGGGTGTTGGGGGGGGTGTGTGTGTTAAATTTTAAGTGATCTGTGTCGTCGCTGTGTGAGCGTGCGTGTGTTCGTCCGTAGATGCCGTGCGTGGGGGTGTGCGCGTGTATGTGTGCGCGGATGTGTTTTGTTTAGGATTCACTTCTCGCTGTACTCGGTCACTTTTGGAGCCTGCGTTGGGGGTTTCTCCCGCTTGCTGGGGCAGGCTCTCCCTCCACACACCTTCTTGGGGTCCCGGGCTGCAGATCAGGCCAACCCCCTCTGGCTTTTAGCCCTAGAAATCACTTTTTTTCCCTCTTTTTCTCCACAGAGGCACAGGGAATAGCTGCTAGTTGTGAGCACAGGCACTTTTCAGTTTTTCTCCAGGCGGTGGGAGGAGGGGGGAACTGCTGCCAATATTCCTGTCCCCCCACATCAGCTCCCTACTCGGTTCCCAGCCTGGATCCTGCAGCTTGGACTAGGATGGTGTCCCTGGCTGGGGGACAAGGAGGTGCTGAGTAGATCAGGAGGGGCCAAAACCCTGTCCCCTCTCTGGGGACAGAGCTGGGGAGGGCTTAAATGGGTCTGGTGAGGGGATGGCTGGTGCTGAGGGCAGAAAGGAGCTTTGCAGGAGGGTGCCCGCCCTGTGACGGCGGTGCTGCAGGTCCAAGGGTGCATGTGGTCCCCGTAGGGCTGGAGCTGGGACGCTCCGTCCCTGAGCATCGGGTTGTGCGGCCAGTGCTGTGGGTGAGGGCTGGATCTGCCCTTGACCCTGGTGCAAAACAGAGGGGATGGCTGGAGCCAGCTGTACGCTGCTGATTTGCACCGTCCCTGGGTGTCCCTTGGCCCCTTCCCCTCAATCCCTCCCAAAGAGCCCCTGCGTCACCTCCTGGCCCCTACCCAGACCCCAGCAGGTCACGTTAAACCCCAGCACCTCCCTGGAGCAACTCCCGCTGCCTTCCTCCTGTCCCCCATCCTTCCCTGAGCCTGGGTCTCACTGGCAGGAGTGGGGAACAGAGCTGGGTGGCCTTGGTGGCTGGGACACACACACACACGGCACAGCCCGGGCAGAGCCATGGCAGCACGAGGGATGCGGCTGCTTCCCCTGTGGGCAAGCACAACGCTGGCAAAACCCTCCTGTACAGGTAAAAGCACAGATCTCGTAGTAACTCGTCCCATGTATCCTCGTAGCCGGTGTATTTACCACGCGTGCCATGCCGGCCGGACTCCTCGGCAGTCGAGAGAAATCCTGTAACAGCTGTAATGGAGTCCGATTAAAAGTCTCTTCTTACCAAATCTCTTCTCACCAAGTCTCTTCTCTGCCTCTGTTTCCTTTCTTGGGGTGGGCTTTGGGGTCTCTCTGAGGTTGGGGGTTGTAGAGAGCTAAAGCAATAGGCATTGGGGCTGTCAGCACCCACAGGCATCGACGTCTCTGTCCTTCCCTGTCCCATCCCATCACCGCTATCATCCTTTTGTCTCCCCTCATCCTCTGATTCCCTTTCTCCATCCAGCATCAGCCCCTGCGAGGGGCTCGCTCAGGGCACGGCTGCCCGCAGGTTCTTCAGGAGCATCGTGGAGGTGATCTTCCATCCTGGACCAGTTCAACCAGTACACACTGGCTTTACGGGGCATATGGACCGGTAAGACACAGCATCTCCTCCTTTGCACAATGCCCTGCTAACATTGCTGGTGGCTTATCCTGAGGGGGGTAGTGGGAGTCTGGAGACCCTACCTGGAGAAGGACCAGAGATTTCCAGCAGCCCCAGATGACTTCAGCTGCTGGATATTAGCTTAGTAACAGGCTTGGTGGGGAGTGGTACTGCCTCTTCCCTCCCATCTTTTGTAGCTCCTTTGGCTTCTCCAGGGCTGATTCAGGCCCAGGGAGCATGAGGAAGGGGGAAAGAAAACAGCATGGATGGGACCAGATGAGATCCACCAGCCCTGGGGATGCTATCAGGGTACCGCCGTGGCTGTGAACTGAACTTGTCCCCCCACCTCTACGGTGGCAGCTGTGTAGGAGCAGGGCAGGTTTCCTGAGCACCTCTGCATCATCTGGAGATGTTGGTGTAGGACTGGGGCAAGTCTCTGCAACAGGGGCTGGAGGAGCAGCACTGCAGGAGGTGGCACACGGGTTATCTTTGCCCAGAGGCTGTCCAGGACCTGGCTCTGGGGGAAAACATCCCCCAGGGGCGATGACCAGGACAAGGGGACACGTAGGGCAGCTCGGACCTCAGCACAGCCCCGATCTGTGGGAGCAGGGACGGAGATGGTCCCAGCTCCTCCTCATCCCCAGTGAAGTGGCACAGAGGAGACACAGGATTACAGATGCAGCACCCATGGAGCCCGACTCAGGGTGATGCCTAGGGCTCTGTGGTACCCACATGTGGTGCTCACTGCTGTGCTGAGCCGGCCAGCCTCAGCCCACCCCTGTGCTCCCACTGCTGTGTGCGCTGGGTGGCTCTGGGCTTGGGAAGAGGCTTAGATGCCAGACCCAGGGAGGGCACACATGTCCCCGCCACGGGACTGTGTCTGAGGACAAGGCACCGGCAGGCTGCTGCCATGCCGGCTTGTCCCCAGGCCACCCCCCAGTGCGGAGAGGCCTCGTTTTGTTTTATCCCTCTTTCCTCTCTGCCTGCAAAAGCAAACCCTGCAAAAACCCCAAGCAGCAGCTCTGCTGCATCTTTGGGATTGCAGCTGTCGCCTGGGTCTGAGTGAGATGTTGCCGTGGAAAAGCCCCAGGCCAGGAGGGTGAGTGGGGCAGGATTTGGTTTCACCTGCCCCACAGACTGCCGGGGGCTGAGAGCGGGTCTGGAGGGGTCAGAAACACGTAGGTCCCAGCGCCAGGGGCTCCCTGCAAAACAGATGAATGAAACAAATTGAAAAGGGTGATTCTGGCCCTTGTGGGGCTAGAAAAAAGACACAGAGAAACAGGCCCACATGTAAAATTTAAGCCAAATACATGCTTAAAAAAACCCGTAATTGAATTTCCTGTGACAGCGAGGCATGGAGCCTTCAGAGCCTGGTGGGAGGTGAAGGCTGGTGCTGCCGCATCAGGGGTTGTTTTTGGGAGTCCCATCTCAAAACAGCTCAGGACTAGGGTACGGGCACACGGTGGGTACAGACACACAGTGGAGCGTCTAATAGCAACATCTTGCTGTGGTTCCCCGAGCACCTCGGAAAGAAAACCAGGGACAGTTATCCCGACTCTTAAAGATAGGGAAACCGAGGCACAGCAGCAGCTCATGAACCGCTCCTGGTCATTCCGAAGGCAGATGATCACCACCACCGTCCCCGCTGCAGCCCAGCCTCCTCTTGCTCCCAAATTGCTTTTATGGAATAAAATCGCATCAGCGATGCCGTGGATGGAGCCAGATTCGCTGCTGGACTCAGACATCCTCTGCCGCCTGGGTTTGTTTTTTTTTTTTGTCTTGCCTTGGCTCCAGCCTGTGTTGCAGGACCCACAAGATGGCACTGTGTGACAGCAGCACCGGGACTCTGCCACTCGCCGCCTCGGGAAAAATTTGGGGTGCAGGCCCTACACGGGGGAGGGTTGGGATGAGCTAGCTCCCCTTCCAGGCAGAGGTCGTGGAGGGAAGGGGCTGCCAACTCTGTCCGTGCAAAACTGCGTGGACCAAATATCCGTGTTTAGCTGGCGCTGAGCAATTTTAGTTGAAAAATTCACCCGGCAGAGGCGGACGGCAGAGATGAACCTTGCCCACGGCTTGCGACAGCGTCTTTGGGAAGACCCACCTCCAAGAGCGTCCTGAGAGGTTGCTTGGGGCTCGTGCCCTGGGGAACTGCTCTGCAGCATCAGCACCCTGCCATGCTGTGGGTGCCACCACCCACAGACTGGAGACGGACCTGTCCCACCGAAAGCATAAAGGGAAGAGGGCAGAGACCTTGTTTGGAGCATCTAGGGGTTGCTGAGGTCAGCGTATCTTTTTATTAACAGAATCCTGGGCTGGAAGGACCTGGAGAGGTTGGTTTGTCCATCTCTACCTCAAAGCAGGATCATCTCTCCCTAAAGTGAGCTGCAGTCCACCTTCCTCCTCCGTCCCTCCATGGACAGAGATGTTGTGTGATCCCAGCATGTTCCCAACCTCTCCTTTAGGCCACACAGCCCTCCCAGTATCCCAGGGCCCAATTGTGCTGGTCTCGGTGTGCCAAGCTGGGGACTTGTCTGATGTGCTGGGCCACGGGCAGGGCTCAGGGCACTGGGCAGGGCTCAGGGCACCGTGCCGGGTCAGGGGGAGAGACAGCATAGAGACCAGTGGGGGGGACCCAGAGACCCCTTACCGTGTCCTCAGGACCCACCCAAGGGCTGTGGCTTTCCAGGTTGGAGCTGATCTTCCTTGAGATCTTCCAGGTGCTGCTCTTCGTTCCTTGATGTTATCTGAGATGCCTTCAGTCTTGCAGGAGGTCCCTGCAGAAGTGACTCCCTCTTGCTCCAAAAAGGCCCTTATTCATCAAGCTCTTTCTATTTTCTCTTTCTCTCTCTCTTTTTTCTTTTTTTTCATGGACATTAAAAATCTGAAGGCATATTTAGAGAGCAGACAGCTTTGGGCGGGTGTTGCTGGCTAAAAGATCTCTTCCTTCCCCAGAAACAACCCATTTGTCTGCCTGGCCACCTCCTCCCACCCCAGGAACGGTCGCGCTTGGGTGCACGAAGATCTCCGCGGGATGAAAGTCGCCGGATAAAATATTAGCATCAGGTCGCAGTATTCCTTCCTCCTGGCCAAACTCGCATTACCGATGATGAGGAGCTGAGCTGCGATGCCTGGCCGGTGATGCAAGGCTCGATTTTTCCAGCACGGTTTTCCCTTGGGCTCCACGCTCTCCCACTGGTGCAGCCCCGGGTGGTTTGGGTGTGGAGCTACGCCAGCCTCCACCCGCTCAGGATCCGGCCCTGGAAGCTGTCGAGTTGCAGTTACAGTTGGAGCAGGGCTTTCTTGGTGGTAAGATTTTTTAAGCGCGGCTCTTGTGCCTTGGGGCTTTTTGGGTGGAGCGTTTGCCCCAGCCACCCCCAATGCCCCCCAGTAAGGGGGTGAGCATGTCACCGAGGGGACAAACCTGGGCAGGGGGTGAGGAGGGGTCCTGGGGCCCTGGGGGGGGATGCTCTATAGAGCCCAGGGAGGTGCAGAGAGGGGTGCTGGTGCGGGGCAGCATCCCCCACTCTCTGTCCCCTCGCCCTGCACCAAGGACCCCCTTAATCAAGTGCTGACCCCCTGGCTCAGCCCCCCACCCTAATAACAGGCCTATGCTGGGCTTGGATCCCGCCTATGACCCCAAAGCACCTGCCTGCATCCCCCCTCTGCCCCAGCACCAGCAGTGCCAATGCAGGAGTAAACAGCGCTGGCGGGGCCGGGTCCCTCAGGTCTTTGCCTTGGTGACGGGCTTGTCCCCTGGGTCACCAGAGCTCTTCACCTCCTCCCCAGCCCCAGGACATGGGGCTGAGCATCACCAGCACCCAGGGGTCTAAGAGCCCCCCAAGGAGGAGGGTTTAGGGGAAGGGACCCTGGGGCTGGGGTGGTTGGTACCCCGAGTCCCAGGCTCGGTGTCCGCGGGTGCAGCGCTGGGGAAGGGGCATCCTTCACCCGAGAGCCAAACCGGGACAGAGAGATGCTCGGGGAGGCTCGGGGGACGGAAAGAGGGCCAGGTCTGCCTGCAACCACCCAGCTCCCCACCGGCCACGGACCCCGCACCCGAGGTCGGTCTCTCCTGACCTCTCGGTGAGCGAGGGATTGCGAGCCAGGGAGGGATGGGATCTGCTCGAGCCTCTGCCAAGAGCTGGCTCCAGATCCGCAGCCAGCTCTGGGCTGCATTTCCCCTCCGGCGCGAAGCGGAGCTGGGGTGTCCGGGGTTCACTCCTCGCTGACACCGAGTCCCCGAGAGCCTCACCTGCACGTCGGGCCCCGCGGGGAGGTGAGCCGGTACCTGGGGGTGCGGGGGCCTGGGGGGCTGGGTAGGGGGGGAGCTGGACTGGGGGTGGAGGGGATGGAGGGATGCGGGGATGGAGGGAGGGATGCGGGGATGGAGGAGTGTGGTTGGGAGGGAGGGCAGCGGCGGGGGGCTGGGGGGCTGGGGCGGGGGGGGGGGGGGGTCCCCGGCGGGGCGGCGCCGGCTCCCGTAACCCCGCCGCTCGCTCCCAGCCCTATAAAAGCCCCGGGCGGCGGCTCTTCCCCCGCCGAGCCCCGGAGCAGCCCTCGCCGCCTCCCCCGAGCCGAGCCGGGAGGCAACGGCCGGGGCGCAACAGGGCTCCCCCCCACCCCGCCACCGGGCCCGGCCACGCGTGAGCGGGCCCCCCCCCCCCCCCCGGCGCCGCAGCCTCCCCCCCCGGGGAGGACAGGGCCCGGCTTGGGGCGGGGGGGGCACATCCATCCCACCTTTCCCCCCTCCCCCGCTGGGAAGCGGGGAGGTGCCCCCCCCGCCGCCGCCCCCCTCCCCGACCCCGGCCCGGGGAGGGCGGAGGGAGCGCGGAGCCGCCGGAGCGGGCGGCGGGGCCCCCCCCGCGCCTGGCGCTGCAGGTATCGGGGAGGGGGGGGGACACACACGCAGCCCGGCGGGGCTGAGGGCTCGTCGTGTCCGTGTCACCCCCCCCCCGGCCTTGGCGGCGGCAGCATCCTCCCCGGCCGGGCCCGCATCCCCCCGCGGCGGAGCCGGGGCTGCCGGCCCCCCCCCTCCCCGAGCCCGGCCCGCGGCCCCCTCCTGCCCGCACTTGTTGCTGCCCGGCAGGGCTGGGCTGGCTCCCGGTTTAGGGCGGTTTTATTTCAGGGGGTGGTTTTGGAGGGGGTGGAGGTTGCAGCCTCCCCTGCCGTCCCCCAGCAGCCAGCGGTGTCCGGCTCGGCTCCAGCCTGCTCCCCCTGAGGCCAGAGCCAAGCCTGAGCCCCCCCTTTTCCCCTCCCCAGTCCCATCTCTGCCCCCCTCTCCCGCCTCCGCCGACCCCCAGCTCCTCGCCCGGAGGAAGGGTGCGCGTAGCGTGCATCTCCCATCCACCGAAATCTATGATCAGCTCGGTGTGTGTCTCCTCCTACCGTGGACGCAAGTCTGGGAACAAACCACCCTCCAAAACATGCCTGAAGGAAGAGATGGGCAAAGGGGAAGAGTCGGACAAGATCACCATCAATGTAGGTGGTACCCGGCATGAGACCTACAAAAGCACCCTCCGGACTTTGCCGGGCACCCGCCTGGCCTGGCTTGCCGACCCCGATGCCCAGAGCAACTTTGACTTTGATGGTAAAAGCAATGAGTTCTTCTTCGACCGTCACCCCGGGATCTTCTCCTACGTGCTCAACTACTACCGTACCGGCAAGCTGCACTGCCCCGCGGATATCTGCGGACCCCTCTTCGAGGAGGAGCTGACCTACTGGGGCATCGATGAGACGGATGTGGAGCCCTGTTGCTGGATGACCTACCGCCAGCATCGCGATGCCGAAGAGGCCCTGGACATCTTCGAGAGTCCCGAGCCCGGTGGAGGGGCCGGCGGAGAGGAGCCTGAAGAGGAAGGGGGTAGGGAGATGGCCCTTCAACGCCTGGGCATGGATGACAGGCCGCCGGGGGCGGCGGGGGCTGCCGGAGGGGGTGGTTGCTGTCGGAATTGGCAGCCCAGGATGTGGGCGCTCTTTGAGGATCCCTACTCATCCAAGGCGGCAAGGGTAAGCTCCCGAAACGTGCCAGTGGGGAGGTGGGATGGGGCCGTGCTGGGGTTGTGTCTCCATTTCCTCATGCCCATGGGTGAGATGGACTCTCCTAGTGGGTTGCGTGGGCCCCCCCGTAGCCATCTCCCTCCTACTGTGGGGCACGTTGGCCATCTCCCATCCTAGGGGAAGTCTCTTCCATCATCTCCCCATCCCCTCCCAACACATCGCATCTCAGGGAGCTGGGGGCAAGCCCGCTCCTTGTCCCCTTCGCACCCTCGGGTGCTGCCTGGGCACCTCCTGGGCACGTGGAGGTGAGGGATTGTCAGGGAGAGTCCTTGGCAGGGCTGAGTCCTGGCAGAGTTTCAGGATGCTCTAGGACAGGCAGGACTGCTTGCGTTCCTCTCGTTGGGTTGTATGCGTGCCCATGCCAAAATCCACGTTTAATGGCCCAGGTGTGGAGTGGGGGGACAGGACTGATGCCTGCTGGCACCCAAATCAGATCCTGAAGCAAATGGGATCCTCACGGTTGTCCACGAAGAGCTTGTGCTCCTCTTCTACAGCAGCAGCAGCCCCGAAGGACACCCCGTGCCTCTGCGCAAGCACCCCTCCCTGCCCCCTGCAAGCACCCTCATCCCCGCAGCCCTGTCCCCACCATCGCCGCGTCGATGCTGCCCACGCGCAGCATACGGTCCCCATCAGCACGTGTGAGCGCAGGCTCTCAGCTGCGGTTAACACACAAACACACACACGCACCCCAACCCCCTTTATCCACGCACGTCCCCGGGGACCTGGTACACTGTGTACACACACACATGAGCTCATACGTGCACAAACATCCCCCCACGACCTCCCCTTGCACACACAGACGATCCCTACCCACAGCCACCGACAAGCCCGGGACGTATCCCCCATAACGAGGCGCATCTTTGGGCTCCCAGCCCGGGTCAGGCATTATTCTGCGCATGCGTCTCCTCTCCCAGCTACTCTTAGATCACCCCCAAAGTGCTGCCCACCGACCCCCAGACACCCACCTGTACCCATCCAGTCCCATCCCCACGCTTGTGTCCCCCATCACGCCCAGTTTATAAATCTGCTACACACACACATATAGGCATTTGGGATCTAAATGAATTCTGGATGCATTTAGAGGTGTAAAAAAACCATCAATGGTAAGAAATCCTGCAGGCATTTCACACCCACCAGCAGCGCGCGGGGCAGGGGGTCAGTTTGTCAAGGCGGTATTTTTGCAGCTAACTTAAGTGCAACACACACACACATGCAGAGGATGTTTGGGCAGCAAGAGCTTTACTCATTTTAAAAGGGGTACCCAATCCTTTGTCCATCTTTGAGGGCTTGTTGCCTCTGAGAGATGCTCTGAGTGGTGGAAAGCTCCAAATAAAAAAATTAAAAAAATAAACCTGAGCACAATAATTCAACTCAAATTTTTCACGTTATTATTTGGTTCTGCTTCTCCCGTGTGCTGAGCTGCTCTCGGAAAGGCATTTGCTTTAGCTGGAGGAGTGTGTTGGAGGGAGCAGAGATGGCTGTGATGTGAGCCCTGACTGGGGCTGGAGTGGGATCAGTCTGTACTGGGAGCTCCCTGCTTCCTTCTTACTGCCCTAAGATAAAGGCTCAGCTTAGCACTGCCACGGGGATGGTCACCTTCCAGAGCTCACAGGCTCTTCTGGGTCATGTTTTCCACTCTAAAATATCAGCATAGTTTTGCACTGGCTTAGGAGAACTGCTTCGGCAGAAGGGGAAACTGAGACGTGGAGCAGTGCAACCAACCCAAGTGAGCTCAACCTGCCCAGCGCACCCAGGTAATGCAGGGAACTGTTACTGGTTCGGAGTCACCATCCAGCACTAGGATGCTCCGGGACCCATGAGCATCTCTGCACGTGCAACGTTCATGGTGCTGCCTTGGTGTTTTGGGATGGCTGGAGTGGGATTTCGTTAATACTGCCCCGTTTCAGAGTCTCCCCCTTCCTTTTCAGAGCAAAAGGGGTGCTGCCGGCCATGGCATTTGGCCTGGGGATGCTCGGGAGCAGCCGGTCCAGTGTGTCTTGCCAAACCTTGGCAGCAGCGGGAAGGAGAGTGGTCCCAGGTTGTGTGCGTAAACCCTCTCCCTCGATCATGCGACAGCAGTGACTAAGAGTCTCGAGGGCTGAATTTCTCCGGTCCTTGCTCCTCCTTGCCTGCGGAGCAGCCCCTCGGGCCCTGACTCAGTCGGCTCCTGGCTATTTCCATCTTTCCCTCCTTCCAGCACTTCTCTCTCCTGGCACCTCCTGAGCTGGCGACTACATGAGCGTTCAGTTAGAAATCCCGCCCCAAATTTTTAGTGTCTTTTCCTTGTAACATCGATGCCCATGGGATCTTGGCTCCTGTGTCTAGTCCAGTCTTGGTGAAAATTTGGTCCTTACTGTAGCTGCTGTCCCAGCTGGAGTGGAAAACTCTCTTTCTCCCCATGGGAAACTGCCCTGGTTGTGATTTTACCTCTAGTTCCAAATTTTGCTTACTTGTAGCTCCTCGTTATTTTTCCTTTTGCAGCCTGACTTGTGGGGTCCTGACCTTACTTCCATTGGGATTTCCAGGCTAGTGACCCCCTGTAGGGTCATGGCTTTTTTGGGAACACCCATCTCAAGCTGTTGAGTGCACGTTGAGATAGTGTAGATCATTGGCAGGTTCTGGAGGACTTGTTTGGTGGGACTTTCGGTGCTGTATTGGTGGCTACTGAGTATATGCATAGATTTTATTTTATTTTTAAGACAGTTTTGGAAAAAAACCCTTGAGCTTGGAGCAGAGGCCAAAGCTGAGATAAGACGCCTCCGGTCAGGTCTTCAGCTGCCACAAAACTGGAGCAGCACTATTGACTTGAGGGGGGACGATGGTTGGCACTGGCTGTGAACCTGACTCTCCTATTTTTAGAGGTTGCTTTTGCTCCTGGGGCTAAATCAGATCTCACCTACACGGCTCATACAGCAGGGTTGCTTCATTGCTTGAGTGTTTGCAGGGTCTCACTCTCTTCCTTGGTAATTTTTTTTATTCCTACTTGGCTCTGAGTCTAAGTTTTTACTCTTCACGTTTTCCTCAGATTCCCCATACAGGGAAACTCAGGAACATTACTCAGCCCTCAGCTGAAAAGCGGATTATTTTGGCCACGCCACTGCTACGTAGACACGCTTGTCTGGTTAAACTGGCCTTGCTTTAAGATCCCACTTTGTTGTTGGGTTTGCTTCCTGAATTGCGCGTGGCTGATCGGCGAGGGCTGCCTTCGGAGCTGCCACCAGCTGATCCGCATCACGGCGCGTGGTCCAGAGTGGTCTGATCTGAGGGGTACGGAGCATCTCAGCCCATCCCCAAGTAGGTGGCTGTCACAGGGCGGGGGGGGGAGGATCATCTTCCAAAGGTTTCTCCATCAATTAGAGCCTGGCTTAAACTTCACACCTAACTTCTGGAGGGCTGATGCTCTCTGTGCTGGACCTACATGGGTTTGCCCTTGGGGACACCCCTCAAGGACGCTCTCGGCAGGCTCAGGGCTGCCGGCACGTTACTGCTGGTGTCCGGGGCCGGGTTTTTCTCAAGCGTGACTCAGGCTGTCTCTGCTGCTGATTCACTCCAGCCGAGGACCCGGGCTGTCATCTCGAGCAGGCTCACGGTGTGGCTGCCTGCTGAACGCAGCCGGTCGGGTGGGTTCGACAGCAAAAGGTCACATCTTGCTCAGTGCGGGTGGGGTGGGTTAGCAGCAAAGGGTGCTGTAGCAAGATCTGCTCCCAGGAAGCCAAACCCGCTGTGCTTTTGTGCTGGAGGAAGGTAGAAGAGCTTTTCTGCTCAGAGGCTTTTTTTTCGGGGGCTCTTGGAAACAGATGCTCTGGATAATGGACTCATCATGAGCTCATCTTGTCGGGGAGGAGGGCTGAGCAGGATTGATGGGGGGGGACGACAAAGTGTTTTCTTTTTGACACAGCCTGTGATTTCCACCGCATGCTGCTGGCCCCTCCTCGCTCCCATCCGAGGCGAAGTGGCAGCATGCCGTGGGGTGGAGGAGGCGTGGAGGGGACCAAAGGTCTCACCGGTCGGGCAGAGGGGAGCATCTGGGTGTTACCAAGTCCAAGCAGCAGTGGGATGCTGAGCTCTGCCTGCTCCTCTTCTCCTCATCCTGCCTTCCCAGTCCTGGAACCATTTGTGGGCACATCATCCACCACTGACCCTTAGGGAGCAGGGAGGGGGCAAAAGCCCATCTCTGATCTGTCCAGGCCCCAAACCTCAGTCATGAATGGTGTGAACAACTCGCCTGGGGGGGTTGGGGATGACTGTAGGGGAAAGCTCTTTGAATGAATCCTCTCAAAGTTCCCTTTCCATGTGTGTTCCCAGTGGAGACTTGCTCCAAACCCAGGCTGTTGCAGGTCTCCCTTCATCCCCATCACTGTCACCTCTGGCATATCTCCAGCCACAGCTGGAGCCCAGTACACCTTCCCCTGTACATATCGTAGCACTTGGAGAAAGGTCCTGCACTGATGGGCCCAGACACTGAGGTTTGCTGTCAACTCATGAGACAGGTCCAGGGAACCCTTCCTGTTCTCCATTCTTGGTCTTGGGGAAGTGGGTGGTGGCAGCACAGCTCCTGGGGTGTTTTGAGCCTGTTGCACTCATTTTTATTGAATGAGGACTTCTCCCATCACTGCTATTGTTATTCACTAGCAGGGATTAGAAAAGATGTATCAAAGGCAGGTGACACCAGAAGTGAGTCTCAGGCTCACCAAAGTTATTGTCACGGTGGTTTATAAAATTGCTGCTCTCCTCCAAAGAGGAGAGGTTGACCCAAATGAACTAAGCGGGAGGGGTTGACCCAGATCGGCTAATGGCCTGTGTAATTTCTACTTTTGCAGGTAGTTGCTTTTGCCTCACTTTTCTTCATCCTGGTCTCCATCACAACCTTCTGCCTGGAGACGCACGAGGCCTTCAACATCGACGTCAACGTGACGGAGACCCTCGTGGTTGGCAACACCACAACGATCCTGCTGACGCATAAAGTGGAGACGGAGCCCATCCTCACCTACATTGAAGGTGTTTGCGTCCTGTGGTTCACCCTCGAGTTCCTGGTTCGCATCATCTGCTGTCCAGATAAGCTTCTCTTCATTAAAAACCTGCTCAACATCATTGACTTTGTGGCCATCTTGCCCTTCTACCTGGAGGTAGGTCTCAGTGGCCTGTCCTCCAAAGCTGCCCGGGACGTACTGGGCTTCCTACGGGTGGTCCGTTTCGTCCGGATCCTCCGGATCTTCAAGCTGACACGGCACTTTGTGGGTCTCCGGGTGCTGGGCCACACACTCCGGGCCAGCACCAACGAATTCCTGCTCCTCATCATCTTCCTCGCCTTGGGGGTCTTGATTTTTGCCACTATGATCTACTACGCTGAGCGGATCGGAGCCAAGACGTCCGACCCCCGCGGGAGCGATCACACTCACTTTAAGAACATCCCCATCGGGTTCTGGTGGGCTGTGGTCACGATGACGACCCTGGGCTACGGCGACATGTACCCCAAGACCTGGTCGGGCATGGTGGTGGGGGCTCTCTGTGCGTTGGCCGGGGTGCTCACCATCGCCATGCCTGTGCCCGTCATTGTCAATAACTTTGGGATGTACTATTCATTGGCCATGGCCAAGCAGAAGCTGCCAAAGAAGAAGAAAAAGCATATACCCCGTCCGGCCCCACTGGACTCCCCTGCCTACTGCAAATCCGAGGAAAACTCCCCCCGTAACAGCACCCAGAGCGACACTTGCCCGTTGGCGGTAGAGGAGGGGGCGGCTGAGCGGAAACGGTCAGGTGAGACCCCAAAGGTGGGGCAGAGGGAGGGGGAGACCTCCAGGAGCCCCCGAGGCAGCATTTTTGGTCCCCTGTCTCCGAGAGTCCCTGGGGACTGCCCTGCTGCAGGACGCATCCCCCAGCTCTTGGGTTGGTGAGAACTTGGTGCAGAAAGGGCTGGGGCCCTTGGGAGTCTGGGTATTGGGTGCTGTATTGGTGGACCAGGATGCTACAGATCAAGATCCCCCTCCAGGCAGGGGGGGAAAGGCCATATCCTGCTCTCCTAATGGCACAGATCAAGTCACTGTGGTGTGATTCAAGGTGTCCCTACCTAGCCCACCTCTTCCTCATGCTGACAGAGGTAAGACCATTTGCCTGATTCCCATCTTAGCCTGGTAATGCCCCTGGGGTAGATTTTCTTTTGCTTCCTCCCACCATAAATCAGGGCGAGCTTCACCAAGATGGATAAATCCATAGATATTCCCTGGGGCTTGACCCCACCTTCCCATTCATCTTCTAGTAGATGACCAGCAATGTCAACGCTGCTCCAAATCCTGTGCTCAGGCAGGAGCAAAATCAGCCCCTGTCCTTTTATTATTTGGTCTCATGCACTGAGCTGAAGTTTGGGGTTTGGCCAGTCTTTCCTTCAGGTCAGGACAGGGTATGGCCCCAGCCATGGGCAGTTGTTGGTGGGCACCAAATGCCCCAGATATAGGTGTTTTCCTTTATAAATCTCCCTTTTCCACATTCCTAAGCATCCTGTCTGCCCCAGGAGCCCTGGCAGTGGGGAGCAGTGAGAGCAGATGTCCTGCTCTGGAGGAGCAGGTCAGCCCAATCCCTTTACCCCAACACCAATCCAGGAGCTCAGGCCAGACCCTCACCTGGCATAGCATCCTCTCAGCTAGCGAACCACAGAGTCAGATGACATAAATTAGCACTTCACCGCTAACCTGAGCAGCCTGTATCTCAGTGGTGTGAATTTTGGAGAGCTAATTCCCACTAATCAGGTGGGTGGATCTCAAAGACCAGGGGTATTTCTTCCTTGGCAAACCCTGCTTGGCTTCACACAGGATATTACAACCCTCAGCAGGAGTAAGAGCTGCTGTTTGCTGCTTGGGATTAAAATCTGGCATGGTCCTTCTCCCCTGGTCACTCTAAGTTAGGATGTCCAGGCTGGGATCAGTACCTGAATTTGTGGGTGTTGCTCTGGGCCATCTGCGATCTGGTTTTCTGCTTCCTTGCATGGTCTGAGCAAACCCTTCTGGCCACCCCAAGCACCTCATCCTGTGGGTTTATTGACTGCTGATGGGTCTCTGCCACCTTCTTGCAGACTCTAAGCAGAACGGTGAGGCCAACGTGGTGCTGTCAGATGAGGAGCAGCCGCTGTCGCCGACCGAGGAGGAGAAGCGACCCATGCGGCGCTCCAGCACCCGCGATAAGAACAAGAAATCCTCCACGTGCTTCCTGCTGGCCACAGGTGACTTCTCCTGTGCGGCGGATGGAGGCATCCAGAAAGGTATGGCTGATGCTGGAGGCGTGAGCTGGCACGTGGGCTGGGGAGGGTGAGATGGAGGAGTAGAGGTGGAGGTTTGTTGCATCCATCCGAGACAGTGGTTCATCTCCATCTGCCTGCCTGGCTGTTGTTCTTTCCTCCCCAAATCCACTTGTCTTCCTGCTTCTCCACCTGCTTCATCTCCACCCACCAAGTCTCTCCGTGCTAGCTCTATCCTTTTTGTTTTCTCCTCCCCTGATTGCGACCATGTGGGGACTGTGACCCCATGCTGGCTGCAGCACCTTCCCTGGGGACAGGTCTGTCCCTTTGCTCTCCCGTGCTCCAGCTTCTCCTGTCCCTCCAACTCTTCTTGGGCTTCAATCACCCAACTCAGGGTGGTGTGAGGGGGACATCTCTCCCTGAGACGTCGTGAGGTTGTGACTGAAGGTGGTCAAAATGTTTTCAGCAGGGAAAAAAACCCCACAGGCTTTTCCTTTCCTCTCCCCCTCTGATGTCTTTTGGTGGGTTCGAGTGTGGGGAGCCACGATGTGTCAAGTGCTGCCTTGCCAAAAGCACCAGGCTGCCAGAAAGGCTGTCTCCTCTGGGTTTGGAAAGTGAGCTTTGCTAAGTGTTGAGGTTTTCAATGGGAAACTGTGGGGGAGATGAGTCAGGAAAACACAAAACTCTTTTCTTCCCATGACAAAACAAGAGTCCTCTTCAGCCTGGTCCCTTTGCACCATCCTCCAGCCTTCTCTGCTCCACCAGCAAGCATGCCCTGTGCCCGTCTCCCAGCACCCCAGCCCCTGGCAGGGTAAATCCAGTGCCTACCTTGAGCCACAAAATCCAGCTACGCCCTCAATTGCTGGGATGATTCTCAGGACACAGCTCAGGTTTTTAGGTCTGCAGTTATTTTTGTGTGTCCAGGGTGGTGTAGGATGATGTAGCTGCAGAGCTGACCTACCTCTACCTCCTTGGTATCATCTAATGCCAGTTACTGGGAATGGTGCATGTGAGCTGGGACCAGGCAGGAGAAAAGATGATGTGCTATGTCTCTGAGCTGCACACCAAGAGCTGCTGGCTCCTGGTGTTGGTGATTTGGAGGCCCTCAAGGGTTTGCTGCTGTAGCACTGCTTGGGATGGTAAAGACTGGATGGGCTTGGGACAGAGGGAGGTGTTTGGGGGCAATCATGTTTATTACATTATTAGAAGCAAATTGGTTGCTTCCTCCTGGGAAATCAAGGATTCCCTTTGGCATTCCTGCTCAACCTCATCCCTTAGAGGAAAAAAATGAAAAGCTTTGCTCATCTTTGGGCAGAAGGGTACTATACAAATATTTGTTTGAAATGCCTCATGTTTTTTTCCTGGAAGTGCTTTTTTCTGTGAAGTTGGTCTCTTTTCTTAATGCCTGCTAATGCAAAGAGGTTCTAGTCCTGCTCCAGACTGGGGGGGATGCTGAACTGGAAGGCATGAAGGAGAAGGATGAAAGCCAGTGCTCATCTTCATCCTTACAAGATGCTCAAGTCAGGCATCTCTTCAACTGAAGCATTCAACTGAAGCATTTGAGCTTGGTCCCGCTGAAGCCAGGAGAACCAGAGTAGATCTGAGAGCTGAGGATCCAGTGCTGCTTTCGCTGTGCTCTGAAATCACATTACTGGGTTGCAGGAGACCAGGAGGTTTTTCTTCTTGCATGGTGGCAGCAACAGCTACTTGAAAGGGCATTTTTGTGATCTTTCTTGGTTTGTTCTGGTGTCTTTCCTGCAAGTGTCAGAGTGCTTTTTACAATTAAAAATAGATGTGTACATGGGTCACTTACACCCACCTTGCTGAAATGGTCTTGCACCTGGAGAAAGGTGGATCCAGTGTCCAGAGGGACTTGAATAATGCATGAGACCTTTTGGGAAGAGGGAACCTCAGTATCTGTGTCCTGCTTGGGCTGTTGGGGATGGACTGGTGGGATGCTGGCCCGGGAGGTCAGGGCTGATGTCTTCCCTGGTGAAATGCTCCAGCGTGGTCGGGATTAGTGGTGACCAGAGGTGATCAGAGGGTCAAAGCAGGCTCCTGCACTCCAGCCGAAAGCCGTTGGGAGCCGCAGAGGCGCCTCTTCCCTTGGTCCTGATTTATCTCCTGCTGAGTCTGTTTGTTCTGGTACTGGGATGTTGGCAGCTCTGCAAATTGAGATGAGCTTGGTTCTGAGCCCGACTTGCTGATGGCCATCTGTCAGATCCTGGGACAGGTACTGATGTCTGTACAAGCTGTGGAAATCAGGAGATGGAGCTGGTTCAGGAATATGCTGCAGATCTCGGCATCCATCATGGTTCGAGCCTAATTCCAGCGGTTGGTCTCATTGGGGCAGCTCAAAGAGAAGAGCTACCCCTGCCCACCAGCCCTTGGACCTGCACCCTGGAGAAGACTGAGCTGGATTGCAGTGGATTGCCATGTAGCATGTGTTTTTTGTCCCTATTACTGCTTCCAGTGATGTCACCTTGCTCCCTTGCTGCTGGGGACAGCTTCAGACCCCGTATCTCACTTCAGCACTCAGGTCCTGCTCAGCAGTTCCCCAAAATGTGTCCTGCTGGGGCCCAGGCATGTTGGCATGGGTCTGTCTTGGTATGTGAGCCCCCGTCCTCTGCTTGGATGGAGGGATATGGAGGCAGGATGAATCCAGCGTCCCCCATGCCAGCGAGATCAATTATGATGGTCTAGGAAATAGTAGTGATTGAAACCAGAGTGGGATTTCAAGAGGAGCCACAGGCAACAGGGTTAAATGGAGGGAAGAGGATTTACCCTCCCGGCAGGTCAGCTCTTCCAGCACCTCCCTTTGACGGCACGCTGGCAAGGCAAAGCGGCAATTTTTTATGTGGTTGCCAGAACCCGGAGCATCATGCAGATGATTTTTACTCTGTTGCTATTAGTGCAGGGCCCTGACCAGCACGTGGCTTGAGCGGTGTGGGATCAAGCGCGGGGATGCTCACCTGAGCATCCCCCAGCAATGCTTGGCTGGGGGGAGAGCAAGGACAAGCCCACGTTTGCACGGGAACGCGCGTGCGAGTGCATGTGACACGCAGACGAGTGCCAGGCTGCCGTTATAAACAAGCACAGGCGTTCCTGGGCAATGCTGCCTGCTTGCATTACCCTGTCCCCATCTGCTGCTGGCTCAAAGCATGTGCGAGCGTGCACGTGCGCTCGGGAGCCACGAGCGTTTGCATGTGGGGAGCGTGGCATTGCCAGGTCCCAGGGAAGAGCCCCCGGGGGTTACACACTGCCCCACTGCTCTGTTTATAAGATGTCTCTATATGGCTCCTTGGCAACAAACCCATTTATAAAGCAATCCCGGTGACCTCAGTTAGCACCTCTACGAGTTGCTGGGACACTGGCTCCGTTAACGAAAAGCACCGGTGGCAATTAGCAGAGCACAACCCTCCGGTGCTTTGCAGCTTGACTTTGTGGTGGCACCTGGCTCTGAGCTGGGTGGAAAACCACAATGGCCTTGAGGGATGGAGTCCTGAGCTCCTTCCCAGGTGCTCCCACGAGCGTGGCTTGGGAATAAATTGATGGAGAAAATGAAGTGTTGGGCTTGGGGCAGGTTTGCCTTCAGAGTCCCATTGCAGAGGGGCCCTGGGGCAATTAAGCATCTTTATGAAGTGCTGCCCCAAACTGTGATGCTTGAGACTTAATCAAACCCGGCAGCATGATTTTTGGCCCTGTTCCTATGCCCATTTCTATCCTTTTCTATTCAGTGATCTGAGCAAGAGGGCAAAGAGCATCTGTAAAGTGCTCAACTGCATCAGTGGCTCCTTGCATCGCCAAGGTGGCTTCCAGCAAGCCCCAACCCCGTAACACCTCTCCACCAAATCGATGTTGTTTGGGTGCTGGATCCATCGGTAACCCTAAGCTTTCAGGGACCGGTTGCATCTCGGCACGATTGCTTCCCACGCACATGGCTCAGGGTGGCAGGGAAGTGCGTGAGCTCTTCAAAGAGCCTCAGGGCTCCTGGGAAAAGAGCAAGGTTTGCTGGAGGATGAGCCTGATGCAGTTTTGGGGGTTTTTTTGGGAAGAGAAAGGGGTCTTTGCATCAGCTGCTGTAGGTGGGAAACATCCCCAGCTCAGGGCTCTGCTCGCTTCCCTCCTCGCTCGCTGTGTGGATTCATGCCAAAAAGTAAATAAGGAAATTGCTCTTCTCTTTGGGGCCTGATTCTGCTCTTGCTTCTACTGCGGAAACTGGAAAAGCTTTGCTGAAATCAGCAACAGGTTTAGGCAGATGACCTCTCCGTCCCCTGTGTCCCCTCAGGGGGCTGAGTTCTGGGAAGCGGTTGAAGACTCCCGTGCCTCCCTGCCAGCTGCTGTGGTTGGGAAATGATTAGGAAAAAAGTATAAAAAGGGGATAAAAATCAGATTTAAAGAGGTAGTGCTCTGGAGCCTTTTCCAGACGATGCTCATGTCTCAGCATCCTCCTCGGGGGTGTGTGTGGGGGTGATGCCGTGTTCGCTCCGGTGTGAGCCTTAATCCCTGATCCAAGCCCAAAACAGCCTGGCTGGGCCAGCACCTGCCATCGGTGCCTTCACAGCAAAGCAGAACCTGAAGACGCGCCATTAACTCCCCAGGGGGGACGCAAGGACGGTTTCCGAGCTTGGCGCTGCTGAAGGGGCCATCCATCACCTTGTTTTTCTGCTGTCAGGGAGCCGCCTCCCTCCACTCCCCGCCTGCGTACACACACTCGCACGTACTTGCTTTCTCCAGAGCTCGCTGGTGCTTGCGGGGAAGGCAAAGGCAAGGCTGGGTTTGCTCGCCCGGGTGCTCTCAGGGAAGATGCAGGCAAGTGCGGCAAGGCGCAGGGTGGTTGGGCTCATCACAGCCGGGAGCATCCTTAATTTTCAATATTTTGGCAGCAGAGCTGTCCCTGCAAGGTGCAGTGATCCAGAGAGCAGATCTTGGGGCTCATCTTTGAACAGGACTGCTGTTTGGACCTAAAAATCCAATTTTCAGTGCAAATACTTAGTTTCTTTCCTGAAAGAAAAGTGGCTTTTGACCCGCGAGAGCATTTGTTCTGGCTGTTGCTTTTCAATAAAAGTTGCAGCAATTTCTGGCTCTTTGGGGGAGTGTGAAGGGTTCCCATGCTTAAAGCAATAGAAATATTTTGCTCTTTAATGCAATTTTTTATGGAAAATAACGAGCACATCTACCTGCTCCTTTCCGTACAGAAAGGTGTCAGCAGCAGCTTGCTGCTACAGCTGGCTTCAAAACCAGAGCTGGGGGAATAACTCCTTCCAAATCCCTTATTTGCTTGAGTTCTGCTGCTTTTCCCCGTTTGCTTCAGCCCATGAAATCTCCAGGCTCATTCCTCATTCAGAGCAATTTAGGAAACAAAGCCCAACAACCCCCAGGACTGATTTGGTCTCGCAACTTCAATGACTTTCGAGTCCTGGATTTGGCCAGCGCTGCTCGACTGCATGGGGAGCCAAGGGGAAGGGAGGGGAGGTCTGGAGGATCTGCAGAAGCTTGGTTGCCCTCAAAAAACCCTTCCTGAATTTTTTAAGGGGGTTGAATTGGGATATGGGGCTGGGCGATGCTCACCCTGGTGCTCTTTGCTTTCCGAGCCTTGGGAAGGAGGCTGCTCGGCTCTAACCTGTCCGTTTTCTTCACCAAGGCTATGGAAAATCCCGAAGCCTAAGCAGCATAGATGGTGTGGCAGGATCCACGGTGGGCTTGGCTCCCCTCACGTCCCGCTGCAGCTCTCCCTGTCCTCTGCGGCGTCCCTGCTCTCCCGTCCCCTCCATCCTTTAAAACGCCGCCCGGATCCCGCTTTGTTGTGTCGTGTCGTGTCGCTCTGTCCCATCCCTGCCCCGTGACGTCGGGTGTCCGCGGCAGTGCCTGTGCCCAGAGGAGACCGAGCTGGGACATCTCCATCTCTGAGAAGCGCGTTCTGATCTTCTCCAGCCCAGCGCTGCCACCGTGCTCCCCCTGCCCGGTTTGCAGGACGTGTAACGTCTCCATTGAACTTGTCTCGTGCCCATGTGTTTGGGACGATCCCTGGAGTAGGTGTCTGTTGGTTCTTTGGGTTTTTTTGGTTTCGTTTTTTTTTTTTTTCCCTTGAAACCTTATTCATCCTAAATAAATTGGGCCAACCCATGCGATTCCCTCTGGTGTCGAGCCCTCCTTCCCGTGGGCCGTTTGCACTTGGGCTAAAGGGTGGTGGAAATGCAAGGAGACCATGTTGACTCATAAAATTATATATCATTGTGCTGGAAATGGCTGAGTTCATATCATTTTAGGTCTTTTTTTTTTTTAAAAAAAACCAGCCTCAAGTTTCTGGAGGCAACAGATGAATAAACCTCTATTCCCAGCCCAGCAGCAGTTCCCCTCTTGTTTTGTGCTTTTTTTCTGCCTAAATCACACTTATTCCCTCCTGGCTTGTGTTTGCTTCTCTATCCAACCTCAGGGATGGTCCTGGGGCTGAAGATGGCTTTGGCAGCCTTGGAAACCAGCCCCGAGGTCCTGTGGAAGTAGGAGACTGTAGGGCCCCCGGCTGGGTGTGGGGAGCATGTGGAAGCTGGGATAAAGGATTGGCAAAATATATGTATGGATGCTCCTGGGAAGAGCTGGGAGGTTGTGGGGAGAGCAATATGGGGCCCTGGGAGCAGTTGGGAGAGCTGCTGCTGCTGTTGAATAGTGGGGAAATGAGAGATTTGAGACGAAATGGTGCCTGAATGGATATGGGGATGAATCCTCTTTTGAGATGGATGCGGAGTGGTGGGGCAGAGCATCCCCATGGGGATGGGAGCTGGCTTTGAACCAGGTCTTCCCCTGCCCTTGGGAGGATGAGGTTGGAGCGCCAAACTCCCCGTCGCACCGCTGGTTTTTGCTCACATGTATTAGTTTTTGGGATGATTTTGAATGATCTCGGCTAGAACTAGAACAAAACCTTCAGTCCCCTGACTTCTGGCTCATTTCTAGCTCTGTTGCCCCAGTTTTGCTTCCCTGGAGACGGCTGGCTCTCAGGTGGCTGAAAGGGGCTGGTTTGGCGGGTGCAGCCCTGGTCTTGACTTTCATCCCGGTGCTCTCTCAGCATCTTTCCTTACTCTGAGCAAGTCCAGCTCTGTGGGGCTGGAGCCTGGGGACTTTTCAGCCAGAGGATGGGGAGCAAAGCTTAGCCTTGGGTGTGTTTAAGATAAAAAAAGGCCCGAGAGCTTTTTGGGGGCCAGGCCCTTCCCCTCCCTCTCAGCCAAACTGGAGCTTGTGCTCAGGGGATGATGCAGAGTGAGGATCCCCTTGGTGCAAGGCTGGTGCCCGCACCCCAAAGGAGGCGGGCTGGATTTTAGCAGATTCCACAGCCAGGACCCTCCTGCTCCTTCCCAGGTTCCCAGTGCCTCAGTTTCTCTAAGTGTAGAGAAGGATTAATGCTGGGATCCTCCTGCAGTAAAACTCCTTGCTGCCACAGTGGAAGAGATGCTACACAAGGAGGAATTGTAGAATGCCTTATCTGGCTTATTTTTTTTCCCTCCCCACTGAGTTGAAGGAGCTGCCAGGAGGAGCCAGTCACCACATCGCCAAAACAAGCCCCCTCCAAGTCTTACATGGGGCCGGCAAGAAGCTCTTGCCTTTTATTTCACTTTTCTTCTTTCCCTCCTCTCTTCTCCTGCCCCAGCCGTGTGAGCGGAGCAGTGAGAGTCAAAGGAAAGCAGAAAAGAGGGGAAAAAACTTGGTGCCAGGAGCTGGATCCTGGGGCTTGATGGCAGGAGCTGAGCACCGCATAGACCCGGTGCTGGAGCTGGAATTTCTCTGGATTTGGGGAGAAATGAGGATGAGCCGCATCCCTTCTCTGCCCAGGATGTCCTGTAGTGGTTTCCGACCCCTGTGCCACAGCAGTGATTCAGTCCTCGCTGGCAGCACCTGACTTTGCCATGTGTAGCTGCATTCCTTGGATTTCTGTAATTAAAGTGTATTCCCACACCAAACAATCAGGGTAACTCGACAGGTTCATGAATCACCCCAAAACCCCATGAACTGGGCAAAGGGGCAAGTACGGTGGCACCGTACCGGTGCTTCTCTGGCGCATGCTCCCCTTTGGAGCAGGCTCCTCTCGAAGCAGAATGAGCTGAAATATCCCCAGCCCGTGCGAGCGGGAAGGTCACCCTCCATGATTTCAGTGGTCTCTGAATCATAAATGATTTAACCAAGGTCATGCGCTGACTTTGGGGACGAGCCAGGCATGAAAAACCAGCTCTGCTGCCCTGTCTCTTGCAGAAGCAGCAGATCAAGAGACTCAAACTTTGGGGTTTGAGTCTTTTGAAAGCACAGGATTAACCCCGGAGCAGACGCAGCCACAGATCCCAAGAGATCCCACCCTCTCCTTTCTCCCCACCAGGCCCCCAAATCAGCTCGTCCAAACACCGGAGCTGGTTTCCCAGTGTGGAAAACCTTTGGAGGACCCCCCCAAAAATCTCATCCCCATCAGAGCAACGAGGGTTGAGTGTGAGAGCTGACATGGAGCCGGTACGATGCAATTTTTAGCAGTGGTGTTATGCAACTCGGGAGAAGGGATGACTAATGTGCAAAAAGCTCCTCTAAAACAACCGAGCCCCGAATGGGAGACGGAGGGATTTCAGTGGGAGGCACCAAACTGTTGAAAAACCCATCGCATCTTCTCCCTCTTCCTCCCCGCCTTCTTCTGAACAAGTGATTTGGGGGATGCAGGAGGGGGAAAAACAGCATGTTGTTATTTTTAGGTGGGGTCTGGGTCGGTTTTGGGGGCAAGTTAGCAGGGGTTAATCCCCTGGATAAGATCATAAGAGGAGCTGTAGTAGATCAGAAGAGCAGACCACTAATTATCTCTGTAGCCCAGGGTTTTATCTCAAACAGTGGCCAAAATTGGCTGCCTAGAGAATAGGATAAGAATAGAGCAAGAATATACGATACTTCCCCCGAATATCCTCCCAGCCGCTTATCTATGTTTAGGGATCTGGCGCGGAGCGCACGTTCCAGCTAAGGCGAAAAGCAGCGGGAGAAAGCAAGGTTGTTTGATTTATTTTTGATGAACTGAATAAATCAATAGGAGTCCGGCTGCCTCTGCCCAAGTCCTAAAATGGCATTTAAAAAAAAGATCAACTGGTGTGCAGTGACTGTCAGGGCAGGGAGCTTGCTGCCAGCATCCCAGCCTGGAAAGGAGAGTTTCCCGTGGGATGGGGTGAGCATGTAGGGTCTGAGCCGCTGTCTTGTTCCCAGCAGGATGCTGTGATTGAGCAGGAACATACAGATAAAGCACTGTATGTACCATATATACGTGCCCCTCACCTATGTATAGCATGATGCCCAGCAGTATGGTACCAAGGGGACCTTTAGTGCCCCGTCGCAGCTGCAGATGCACGTGATGCTCAACAGCGGGAATGGCATCAGAGATGCCGCGTAGCATCGGGCTGCCCTGATGTTGTTGGATGTCCTTGCATCCATCCATCTGTGTGTCTGCTGAGACTGGCAGCACTTTGGGACGGGGATCAACCCCCTTGTAACCACCTGCACCCGGTGCAGAAAGCAGCCATGCAAGGGACAAAAGCCGAGCAGCTTTTTTCCTTTGGATCTGGGGGGATTTGGGGGCAGTTGCCCCCTCCATCATCCAGCAGCAGCTTCTTCCTTCTCTCTTCCTCCTGGGAGACTTGGCTCGCTGTCCAATGCCGCATGGAGGCTGCGCTGCCATCCCGGGTTGCGTGCAAAGTATTAATTGTTATTGTTGCAACAACTGCTCTGTTTCTCGGGAGATGCCTGAAAGAGCTGAGAAAATAGAAAGGCCTGTCAGGCAGCCGGGCAGGAGGTTAAGATGTCAAGAGAGTAATTGCTCTACCCAGAAGCAGCCTGTTTCTGGCTTCCCTGGCACTGCCAGGAAAAATCCTCAGTGCTTATTTGATGACAATAAAAAAAAATTAAAATAAATAGCAACCCCATCCCTTGCCCGTGCTGACGAGGAACGGGGAGAGCAGAGGCAGATGCAAAATAAGATGCAGTTGAGCTTATAAATAGGTGCCTCCCAGCTCCCAGTCTGTTACTTCATTAGCTCCGCCTGGGCAATTGATCCTTACATTTTTCCCCCATGAAAAGGTAAATGGAGGCTCAGAAAGTATTTTGCAAACTGCTGGGGAGCGGGTCACACTCTTTCTTTCGTGTGGGACAGCCTGGGGCAGGGTGATGGCTGTGAAAAAAAAAAAAAAATCCTTTGGCTTTTGGAGAGTGAGAGGGGAATCAGCTCGATGGCAGCACTGCCCTGGCACAAGGCTCGGGACCAGCTCTCCAGATTGTGCGGAGGATGCCCAAGGCGAGAGGCGGCTTTGCAGATGTGCAGCCCCCCCAGGGTAGCATCTCTGGTCCTCGCAGCACGGGAGATGCAGGTGGCCGCTGGCTTTTGCTCCATTGTAGTGAAATCCCCCCGTCCATGTGGTCCATGGTGATGGGCATTGCGAAAGATGCAGATGTTGCCTGGGAGGTGTTTAACTCCAACATCTGGGGAGCACGGTGGGGTGCTCTGCCCCATGGGGCACTGCTGGCTCTTCAAACCCCTCCTGTTGCGGCGGTGAAAAGAAAAGGGACCAGCAAAATGTCCTGGGGTGGCCTGGGGAAGCTTTTGAGGGGGATCTGGGGGGGCTGTGGGGAGCCATCCCTGCCAGAGTGTTTTGGCTTTTGGTGATTTCTCTTTCAGCACCTCCCGAGCCTCTCGTCTGCAAATAGAACTTTCAATGAGGGGAAAAAAAAAAAGGGGGGAAAAAAAAAGCATGTGCACTTGCAGACTGAAGTGGAGTTAGTGTAGGACCTACCCAAACATTGTGCTGGAGCAGCTGGGAGCTGGCAGCCCGTGGAGGCAGCACTTAAGGGTGTTTGGGGAGATGCTTGTAGGGGGAAAGTGGGACTGTGTGAACTCACCAGCCCTGGAAATGTGGGGGGGAGGATGGCCCAGACAGCACCACAGCAAACCCTGGGGATTTTTGGGGCTGGGTGACAGCCGGCCTGTGCCAAGCCTCCCACCTTGCCCAAGGAGGGGATGGTGGGGCATCGCCCCACTGTCGTTGGGCGGCAGATCTGCACCCAAAAAAAGGTGGAGGAAGGAGCCGTACGCCACGGAGGGGCTGCGAGGGCGAGAGGGACCGGGACCCGCTGGCGGTGTGGAATCGAGCCAGCAATGATAAGCCGAGACAGGAGGGCGGTTTTCTTGTGGCGGCTTTGTCTGGGGGACAGCGTTTGAACGAAAAAAATCTCGGCTGTTGTTATTTATTTTTAGTCGTGCTAATTTTTTTCCGAGGCTGGGAAGCTGCTTTCCAAGGCAGGTCCCTGGAGGATGCGGGCAGCAGGTCTCGAGCTAGCACACAAAATGGCTTTGAACGGGGAGGAGGAGATGGGAGTTAAAAGCCGAGTCGTGTCCCTGGTAAATCAATCGACCTGACGGGGAATGTTTCTAGCAGGCCACGAGCCCTGCCGAGAGCTTTTAGCTGCTTGCAGGAGCGATTGAACCAGGAACGGTGATATTTTTCAGCAGCTGCTTCGTGCATGGCCAGCGCTGGTCCCCAAATTGGTGCTGGGGAGTGATGCTGGGTCCCCCCAGCTGGTCTGTCATGGCAGGCTGGGAGGTGGGCACCTCTCCTGGAAGCCCTGGGATTTAGGGACTTTAATCTCAAGGGTTTTTCTGGGATGTGGGACTTCGAAAAGCCTCCACGTCTGGGCATTGCTTGCCCAACGTGCACAGTGGTGCTCGGGGGAGGATGAGACCTTTATTTTGGGGAAAATGAGATGTTTTTGGAGCTGTGTTGGGTCTGCAGAGGGGAAAGCCAGGTGAAACCCATGGTCGGGAGCTGGTGTTGGGTTTTGTAGCAAAATCCCTGGGTGGAAAGTGCAGCTCCGTGGCTTATCGGGTGGATCAGGCACTGTCTCCCTGTCTGATGGCCCCTCGCCTGGAAACCGGGTCCTGGCACATGGGTAGAGGCGATGTTGTGACTCAGAGCTCCAATCAATGTTAATTAATTCAATGATAACGAATGAGAGGGGGAGAGAGAGAGAGAGACAAGAAAAAACACTGTGGGATATTAATGCACCAGGCTTGGCTTTGGGACATCTGGCTTGGGGTTGGCTTGGGAAGTTTTGGTCAAGAGCAGCTTTCTGGGAGGAGAGGGCTGCAGCAGGGATGACTTCTTTCCTCTGCTCTTCATTTTTACCCTCAAAATCACCCTGACTCCATGTCTGGTTTCTTTCAGAGAATCATTTCCCATGTCTCCATCTCTGGGTGCATTCTGAGGCTTTTTATAAACATTTTTTCCTGGTTTACTGATGGAATAGCAGCATTTTATCCCTCCAAAGAAGGCCATTTCACTTTGTAGTTACTCTGTTTTCTGCACCCTGCAAAGTTTGGGTCCTCTGGAAGCTCAGTCTCCCTTGCCTTCTCCTATTTCTCCACAAATAGCCAAAGAAAGCAGTGTCTAACAGGGTGTTTAATACTTGTGTCTTTAATTGCAGACACCTGCCAAGACGTCCTCTCTTCCAGTTACCCCCAGGGTGAGGTGGTCACCTTCTCCTGAGCTCCGGCTGGATGCAGGCAGCACCCCGGTGAGGGATGCCTTCCCTGAGGGATGCTCTCCCCAAGGGATGCCTTCCCCAAGGGATGCTTGCCCCGAGGGACGCCTTCTCCGAGGCAGAGGCGTGTGTGCCCCAAGGGATGCTGTCCCTGAGGCTAAGGGATGCTTTCCCCAAGGGCTGCGTTCCCCAAGGCCAAGGGATGCGTTCCCCAAGGCTCAGGGATGCTCTCCCTGAGGCCAAGGGATGCTCTTCCTAAGGCTGAGCGATGCATTCCCCCGGGATGCTCTCCCCAAAGCACAGGGAAGCTCTCCCTGAGGCCAAGGGATGCATTCCCCAAGGGAGATGCTCTCCCCGAGGCTGAGGTATGCTCTCCCCAAGGCTGGGACATGCATGCCCCCAGGGATGCCCTCCCTGAGGCCAGGGGATGCTCTCCCCAAGGAGCTTTGCTTGCCCACCACAGCAGCCCAAAGCTCCAGTTGCCAGCTCCGCAGCTGGGGGGGGTGGGGGTTGGCAGCCGGGTCTCCCCCCCCAGAGAGGTGCCGCATGGCAGCGGGGCCAGGAAGGGAAGGCGGGGTGCCAGGGGCGGCCCCGCTCCCCTGCCTGCTGCCAGCCCTGCCACGTAGACGCTGCCCAGCTCCCCAGCACACCCCTGGGCTGCCCCCCCTCCCCTCGCCCATGCTTTCGGATGCACCTCGCCCCTCCGCCTCCGGAGACTTGCCAGCTGCTCACCCGAGACATTGCTGCCCGCGGCTCCATCCGTGCTCTGACCCCCTCCATTGTCAAATGGCCACTGGGGACCCTTCTCTGGGGTTTCAAAGGCTCCATTCAAGGTACCACGAGTGGGTCGCTGCACCATTGCCCCCCTCTCATGGGTGCTTACCCCAGGGTGCAGACCCCGAGAGGATGGGGGGGACGAGCGGGTCGGTTTGGGCACAGGGACGGGGATGGGAAGCAATAGGTGAATGAGGTGGGGTGAACCCGGCTGGCCTGGAAGGGTCAGTGTCTTTCTAATGCTGTTACATATCTCTGTGATCAAGGCAATACTACTCCCATTTCCGTCTGTCCTGTACGCATGCCTCTACCTGTCCAACCGTACTAGAGTTCGAATAAAGACATCCATGAGCTGAGTCAGCTCCTGTACCCCTCCTGCCTCCGTGTTTCCTTGCCACCGGCTCCCTGTGTGCCCACAAAGCCCTGTCCCCACCCTGGGTGTCCCTGGCAGCGGGGACAGTGATTTCAGCAGTGGCGTTGCCTGAATGTTGTGGTTGAGATCCTTGCTTTCTCGCACAGCTTGGATGAGAGCCCACTGGAAAGCCCACGGCAGACTGGCTTCAACATCCACGCGATATTCATTTGTGGAAGGAAAGGCACTGCAGAGCTGACAAATGCATTGGCTCTGCCCGCTCTGACTATCAAAGATGAAATAATCAGCATTATGGCCACACCAGTGCCATCCTTAGGTTTCAGAGTGAACACTACATTGAGGTGAACGGGCTGGTCCTCCCCAAGCTGTCTGGGCAGCCTGGCCGCAAAGCCAAGCAGACAGCACTACACTGATTCATGGGTTTAGGGCTGAATATTTCACACCCTTTTGAGGCTGGGGTGTTCCCGGTGTCACCTTTTGACGGGCTCCGAAGGAGGTTTAAACACCCTGCACCCCCCCACCCCGAGACACAACGTGAGCCCCCGGAGAGCCAGAGAGGCCTGGCACGACTGATCACTGCTGCAGTGAGTTGGAGGGGTCTTAGCTGACTCCTCCAGGATGGAGATTTTGGGACTCCACCTGTTGACAACCTGCCCCAAGGGCTTGAGTTCTTTTATTCAAGACTGGCAGTGCAGGAAAAGGCCAGAACACTTAAAACCGGGGAGGAGAGGGAACCGAAAAGCTGCCACAGAACTGAAAAGAAAGCAGTGACAAATGTAAGCAATCAGTGGCTGGGGGCCAAAGAGCAATTAAAGCGCAAGCCTTCCTCCGAGGCTGGGAGCGAGATGCTCCGCTTCCCGCTGCGGCTGCAGAGAGCCCTTGTGAGAGCCCCGCCGTGCTGCTGAACATGCCGGGGCCCTTCTCCGACATGGCCGTGGTCACGGATTGATCCTCGGATCGATGCCGAGTGCTTGGGTTGGCCGATCAGGGTCAAGTGATGCTCGGCACCCGCATCGCCCCCCGGGTCCTGCTCAGGCAGCTTTTGGGGGCCGTGAGTGCTCGGAGCATCTCGGCGGTGCTGGGGACCTGCCAGGCTGCTTGAGGGTGACCGCGAGGGGAGCGGGACAGCCTGACCCTTTGGGAGGTGGGTTTAGGGACAGGGTGGTCACGCTGTGGGTGGTTGGTAAAAAGGTGGCTGGAGATGTCCCCTGTAGCGTTCTCCAGCAGCAGGACGAGGTCCCTTCTCCAGCCTGGACAAAACCTCTTCCCATCACCGTTCTGTACCACATTAGCCATTTGCAACCTGTTCCCCACTGACCCCTGTGCAAAAAAAATTAATCAGGAGGAACAACCCAGTGGCTCAGGGACCGAGTGTGTCCCCAGGGATCCTCCCAGCTCTCCAGGGTGTCCCTCTCCTTCCTCCTCCTTCTTTGGCTGTTGGCTCGGAAAGAAAGCTAAGTCCCTCTACGCCTGACCCTGGGGCTCTAGGATGAGAGTATTATGGCCCCAGTCTGGATTTGGGGCAGGGAGAAGGGTGTGAAGCGTTGCCAAACTTTTCTGAAACTGCACGAAGGCAGATGTGAGCCATCAGCCAGGTAAGGTCCTTCACCCCAGGACACCGTGGGGGTGTTTGAGGGCAGGAGGGGGGTGAAGCGCCCATCCCGAACCCCCAGCTGGTGCAGGGCTTCCTTAGCTCTTGCTCTGGATGCTCCATCGTGCCGGGCTGGGGCTGTGCACTGGGCTGCTGGGCAAGGCACCCTGGCTTCCCAATGGACATTGGAGACACGGGAGGGTCATGGTGGGTGGGAGGGTGGAGATGGGAGAGACTGGATCCCTGAGGGGGGGAAAAAACCCTGTTGGGGAGCACCAGGACCAGGCATGGAAGAGCAACAGCTCCCAGAGGGAGCAGAAAGGTTGGTTTATTGATGTTTCGGCTGTCCCCACGAGGAATTCAAACCATTTTTGGACCCAGGCATCTGGCTCCCCAGTGGGCAGTGGGATGCTCCCGGCGTTCCCCATATCCCCATGGAGCAGCCCGTCCCTGCCAGCAGGCGATCCCAGCCGAGCCCAACTCCGGCAGCCCCAGCCTGGGGCTGGCGGGGATTTCGTTAGTGCCGCTGCTTGTTTGGAGCCACAAGGTTTGGATTCGGGTGCTTTTGGCACAAATCCCCTCCTGGCCCGTGTTTCTTGGCTCTGTGTCCCTCTAGGTATAATTCCAGCACCAGCCAAGTGGGAGAAGGGGAACAAGGGATGGGGACAGAACCTGGCACACCCTTACACCAGCCCCTCTTTTTCCCAAATAAAAATCACCCTTTCCCCCATCTCCAGTAGCATTTTTGACTCTTTTTGTTTATTTTTGAAGCCAAGGAAAGACCAAGCGGGGAAGGAGGAACACATGGCGTCCGGGGACATGCAGCGGAGAGGGAACATGGGCAGAAAGACTTGATATAGGGGGGGACGGTGACAGCATCCTTGGCCTCAGGGCTGGGATTAGCCATCGGGTGCACTTAAAGGAATTTTAATCAGCGAAAGATGGTGCTGTCAATAAAAACAAGCGAGAGGCTCTGTGGCGCTGCGCCAAGGTGATGAGCGCATGATTTTTAATCTAGGAAAGTAGCTGCCGGGAGGGGAAAGGCACACGGCCGGGCAGCGGCTCCCGCGGAACTGCATCCATGCCAGGGATAACTGAGGGGCCGGATCCGGGCTGGGAGAGGGGCTTTCCCCAGCCAGAACCAGGCCACCCTTTGGGGTGTCATTGCAGGGGGAGGTGGTGGGGAAAGGGACGGGGGGTCTGGTGATTGCATGGGGCTGTTGGGTTCCTCTGCAGATGGTTTGCTTGAGGACTGTTCTCCTGTGCCTCAGTTTTGCCTTTCCTAAGTGAAGTTGCTTAATCACTCTTTAAGACAGGCAGATTGCCTGGGTGGGGGCATAAAAAGAGGGACTGCTTGCAGGGTGCTGGGTGAAGGCAGCAACGGGCTGTGGGACAAGCCCAGGAGAAGGGCAGCGGGAGCTGAGCATCCCTGCCATGAGCAGATAACCAGGGCTGAGCCAGCTCCAGGTGAGGATGAGTTTCCAGAGCTTTGTGCTGCATCTCCATTCTGGACATGGGAGCAGGTGGAGCCGCGGCTGCTGTGCTGAGCATCAGTCTGCCCGCCAGGCCCGTCCGAAGGGGACAATTGCTATAATCCAGCAGAAGGCAGCTCTTGTTTAAGCAATTTCTAGCGGGGAGACAGCTCAGTGTGAGCAGACCTGCGTGTGCTTCTCAGCCGGCTGGAAGTCACCTGCTAAAATCAACGTTACCCTGAGCCCACGGCGGGAAGAGCTCTCCCCACTGCCCCTGCGTTTCTCTTGCAGTGACCTGAGCAGGGTGACAGCTCTCTGATGGCCACGCAGGCACTGAGACGCGAGAAACCCCAAACCACTGGGACCAGCTCATGTCCCCATCAGGTGCACACGAACCCAGCAGCGATTTTCACCATATTCTCTCTCTTAAACTGCCACAAGCAGTGGGCACCTTCCCTCGCATTGCATTGCTCTGGTTGACTTGGCCTCGCACCACACTCACCTTTGAGGCTACAGCATTGCTTGGGGGGGATTTTGGAAGGGGGGAGGCTCCCTGGAAGCCAGGTGTATCTCCTCCTTCCTGCTGAATACCTGTGGAAAGATGAGGCGGTTGCTTCCCTGCCCTAATGCTGGCTCTTAATTGAGGATACCTGTGCTTGCCACTGCCTGGAGCAGCCAGGCTGCAGGAGGTGGAGCTGGGAGCACTGGAGAGATTATAAACCCACCGCAGAGCAGCTCTTGAGGCTTCCTAAGTCTCCGGTGCAGTTGATATCACTGGTTGTGGCCTTGGAGTGGGGATGGTGAAGGTAAAAGAAGCAATGCAAGGACCTACCTTGTTCTTTTGGGGACCTTTGGGACCCTACAAAGCCCTTTTCTCCTGCTGAGTCCCATTGCAGCATGGCAGAGCCCCAACCTCGTGTGCTGGGTCCACGTCGATGTCAGGTGGAAACCCCCTCCCCAAGCTCGGTGCGATCCCTCAAGAAACCCTTTGCAGCCCAGTCTCTCTCCAGCTTCCTGGCAGCTTTATTCCCACCATCCCTATTTCTACCAGAGCACCACCCCACTCCAAAGCAACTGGAACCAGCTTGCTGCTGGGAAGAGGGGTTTGGGATTTCAATGCCCAGTAAACTCACTGGGGTCTGTCCCAGCACCCCGGCATGGCTCTGCCTGGCAAACTGCTGCCATATGCACAGGGTGCTGAGCCAAACATGGGGCTGGGGTGGATGAACCCCTCCCTTCCCACCCCCACGGAGATTTACAGCTGCTGAACTCGGCTGTGGTCCCTGGCTGCCGCATCTCTGTGCGTTCCCCCCCTGAATCAGTGATGCTTCAGGCTCTTAGTTTAATTAGGGCTCGCGCTGAGGATTTTGGCACAAAGGGCGAGGGATGGTGGCATTGAATGTGTCCAGTTCCCACTCTCTTAATGTGATGAAATCTAATAAATAACTCAAGCCCAGAATGACGTTTCTTTAGCATCAAGGAATGAATGAGACTTGCAGCTCATTTTTGGCTGGACCACGCAAGCCTTGCATGGGTTTATTTTACCACTCTAGCTATTCAGAGCCCGTGGCCTTAATCCTACCATTGCTGGAAGAAGCTCTTAGAACCCACAGAAAGTGACCTAAAATGTTCTTTTTTTCCATCTCCCTACTTTGCAATATTGTAACATATGCTGAGAGACCCAGGTCAGCTGGGGAGATGCTCAGGAGGGGATGGCAGAAGGACCCAAGGGTGCACATTTCCCTGCCTGAGCCAATGGTGAGAAACCCCGTAGCAAGTTCTCCTATCCTCAACCTAGAAAAATTCACCTGAAATGGTTTTTACTGGGAAATTGGCTTTTCCTGCTTTGGGCACTGCAGGGGGAGAATTTTCCACTGCAAAACCCTGTTTATCACCCACCCTGAATCCTCCCACTGTGAGCTGGGGATGGCATTTCTTCTTATCTGATTCCTGATGGCAGTCAAGGTTTAAAGCAGCATCCCGGGAATGCTTGGTGTTTCCCCTGCAGCTGGGATGAAAGCAAATGTGCAAATGCAGAGTTTCCCCAGAAAAATCAACTCCAACTCTCCAGCCAGCTGCTGGGTTGGATGAGCCTTCACAAAGCCACTTGGATGTGGGTTCATCCCCCTGTCCTGGGCTTTTGAGAGCCTTTTAATTAGGACGCAGTGCTAATTGGGGGGGTAGGAGGGTTTCTGTGATGGGTGCAGGGGTGTTGCAGGCTGCAATGCTTTAGAGGTGAAGGGCAATGCCTGACTCCTGGCTCCCAGCATGGCTGGGGGAGCTGGGAAACCTGGATTTGCTCCCAGCTTGCAGACAGGTCTTGAACAAGCAGGCTTGTGCCTCAGTTTCCCCATGTGGGTGTTCCTTCCCAGGGAAAGATGTGCTGCTGGGAGAAAGCCTTTAAAAAAAAAGAAAAAGGAGGTGTTTGTGTATTTTGCAAAAAGACGCTCTGCGAGTCAGCTGAGGACAGTCCCGGCTAATTGGAAAGAGGAGAGCATGATCTTATTTGCCTATTACGGTCCCAGTAATGCTGGGCTGACACATGGCTGTGAGCACAGCAAGGGTGCTGGCAGTGTAGACAGCCCTGATGTCCCGCGTCCCGGAGGTAACCATTTGCTGGACCTTGACATCTTTTTCTCAAAGAGATGATATGAGTGAGAAGGGAAAGCACCATGCCAGGTCATGGCTCACCAGCGGGCAGCCAAGGTCACCCCCTCCCCAGACTGTCCCCAAACTCCTTGCTGGGGACAGTTGGCTCCTTCCTCCAGCCCACGTTAGTGCTACGTGTTGAGCTTGGCATGCCAATGAATACACAGCCCCTCCCAGCTGGCTGGGGACTGAGAGAAACCTTGTTTTCTTGCTTTTACACCTGGAAAAGGGCATCTTGGAGAGGTGAAACAAAAACCCAAGGACCCATGTTGTGCACATCTCCAGTTGCTCCTTCTCCTCCATCCCTGAAGCGGGGACGTGCTCTTCCCCACCAACCTGGTGCTCCCCATGCCGTGACGAGGGCTGAGACCCCACCATTACCTCCCCCACCCCTTTTTTTTTAGCTGATTCATGAAATTTCTGCTCTGGCAACGCCGTGTTGCTTTAAGCTGTTTACGCAAGTTCAGGAGGCGACAGCGCGTGGGGTATTTTTAGCTCGCCGGGTAGCGGAGCGGGATTAAAATGCAGTCAGTGTTACAGACGCTGGGGCTGAATCAGTATTCCTGCACAAGCTTCTCCGTGCCAGCGTTTTCCATTGAGTGTCTGAAAAACCCAAGTTTCCATGGAGACCCAGCTCCAGGGCAACCCGTTTTCCTTGCAAAAAAAAAAAAAAAAGAAAGCAGCAGGTAGGGAGCGGGCGCAAGGGATGGCCAAGCTCCGGCCTCAGAAGGAGAATGGTGGCTATAAATCCTTGTCCTTTTTCACCCAGGATGCAGGTGTGGAAGCAGAGATGTGGGCGTTAGGTTGTGAAACGCCGTTAAAAGGTGGTTGGGTGCAAGCTGCCTTGCTCGTCCCATCCTGTGCCCCTTTAGTGGGTTTTTGGGGGAGATTGGATGTGCTTTCTGGGTGGTGGGTTTGCTAAGTGGGTGGTGGAGGCTGGCGGGATGTCTTGGTGCCTTGTTGCAGAGAAAAGGAGTGATGTGGTGCTGAGGAGAAGATGGGTTTGGGTTTGCTTTCGTGGAATGGTGGAACCAGGAATTTGCCCCCCCCCCCCCCCCCCCCGGAATTAAATGAATTAAATCAGCAGATCCTCTTACCCATGTTGGGACCATGTCCTCTTCTGCCTTGAGGCACCTCTGAAGGGGCTTTGCCAGGGGCAGGTTGTCTCCAGCCCACAGTGTGGGAGCGGAAAAGCTCTAAGAGGACACGAGGATGAACACAATTGCTTAGGATCACCCTGCAGAACCATCCTGTCTTGGTTTGCCTGCTGGCCAACATAGAGATGTCCTCCACAAGAGTCTCCCATGGAGAAGAGACTGAAACATTGCTGTTCTCCTTTATTTTCTAGCTCGGCAAATCTCCCCTTCTCCCCCTCCTGCTGCATCTGTCTCGGAAATTTGGAGGAAAAAAAATAAAAAAATATAAATAGTAGGATATTAGGTCTTGCTAGACATTTATGTAATTTCTCCTGCCTGTCCCCAGCACTGTGATTAGGACTCATCTCAGCTGGTGCAGTGACAGTGTTGGGTGGCAAAGCAGGTCACTGTGCAGAAAACTCAGTACTCCCAGTTTGGCACTGGAGAAGATTTGGCAAGAGAGACCCTGGGCCGGCTGGTCTGCAGCAATGAGATGATCGTTTTCTTGTCCTAATAACTGCAAGATGGTTGGTCTGCAGACTCATTCGGTGGCACCCTTGGAGGTATTGTTTTGATGAGGATGTGGCCATGGGTTGTATGTTGAACCCCAGGAGCTGGTCTCTGCTTGTATGGTCTCCAGCAGCTGGGTCCTGCCTTGAGTCGCGAGTTTTCCAAGCAAGCTCCATCCTTGAATCCACTGAGATCCAAGCTGGAGCCAAGGCATTTCTTCCCAGTTGCTTTCCCTTTACTATGATGGGACTTTTCCACGTGGTGATCCAGCATGTAGAAACCTAGAAAACCCAGCCTGGGACCGCTTGTAGCTGCCCCAACGGAGGCTGAAACCAAACAGTAAAGCATGATGATATAAAGCACAAAGCAAAGGGCAGCTCTTGGAGTGGCCAGCCCCATCACTGCCTCCTTGCCTGGGGCTGCTGGAGCTCCAGGGACAGATCCACAGGTGATGCGTGACATGGTGCAACTTCTGGGCATGGTTGGGATGGATCATCTCTGGAGGGATGAGCTGCTGCTGGGAGCAGAAGGGCTCCCCAAATCCAAAGCTCCTGGTGAGATCTCATCCTACAGCAGGATCTGAGGGCAGGTGGGCTTCATGGAGAGGAGATTTTTGCAAGACAAACGTGAGCTGCCAACCCCCTGATGCAATCGGGTACCTTGAGGCCACGTCCTTTGCAACAGGGTTTGGTATTTTGACTTTTCAAACCAGTCAAGAGCAGCTACGGTTGAACAAATCTACTCAGTTTTCAAAGCAGAGTTTGTGCTTTCCCATCCTTCACCTAGGGGAAAAAAATGAAATCCCATCTGCAGAAAAACTTCTTCGGTTTCTCAAAGGCGTTTTCATTAAAAGAGAAATGGATGTTTAAAGCCCCATGTCCTCCAAGCAAAATCCAAGTTGAGAACTTGTACCAAACAAAATGATTTTTACTGCAGCATTTTTCAGCCCGATTGATTAATATTTTTGCCCAAGCAGAATACTTTCTGTAAAAAGGCTTCTTTTGATCTAAAAACTGTTGTCCTCGGCTTTTTTAAATTGAAAGCCACTTCCACTTTCATTAATAGCTGTTCTCCCACCCCTAGCCTTCGCTCAGTGTGCCTGAAACAGCTCCTATCCAACGGGTTATTTTCCAGGATTGGAAACAGCCAACACGATGGGCTTTTATATATGTTCATGGCAAATTTAGGCAGCCTTGTTCCTATTCAGGCTACGTTCAGAAAATGGTCTGTTTTCCTTGTTCTGGGTAATAAAAAGGGGAAAAAATGTCATATTTCAGCCCAGCTCCTTGTTTTTCTGTAGTCTTGGAAATTGTGTCTTTCCCCATGGAGTCAAGGGAGCGCTACTGGAGGGACCTTGGTGTCTGAGGTTCATGGTTCAGCTCTTGGGTCTTGGCTTTGGCCAGTGCTTGGCATGGGTTAGTAGAGGACTAACACCCCAGACCTCGCCATGCTGCTGGGTCTGGGGGCAGCTGTTCAGCTGGGATGCAAGATGTGACCCGGCTGGGTACCTGGGTATGGTGTCACACCACGGCAAGAGTGTCCCAGGGAGTCCCCTGTGTCCCTGGGCTTGGGACCATGTGCTGGGGCCATACTCTGAACCCTGCCAGATGCTCGGTGGTAACAAGGGGCTTATTTTTGCGTGTGTCTCGGAGGCTGCATGAAACACATGCAAATGAATTGCCTCTTATCACTGCCGGCCGCCCGGGCTGCTCCATCATCAGCCTTTTGTTTTTTCCCAGGATGAGCTAGTCTTCATCTTTGCTTTCTGCTCACAGAAAATGATATTTGCAGAACAGCCAGCAGCAAAAAAAAACCCCAACCAACCAAAAACCAAAACAAACCCCAAAACAAATTGGAGCACTCCAGATATATATTGACTTTATTTCAGTAACCTAGCTAAATTCTCCGTGGGACCCTGTGTCCCTCCTTTGGGAGTGGGTGACTTGTGCAGTTTTGTTCCCAGCATCGATGGGAAGCAGGGATGGTTGGGCGGGGGGGGGGCAGTGCATGGAGAGGGGGCAGATATATTATAAACCTGCTGCATTTAAGCCCTGGGGGGAAACATCACCCTGTTTGCGGTAGAGCATCGTGCCCTCCCTTGTGCATGGGGACCGTAGAAGTCTTGGCCAGGGGAAGAAGGGAGAAGCCCTAAGAACAGCTTGCAGTAAGGATGCTCTGGTTGCTTCCAGCTGGAGTAAATACCATCTCCTTCCAGACTGCAAGCAAAGGGAAGGTCAGCTGTATCCGAGTAGCTTTGCCAGGCTGCAGTGGCACCTTGCAGGGTCAGCGCCAGCATCGTCCCCTTTGAACCTGTTCCCTCTCTCTCTGCAAACCCCCCGGTCCCTCTCCGTCGGACCCCCTCACTCCAGCCTCTGCTTTGCATTTATAGCTGCCATTTGCAGCTCCTTTGTTATTTTCTGCTGTTCATTTAAAAAAAGCAGCTGACACCATCTCGCTGTTCGTGGAAGGAAACTATTTAGGGACATAACTAGTGGGTTTTGGAAAACTTACCATAATGGGAGAGCTGTGATTCCTTCCAGCCTTGCATCTGCCCAGCTCCCTGCCAGCCAGCTCTACTTAATGGGACACTTTTAATGGGACATTAATGACTCAAAAAAATACCACAGAGCAATTTCTGAGCAGAATAATTGGGAGTCAGCTGGAGCTGGGGGTTCTTCGTGCTTCCCGAGCGCTAGTCCCTCTCGGAGAAGGACGTCACATGCCTGTAACTGGTTTAAACATGTCTTCGGTGCTGACTGGTGCATTGAAAGCCAGTGTGAGCTGGTGAGCTTGGCAGGGCTGGGTTTTGAGGGGAGAAATGGCCTTTTAAGAGGCTGGAGCTGAACTGAAACAACCCCTCCAGAGCAGCACTTGGGAAGCGATTAGCGAGAAGCTGGGAGAGGTGCAGGTTCTCCTCTCTGGTCTTGGTTGTGGCCATGATGGGGGGGGAAAGTGTTGGCTCTGTGCTGCAGAATGAGGGCTCCCATATCCCAGAAAATGATGGGTATAAATTGGGGGTGGATGCTGAGGAGCCCCCTCGGTGTCCCCCATCCTTTGCTAAAACCCCTCAGGAGACACCGTGGGCTAAATGTGCCTGGTTGCGGGGCTGCTGCTCCGCTGTCAGGCAGCATCCACTGCCCCTTACTTGCAATTCATGGTGGTTTTGCTTCTAAATTTAGCCCTTTTGGGGCTCGAGGGGTATGGAGGAAGGTGGATGGGGGAGAAGGAGGAGGAGAAGCGTTTCTCTCTCTCGGTCCATTGTCTAATCAAAGGGAACCCGACTTAAAAGGCTTCCTGTTCGGCATGGAGCTGACGGGGAACATGCATCATTAAAAATGTTCAAGTGCCTCCGTTCCCCAACACCTCTTTGAAATCGTTGGTGAATGCGTGGCCTCGGCGTGGCAGGGGGGAGCTGCTGGCTGCATGGCAGAGCCGTGTTGTGCCGCTTCCCCTCCACGCCAGCCCCCACGTACCACAATGAGGACTGGGATCCTATGAAAAGCAATTTAAATGCAGGAGCTCTCCGGGCTGCAGGCATCTCCCCAATCCTGAAATGCAGCACATGTGCTGGGAATGGTCTTGTTTGCATGTTCACCCCCTCTCCCCATTTCCCTCTGGAGTTGCACAGATCTAACTGGAGCCAGCGAGTTTTTTGGGGATAAAACAGCCCTCTTCGGTCCCAGGGATGCTTTTCTCTCTCATGTAAGTGGACAGCTTTGTCCTACAACAGCTGTACCTAAAAAGCCAAGCCAGCAGGAGGGAAGTGATGCACACATTGGGGCTCAGCTCTCAAAGTTGCATATTTGGGTCAGGACCCACTTTTCTACCCTCTGATGGGCAGTGTTTGGGGAAACGTGGGGCCAAGACACTCTGCAAAAGGATCTGCTGGTGGCTGGGGGGGAGCCATGGGGGCGGTGGGTGCTCTTGGCCGCTCGGGGAAGTGTGCGGAGCCCACACCAAGGATGCTGCTCTTGGCAAATCGATGCTAATCCCGTTGTCTCCGCTGCAGAGACGGCACTGCCTTGGCAGGCTGAGGGCGATGGGCTGGGCACCAGCGAAAGGGGTGCAGGTGTAAATCAGGATGGCTCATGTGTCTCTGAGGCACTCGGGTCCCTCATTGCTGCTGGGGGATCCTAAAAGAGGTGCAATGGGGGATCCCCAACTTCCACAGCAGGCAAGGAGCTGCCTGTACTGTTGAGGGAAGGTCCTCTGCCTCATGTGGCCACGGTCCATGCCCAGCCTTCTCAAAACCTCACCAGGAGGAAGTAAAAAAAAGAGAAGCTTCCTAGTGAGCCCCATCACCTTTGCTCCTGACTCATCTCCCCACCTTCCTTTGCTGCTTTTACCCTCCAGGTTTCCAGCCAGCAGGACAAAACCATGCTCTCCACCCTGCCACCCCAGCGGCACCCACACCCTGTCCCACCTTGACACCCCATTGCTGACTGCATTTCCATGGGATCAGCATCTTCCCAAGGTGCAGAAAGAATCATTTTTCTGGGTTTCTCCCCCCATATTTCCCCTGTGGAGGATGCAATTGGATTGGTTTTGCCTGGCCTGATTGAAATTCAGATCAGTGCATCTTGGCTGGCTATCAGCCCTGCTAATCACTGCCCTGAGCCACTGCAAAGCAGCTGCTTCGTACTGATACAGGCACTGAGCAGCTCCCCAAGACCCCCCAGCCACGGCGGAGGCAGGCAATCAGGCTGCGAATGAGGGCAGCCTGCTGGAGCTGGGAGGGTCTAATTAGTCTAATGGGGGAGAAAATTGCTAGGGGGAGATGGGAATAATCCAGCCCCATTTGGGATAAGCCCATCATGCCTGAGGCACGCTTGTGGACACGGGTGGGAGAGGAGCAAATTGCCAGCCATGGGTTCTGCCACCGATGCACTTTTTAGCCTCGGGCACATCACTTAACTCCCAAACTCAGCTTTGATATCCCAAATCAAGGCTGCTGGCGTGCTCTGCTGCTTCCAGAAGGCTGCTTTGTCTTTTTCCTTGGGTTATGCTTATTTTTGTGGCTAGAAGAGGCCACTGTGTTCAGTAACTTTGACTTCCTGCATTAGAAAGGCCATAAAATGCTGCGTGGTACTAAGCCTTATTATTAGCGTTTATTACTGCAGAGGGAACAGGCATGGAAAGCGCGGCTCCATGGGTGGGGAGCTTTTTAAAGCAATCACCTACGGCCATGCAACCTGTTATGAAGACTCTCTGCATAACCAGGATGGATTTGTTATGTGCATAGGGGATGTGGGTAATTATAGGAAAATCACCATCTCTTGACAGATAAGAGCCTGCTGTGTTTGTTCTGGAAATTAGGGGGGTCAGTGCAGTTCTTGTAGGTGTTTTCCCCCATCTCAGGGTTGCTTTTGCTCATGCAGGTGGGAATGGTGGTGGTTGGCAACCCAAGGTGCTGTGTTTGCTTCTGCGATGCCTGCCCGGACCAGGGCTGGCTGCCTGTCTGTCCTCGTGAGCACAGGGAGCTGTGCTGGATTAATTCCTGGGTAGGAAACCGCAGTGCTGAACACTTGATCATACCTTTGCCTGATCATCCTCCTTGTTCACCACCGGGCTCTGGTGATGGTTTCGGCTCAGATCTGCCTCCTTTGCCCCTGCTGACCAGTGTGGCCAAGAGGGCATTGGTGTTTTTTAGCACTGGAAGCTCCAGCCTGGGCAGGACCTTGCTGTGCGAGGGGCTTGATGGGACCTGTGTGGCTCAAGCCTGAGCAGGCTTTGGGATCGGGTGGAAGGCAAGAGCCAGGAGGTGCCCTGAGATGGGGGAAGACCTCGAGACCTCGAGATGGGGACAATCTGGAAGCGTAATGAAGTCTTGGGGGGAGGGAGGCACGGAATCTAGGGAACACGTCTTGGGGGGGGAGTTTAGGAAGGGATTAATGGGCACCATGATCGCTGGGATGTCCCCAGGGAGCAGGACAGGAGGAGGAAGGGATTTAGCATAGGAACCGCAGTCCCTTTGGTATTTATCCCTCCCTTCTGTCAGTGGGCACTCTCTTCAGTCCTTGGGGTACAGCACCGCTGGATGACTGTGCCACCACCTCTAACGATGCCGATACCCGTCATTGCTCAACCCAACCCCCCCAAGGTGAAGATCTCAAGAGCTTCTGTAGACAAAACTGAATTGCAAAGGGGCTTGGGGGAGGCTGGCATTTTTGCTGGACCTGGATATTTTTTTTTCTCGCTCCTGCACAGTGAAGCTTGGGGAGGAGAAAGCATGAAAGGACCTGAGGAGCCTTTGGGGCTGGATTCAGCCCTGCAGCAGGGCACTACCGTGCCCTGGGCAGCATGGGGACCTCACCTGCTGCTGGAGAAGGGCAGTACAGGGAGAGGGAGAAATGGGAGAACAGGCTGAACTCATCAAGACATTCACAGACTGGCTTCCCTCCTCTCTGATTTTGTTTAAATTAAGCCATCTGCCCACATTAAATGGTGAATTATCTCAGCTGCTGCCTGTCTCCCTGTGGGGACAGTGGATGGAGGAGCAGGGGGAGAGGGTGAATGCTGCAGGGCTGCACCCCTGGCCTTGGACGTGGGGAAAATGTGGCTCCCATGGAGGTGGGTGTCATCTCCCCTTCTGTGTACCAGCAATCAGCCCCAGGCAAACTGGAGCCGGTCACCTGGGAAGATCACAGCCCTGCTCCGCTGGCCTTGGAGGAGGGTTAGGAACTGGTCTCTAATCCATCTAATCAAGCTGAGCATGGTGTGACCTTCCGTGGCTCGTGTCCTTGGGACTCCTTTTCTAGGCGGCAGCGCCTGCTCGAGCGACAAGAGCTCTTGCTGTGATGCTGCAGCTTGGAAAAAGGAGGGGATGCAGTGTACCAGGATGGAGGGTCTGGAGCCTCCAGGGAGAGCAACCACAGGGAAGAGCAACCTGGGGCTGAAGTAGGACCTGGATTAGCCTAGGGTGGGATTTTGCTTGATTTCTGCTTTTGCAAGCAGTGCCTGCACAGAGGGGAGATGCGCACTGGCCTGGTGGCTGAGGGAGGACCTTTTCCTCATGTTGTTTAGCTTGGAAAGACCTTCCTGGTCCTCCATGGATGTCTTCAGAGGTAAAGCCTGCTCTGGGTGAGCACCCACAGTCAAGGCGGGGGGACCCTCTTCCCTTTGGGCAGCTCAGAGCCAGTCTCAAACCCTAGTGAGGGGTCCCAGCAGGGGACCCTCATCATGGGCTGCCAGCCTCTGGCAGTGGATTCAGCTTCACTTGGTCCCCTCCACTCCTGTCATGCCAGATGGTCTCCTGGGGTAGTGTCACCACTTAGCAACACACACAACTGCCACCTTGCCCTCCATGCAGTGCCCGATGCTGTGCCAGCACCCCAAAAATAGCCATCCTCTTTATATAGGTGTTGGCCCCAGGGAGGACATGGGCTCTTGGTGCTCATTGCCAGCTCCTCGCTGAGACCTGGCTCTTGTCATCACTGCAATGAGTTGTGCGGTCTCTATTTGCCTTTGAGTGGGTCCCCAGGGTTGCACCAGGGACATGCTGGGTGGCTGGACACAGCTCATTGTAAGCCACCCTCTGCCACCAGCACCCTTTAGGGGCTCTTTGCAGGAGGGGGGAGCACTGGAAGGGGGCCACAGCTAGGGGCTGTGGGTTGGGGTGGGAGACCATTGGTGCTGGGAGAAAGATTTGGGATGAAAGAAGTGGGTGAGAAGAAAAAGCAGCAGGAGGTAGAGGGAGCATTAGGGGCTCCAAAGCGTTCCGTTGCCTGGTCACTGCCAAAACCCCAGCCCGTGTGCTCGTGCTCCCTTGTGGACCCAGGGAAGGGGTGGGATGGGTGCTGGTACTCAAGGGAAGAACCTCCACGGTGTCCCAGCTGAGTCTGCATCTCCGGCTCTCCAAGTCTGCTCTTGGAGAGCAGCTCTGGCCTGCCGGGCAACATCAGCCACCAGCTCTGAGCACTGTGGCTCTGCTGAAGTGCAAAGAATGACCGCTTTCCCTCAGTTAAAACTGAGTAAATAGTGAACAAGACCATTTCTCTGGCCATTTTCGTCCCTATGCCTTTCCATCACTCAGCCTCTCGCATCCGCATTGCTTTAAGCATAGAGGGAGCCAGGAGCGGGCAGCGTGGGTCTACTCCGCGCTGCATGCCCGGGTCTGGCTTGCAGCAGCTCAGGGTGTCCTGGACCTTCACCAAGAGCATCTGCAAGCAATTCGCCTTCGCAGAAGCTCTTGGCAGTTGGCTTGGCTGGCCTGAGGGCACGGTCTGGGGCTGTCCCAACCCCAACAGGAGCACTGAGGGCTTTGTGGCCATCCATGTGATGGTGAGGAAGGTGGTTAGATCTAGTGTGTGGGTTGCAGCACTCAACTTTTCTCACTTGGCATAATATTTTCTGAAGCTGTAGGGTCTCCCCTCCATGTCTCGGTGGTCTCCTGGGGTCAGGTCCCACGCCCCTTAGAGGCATTTCAGGGCATCTTGCCCCATCTGTACTTGGTCTCGGTGTGTCAGGCTGTAGCACATGGGTGCTGCTGAGCTCCTAACAGAAGGATCCTGGATCCATCCTGTGCTGAAATACGGATGCAGGAGTTGATGGAGCATCTCCAGGACTGAATGTGCAACAGGACTTTCAAGGGACCTTGGCTGAGAGGCTTTACAGTGAGCCATGCAGTTTCCCCTGTCCTCAGTTCCTTTGTCCCACCTCCCAGCCAGAATTTGGGGAGACTTTTTCCAACAAGCAGACAAATATTCACAGCAGCTCCAGCCTGCATTTGACTGAGGTGTGAGAAACAACCTCAGTGCCAAATCCTGAACGTGTAGCAAGCACCCAGGGAGGAATGGGCTGCACCAGCTCACGCAATTTAGTTTGCTGTGAATGCACCGAGAGTGTCAGCGGTGGTTATTGCGTCTCAGCGGAGTGATGGTTACCTGATTACCAGCAGCCTCTACTCTGGGGTCATTAAGCACCAGGAGAAAGCAACTAGGGTCTCTTAAAGCTTTCTGGAGAGATTTGGAGCAAAATTGAAGCTCTGAGTGTCCTCAGGCTCCGAGATGTTTGCTCCTGTATCTGTGCTCTTCCACTTGCCTTGTGGGACAGTCTGGAGAAGCCTGGGTGGGAAATCCAGGCTGGACCCTGGTGGTTAAATCTCACTGGTGAAATCCTGGGACTGCTCACCTAGGACGGTGCAGATGCAGGTTAAAATCCTGTCCGGGGCAGAGGGGCTGGGGGAACTCCCCAGGAGGCAAGGACCTCAGCAAGGATCCATTCCCTCCCCGGGATCCCCATTTTCTGGCTTACTACACACTCTTGTCTGTGTTTTCTGAGGGATCCTGGTGAGTCAGCACTTCGCAAGGGTTGGAGGTGTCTGAGCAACTGGGGAAGTGCCAAAAAAAAAAGCTAAAGGTGGGTTGCAGGTGAGGAAATTTGGAAGGGATGGAAAACCACAGAGGTGAAACAAGGAGCATTTCCCCCTTTTATACTGGAAGCCAGCAAGCAATCCTGCTGCTTCCCACTCAGCCCACTCAAAGGAGCCAGACAAAATCCCCATGACCACCTAAGAAATGCCCAAACCGAAGCAGTCAGGATGAAGGGGAGTCTGCTGTGGGGGGAGATGGCCGCCAGCAGGTGGGATGGAGCCTAGTGCCAGGAGTTAATCGCCTGTGAAAAGGATGGATGGTAAGGGTGAGGGGCAGAGCCTCAAGGGCAAATCATACCTGCGGGGAGGACGAATGAGCCAATGGCCCAAGATGAATGATGGAGGCTTTTCAAGGGCATCACTGGGAAGAGGACGGGGCAGGAGACCACGGCGGAGATGAAAGGGTTAACCTAATGAAGTGCTTTCTCATCAGCAGCAAAGACTTGGGTTTTCCACTCTTTTGTATTTCTCTCCTGGCAGTGTTTAGGTGCAATAAACCCACATGTGTGTACACACACACACATTGCCCTTCCCCTGAGGGCTGCCTTGGAAAATAACCTCTTCCATCTGCAGGGTCTGTGCGTGGCTTGTGGCCAGGAGGCACCGGGGCCTTGTTAGCTCCAGGAATGGGTGATTATCCACAGGTGTCAGATGGGAAAATTGAGACGTAAAGCAGTGAAATGACTTTGCCCTAGGGTGGGGAGTAAGACGGTTTGGGGGCTATGGATGGACCTGCTGTTTTCTTACAGCAGCTGAGTGCAGCGGGGATGTGCCTTTGCTTTTGAGCAGGGACTAAAGATTGGCCCACAGCATCAGGACCGTGAGCAGATCTTGTCCTGACTGTGTAGGTTTAATCTAATTTAAGACTACAGAGGGGCTAAAAGCCCTGTTAGGTGCCTGGGCAGGGCTGCAGAGGGGAATATTTCACCTTGGTTGCTCTTGGCTGGTGATTAGCAGCACCCTGAAGCAGGAGGAGGGATGGACCCTGCCGTGCTGTGCCCTGGGCCAGCCCCAGCTGCTATTCTTGCTCAGCCACGTCTGCTCTTTTTTGGACTGTTTTTTGTCTTCAGCCAGCCAGGCACCCCATCTCCCAGACAGGAGAGATGAAAATGAGCTCTTGTCCTCTGTGGAGAAGATCAGGGAGAGACATGGAGGAAAAGTGAGGGAAATTAAGCAGAAATAGCTTCAGGGGTCATTTAAAAATATCCCCACGACTCCCTTAAATATATATTTAGCAAGAATTCATAGTCCATGGCTGAGGGAGCTCCAGGCACCAAATGTACAGAGTGGGTTTTGATAAAGACCCACGGGATCTAGCACAGCTTAGAGGGGGAGGAGGTTTGTGGGATGGAGATGGGGGAGATCGCACACCATGCCTGGGGCAGGAGGCTGCGGGGTTGCTCTCAGCCACCCTCCCATGCCTGTGAACTACCCCCACACTACATAAAACCATGTGTTGAGCCTTTTGGGTCTCTAAAACAAGGTCTTTTTCCATCAATATCTACCAGCAGGCCAAATCCAGGACTCCTGCTGATGGGGTAGGGCTGGCAATGCAACCCTCGGAGACCCCGTGGGCCCTCACCGAGCCTGCGTGTGACAGATTTGCAGTGCCACCACCCCAGCCATCATGGTTTTCCTCCTTCAGGAGTAACCTGCACCGATCCCTCTGCCTAAGTGAGGGCAGCCCAGCTTGGGTCCTTGTCCCCATGAAGGCTGGGAGTGGATGAGGAGGTGTTGGACTGAGCCCAGCCCTTCTGGAGAAGGGAACTGCTGACGGACCAGCCAGAGTGTTGGAAGGGCATGGGACTGAATTGGTAACGAAGCATCCGTGAGGAGACGTGAGTGGCAAGTACAGTCCTGTGGGAGGAAGAGTACCATGGGGGGGATGCTCAGCAGGTGTGGCTGGAAGCGGCACTATGCCCCTCACACCAGCTGGCCCATTGGCATTGAGATCCCAAAGTGTTTTCCAGCTCCCAGTGCTTTAGGAGTAAGAAGATTCCCTTGTTCCTAGGAGCACCCTGGGCTAAAGACCCCATCCCAGAGCAGCCCTCATTGCCAAGCTCCCAGATCTGCCCCAGGAGCTGCGTGATCAGCCAGAGACCATGAATTATTCACCGCTCCTCCATGGTGCGGAGGATCCCATTATGCCATGAGGAAGGGTCTCCTTGAGCAGCACAGCCTTGCTCAGGGCTGTCGGCTTGGAAACCTAAGATCTCAAGGGAATTCTACTTGCACGTTCCTTCCTCGGGTCCAGCATTGCTCTGACGGCAAAGTCAGGCGGGGTTTTGACTTTGGGGCCTCGACTGAAGGTTGGTGGGTGTCTCCTTACAGATCTGCGGGCTTTATTGATTGTCTCCTGCCCGAGTTCCCACCCCATGCAGATTGTAACTGTTCCCCTCGAGATGACAAATGGAGCTGCCAGCCTCTGATTTATTTTAATTGCCATCTTTCCCTCCCACTAGCGACATAAAAGACATGACGAACCTGTGCTGGAGTACCTGAGCTGGGATGTGCTGGGGGGCATTTGGTGCTTGGTGGGGGCATTGTCCCTCCCCACCTGCCTGGAACAGACACGCCCCCACCCCCCAAAACCCCACAGAGTAGAGAAACTGAGGCACTGGAGCTGGTTAGAAGGAGGTGGGAAATTGTGCACGGGTGACAGGAGAGAAACCAGTGACAGGCTGCCTGTGCACGGCAGGGGGTGGTAGGGTGGGGAAGGGGGATAGCTAGGAAAAAACCCGGAGTCTTGTGGTCAGCCTCTGCATCCTCAGAGCAGAGGGGTTCCAGGCACCTTCTGGGCTCCTGGCCTGCCTCACGGGGCAATGCATTTCAGCATGACACCTTTTTCACTTGGGAAGGTGTCAGAAGGGAGGCAAGATGTCGTGAAGACTTGGTCTTTTTTCCTCTAGGGCTGCAGGCAAATATGCCCCGATGGGAAGAAGAGGACGTGCTGTTCAGCATGATGCTCTCCACTCCCACCGCGGCTGGAGCGTGTCACAGGGAAGAGCTGTGAGACGTGACACAAGCCACCCTGAAGACTAAAGGGAGATGGGGGACTTCTGCATTTTTGTGACAGTTCTTGGCATGGTGGGAAACGAGGTACCGATCCTTACAGGTGTGGAAGAGAGGCGCGAGGTGCCTGGCAGCTGGCTGGCACATGGGGCCATCTCCTTCGCCCCCCCAGTATGGGTGCTGGGCTCCCTGCAGGCTCCTGCCCAGCTTTTCCCTTCCCAGCTGCTTGTGCAAATGGTTGGGAAATGTCTTTTGCTGCAGGCTGTGTCCTTGCTTTCCTCCTCCCCGGGACACAGGGAAAGGGTGCAGGTCTCAGCTGTTGGGAGCCAGGCACCGGTGCTACTGGCTGGCTTTTCACAGCAGCCCTTAGAACTGCCTCTCCCACCCGGAGCAACTGCCACTCACCCTGCAAACACGTCACACTCGGCGGTGATGTTATAGGTCAGAGCAGGGATGGGGGGGTGGGGGTCTCCCCCCCCTATATTCCCTCTTTCTCCCTATCCAAGGAGAATCCTCCTCCACCAAAGGTACTCAAGAGCCCTGGCTGAGACCAAGCCACATCTCAGGTGTTTGGGTGACTTTGGGGCCCCATGGTTATGTGAGGTCCCCCTCCTCCAGAGCTGTCACCTGTTTGCCATCTGCCCAGCAAGATCCACCTCGTGCAAGGCTGCTGCTGCACTCACTCATCAAGTCCCGGCCGTGGCAGCGTGTCACTGTGTGGTAACATGGCAATGGCTTGAGCGGAGGCTCCAGCGTTTAAAGGCGCCTGCCTGTTGGGATCGTGGCGGGTCTCGTCTCAGCTCGGCGTGAGCACAGACGGGCTGAGTTCTTCTGGGCTGTGCTGCTCCTCCCCGGGAGGACGGCTTCGTTTTCCTCCTGAGGAGGGAGAGGAACCGAGGCACAGAGTGATGATGGACCAGGCTGCTGCCTCTTGGTGAAACGGTCTCTGAGCAGAGTAGGATGTAAAATTGGGCTCCTCTGAGCACAGGTAGCAATTGGAAGGCAAACATACCAGCTTGCAGGGGGCAGATGGACTGGAGACGGACGTGAGCCAAACCACCTGAAGCCCGTGGATGTACGCAGCTTCCCAGGGCGCTGCTTGGCTTCCTCGGGCGACATCCCTGCAGGAGGAGCCACAGGGCCCTGCCAAGAGGGAGCAGGGATGGGCACCCAAAATTGGGTGCCTCCATCCCATACGGACATCGCTGTCCTGAGCGGGGCCTTCCTCGGTGAGTCCCGGGGAGGGCAGCGGGGGACTGGAAAGGGCAGGAGGCCAAGAGCATGGAGGGTCCCTGGGTGCTCAAATCTTTGTAATTACAGATTCATGTCCGTGCACCAGCTATCCTCAGAACCGAGGGCTTTGGTGACTGATGTGGCCCTGCAGTATGATCCTGGATCCCCGATCCTGCCTTAATTCTCTCTCTATTTTGGGGGTTTATTCCTCCCTCTCCATCAATCTCTGAATATTAGGTGGAAAGCGAACAATTACTGTGCTAATGGCTCCATAAATTCCTTCATTACTTATTAAACTCGAGCACTCCCCATGCAGCGGTGGAAAAGAGCTGAAACGGAGAAGAAAAGGGAGCAGAGGGGGGTTAGGAGGGGCTGCGCCAGGGCAGAGGGCCCAGCTCCTGCGGCCGGCCCCGGGCAGGGCTGCGGCAGCAGGGCCGGATCAGGCCCCGGCAATTCATGGGCTGCCGTTGCCCTCTGCCGGCAGCGGGACAGGCAGGGGCTGCCTGCTCTGCCTGCGGGCGTGGGGGGCAGAGCCCCGGGGCAGGAGGCTGGAGAGCACCGGGGTGCCTCGTTGCGAGGATGCTCCGAGGAGGTCGGTGGGTGGGATGAGGCGCAGGGACCATCCTGCTTGGGGAAACTGCTGCAAAAGCTGTCCCCAAAGCGCTCGGGGATGGTGCTGAGCAGAGCGAAGGGAGCCTGGCTTTAGGCAGCAGTTAACTCGAGGAGAGGCACGGGGCAGGGTGAGGACTCTTGAACTTGACCCCGTGCCCACTCTGCCTCCCCACGAGGCTGCCGGTGAGCGCTGGACATTGCTTTCCCGGCTGCAGGAAGAAATCCGCTCTCTCCCGTCTTTCCTCGAGGTACTGGGAGCTGCCTTGCGGTTTGCTGCCAAACCTCACCGGCATCCCGCAGGGTGGATGTTCTCCAGTTTTTTTTTTTCTGCTGGCGAAGGCGAGGTCTGGGCCGCTGTGGAGATTGTCGCAAGAATTGCAGCGACCGTTCAGGAGAAGCTTTTGCCTCGTCTCCAGGTCAGAGTGTGCAACAGCTCACTTCTGGGCTGGCAGCTCTGGTCCCGGGAGGGCTCTTGTGGCCTCGCCTAAGTGAAGCTAATGTATTTCGACGTCTCTAATGGCCAGCTGGGATACAAGCGCATCTCCAGGAAGAAAGGCAGCTCATCTGAATGCAAAACTGCAAACAAGCAAACGCCTCCCCAGTCGAGATGCTCGCAAGTCTTCTGCCTGTCGATCAGCGGGGCTCAGAGCGGGGGCTTTGGGATCCTGCCAGGGGGCCCTCTTTGCTTCTCCTCCTCAATCAGATGGACCTGTTCCTCTGCGATCATCTCCAGCCAGGTTTTGAAAGGAAGACGCACAGTTAAACCCCTAGAGAATGGTTTTTGCAGGAAAACAGCAAGTTTCTTCGGTTCTGCAATGCCCAAGTATCCTCCGGGATGAGCCCAGCTCTGCAGAGGGACCTGGATGCCCAACTCTCACGGACACCAAATGTAATTAGACATTTGTATCTAGGCCAGGGGCTCAAGGGCCATCTGGCACCTTAATTATTCATACACATACATATAAGCGCAGACAGAGCGTTCTTTATCTAGCCTGGGCCTGGGGGGAGATTCCTGCTTACGCCGGGTTGTTTCTCATGGCCTGACAAAGCGCGATCCTCTCCAGGGCTCCTGTCTGGTGCTCCATTGCTTTTTCCTGGTGCCAAAACCCGCCAGTGCTGCCAAACTGGGTGCTGCAGAGATCCGCATCGATGGTGGCTGATGCGGAGGTGGAAAAATCCAGAGGAGAAGAGTTCCCCCTTGGAAGGAGTGGGTCAGGAGAACTGAAATCAGATTAAATGTCTGTCAGGAGGGCCCGTCCTTGTGGTGATGTGGCCCAGCGCTCCCCCAAGGTGTCTTTTACGCTGTGACTCATCAGCTGAGGAATTTTAATTTCTGTCTTTCGCTCCCAACCTGCGGCACCACGAGGAAGCAGTTAGGACCTTGGCAGATAGAAGTCTCTATCACTAGCTGTTTAAAGTGATGCATTTCCTCTCAAGCCAGTGGAGCTGTGCCAGGTTTTACCAGATGTAACCTCAAAGATGAAGCTGAAATATGGCAAAATAGGTTTTTCCCCACAGCTTTATCTTACCTAGCTGAGGAGCAATTCCTCAGCTCCTCTGCGATGCTCTGACAGATGCTACAGCACATGCAGGAGAGGAGCTGGTGGGGAGTGGTATCTGCATGGGATGTGGGTGCATCTGATCCAGACTAAAGTGATGCTTTTTTATTGTAAACTGGGATATTCTGGTCCTCAAAGTATGCTGTGGGCTGGGATTCCTTCCTCAATCAATTCCAACCTGGCCTCCAGAAACCTTTCTAGCAACCCTGGCCCAGGAAGTGAGATATTTCTGTAAAATGGTAACATCTTGACAAACCAGCAATTTTTCTAGGGGGAGACAATAATGCCTGAGCTTTATCCTTCAGTTGTGTCTCCCCAGGAAAGTGTCTCGACCCAGACAAGAGCAGTGGTTGCGATAAGCCTGTCTGACAGACTCCACGTCTCACTCAGCTGAGGCTCCTCCGTGCCGGTGATGCCGCCCTCCCGCACATACCTTTGTATCACTTCATCTGGACGATCGACGTCCACCTAATTGTATCTGCCTTCCATATACCTTACGATAATTATATCCACATGAGCCGAGCTCCCATATCATTGCAGGTCTGTCTCCGATACGCCTGTTAGGTTAACTCAGTGTTGTTACATAGGAAGATCTCATTTTCAGAAGCTCAACATATATTTCAAACACAATTTCTATCACTCCTAAGTCTATATTTAGACATCAGCTATTTACCCACCACTGAAAACCCACCCACAATTTCGGGAGCCTCTGTGTACCATCTCTGTCAGAAGGAGATGATATGACAGGGAAAAATGCAGTCTAATGGACTGCTATTAAAAAATCTGATTCAGTTCTCCCTCTGTTGGATTAAGATGTTCTTGGGGAGCGATCTTGTTTCCATGGGGTGACACAGAGATGCGAGGACACTTCACTCAGAGGCACAGCGAGGGAACATTGTGCTTTCTGCTTCCCTTATTTCAAACCACTTAGGCTGTGATTATAAAACGTGGCTCAGGGGGGCCGTAGCATCGCTGGGTTAAATGAAGTTCTTCCTACTGCAGTGTGGTTGCAGGTTTTTTTTTTTTTTTTCTCCTTAGGTACTGCTGGATTTCGATGCATGTCAATGGCAGTCAAGAAGAACAAACGGATAATTCTCCAGCACAGTCCTGAGGGAGTGAAATCAGGGTTTGGGGGGATAATTTATGGGATAGTAGGATGCAGGGGCAGCACTTCCACCAGGGACGGCAGGGTCCACCCCTGCCACAGCTTTCTCACCCTTTGAACCTTTCTTTTTCCCCTTCTACACTATGCACAGGCAGAGCAGAGGGGGCAAAGAAGAGCAAGAGTACAGCGGCCCACATGGCAGTACCTGGGGGGAAGCAGGATCCTCACAAGACACATGGATTAGAGCCCCTTCTGTTCGATGGGGACTGGGTTTCCCTGACCTGGAGGTCACAGCGGCTCCGAACCCTTTGCCTCAGAAGACCAAAACCAAAGCTGTTCTTTCCCATGCCTAACCGCCTCTTGAGCTCCAGCTCCCGAGCGAAAGATAAGAACGCTGGCGAAAGCGGAAATGTATCAGCATAACTAACATTTCCTGTAACACTTTAAATGGGGAACATTGCAAATGGTTTGAACGCCTCGAGCGAGGCAGTAACTGGGCAAGGCGTGATCCTGACATGCGGACAGTCCCCGGCCCTGCTCCCTGCCGCTCCTCGTCAGGCTCCGGCACCCAGGAGGGGAGGGCCAGGCCCGGGTGCTGACCCCGGCACGCTGTCGGCCCAGAGACCTGCGGGGCTCCTGCGGGAGGTGCCTCAGTGTATCTCCTGGGACGGACACGTACAAGAAAACAGGCGCAGGGCAGAACAGGCGCTGACTGTAGGCCGAGCTGTCGCGACCTGCTTGAACGCTCTCTCCTTTCCGCCTCCGCCCTTCCCTCCGGTGAAACTGAGCCCCAGCCCACCCCGGTGGCGTTTATTCTCCCGGCCGCTCACGCGTCCCTGCGGGCTGAGGAGACGGCGGAGACCACGGCTCCCACGCCCGCCCCGCCGCGCCACAGCCCGGCGCGCTCTGAGACCTCAGCCGCGGCCGCACGGCAAACTCTGCCGGGCAACCGCCCTCTTCCCCGCTGCGACCAATCAGAGTCAGAGCAAACGTGACTGATCTCCGCTTTAGCCTATCCGCAAGCTATCTGATGGCACCCAATCAGATGCCTGGGGAGATTTTTCTCGCCCAATGATAAACGAAGAGTGGCGCTTGGGCAGGAGCCCGCGCTTCTTCGGGAGCGGCGTAGACTTCAGCCAATCGGAGCAGCGCAGGAAAGGTTCCCAGTGGCCAATGAGGAAAGGGGGCGGGGAAAGAGCAGCTCGCGAGAATTTGAGAGGGACGATGGGAACCCGCGTCTAAGCGAGCGGGCCAATGGGGAAGGGCAGGGCGGGGCGGCAGCTGGACCTTTTTAACTGGCAGGTAAGAGAACCAATCCGAATGAGGAGGTAAGTTCGGGCCAATGGCCAATGAGCAGGGGAAATCCTCCCACGGTTGAGCTGCTGCGATTGACAGGGGAGATCCACAATCAGAAGGCCGCGCCCTTTCTAACCGTCCAATGAGCGAGCGGGGTGGGGAGGCACGGGGGGGCGGCTCTTCCCGCCCCCTCCTCGCGGGCGCGCGAGTGCGGCCGGCGGAAGGACAGCCCGCCGAGCCAATCGGAAAGGCCGTAAAGGGGGAGCGGGCGGGCCTTCCGCCCGGCGGGGGCGAAGGGGTGGGGGCGACGCGCTCGGCGGCCAACGAGGGCGGCGGGCCGGCGCCGAGCGCCCAATGAGCGCCGGGGGGGCGGGGCCCGCTGCCGCCGCGGCTTCCAAGATGGCGGCGGGTGCGTGAGCGCGGCGGTCAGTCAGTCGGTGAGGCCGCCGGCGGGAGCAGGGCCGGGGGCGGGAGGGGGGCCTCCGCCGCCCGCCGCCATGAAGGGCAAGGAGCGCTCGCCGGCCAAAGCCAAGCGTTCGCGGGGCGGCGGGGGCGGCGAGGACTCGGCGTCCTCCTCCTCGTCGGCGCGGGGCGAGCGGAGCAGCAAGAAGCCGAGCGGCTCCGGCGGCTCCAACGGCAGCGGCGGGAAAGCGGCGGCGGTGGCGGCGGCTTCCAACGAGAGCAACAGCGGGAGCAGCCGGCGCGGCGCGCACCCGGACAAGGCCGGCCGCGCCGGCAGCCGCGAGTACGAGGCCGGGGCGGCGGCGGCGGCGGCGGGCGGCGGGGGCAGCCGGCACGGCTACGGCGGCGGCGGCAGCGGCAAAACCGCGGAGGCGTCGCGGAGCAGCAGCAGCCGCGGCGGTGGGGGTGAGTCCCGGGCGCCGGCGGCGGCCCCGTCCTCCTCCTCCTCCGAGTCGGGCGGCGGCGGCGGGGAGTACAAGACGCTGAAGATCAGCGAGCTGGGCTCGGCGCTGAGCGACGAGGCGGTGGAGGACGGGCTCTTCCACGAGTTCAAGCGCTTCGGCGACGTGAGCGTCAAAATCAGCCGCCTCCCGCCCGGCACCGGCGCTGCCGACGAACGCGTGGCCTTCGTCAACTTCCGCCGGCCCGAGGACGCCCGTGCCGCCAAGCACGCCCGCGGCCGCCTCGTGCTCTACGACCGCCCGCTGAAAATCGAGGCCGTCTACGTCGGAGGCGGCGGAGGGAGCAGCCGGCGACGCAGCAGCCGTTCCCCAGCACTGCTGGACAAGGAGTCTCCCTACGGCACGGCGGCCGTAGGGGTGGCGGCTGCGGCGGCAGCGGCCGTGCGGCACCCTCCGGCTGGGGCGACGCAGCGGGCCTTGTCGCCTGCCGGTAGCGGCGGGGCCCTGGGTTATCGAGACTACCGGCTGCAGCAGCTCGCCCTGGGCCGCTTGCCGCCTCCGCCCCCTCTGCCCAGGGAGTTGGAGAGGGAGAGGGACTACGGGGGTTTCTACGAAGCGCGAGTGCGGCCGGCGTATGGGCTGGAGCGGGTGGCTGGCGTGGCGGCTGCTGGGGGCTTTCGTGGAGGAGGAGGGGGTGCTGGAGCTGCCGGCGAGGAGGAGATCAGCCCTGAGGATGACCAGAGAGCCAACCGCACGTTGTTCCTGGGCAACCTGGACATCACCGTGAGCGAGTCAGATTTACGCCGAGCTTTTGACCGTTTTGGGGTCATCACTGAGGTGGACATCAAAAGGCCGGGGCGTGGGCAGACCAGCACGTATGGTTTTCTTAAATTTGAAAATCTGGACATGGCGCACCGGGCCAAGTTGGCCATGTCAGGAAAGGTGCTTCTGCGCAACCCCATCAAGATTGGGTATGGTAAAGCCACTCCGACTACCAGGCTCTGGGTGGGTGGCCTTGGGCCCTGGGTGCCTCTCGCTGCCCTGGCCAGGGAGTTTGATCGGTTTGGCACCATTCGCACTATCGATTACCGCAAAGGTGATTCGTGGGCCTATATCCAGTATGAGAGCTTGGACGCGGCACAGGCAGCGTGCACCCACATGCGTGGTTTTCCCTTGGGTGGGCCAGATCGCCGGCTCCGCGTAGACTTTGCTGACACTGAGCATCGGTACCAGCAGCCCTACCTGCAGCCTCTGCCCTTGCCACCCCCTGCTCATTACGAGCTCGTGGCGGAGGCGGCTGCTTTTGGGGCTCACCGGGGAGCCCCACCTGATCCTCTTCGGGGGGCCCGGGACAGGACACCACCGTTACTCTATAGAGACCGCGACAGAGACCTTTATCCTGAGACAGAGTGGGTGCCCCCCCCACCCCCTGTACGGGATAGGAGTAATCGGGCAGCTGCCTATGACCCACTGGAAAGCCTAGAGCGCCGCCGGGATGGTTGGTCCTTGGAGCGGGACCGAGGGGAGAGGGAATTGGGCAGTAGTAGTAGGGATCAGCCTAGGAAACGGAGACTGGCAGAGGATGGAGGCCGGCACTTGGACCGCTCTCCAGACAGTGAGCGCTCTTCTTCCTCCCGTAAGCGTCACTGTTTAGCCACAACCTCTCCACCGGACCGCAGCCCTGAGCTCCTTGGAGGCAGGGAGCGTTACAGTAGTGACCCCGAGCGCTCGTCCTCCCGCTTGCTCCTTTTGGAGCGGCCCTCGCCTGTCCGGGAATCACGCAGGGGCAGCCTGGAGCGGGGTCAGAACGAAAAGCGCGACCGCAAGAATTCTGCCGAACGGGAGCGGAAGCATCGCGCTTCTGCGGCAGCCGCCGCGCAGGAGTGCAAAAGTCCAGCCAAAAAGGATGAGCGCGCTACAGAAGGAGGCGGCGGAGGCTCCCGCCTCAAACCTCCTCCTCAGAAACAGCAGCAGGATGGAGCATCGCAGGCCGGGGGAGCCCCCAAGCTGTGCTTGGCTTGGCAGGGGATGCTTCTGCTGAAGAACAGCAACTTCCCGTCCAATATGCATCTGCTTCAGGGGGACCTCGGTGTTGCCAGCAGTCTCCTCGTGGAGGGAGCAACTGGTGGGAAAGTAGCTCAGCTCAAGATCACCCAACGTCTTCGTCTGGACCAGCCCAAGCTGGACGAGGTCAATCGTCGCATCAAAGTGGCGGGTCCCAACGGCTACGCCATCCTTTTGGCTGTGCCTGGCGCATCAGACAACCGCTCCGCAGCCGGAGCTAGCGAGGCCGCCACCACCTCCACCCAGAGGCCACTCAGGAATCTGGTGTCCTATCTAAAGCAAAAGCAGGCTGCTGGGGTGATCAGCCTCCCTGTGGGGGGTAACAAAGACAAGGAGAACAGCGGGGTCCTGCACGCCTTTCCACCCTGTGATTTCTCCCAGCAATTCCTGGACTCCACGGCCAAGGCGCTGGCCAAATCAGAGGACGACTATCTGGTCATGATTATTGTCCGTGGGGCATCCTAAGGCCCTCGTGTTCTCTGTCCCCAACCCTGCCTACTCCTCCACACAGCCCCTCCAGCGTGTGCCAGGTGCTATGGGATACAGCCTTAGCCAGCCCTGTCATTATTTTAAATTAGATCTTTGTTTGTAGGTGACTTTCCCTGCCCGTTTTTCTGTTACTACATTTTTCTATAAAGTTAGAAGCCAGAAAGTTTGGTTAGGCATTAGCGTGAATAGGATATTTTGAGAATCCCCTCTCAGTGGGGATAGCAGGAAGGCTAGGCCTGCTTTGATTTAAAAAAGAAAAGAAAAAAAAGAAAAAAAAAAAGAAAAACAAAAACTGGGGGGGGGAAGAACAAACTCCTGCCTTCTTAATTTTGATTCGTGTCCTTTTTTCATTTCATGTTTTTTAAAGCAAGTTCAATAGCTCATCCTCGATAGAGTTACAAACCTAAAAGACCAGATTTAAAGCACTCAGTAGTTTAAATGGAAAACCACATACTTACTAGCGGACTGGTGTCAACTCATTTTTTGAGTCCTTGAAATTCTGTGACGGCCTCAGGCCAGCGGCCCTTTGGCACGCATGATCCCTTTCCTCAGGAGCCTGAATGGTTTCCCTTTGAGTTGCATGGCTCAAGGTTGATGTCTTTCAGGTGACCAGCACCTGCTCTCGGGTACACTGCAGAACATTTAATTCCTTTATTGGGTGTTTGATAATTTCATCCAGCCCCTCAAAATGCATGCACTGAAGGTATGCTTTTTTAACAGTGTATTTCTCCTATTTCTCTGAGTTCTGTTGTATCCCATATATGCACTTTGGGTTTGTAGCAGTGACAATGTTTGGTAAATAGCTGAGGACTTTGTTACAAACCATGAATGTCTTGTGCTTACTCTGGTATGCAGGAAACAAGGAGGTGCTTTAAGAATTAACTTTAGTTATATTGTGGTTTTTTGTTTTTACTGCCTTTTTTCAAAGAGTTGCAGGTACAGTGGGGTCTGGTTCCACAGTGCAAACTCTGAGCAAGTGTGCTTCTCTCCAGAGATGGTTTTAATTCTGTGATAATTTAATTACATAAAAGTTCTCATTAACATTTTACCTCTTTGTTAATAGCAAGAAACTGCTGTCTGCTAGGGACTTTTCAGGTACAGTACAGTGGGCATTACATGAGGTTTATCATTTTATAGGCATCTGGAGTAAAGTGGTTTTAGCATCTTGGAGAATTATTAAAAGTACTCCTGGATGCTGAGGTTTGAGCTCTTGTTCCTGTGATTCTAGGAGGTTCAGTTTGCTTTTTTTCAAAGAACTTAGTTCATTTTGTCTTAAGTTTTTTCCCACTCATTGGGCACTTTTCTCCAGCTGTCTTGGCCATCTTGCTGATACAGGCATTTAGGAGGGAAGAAGGGATCTAAATCCCTGTTGTTTTGTTTAACAACTGAAAGGATGTTGCAGCTAACTTCTAAACTGAAGTGTAAATCTAACTGTATCTATTTACAGGCTCCAAAACTGTAATCTTGCACTTAAACCCAGAATGTAGTCTTGCACTTAGCCACATTTTCAGAGACTTGGGCAATGTAAAAGCGATGCTGCTTCACTAGGTCGATCCTCTGATATATTGCTTGGGCAATTGATACAGGCACAAGTTGATTTCTATTTCAACTTGCATGACACAAAAATTGAGTTCAAAATGCAGAATAGTAGATGAAGGAGGAAATGTCTTGAATGTATTTTATGGGCATAACAGTTCTGAAGTGTGACTGTACTTGCTCGAGATTCGCTGTCGCAGAAATATGAATTTGTGTAACACAGCTTTACTGAACCACTCGTCAGAGAGTGCTTTGGTTTAAGTGGGCTTTGATTTCCTTTACCTGAGCGGCATGAGTAGGCGTAGTATCCCAAGCATTGCGGTGAACTGAGGACTTGAATGTGGCAGCATATCTTGAAAACAGATTTTGTTTTTATGGCTACTTTTCTTTGTAAATGGAAACGTACAAGCCTCATTTAATGCTCTTAAATGTTTGAGGGTAAAATCCAGGATTTCTGGGTTGTTGTCCTTCAGTGTGAATGTAATAGATGGCAGAATTCAGCTGTTCATCTTACTATTAACAATGAGAATTTTTCAAAATGACACGGATAACGCAAATAACTATATGTTTTAGAAGATACAGCGTATTTACCACTTATTGCAAAGAATGTCTGTTTTAATTCGAGCAGGTGTCTGTTGTGTGTCAGCAGGTAATAAACACTGCTGCTAACTCACTTGAAGCGCTGCTTGCATTTAGAGTGAGTTTTCTCCTTGCATCTGACATGAGTCACTTACAAGCGCAGAGTTTTAAAGGAAAGAAACTTGAACCGCTGGGAATTCAAATCTGCCCAAAACAAAAAAAAAGAAGCACTAACGTAATTTGTGTTCAACACTTAAACTTGCTGAGAACAGTGTTTGTTACACTGATATGCAGTAGGCACCTGTTTTTAAAACCCATAAAACTTGGGGTCAACATAGCTTGTCAAAGCAAACTTAGTGTGGGAACCCTTTTGGAAAGAGCATCCTAGGTGCACTTCCATTTTTCCTTGTAAAATAGCAGTGGTTATACCTGCCACAGGCTTTTATGAGTCAAAATTGTGCTGCGCTGGAGGGTAATAAGGAACAGGCGAGGCTCTATTTGACTCCCAGGTTTTCTGGTTCCTTATTTAATGGAGTACCTGCTTCTTTAAATCTGGTTTATTTGTGGTTGCTGCTCTGTTTTGTAAGCAAGGATTTTAACACCCTTTGAGGGTTCTTAATGTCAAAACATAGTTGACTGGCAACATTTTTTTTGCCGGCACTTAAGTTCACGTGCTGCCATCAAGGCTGGTACAGCTTGCTCAGCTGTGCTTTTCTCTTAGGCTCTGAAGTGTGCACCATTGGAGTAACTGTCCACTAAAAGTCGTCTTTGCCAGGGCTGAACGCGAGTAGAAGTCCGTATGTAATACCACTTCTGTATAGAGCAAAACAGATGTAGCAGACTTTAGCTCTCTCGTTGTGTTTGGCATTATCTTGCTCTAGCGAGAGCTCAGTATTTCTTCTAACGTTGTGTGCAGCTGATGTTCCTATATTTCATTAGTCTGTTGAACTAGCATGGAAAAAGGATGTCCTTTTCCTGAATCATTTCATAGTTGTGCTTTATGCTTTGGGGAAAGAACCTCAAATGACTCATACTTTTGTTTAAGATTTTAGTTTTTTGTTTTTTTTTTTTTTAATTGGAAACTTTACGCAACTTCCTTGGCTGCCGGCCAGTGGCTTGCTTTGCTCCCGTCTAGCGTACGGTCTGCTCTTCACTGGTACTGCGGCGTGAACACTGAGGTTACCCTCAGCTCCAGAGGTTTCAGGCTTCTGGGTTACAAATACCAATGCATCCTTGTAAGCATCATAGAGAGAGAAGGGCATTATGTGCCAGGCAGACAAATCTTACCCCACTTCTCTCTTTTTTTTTTTTTCTTTTTTTTTTTTTACAAGGATGTTAAAGGATTGAAATGTTTTGGTGACAACTTGCTCAGCCCCCTGTGGAGGGTGGAGAAGAGAGTTTTAGATTTCTTGCAGTGGTTGGGGAACCATCTGGTTAATGGTAACTGAGGTGAAAGGCCTTAAGTATTAATGGGGAGGAGGAGTGAATCAAAATTGTGAAGACAGGTTCAAAAACTCTGAGGACTCAGGGAAAAATGGCTTGGAAAACTCTAGTTCCTGCCTTTAAGAAAAACAGTGTTGAGGGCAGTACTCCTGGGGAGTCTGCTGTATGCCCGTGGAACAGAAACAAAGGTGGAAGAAATTCTTGCCATGTGACTGTAGAGCTTTTGGGGTTCTTTCCCCTTTGTTTCCCCCTTTATTACTTTCTGCAGATAGCACCGAAGGACAGATATTCCAATGACTTATAAATTGAATGATGCAATGATTTTTGTATTATTAGGCTTAAGGCAGACCATATGGTTCAGAGAATGGTTAATTGAATATTCAACTTCATGCAGTTTTGATTGTGTGAAAATGATGGATGAGAAATATTACTTGAATAGTAACAATTTTAAATTATATTAGGTGTGTCTTTGATTTGACCTTTTCTTTAATATTGGAGTTGTCTGCTGTTAGAATTACGCAGCAAAATGAGAACAAAAGAGAAACGTGTAACACTACATTTCATGTTTTTGTTGGTAAGTTGCCTTCAGGAAATACTCTTTGAGGAAAGTCAACCGAATAATCAATAATTCAGTTGGTTTTTCTCATGGTTAATTATTTTGACGTGTCCCATTAACTGTTTCTGAAAGTTGAATAATCATCAGTACTGTATGCCTAGTTTAACCTTGGTCCAAAAAGAAGCCCTGCACTACTTGTTATGCATCTATACATAGAAGGTGACTTCATTTCAAGGTTTCGTGCCCGTGGGTGGTATTGTTGCTTTTTGAAGTCCAAGTAGAATATTCAGAAAGGCCTTGTAGCTCTTTATGTTCATCTGTATAATGTAGGGAGGGGAAAAAATCTGTTGTATGCATTTGTATTGAAATAACATTTTCTTTCCTCCTGCAAGCAAAGCTGGTGGACTGCAGAAGACAACCACATGGGATACCAAGCTCTAATGGACCTTTGGGAAGAGAAGCTGTGGCTTATGTGGAATTTACATGGGCCTCTTGATGGAAGAAAGCTTATCTGTTTAGTATTTGTGCATTTTACTAAAATGGCAGCTTTAAAAAAAAAAAAAAAGTTGTGTATCTGCTATTGTGATGCCAATGCCCGTGTTTAAGTGGAAAAAAAAAATGACCTCTTTGCTTTGTGCTGTGTACACAAGATTGCTGGAAAAGTAAAGGAATACCCTTTTTATGGCTCACACAGCTTAAAAGTAGCTGTCACTCAAACATGCGCTCACAGTTGAGCTGATTTTGTTTCATTCTAAATAAATTGTTTCTTTTGAGGAAAATGGTTTTTCTGCCTGGAAGTGAATTGACGACAAACGTTTGACCCCTTTGTTTGCAGCGGAGGGGTTGCTGCTGCTGCTCAATGTTTGATCTGATAGTTGTGGGTCTTGAGCAAGAAGCAGGGAGAACCGACACTTTCGCGTTGACCAGCCTGTTGTACCAAATCTGAAGAAATCTAGTTGATTGTCTTGCTGTGGCACCCCCTTTGTTTGCAGTGAAAAAGGGGGTCACTTGCTGCTTTACTCCTCACCTTGACGAGGAAGCGGTGCTGATGCTGGCATGCAAGAAGCAGGGAAGCACCACCCTGCGTCTCAGAACGGTGTCCAAGTCTGGGGCTTCGCTGGTTTGAAGAGCTGGAGTTCCTGAATTTTAAGTTTCTGATTTATTTTGTTCACCCAACATGTTTGGCTTTAGTTTTGATTATTTTTTTTTTTTAATTTTGAAGAAAAAGTTTGAAATTGCTTTGAATCTTGCACGTAAACCTTTGCACCAAATTGCCAAAAGAAAAAGAGAAATGAGTCCTTAAAAGTGTTTAAATGATGTTAATAAAGCCTTTCCTGCCATACGCGAGGCGCTCCTCCATCTCCAGGGGCTTTTCAGCAGTTATGCAGTGATGGGTTTAGTGCTGAATGGATGAAGAGTTCCTGAGAGCTAGAGTCGGTAATTTAAAACCTTTGCGTTGGTGTCTCAGTGCCTTATTTTGACCGGTTTTGAAGCAAATGGTTCCACACGCCTCGGATGTGCATGCACCCTGATCGCGTCCCAGGTACGACTGCATGTTTGCTTGCAGTCGCCTCACTGTGTAGTACAGATGGTGAGAGGAAAAAAATGGAGGCGGCCTGAAAATGTTGTGTGCTGTAGTTGCTGCATTCTCCTGTACTGGGGGCTCCTGAGCTGTGGAAGGCTGTTCCAGTGCAGGAGTACAACTCCATGTTTGCTGCAGGAGACTTCGGGGCACATTTGACAACCACAGACATCAAGAGGAAGCTAACACTGCTGCATCGTTGGCTTCAGAAACCTCTCGTGTTATGCTTGCTGGTCTGTTAGAATTAATGTGACATGCAGATGAAGACACCTTGAAATGCAAGCTTGCCCTGATTGCCTTGACATACTTTAACCTCCTGTGGATAACGAACCTAGTGCTGTCCTGCAGCCATGCAGGATCATTGCTAGGCTGCAGGTGCCTTTCAACAAAAGGATGCCATGGTTTTGCTCTGCAAGGTGTCTGTTCCTGGGGCAAAGAGCTGTGTAAATCCCTAAAACAGGTAAGGGGGTTTAAGAGGTTGAACTGAATTGTAATGTAAAAGAAGATGGTTTTGTTGTTTGCCTTTTTTTTTTTTTCTTCCTTGATTCTTCAGTCTACTAACTTTTACTAATGTGTTTGCTTTGGACAACGTGCTGCTCCCATCCACTCTGGGGATGGGAGCAAAGGAGCAAACTCTTTGATGTAGCTTCTGTGTTTGCTTTGGGGACTCCCGTTAATGAACGTGACGTTTCTCTGCCTACCTGGGGCAAGATGCTGCGTGGGTAAAAGTACAGGTTTTCAGCTTGGCAAGCTAGAGCTGTTATTTTGACTTCATGAACTGCTTGAATTAACACTGCTTTAACCCAGAATACTATTTATAATGTATATGTTGATATGGAAAGCCAAGCTAATGATTAGGCAAAGCTATCTGTGTGTTTATGGGATGCTGGTGTAAGCATTTAAGTTAAGCTGTTCATTGTAAATGGGAGCAATTGTAGATATTGCTGGTAACGAGGGGAGGGAAGCAGGGAGGGGAGACTCGTGAGATGCCTTTTCTTCTAGAAGTTGGTGTTTGTAGTTAAAATTCATATTTTTGCAATGTATTTCATGTTCTGTTGAGATATGACCTCTGAATCTGGTATCGTTTGGTTGTACAAAAGGGTTGGGGCTGGTAGTAATAAAGGGAGGGAGGCATTCCTCAACCTCTTTAACTTGGCTGGGTGGTTGATGCCAACAGGAGACGAGTGATCTGTTAGCGTAACCCAAATAAAGGAGGTGTTTTTCATGAGCTGGGTAGCTGCTTGGGTAACCGGGCATGTGTTTCAGGGGTTGGGCACTCTCCCACTTTTTGGGTATGCTTTGACTTGTTGTGTTATGGCAAATGGGGCCGTCGGTGGCTGTTCCAGAAGAGGTCTGCCTCTCTGACTCAGATTTCACTGTGTATTTAACCAGGAGATCGTTCCCTGTATCCTTTACATTACGTATTTATTCTGGAGGCTTGGAGGTATCGTGGGATGATTCTCCTATGGTTGCTTTGTAATAGTGAGTTGTTTTTTGTGTGCTGGGTCTGCCCCTCTGCCTTCTGAATTGGTTAGAGGGATGCTTCAGCTGCCAGGTAAAGCCAGGCTTTTGTTAAAACCGGTCTCTTTGAAGGGTTAAGTGCTCTATATGCATCATATTTATTTGGCTAATGAGACTTCTGGGGAAAGTGGATTTATAAAGACAACCATTTAATTAACTGCACTGCAGTAGAAAGCAGTGCAAGTGGATTAGACAGGGAACTGGTTATTTGAATTCACACGTCTTTTTCGAATTGTGCTTTTACCAGCCGCAGCTGAATTAATAAGTAAGTTTAAAACATCAGATGGCCCAGATTCTGCTCTTCGCTAATAACAAGCTTATGTTTGCCTCGTGCTGCTGGTTTACTATGAAATGGCAAATGCTGTTTGAGGATACGCTCTCACCATGTGTCCTGGTTTTTGGTGCGAGTCGATCAGGCAAGGCGTCTGCAGAAAGGCCAGGGAGAGAAGTGGAAAGTGTCTTGGGCTGATGGCTTTGTGATTCCTATTGTGTCTCCTTCGGTTATTGTCTAGTAGTTGTGTGCCTGAGTTTAATTATAGCTGGCTTGAGAACTGGGTGAAGTAAATTCTTAAGGCAGAGTAAGCTGCTGAAGGACTCGGTCAGCTGCACTCGCTGTGGTGGGTTACTCGGGGCCGATTACCAAGAGCCTGCTGGTGTTTGTCCTATTTGTTCATGTGCTGATGGAGTTGAGGTGCCTCTAGTAGGAGCAGAGGATGTTTATGTGGTGGCACAAAGGTCTACTATTTTGTCAATCCTATTTATCCCGCTTCAGGGATGTAGTAATTGAATGTGCTTGAAGAATTGGGGTATGGATGCTGTCAAACATGATGGTGTTGCTGTGGGTTAACGAGTTGTCAGCTCCCAGTCCAGCTTCTGTGCCCATGCTTTTGGGTTTGAGCTTGTGTGTGTTATCCTGGGATCGGGATGGGTTTTGTGTGCATGCGGTCGGCTTCCACAGATGAGCAGATGAGCTCTAGGTTAATTGTGGGTAACGGATAGTTTATCTACTTATCTCCCTGCCTTGACCTTCATACCTAGTTCTGCAATCAGATCTGAAGATTGGTCTGTAGATTTTTAGCTATCTTCAGTATTTCCTGTCCCCAGATCCAGTGATAGGTCAGGCTGACTTGTAGCAATGTGTACAACTTAATCCAGTGTCCTGCCCCGAACTGGCAGTTTTCCCTGTAGTTTCTGCCACACGTAGCAAGTGAGCACTTGGATCCTTCAGTCTGTATCTCATTTCATGTGCAAGTGCTGTGTTTCAAGCCTGTAAAATTAGACATTTTGGGTATGCCTGAGAACACACGTAGGGTGCAGAAGGATTTTGAGTTAAGGGAAGCCAACGAGGTCTCACGAGGGTTGTTGTTAAGCTCTCGTTGCCATTCGAGGGGAGTTGTCCTGTGGACCGTGGGGGTGTTTGCAGCCCACTTGGCCAAGGGATTGCTTTTGGTCATCGCCTGTAGCACTGGCAGGCCGGCCCCGGGTGCTTCAGCTCTGAACCCAGCGCCATTGCCAGCCTGGGCAGAGGTTCGGTGCGGAATGAACTCTTGAACCACCCGAGCTGCTGTTGTTGAGGCTTGCGGGGAGGGCACGGCAAGGAAATGGACGTTGTTGTTTCTCGTGCTGCTCTTGGATGGATGAATACAAGACTTCATGTTTCATATCTGCCAGCCCAGCTTTCTTCTCTTGCGCTAAGGTGTATCGGCACAGACGCGCTCCCAGCTCTCAGATATCTTTAGCAAATGCCTTTGCTCTTCCTCGTTGCACGCAGACTTGCGTCCCAGCAGCAGGTTGAGGCTGGGAGAGTCTGGTCCTGGACACCCCATCCCTCCGACCAACCTTATCTCAGCCGGCTTGGCCATAGCTCCCCTGCCCTGCTTGACTGAAGGGTAGAGGGGTTGGAAATCAATTTATTGGCATTATATTAGTCACTGGGGTGTTGTAAAGACACCCTTTGCCTCTCCCAAGCCAGTGTGCAATCCTTGCCCTATCTTGCCCACGTGAGAAATATCCGTAGGGGAAAGTTGTGCAAAGCTCAGTGGTGACTTAGGAGGCAAAGTCTGTCTTGCTTTGGAAATGGAGACTTTGACCCATGAATTACTTCTGAAATTGTCCGTGGACATGAGCAAGACCTCCCATCTCCTTTGTGGTTACTGCAGGCTTGAAAGCTTTTCCATGAGGATCTCTTAGCTGAAGCTAAAACTTCTGGTTTTTTAAACATCTGTTTTAATTTTTTTTCATTAGGGTAGCTGATAAATTCCCATTGACTTCAATGAAAATAGTTATGCTACCTTTAAGGATTTTTTTTTTTTTTTTTTTTTTAAAAACCTCCCCTCCTGCTGTGGAGGCTTCCATCTCCCTGGAAGTGAAACTTTTTAATTCAGGCTTTGCTGAATTTCAGCCTAATAATGCTCTGCATTGCAAATGTGGCTGATCCGAGAGACCTGGCTACGGGATGTGTTCCAGGGAGGAAAAGAAGCACCAAAAAAAGAGCCGAGTGTTCCTGTTATCAGCGTGTGTAAGGGCAAGTAAACAGCCAAAACCGCACACGGTATCTGCCAAACAAGCGGGCAAAGGAAGAACAGCCTTGTTTCCTGTTGCTGGAAGGTCATGTTGTCATATCCTTACCCAGCTATTTTAAATTGCCTTTTGCTTTCTTCCTGTGGCTTAAGGTAAAAGCAGAAACCTCAGGACCCTTGGTAGCTGGAGCACCTCATTTGGGGTGTGTTGTGTACTGCCACCCAAAAACCAGACCTGTACCTGCCGCAGCCATGAAAAAGCTTCTTGTTCTCCTTTAAAATCTGAATTATATAGATTATTTTTTTCCCTCCATGCTTAATGAGCGTCCTGCAAAGCTGGTGTTTCTCACAATATCACCGTAGGCGAGAGTCTGGCAGTGGTTTTGTGTGTAAAGCAACTGAGGTGCCAAGAAAGGGTCAACGTGAGATCCCAGGTGGTGGGTTAAACCCCAAACTTCTTGCCTACCACCGTGGTCTCAGACCTCTGAGCAGATGTGTGAGTCCTGGTCAGCTCTCGGAGCTCACCCAGAGCTCATGCACGTTGGAGGAACAGCTGAAATGATTCCTGCCCAGCCCTTGGAGGGGATTTATTGTGAGATAAAGATCGTTGCTTATTATGTGGTAAACATCAGGATCAACTTTCTCTATTTAGTGCCTAGGTTTATCTGTTGTCGGCATCTGAGAGGAGCAGTGGGAACATCCCAGCCTTGGTTGTTAGTAGATTTTTTTTTTTTTTTTTTTTTGTTATCAATGGGAGAGGCTGACCATGGTGAGGCAGGGAGAGAGGTTTATTTTGTGTACTGAGGAATGGCTAAGTCCATGTTTGAAAACCTCTACCCTGACTTTCAATGACCCAGCACAGTTTTCCACCAAAACAGAACGAGGAAGGGGAACCTACAGCTGATAGCTAGGGCTCTCAGAGGTGTACGATGACTGTATAAAATAATAATATAAAATAATTGCAGTGTGAGTTAAGGACTTGCGCAGCATGCTTCTCGGTGTGATCTCCGATTGCACCAACTTCCGTAGCTTTGATAGACCTGAGCTGAGTCTTAGCAGCTTTTTATCCTGGCTTATGTAAAATCAGGGGAAGTGGGGATTAAGATCAGCAGGTGCCCACCCCGTAAATCAGTCCTGCCAAAATACCTGGCACGGGTGCTGGGAGTGGGTCCCAATGGGTGACGGAGGGTGACCGGGCTCTTCTGGGCAGGGCTGAGATGGCAGCAAAGTCCCAGTGCTCTTGTGTTACTGCTCGCTCCCTTTTTGGCTGGAACTTTAGCTCCCAGAGCTGCCTTGCAGGATTATACCTGGGAATAGATCATTGAATAATGACAGAAAAGCATTTCCCTCCCTGTATAACTCCCAGGAAGGATGGTAGCCTTGCAGCCAAGTTGTTTGAATGAAACAAACCCAGGAGTAACTAATCCTTAACTGCAGCAGTGTGTGCTGCGATGTCTTGTTGGAGAAGCCGATTCCATGTTTTCTTCCTGCTTTCTTAATCTTGTGGTGCTAAAATTAATCAGGATTCAGGGTAACAGTCCCCTGTCCATAGGTACTCAGAAAACTTTTTATTTAAATGAAGTTTGGGTTTTGGTTTTTTGTTTTGGTTTTTTTTTTTTTCAAAGGCACTTGGGGTGTTGTGCCAGATTTCTGTTGGGATACAGTGAAAATTGGAGGCTGTTTCCTTGGGCTTCTTGTAAAAGCCTTTTGTCATTTGGACGCTTTACCAGCGAGCTCTGGTAGCCTGCACATCATTGTATCTTTTGGAGGGATCTTCAGCGTCCAGTTTCTCTGCGCCATCTTCCTGGTGTGAATTTTAGGAAGGTTTTCAAACCGAGGAATCTTTGGTAAAATGCTCCCAAATCAGATTTCTCATCAAGATACAAGTGCAGCGCAGCTTGCCATAGTATGTTACCCCAGGCATTGCATGTGCAAAAGATGAGCTTGGGGCAGGAAAAATGTTACACCGAGTGACTCCAGACAGAGTGCTGAGGTGGTCATTAGTTTTGCAAGGTTTTTTTATTTATCGCAAGTTAAACTATTTTCTTGGAAAGATCTCTAGGAGGTTGTTAACAATTCCTTTCCAATACAAAGTGCAGAGATGATGCTTGAGAGGTACACGTGGGTTGGAAAACATGAGGGAATCCAGTCCTCTGCTGTTGGGCTGCTGCTTTCCCAGGACCAGGAGGTGGGCTGGGTGGGCACCAGGACTGGGTGGGCACCACATTTAAGCAAAGTGTTTTTCATGCTGAAGATCTTATTAAGCCATTGCTGCTTCTTTTCTCTACCCTGTATTCTGCAGTTGAGTAAAGGAGCAGGCACAAAGGGGATTTGCTAGTCAACCTAAGAGATTAAAGCTTTTAAACTCGTTTGTGTCCCAGCAAACGTGCTTTTGCATTTATCCAAACACCATGTGATACTCTTTACTATGCCAGACTGGCTTTATGAAGTTATTTGCAAGATGACTTCAATGGGATGGAGAAATCTTCCTCCGGGCAGATGTTCCCATCGTCATTGCTGTTTGTTTCTCTAATGCACGTGTTGTGTGTATTTTGCAAGTAAATAAATGCCTTTAGTTTTCAGAACTGCGAGGAGAACTAAAACATCTGTTCTGTGCTTGCCTTCTCAGCAAAAGGTGTGAAAGGAGAGAAGCGTATCTGACCACCAGACGTTATCCTGAGCCTGCTCGGTTGCAAAGACAAAGGCTTGAAGACTTCTCCCACCTCCCAGCCTGATGGTAGGACTCTGCAGGGCAGCTGGGAGGAGTTTCTTGGTACGGGGACTGGTTTCCTCAACCTCTTTTGATAGATAAGAAAGAATCAGGTCTAGAAAAAGGTACTTTGCCTGTGCAGAATTATTTTGGGGGCAAATAGAGGCTGGTGGTGCCCATCTGCGGGGTAAGGTGCTGTGGGAAATGGGAGCTCCTGAGCTGTTTGTTCCTTTGCAGAAGGAAAGAGAGGGTACAAGGACTTGGGAGACCCATTTTCTAAATAAAGGTAAGGAATTGGTGGCATGTGTTAGTCTGATGGAGAGGACAGGGGAGGACTCTCCTTAAAAACCTGGAGGTTTTGAAGGGAGCCCATTTGTTGGAGCAGATGGGATGAGAGGTGTGGACACCACATCCCACTGCAAGTCGTTCCTTGGTGGCAAAAGAGGTGAAAATATAACGGGGCTTGTGTTGAAAGGAGGATGGTGTTGAGCAGAGTGGCTTTATTTACAGGGAGAGGAAGAGGTTAGAGCATGGGGATAGGTGCTATAAATCATGTAGACAGAGAGCAGCGGTGTGAGGATGTGGTGTGTTGGCTCTTCTTCGTCCCCGCGTTGCTTTGGTTGCTGGGTCTCACACTGGTAATAGTGAAAAGCACTACTGAGCTCAAATACGTGTTCGAGAGATGCAGAGTAAGAGGGGGTTTTGAAGCTTTTGGATTGGAAAACCTGGAGCCAAGTGTTCCTCATAGTTCCTATTACAGCAGCAAACCAGGGCTGCTGGCGAGTGATGAACTATAGTGTTTCAAGAGGTGAAAACTCAAATTTACAAATGAGGGCTTCATCCCTGCTACAGAAGGTCTCAGCTGAAGGCTTAGTGCAGGACAGGCTTGAGCCAAATTACACAGTACCTGCTTGCCCCTCTTAAACTCCCAGTCCCTTAACGCTTCTTAAATAGTCATCTTATCCTTAAACCTCTGCATCAAACACAGTACGTGATTCAGTTGTACCAGTTAATATCTGTATCCTGCAGGAGTTAGGAGAAGCTCTGAATCAGCATATGAAAAATTAACCATTTTGTAGCACCAGTATTTCCCATCTACTGCAAAGTCAAGGCTAAATTTTTCCCTCGTTTAAGCACGCCTAGTTTATTTGGCATTGTGCAGTTGTGTAACTGCTGAATTTGCCCCATTATCTGTGAAAGAACTTTCTTGCCTGTGGCGATGTTTTAGCTCCTTAATACTGCTGTAATGTTCTGTAGCTTTTTATTAAATACAGACTGCTTAATTTCATGCTTGAAATAACCCATTTGACAGGTTAAAGGAGTGTTTCTATAGGGGAAACAACTCTCTTGATGGTTTAATATTAAAAAAAAAAAAAGGGATAATGCCAGTGGCTGGGGTGGTTGCGTGTAAAACCCTTACGATATCCCAGATCCATGTAATAATTTCAAATATCTGGTGATATTTGCAACCTCACTACTGGAAAGAAAGTCAAAGCAGCTGTGTTACATCTTGGCCACCCGAATTAAATCTGTAGGATGCTGGTTGAATATAGGCTCAGCATTGCTGCCTGGCTCTGGGACCTGCCTTCGTGGGTTCACTGAATCCCAGGGAGTCACTGGGTGATTGGGAGGGTGGGGAGAAGGGGAGAAGAATCTGAGACAGGTACGATCTTTAAGTTTGCTGTATTGTGGTACTGGCTTTAAGGAGAATTGGGTTTGCTTCCAGGTCCTCTGTGCTGTGGCAAACAACATTGTGCCTGGGAGATTGAGTGGCCATGGTGCAGCATCCTTCTCACAGAAAAAGAGGTTTTTGTGGAATGGCTGTTGTCCATATCCTCATGGAAGTTTAATCCTTATCTTTCTGTACCGTGTCTGTCCTTGCGTTCCTCCCTGGAGCTAATTATTCGTATCTGAATAGAATAAGCTAAAATCTCTTGCTGTGCTTTGGCACTTTTGAGGTCCTTGGCTGCCTCATCCCAAGAGGTGAGTCAGCCTTGCTGTCTCGCGGTGGCTAGGAAAGCTGGAGAGGCGGCTCTGCGGCTCTGATACTGAGCTGTCGGACTGAACGCAGCGGGTTTAAATCAGACATATAGAAAGACATGGCTCAGGAGCAAAGTCAAAGTGAAACCCATGTTCCTCTGGGCCATGGGCCTTATTTTTTTCCCATCAAATAAAGCTTTACACTATGTATTTCTCAGATGGCTTTATTCACACATGCAGGAGAAATATCTAGATATACAAACTGTGAATCTGTCATCTAAAAATTCCTATTTTCATTTTTGCTGTTGTTTATATTTCCCGGTACAGAAGGTCTGTGCTGGTGATTGCTTTCCAATCGTGGATGCAATCAAAGACCATTCTTTAAAATTTCTACCGAGAATTGCTTCAGCCAAGCCTGGGGCTGTTGTTCAGGTTGGCTTTTTTTAGCTTCCATTTCTGGGCCGAAGGCTCAAAGAAGAAAGAAATAGGTGAGATGAGAGCACAGGCTCCAGCAAAGAGGAAAGAGCAGACATATGTCTGGGTGTAGTCATACAGCCACCCTGCAGGAGAAAAGATTGTTATTAAAGCTGTTGGATTTTTCTCACCAAAAAAATCATTTTGGGAGGTGGGCGGGAAGCAAAGGATGTGTGTTCTCATTTAAGAATTCCTCAGATATTTTCTTTACCTTAACTCTTCATGTGCCTGCTGCTGTGCAGCAGTTCCGTGGACAGTTAGGACTATTGCCATTGGTATAACAGGCAAAATTGTAGGTCATTCATCCCAGAGCTAACTTCTCCTGATCTTTGTAGTGGACATGGGTTTTAATTTGATTAAATTTAATCCCTGACTTTTTTTCCTGTTTAAATAAGTGGGCCAAAAGTAGCTGCTGCAGCAGATGGAAGATCCCATTGGACTAATGAGATGACTTGCATGTGTTGGTGTTTGCAACATCTGGGCTGCAAACTCGATTCTCCAGCCTTGCCTTCTTGTGAGCAGACCCAATTTAATGCAACCTGTCTAATATGAGAGATCCCAGGCCAGGAGCTTGAAGTGAAATTGCTTAAAAGTAGCTTTGCAAGCACTTAAAAGGAAAACCTAAATTCCATAAAGACTCGGGAATTTGCAAGGAGGCAGGTCGCCTTTTAAAATGACCTTGAAGTGTTTTGTTTAGTTACAGCATATCAGCTCGTGTCTAGACAATCATTTTAAAGGTGGACAATTCCTCTGTTTGAATCTAAAATATACAAAGCGATGGGAGTTGCTGCTGCATGTAATAAAACCCTTCATATACTCCCAAATCTGGCGTGGGTTGGTTGGATGTCCAAGGTGGGTTAGCAGCTGAGCCAGATCTGCTGCTGCTGGCGTAAAATGCAATTCCTCTGGTGACATCCGTGGACTCGCATGATTTACACAAATGGTAGATCTGGCCTAAATTTGGGATTCTTAAAACCAGCTCTGGTTAGGAAGGGAAATAATATAGATTCCCCAGAGACCCCGGTCTCAGCTGCGCAGGAGCGTGGCTGCTGCTGTTATCTGCGAGTGCCGTGGCCCTGAGTAGGGAAGGAAGCAGTGCCGGTAAAATTTGGGGGTCTGTGACAAACCCGAGGTGCTAACATTTTCCTTGCTGTAGATTTACACGGCCAAAGGAGGGTTTTCTAAAACAGAGGAAAGGCTGTGCGTTGCTTTGCTCTACCCCAGTTTCGGTTTCTGTTGGCTCATGCCTTTCTCAGGGGGAGTTTCAGCTCTGTTGTTTTTCTCAGGGATATCGTGTGAGCCACGGCACAGGCGAAGACGGAGCTTGCTGTTGGAAAGGAGGATCCTGTGGCGCTGGACTTGGTGACGTTGGGTGGCTCTCCCGTGACCCTGTTTTTGTGGAGTGCTTTATTCTCCAAGGTGGGATCTGGTTTTGCTGTCTGAAAGTCTCTGGGATTTGGACAGGAGAAGGGATGCTAATGTAGTTGATAGTAAGATGTACAGGACAGAGTGCACCAGTTGAACTCTGATTTATTTAAATTATTTTTTAAATATCCTTAAGGATATTTTTTAGTTTTTCCGGTTTTTTTGGTGCTGAAAGACTAGCATTGCCTCCTCACCAGGAGCACAGTGATCACCTTCTACTGCATCACACCCCCCAACCTTTTAAAGTACCTATGGTGTCTGTGCCCTGACTCTTCATCCAAAAAAAATCATTCCTGCTGCAGAAAGCTGAATTAGAAGCTCATTGTGTGCAAACTTAAGCAAAACAGCAGTTTTGTAAGCAATGCCGGTAAATCCCTGGCACCTAAGTGGTCCAAACTAAACATCCACGGCACATACTCATGCTGCAGGCTGTGGTCAGGCTGTTTAAATTGCGCTGCCGATCTGTAATCAGGAGTTTTGTTTATTCCCGATGCCCTAAGTAGCAATACCTAGTGTGAAGACGCAGGTAAAATTTAGATGAGAGCATCTAAATGCACGTGCCAGCACAGCTTTCAAATGACTCCATCCTCTCCCCTTTCACCACCCAAATTTGCTGGGGCTGGTGTTTGTGTGCTGGTTGCTGGAATCTGTTCTGTAGTTTTGGATTACATGGTTTGTTTTATTTCTTTTGCAGTTTGAGTTACTGATTTGTACTGCTTATGGAAATAAAATGTACTCTTCTCTCCTTAGCTTGCTTGCAGCTTGCCAAAATAATGTTTGTTCTGTCTTGTTCTGTTTTGTTTTTGGCTTTTTTTCAGCATGGCAGAAGCATCCAGCAGTGCTGGCGGATGAGGAGCTATGAAGGAGCCTTCAAACTTTTCACCCCGGGCTTTCAGTCAGACCGGCTGCCTCCGGATTTAAGAGCTTTCAGTTAAACAGATTTGCAGGTAAGTCACCTTTTTGTTGCATTGTGATTAGGCTTTGTTCTGGTATGCAAAATAAGCAGTTTTAACCTTTGCAGTTCTCATTTTGCCTTGGGTTTCACTGCATAAAAATACTTGAGTTTTATAAAATTGAAATTCTAAAGTCAGGGTTTTAGGGAGGTCAGCAGCAGTCAGAGGTACTAAACCCCAGGGTCTCACATAACATTTAAATCTTGTCCTGTATTCTGCAAGGAGCAGGTGCTTTTGGACGCTTAGAGTTAATGAGTAGCTTCTGGTCATATTCAGTTTTCACACTTAATACAGAAGAGAAAATTCTAGAATTTATCTTGGATCACAAACTTAGATTCTGAACTCCGAGTTGTTTCCCTCTCGCTTTGCCTACGGTGAGATGGATCAGCGAGAGTTTTGCTTCTTGGCTTTTTTGGCCTTTATTTATCCTACCAGTATTAAGAAGATTGATTTCCATGGAAGGCTTTTTGCAGGAAACCTGCTTGCTTTACAAAATCCAGAAGTGTTCACACAGTGAGTGGTTAGCACTTTCAGAAAGCAAAAGGCTTCCAATTAGCGAAAATATATTGGAAGTGGATGAAAGTATAACTGCTATCTTAGCATGTATGATGCATGGATAAGAGAGCACCAAATTATTTAGCTCTTTTCATACAATATGCTACTGTGTCAGGGAATTTACTGTGAACTATCACACAGTACAGGGATTGCTTTCTGGTGGACATACATCTTGTATCAGCAGAAGAGATTTTATCCGATATAGGCTATGTATCACTGTGACAGTGTAAAGCGCACTGTCAATGAAACGCTTTAGTTGCTTGAAATTGCATCCATATACAGAGTTTTACCAACCTCGAAATATTGATTAGGGAAATCAATTTTTTTTTCACATGCTCGCAGTACAGCAGCATTGCTAAAGCTTTGCACGGAGCTGGTATTTACAGAATCCTTGGCAGCTTCAAGCAAAGTGCCTCTGCAGGCATGGGGCAGCTGATAGCCGAGGGCAGGAAGCAATAAATGACGAACAAGTTGCCAGGTTTTACTCAGGATACATTTGGTAGGTGAGTGACAGGACATTGTTCACACTGATATTTGACCTTGCAGCTTTTTCTAGTTTGTTTGCATCATGAGGACCTAGGAAGAGCTCAGTTCCTGTTTCCAGCTATGAGGTATGGCTAAAGGGTCATCAGGGAAAGGAAAAACTTTGTCCTGGCCAAGATATTTGGAGGAGAACAAGTCCCTTGCTCATAAGCAGAGACTGGAGACTCGCTTCTAAGCGCTTGGAATCTGCCAGATACTCAAAACTGCCTTGGTTTTCTGGCAGAGGGAGAAGAGGAAAGGCTTTTCATCCTCCTTATCTTTGGGCCCAGGAGCTCTTGTGGCTGAGCTGTGTAATCTTCTTCAAAACAAGAGATTGCTGAGACTTCTCCTTATGTTTCAGTGCCTCTGCTTGGTGGGACTGCTGCTGAGCTTGTCCTTGCTTTACCTTCCTCTCCCTGTCTCCCCTCTAGTCCCTCTGTTCCAAGTTCAGTGTTCCAATGCCCTGTTGGGGGTAAAATCCACGGTAATGCAGTCGTTACTTTTCTGCTGTGGTCAGGGTTAAAATTTGCACGTGGGGTTTAGCCTCTTTTTTTCCACGCAGTTGTCAAACTGCTAGTTGGGTTTTGCAAATTCACGAGCAAAATATTGCCTGTGTATAAAGATAAGTTTCTGAAATGCGTGTTGGTTTTTTTTTTCACTCGGACAGAAAAACCATTCTTGGATGCATATGGGTAGGAGAGTGAACCAGGAGCATGTTTTATCACTAGATGTCTGCGGTGGGTATAACTTATACATAACATTACAGTTACCTGCTAGAGGAGGTCCGCCGATGGCTGCTATCCCAGCAAAGAAGGCAGCAAACCCCAAGTAGCTGTGGAGTTTTTGCACGCCCACTAGATCTACCTGTTTGTAAACCCAAATGGATAATTATTGATTGAGTTCATGTGAACGCGCAAGCACGAGAGATTTTTTTTTTTTTTTTTTGAGGAGTTTCCTCTCCAGCTGCAGTTTTGAAAGGACTTTGCACCTATAGGTCTGATCCAGCCTGGAATCCGCTCGCCTCCTTAAGGCCAGCATGGAAATTACTGGAATGCGAGATGCTTTTCTGCCTTCCAGCTGCTTGGGCATCTCCCGAAACTAGTAACGCTGCTAAGACTTTGAGGAAGGCGTTTTAAACTCTGAATTCCTTCCCAGAAAGAAATACCAAATTATAATGATGCTTCCCTATCTGGATCCTGCCGTCAGTGGTCTGTGCGTGTTATAGAGAATTCTGGGAGCAGATATGCACAACCCTCTGTCTTAGCGTTAGGAAACGAATGGATTCATCCTGATTCCTAGGAGCTGGAGCAGTCTGCTTCAGAAAGGAGGATGTGGAAGGCAATTAGCTGAGCCAGGTTATTAAAAATCTGCAATAAACTCCCAGTGCTTCTGTTGCATCTGGGCTGTGGACACCAGTAAGTGGGTTGGAGAGGAGATTTGGGGCTCTCCAGTGGCTCAGAATGGGAAGGCTGGAGGGGAGAGCCCTCTCATGCAGGTCTGCAACAGCCCAAGGTAATATAGCTTTACAAAAGGGTTTTTGTATCATTCTGGAATGCTGTTGGAAATGCCACATACTACATTCTTTTAATGAAATATCCTACTCACCAGCACAGGAAGGACCAGAGCCATGAACCCACCGCAGAAAACAGCGAAGGCCACCGCGTAGGTCATGAGTAACGGGAAGGTGGTGGCCAGAGGACAGAGCAGGTTAGTGATGCCGCCGAGGACAAGGTAAGCCACGTGGTAGTGATACTTCTTGGTCCAGTTCTGGTCAGCAACCCAGCCTGAGAGCAGCTGGCTGACTGTCTCTGTGATGCCTGGGGGGAATAGGAGCTCATCAAAGCCTCAAAGATGACTTTTTTTTTTTTTTTTTTGCTATTCTGCACTGTGTTGCTTTGAAACCATCCCAATTCCACCTGCCACTCACTGTAAGAACGTGACCACAAAGGACTGAAATGCCGGGAAGTTACAGGAAGGCATTTTTAGACTGTTGTAAAATTCATGCTTTTTTTTTTTTCTTTACGTTGGTGCCTGCTACTGCCAAGTGCCTGTGGGTGCACCAAAGTGGTCTGTAAAAATTCAATTAAGGGCTGTGCACTCAGCAGAAAACTCTGAAATGCCCTTCAGTAAAAACAGGAAAGATAAGCTTGCCGTTTGATCTCTTTTTCAAGATAGAGAAAAAGCAGAATATTAAGAAGAAATATGCTTATGAGATTTTAATTTTTATAAAGAAGCAAAGAAGGACAGAAGCCCAGCCTTATTTTAAAGGCTTAGCAAACTTTTGGTACTTGCTTTTTACATTTCTCGATATGTTTTTATGAACTAAAGATCAGAAGAGTGCTCACTGTCAGCTAATATCTTGCTGACCACTGTGTCCCTCCTACTCTTAATTCAAAATGTCAGATTAATTGCTGCACTCTCCTTCTAGATGCTTTGACAGCATACGTCATTTCTAAATATTATACAGCAGTGTAGAAGTAAAATTTATTCTTGTACAATAAAATATTTTATGATGACTGAGGTTGGAGCCGCTTTCTTAACACAATGCGACTTTAGTGTTAATCCCTGCTTATAATCAGGCATGGTTTTGGTTTTTCCCCCCCTTGGAGGTGAATGTCCTAAATCCAAATGGCTAGATCCAAGTTAATGTTGGGGTTTTTTTCCCCAATATTGAACTTCTTTCTCTCTGCACACATTCCTGGGTCAAACTGGAGGTCTTTGAATGCTGAGTGACTCTGGCTTTCTGTGGTTTGTGGGTTTAAGCAAAGCAGGGATCGTGGTGGGAGGGCTTTAGGAGGACAGATAGCACCTATGTAATTGGAAACTTGTGTTTGTTCGGTGCAGCGAGGATGGGGGATCATCTAGCTTAGGTTGAGAGAACCACCCACCATGTGAGAGCGACTTTGTACATGTACAGAAGGCGACGCTATATATACAGAAGGGGGGTAAGGGCTGTGAGCTAAACCTCTTCCATGAAGATTTATTCTAGTACATATTTGGGCCTATTTCTTGGCAAGATTTGTGTTGCTTCTTTTTCCTATTTTGGTATCATTGTAATTAGAAATGGGTTTAAAAGATTCTTTTGCCTACCAGCCACTGAAATGAGGTAAGAGGCATCCATGCTGCTTATGCCCAGCGTTCTGGCTCTTGCTACCAGGTGGAAGATGGGCACGAAGTAGGCCAAGTGGCTGAACAAAAAAGACCACGTGAAAATGCAGAAGACGGGATCCTTCAGCGGGGAGAAGTCAAGGAGAGGCTGTGAATTTTCTTTTTCTGTCAGTGGAAGGGATTTGTAGCTTCTCTTGGCCTCGGTGGCTATTTCTGGCGAGCAGCTGTCCACGGGGGGTTTCTTGAGCCTTTCCAAAGCAGATGTATTTACTGGACCAGACACATCTCTGCCATGGGACATCAGGAGTCCCTCCGTGCTGGGAAGGTCCTGTGCACTGCGAAGCTGTATTTCCCTGGGAGTGGTTTCATCTGAGCATCCATCGAGTGTTTCTGAATCCTTCTTTGCCATTAAAGACCCACAGTCCTGATTTTTAGCAGAGGAGCGTTCAGGCGGCTGGGTGCTGATGGGACGCAGCAGCATGCTGGAAGGCACGAGGTTTAACGTGATGCCTCCAAAAATCAGGAGAGTACCTGAGGGAAGAGAGAAGATGCTTTTTTTTCTTGGTGTGGGAAGGGAGGAGCAGTAGGAAATGATCTTTCTAGAGCAGGGTGTAGTTTGCATTGAACAGGGAGAAAGCTCTGCTATAAGGAGGAGGTATCTTACAGGAGCTTTTATTCCTGTTTTTCTAGCTGGAAGTCCCTTTTGCTGTGATGCAGGCAACAAATCCAGAGCTACATCTGGGATCTGGGAGTTTGTTTTGTTTTCCCCCACTAGAAATCTGTACATGTGACAGATGTTCAGGATGGCCTGAAACAGTGTAGTAAAAGTAGGGATTTTCAGTTTTGGTTTTGGTTTCTGAGATCTCTGTTTTGACTCTGACTTTAATGACTGATTGAGCGTTTAATCATTAACAAGATGTCCCCAAACTGTCCCAGAAGAGGCAGAGTTGTTCCTCGGTGCATCCAATTTTAATTTTTAAAAAGAGCCTCATCTCCTGCCCAGATATCCTCAAATGCCCTCTTAATGCTGCCGAATTTGAATAAACAGAAGATGCGCTCACCTTGCCAGCCATAAAAATCGATGAGAAGTTGAGTGAATGGTGCTATTAGAAATGTCAGCCCCATGCCGGAGCGGGCGATGGCGTTGGAGAAAGCCAGCCGTGTCCTGCAGCGCTTGGCCGTCATCACCGCGGCTGCCTGGTAAAGGCAGGCAAACCCCATACCTGCGGGAAGGGAAAGAAATAAGACATCCACGTCCAAAAAGTGACTGCTTCATATTGTGAGCTTTAGGGATTCAAAGTCATGCCATCCCAAGCTCGTCGTCCGCATAGTGGAGCTGCTCTGCAGGGTTCATGGGCTGAAAGTGGGGGGACTTCTGCTGTTGCAGTCAGTGGAGAACAAGATTTCATGTGTGGTATTTAGTATCTGGGTTTTTTTCAGGCTGCACGCTTTTAGTGATGGATTTTAAAAGGCCAGGATTCATGTTGGGTCTAGAAAAAAAAGCAAGGTTAGTTGCGACTAGCATGTTGAAACTGGTATTTTATGTTCCTGATCATGAAGCTTTGGGGTTTCACACAACATCTCCTAGAAAGGAGCTGGGGATGCTTTACTATTCAAGGAACTGCCTGGTTTAACATTAAAGGAGCTGCTTTTACTCATCGTACGCAGGAAAATCTCTGCCCGACTGTGAGTCGCAGGCTGCTCACCCAGGAGAAGTCCCATGGAGACGCAGAGGAAGGGGACGCTGGTGGCCTGTGTGCTGAGCAGGCAGCCCCCTCCGACCAAGCCGGCCCCGATGATGGAGGTCGGCCGCTCGCCCAGGCTCTTGCAGACCATGGCCACGAGCGGGGCTGGAAGGGAAAGGAGGGAGAAATCTCAGGCTGAAGATGACAAATGCTGCTTTGCAGGACTGGGGGACTTGTATTGGGATCATTGCATCTGGTGCCTCGGGAAGTGGTCCATGTGCCACCCTGGGAGGGAGAGGGGTGACAAGAAATTTGGCACGGGTTAAGTATTCAGGAGAGTGGCCAAGAGACCTTGCCTCATTCCCTTGGAGCTCAGCGGACAGGGCAGGGGAAAGAGTCAAAGCCCAAGCTTTCAGATGTCCCGAGCCTGCTTCTTAATGCACACCATGCTCAGCGGCCATGAATTATTCAGCAGCTGGCTTGCTCAGAGGCAATAATATTGGTGTTAGGCGTGAGGCTTTGCTCTGAATGCATATAATAAACCTGCCACAGCGAGGTGTCCTGACACACAGGATCCCTGTCCTTGGACCATGCTCCTGCGTGGGGGTACCAGCTGTGTCCGGCTTGCAGTAGTGTGGGATGGAAATCGGATCTGCAGAGCATCCTCGGTGCTCCTGATATCAAAGCAAATGGGCTTGAGATTGAAGTGCTGCCCCAATCCTTACAGATGCCAGTTTACCTCCTAAGAAACGCAGGGAGGACATGATGGAGCCAATCCAGCTGACTTGCTCAGAGGAGCCCCCCACCTCCTCTTGGAAAGCCACGAAGAAAATCCCAAAGGTCTTGAGCATCCCCATCACGAGTACATTGACCTGAATTGGAAGCAGACAGAGGTGAGATGCTCCAGGGGTCAGGCAGGAGGAAAAGCTTTTCCTTCTGCTTTTCTTGTGTGTGTAATTTGTTGTGTTGTGGGAGAAACAAACCGGGACATGTTAAATGGGGGGGGGTGTGTTGAGGGAGTATCAGCAGGGTGGACTTGTGGTGGCCACGCTGCAATTTTATCTTCACAGACCCTCAAAAAAAACTTGTGTGCAAACTGGCTTTTCCAAAGAAAAGGAACAAAATAACACTAGAGCCTGACTCTTGTAGGGTTTTTTTGCTCTGTAAGTTATTTTTTAATACTAAAAAATAATCTAAATGGGTCTCAGCACTGTTGAAGATCACTAGGAGTTGATGAAGTGTTGAGCGGAGCAGGGATGGACATTAGCCGGTGCAGTTTCCCAGGCTTGCCCTGCCAGGGGGGCAAAGGACAGTTTGTGTCCTTAATTTTAACTCCTTCTCTCCTCCCTCATAGCGGGTGGTTAATGATTGGCAGTGAGTTACTTTGGATGGAATAGAAGCGGGGAAAGCTTTCCAGCTCTTCCCAGCCTTCCTAGCTGGGGGACAGCGTTGTCTTCATCACTGATGGGAAGATGGCGTGTGGTATTAAAGCCTGTAGCATGGAGAATTAGTGCTTTTAAGTGGTGTCAAGATGCCTGGTCTCCCAGGAGAGAGTAACCGAGCGTGTGTGCTGCCTGCACCCTGTGCTGCTCCTGCAGTCAGTCCCTGGGGACTCATCTCGGCTCTGATCCTCCACTGCCCCAAGATGGGATCTCACCCTTACTGAAGGTACAAGACATCCCTTTGGGGTTTGACACCCCAGCGGTGGTGTGTATGAGTAGGGAAAAGTCATCTTATCACTGCAAGCTGCCTTTTGGCCCTGGGCTGCACATTGGGCACCCTCATTTACCTCACTGAGATGTTTTCAGGTGGCATTTCATAGTGGAAGGTGTATGTCTATTGGGTTTGCATGGCAAGGTTTTGGTAGCAGGGGCGGCTTCTGTGAGAAGCTGCTAGAAGCTTCCCACATGTCCGACAGAGCCAGTGCCAGCCGGCTCCAAGATGGACCCATCACTGGCCAAGGCTGAGCCCATAAGTGATGGTGGTAGTGCCTCTGGGATAGCAGATTTAAGAAGGGAAAAAAAAGTTGCTCTGGCACAGAAACTGCAGCCAGAGAGAGGAGTGAGAACATGTAGAGGAAGAACCCTGCAGACCCCCACGTCAGTGCAGAAGGAGGGGGAGGAGATGCTCCAGGCGCCGGAGCAGAGATTCCCCTGCAGCCCATGGGGAGGATGATGGTGAGGCAGGCTGTCCCCCTGCAGCCCAGAGAGGTCCACAGTGGAGCAGATCTCCACCTGCAGCCTGGGGAGGACCCCATGCCGGAGCAGGGGGATGCCTGAAGGAGGCTCTGACCCCGTGGGAAGCCTGTGTTGGAGCAGGCTCCTAGCAGGACCTGCAGACCCATGGAGAGAGGAGCCCATTCTGCAGCAGGTTTGCTGGCAGGACTTGTGACCCTGCGGGGGACCCACGCTGGAGCAGTCTGTGCTTGAAGGACTGCAGCCCGGGGAAGGGACCCACGCTGGAGCAGTTCATGAAGAACTGCAGCCTGTGGGAAGGACCCATGTCAGAGAAGTTCATGGAGAACTGTCTCCCATGGGAGAGACCCCATGCTGGAGCAGGGGAAGAGGGTGAGGAGGAAGGAGCAGCAGAGACAAGGTGTGCTGAACTGACCCCAGCCCCCATTCCCCATCCCCCTGTGCTGCTGGGAGGGGAGGAGGTGCAGAAATTGGGAGTGAAGCTGTGCCCGGGAGGGAGGGGAGGGGAAGGGAAGGGGGAAGGTGTTTTAAGATTTGGTTTTATTTCTCATTACCCTACTCTGGTGGATTGGTAATAAATTAAGTTAATTTTCCCCAAGTCGAGTCTGTTTCGCCCGTGACGGTAATTGGTGTGTGATCTCTCCCTGTCCTTATCTCGACTCATGAGCCTTTTGTTATATTTTCTCTCCCCTGTCCAGCTGAGGAGGGCAGTGATGGAGTGGCTTTGGTGGGCACCTGGTGTCCAGCCAGGGTCAACCCACCACAGTCTCTGCTCAGCCCCCGGTGAAATGGGTGCACTCGGTGTAGCAAGGCACGGCTCATTTTTGCCCTTAGCTCAGTGGGATCACCCTGTCCTCTGCTCTGTGTGAGACTCAAGACTTTCTATCTGCCCCAGCTCCAGGAGGATTTTGATGAATTTGTTGTCTGCTTACCAGGAAGAAATGAAACACCACTCCCCATGCCCACCCTCCATCTGCGGCTTCGGTGCTCGGGCTTTTCCTGGCTGCCGGAACTTCTGGCTCTTCCTCCTTCCTTTCCCCTAGAAATGGGGATTTCAGGAGACATTAACACCTTGCTCCATTGCTGTTTCAATTCAAAACCTGTTCCCATGAAGACATCAGCTGCCTTTGAACTGCCTTTATCTCCTTGGCTGCTAATGAGGTAGCCACCAGTATTTTGCATTCAGCTTGCAAAAGCTTTTGAGGGTGGGTGAAGCTTTTACCAACCTTTTTACCAACAGATGTTAAGTTGCACATTAACACTGCCTGCAAACAGTTTAATATCCTTTCTCTTTCCCACCAAATTACTGTAACCACTTAAGCTTTAAGGGATTTTAAGTGACAAGCACCTTCCTGCCACTTTAGAGCAGATAGTTTAGTTGGTTTGTGCCAGAAGTTGGGGGGGTCACTGTTTATCTGTATCGAACTTTGAGCTCTCCTGGGAAGCTCTCCCTACCCCATCCTTCTCTGCTTATCTCCCTTCCATCCTCTCGCCCATCCCATGCCTCTGGTGGTGGCAGGATCCTGCCTGAGGGTGCAGCTGAACCCTAGAGCAGTCGGGGCTGATGAACCTGAAACTTTTCCTTACCACCTTGCTGCTGCATGCTGGAAAATCTTCCACGAAACAGTTGCTTGCAAAGAGGAATCGTTTCTTCATTTGCTCCAGAGACTAAATCCCCCCTTCCTGATGTGGCACCCCAAAGTCTGCTTCTTCATTCACCTCCAGCGAGGATGACGGTGTCTGTCCTTCCCGACGAGCCCCGAAGCGGGACGTGGAGCCCGGCAAGGCCTGGGGCTGGGTGGACAGAGCTTGTCCTCCTCCTCCCTGGAGGCAGAGCCTGGCTTGCAGGGCCCCAAGGCCAGGAGTCCCTCCCCTTCCCCAGCTGGGAGCAGGAAACCCAGAGCTTTTGGAGCAGAAATCCTGTTGGGAGGAAAGAGGAGGGGAAGCCTGCACGGGTTATAGCTCCAGGCAGAGCCCTGGGTCTTGCCAGCCTTTGAACGGAGCAGTAGGTGGCAATGGTGGACTGAAGCCAAACCTGGGGCTGCTGGTGGCTGCAGGGGAGCAGAGCTCCTGTCCTGCCCGCCCTGCCTCTGCTGCACGGCCCTTGGCCCGGGAAACTGCGTCATTTAGGAGGGGACGGTCTGGGAAGCTTTAGGTTTTCCAGCCAAGATGCTCGGTAGCTGGAGCGGAGCAGCTGTGCTGCTGCAGCCCTTGAGCGGAGCTGGTAGTTGAGCAGGATTTGAGTTGGCTCCATGCCTCTATTGCAAATATGCACAAACCACTGGGTAAATACAGCCCTCATGCTTCCTCCTCCTCCAGTTTTGGTTGACTTGTCACCCCAATTGGCATTCCTGAGGTCAGATAAAATTGTAGGATTGTGATACCGATCTCTGCTCCCCTCCCTTGGTAGAGAAGGCAATGCCTCATCTTTACTGGAAGAGCCCAGGATATATCAGAGCATATGAAGGAACTTTCCCTATAGTAAGGCTTTTAACATGTGCATTAATCTTTTATTTAAGTGGAATGGGTTTTGCGGTGAATATGGTTTAAGGGCTTGAAGGACAGGGGGGCTCTGCAGGTGGGGATGCTGGTGGCAGCAGCATCTGGTGCAGCATCCGCACTTGGAGCTGTTGGATGTCCGGGAGGAAGCACTCTGGCTGGAGCTGCTCCCAGCTCTGTGGGGTGTCAGGGAGGGGGGAGAAGAGGGACCCTTCAAAACTGTCACAGAGCTTGGACACACCAACTCCTGCTTCTGAGGCTGGGTTGTTACTCAAAATTAACACTGACCTCGACAGGAGCACAGAGCCCAGCTGTGCGGGGAAGGCTTGTCCCTACTGCGTGTTTCATACACAGCAATGACTGTGACCATCGCTGATAAACAGAGCTGCTCCTAGTAGTAAAGTCAAAGCAGCGTGAATGTCATTTTCATCTCTGACCCAGCCCAATTTTTTTAGCTCATGCTCTGCTGTGAAGGTTCCCTTCTGCTTTATGCATGAGGACAGCTGCAGGCCAGCTCCTTGTTACTCCCTTACATACAGGAAGCATTTGAGTGTAGCAGTTTTTCAAGGGGAAAACCTTTTCACAGAGTGTAGGGGAAACAACTATTTCAAATGCTCAAATCCCTAAGAGAGCAAGAGGCCTGGATTTGTGAGCATGTTGTCAACATCCACTTATAGTTCACACAGGGACCAGGCAGGCAGGGCCAGCACGTGTAGGTTTGAACTTCAATCCAAGGCACAGTAAGCAAGTAAATCTCGCACAGAACATTTAACTAGAGGAGGCTAAACATTTCCTAGAGCGATTCCTTGGAAAGTGTTTGTATCTTTTCTACTGGAGGAGCCTCCATTAATTCAAGCCTTTGTGCACTATTCCTCTTCTCTAGAGAAATGCTAATAAAGAAGGGACTGGGAGAAGTTGGCTCACTTGGCTGTGGAAACGAGGCAAAGCAATGGGCACAGTTTTCACAGCTGGAGCAGAAAGAAGCAAGGGAGTGTTTTTGCAGGTCATTTATTGATTTCTCCAACAAATAAGGCCACACACACACATACAGCTTGTAGTATCTGACCATTACATAAGCTTGGTGAGTGACCCACATTTCATCCTCAGCAGCACAAGTGCTAAAATGTGAGTTGGAGACCCTGATAGCTGCACAGGAGCTGTTAAGTGGAGAGGGAGAGCCTTCAGCCCAGGTTTGGTACTACAAGCACGTTCTGCGCTGGAGCAGCAGAGGAGAGTGGTTGTCCAGTGAGGAGGAGCTGGGCCGGAGGTGGGAGTGGGGCGCTGCGCAGGTTCCCAAGGGTCAGGATGCCAGCTTGTGCACTGCTACAGTGATACTGTCGTGCTTCTGGATCATGATATTCCTAGAACAAGAAAAGTGCCAAGGCAGTTGAGAAGCCAGCTGTGATGAGGAGCTGACATGGGTGGGAAACTAGACACAGGTATCATCCAGCGGCTGCAGCAAACCCCAGCTCTGCACTAGACCTGTAGGTCACTGCATGTCTTCTGCCCGCTCCCATGAAGAGTGCTGGAGAAGTCTTTGCCTACCATACTGACAGGCTACAGCATGGGCTTCATTATCTGTGGGGATCCCAAGTGTAGAAGAAGTACAGAGCTGCAGTAACCCCCACCCCCTGAAAGGTTTCCTACTGCTTTTACAGTTCCTGCTTCCTGAGGTCCCATTAATCTAATGAATTCCCATGCCTATGGCAGTGACTACCTTCCCCCCATGGCTTCAGAGATGGGGCTTCCTCCACAGCTGCCAGTTTAGCTCAAGATAAGGAAAGCTGCTCTAGGGATCTGACTCTGGAGAAGGCCCCGGGGCTGGGGGGAAAAGGCAGACAGGGGGAAAAGTGGCACTCCTGGGCTGGAGACTCACCCGCTGTCTGACTCCAAGCACACGACGGGCGTATCGGTTGGGTCGGAGGTGAGCTTGGCTGCCTGCTGGGCGAGGACAGAGATGACACCGGCGTGCTCATCTGAGAGGGTTCCTCGGCCTGCGAGAGGTGGAAGACATTAGCTAAAGCCACGTATGCCGTGACAGCACTTTGTGTGAAGGAGCTTTCCCCCCGGGGCTAAGGGGGGCTGCTCCCGCCTGGGCCCATCTGCCTCCCCTGTGGGTTGACGCAATATCTCCCCCCATTATTGCTCTCAAACCGGCAAAAAGCCTGAATTTAAGTGGCAGGAAGAGCTGGCTCCAGTTTCCTCCCCTGTGTGTGGGAAGCTGAGTACCGTGGTGGTGCTGCCAGGCCCTTGGGGACACCCAAAGAGGGGGGAGGCAGGGGGCCTGGTGGCCTCAAAGTGGAAGGGGGCAGGGGCCCACGCAGGACAAGGCCTGGAACCCCCCAAACGGGGAGGGCTCCATTGGGGCAGGGCCCGGTGCCCCCAGGAGTCCTTGGAGAGACCGGGCACGGCCCGGTGCCCCCCGACCCGGGGTCTCCGGTGCGGCGGGCCCCGGTACCCCCCACCCCCGGCGGTGCTCGGTTACTTACAGCCCAGGTTGAGCCCCTGCGAGTCGGTGCAGAGAACCCCCACCACGGCCGGGCTCTTCATGCTGCGGGGGGGGAAGACAACGGCGGTCAGGGCCGGGAAGACCCCGCACCCTCCCCGCCGGGCCTCGGGCCGGCCTAGGCCCAACTCCCCCCTCACCCCCCCACGCGGCGGCCCCGGTGGGGCACAGCCAGCCCTTCCCCTGTCCCCCGTGTGTCCCCCCTCCGCTCCGGCCCGTACGTGTCCTCCAGGTGCTGCTCCAGCGTCCCCTCCATACCGCCGGGCCCCGCACCCCCCCCCCGCCGCCCTTACTTCCGCCCTCCCCGGCCGCTCCTGGCAGCGGCGTCACCCACGTGACGCGCGCAGACGGCGGCTCCGCAGGGTCAAAAGACCTCGCTGCGCGAAGGCGCCCGCCCGGCCTCCCGCGGGGTGAGCAGCGGGTACACCCCAAATTGCTGCCACCGCTCTGCCCCCGTCCTCCGGGCCCGGGACCCTCCCGGGGCTCCCTGCAATGAAACAGTCGCTGCAGGCTCACATATCCACCATGCCCTAATTTGGGGGCGTTAGCTGCAAATCCAGCCCCCGCACCCCTTTGCCCCCCAGCGCAGCCCTCCTTGGGCAGAGCGGGTGGCACGCTTGCGGTTCTTGGGTTTTCGGGTTCTTTTTCCTCCTTTTCCTCCACCTTTATACTCCTGAGCGTGGTTTATTTGTGTTTCCCTCCCTCCGCGCAGCACCGTTTGGGATTTGCATGGCAAAATGAAATTCAAGTGGTGATTTAATGGCGATGCCCCTGCGCACCCTCCCCGGCCAGAGCATCCTCTCCCAGCCGGACCATGGCGGGGGATGCAGGTTGGGGGATGCGGGGACACAAGGACGTGGGCTGGAGCCCAATATTTGCAGCAAGAAGGGCCAAACTGGACTAGTGCATACAATGCTGAGGGGGTCAGGACCCCCATCCCCTTCCCGTGGGGCACAGAGGTGCTAAAAGTGATGCTCAGCCCGGCTTTGCTGCGAAAAGCCCCCCCAAAACTGAGCCCCGCTGTCAGCAGAGAGTAGGAGGTAATTTATGGTGGGTGCATCGCAAAGCTCGGCGACGCTAATAAGGTGCCGGCTGAAGCCGTTCCCGGCTGCGCCTGGCGATAGATCTTGGCTTGTCAGGTCAGAAAATTAAAATGTTATTGATGGGGGAAGTGAAGTGCAGCAGGATTTTTTTATTTTTTATTTTATTTTTCTTTCTCCTTGGTCAAGCTGGGAGCTGTCTGGGGCAGCACCAAGAACCCTGATCCCACCTGCCCAGGCGCTTCCCACTGCATCCCATGCTGCTGGGATGGCTTGGACTTATAGTGCCTTTTTTGTTTTTCTTTTTTCCCCCACCCCTAGGAAGCAACACAGGACAAAAATACAAATATGCCCTATGGAGGCCAGGGGCTGCATCTTCCCCATCCCATCAGCACCTTCGCAAGGAAATCTCCCCGAAACAACCACTCCCGAGCCTTCCCTGGCTGCAAGGATTTCTAGAAGGAGGGATTTTTGGGAGAGTTGGGATTAATTAATTCAAGCCCAGGTGGAGGAGACATTAGCAAAGCAGCAGAACAGCTGCCACATCAAAAGAAGTGCTGGTCTCTGGGCAGGGAAATGCCGGGGCTATTTTTAACTGATTAAATAGATGGTTTAGCACTGGACTGATACTCTACAAAAGAAATTCAACAGAAAAGCCCGATTGAACTGCATAGCTCCGATCAAACCCGTAGTTCAAATCCCAGCCCATCACCTCAGGCCATGTTTCCTCCCTGGGGCTGAGCCCCCCAGCTGTTCCCAGTCCCTAATTTGCCCCCATGGACCAGGTCTGGCAGGGAGCAGCTCCAAAATCAGGCTCAGGGATGTTTATTCCTCAGTGGGAAAAGCCAGAAAGGACTAAATTCATAATGCTGGTGTGGAGCTCTGATGCTACAGGGATGATACCTAGCAATCCAGGGCTGGAAAAATCCATCTCGCTGGGTCAGAATCGCAAACCCAGCTATATTTTGGGGGAAAAAAAGGAGTTTTATTTCCTGCCCTTGTTGTGCAAAGGGTCTTAGCCACGGTCTCTGCTTGCATGGCCCTGGCCAGCACGACTGCAGGCACTGGGAGCTTGGTCCAGGGAGTCCCAGCCGAATCCAGGCTGGACTGTGGGAGCCCAGGACCATGCATTGGCCATGGAAGGGTATTCACATGTTAATTATTTTTATTTTTTTTATTGCTGGACTCCCAAAAGGGCTGCATGGGACGAGGCGGTGGGTGACGAATGGCCCCAGCTCCGTGGGGACATTGCATCGCGGAGGCTGCAGAGATTTCTTGCTCCTCTCTCACCTGATGGATGCGACCGTCAGGGCTGGTGGGTGTTTTCGTCAAGGCCCCCCATCCCTGAGTGCGTTGGGATGTTGTCCCTTGCATCTCCCAGGATGTACAAATTAAAAAAGAAGCCGACAATTCCAGCTTTTCCTGCTTTTTTAACCACTTCAGCAAACCCTGGTCTTATTCCCTCATGCTCCCAGGAGATGCACCAAATGCAATTTGAGGTATGGGGGATATACTTCAAACCATAAATCAACATAGTTACACATTCTATTCGGATTCAAACACACCCTCATTACTGAAAAAGATATTATTCCCTCTCTGCCGCCTTTTATTCTCACAAATAAATGCAGCCGAGTGTCTACAGGATATTTATCACAGAGCCACATTATTACACATTGTCCTTTTACGAGCCAAGAAGTAGCAGGCTAACTTTATTCTTGTGTTTTCTTTTAGCTAAATAATCACAAATTCTTAATTCAATTCTTAAGTACACCTGTCAGGGATAAATATGGATATAGAGGTGTACTTGGAAAATCCAGCTGTGTTAGCTTAGCTGAAAAATAACCCTGGGATGTGGGTGCGGGTGGGAGAGGTGGTTTTTTTTTTTCCCTTCCTTGGTGGTTTATTAATATTTCTTTTATACCATTAGAGATTCAGGTCTCATCTGCTTATTCTGAGATCATCAAGGGACAAAAAAAAAAAGCCCATGGTGGCGGAGCTGGAAGGGGTTATATAGGGTGGGAGGCGCGGGGCTGCTGCAGACCTCATCGGCAAAGGGGAACAGCTCCTGCCCCAGCACCATGGGCCGGCTCCTGCAAACCCTCTGCTTGCTCCTGCTCATCACCTCCTGCCCCTGCGCCATCATCACCGGGGTAAGTGCCAGTCCCATCCCCAACCTGGGAGATTTTTTTTTTATTATTATTATTATTTTGGGAAATAAGGCAGGAATCGGTGCCTTTTGCTGTTTGCTTTGGGGGGGGTTCCCAATTTATTAGTCATTTTTCCGACATGGGGATACTGTTCCCACAGCCAGCCCCAGCCCACGTGAGTGTAAAGTCACACCGGTGAGCTGCTCTTTCTGCTTCTCTTCTCAGCACCGTGTCAGACCTGGCACGCAGGGATATGGGGGATTTTAGGAAGTTTTCCAGCAGGGAAAAAATAATATATCTTTATGAGCATCCCCCAGAGCATGTTCCCAATTGGAACAAGGGCTCGAGCACCCCAGATTGTCTTTCTCCCTCCCAAATTAAGAGAAATTATTAAAAGAGGGGGGAAGATGTGGGGATGCAAAGGAGATGTATGATGCTTACCCTGCTGTTAATGGGCTTTTGGGGCTCAGCATGTCCAAGAGCTTGGTGCTGAGCTGGACCGAGGGTGATGCTAAAAGCAAAAGGAGCAATGAGTTTTGGGGACAGAATCCAGGCTTTTGTGGTGCTTCAGGAGTCAAGATGCTGGTTTCAGCAAAGCCGGGCTTGGCTGACCCCCCCCACCTTTTGCCCCTGGCAACGAAAAATCTTCTGTTTAAAACCAAGACAAAGTGTTTGCATCCCGGGTGCCTCTCTGCCTCCTGGCTTTTCCCAGCCCATGGGAATTTTGTAGTTGGCTTCGTCTGGCTCTTGGCTTCTCTTTTCCCAGACACCCCTTACAGTCAGACCTATTTCTTTCAAGACTCTGATTTTTTCGGCTGGATCTCCCCTACCCTTACATACATCAGGGAGGGAGCCACCTCCATCCAGTGCCAAATAGACCCAGCAACTCTTGAAATTATTCCCAGGGCTTAAATGACTCATTTTGAATAACCAGAGAAAAGAGATTGGATGTACAGCTCCCTGGTTGCCTGCAGCCCCCATCTGCCACCCCAGAGTTTGCAGGAGAGAGTCCATCGTTGCTGAGATCTGATTTTTAACAGTATTTGGGTCTTACAAGGTGCTTTGGATGCTTGAGAAGAATCAGGTTCCCTTCACGAAAGGGAAGACTCTGCAAAATCCCCTTATTGCCCCCCTGCGAGAGAGCTGCACCCCAAAATTATGCTCTACCCATTGCCCTCATGGTTTTTTTTCTCCAGTTGCAATTTCGACACCTCTTCATCTGTACAAGCGATGGGCTTGTGGCTGGGAGCTCCTGGGAGAGAGGTGCCCCAAGGAGGGGGGATCCCAGGGGGGTTTGGGGTGAGCTCCATCAGTGCTTCTTGTGCTACCAACCTGACGTCAGGAAAATGGATCAGAGGAGGGATCAGGGGTACAATGAGCTGCTCTAGTGATGGCCAACACAGCCTGGGGGGCAAAACGGGACCTGCTGGTGATCCAGGTGCCCCGTCCAGCTCTTCTCAACATCCATAGGGGCTTCCAGGTGTGGTGGTGAGCTGGCACAGCATCTGCATCCCGGCCTCCGTTTCCCCATCCCATTGGGGAGAGGTGACAGTTTTCCATTTTACATCTGCCTTGGGTGGGAGCGGCTGAGTTGTTGGCATTACTCTGCTCCCTTCTAATAAAAAAAAGCACTGGGCATTTGCATTATTTAGTAGGTTTTACGGGCTCAGAAGGGTGATGCATGTGCATGCCGGAGGATCTGGACAGTGAGTTTATCCCCTGATGCTGCTGCTCTGACTTGGCACCGATGCTGCTTTTAAGTTGGGCAGCTGCAAACTTTTCCTCTGTCCCTCCCATCACTGCGTGCGCGAGAGATTCCCCCTTCATCCTGCAAACCCCAGCACCCGCAATCCAACCCGTGCCCTGCCCCAAAACCTCCCCAGCTTAACCCAAAATTGGAAAGCTAGGACCAGCAAGCCCCTCTCCCTTAAATCCCCATTCAGGGGTTACACCCAGCAGCTCGGCGTGGGCTGATTTCTCCACTGGCCCCCTCCAGAAGAGGGGTAGCGATGCTTTCCCACGCCGATCCCACCAACCCACCATCATCCCTCTCCCCAGGCCTGCGAACGGGACCCGCAGTGTGGCACCGGGACCTGCTGCGCCGTCAGCCTTTGGCTGCGGGGGCTGCGGATGTGCACCCCCCTGGGGCAGGAGGGGGACGAGTGCCACCCCTTCAGTCACAAGGTACCGGCGTGGGGATGCCCAGTGGGGCTGGGAGGGGGGACAAGGACCGGGCAAAGGGCACCCATCTCCTCGCGTGGGAGAAAAGTTCCATTAAAGCCCTGAGATGGAGAAGGGGGTCGGCACCGGGGGGGGGGGGGGGGGGCGTACATTTGGGATAAGGCTCCGGGCAGCATCATGGTTATCCCTGAGCTGTCATGGTGCAGCTGGTTTCAGCCTCTAAAGTATTTTGAGCAATGCCCTGCCTGTCCGAGCCACCCTAGATCCGTGGGTTGCCCCATGGGTGCTGCGGACCTTGACTCAGAGCTGGGACTGAGCTGCCCGGCCCATTCATTTAAAGAAAAGCGCACGCCACGCTGCTCCATATTGAGTCATAAATGCTCTGCCAAGCGAGGAGAAGCCGAGTTAATGCCGCAGAGCCGCCCCAGTGCCGTGATTTCTGTCCGATAAGAAACCCCAGTGCACTGGGATTAGCCCAAAGCGCAACACTGCTGCAATCCCTCCTCTGTGAGGATTTACCAGCAGCATCCTGGTCTCGGGGGAGCATCCCACTCTGCACTCCTATATTGATTTTGCATGGTGGGGGCAAGATTTAATGATGCTGCGCCTTCTGCTCGCACGAGGAAGGAGCGAAGGGCTTCAGAGGGATCAAAAATTAATTTCAGGCATATCCCCATTAAACCTCTGAGCAGAGCCAGAGATTTTCTCAGGGCTTTGATCCCATTTGATAATTTTTTGGTTGCGGCAGAGCCCTGACACCCTCGTCTCTCCCATATTTCTCCGCAGGTCCCTTTCTTTGGGAAGCGCCAGCACCACACCTGCCCCTGTTTACCCAACTTCATATGCTCCAGGTTCCTCGATGGCCGCTACCGCTGCTCCATTGACTTCAAGAATATTGATTTTTAGGGTGATGCTCCTGCCTCTCCATCTGTGAGCCACCAGCACCCATTTCTTGCCATCTCCCATGGCCATTGGTTGCCCACATAGCGCCAGGCAACCTTAAAAGTGCTTTTCCAAGGTAGACAGTGTTGTTATAAGCTGTATGTTATATGGGGAAACTGAGGCACAGTCAGGCCAAGCTGCTCTGACGTGGCTGAGCAAAGGTCTGCCCCAGCCCAGAGCAGGACCCGGTTCCAGCATCCTCTGCAGAGGAGTGGATCGAAGGATAGTGTGTATGTGAAATCTCTGTGGCCTCAAAAATCACTTTCACAAGATGTTGTCTGCATGTAATGGATGCTGTCAGCTAGCTTTCACCTCCCTCCTTTATTTTATACAGTAAAAATCAAGGGTGAATCAATTTGTGAAGAGCGAAAGTAGATGCCGAGCACCCAGCAGCCAAGAGCTTCCTCCCGTGGTTTTTATCCTGGTGCATGATAAAATTTGGGACGTGAAGCTGAGCAGCATCATTTCATCTGCCAAAGCATCTGCAAGGCTGAGCCCAGTGGCAAAGGTGGTGGTGGAGACCTGACTTTAACTATTTTTACACTTTTCAGTCGTGCACTAGGAAAGACAAAAATCGGAGGGGCAGAAACTTCCTTTTGCAGGGAATTTTAGCATTTTCCCTGCAATTCCTACTGGATAAACCATTTCTGTAATGTATTATCAGCCTATTTTTTCCCTGGAAGCAGCTCTTCAAGCTGCTGATGGATGGTCTAATCTAGCCAGCAATTAAAAGAAATCATAGAATCATAGAATCATAGAATCATTTCGGTTGGAAAAGACCTTCAAGATCATCGAGTCCAACCATTAACCGTGCCCCCTAAACCATGCCCTGGAGTACCCTGTCCACTCGCTTTTTGAATACCTCCATATCAATATCAAGTAGCTGTGGGGAATTAAGGAATGGGTTTCCCCAAAGTTCAAGCAATGCAATGTGTTTGGCAGAGGCTGAAGCAGGGCTGGCTGGAGCCGCGTGGTGCCAGAGGTGGGTATTTGGGATGTAGGAAAATGTTTTCCAGCCTCGGCATCTGCCTGAGGTTCAGGCACTGTGCGAGGTTTGGGAGCCTCTCTTTATGTCAGTTGAATTTGAGAGAAGAATGGGATATTAAAGTTAATTAAATGCACTAAAAGTTCCCTCAGACACGTGCTTTCAGTTCCCCTCTTAGAAACTATTGTGGAAAAATCGTGTATCACTTGAGCTTCTCTCCTGCTTCCTACAGCAACTCCCGGCAATAATAAATAAAGAGAAATAAAGAAAAGAAATTTAAAAATCATATTCAGCATTTACAGCAAAAATAATAACCCTGATTGGTTTCCTTTCAAGCAGAAGCAAGGCAAAGCTTATTTTGGGGGTTTGAATGCACGCGTGTTCAGAGCTGCTCCTGGAAATCCCTTGGGCTTTGGCACCGGGAGCCGTGGCACTCTCCTGTGCTCTGGGCTCTCCCATTTGGTGGGATTTTGTGGGTTTTGGAGGATTTTGGTACTATAGCAGCAACTGTTTCTACTTCTAAAGACCTCAACGGGCACCAGCTTTAAGGCTGTGGCAGACGCTGTGTTATCATGGAGAGTAAAGTAATTCAGATTTGGCATTTGATGCTTCCCCACACTTGTTTCTCCCCCAACAAAATATTGTACATTTGGTGAAAATAAAGCACTGCAATGACCGGGTTGATTTTATTTAGGTTTTTTTTTTTTACACATCAGAAGTTTTGCTTTTTATTTACAAAAGAACAGTCCTGCAGTGGGGATGCTGCATCTGCCCAGGCAGGTGAATTGATGATACCCATCGCTTGGCACTGGGGACCATGGCAGAAGGGCTCAGGGGACACCATGGGTTGCCATATAGAAAGGAGTCCCATACCAATACGGAGAGGGGAAAAAGGAAAAAAGTGCAATGTTTCATAACAGTGTTAAAAAATATGTAATTTCATGGTTTGGGTTTCTTTTATTAAGCTGCCTGGCTTTATTAGCTGCTTCTGGCTTTCCCACAAGCTTGGAAATGTGCAGAAAGGGCTGGGATTTTTTTTTTTTTTTACTTAATTTTTAGACATCTCCTAGTGGAAAATATTGCAAATTATTTTCTCCCAGCAGAAAAAACAACAACAAAAAGAAATAAAGCAACTGAACAGCTTCTTACCATCCCCAATTCCCATTCTGGGGGGACTCCCCAGAGCCTGGGGCAGCACTGCCTGGTGGGAATTGCCAGTCTCCCAGTGGCTTTAAACTGCAGGAGGTGACAGTTTAGTGGGAAATCACTCGATTTTGGCATAAATTTATAGAGGGACACCCTGATTGTAAGAGCAAGCTCTCCTTCTTGATTTAAAATTGTAAATTGAAGAAGTCATGAGTAGTCCGGATTAGGGATGCGCAGCCTGAGCGGGTCTCTGCCCTCGCTCCCCTCTCCCGTGTCCTCACTGGGGATGTGTCCCTGCATGGTTTTACCTGCACTTTAGCAGAAAAAACACTTTTAGCTGCTTTCAAAGTGCATTTAAGAGAGTAAAACCAAGCAACTCTCCTCCCCCCCCCCCCCAAACCTCCATGCAGGAGAAAGCAGCAAAGCAAAAGCTCATGTCCTTCTGCAGGGATGGGGGAAAAGTCAACACAACCTCATAATCAGGAGCATCAGGGACTGTTTGCTCCCTGTGAGCTACTTTCCCCCCCAGCACCGTGCCAAGTGCCCCTCTCGTCCTCCCGCACGTGCGTTTCCCCACTCGCTGTTCCATGTTCCAGCTCCAAGGTGACCCGTGCCCGACTGCACAGGCCAGTGTGGGCTGGGACCCAGCCAGGACACGGCCGAGGTGTCACATCTCGGTGATGCTCCCAGGCCTGAATATAATCTAAAATAATTGATGTGTATGGTTTCCAAACAGCATCATGCAATTTTCCCCCCCAAAATATACATCAAACCCATCCCCACTTTTACACCAAATATAAATTATTGTTCCCACCCCACATTTCTCTCTACAGCAGCTTGCAGTGCCCCCATCTTGAACAGAGACAGCAGCCTTTGAAAAGCTGCTTAGCTAATGGCAGGGTTAAGACTGGACCTTGTGAGCTTTATATATTTATATTATATTAAAAAAATATATATATAATATACAATTCATATTATTTTTGTTATTTATTTTTATAGCACACATAATATATCATATATAATATATCATATATACTAATATTATAACAATAATATCATTACTATTTTACCTTTATTATCTATTATTATCTATTATTTATTTTTATTTTATTTATTTATTTATTTTGGCTTGGAGAGAGGTTTTTGGTCCCAAGGGGTTTCTGCGCTTCATCCCGATGGCTTTGAACTCATGTGTGAGAGCAAACCGGGATGCACCTCCTTGCTTTTTTGGCCTCCATAACCTAGTCCCAGCCCTTTCCCACTCCTGTCCAAACCAACCAGAAAATGTCAACTTCTTCCCTTCCCTCTGCTGAAAAAAAATGATGATTAATTCCTGCTTTACTCCATTACAAGAACCAGCCCCATCACAGAAACCCACCTTCCCCCTGCAGCGGAGGGGACTGTGCCGGCAGCGCGGGGATGGAGTGGCTCTGCCTGCAGCATCCTTTCTAAATAGTGGCAAGGCCAATAGGAAATTCAAACAATAAAGAAAAAAAAAGGGTCTATCGGCTTTTCCTCACTGTCATCAGAGAAACCCAATCTCCTGCCAAGATGCCAGCAGCTGCCACCAAGTTTCGGGGGTCTGGAGCGGGGGTAGTGGCTTGGGACATGCTGCTCAAATAAAAGCAGCCCCGAGCGGATACCAGGATCCTTATCCCGCATCTCTCGGCATCGCCCCATGTCCTTCACCCACCACGTCGCTTGCTCTCTCTTCTTTGCAAACTGCAAAAGGCGAGCTGATGCCTGGAGCCATTATCGCTGCAGGCGATACCGAGGCACTCGTTAGGAGTTTTAATCCTGTTTGAATGGTCCCCGTATCGCTGGGCAAACCACGCTGAGAGGGGTCAGCGTGCTGCAGGGTCACCTTTCCCGCAGACTGTTTGCATCCCACTGGACTAATTGGTTTTTGCAGATAACGGCGGGCACCAGAGTGTCAAAACGTGCGTATACCCCACGCGCCCACCTCCCCGGGGTGTACACACACGTTGGCACCCAGTGGGGCCCCGTTCCCCATCCCAGCTGGGGAAAGACACCCATAAATGGGGGGGGGGCACTGCTCCTTGCAATGGCTTTGGATGCCAAAATGAAAAGTCAAAATGATGCCCACAAACAGGCAGTGTCTGGTCATGATGGATTTGGGGTGCTAAAGGATGGAGGGTTTGGAAGGGGGATACAGGGGAGAGCATGGGGTCTGCAGTAGGGTATTATGGTCTGCACACTGTGATCGTCCCCTCACCTTGCCAGGTGACGTATTGATATTAACTGATGTTTGCCATGTCCTTCGGTCCCTGGGTGTCACCTCCCTTGGCTGGGTGCCCACTGGGGGGGACACGGCACAGCGGCGGTCCTGGCAGCTCTTGGCACCGCAGGTGGGGTGCGCAGGGGCTATATAAACCGTCAGGAGTTTGCCCTGGCAGCCCCTGCACGATGCGGTTCCTCGTGCTTCTCTGCGCTGCCTCCGTCCTCTCCCAGGGCATCACCAGGTAAGTCACCGCAGCATCACTCTTATGGGCCACTCGATTCAAGGTGAAGGGGGAAAATGAGCACTCAGAGCTTTTTAATGGCTTTGAGGTCTGAGAAAGCTGCTCCAGGGGTGCAGAGGAGGTGGAGGGGCCTCGGGGGGGGGGGGCTGGGGGCTGGTTTTCTAGAGCTGCTTTGGTGTTTTGCAGAAATCCTCCCGACTCAGTGTTTTGGGGGAGTCTGCTCTGCTTCTGCTGTTAGATCAGCACAAATATTGAAGGTGTCAAGTGTTGCTTGCAGGAGCGGCAGGCAGCAAAATCCTAACTTATTCCTTCCTTGGTGGTTGTGCCAGGCTGCCCTTGGAAAGGGGGAAGAAGCTGAGGGAGGTCCTCAGGGAGAAGGGTTTGCTGCACCACTTCTTCCAGCATCACCGCTACGACATCGGCACCAAATTCCCACATGCTTTTCCCAACGGGACCGAAGTGGCCACCGAACCCCTGCTGAACACCCTCGACGTGAGTGTTGGCTTTGTCCCCCAACGGTGCAGCCCTGGGGTGGTTTGTGGGACACCCATCCCCACGTCTGTTCTGTGCATGGACCAAACCCAATTCCTTTTACCCCAAAGCCTTCAGCTCACATCCTTTGCCCCTTCCTGCCCACGCTGGTGGCCTTGGATGGAGCCAGGACACTGAAATGTCCCTCACAGCATCTCTGCTAGAGGCAGGGTGTCCCCATGAAAAGGGGACCACGCAGGCTGAAAGCCTGGGGAAGCTCCAGGTCTGGTTTCATGCCTTAAAAGCAACCTTTGCTCCTGCTGCTTCACAGATGGAGTACTATGGAACCATCTCCATCGGCACCCCGCCGCAGGACTTCACCGTGGTCTTTGATACTGGCTCCTCCAACCTCTGGGTTCCCTCCATCTCCTGCACCAGCCTGGCTTGCCGTAAGTAGGCAAAGGAGCAGGCAGGGCTCCCTGTTTTGGCAGAGCTGGGTCCAGCAGCATGTCCTGGGCTTATAACTGCACAATGGAGCCCAAAGATTGGGGTGACATTGCCAGGGGACCAGGGGCCACCTAGCCAGTGCAACAAGCAGACCCTGTGGTGCTGGGTCCATAGCATCTGTAAAATGTCCTGGAGAGATGAGTATTTGGGGTGTAGGACCTACTCAAGTTCTGTACTCCACAGGGTGATGTGCTTAGTGCTCAGTGCCTCAGTTTCCCCATCTCTCCAAAGAGGCGATGGGATTTCCTGCGCATCCCTGGTTGCTGGAGGAGAGGCAGGGACGTACAACAAATGCTTACAGCTAAATTGTTCCTGAAAGCGGGATAATAAATGGCAGGTCTATCTAAACTGCAGTTCAGCAGGGTTCCTCCTCCCACGCTTCCCTTATGGCTCAGCCTTGCCAAAAATCTTCATTTCTGATTTTCCCACTTACCTTCTAGAAAACCACCAGATGTTTAACCCATCACAGTCCTCCACCTACAAAAGCACAGGGCAGAACTTGTCTCTTCAGTATGGCACTGGCAACATGGAGGGCATCGTGGGCTCTGACACTGTCACTGTGAGTGTCATGATGGCTTTTCCAGTGGGGGGTCCTTTGTGCCTTCTCCACCTGATTAACATCAATATTGCAGTGCCTAATCCAGATCTTATGGCATGCTCCCTGTCCCTAGGTTGCATCGCTGGTGGACACCAACCAGCTCTTCGGCTTGAGCACCACTGAGCCTGGCCAATTCTTTGTCCATGTCAAATTTGATGGGGTCCTGGGCTTGGGCTACCCAAATCTGGCTGCTGATGGGATCACACCGGTGTTTGATAACTTGGTGAATGAGAGCTTGCTGGAGGAGAACCTCTTTTCAGTCTATCTGTCCCGGTAAGCCGTGTGGGTCTCAAGGGCTGGGGAAGGTAGCAGATGCAGCTTATGCCGATCATTGCATTTGCTAGTGGCTCCAGCTCCTCCACTGTCACTGCTGCCATCCAGTTGTCTCTGTGTCATGACACGCAAAGGCTGGGGGGCTCATAGCAGGTGGCCACCAGACTCACTGGGGAGCTTATGGCTTGCAGGGAAACCTCTCTAGTTTACAGGCACATGCTTCCACCATGGCTCCCTTTTCCCCTTTTTTCTGGGTCCAAGGGACCTGGCACACGCTGCTGTTGTACCGCTGCCTCACTGATGCTCTATAATGAGGAGGGGAGCGGATGCGACTGTGGCTTCGCAAGCAGCATCTCGCCCCACGGGACACACAGCCCTGTTGTTTTAAGCTACCTGCACTGAAGCCACATGGCAAATCCTTCACTGTTTTTCTTCTCTGCAACATCCAGAGAGACAACAGGGAGTGTGGTCATCTTTGGGGGAATTGATGAGTCTTATTTCACTGGCTCCATCAACTGGATCTTCGTCTCTTACCAAGGCTACTGGCAGATCTCCATGGACAGGTAACAAAAGAGCTCTGCTGGTCTATGTTCATTTCTAACCATCGTTTCTAAAGAGACCTTGGACCCATCAACATCAGAGGCTTTCTACTGACATCTAACACCCCACGGCTGTGGGATGCAGAAGGTTAAGGGCCAAAATCCATAGTACTTTGGTAACTGCCACCCAAAATAGGAATGCTTTGTGCCTCGGACACAGCCTAGATCTCTGTACAAAGCCTGTGCTATTGGAGACGTCTCTGGTGATGAGTAGAGCAAAATTATGCTACAAAAACTACTTTGTTGGGCTTGGTTGGGTCCCAGCTGCTGGGCTGTGTTCAGTGCTTCAGTGCCCATGCGTGCAATAGGTGCTGTGATACCAGCTGGCATTGCAAACTCCAAGAAGCAAAAGGCTCAAGGGCAGCACTTTGGGTTACCCTGCTTTAACTCTTATAAAAGAAGTTTGAAAACATCACTAAGATCTGGCTGGTTATTTAACAGCCCCGTGCTTTGTTTGTCCCCCCAGCATCATCGTGAACAACCAGGAGATTGCATGCAGTGGTGGCTGCCAAGCCATCGTTGACACTGGCACTTCCCTTGTGGCCGGGCCACCCTCCGGCATTAGTAACATCCAGAGCGCAGTCGGGGCCAGGCAGGACACGTATGGAGAGGTAAGAGCACCCATGGCTTGCTCAGCTTGCCCTGGAGGCAGCTTGGCACTGCCGAGCCCAGCGCCCAGTCTGCTTCCACACACAGGGAAATTGCATCTCTGCTCATGGCAAACCAGCCCTGCTCCTCTGATACCTCCAACAGAGATCACCATGAGACACTCCTAGTCGCTAGTTTATACTGGTGAAATCAAAGCCCTTCACTCCTCACCCTATGAACAAGTTGTTTCCCACCTAAGAGCCTCTTTGCTCTCTGCAGTACAACGTGAACTGCAGCTCCATTTCCACCATGCCTGATGTCATCTTTGTCATCGATGGGGTTCAGTATCCTGTGTCTGCCTTGGCTTACATTGAGCAGGTAAGGGGGAACGAGGTGGTCCTGGTTTCAGGAGCCTCTCTCAAGGTCCTTCTACTTTCTCCAATGGCTCTGGTCACTTTGGCTTCTCCCATTCCCATGGGAGACAGGGGATGGATGGCCATGGGCCTCCAGAGCAATGCAAGCAGAAATACTAGCCCACATTTCCCCCATTTGCGTTTTCTTGCTCAAATGCAGAATGACCAAGGACCTTGCATCAGCAGCTTCCAGAACACCTCTGGGGACCTCTGGATCTTGGGAGATGTCTTCATCAGGGTGTACTACAGCATCTTTGACCGGGCCAACAACCGCGTTGGACTGGCCAGGGCTATTTAGATCCACCACGATGCCAGCGGTGCTGTAGTTTCATCGCGCAACCAGACCATAACCATGTTTTTTGGCGTGGCAAGAGATCCCCAAAGAATCTCTCGCTCACACACGAATAAAGTGTTGATGGTTCAGAGTTGGTGGCTGCACATTTATTTGTGATAAAATGGCAGGAATTAGGAAGAAGCTGTCATACACTTGCTGCTTCGTGGAGGCTAAGGAGCATTTGGTCAACACAGTCTTGACTAAGGCCTTTGGGAGGTGTGGTCGTAGCCTGCAGGGGCTGAGGGGTGGGTCCCTAGGAAGTCAAGATTGACTCTTTTATTGGAGCTACATCAAATGAGTGATGCTGGAAACCCCAAATTTCCATCCAGGTAGGATGAACTCACCATCCCAGACACAGCCTGTCTCAGAGCAGGTCCCTGCGGACCCACAATCATGTACCGCCAGTGGCTCACCCGGCAGCTCCCCGTCCCTGGGCTCAAGGTTTGCCCCCGTGTTCCCTACATGATGTCTGATAGCCCAAAGACATCTCAGGGCAGTGACTACCCCAGGAGGATGTGGCTTGGCTGGAGATTTCCCTTGGACTGCCCGCCCAAGAGACTGCTCTGACCCGATGCGTGCCCTCCCATTGTGAGGCTTTTACAAAAGCACATTGACAGCTGCGCATGTGTAGAGGTGATGTCTTATTTCAGTTTCCATAGTTTAGAACAATCCAGTTACACTTAGTTGTTTCCCCATAAAGAATCTCAATTAAATGTCCCTTTCCCAATAATGAACCAGTCTGTGCTATGAGATGGTCACTAAGATCCTAGAAACACCAGCTAGTCCTCACTTTTAGTCTTTATGAATGTGCAAAAAAACCACCAAAACCTAATATATTTTTTTTATGATCATTTTCCCTTATAATAGTCAGGATGGTTCCTTCTCTAATTTTGTTTCACTCCTCTAAAGTAACGGTTCCCATTTTTGAAAAGGAAATTACCTCCATCCATATAAAATCCTATTAAAAATGGAGGCTGCCTCTTTCCTCCTGAGCAGCTGCAGTGAAAGCTCTCAGCAGGCGGCTGGGAGAGAGATCCAAGAGTCCCTGCATTTGCATTATTTATTGATAAATGAGGCTTCATCACTGATGGGGCCCAGCAATTTCTTACCCGATGGGAACAGGGATGCAGAGGGAGAGATCCAGGCGATTGGGATTGGAAATGAATTTTTCTCTCCTCTCACCATGCAAAAGTTGCCCTTTCTTCGAGCTGATTATAAAGGAGTATATGATGTGGGGTGATGGAAAGCGATTTATTCCTACCCAGTTCCCTGAGCTCACACAGCCCTGGGTCACTCAGCCCCAGTGGGTGGGAATCCCTTGTGCCCAGGAGAGACCCAAGCCCAGATTTTGGGCAGACGGGACTTTACCTTGGCTCCATCACAGCAATTTTCTCATCGTTATGAGCAACAAGAAATGAGCCTGATGCAGTGGGAACCATGGCTCCGAGGATCAGCAACCCATGGACCAGCCCCTGCCAGGATGGACAAGACCCAGCAGGAGCACCCAAGGGCTGTAGCTGTGCTCTCGGTGAGTGGGATGGGAGAGGGAAGCCATGTCCTTGTCCCGGGCAGGACCAACAGCCCAAACGCTGTACCAGGAGGCAGCTCCTAAACCCTCCTGGCATGGCTATTCTGCACTGGTGCCAAGAGCCTCAGGCAAAGGCCACCCTGCAATGGCCTTCCTCCATGAGAGCATCCCCCATGGCCAAAGCCCTCCCTTCCCACATCTGCGTTCACACATGCAATAAAGAAACAAACCAGCTAAAAGCTTCCAAGCATGAATTAGAGAGGGGGAAACACATGTCTGGACTGTCTACGCCCAGGGAAATGTCTATCCTGGAGTGCCATCTCGTGGCTGTCTTGCCAAAACTGTACTCCTGTGCATTGGGGAAGCGCAGAAATACCTGTCTGGTGGTAAAAGGATGCTCCAGGGCTTGCTTGGAAATTTCAGCTCAAAGGAGGAGGGAGATGCTTCTAGCTGACAAATATTTCACACATGGCCACAGGTTCCAACTTGCTCCAGGGATAAAAAGCAGCCAGGACATCTTTCTGATAAAGCCAAGAGGTTTCTTGTCTTCTTTATAGCTTTTTTGTAGCAGTACAAAATTTCAAGTGGGAATTCAGCCTGTGTGCTAGAGGACATGACAGATTGGCTCATTAGGGCTCGACTCAAGAATAGTACAGTTAATAAGAGCCTTTTATGGATTTCATTGAGCTTCCCTGTATTTGGGAAGGCACTAAGCTGCAAATTGTGCAGGAAAATGGATTTTCTGGCAGGTATTTATCAAGCACCAGCTGAGTGTTGACACTTTGTATTCATAGCCTGGTTTTCCTCCTCTTCACTTCAGGATAAATTGGAAATAAGCTAATGTGTCTGGAGAGGCTTAATGCCTCTGACCCCATCCTCACAGCATAAATCAAGGATCCCCCTTGGACCTGGCCTCCTGAAATGGACAGTGTAAGCCAAAGTACTGGGGAAATCCCTGCAAAGTTTGTCCTCAGCTCACAGATCTGGAGATCTATGAGGTCCCATGTCTCAACCCCCCCACCTGATGATTCCCAGTTGGGGACCAGCTCCCGTGGAACAGCACAAAGCCAAGAACAAAAGGTTGAGTCCAAATAAACAACATTTTCTGCATGCCAGACATTGAAGCATCTATTCTTTTATTTGAGAATAAAGTTTACAAGTTAATAAGAATCAGGCTGTTCGTCCTTCCATCCATCCATCCATCCATCCATCCATCCATCCATCCATCCATCCATCCCAGCACCATTTTGGTCCCCGTTTGCTAAGGGAGCAGGAGCAGTGAAGATGTGCTTATAGCGAGCAGGCTGAATGTTTCCCAACCCAAATCTTTTCACCAGGGTTTCTCGTGGTGACTTCCAAGGAATAAACACCAAAAGTGCTTCAGCTTTGACAGGCTGGGAGTGCAGTTTGGGGAGTGCCAAAAAAATAAAAGAATGTAAAAAGTTCAAGATTTCTAGAGGAAAAGGAGAAAGAACCTGCTATGAAATAAAGAGAGTGATGTGGCAGAGCTGCTGGAGAGAATTCAGGGGTGAAGGGAGAGCAGCTGGGGATGTCTCAGGGTGCTGGTCTCCAGCTGTGCCCAGCTGTGCCTCCTCCAGCCATCCCCACAGATGGTGAGAACTTGAACACAGTGGGAAGGAGATTAAATAGCTCTCCCAGCTCCTCCTCCTGTCCAGGATGATGATCTGGGGGTTACAAGGGATGGGGTGGGGAAGAAGATGATGGAGGGATGGGAAAAAAACATGGAGAGCAGGTGAAAAGTGGGATTTCTCCCAGAGGGAAAAAATCTCTCCTGAAGGAGCTGTGCTGGTCATGTCCTAGAGCCATCTCCCTGGAGTGCAAAAGACCTCACTGCAGAAAGACAGTCCACAAAAAAACCCCCAGTCCCAAAATTACAACCCCCCAGACCAGGGCTGCAGGATTTCTGCCATGGGGAAAATCCCAGCAAGCCCAAACTTGCATTTTCCATCAGACCAGGAATTAAAAGAATCCATCTTTCACCGGTCCTTTCTGAATGAAACTGCAAACCAGAGATGCTGGCACATTGTGTAATGATCGTGTCGAACCTTTAGGAGATGAGACATCAAGTATAACAGATGTGGGATATAAAAGCGGATGTGTAGACACTGCATGAGAAACTGTGATTTTAATGTAGGCAGAAACATCAAAAAAAGCCAAGTGAAACAGTGAAGTTGGAACAAAATGTTTTTGTCGGAAGGAAACCTGCTGGCACTAGAGAGAACGGCAAAATGATCTGTTGCTGGTTTCTCCCATCAAAATTGCTGATGGAAATTTGCATGTTTTAGAAAACCAGAAGTGCCTTTTTACAATGCAAAGCCAAGCTGTCGGGGAATGTCAGCCCTCATTAGTCTGTGCCCATTTGCAGCAATATAAGTGACAATAAAAGCTACAAGGTCATGGTGGCTCGTCCCCAAGGGCACTTGTACACCAGATAACCCCTGAGACAAGCATTTGTTGCAGAACAAATCCCCTTCCCTCTCTCAGAGCACAGTTTTCCATCAGAAGCCCCAGTGGGTGTTGAGCCACGGTGCCCTGGATCTTTTTTGGTGGCCGTGCCACCATGACCGGTCACCATCCCTCTCCTCCTAATCCCCTCACCTGGTGGCTTGGTCCCATCCATCACGGCCCACCCTGCTGTGCCAACCAAATTATTTAGGCAGGCAGACCAGGGAAGTCATCCAGCTAGAAATATAACTTTTAATTTTTTTTTACCAGCTTATTTTTCAGCCAGAGCAATCCCAGATCTGGGAAATGGTCAGCCCCCAGATCCTGAGCGGTGGGTGGGAAGGAACTATTTAAAAAGGATTAAGAAAAGCAGGGAGCTGGCTCCATCTTCATCCTTGGACAGCTGGGTACCACCAAGCAAAGCATTTCACATCATTTTGCCCTTTTTTTCCCCTCTGGTAAATGGGGGAAATCTCTGTATATGGGAAACTCCGCTCTGACGCCATGGACAGAGAAGCTAAATGTCAAGCAGATGAGCATCAAATCATAAAAACCAGACTGATGGGCAGGGAAGAGAGATAAGAAAGATGGTATTTATTTGAATAGCCACAGGAAATCAGAGATTGAAAAATGTCTAGAAAAAAAAAAAAAGCAGCAGCAGCACATTTGGTTTAAAAAAAAAAAAATCACAGCGTGCAGATGTTTTATACCTTATCCAGCCAATCCCACCTGACAGTGCCCAGTCCCGTCATGGCCTTGACCATCATTTTTTGGCCTTGTCTCGAGGGTAACCCCCATTGGTCTTATTGAGTGACTCCATGCTGCCGGTTCCCGTCACCACGCTGGTGAGTATTCGCTCCACCTCCCCAGGCAGAATTTGCTTCTCTTCGTTCTCTGTCTCCCTGTGGTAGAAATAGTTGAAGTTCGAGACGATGACGGGGACGGGCAGCGCAATGGTCAATACCCCTGCAATGGCGCACAGAGTCCCCACGATCTTCCCACCCAAGGTGGTGGGACACATGTCTCCATAGCCAACAGTTGTCATCGTGACCACGGCCCACCAGAAGCCGTCAGGGATGCTGGAGAAATGGGACTGCGGCTCATCCACTTCTGCAAAGTAGACGGCGCTGGAGAAGAGAATGACGCCGATGAAGAGGAAGAAGATGAGCAAGCCCAGCTCCCGCATGCTGGCCTTGAGGGTCTGCCCCAGGATCTGCAGCCCCTTGGAGTGCCGGGAGAGCTTGAAGATGCGGAAGACCCTGACCAGCCGGATGATCCGCAGGATGGCCAAGGACATGTTCTGCTGCCCGTTGAGTTCGCTCTGCTGGATCAGCTCGGTGGTGAGCGTCACGAAGTAGGGGATGATGGACACAATGTCGATAATGTTCATGATGTTCCTGAAGAACTCAGTCTTGCTGGGGCACACGATGAACCGGACAAACAGCTCGAAGGAGAACCAGATGATGCAGGCAGTCTCTATGACGAAGAAAGGGTCTGTGAAGGTACTGTGGGCCAGCAAGGTGTCTGTCAGATTCTTAGAAAGCTCCTGGGTGGACTTAAACTCCCTTTCCTCCCTGAACTCCGGCAAGGTCTCCATGCAGAAGATGATGATGGAGATGACAATGACCAGGACGGAGACCAAAGCTACACCCCTGGCTGCACTGGAGCTTTCAGGGTACTCGAAGAGCAGCCAGAATTGCCTATGAAAGTCATTGGTTGGTAAAAGGGTCTCAGGGTCCTTGATGAACCCTTCATCCTCCCTGAACTGGTCCATGGCTTCATCACCCAGCTCATAGAAGGTGATTTCATCAGCAAAGACATCAATGGGGACATTGGCCGGGCGCCGTATTTTCCCTCCAGACTGGTAATAGTACAGGATCCCATCAAAACTGGGCCTGTTCCTATCGAAGAAATATTCATTCCTCATGGAGTCGAAGTAACGCATCCTCTTTTCCGGGTCCCCAAGCAAGGTCTCAGGGAACTGGTTGAGGGTCTTGAGCCGTGTCTCAAACCTCAGCCCAGCGATGTTGATGATGACTCGTTGGTCCCCCTCATCCATGCCCACCCTCTCCCCCACCAGGTGCTCACTGAACTCGGCAGAGAACCTGGAGAAAATGGTCTCATTGTTGGCGTTTTCGCTGTTGATGAGGATTCTCAAGTTGGAGAGGAGGTTGGCGCAGCTGGGATGGCCTTTCCGCGACTGGCTGGCAGGACTGAGGTCATTTGAATAACAGGGATCCTCCACGATTTGATCAGCGTTGTCAAAACTGACTAGTGCCACCTCCATCTCCTTCCAACTGGACACGTCCATCATACACTAATCAGATTAGCAGCATAAATCCCCGGGTCGGATGCCGGCAGCTTGCGTCTTTCCCACGCTATGAGGATCTGCAAGTGAACGGACAGGGAGACAGAGCTGAATTGTGCATGTGTATCACTTGGCTCGACTGAAAAGAATAAAACAAACCTGAGGTCAGAAAAGCCTGTGTTTTTTTAATGGAAACATTAATTTCATTGACTGGCAAAACCTTATACTTCCAGCAAGTCATTCATCTCTGGATCCTGCAAGCCCTTTTGGCATGGCTTCATTATTGTCATTAAACCTCCCAATACCATTTACAGCACCCAAGGATAAAAGGCCAGGCAGTAGCAGAGGATGGGGGTGAACCCAGGTGTCCCACCCAGCCTTTCCTCAGCAATCCCAGCCCTGCAGAGTAAGGGGTCATTTCAGACATTTCCAGGTGTGGGTCCAGAATTTGGAGCAGGATTTGGAGGTATTAAACATGGGTGTCCTGGCTGACAGCAGCCTTTGCTCCAGCTGGGACAGGCATTGGGTCAAACCCCAGGAGGTCCTGGGCACATTGCAGCTGGGTCAACCGGTGTTCAGAAAGCAGTTCCCAAACTAGGGGCCACGCTGGGATTTGGGGAGTGCAGTCCATGATGAAGGCAGGTCAGGAGGAGAAGGACATGTCCACCAGCCCTGGAGAACCCCTTTGCTCTGTGTGAAGAGGGGAACGAATGGGGACCCCTTGTCTTCATCCAGATTTTGGGGCAGGCAGTGGGCGAGGTGATGTCCTTCAGAGCTCTCCTAGGCCTCCTTCATGATAGACCTGATATTCCCAGCCACAGGAAGAAGACGAGGAATAAGCACTCAGGTCACTTGGAGAGCATCTTTCAGGCCATGGCTGGAGTTTTCTCCCAGACCGGCTCTGTCAGGCACTCAGCAATGGGCTCCATGTCCCCAAAACCTCCTGGGTGCACGTCTCCCCGACACGCCGCTGCTGTTGTACTGAACTCGGAGGCAAAGTCAAAGAGGAGCCCAGGGACCAGGCCAAGTTACAGAGCTGGGAAATTACCTGTCCTGCCTCAGGGAGAAGCACGAACAGAAATTAGAGGTTGACGGGGAATGGTTCTAGGGAGATTTGCCCCCAAATGCACTTTTCAAATAAATTCAACCCCCTGATTTATTTCCCCTCCAGCTCTATCCCCCACAGATGTGTTTTCTGGACATGAGAAACCACAGAAGGACATGCAGAGCTGCTCTGCGTGACTGCTAATCACCAAGGGCACACTGGCTTTCTTACCCAGCAAAGTTCAGAGAGAGGGAGCGAAAAAACCCCAAATGCCCTCGACTGCCAAGAATAGCAATGCAATTTAGGCCACGTCTGCATGGAGCAGCAGCGGCGCTGGGGCCGGTCCTGTGAAGGGGATGCTCTCCACTGCAGGCTTTGCTTCATGCAACCAGGTGCTGGGAAGGGACCCATCCTGTCCACGGGGACTGAGCTGCACCCGGTGCCTCAACCTCCCTATTTAACTGAAGCCATTTGGGGCTCTGAAGTTTTTCCTTCCCCTTTCCCCAGAAGCGGACTCATCCATCCATGCTGATGCACTGCTGGTGAAGTTGAGTAGGACAAGCTAGAAACCCAAATCCGTTGCAGAAGTAGATGTTAACATCCCAGCTTGCTACAAATCCTCCCTCTTCTGCTCTCAGCATTATAACCCCAAAAGCAAAACTTAATACAGGAGCCAGCATCCATAACCCAGATGAGGGCTCAACCTCGCTCTTCCCTCAGCAGAGTCATGAGATTCTGGATTTGGGGACAAATCCCACAATTTATCATAAGCTACTCAAAAGATCATGTTTCTTTGCTTAAAAAAAAGCCATGGAGTGTGGCTGTTCTTAGGCATCCATCTCTACAGAGCTGCTTCTGGCTGGTTTTGTGCCAATTTTCCCACTTGGGAGACATTTAGAGACGAACATTTGGGGCAACGGGGCAGAAATGATGCCTGGATGAAGCAGCAGCAGTAGGTTTTGCCCCCCAAAGCAACGTGCTGCAAAGCTGAGGAGCCCTAATGCCTCCAAAACCGAGTCCTCCAGCCCCAGCGATGTCCTGCTCAGGCATGCCCAAGGCTCAGCAGCTCTCCGTGGGGCTGGATTCAGCTCAGGCTTGACTTTTCGGTGGCTCTGTTGAAAAGCTGTTGGGGGTAGGGTGAGATGTAGCATCAGAGCAAGGGGGGATGCAGAAAGTGCAACACAACCTCTGTGGGGAGACAGCAACTGAGAGCTGCAGATAACTCACATTTCAGCACCCACGTAGCATCAGGATGCAGGCAAAGGGATACTGCGATAAGCCCAGCCCAAACAAAGCTCTTTTGAATCTTTCGAGGGAAAAATGAGCATTAAAGAAAAAAGGAAAAGCAGCACATATCTTTGCCCTCTTGTGTTCTTATTTTTTCTTACTATAACCCCCCCAAAGGATTTTTAAATCAGTAAAAAATAAAGAAAATCAGCTTGAATCAGGGGAGTGGGAGAGTTTAGTGTTCAGCTGGATGGGTGAGCTGACCTGACCCACCACACCTCTGTCCTGGTGGGAGAGCCCGGAGGGAACCACGTGCTCAGGAGATCTCTTGACAGTGAAGCAAAGCTAGAGTAGCTAAAGCTGACCATGAAATTGCATCCTAAGTCAGCACCGTGAGATGATCTTGGTATTTTAAGCATTAAGTGTGCTTAACTCTTAATACTGCACGCTGGCACCACGGGCAAGAAAATTCCCCAGCCCTTGCTTGGTAGGATGGCTTCAGCTAGAGACTTTTGGTCACAGAAGAAATCATGATATCTTGAAATCTGGCTTTGCTCTGGAGCCCCCATGCACATCAAACTGAGGCCCCCAACATCATCCCTCATGGGGAAACTGAGGCATGAAGCTATGACAGGACGATTTGCATGTTATTGTCAGGGTTGAGAGTGGAAAGTTGGGCTCATCCTCCCCACTGGGACATGGAAAAGTGCTTTTTAGCTCCATTTCAAGCCCCTGGGGCAGCTGCCCAAGGGAAGCAGGGCTCTGACTTTCCTTTTTTTGCCTTCAAAGCCCCCAAACGTGCTGATGTCTGCCTGTCCCTGACACTGGAGGTAGGTGCCCCACCTGTCCCTGAACCTCCAGACCGCCTCATCCATCTCATTTTAAATTTAGACTAAAATGAATGGCACTGCCCGAAGCCACAAAACATCCTCCCAAAGCTTTGCAACGCACGGTCCGGGCTCCAGCGGAGGCTTGAACTAGAAAGTTGCCTCGTTTTTTCCTCCTAAATCACCTAACATCTGCTTCCCAGAATCTGATTAACTAATACCCTTCAGCTGAAATCCCTGGCTGGGGAAAATAATAACAAAAAAACAAGTGAGGGAGAGAGACAGTGAAAGAGAAAGGTCATTTTGAGGGAGAGTTTGTGTTTTGCCCATCTCATCCCAGTAAATGGGGGCCGTGGTTTCCACCAGCCCCTCTGCAACCATCAAAACCTCCCTGTCTGCAATTCCCTTCTGCCTTCCACCCGTCATCCTTTCATCCCCAGCGACTCTTCGTACTCCTGGGGCGAACAATGGCCATTTTCAAGGTTTTTCTAGAAAATCAGAGATGCTGAGCCTCTCTCCCATTCCATCCCCTCCCCACCACCCCTGTACTGGGATGAGAAAGGAGGCGATTCCTCCTGTAGCCCTCCCACGCCGTCAGCTACGGGGACTTACCCGCACAAGGCATGGAAGTACCAATGCTCTCTGCATCTGGGAAGAGAGTTATTTAACACACATAGGGATGTGTAGGGAAAGCGGAGATAAAAAAAAAAAAAAAAGTCCAGCCATACCCTTGAAAGGTCCCTTTGGGATAACGCAGGCAATGTCATTTAAAAGGCTCTTCTCTATTTGATTCACTGTATAATTGGCAGCCCAGCGCGCCGGGGACGGGCTTTGGCAGGCACAGCGGCAGGATCTGGTGCGGTTTGGAGCCTCGGCCCTGCCATTGCTTTGGGGGCCCTAAAAGGAGCCGGGAGTCCATCAGGAAAGGGGGCTGGCAGGGTGCAAGGGACACCCTGTCCCCATGCCCCACTCGCCTGGGGAAAGGGGACCCGGCCACCCACCTCCTGCCCCCACCCACTCGTCAGCGAGCGAGACGGGGGAGGACATGCCCTTCTGGCGGATGCCACCTTTAATCTCCAATAATGCTCCGGATGGTCCAGTGAGGACAAGTCTTGTCCGTGATATGGTGAGGTCTGAGCCGGTCCCCAGGAGGGAGGCGGAGAGGGGGGACGGGGACCCACACGCCGCTGGCACCGGGAGAGAGATTTACAGCAGGCGATAGGGCTCTTTTTATTATTAATATATAATAATGATATTAAAAAGAGGAGGGGAGAGGAAAGCCCAAGGGTTGGAGCATCCCCTGTCGCCCACCTACCTCTTGTCTGTGGCCGTGGGGACAGCGGGCTCCTTTCCACGAGGGGACGGCCATGGTGCCACCGCCACGTGGGACATCTCCATCCCCCCCCGGGGTGGCTGGGATGGGTTGCAGCAGCAGGTATGGCTGGCATAGCCCTGTGGAGGGCATCGGCGGGGGACGAGGGAGAGAGGGGACGTGCCCCTTCCTCACACCTGGCTGCCGGCCGGCCTCTGGCTCGGACCCCAGCACTGCTGGGCTTATAACCTCTGGTGATAAATAAATAAATAAATGCCCTGGGTGGACGGGACCAGGCAGGTTGGCACGATTCACTGAAATAACTGGATTTTTTTTTTTTTGCTTCCCCCATTTTTTCTTTCTTTCCTTTCCGGGGCTTGCTATGCTGATGGGCATCCTTGCCTTGGGTGCTCCAGGGTGGTTTCATCCCTATTGGGTGGCCTCAGACAGGGCTGGGTTCCACCTTTACCTTCACCCAGGTTACCTTCCCACCTTCTTCCTCCTCTTCCTCCTTCATCTCCTCCTCCTCCTCCCAGGCCTCCGCATTTGGGGAAAGCAGAGGAGGGGGTGGCACATTTCTACCCATGTGCTTCAGCCTGAATTCCTCCACGGTGACGTTCCTTTGCTCTTGAGGGACCCGGTCACCTCAATTTCCCTCCCTCCAGCATCCTTTTCTGTCCTCTGAGCTATTTCTCCCCCTGTGGTGTTAATGAGCACATTAAACCACCCTGTCCCGGAGGAGAGCCTGGGACCCACTGGCTTGCAGCATCTTATACTCCTCTCTGGCCATCTGCAATGGAAACAGGACACGATATTATCCAGACCTTTGATCAGGCCCTTCAGGGTTGGGTTATCATTTTATAGACCCTCTTCTGCACCCGTATAGACTACGGTGCTTATATTTACCCACCTCTGGTGAGGTAGCTGGAGATCTACTAACAAAAAGGCATTAAATTGATGTTCCTGGCACCTAAATTCAGCCTCAGCCTGTGCCCATCTCCTCTCCAAATCCAGCTTTGGGATGGTTTTGACCACAGGGTGATGGCGTTTGTGGGCAAAACCTGACTTCTTTGGGGGATTCCCCCCCCCAACCCTCCCTGGCACTAAGCAGGGTCGCATCCTGCACCTGGGCAAAGAGCATCTGCGGCAGATGGAAACCCAGAGCATGAAAACCATCCACGGGAGCCGATGATTTGGCTTGGGCTGGGGCTGAAAAGTCAGCTCTAGCAAAAACCTGCTGTTAAGAGGAATATCCCTGAAGTCAAAGCAGGGTTATGGTCCAGGGGAGACAGGTATGGGGGGAGATGCCCGGAATAACATCATTGCCTCCAAGAAACAGGACGGTTACACAACTCATCTCTGGAGATTTCGGCTACACCTTGGCCACCCTCGGGAAAGTTCTGCCTTTGCATTCAACCAAGGTGACTTTAAACACCCTTTTGGCCCTAAGGATTTAAATACACCACCACCCCCCCGCCCCAAGCCGGGCTGCCCCAGGCCCTCCTCCTGTACTTCTTTCCCTCTAATCCTCTGCTCCGCGCTCGTGGCATCACCAGCTCTGCTGGGATTTATCCCACGGACAAATTTGGCTGCCGAGGGTGTCCTGCATCCAGGATGGACAGGCATCCAGTAAGCGCTGGTACGGGATCGCTGCCCAGCAGCTCTGCACGCACAGCTCTGCTGCTGGAGGGGAGATAAAACACACCCCACAGCCTGTCCCACTGCAAAGAGAGATTAGTTGGCAAAGGAGGGGGTTTTTTTTTGCAGCAGCAGGTCCCTGAATTACTGCTTGGACCCGTGTTTGCACAGGGAGCTTAATTTTCCCTGTTGGGAATAGGGCAGAGGACTGACCAGCTCAATACACCTGTTTTCTCTGTGATCGGACATGGGATGAACTAGAGCAGGGTGGGAAGAAGGAGGAGAAGACAGGAGGAGTCCTGCACACCCCATAGCTGCTCCCATGTAACGAAGCAATGGCACTTAATTTGATTTTTCCCTAATTCTCAAGCAAAATGATGCCCACAGAGACTTCTGCAAAGCAGTGCGTCTGCTGGGCTCTGCTCTGCGCCAGGCACGCGCTTCAGTCCACAGAGCAATTTACTGCAGTAATGAGCCCCTGCTAATTTTCCTCTTTCTTAGCAGAACTAATTAGCTGGGGTTCAGCACTACTATTTCAGCTATGCAGCTCTTGGCTGGAGCTGGGTTGGCTCCACGGCACCTCTGCAGCCGCTTGAGATATTGGGGTGAATTTTTCTTATTTCTCAGGTCTGCATGAAGTGCCCTTCAATTAGCAAACCGCCCCAGCATCGGGGGGGGGGGGGCTGGATTTTGGAGCGGTGCAATATGCAAAAGCGCAACCCAAACCCTTCAACGCCCTCGATTTAGGGCTGGATTTATGGACCGTCTCCAGGCGGACGGGCTGCCCTGGCACTGAGGCTAATGAAACGAGGGATGGTGATAATTAAGGGAATATTTGAGCTCTGATTCAGGCATGGAGCATCCTTGGAGGCTAAGTGAGGTGGATGGGGCATCTGCCACTGCTGGGAGCAGGGCAGGAACCATCCCTGGAAGAAAAACAAGGAGCTTTTGGGTTTGCTGCTGGGGAAGATCCTGCAAAAGTTTGCAGCTCATCCCCCTCCTCGGGAGATACATTTGCAAATCGAGCTCTTTAAATTCAAGGCAAATATGTGCAGCTGTGAGGGAATAAGCAGGAGCAGAGACTCTGGTAGTTTATGAATGATAAAAAAATAGGAAAGAGTAATTCAAACCTTCGAGGGGATGATAGGGGCCTGGCAAAAGCTGCCTCCACTTTCAAGTCCTCAGCACGGGAACAGCAGAGAAATGGAAAAGGGGCCAAAATATGTTGAAATAACACAGTGGCTCAGAGTGAGCCCAGGGTTTCTCCTGCCCTACAGCACCAAAGAAGCCCAGATCTTGGGAGCAGCCTGGTCTGAACCCCCTACGCAAGACCTTTGCTTTTAAAAGGAGAGGTTAAAGTGTGTCTTAGGCAAGGGGGGGCCAGGATGAGCCCCAATATTTAAACCCACAAATTGCACCAGCAAAGAAATGATCAGCCTGAACCAGCGGCCACCAACTCTTATGGGCTGCTTCCATCTCCGTGCCTCAGTTTCCCCAGAGCTGGGCTATACAGCCAAGCAGGAGCCCTGCGGGAAAAGACGCACAGGAGGAAGATCCCAAACTGGATTCCTGGTGTTGGGATGGAGGGGTCCCTCGCTGCTGACCCCCGTGACAGGCAAAGAAGCGTGCCCAGCCGGACCCCTTTAATCCTCCCCAGTTTGCATACCTTATTCTGATTTTTCCACCCATATTTTTTATATTGAAAAAAAAAATCAGATTAACAGAGAGCCCAGTACATACAGTACATGCCATGAGACAGATGAAACCTTTCTGATACCCAGCCATAGAGTCCAAAATTAATCAGCTATGGATTAACCGGGTCAGGATGTAATTTAATAACAAGTGAGGGTGAGTCCCTGCTAGGAAGGAGCTGACATGGTCCCGCACCGGATGGCCCATAAAAGCTGCCGCAGAACAACGTGGGTAGCAGGAAAAGCCAGATGGGGTGAAATGAGCTCTGTGGTGATGCAGGCTGCTCGCCGAAGGGAGCTGGTGATAGCCTGGGTCCGGGCCAGGCTTTGCTGCAGCTGAGCCCTCCTCATCTTCCCCGTGCTCGGAGTCAGGGTTTTAGCCTGATTCAGGAAAAGATTTAAATGGGTTTTTGACTTGGAGGGTGCTGTGGTGGCTTTTGGGGATGCTTTTGGATGCTGGTGGTCTGCTCTCCGCTGGGATTTGTGAAGCGATTGCCGCTGCAAAGTGTTTGACACGCTTTAGGAAGCAGCTGGCGGATGGACAGACGGACACAAATCACTTGTAAAGTGCTTTGATTAGCCTGCACCAGAAGAGATGCAAGAACGTGCGGGTGCATGGAGTGACCTCTTTCCCCCGCTGAGCATCCCGGCTCCGTCAGGGCGCCTGGATGGGGACGGGAGGAGGCAGCCATCCTCCCCGCTCTCACCCTCCTGCTTACCGCGGCTGTAACGCGATAAAGACAATTTGATCCTGAATCGATGGGAAACTTTCCTAGCCTGTCCGAAAGAGCTGGGATAGAGGCAGGGCCCCCCCTCCCACCCTGACCCAACATCCAGAGCTCAGCACTGTAACCTCAGTCTGCTCCTAGGGACAAATAAATGACCTTGTCTCCCCTGCCCCGAATCCGCACTGGCAGCAAACCCTGCTAGGAGGTTGTCGGCCAGAGCCAAAAATGGATATATGGTATAAATGGAAAGCAATAGGAAGCTGCTAATCGGGTCAGATGGATACCTGTATTGATCCTGATTTTTGCTACAACAACAGCTAAAAAGAGCCGGTGGCAACGGGTTTGGGGTGCCGGTGTCACTCGTGGCTCGTGGCTTCGTGTGCTGAGCCAGAGCCGCTGCAGAGATCAGGGCAGCTCTCCCAAGCACATCACAGCAACCTGTGACCCCATGGTCCTGTCCAGGTGAGGACATTATAATTTGGACCGGGCAGCAAAAAGTATTTAAGACTTGAAGTGATTGAGATAATGCCAGTGGGACCCTCCAGCTCCTGGCAAAGCTGGGGTTACTCACAGCACACACCCGGCAATCAGGAACGCTTCACCCTCCCTTTTCCTCCAAGGACAAACTAAATTTCTCCCCTGGTTACGACCACCCAAAAAATACCCAACAAAAAAGGACTGCAGCACCTGAATGCCCCAAACCCACCCACCAAACCCTCCTCTCCTCCACCCCCAACTTCACCCTGCCGCGAAGGCTGCTGCAAAGAAGAAGGGAGCAACAAACCCGGCTTTTGCATCATCCTCATCCTCCTCCAACGCGTGGGGTGCCCGGTCCCCTTGCCTCCATCCTCCTCCTCCTTCAGCTCCGCTGCCCGGGGGCTGCCCGGCGGTGCTGCCCCTTCGCCTCTTGCGGGCGCATGGCCGCAGCAGCACGGGGATGCTCGTACCTCTCCTGAGCTGGGCGGAAAGGCGATGCCGGTACCCACGTGAGCCCGGTGGGACTCCTTGCCCTCATTCTCCTTGTGCCTGAAATGGGTTTTTTCTCCCTCGCTGGGTCCTGCCTGTCAGCAGCAGTGGCATCTGGGATCCCAACTCACCACCTTCACGTCCACAAATGCGTACGTGGCCTTTGCTTTCCAAGCGAGGGTGAGGAAGGAGCAGCCCGGAGTGGAGGAAGAGGGGGTGATGCTCAGACGTGGCCCATTCTGTCCCCCCCACCCAGGGCTGCTTGCTGGGATGCTCTGCCATGTTCAGCCAGGACGGTGCTGATTTCACAGGGACCCCATTCATTTACACCTGCTTGAAAAGAAGGAGAAGCCAAAGAATCGGGACCCTCCGTTGCTCCCACCGGCATGGCTGCATGTTGAGGTACCAGCCAGGTGGAGACATCCAGGGCTCCTCCGACCAGGCATCCCCTTGGCCGGGCACTTCCTTGGCTGCTGCCAACGTCTGGGCCTGACTTTGTCCTGGTGCACAGGAAAATCCTTCGTTCTGGGGAGCTTAATTGCCGTTAGCTGCAGAGGGGAGCTCCCAAACTGCCAAAGCTTCGGGAGCAGGAACGGCATCTCTGGGTGCTTTTTCCATCCTGTTTTTATATCACTGTGGCCAGGGGTGCCCATTCCTCTCTGAAGCTCTGTGGGCGGGTGTCACACCTTGCCTGTACAACACTTGCCTGTCCATACCCTGGACAGCCCCAGCCAGGCGCAGAGCAGAGGTTGCTGGATTCGCCATAACCCCTCAGTTAGTCCAAAGAGCCATCAGGGCTGCGAGCATCACCTACTGCCTTCAGTGAAGGCATCTGAGCTGCCGTTTCAAGCCCCTGCCCGCTTTGCCGGCAGGATGAAACTGCTATTTCTCTTTCCATTTCTTTCCCCAGCTTTTGCAGAGAGCATTGCCTTCCTTCCCCAAAACTTCGCAAGCAAAGGCAAAAATGAGAGCATCACCCTGGAAAGGGACCAAGCACACGGGAATGGGGCGAGTACCAGCCAGGGCATTTCCCGACTGACCTCCAAAAGCTGTCCCCGGCCCTCGCTTGCATCCCGAATCCTCCTGCCAGCAGCTTGGGATGCTGAACCTTTCCCTCAAGCTTTATTCCAGCCTGTGTAATTGGGGCAGCTTTCCATGCTGTGCCGTTGAATTGGGAAAGGAAAATATCAAGATCAGCCTGCGCTGAGCCCTTTCAGCAGCATCCCGGCAGCAGGGCACGCAAAGTCGGGGTCTCCCAGAGGTGCTGCTCAAGAAAAACCCCAAGGAAATAAAAAGAAATAAAAAGAAAACAACATCCTGGAAAAATCAGGTCTGGAAAATCTCCCTGGCCATGGGGAAAAGGAGATCTCAAAGCTCAGACAAAGCAAAAAGCTGCCCCTTGGGGTCATCTTCCCCCCGCAGCCCCAGGCTCCTCATGAGAATTTGGACTTGATTTTGCCTCGGAGCAATTTTCCGATCTCCTTCCCATGACCTTTGCAAATGGATACAGTCTAGCCCCATGGCAGTCAAGCCCAGAGGGGTGTACGGCTGCTCTGGGATGGGGTGCCCTGGTCCCCCCTCTGCACCCAGGATACCACCTAAGTGACCATGGTAAAGCCATGGTTTTCCCAGCTGCATGCCATGAGCTGAATTTCATCTTGGGATGCAATGGGAAATCATTCATGGGGGCACAGACACACAATCTTGGCTGTAAAAGCTGCAGTTTGAAGCCATTTCAGGGTTGGGGGATTTGCAAAGGGAACAGCTCAGCTGAGGAAGTCAAGCTGTATTGCTCTGGGAATCAGCAATACAATAATTTTTTCCCCATTAAAAATTAGGCTTTATTTGGTTGAGGCTTTGTTTGTATATGGAAATTTCTACAATTTCTACAGAGATTGCCTCCCCCGGAGACTGTGAAACTCATCACACGTCAAACATGAAACAACTCTTATGGAGTAACTCTGGGGTCATGCTTCCTTGAACCCAAAGCAAATACTAACCAAGGAAAGTCTCTTTGGCCCCTTCTGAGTCCTTCCACTCAACCCTTACCCCCAGTGAATGGTTTTCTATGCGCTTTTTCTTTGGTGCTTGGAGGATGGAAGTGTTCGTTAGTGTGAGAGCCACAGAGAGCATTGAGCCAGCACCGGGACCAGCTCTGTCTGTGCTCCTGCACGAACCTAGGAAGACAACCTAAACCAGACTCTCTGAAAATTGTATGTTATTCTTCACCACTAAATGCAAACTGTACTGAATCCACTGGAACTAGAAACAGTTTTGACCCAATATTCCCATTAACCCTCCCCACACCCTGCCCTGCGTCACTGGGGTAAGTGCTGCGCAGCTTTGTGCAGCGGGGATTCCCATGCTCAGTCCCCCAGGATCACCTAAACCATCCCTTTTACTTCCAGGCAAGACCAAGCCAACCTAAAAAGAAAGCTCCCATTAACTCTTGTTATTGCAGCCTGAATCTGATGTCGTCTACTTCTGCATCTCATCCCCTCCCCATTTAATTCATCCTGATAGAACGGATGCTCCTGCTGCTGTTTCAGGCTTTAAGTGACTACTTGGCAGCCATAGATTTCAGCCTGTCAGAAATACTGATGAATTATTTCAGTCCAGGTCCTTATGGTTTAATTTCAGCAGGCTGAAGGCAACTAATATTTCCTTGTGTGTGTTTCAATGTCTTCAATGTTTCTTGCATATGCTCCAATAAAGCAGATTGCAACGGCTGATGATTTTCTAATGGAAGACTTGCAAAGCATTCAAACCCATTAAAAAGATCACAGCCAAGAGTAACTACTTTATTTAAGTCTTGGAAGAGAAACAAAGGCTGTAAATACTCAAAGCACAGAGCGTATCTGTCTGGGTTCAGGCACAAACCCAAGAGCATCCAAAAATCCTGTATCAGCACAACTCAGTATAAAACCATGAGCCAAGCACCATTTTAACTGGAGATAAATGGAAACCTTTTCAACCAGGTGATTCTTCCACATCCTAGTGATAATAAAGTAAAATAAAAGGAGTGGCTTAATATAGGTGGGAACTTTCCATGGGTGTTGGACTCAGTTACATTTCCATTATATCATCAATGTTGTACAGACATTTATAAGCACAGTAGATAAAATTAAAACCAGTCACTCACCTGCAGCCCAGTTCAGCCAGCCTAAATTACAGCCCTTCCTCAAGCAATAAAGGTATCTTGGGTGGTTATGGATGTGGCCGGTGCCTGTGCGTCTCTGACACACAGGTAAGGATTAGAAAGAGTTTGTCTCAGGAAAGACTCAGATTCGGAAATCCTATACCCTCATGAAACCCTACCTTGCCTTGCTGTCCTTGGCTTTAAAGGAAACACGGGGAAGAAACACGGTGCTGCAAGCAGGGCTGTGGTGCATCTTCACACACAGGGGTAACAACTGCCCCTAACAAACCCAAACTCTTCAGCCACCAGCCCCAAGAGAGGGGTTGTACCCCCAAAAGCTCAGCTCCTGAGCTGAACCCCCACAAGTGATAGCTTCATGACATGGGACCAGATTTGTCCCCATTGCTCCATGGGCAACGCACACATGGGAGGAGGGATTCCCCTTGACATTAAGAGCTTCCCACCTGGCAGCGACACCTGTTTTAAGAAGCAACATTCACATTTTAAGACTAAAAGGCACCAAAGAGTCCAGCAGCTCTTACCTGCCCAGATGTGGGCTGTGGTCCAGTCTCTTCGTCCCACCAAGGCATGCTGCTGCCTCAACAGGAGCTGCATGGCTTCAGGCTTGGGTCCTGGCCTCACTGCTCTTCCCTGTGCAATGCCTAGGGGACATAAAGCCCATACTTTGGGGAACGGTTGACTTGTGGTTCTTCCATGTCCCACGGAGGCCCTGGGAGCCTTTCAAGGGGTTTGCCAGGAAGCACTGAGCATCCCACACTGTGGGCAAACTCAAAAAGCATCCCCTCATTCAGCTCTGAGCAGCATCAGGCAATGCCAGGGAAGAGGTGATGTACCCCAAGGTCACAGAAGGGTCTTCCCATTAGCAAAGACCAACCTCGTCCCCTGAGCCACCAAGAGCCAGCTGTAGGAGACTTTGGCTGCTCTGATGGGTCCTTCCAAGCCTAGGATATGGTGTTCTGGTCATCTTTATCCCAAGAATACATGGGATGAGTTAAGCCCATCTATCTTCTGCTTGGAGAATGGGAGGAAGGTACATGCTGGAGGCTGCAGGGTAGCCATGAGGTTTTTTGACCAGGATGGATGGGTCTTCTCCACCTCTCCTTGCTATGTTGAGCTGATCTGCATCTCAGTATCAGGTACCATGTCCAATCCTGTAGTAATCACGGACAGCAGGTGGTGGAAAGAAAGGTCCATGGCTTGCCCAAGTCATCAGTTGGCCATTCTGCTTTAACCCAACTCACAAGGAAGCCCCAAAGACTTACCTCATCCTTGAAGCACTACCCAAAGCCATGCATGCCCAGTATCCCTAGGAGGTGGTACTGCCTCATGGGTATTTCCCAGAGGTTACTGTTACACTGCAGTAATGGGGAATCTCATTAATTACTTGTTCA